>NC_091286.1:569597467-570881753 GCF_032444005.1 Ranitomeya imitator | reverse complement strand
TTGGCCATTCAGATCGGTCGACGCTTGCGTGAGCGTAAATCTGTGCACCATTTGGCGGTAGTATCTGAGCATAAACCTGAGCCTATGCAGTGCGATAGGACTTTGACCAGAGCTGAAAGGCAAGAACACAGACGTCAGAATGGGCTGTGTTTCTACTGTGGTGATTCCACTCATGCTATCTCCGATTGTCCTAAGCGCACTAAGCGGTTCGCTAGGTCTGCCACCATTGGTACGGTACAGTCGAAATTTCTTTTGTCCGTTACTTTGATCTGCTCTTTGTCTTCCTATTCTGTCATGGCATTTGTGGATTCAGGCGCTGCCCTGAATTTGATGGACTTGGAGTTTGCTAGGCGCTGTGGGTTTGTCTTGGAGCCCTTGCAGCCCTTGCAATTTCCATTGAGAGGAATTGATGCTACGCCTTTGGCCAAGAATAAGCCTCAGTATTGGACCCAGCTGACCATGTGCATGGCTCCTGCGCACCAGGAGGATATTCGCTTTCTGGTGTTGCATAATCTGCATGATGTGGTCGTGTTGGGGTTGCCATGGCTACAAGTCCATAACCCAGTATTAGATTGGAAATCTATGTCTGTCCAGCTGGGGTTGTCAGGGGGTACATGGTGATGTTCCATTTCTGTCTATCTCATCATCCACCCCTTCTGAGGTCCCAGAGTTCTTGTCTGATTACCAGGATGTATTCGATGAGCCCAAGTCCAATGCCCTACCTCCGCATAGGGATTGTGATTGTGCTATCGATTTGATTCCTGGTAGTAAGTTTCCTAAGGGTCGACTGTTTAATTTATCTGTACCTGAGCATGCCGCTATGCGGAGTTACGTGAAGGAGTCTTTGGAGAAGGGTCATATTCGCCCGTCATCGTCGCCATTGGGAGCGGGGTTCTTTTTTGTGGCCAAGAAGGATGGTTCGCTGAGACCTTGTATTGATTACCGCCTTCTAAATAAAATTACGGTCAAATTTCAGTACCCGTTGCCGCTGCTGTCTGATTTGTTTGCTCAGATTAAGGGGGCTAGTTGGTTCACTAAGATAGATCTTCGTGGTGCATATAATCTTGTGCGTATTAAACGGGGAGATGAATGGAAAACAGCATTTAATACGCCCGAAGGCCATTTTGAGTACCTGGTTATGCAATTCGGGCTTTCTAATGCTCCATCAGTGTTTCAGTCCTTTATGCATGACATCTTCCGAGAGTACCTGGATAAATTCCTGATTGTATACTTGGATGATATTTTGGTCTTCTCGGATGATTGGGAGTCTCATGTGAAGCAGGTCAGAATGGTGTTCCAGGTCCTGCGTGCTAATTCTTTGTTTGTGAAGGGGTCAAAGTGTCTCTTTGGTGTTCAGAATGTTTCATTTTTGAGGTTCATTTTTTCTCCTTCTACTATCGAGATGGACCCTGTTAAAGTTCAGGCCATTTATGATTGGACTCAGCCAACATCTCTGAAGAGTCTGCAGAAGTTCCTGGGCTTTGCTAATTTTTATCGTCACTTCATCAATAATTTTTCTAGTATTGCTAAACCGTTGACTGATTTAACCAAGAAGGGTGCTGATGTGGTCAATTGGTCTTCTGCTGCTGTGGAAGCTTTTCAGGAGTTGAAGCGTCGGTTTTCTTCTGCCCCTGTGTTGTGCCAACCAGATGTTTCGCTTCCGTTCCAGGTCGAGGTTGATGCTTCTGAAATTGGATCAGGGGCTGTTTTGTCGCAGAGAAGTTCTGATTGCTCGGTGATGAAACCATGCGCCTTCTTTTCCAGGAAATTTTGACCTGCTGAGCGAAATTATGATGTTGGCAATCGAGAGTTGCTAGCCATGAAGTGGGCATTCGAGGAGTGGCGTCATTGGCTTGAAGGAGCTAAGCATCGCGTGGTGGTCTTGACTGATCACAAGAACTTGACTTATCTCGAGTCTGCCAAACGGTTGAATCCTAGACAGGCTCGTTGGTCGCTGTTTTTCTCCCGTTTTGACTTTGTGGTTTCGTACCTTCCGGGCTCTAAAAATGTGAAGGCGGATGCCCTGTCTAGGAGTTTTGTGCCCGATTCTCTGGGTTTGCCTGAGCCGGCGGGTATTCTCAAAGAGGGGGTAATTTTGTCTGCCATCTCCCCTGATTTGCGGCGGGTGCTGCAAAAATTTCAGGCTAATAGACCTGACCGTTGCCCAGCGGAGAAACTGTTTGTCCCTGATAGGTGGATGAATAAAGTTATCTCTGAGGTTCATTGTTCGGTGTTGGCTGGTCATCCTGGAATCTTTGGTACCAGAGATTTGGTGGCTAGATCCTTTTGGTGGCCGTCTCTGTCGCGGGATGTGCGTTCTTTTGTGCAGTCCTGTGGGATTTGTGCTCGGGCTAAGCCCTGCTGTTCTCGTGCCAGTGGGTTGCTTTTGCCCTTGCCGGTCCCGAAGAGGCCTTGGACAGATATCTCTATGGATTTTATTTCGGATCTCCCCGTCTCTCAAAGAATGTCGGTCATTTGGGTGGCTTGTGATCGCTTCTCTAAGATGGTTCATTTGGTGCCCTTGTCTAAATTGCCTTCCTCCTCTGATTTGGTAGCATGTGGTTCGTTTGCATGGCATTCCAGAGAACATCGTTTCTGACAGAGGTTCCCAGTTTGTTTCGAGGTTTTGGCGAGCCTTTTGTGCTAGGATGGGCATTGATTTGTCTTTTTCCTCGGCTTTCCATCCTCGGACAAATGGCCAGACTGAACGAACCAATCAGACCTTGGAAACATATCTGAGATGTTTTGTTTCTGCTGATCAGGATGATTGGGTGTCCTTTTTGCCTTTGGCTGAGTTCGCCTTTAATAATCGGGCCAGCTCGGCTACTTTGGTTTCGCCGTTTTTCTGCAATTCTGGGTTCCACCCTCGTTTTTCTTCAGGGCAGGTTGAGTCTTCGGACTGTCCTGGTGTGGATACTGTGGTGGATAGGTTGCAGCAGATTTGGACTCATGTAGTGGACAATTTGACTTTGTCCCAGGAGAAGGCTAAACGTTTCGCTAACCGCAGACGCTGTGTGGGTCCCCGACTTCGTGTTGGGGATTTGGTTTGGTTGTCATCTCGTTATATTCCTATGAAGGTTTCCTCTCCTAAGTTTAAGCCTCGTTTCATTGGTCCATATAGGATTTCTGAGGTTCTTAATCCTGTGTCTTTTCGTTTGACTCTTCCAGCTTCTTTTTCCATCCATAACGTGTTCCATAGGTCATTGTTGCGGAGATACGTGGCACCTGTGGTTCCATCTATTGATCCTCCTGCTCCGGTCTTGGTTGAAGGGGAGTTGGAGTATATAGTGGAGAAGATTTTGGATTCTCGTGTTTCGAGACGGAAACTCCAGTATCTGGTTAAGTGGAAAGGTTATGGTCAGGAAGATAATTCCTGGGTCTTTGCCTCTGATGTCCATGCTGCCGATCTGGTTCGTGCCTTTCATGTGGCTCATCCTGGTCGGCCTTGGGGCTCTGGTGAGGGTTCGGTGACCCCTCCTCAAGGGGGGGGTACTGTTGTGAATTCTGTGGCCAAGCTCCCTCCTGTGGTCGTGAGTGGTACTTCGGCTGGTTCTGTCTATGAGCTTCCTTTGGTGGATGAGAGTGGTACTGCGGCTTCTGAGTTTCCTTCCTCAGGTGATGAGGTTAAGTCGTTAGGTGCTGCTCTATTTAACTTCACCTAGTGCTTTGATCCTGGCCTCCAGTCAATGTTCTAGTATTGGTCTTGCTTTCTCCTGGATCGTTCCTGTGGCCTGGCTATCCTGCATAAGCTAAGTTTTGCTTGTGTTATTTTTGTTTGCTATTTTTTCTGTCCAGCTTGCTATATTGGTTTTTCTTGCTTGCTGGAAGCTCTGGGACGCAGAGGGAGCACCTCCGTACCGTTAGTCGGTGCGGAGGGTCTTTTTGCCCCCTCTGCGTGGTTGTTTGTAGGGTTTTGTGTTGACCGCAAAGCAATCTTTCCTATCTTCGGTCTGTTCAGTAAGTTGGGCCTCACTTTGCTAAATCTGTTTCATCTCTGTGTTTGTATTTTCATCTCAACTCACAGTCATTATATGTGGGGGGCTTCCTTTTCCTTTTGGGTATTTCTCTGAGGCAAGGTAGGCTTATTTTTCTTTCTTAGGGCTAGCTAGTTTCTCAGGCTGTTCTCGAGGCGCATAGGACTGGTCAGTAGCGCTCCACGGCTACCTTTAGTGTGGTTGGATAGGATTAGGGATTGCGGTCAGCAGAGTTCCCACGTCTCAGAGCTCGTCCTATGTTTTTGGTAATTGTCAGGTCACTTTGTGTGCTCTGAACTTCAAGGTCCATTGTGGTTCTGAATTACCTGTTCATAACAGCAAATATTGACTTTGCAAGTACAGTAATTGCTGTTAAGCTGATCACTCTGACATTCAGGAGTATATGCAAATCGCCATTAGAAAAAATGAAGCAGTAGACTTTGGAAAAATTAATATTTGTCTCATTCTCAAAATTTTTGTCCATGACTGTACATATCATTTACTAACATAGGCTTCGCTTGTTAAGGAAATCCCAATATTTTAGCAGTGTTGTTTCTAATACCTTCTACAATGGGTTTACCAATGGCTAGGAATGTATAGGAAAGCAAACCAGTCACGAGAATATTGATATAAAAAGTACAATATATTGGGGCATTCTATGTTGTTATGGACTTCCTTATTCTGAAACTCTTGGTGCGTCTGTGCAACATACAACCTATTCATCCGGGCAGCAAAAAAAAAAAGAACACCAGCTGCCTAGTTCCCATTCACTTGGATGGGTCAGTGATCTAACACTTTACAGCACCGCTAAAATAAGAACTGTTGTAGACAGTCACGAACCAGCTCACAAGCCAAAGTAAGCATTACTGAGGCTTCGGCGCATGAGTGAGTGCCATGGCCCCTTGAATAAAATGATCTGTGGTGGTGCAGAGTACATTCTTTCAATTATTAATTACGGTACCTACCCTAAACATTAGTCATCAATTTTAAAATGATAGATAACCCAAGGTGCCCTGATCTTCAGCTGTCCCCTGTAAGTCCCAGGTCTGGCAGCTCCATCTCCAGCCCTATGTTTGACAAAGGGGAGCAATTTCTAGGTCAGCACATGACCAGTGATGAGCGTGGTGTGTGGAGGAGGCTGGTAGAGTGCTCATTTCAGTAGCTAAACCAGTCTCCTTCTCTGGCTATGCACTATATTTATTGTAGGGGCTTCAGCTCTCTGGTAGCCTCTTGGATAGGCACAGGCACTGGGTGTTTATATCAAAACAGAAAAGTTTCTTGTCCTTCATAAACGTTACAGCTCCAAGCTGAAAACAGCATTTCTTCAGCACAAATGAATAACAAATGGTCCTTCTTTCAGCAAAAATGAATGACAGAACAGTCCTTTCTCTTGGTAAGGCAAAGTAAATAAAAAACGGGCTCACCAACTTGGTATTGTCAGCACTTCTCCACAATGAACAGTCTTTCTCCAGCTTCAACACAACACACTGTGCTGAGCGAACCCAGCTGCCTGTTACTGTGCATATAAGACCTGGTCTGGAGTATGGGAATGACCTTACCCACCCAGGTTCTTTTGGTTGCTCCTAGATCCTGGACCAAATTCCAGTCAAATAAAAATCTTCTCAGTAACCCAATGATATTGATTTTTAAAGACTTTATTTTACTGTAGCCAGCCAGTCACCAGCCTTGGTGACATATATTTGCCATCCAGGACCTTGCCTACTAATTTCTCACAATATATATATATATATATATATATATATATATATATATATATATAGGCAAGGACACCAAAGTGGGCTCACTTAGCTATTGAAATGGACCAGTTACCCTGCAGCCTTCATAGACAGCATTGATGAAGCAGGAAATTCTGTTCTGTTTTTGCAGACAGGTTAGGAGGGGGAGCAGCCAAATCCAGAACTAGAGGGAATTGCTGAAGATTGGGGCATCTAACATAATTTAGGTTTATTGGTAACTTGTATCATTTACTATTTTAGGAACATTTAGAACACCACTCCAGCTTTTTTTTTTTAGTTCAGCGCTGGAGTGATCTCACTTCTCTAGGTTTCCTGACACTAGTATTACACTTACCAGCGCCTGTCTTCAGCTCTTCCAGATGCTGCTCCAGTCCCAATGCACCATCTTGTGACTATAACGTATCACTGACTGGAAATTAGAGGTAAATGTCACAATCACAAGCTCTCCATGTAAGTTTAGGAGAGCTTTGTTCTGGCTCTCATAGACTTACATTGAGTAGTGACTTGTGGATCACCCAGCCAGTACTGGAGTCATCCAGCAGGTCACAACCTGCAGAAGACCGATCGGAGCGATGATGATAAAAGATGAAGGCAGGAGCTGGTAACTATGAGACAAGGTGCAGTGAACTTAGATTGGTAGCACCACTCCAGAACTGCAATTAAAAAAAACAAAAAACGGTGGAGTGGTGCTTTAAGTATAATTTTGTTGAACAGAACAAGCTCTTTAATATCCTTCTAAAGCTGTATATTGACTGAAATGCGTGGACTCATCACAGGTCTCCTGTCCAGAATTTACACATGTTAGTCTTGGGAGACCCACCGTCAGTCCGTGCATTGTGGTCCATATATGGACCGTGAAATACGGTCATGTGAACTCCGCCAAACACCAAAACTACTGCAACACCTCACCCAGTGGTCAAAAATATGAGCTGGAACCGATCATGTTCTACTTTGATGAGCATAGTAGTCGCATTAGGTTACTGCTTTGCTAGTGATTGTGGTGACTTCTAGCCTGAGGACCCTTTTCACATGTTCCTTAATTCCCTTAACTCCCTGGGAACACTGATTCAGAATACTGATTAATTCCTTGGTGTTTTCCTTCCTAGCACTCTAAATAGCACAGGTCGTTTGATCATAATTTCTATAAGTATCTTCTGAAACATCAAAGCCTTCAGTGAAGCAGTAAATTTCCTTGTTGGTTTTCACTGTGCTGGTAGGTTTCCAATTTATATGAATTTCCAATATTTTTATTCTTCCACAGTTCCTCTATTGATTCAGTTGGCTGTATTTAATAGCACATCTGTACTGAATCCTGACATTGAATTCATTCCATTTATAAAGTATGATCCTGTCCTACAATGAGGATGGAAGATCCTTACGGAAGATTTTTCTGCAGATGTTCATAAGCTGCACTGGATTGAGTTACACTGGGAAATGTGTTCATTAATTGTTCGCTTGCATCTGAGATTTTGCTAACTGGGTTTCCTTTGAAGTGACACAGATGTACGGGTTCTGAGGATGCGACTGAACTGATTTACAACTAACAGTAATTTGTCCTCAAGTACAGGTTGTTCTTTGCGTTTGTACTGTTGAAGAAGATCGTTCTAACTAATTTAGAATTTTTTTTACATTTTATGTTATTTTCTAATTGTATTCAAGCATCACTCAACCGTTTTTTTATTGCAATGCTTGATTGTTGTTCCTAATGTAACGTTCCTGCACCTAGTCTTATACTTACCATGACAGGTCTTCAGTTCTCCCCTGAGCCCCTCCGGTCCATGCCACCATCTTGTGACCGCAACTTCTGACATACCAGAAGTGAGAGGCAATGGTCACAAGCTCTCAATATGCAGTAAGTCTATGAAAGCTAGAACAAGGCTCTCATAGACTTATACTGAAAATTAACCTCCACCTCACTCCAGTAAACACTTGAGCGATCCATTAGGACACAAACAGCTGGAGACAGACGGAAGTGTGGCCAATAAAAGATGAAGATGGCAACAGGTAGGTATAAGACTAAGTACAGGGGCCTTACATTAGTAGTAGCAATCCAGCGCCGCAATAAAACCAAACAAACTTTGGAGTGATGCTTTAATGGGATCTGGCCTACAGATTCTAGGCTTCTCTACTGCCTACTAGGCCCTTACGGTGCAATGATCTCACAGAGACTCAGTATACCATAGAGGCGCAGAGGATTGACGGTGTAGAAGGGAACACAGCCTTGTTCGGCCCCCACTTAGGTTCGAACACTGGACACCGGACCAGAGTAGATTGAATCTTTTTGCTCATCAATAATTACAGTACCCAGTTTAAAAAAAGTAAATGATGTATCTTAGGTCACTTAATATATATTTTTTAGGAGTTTTGAAAAAAAATCCTGTAGGAAGAGAGTTACATAAACACAAATGATTAAACACAAAAGTGTCCAAAGCTGGTATCACACCATTAAATACTAGGTGAGAACTCAAATAGTATTATAAACACAAGAGGGCCCAACTCAACGTATTAAATCAATGGACTCAAATAGTATTATAAACACAAATGAGCCCTCCCACAAGGAACTTTCCACAAGCAGCTTCCCACCTTAAATTGCAAATGAGCACATCAGGCAACATGTCTGAAGTGATTCCAATCCATTTTCATGAATACAGTAGAAAATTGCACTTGTACAATTACAATTGCGGTTGTGTCAGTTTGTTTGGTTCTTCATGCTACTCATGTTTGTGGCTGGATGATTTGCGAGCTTAAAGCTGTTGTACACCATGTGAAAATTATTTATCAAAGGGTTAAGACTGATCAAAAAAGTGAAAAAGCTATTTTTACCTTCACCGATCCCCCACAGCCCCATCACTTACAGTACCTAACTTTCATTGATCGCCATTTTCTGGCCTCAACAGACGATAAATGGCAGACCATTGTATGCCATTTCTTGTATGTGTATACATGATTAGGCAGTAGAACCCAGTAAGCATCAAAATGAGGGCCGTCAGTAGTTGGTGAGGGATTGCATATCGGATACTGGTTTGGTGTAGATGGCAGATTAGGCACTTTGAACAACATGTACTAAAATCATGAAAATGTGAGGTCTACCTCGACATTGAGCAACTAAAACGTCTGGAGGTTTCAGAAGCCAGGCTTTCCACAAAGGAGCACAACCCTTTTTAATTTTGTACAATTTAGATGCAGAAAGCCAGTGAAATTTCTGTTTACAACCATACAGAATTTTATAGAGCAGTAGTTAATTATGCCTAGTCACTAGGCATTGTGGCTAATGTTTTTATATGGAATCTATGGTTGCTATTTTATATGTGCAAGTTGGACGAAGAACTAAATACAACAATACAGTATCTACAAAAAATATCTAATTGATTTCAAGCCATGAAAGTCAGTGGAAAGTTACACTACTGCGTGGAGATGAATGAATTTATGTGAGTGGAATAGAATTCTCCTTGAGCTTTACAAAAATTTGTATTCTCCAGAGAATGAATTTTTACAATTCTCTACTTGCGAACCTTAGAAGACCAAACCAACGGTAAAAAAAATTATAGTACTCACCTCACCTGTCCCACCATCCTGCCTGTGGAGACACGGGGGTCAGCGGGTGCCCTAGTTCGCTAGCCAAAATTCAGGGATCATCCCATCGAACGCCCACTCTCCTTTCCCCATGGGCGCAATACTACTCAGACAATACAGGGTGAGGGTAAAACAGTGTGGCAATACTTTATTGAACCACAAAAAAGGCAAATAACACATAAAACAGCCTCAGCAAAATACCCAAGATGGTGCAAAATAACAGAGTCTCTGCTGACTTGCTGGGATAAGAGCAGCTGTGACTTCAGAGCTTCCAGGACTGACTACCCCACATGTGACATGCACATAGAAAGGAGGTAACGACAAGCTTAAGAAAATGACAGTCCATTGAGGTACAAGGCCAGTTGACCAGAGGGTCACTACCTGGCTTCTCCGAACGTCTCCATGGAGCCAGGTGACCGGTGGGTCCTATTCCTAGCTTTCACAAACATATACATGGGGCTCAGGTGGCCGGTGCATCCAAATCACAACTACCCTAAACATATCTATAGTTCAACCATGGTCAATTCAGCAGATCTGTATTCTTTCAGCCAAATGTTAAATCTGTGTGCCTCGTGATGGAGCTATGATGTCTTGGCTGCTGTCTTGTAATGAATCACTGGTTCTTTGGATCTCTGGATCTCTTGGATGTCTGGATTATATGGAGGTGTATCTTACAGAGGCGCATATATCCTCCTCTTTTTATAGTTAACTGTACATCAAGCCAGCATCCAGAGGTAAAGGGGAAGAATGATGACAAGATCAACTCGTATTGTTTAATTACTTAATCTATTTGCATGTTTTTTCCTCCTCTATTTTGCAAGTTAACTGACCTGGATAAGGTGTAATCAACACATCAGCAAACATCATTGTTCAGTTATCCTGTGTCTCTAGTCATCCATGATGACAGCCAGGGCCGCCATCAGGGCATTACAGCCGTTACTGCTGTATGGGGCCCGGTCAGCAGCAGTACACAGAGGGGCCCGCAGATCCGGGGCCCCACTGTTGTGCTTCTACTGATCGGGCCCGATTGTGCACTAAAATACTCTGCACTGCGGCGCACACATCGGCGCTGGGGCCCGGGAGCCTTCTTGGAGCTGTGCACGGCCGTCTCACCTAGTCGGCTGCGGAGCTCCTGCTCGGCTGTAGCTTGAATGTATGGGCTCCCTGCAGGTCCTCACTACAGCCCATACATTCTAGCCGTCTCAGTGGTGAATGTGCTAGACTGCATGGGCTCCTTTCAGGTCCTCTCAGCAGCCCATACATTCTAGCTGCTGCTTCACTGCTGACAACACTAGACGCCCGGGAACGGCTGAGGTAAGTATAGAAAACATTTTTGTTTTTTTAAATAGGTGAGGTGAGGTGGGGGGGATTGAGACTGCAGATGATAGGGTGTGTTTTAGGGAGTACTGCACATGATGAAATGATAGGGGGCTGCAAATGATGAAGTAAGGGGGACTGCAGATGAAGTGAAGGGGGGATAGGGGACTGCAAATGATGATGTGGGGGTGATGGGGACTGCAAATGATGTGGGGGGACTGCAAATGATGATGTGGGGGTGATGGGGACTGCAAATGATGTGGGGGTGATGTGGACTGCAAATGATGATGTGGGGGTGATGGGGACTGCAAATGATGATGTGGGGGTGATGGGGACTGCAAATGATGATGTGGGGTAATGGGGACTGCAAATGATGTGGGGGTGATGGGGACTGCAAATGATGTGGGGGTGATGGGGACTGCAAATGATGATGTGGGTGTGATGGGGACTGCAAATGATGATGTGGGGGTGATGGGGACAGGAAATGATGTGGGAGTGATAGGGACTGCAGATGATGAAGTGTGTTTGAGGGGGTTCTGCACATGATGAAATGATAGGGGGCTGCAAATGATGAAGTAAGGGTGACTGCAGATGAAGTGACAGGGGGATAGGGGACTAAATGATGATAGGGGACTAAATTATGAAGTGGGGGTGATGAGGACTGCACATGAAGTGAGTGTGAGGGACGTGGACAGCAATTGAATTGAAGGTGGGGGTGGGAAGAGCAAATGGTGTATTGAAGGTGGGAAGAGCAAATAATGAATTTTGAGGGTGGGGAAGAGCAATTGATAATGAATAGAGGGTGGAAGAAAGAGAAGACATGGCAATGAATTGAGGCAGAAGGGGCATGTAACTATAATGAATTGGGGTAAGGGTTAGAGCGGGAGGTAAATAGTGGGGGTCGTTGAGGATAAAGTGACTGGTAATAAATTGGGAGAAAGAATACAGGTGATAATTTATATATTAAATTGGGAAAGTGGCTATATACAGATAGTGGGGGCACAGTGGCGGACTACAATTTATATTTGGAATGGTGGGTTGCATAATAACCAATTATATATTAATGGTGGGTGAACGTCTGTAGTCAAATGTGTAGTGTAGAAAAAAGGGAAAAAATGGGGAATGTGCTCTGGAAGCGGTGCTCTAGATAACTGTGTTATTTTATGCAGAGACGAGTCCTGGCAGAAAGAAGTGATAGCGGTCTGCGCTGGATTAAAAAGAAACGCAAAGATGAAGGACTTTAGCTAGAGACGTCACTGGTGAGTATGTTACCTGTACACTGACACCATACACTGTATACAGAGCTCCTGTGTATAATGTCACTGGTGATCACTATGTTATCTGTACACTATACACTATATACAGAGCTCCTGTGTATAATGTCACTAGTGATCGCTGTATTACATGTACACTGTACCCTATATGCAGAGCTCCTGTGTATAATGTCACTGGTGATCCCTGTATTACCTGTACACTGACACTATATAAAGAGCTCCTGTGTATAATGGCATCGGTGACCACTGTATTACCTGTACACACACTGCATACTAAGTACAGATCTCCTGTGTATAATGGCACTTATGGTGATAGTATTTTTTTTAAATTAATGATCAGTATTGTACTATTCAGTCACAATGTGGTGGTAATATGTTGTCCGGCCATGATGTAGGGGTATTTGTTCCTTGTATGTGCTATTATTCGGTCACTGTGTGGTGGTAATATGTGGTCTGTTCATGTTGTGTTGGTATTTGTTCTTTGTATTTAGTTGGTCACCATGTGATGGTAATATGTGGTCTGGACATGCTGCGGTGGTATTTGTCCCTTGTATGTGATATTCTTCAGTCACTGTGGTGGTAATATGTGGTCTGCACATGGTGTGGCGGTATTTGTTCCTTGTAAATAGTATTATAGGTCACTATGTGGTGATAATATGGTGTCTGGTCATGGTGTTGGGGTATTTGTCCCTTGTATGTGGTATTATTGGTCATTTGAAAAATTGAAAAATAAATACAAATACACCTAAATTGTATTGCATATTTTAACAAATGTTTAATAGGTTAGAGTAGAGTAGGGCCCGGCCAAAAGAGTCTACCTTGTTGTCGTCTCAGATTAAAAAAAACCTTTTGGCCAAAACAAAAGCTGCTGGCTATGTGTTTGATCTGGTGATGGGAACTGTTGTGAATTCTGCTCTTGGGCTCATGTGGTTGAGAAGATTTTGGATTCTCGTTTTTTGAGGCGGAAGCTTCATTATCTGGTCAAATGGAAGGGTTATGGCCAGGAGGATAATTCTTGGGTTGTTGCCTCCGATGTTCATGCTGACGATTTGGTTCATGCCTTTCATTTGGCTCGTCCTGATCGGCCTGGGGGCTCTGGTGAGGGTTCGGTGACCCCTCCTCAATGGGGGGGGTACTGTTGTGAATTCTGCTCTTGGGCTCCCTCCAGTGGTTATGAGTGGTAGTGCTGCGGTAGTTGGATCGCAGCATTTATCAGGTGTATCTGTTTTTTGCAATTTGGGCTGGGCTATATAGCTTTGCTTGATCCTTTAGTCAGTGCCAGTTGTCCATTGTTTTTGGAGGATTCACATCCATACCTGGTCTCTTCTGTTCTGCTGTTCATTTCAACAAAGATAAGTTCTGGCTTTGTTTTTGCTGTCCACCTGCTGAGGACCTTATAGTTCTGTGCATTTTCATGTTTTGTCTTGTCCAGCTTTGTCTGTGAAGGATTTTTTGCAGCCAAGCTGTGTCTCTGGAGATGCAGATATACCCTCCATGTCTTTAGTCAGATGTGGTGATTTTTATTTTCTGTGGTGGATATTTTCTAGTGTTTTAATACTGACCGCATAGTACTCTGTTCTATTCTTTCTTTTTAGCTAGTATGGCCTCCTATGCTAAATCCTGATTTCATGTCTGTGTATGTTATTTCCCTCTCCTCTCACAGTCAATATTTGTAGGGGCTGTCTTTCCTTTGGGGATTTTCTCTGAGGCAAGATAGGTTTCCTGTTTCTGTCTTTAGGGGAAGTTAGTTCTTAGGCTGTATCGAGGGGTCTAGGGAGTGTTAGGTACCCCCCACGGATACTTCTAGTTGCGCTGTTAAGTTCAGGGTTTGCGGTCAGTACAGGTACCGCCTTCTCCAGAGTACGTCTCATGCTGCTCCTAGGCCACCAGATCATAACAGTACAACTGGCCAACAATGAGTTAATTGCATCTCAGAAGGGAGGAAAGGTTTTGAGCAATTTTTTTTTTCCTTAGCCTGTTTGGTCTGTTCCTCCCTCTTAATCTCTGGGTGGCTACGGAACCTAGTAATGACATGGATGTTCAGGAGTTGGTTTCTTGGGTGGATCAGCTTGCTGCTAGGGTACAGGGTATTTCAGATTATATTATTCAGACTCCTGCCTTAGAACCTAAGATTCCCACTCCTGATTTATTTTTTGGTGACAGATCCAAATTTTTGAGTTTCAAAAATAACTGTAAACTGTTTTTTGCATTGAGACCCCGGTCTTCTGGAGATCCCATTCAGCAGGTTAAAATCATCATATCTCTGCTGCGTGGGGACCCACAAGATTGGGCATTTTCCATGGAATCTGGCAATCCTGCTTTGCTTAATGTTGATTCTTTCTTTCAGGCATTGGGGTTATTGTATGATGAGCCTAATTCTGTGGATCAAGCTGAGAAGATCTTGTTGGCCCTGTGTCAGGGTCAAGAAGCGGCAGAATCGTATTGCCAGAAATTTAGAAAATGGTCTGTACTGACTAAATGGAATGAGGATGCCTTGGCGGCAATTTTCAGAAAGGGTCTTTCTGAATCTGTTAAAGATGTTATGGTGGGGTTCCCCACGCCTGCTGGTCTGAGTGATTCTATGTCTCTGGCCATTCAGATTGATCGGCGCTTGCGCAACCGCAGAGTTGTGCACACTGTGGCGTTGTCCTCCGAGCGGAGCCCTGAGCCTATGCAGTGTGATAAGATTTTTTCTAGAGCTGAACGACAAGGATTTAGGTGTCAGAATGGGTTGTGTTTTTACTGCGGCGATTCTGCTCATGTTATTTCTGATTGCCCTAAGCGTACAAAGAGAATCGCTAGTTCTGTTACCATCAGTACTGTACAACCTAAATTTCTATTATCTGTGACCTTGATCTGCTCATTATCGTCATTTTCTGTCATGGCATTTGTGGATTCAGGTGCCGCTCTGAACTTAATGGACTTAGAATTTGCCAGACGTTGTGGTTTTCCCTTGCAGCCTTTGCAGAACCCTATTCCTTTAAGGGGCATTGATGCTACACCATTGGCTAAAAATAAACCTCAGTTTTGGACACAGCTGACCATGCGCATGGCGCCAGCCCATCAGGAAGATTGTCGTTTTCTGGTGTTGCATAATTTGCATGATGATATTGTGCTGGGTTTTCCATGGTTGCAGCTACATAATCCGGTGTTAGATTGGAAATCTATGTCTGTGACTAGTTGGGGTTGTCAGGGGGTTCATGGTCACATTCCTTTGATGTCAATTTCCTCTTCCCCCTCTTCTGAAATTCCTGAGTTTTTGTCAGATTTCCAGGATGTATTCGATGAGCCCAAATCCAGTTCCCTTCCACCACATAGGGACTATGATTGTGCTATTGACTTCATTCCAGGTTGTAAGTTCCCTAAGGGTCGACTTTTCAACCTGTCTGTGCCAGATCATGCCGCCATGCAGAGCTATATTAAGGAGTCTTTGGAGAAAGGGCATATTCGGCCATCTTCTTCACCATTGGGAGCAGGTTTTTTTTTGTTGCCAAGAAAGATGGCTCCTTGAGACCGTGTATTGATTATCGCCTCTTGAATAAGATCACGGTCAAATTTCAATACCCTTTGCCTTTGCTTACTGATTTGTTTGCTAGGATTAAGGAGGCTAGCTGATTTACTAAGATTGATCTTCGAGGGGCATATAATCTTATTCGTATTAAACAGGGTGACGAATGGAAAACTGCATTTAATACGCCCGAAGGCCATTTTGAATACCTTGTGATGCCTGTTGTGAATTCCGCTCTTGGGCTCCCTCCGGTGGTTGTAAGTGGCACTTTTGTGAGTTCTGCTCTTGGGCTCCCTCTTGTGGTTTCAAGTGGTATGGCTGCTCCTTGGAGTTAGCTGTCAGCAGCTGCTTCCACTGATCGTCTTTTCTGCTCGGCTATTTATGCCTGGCTCTTTCCTTCAGCCAGTGCCACTTGTAAATGGTTCCTGGTTGGATTCACATCTCTTTGGATTTCCCTGTTATCCTGACCAGTTCAGCAAAGCTAAGTTCTTGCTTGCTCTTTTCTGTTCACAGATTGTGGACTTGTCCGTTCTGTGCTTTCTATGTTTGTCCAGCGTTATCAGTATGAATTAATTCTGTCTTGCTGGAAGCTCTGGGAAGCAGATTTGCCCTCCACACCTTTAGTCAGGTGTGGAGATTTTTTGTTAAACTCTGCGTGGATTTTTGTAGTGTTTTATACTGACCGCACAGTATTCCATCCTGTCCTATCTATCAATCTAGACTGGCCTCCTGTGCTCATCCTGGTTTCATTCTGTGTATGTCTTTTCCCTCTCCACTCACAGTCATTATTTGTGGGGGGCTAATCTATCCTTTGGGGATTTTCTCTGAGGCAAGATAGTTTTCCTGCTTCTATCTTTATGGGTAGTTAGCTCTTAGGCTGTGACGAGATGCCTAGGGAGAGTTAGGAGCATTCCACGGCTACTTCTAGTGTTGTGTTGAGCTTAGGGACTGCGGTCAGTACAGTTACCACTTCCTTCAGAGCCCGTTCCATGTTGCTCCTAAACCACCGTATCATAACAGATGCCATTCGGACTCTCTAATGCCCCATCTGTGTTCCAGTCCTTCATGCATGATATCTTTTGGAGTTATCTTGATAAATTCATGGTTGTATATTTGGATGATATTTTGATTTTTTTCCGATGATTGGGAGTCTCATGTGAAACAGGTCAGGATGGTATTTCAGATCCTCCGTAATAATGCTTTGTTTGTGAAGGGGTCTAAGTGCCTCTTTGGAGTGCAGAAGGTTTCTTTTTTGGGCTTCATTTTTTCTCCCTCATCTATAGAAATGGATCCGGTTAAGGTTTAGGCCATTCATGATTGGATTCAGCCCACATCTGTGAAGAGCCTTCAGAAATTCTTGGGCTTTGCTAATTTTTATCGTCGTTTCATTGCCAACTTCTCCAGTGTGGTTAAACCTCTGACCGATTTGACGAAGAAAGGCGCTGATGTGACGAATTGGTCCTCTGCGGCTGTTTCTGCCTTTCAGGAGCTTAAACGCCGATTTACTTCTGCCCCTGTGTTGCGTCAGCCGGATGTTTCCTTTCCATTTCTGGTTGAGATTGACGCGTCTGAGATTGGAGCAGGGGCCGTTTTGTCTCAGAGGAATTCTGATGGTTCCTTGATGAAACCGTGTGCCTTCTTTTCTCGGAAGTTTTCGCCTGCGGAACGCAATTATGATGTCGGCAATCGGGAGTTGTTGGCTATGAAGTGGGCATTTGAGGAATGGCGTCGTTGGCTTGAGGGGGCCAAGCACCGTATTGTGGTCCTGACCGATCATAAGAATCTGATTTACCTCGAGTCTGCCAAACGGTTGAATCCTAGACAGGCTCGATGGTCCCTGTTTTTCTCCCGTTTTGATTTTGTGGTCTCGTACCTTCCTGGTACTAAGAATGTTAAGGCGGATGCCCTCTCTAGGAGTTTTTTTCCTGATTCCCCTGGGGTTCTTGAGCCGGTCGGCATTCTGAAGGAAGGGGTGGTTCTTTCTGCCATCTCCCCTGATTTACGACGGGTTCTTCAGGTATTTCAGGCTAATAAACCTGACCGCTGTCCAGTGGGGAAACTGTTTGTTCCTGATAGATGGACTAGTAAAGTGATTTCTGAGGTTCATTGTTCTGTGTTGGCTGGCCATCCTGGGATTTTTGGTACCAGAGATTTGGTTGGTAGGTCCTTTTGGTGGCCTTCTTTGTCGTGGGATGTGCGTTCTTTTGTGCAGTCCTGTGGGATTTGCGCGCGGGCTAAGCCTTGCTGTTCCCGCGCTTGTGGGTTGCTTCTGCCTTTGCCGGTCCCTGAGAGACCTTGGACGCATATTTCTATGGATTTTATTTCAGGTCTTCCGGTTTCCCAGAGGATGTCGGTTATCTGGGTGGTTTGTGACCGGTTTTCTAAGATGGTTCATTTGGTACCTTTGCCTAAATTGCCTTCCTCTTCTGATTTGGTTCCGTTGTTTTTTCAGCATGTGGTTCGTTTGCATGGCATTCCGGAGAATATTGTGTCCGATAGAGGTTCCCAGTTTGTTTCTAGGTTTTGGCGGGCCTTTTGTGCTAGGCTGGGCATTGATTTGTCTTTTTCTTCCGCATTTCATCCTCAGACAAATGGCCAGACCGAGCGAACTAATCAGACTTTGGAAACTTATTTGAGATGCTTTGTGTCTGCTGATCAGGATGATTGGGTGGCTTTCTTGCCATTGGCCGAGTTTGCCCTTAATAATCGGGCTAGTTCTGCTACCTTGGTTTCGCCTTTTTTGTGTAATTTTGGTTTTCATGCTCGTTTTTCTTCAGGGCAGGTTGAGCCTTCTGATTGTCCTGGTGTGGATTCTGTGGTTGACAGGCTGCAGCAGATTTGGGCTCATGTGATGGACAATTTGGTGTTGTCTCAGGAGGAGGCTCAACGTTTTGCTAACCATCGTCGGTGTGTTGGTTCCCGGCTTCGGGTTGGGGATTTGGTCTGGTTGTCTTCCCGTCATGTTCCTATGAAGGTTTCTTCCCCTAAGTTCAAGCCTCGGTTTATTGGTCCTAATAGGATTTCTGAGATTATCAATCCAGTGTCTTTTCGTTTGGCCCTTCCAGCCTCTTTTTCCATCCATAATGTGTTCCATAGATCTTTGTTGCGGAAGTATGTGGTGCCCGTTGTTCCCTCTGTTGATCCTCCGGCCCCGGTGTTGATTGATGGGGAGTTGGAGTATGTGGTTGAGAAGATTTTGGATTCTCGTTTTTCAAGGCAGAAGCTTCAGTATCTGGTCAAATGGAAGGGTTATGGCCAGGAGGATAATTCTTGGGTTGTTGCCTCCGATGTTCATGCTGACGATTTGGTTCGTGCCTTTCATTTGGCTCGTCCTGATCGGCCTGGGGGCTCTGGTGAGGGTTTGGTGACCCCTCCTCAATGGGGGGGTACTGTTGTGAATTCTGCTCTTGGGCTCCCTCCGGTGGTTCAAGAGAGGCCTGGATGTCTTCCTGGAGCAGAACAATATTGTATCATACAATTATTAGGTTCTGTAGAAGGACGTAGATCTGGGGATTTATTATGATGGAATATAGGCTGAACTGGATGGACAAATGTCTTTTTTCGGCCTTACTAACTATGTTACTA
The DNA here is from genome assembly GCF_032444005.1 of Ranitomeya imitator. Taxonomy (NCBI): domain Eukaryota; kingdom Metazoa; phylum Chordata; class Amphibia; order Anura; family Dendrobatidae; genus Ranitomeya; species Ranitomeya imitator. The sequence continues at coordinate 570,862,765 of NC_091286.1, read as the reverse complement.
TGTTACTATGTTATGAGTGGTAGTGCTGCGGTAGTTGGATCGCAGCATTTATCAGGTGTATCTATTTTTTGCAATTTGGGCTGGGCTATATAGCCTTGCTTGATCCTTTAGTCAGTGCCAGTTGTCCATTGTAAATTGGGAGAAAGAATACAGGTGATAATTTATATATTAAATTGGGAAAGTGGCTATATACAGATAGTGGGGGCACAGTGGCAGACTATAATTTATATTTGGAATGGTGGGTTGCATAATAACCAATTATATATTAATGGTGGGTGCACGTCTGTAGTCAGATGTGTAGTGTAGAAAAAAGGGAAAAAAATGGGGAATGTGCTCTGGAAGCGGTGCTCTAGATAACTGTGTTATTTTATGCAGAGACGAGTCCTGACAGAAAGAAGTGATAGCGGTCTGCGCTGGATTAAAAAGAAACGCAAAGATGAAGGACTTTAGCTAGAGACGTCACTGGTGAGTATGTTACCTGTACACTGACACCATACACTGTATACTGTATACAGAGCTCCTGTGTATAATGTCACTGGTGATCACTATGTTATCTGTACACTATACACTATATACAGAGCTGTGTATAATGTCACTAGTGATCGCTGTATTACATGTACACTGTACCCTATATGCAGAGCTCCTGTGTATAATGTCACTGGTGATCCCTGTATTACCTGTACACTGACACTATATAAAGAGCTCCTGTGTATAATGGCATCGGTGACCACTGTATTACCTGTACACACACTGCATACTAAGTACAGATCTCCTGTGTATAATGGCACTTATGGTGATAGTATTTTTTTTAAATTAATGATCAGTATTGTACTATTCAGTCACAATGTGGTGGTAATATGTTGTCCGGCCATGATGTAGGGGTATTTGTTCCTTGTATGTGCTATTATTCGGTCACTGTGTGGTGGTAATATGCGGTCTGTTCATGTTGTGTTGGTATTTGTTCTTTGTATTTAGTTGGTCACCATGTGATGGTAATATGTGGTCTGGACATGCTGCGGTGGTATTTGTCCCTTGTATGTGATATTGTTCAGTCACTGTAGTGGTAATATGTGGTCTGCACATGGTGTGGCGGTATTTGTTCCTTGTAAATAGTATTATAGGTCACTATGTGGTGATAATATGGTGTCTGGTCATGGTGTTGGGGTATTTGTCCCTTGTATGTGGTATTATTGGTCATTTGAAAAATTGAAAAATAAATACAAATACACCTAAATTGCATTGCATATTTTAACAAATGTTTAATAGGTTAGAGTAGAGTAGGGCCCGGCCAAAAGAGTCTACCTTGTTGTCGTCTCAGATTAAAAAAAACCTTTTGGCCAAAACAAAAGCTGCTGGCTATGTGTTTGATCTGGTGATGGGAACTGTTGTGAATTCTGTGGCAGAGCTCCCTCCTGTGGTCACAAGTGGTACTTCGGCTGGTTCTCTCTGTGAGCTTCCGTTGGTGGAGGAAAGTGATACTGCGGCTTCTGAGTTTCCTTCCTCAGGTGTTGTGGTGAAGTCGTTAGGTGCTGTTCTATTTAACTCCACCTAGTGCTTTGATCCTGGCTTCCAGTCAATGTTCTAGTATTGGACCTATTTCCTCCTGGATCGTTCCTGTGGCCTGCTGCTCTGCATAGCTAAGTTCCTCTTTGCTATTTGTTTGCTGTTTTTTTTTCTGTCCAGCTTGTCAATTTGTTTTTTTCTGCTTGCTGGAAGCTCTGGGACGCAGAGGGTGTACCTCCGTGCCGTTAGTTCGGTACGGAGGGTCTTTTTGCGTAGTTTTTGTAGGGTTTTGTGTTGACCGCAAAGTTACCTTTCCTATCCTCGCTCTGTTCAGAAAGTTGGGCCTAACTTTGCTAAATCTATTTCATCTCTATGTTTGTCTTTTCATCTTAACTCACAGTCATTATATGTGGGGGCTGCCTTTTCCTTTGGGGTATTTCTCTGAGGCAAGGTAGGCTTATTTTCTATCTTCAGGCTAGCTAGTTTCTCAGGCCGTGCCGAGTTGCATAGGGAGCGTTAGGCGCAATCCACGGCTGCCTTTAGTGTGTTGGAGAGGATTAGGGATTGCGGTCAACAGAGTTCCCACGTCTCAGAGCTCGTTCTTGTTTTTTGAGTTATTGCCAGGTCACTGTATGTGCGATGACCTCTATGTCCATTGTGGTACTGAATTACCTTTCATAACAGTACTGGAAGCCCAAAGTACTAATGATTCCCAATAGAGGGAAAAAAGAAGTTCTGAGACCATTTTTTTTTCTTTGCACTGTGTTTTGCCTTTTTTTTCCCCTAGACATTTGGGTGGTTCAGGACACAGGTGTGGCAATGGACATTAAAGGACTGTCTTCATGTGTGGATCAGCTCACGGCAAGAGTACAAAGTATTCAAGACTTTGTGGTTCAGAATTCTATGTTAGAACCGAGAATTCCTATTCCTGATTTGTTTTTTGGAGATAGAACTAAATTTCTGAGTTTCAAAAATAATTGTAAACTATTTCTGGCTTTGAAACCTCGCTCCTCTGGTGACCCAGTTCAACAAGTTAGGATCGTTATTTCTTTTTTGCATGGCGACCCTCAGGACTGGGCATTTTCTCTTGCGTCAGGAGATCCTGCATTAAGTAATATCGATGCATTTTTCCTGGCGCTCGGATTGCTGTACGATGAGCCTAATTCTGTGGATCAGGCAGAGAAGAATTTGCTGGCTCTGTGTCAGGGTCAGGATGAAATAGAGGTATATTGTCAGAAATTTAGAAAGTGGTCGGTACTCACTCAGTGGAATGAAGGTGCGCTCGCAGCTATTTTCAGAAAAGGTCTCTCTGAAGCCCTTAAGGATGTCATGGTGGGATTTCCTATGCCTGCTGGTCTGAATGAGTCTATGTCTTTGGCCATTCAGATCGGTCGACGCTTGCGCGAGCGTAAACCTGTGCACCATTTGGCGGTATTAGCTGAGCTTAAACCTGAGCCTATGCAGTGCGATAGGACTTTGACCAGAGTTGAACGGCAAGAACACAGACGTCTGAATGGGCTGTGTTTCTACTGTGGTGATTCCACTCATGCTATCTCTGATTGTCCTAAGCGCACTAAGCGGTTCGCTAGGTCTGCCACCATTGGTACGGTACAGTCAAAATTTCTTCTGTCTGTTACCTTGATCTGCTCTTTGTCATCGTATTCTGTCATGGCATTTGTGGACTCAGGCGCTGCTCTGAATTTGATGGACTTGGAGTATGCTAGGCCTTGTGGGTTTTTCTTGGAGCCCTTGCAGTGTCCTATTCCATTGAGAGGAATTGATGCTACGCCTTTGGCCAAGAATAAGCCTCAGTACTGGACCCAGCTGACCATGTGCATGGCTCCTGCACATCAGGAGGTTATTCGCTTTCTGATGTTGCATAATCTGCATGATGTGGTCGTGTTGGGGTTGCCATGGCTACAAGTCCATAATCCAGTATTAGATTGGAAATCCATGTCTGTGTCCAGCTGGGGTTGTCAGGGGGTACATGGTGATGTCCCATTTCTGACTATTTCGTCATCCACCCCTTCTGAGGTTCCTGAGTTCTTGTCTGATTACCGGGATTTATTTGATGAGCCCAAGTCCGATACCCTACCTCCGCATAGGGATTGTGATTGTGCTATCGATTTGATTCCTAGTAGTAAATTCCCAAAAGGTCGACTGTTTAATTTATCTGTACCTGAGCACGCCGCTATGCGGAGTTATGTGAAGGAGTCTTTGGAGAAGGGGCATATTCGCCCGTCATCGTCGCCATTAGGAGCAGGGTTCTTTTTTGTAGCCAAGAAGGATGGTTCACTGAGACCTTGTATAGATTACCGCCTTCTAAATAAGATCACGGTTAAATTTCAATACCCCTTGCCATTGTTATCTGATTTGTTTGCTCGGATTAAGGGGGCTAGTTGGTTCACCAAGATAGATCTTCGTGGTGCGTATAATCTTGTGCGTATTAAGCGAGGCGATGAGTGGAAAACTGCATTTAATACGCCCGAGGGCCATTTTGAGTATCTAGTAATGCCATTCGGACTTGCCAATGCTCCATCAGTGTTTCAGTCCTTTATGCATGAATCTTCCGAGAGTACCTGGATAAATTCCTGATTGTGTACTTAGATGACATTTTGATCTTCTCGGATGATTGGGAGTCTCATGTGAAGCAGGTCAAAACGGTGTTTCAGGTCCTGCGTGCTAATTCTTTGTTTGTGAAGGGATCAAAGTGTCTCTTTGGTGTTCAGAAGGTTTCATTTTTGGGGTTCATCTTTTCCCCTTCTACTATCGAGATGGACCCTGTTAAGGTCCAAGCCATCCATAATTGGACTCAGCCGACATCTCTGAAAAGTCTGCAAAAGTTCCTGGGCTTTGCTAATTTTTATCGTCGCTTCATCTGCAATTTTTCTAGTATTGCTAAACCATTGACCGATTTGACCAAGAAAGGTGCTGATTTGGTCAATTGGTCTTCTGCTGCGGTGGAAGCTTTTCAAGAGTTGAAGCGTCGTTTTTCTTCTGCCCCTGTGTTGTGTCAACCAGATGTTTCGCTTCCGTTCCAGGTCGAGGTTGATGCTTCTGAGATTGGAGCAGGGGCTGTTTTGTCGCAGAGAAGTTCTGATTGCTCGGTGATGAAACCATGCGCCTTCTTTTCCAGGAAGTTTTCGCCTGCTGAGCGAAATTATGATGTGGGCAATCGAGAGTTGCTGGCCATGAAGTGGGCATTCGAGGAGTGGCGTCATTGGCTTGAAGGAGCTAAGCATCGCGTGCTGGTCTTGACTGATCACAAGAACTTGACTTATCTCGAGTCCGCCAAGCGGTTGAATCCTAGACAAGCTCGTTGGTCGTTGTTTTTTGCCCATTTTGACTTTGTGATTTCATACCTTCCGGGCTCTAAAAATGTGAAGGCGGATGCTCTGTCTAGGAGTTTTGTGCCCGACTCTCCGGGTGTATCTGAGCCGGCGGGTATCCTCAAAGAGGGAGTAATTGTGTCTGCCATCTCCCCTGATTTGCGGCGGGTGCTGCAAAAATTTCAGGCTAATAAACCTGATCGTTGCCCAGCGGAGAAACTGTTTGTCCCTGATAGGTGGACAAATAAAGTTATCTCTGAGGTTCATTGTTCGGTGTTGGCTGGTCATCCTGGAATCTTTGGTACCAGAGAGTTAGTGGCTAGATCCTTTTGGTGGCCATCTCTGTCGCGGGATGTGCGTACTTTTGTGCAGTCCTGTGGGATTTGTGCTCGGGCTAAGCCCTGCTGTTCTCGTGCCAGTGGGTTGCTTTTGCCCTTGCCGGTCCCGAAGAGGCCTTGGACACATATCTCTATGGATTTTATTTCAGATCTTCCCGTCTCTCAAAAGATGTCAGTCATTTGGGTGGTCTGTGATCGCTTCTCTAAGATGGTCCATTTGGTACCCTTGTCTAAATTGCCTTCCTCCTCTGATTTGGTGCCATTGTTCTTCCAGCATGTGGTTCGTTTACATGGCATTCCAGAGAATATCGTTTCTGACAGAGGTTCCCAGTTTGTTTCGAGGTTTTGGCGAGCCTTTTGTGGTAGGATGGGCATTGACTTGTCTTTTTCCTCGGCTTTCGATCCTCAGACTAATGGCCAGACCGAACGAACCAATCAGACCTTGGAAACCTATCTGAGATGCTTTGTTTCTGCTGATCAGGATGACTGGGTGTCCTTTTTGCCTTTGGCTGAGTTCGCCCTTAATAATCGGGCCAGCTCGGCTACCTTGGTTTCACCGTTTTTCTGCAACTCTGGGTTCCATCCTCATTTCTCTTCAGGGCAGGTTGAGTCTTCGGACTGTCCTGGTGTGGATACTGTGGTGGACAGGTTGCAGCAGATTTGGACTCATGTAGTGGACAATTTGACTTTGTCCCAGGAGAAGGCTCAACGTTTCGCTAATCGCAGACGCTGTGTGGGTCCCCGACTTCGGGTTGGGGACTTGGTTTGGTTATCTTCTCGTCATATTCCTATGAAGGTTTCCTCTCCTAAGTTTAAACCTCGTTTTATTGGTCCGTATAGGATTTCTGAGGTTTTTAATCCTGTGTCTTTTCATCTGACCCTTCCAGATTCTTTTTCCATACATAACGTATTCCATGGGTCATTGTTGCGGAGATACGTGGCACCTATGGTTTCATCTGTTGATCCTCCTGCCCCGGTTTTGGTGGAGGGGGAGTTGGAGTATATTGTGGAGATTTTGGATTCTCGTGTTTCAAGGCGGAAACTCCAGTATCTGGTTAAGTGGAAGGGTTATGCTCAGGAAGATAATTCCTGGGTCTTTGCCTCTGATGTCCATGCTCCCGATCTTGTTCGTGCCTTTCATATGGCTCATCCTGGTCGTCCTGGGAGCTCTGGTGAGGGTTCGGTGACCCCTCCTCAAGGGGGGGGTACTGTGTGAATTCTGTGGCAGAGCTCCCTCCTGTGGTCACAAGTGGTACTTCGGCTGGTTCTCTCTGTGAGCTTCCGTTGGTGGAGGAAAGTGGTACTGCGGCTTCTGAGTTTCCTTCCTCAGGTGAGTGGTGAAGTCGTTAGGTGCTGTTCTATTTAACTCCACTTAGTGCTTTGATCCTGGCCTCCAGTCAATGTTCTAGTATTGGACCTGTTTCCTCCTGGATCGTTCCTGTGGCCTGCTGCTCTGCATAGCTAAGTTCCTCTTTGCTATTTGTTTGCTGTTTTTTTTCTGTCCAGCTTGTCAATTTGTTTTTTTCTGCTTGCTGGAAGCTCTGGGACGCAGAGGGTGTACCTCGGTGCCGTTAGTTCGGTACGGAGGGCCTTTTTGCCCCCTTTGCGTGGTTTTTGTAGGGTTTTGCGTTGACCGCAAAGTTACCTTTCCTATCCTCGCTCTGTTCAGAAAGTTGGGCCTCACTTTGCTAAATCTATTTCATCTCTACGTTTGTCTTTTCATCTTAACTCACAGTCATTATATGTGGGGGCTGCCTTTTCCTTTGGGGTATTTCTCTGAGGCAAGGTAGGTTTATTTTCTATCTTCAGGCTAGCTAGTTTCTCAGGCCGTGCCGAGTTGCATAGGGAGCGTTAGGCGCAATCCACGGCTGCCTTTAGTGTGTTGGAGAGGATTAGGGATTGCGGTCAACAGAGTTCCCACGTCTCAGAGCTCGTTCTTGTTTTTTGGGTTATTGCCAGGTCACTGTATGTGCGCTGACCTCTATGTCCATTGTGGTACTGAATTACCTTTCATAACAGGGAACTGTTGTGAATTCTGCTCTTGGGCTCATGTGGTTGAGAAGATTTTGGATTCTCGTTTTTTGAGGCGGAAGCTTCAGTATCTGGTCAAATGGAAGGGTTATGGCCAGGAGAATAATTCTTGGGTTGTTGCCTCCGATGTTCATGCTGACGATTTGGTTCGTGCCTTTCATTTGGCTCGTCCTGATCGGCCTGGGGGCTCTGGTGAGGGTTCGGTGACCCCTGCTCAATGGGGGGGTATTGTTGTGAATTCTGCTCTTGGGCTCCCTCCGGTGGTTATGAGTGGTAGTGCTGCGGTAGTTGGATCGCAGCATTTATCAGGTGTATCTATTTTTTGCAATTTGGGCTGGGCTATATAGCCTTGCTTGATCCTTTAGTCAGTGCCAGTTGTCCATTGTTTTTGGAGGATTCACATCCATACCTGGTCTCTTCTGTTCTGCTGTTCATTTCAACAAAGATAATTTCTGGTTTTGTTTTTGCTGTCCACCTGCTGAGGACCTTATAGTTCTGTGCATTTTCATGTTTTGTCTTGTCCAGCTTTGTCTGTGAAGGATTTTTTGCAGCCAAGCTGTGTCTCTGGAGATGCAGATATACCCTCCATGTCTTTAGTCAGATGTGGTGATTTTTATTTTCTGTGGTGGATATTTTCTAGTGTTTTAATACTGACCGCATAGTACTCTGTTCTATTCTTTCTTTTTAGCTAGTATGGCCTCCTATGCTAAATCCTGATTTCATGTCTGTGTATGTTATTTCCCTCTCCTCTCACAGTCAATATTTGTGGGGGGCTGTCTTTCCTTTGGGGATTTTCTCTGAGGCAAGATAGGTTTCCTGTTTCTGTCTTTAGGGGAAGTTAGTTCTTAGGCTGTGTCGAGGGGTCTAGGGAGTGTTAGGTACCCCCCATGGCTACTTCTAGTTGCGCTGTTAAGTTCAGGGTTTGCGGTCAGTACAGGTACCACCTTCTCCAGAGTACGTCTCATGCTGCTCCTAGGCCACCAGATCATAACAGGGAACTGTTAATGTGTGATTTGTGAGAAGTGGAGTTTTGCCAAGAGACAGCGGTGGGGCTGTGGACAGTTTGAGGGGTGGAGGCGGGGCTGGGGTGGAGCCTGGGCAGAGTCTTAAGGGGCCCCTGAAAATTTTGCCAGTATGGGGCCCTGAAATTCCTAGTGGCAGCCCTGATGACAGCACAATATGTTACATCACATGTCAACTTACAAGTAAATATTACATACTTATACGAACAAAAGTCTGTGTTTTCCTGGCCAACTAGAAAGAAACCCATAAATTCAAAAGTCAACAAATAGGTAACAGTCAATATCTCCTGGCTTACTGAAAATAGACGTCTGGTTAATTAAGATAAAATGCCCTTCGCTTCTGTTCGCTACCTCATCATGCACTTCCACTTTGACTTCTTTACCCCTGGTCATGGCTTCAATCTAGACTATACCTCTGATGCCACGGAGTCCTTTGCCCTTGTGTGGGGGTATTGTAATATCATGACTTTACGATGCCTGTTTCCCCAAGTCTGAGGTGTATAGTAACGTTACAAACCTAGTCAAACTGTCGAAGCCTGGAGTGAAGGAGGCAGAAGAGGATGTGCATGACAAGAGGAGAAAAGAAGAATCGGCTGCGAGGACGGTGGGACAGTTAAGCGGTGAGGTGAGTCTTATATTTTTGTTGTTTGTTTTACATACTATGTTTTTAAGGAACATTTAAGAACTTCACTGCAAATTGAATTTCTTGGCAGATTCGAACATCTATACTACTGTGTGTTGCGCGTGTATTGGCTTGTACAAAAGTAAAGTTGCGCTGTAACCTGTGCCACTCTGCCACATACCTTAAAGCAATACTTAACTTTGGCCTGTAAAATCACAATACATTTGTCATGTACAGCACAATTACCTTACCTGGTGACCTGTACTTGCTTCTCGTTGCCTGTTTGCTGAGAAAGGAGTTCAGGTTTAGCACTATATACCATGCCAGTGTGGTGGCCTTCTTGAATGGAGGAGAACCAGAATGCTGTCCTTAGCATAAATGTAATTTATATAAATTTGCATTGCTCATGTTAAGTCACCATGCATCCCAAATTACAACGTCAGTATCTACAACTCCTGGCAAAAATTACGGAATCACCGGCCTTGAAGGATGTTCATTCAGTTGTTTAATTTTGTAGAAAAAAAGCAGATCACAGACATGGCACAAAACTAAAGTCATTTCAAATGGCAACTTTCTGGCTTTAAGAAACACTAAAAGAAATCAAGAACAAAAAATGTGGTAGTCAGTAATGATTACTTTTTTTAACCAAGCATTGGGAAAAAATTATGGAATCACCCTGTAAATTTTCATACCCAAAAATAACACCTGCATCAAATAAGATCTGCTCGTTAGTCTGCATCTAAAAAGGAGTGATCACACCTTGGAGAACTGTTGCACCAAGTGGACTGACATAAATCATGGCACAAAAGATGTCAATTGAAACAAAGGAGAGTATTATCAAGCTCTTAAGAGGGTATATCATCATGCAATGTTGGCAGAGATGTTGGTTGTTCACAGTTAGCTGTGTCTAAAATCTGGACAAAATACAAACAACATGGGAAGGTTGTTAAAGGCAAACATACTGGTAGACCAAGGAAGACATCAATGCGTCAAGACCAGAAACTTAAAGAAATATGTTTCCAAAACAGGAAATGCACAACAAAACAAATGAGGAATGAATGGGTGGAAACTGGAGTCAACGTCTGTGACCGAACTGTAAGAAATCGCCTAAAAGAAATGGGATTTACATACAGAAAAGCTAAATGAAAGCCATCATTAACACCTAAACAGAAAAAAAACAAGCTTACAATGGGCTAAGGAAAAGCAATCTTGGACTGTGGATGACTGGATGAAAGTCATATTCAGTGATGAATCGCGAATCTGCATTGGGCAAGGTGATGATGCTGGAACTTTTGTTTGGTGCCAATGAGATTTATAAGGATGACTGCCTGAAGAGAACATGCAAATTTCCACAGTCATTGATGATATGGGACTGCATATCAGGTAAAGGCACTGGGGAGATGGCTATCATTACATCTTCAATAAATGCACAAGTTTATGTTGATAGTTTGGACACTTTTCTTATCCCATCAATTGAAAGGATGTTTGGGGATGATGAAATCATTTTTCAAGATGATAATTCATACTGCCATAGAGCAAAAACTGTGAAAACATTCCTTGAAAAAAGACACGTAAGGTCAATGTCATGGCCTGCAAATAGTCCGGATCTCAATCCAATTGAAAATCTTTGGTGGAAGTTGAAGAAAATGGTCCATGACGAGGCTCCAACCTGCAAAGCTGATCTGGCAACAGCAATCAGAGAAAGTTGGAGCCAGATTGATGAAGAGTACAGTTTGGCACTCAGTAAGTCCATGCCTCAGAGACTGCAAGCTGTTATAAAAGCCAGAGGTGGAGCAACAAAATACTAGTGATGTGTTGGAGTTTTTTTGTTTGTTTTGTTTTTCATGATTCCATAATATTTTTCTCTGAATTGAGTGATTCCATAATTTTCCCCCTATGCTTGGTTAAGAAAAGTAACCATTACTGACTACCACATTTTTTCGTTCTTGATTTCTTTTAGTATTTCTTAAAGCCAGAAAGTTGCCATTTGAAATGACTTTAGTTTTGTGCCATGTCGGTGATCTGCTTTTTTTCTACAAAATTAAACAACTGAATGAACATCATCCAAGGCCGGAGATTCCAGAATTTTTGCCAGGGGATGTATTAACAGAAGATCAGGCTGGAATGTTTATTCTTATCACAATTTTACAATTTGTATCATATTGGCCACTCCAGTGCCCTCACACTAAAAAGAAATCCATTGTTATCCGGACTTTTTCTTTTAAGACACACAAGCTGTGTTCTTACTCCCAGAGGACCTGTTGTACAAATCCTCCTTTTATCATGTAGTAATATACACTAGAACCTTGATAAAGCCTTAGTAAAACTATATGGGCTGAAGTCTATACACCCCACCCTTTGCTGTAAGAATGTTGAAATGATAACAGGAACTTGTGACCCACCTTCCATTATCATCCTTTGTGTTGCACATTACTTTCTTTCACCTTTTAGGGGTAAAAAAGCAGAGTTGCATTGTGAACCTGTGTGTGGGTGGAGAACTGGAGACAGTATATCGTATGTATACTGTATTCTGGAGGCATAAATAGTCCGGATGTGAAATAATACCTCTATGTCACCACTTACGGTAGTATGTGCCTAGATTCACTGAGTGCTGATGTTCTCATGAATTTACCTGCGTGGAATTAGGATTTTTTTCTTATTTATGTAGCTGTGAAGGCTATTACATTTAATGCATTTAAAAGCTCACATATTGAAAATTACAGCTCTATGCCATAGTGTGAAATACTGACGCCCGAGTGTTGCCAATGCTTTGGATAATGTATCAGTTAAAGTGGTTGTACCAAGTTTGGATGGGGATAATTTACTAATTGTTTGGGATCTGCTCACTCCGACCAATCCCAAGAACAGGTCTCTGAATAGCCATGTCTGAATGGAGGCGGAACACTTGTTCCTCGGCTACTTTCAGTCTGTGCGATGGGAGATAGCCAGGCTCTGGTTAGGGAGAACTTCCAGACTTGATACAATCTCTTTAACTGTAAATAAAAAAAAAGTAAAAATGGACATGTGTATAGACATGTATGACCCCAGTGGTCCTGTGACCAGGCCCTGGTGACTCTGATGTATTGTCCAGTCTAGTTATCAAGTGAGGTCCAGGAACCATTTAAAGGGTTTTCCATTTTCTCTATATTTTAATAAATACGTTTGAGGACATGATTTAGTGGCACTTACTTACAGTATATATAAGTGCTACAAGTTCTCCTCCTGCATTTGTTAGTACAGCCTTCCTCACACAATGCACATAGAATAGCTACTGGTGGAGGAGCATCTGACCTGACCAGTCCATCGGCCTCCTCTAATTTAAGAAATTGTCCTATGAGATTTTTTTTTTTCAGTTGGAAGAGGCTGATGGACAGGACAGGTCTGGTCACACGTTCCTCCTCCAGCAGGCATTTTGTGGACAGAACAGCTGTGTGGGCTGTAATAAAGGCTGTACTAACAAAAGCAGGAGGAGAACCTGTAATACTTACGGTATATATTAGTAAGTGCCACAATATCATGCCCCCAAAGCAATTGATAAAATAAAGCTTACAACCCCTTTAAATAACTGATGTCCATTACTGCTATTATGAGTAACTGCTTACCCAGTGGTGTAATGTGAGATAAACCATTGTTGTCATACCTAGTCCCTATTGACCCTTAGGTCTAATTTACCATTCCCTCTGTGCTCTTGATGCTATTACCAATCCCAAGTAATTATCTGTTTAATCACATTGGTGCCATATCTACTCATAGAATTACATACCTCCCAACTTTTGAAGATGGGAAAGAGGGACAAAGTTCCGCATTGCGCGCCGCGGCACATTTTAGGCCACCCTCTGCCCACACCCATTCATAACTAGTCACACCCATATCCACGTACCAACCACACCCATTTAGCACTGCTGATCACACTGTTTCATAAAGAATAATTATAAACAAAAAAATATGGCCACACAGGGCTCTATACTGTATAATGGCCACACATGATGCTCAATACTGTATAATGGCCACACATGATGCTCCATACTGTATAATGGCCCCACAATGCTCCATACTGTATAATGACCACACATGATGCTCCATACTGTATAATAACTGCACATGATGCTCCACACTGTATATTGGCTGCACATGATGCTCCATACTGTATATTGGCCGCACATGATACTTCGTACCATATAATGGCCACACATGATGCTCAATACTGTATAATGGCCACACATGATGCTCCATACTGTATAATGACTGCACATGATGCTCCATACTGTATAATGACTGCACATGATGCTCCATACTGTATAATGACCGCACATGATGCTCCATACTGTATAATGGCCGCACATGATGCTCCATACTGTATAATGACCGCACATGATGCTCCATACTGTATAATGACCGCACATGATGCTCCATACTGTATAATGACCGCACATGATGCTCCATACTGTATATTGGCCGCGCATGATACTTCGTACCGTATAATGGCCACACATAGCTACTACGCCTACACATGCGGCTGCGCTCCGTACACTTTGCACACATGGCTCCGCTCCATACATACGGCTCCACTCCATACACCTCATACACACACGGCTCCGCTCCATACACCTCATACACACACGGCTCCGCTCCATACACCTCACACACACACGGCTCCGCTCCATACACCTCATACACAGACATGGCTCTGCTACATCCACACTGTACACCTCCTGACCCCACACAAGTCAGCTTACTTACCTCATCCAGCAGCACCATGTCAAGTTGGCAACCAGCACAGCCGAGTCCTGCAATCCACGGAGGTCATGTGACCCCTGACTCCTCCCCTCCTGTGACCTCATCACAGGTCCTGTGCACAAAGAGCAGCCAATATGTGGGGTAAGGCTCTGCGGGTGCAGGGATGACCGTCTGATACATTGCACATCTCCCAACCAGTGCGGGACAAGTGCATACGGAAGGGTAAGGGGCATGGCTTAACACAAGGGGGCGTGTGGGCTGCTTCTGCTGTCTGCGGGAAGCAGAGCGTCCCGTGTGGGAGTGCGCGGCAAAGGCTCAAAACTGGGATAGTCTCGCAGAATGAGGGACAGTTGGGAGCTATGGAATTAATGAATTCCTGCCCTCCACCCAAGACGGAGACAAAAATCACCTATTCAAGTGAGTTGGTCTGCACAAACGACACAGAGCACATGAGGGCCATCTGTATGCTTTCTATTTTTCATCGGCCATTTGTTCAGAGACACTTGGGAAAACCACTTATTCCACTTTCACAGGTTCAGTATTTGGTCAGTATTTTACCTCAGTATTTGTAAGCCAAAACCAGGAGTGGAACAATCAGAGGAAAAGTATAATAGAAACATATGCACCACTTCTGTATTTATCACCCACTCCTGGTTTTGGCTTTCAAATTCTGAGGTAAAAAACTCACCAAGAGTAGCCTTGGGCTTCCTCCATTTTTTTATTAACACACAAGATCACTGGAGGTCCCAGCTGTCAGACTCCCAGCTATCAATAAGTACGGTAACTTTTTTGGAGGGAATAACGATTCAATTCATATTTTGCAGTATTTGAACAAGAGAATACTATCAGATCCTTTGTCAGATTCCATGTCTCTGTTATTCTGCTTTCCAAGCTGTGTTCTTTTTCTTGGAATGTCTTTGTGGCATCTGAAACATGCTCCAGTTTCCTTCTTGTGTGACCTTGTATCTGTATATTTAGGGTATGTGCACACGTCAGGTTTTTTTCCTGACAAAATCCTGAGAATTCTGCCAGAAATCCGCTTCTTTTTTCGCGCGGAATTTGCGCGGGTTTTGCGCGGATTTCTTGCGGATTTTTTGCGTTTTTTTTTTTCCTGAATGTCATTTTTGCTATGGAATCCGCAAAAAGAATGAGCATGTCCGTTCTTTTTGCGGAATGCGTTTTTTTTGCGGAAAGAAACGCTAACATTTGCACAAAAAATGCGGAATGCATTCTAAAAGATAGGATGCATAATGTTAGCGTTTTTTTACCGGATTTATAGCGTTTTTATAGCGAAATTCCGCAAAAAAAACGCTAAAAATCCGGACGTGTGCACATACCCTTAAAAGCGATTCCACTTTCAGTTTTTGTATAGTCCTGCACAACCTTTTTCTTCTCTGGTATTTATCTACATGCCTCGGCTTAAGGGTATGTGCACACGTTGAGTAAAATGTGTGCACCATTTCCTCATCTCTTGGCAGGAATAATGCAGCTGCAAAAATGCACGTGTTTGCAGCCAGTACCTGATTTTGCTGACATCAGGATTCTTTCAGGTTTTGTAGAAAATCTGCATTGCAAAAACGCACCAAATCTGCAACGTGTGCACAGGCCCTAAAGAATGGTGTCAGTTCTGTCTCAAGTTTTGTCTTTAGTCCATTAATCATGTTTGGTTGGATTATAGCAATATGGCTTGAACTACAAGTAAGTAGAAACAATGGAACTCAGATACAGAATTCTGTACATAACCAAGACATTCAACAAGACAAAACAAAGGTAAACCTCCTGTACGTCCTTTAACCCCTTCACCCCAAAGCCTGTTTTCACCTAAGTGACAGGGCCAATTTTTACAATTCTGACCACTGTCACTTTATGAGGTCATAACTCTGAAACGCTTCAACGGATCCCGGTGATTCTGACACTGTTTTCTCTTGACATATTGTACTTCATGATAGTGGTAAAACTTCTTCGATATGACTTGCATTTATTTGTGAAAAAAACAAAAATTTGTCGGAAATTATGAAAATTTAGCAATTTTCAAACTCTTAGTTTTTATGCCCTTAAATTAGAGAGTTATATCACATAATATAGTTAATAAACAACATTTCCCACATGTCTGCTTTACATCAGCACAATTTTGGAAACATAATTTTTTTTTGTTAGGACGTTATAAGGGTTAAAAGTTGACCAGCGATTTCTCATTTTTGCAACAAAATTTGCAAAACCATTTTTTTACGGACCACCTCACACTTGAAGTGACTTTGAGGGGTCTATATGACAGAAAATGCCCAAAAGTGACACCATTTTAAAAACTGCACCCCTCAAGGTACTCAAAACCACATTCGAAAAGTTTATTAACCCTTCAGGTGCTTCACAGGAATTTTTTGAATGTTTAAAAAAAATGAACATTTAACTTTTTTTTCACAAAATTTTTACTTCAGGTCCAATTTGTTTCATTTTACCAAGGGTAACAGGAGAAATTGGACCACAAAAGTCGTTGTACAATTTGTCCTGAGTACGCCGATGGCCCATATGTGGGGGTAAACCACTGTTTGGGCACATGGCAGAGCTCGGAAGGGAAGGAGCGCCATTTGACTTTTCAATGCAAGATTTGCTGGAATTGAGATCGGAGCCCATGTCACGATTGGAGAGCCCCTGATGTGCCTAAACAGTGGAAACCCCCACAAGTGACACCATTTTGGAAAGTAGACCCCCTAAGGAACTAATCTAGATGTGTGGTGAGCACTTTGAACCTCCAAGTGCTTCACAGAAGTTTATAATGTAGAGCCGTAAAAAAAAAATTTATATTAATTTTCACAAAAAATGATATTTTTGCCCCAAATTTTTTATTTTCCCAAGGGTAAAAGGATAAATTGGACCCCAAAAGTTGTTGTGCAATTTGTCCTGAGTACGTCGATACTTCATATATGGGGATAAACAACTGTTTGAGCGCATGGCAGAGCTCGGAAGGGAAGGAGTGCCATTTGACTTTTCAATGCAAAATTGGCTGGAATTGAGATCGGACGCCATGTCGCATTTGGAGAGCCCCTGACGTGCCTTAACAGTGGAAACCCCCCACAAGTGACCCCATTTTGGAAAGAAGACCCCCTAAGGAACTTATCTAGATGTGTGGTGAGCACTTTTAACCCCCAATTGTTTCACTAAAGTTTAGAATGTAGCATTGTGAAAATTAAAAAATCATTTTTTCTTTCCACAAAATGATGTTTTAGCCCGCAATTTTTTTCCCAAGGGTAACAGGAGAAATTGGACCACAAATGTTATTGTCCAATTTGTCCTGAGTACGCTGATACCCCACATGTGGGGGGGAACCACCGTTTGAGTGCATGGCAGAGCTCGGAAGGGAAGGAGCACCGTTTGAAATGCAGACTTAGATGGAATGGACTGCAGGTGTCATGTTGCATTTGCAGAGCCCCTGATGTACCTAAACAGTAGAAACCCACCACAAGTGACCCCATATTGGAAACTAGACCCCCCAAGGAACTTATCTAGATGTGTTGTGAGAGCTTTGAACCAACAAGTGTTTCACTACAGTTTATAACGCAGAGCCGTGAAAATAAAAAATATTTTTTTTTCCACGAAAATGATATTTTATCCCCTATGTTTTTATTTTCCCAAGGGTAACAGGACAAATTGGACCCCAAAAGTTGTTGTCCAACTTGTCCTGAGAACGCTGATACCCCATATGTTGGGGGGAACCACTGTTTGGGTGCACGGCAGAGCTCGAAAGGGAAGGAGCGCCATTTGAAATGCAGACTTAGATGGATTGGTCTGCAGGCGTCATGTTGCATTTGCAGAGCCCCTGATGTACCTAAACAGTAGAAACCCCCCACAAGTGACCCCATATTGGAAACTAGACCCCCAAAGGAACTTATCTAGATGTGTTGTGAGAGCTTTGAACCAACAAGTGTTTCACTACAGTTTATAACGCAGAGCCGTGAAAATAAAAAAAAATTTTTTTCCACGAAAATGATATTTTATCCCCTATGTTTTTATTTTCCCAAGGGTAACAGGACAAATTGGACCCCAAAAGTTGTTGTCCAACTTGTCCTGAGAACGCTGATACCCCATATGTTGGGGGGAACCACTGTTTGGGCACACAGGAGAACTCGGAAGGGAAGGAGCCCTGTTTTACTTTTTCAAAGCAGAATTGGCTGGAATTGAGATCGGACGCCATGTCGCGTTTGGAGAGCCCCTGATGTGCCTAAAAAGTGGAAACCCCCAATTATAACTGAAACCCTAACCCCAACCCTAACCCTAGCCCTAACCCTAACCCTAGCCCTAGCCCTAACCCTAGCCCTAACCCTAGCCCTAACCCTAGCCCTAATGGGAAAATGGAAATAAATACATTTTTTTACATTTTATTATTTTTCCCTAACTAAGGGGGTGATGAAGGGGGGTTTGATTTACTTTTATAGCGTTTTTTTGGCGGATTTTTATGATTGGCAGCTGTCACACACTAAAAGACGCTTTTTATTGCAAAAAATAGTTTTTGCATCACCACATTTTGAGAGCTATAATTTAACCATATTTTGGCCCACAGAGTCATATGAGGTCTTGTTTTTTGCGGGACGAGTTGACGTTTTTATTGGTAACATTTTCGGGCAGATGACATTTTTTGATCGCTTTTTATTCCGATTTTTGGGAGGCGGAATGAACAAAAACCAGCTATTCCTGAATTTCTTTTAGGGGGGCGTTTATACCGTTCCACGTGTGGTAAAATGGATAAAGCAGTTTTATTCTTCGGGTCAGTACGATTACAGTGATACCTCATTTATGTAATTTTTTTATGTTTTGGCGCTTTTACACAATAAAAACTATTTTATATAAAAAAAATAAATGTTTTTGCATCGCATTATTCTGAGAGCTATAACTTTTTTATTTTTCTGCTGATGATGCTGTATGGTGGCTTTTTTTTTGCGGGACAAGATGACGTTTTCATCGGTACCATGGTTATTTATATCCCTCGTTTTGATCGCGTGTTATTCCACTTTTTGTTCGCCTGTATGATAATAAAGCGTTGTTTTTTGCCTTGTTTTTTGTTTTTTTTTTTTGCGGTGTTCACTGAAGGGGTTAACTAGTGGGATAGTTTTATAGAGCGGGTCGTTACGGACGCGGCGATACCAAATATGTGTACATTTATTGTTTTTGTTTTTTTTTACATAAATAAATGGATTTATTGGGAAATGTTTTTTTTTTTTTATTTGGGGATTTTTTTTAATTTTTTTTTACACATTCTATTTTTTTTTTTTTTTACTTTCTAACATTGTCCCAGGGTGGGACATCTCTGTATTAGATCAGATCGTTGATCTGACACTGTGCATAGCACACTGTCAGATCAACGATCTGACAGGCAGCTTAGCTGGCTTTCCAGCGCCTGCTCTCAGCAGGCGCCGGCTAGCCAGGTCACTTCATGACCCGGAAGGAGTCCGTCGGCCATCTTGGATCCGGGGACTCCTTCCGGGTCACCGGAGCAACGCGATCTCATTGCGTTGCTCCGGTGGGAGAGCGCAGGGAGCCCCCGTCCCTGCGCGTCCCCCTCTATGCCGCTGTCACTACTGACAGCGGCATCAGAGGGGTTAAATGCCCGCGATCGGCGCTACCGCCGATCGTGGGCATTGCTGCGGGGTGTCAGCTGTCATATACAGCTGACACCCGCACCCGATCACCGCGGCGCTCAGCGCGAGACCGCGGTGATCGGTGCGCCGTACTAGTACTGCTGCTGGCACTAATACAGTGCCGGCAGCGCAGTACTAGTACGGCGCATGTCACGAAGGGGTTAATTCTCCATGTTCTGATCTGATGATGACGACAATGGTTGCCATATGTGGCAAGTGAAACAGTTTATTCTCCCACAATATCTGTGTGCTGATGGTTATGCTGAAAGCTAAAATCTGCAACAATAATGACTTATTATAGGATAGTTTTATAGTTACTGTAATGTCCACACGGTGTAAGGAATTTAAGAGAGAGTAAGCTTTAACTGTAGTTTATTCTTCTCATTTCCTCCAGCACACAACATAACAGCAGCATAACATTTCCTCCTCAGGTCAGAACTGAAACTGAAACTCCTCTCAACTCCCGCCCTCGCTTTCTTAAAGAGACAGATCTAATTCTTATACATTACATCATCCCCTTTTTTTTTTTTTTTATTTTTATATACATATATTAACAACCTAAAACAAATATTGACAATGTAACAACACGAAAATGTCCAAGAAAAACCATATGTCTGTATTGTCTTATTCCCCTTTTTTTTTAAACTATATCTCTTCAATAAGTCTCGATGGAGCCCTTCTTTCCCGTGTAGGGTAATGTCTGCGTTCATTGGGGGTGTCCAGTGCTGACGGATCAGTCACCTCTTGTTGGTCCTCTCCACCGTCGGGTATCAAATCTTCCACTGGTGGGAGTTCATTACCATTGTTCTGCGGTATGATTTTAAAATGTGAGGAATTTTGAGTGATGGAGTGTCCGTCTCGCTCAGCCGTGACCATACTGCCTTTTCTCTCAGTAACATTATATTTTGCAGGACTATATACAGCTGAGGTTTTGTTGGTTGATTTTTGACGCACAACAACCATATCACCTCTTTTGATGGCACATGGCTGTGCCCGTCGCCTTCTGTCTGCATAATGTTTCATGGCTTGCTTGTTAAAGAAATCCGTTGATCGCACTGAAGAGTCATTTGGTAAGGGATGACTGGTCACATCAGGGATCCGTGTACGAAGAGTTCTGCTGAACATTAGATGAGATGGCGCAGCATTAGTGGTGGAATGTGGCGTGTTGCGGTAATTGCGCAGGAATTTGTATAGTGACTGTTTCAGTGGGGTGTGCTCCAGGCTAGCTGCCTTGATTCGTTTCCCCATGGTGCGCATGAAACGTTCTACGATTCCATTAGCTTGCGGCCAGCAAGGTGTGATTTTTCTGTGGCCGAACCCCAAGTATTCAGAAAACTGTGCAAACACATGTCCATTGAATGGAGGTCCATTATCTGTTTTGACCACTCTTGGAATGCCATATGCAGAGAATATATCGTCCAGTTCTGGTATGACACTATTAGCAGACGTTGAAGAGATGAATGAAATGACAGGGTATCTAGAATATTCATCAATTGTTACTAGAATGTATTGGCCATTTGGTAATGGTCCATATATGTCGACTGCCACTTCCTCCCATACAGCAGTGGGTAACGGAGACATTTGTAATGGCTCTGGAGTTGATGATGGAGTAATTAATTGACAAGTGGAGCAATGTCCAATCTTCTCTTCCACCAATTTATCCATATTTGGGAACCACACTTTTTCTCTGAGTAACTTTTTTGTGCCAACAATTCCTAGATGACCTTCGTGTGCTATCTGTATGACTAGGTTGCGCAAGGCCTTAGGTACAACCAGTTTGGTACCACGAAGGATGAGTTGATCTTCAGTGACTGATAATTCCTCACGTACATTTGAAAATAGTTTTAACTCTTTCAGATCATTTCCCATCTTCAGGAAATTTTTTCTTTTGAATTTCATGCCACCTTCTATTTTGAATAATTTGTATTAAGGCACAGAGTGTCTTGTCACTTGTTGTCGTATTCACAAACTGATCAACAGAAAGTGCTTTTGGCACGGCGTGAGCTGCAACAAAGTGGATGTATTCTTCAATGGAGGAATGCACAGGTAAATCATCATTCGTGGGATGTCTTGAGAGATAATCAGCCGGATTGCTGTATTTTCCAGGTTTGTGAACAATTTTGTAATTATAGTCCTGTAGACGTAGACCCCATCGTTCAATCCGTGCTGGCATTTTAGCTCGGGGATTTCCAAAAATTGTAAGGAGAGCTTGATGATCTGTGACAATGGTGAAGGGAGGGCCATAGAGAAATAAGTGAAAGTGTTCACATCCCCAGACGACTGCCAAGCTTTCTTTTTCAGGTTGTGAATACTTTCTTTCAGTGCTTGTTAAGCTTTTACTTGCATAAGAAATGATGTGGGGACTTTGATTGTCATCCTTGTATTGTGCTAAAATTGCACCAAGTCCCACGGGACTAGCATCCACAATCAGTTCAGTTCGAAGAGCTGGATCAAAATAGGCCATGGTGGTTGTTGAGCAGAGTTCCTTTTTGATTGTTTCAAAAGAGGCCTGACAGTCTTGGGACCATTGAAAAACGCAATTTTGTTTCGTAAGTTCCCTTAATGGAGTGCTGATTGTCGAAAAATTTGGAATATATCTAGCACAGTAACTTGCCATTCCAAGAAAAGAGCGCACTTCACTGGCATCCTGTGGAATTGAAGCTGCTCTGATGGATTCCACTTTCTTGGGATCAGGTCGTACTCCTTCCGCCGAGAAAATGTGACCATAGAACTCCAATGAATTTTTATCAAATTCGCATTTTTCTTTGTTTAAAGTGAGTCCAGCAGAGAGCAGACATTCAAAGATAGCATATAGAGCACGATTATGTTCAGCTTGAGTTTTCCCAAAAACCAGTATGTCATCACTGTAATTAAAGGCATTTGGAATATGTTGAATGACACTCCTTATCGTATCTTGAAAAATTTCTGCTGCTGAGCAGACCCCAAACGTCAATCTTTTGTATCTTCTGAGACCCACATGGGTGGAAAATGTTGTTAAGTATCTGGATTCTGGACTCAATTCTAATTGATGATAGCCCTTATTGAGGTCGAGCTTTGAAAAAACAGTTGCTCCATTTAATAAATTAATAATGTCATCAATTGTGGGTGAGATGTGTCTTTCCCTTTGAATAGCAGTGTTGGGCAGGCGCATGTCAACACACAGTCTTACCTGCTCTGGAGTCTTTGGTTTTGGAACTACCACAAGTGGAGAGACCCACGGAATGGGACCAGAAACAGTTTCAATGACATCATCATCCATGAGTAATTGGAGTTCCTTTTCTACCTTCTTTCTCAGGTGAAATGGAATACGTCTGTGAGCCTGGGCTACTGGACGGACACTGTCATCCACATGAAGATGCACTTGAGAGTCCTTTAATTTTCCTAATCCACTAAATAGGGAGGGAAAACTATTCACCATGGCTTGTACATCCAGGTCCGCAGGGTCGGTTATGGTATGAACAATCTGGATGAGTCCTAGCTTCAAGGCAGTGTGATAGCTGAGAAGACAGCCTCCGGATCCTTGTAATGTGTGAAAAGTGGTTTTCTGCCTATTTTCTTTATAGCTAAGTTCAGCATCAAATTGTCCCATTGTAACTAGAGGTGTTTTAGATCCATATGGGAAGATTTTAGTATGCACTTGCTGTAAGACTGGCTTTGTTTTCAACTGTTCATAAGTATTGCTGTCTATGATATCCACTGAAGCTCCTGTATCTATGGTAAATGGTTCCCTTTTCCACATTTACTGCAAGTTTGTCCTATAGCTGGACATTTGTTCATGTGGTGAGGGAAATCTTGTCCACATCTATAACATTTCTTCTGTTGCGGGGCCTGCTTGCCTTGTGCACTGTTATGTTTGAGATTATGCACATGTAAATTATCCCCACTCTCCATTGCACTTGCCTGATGATCTGCTATCTCTATAGCACGGGCCATCTTGAGTAAATCATGCAGAGAGAGATCCTGCTGCAGAGCTTTACGCCTTATGGTATTAGACGAGCAGGTGACAATTACTTGAGTTAGGATTTCATCATCTACGTCAGTAAATGCACACCCATGTGCTAGTTCTTTTAGCCGGGTGACATAGGTGTCTATGGATTCTTCTGGAAGCTGCTTAGCAATCCTGAACTTGTATCTTTCATATCTGATGTTTTGTTTAGGGTTGAAGTAGTCAGTGACAGCTTTGGAGCATTTGCTGTACGTGTCTGTCTCCGCTGCTGGTAATGTGCTGTATATGTCATAGACTCCTGTGCCCGCACAATGCAGGAACACAGCTTTTTTTCTGTTCTCTTGTTTTATATCTATTGCTTCCAGGAAATTCTCAAATCGATTTAACCATTTTCTCCAGTTATGAGAGAGATTAGTGACATCAGTCATATCAAACTGTGGGAACATGTGCAAGTATTCAGCCATGATGGAGTCTCTCAGTGGCGCTGGCGTGTGAAGCAGTAAAGCAGGGGTCAGTACTCACAGTAGCAGGTGATTCAATCCCATCCTCGTCGCCAGTTGTAATGTCCACACGGTGTAAGGAATTTAAGAGAGAGTAAGCTTTAACTGTAGTTTATTCTTCTCTTCTTCCTCCAGCACACAACATAACAGCAGCATAACATTTCCTCCTCAGGTCAGAACTGAAACTGAAACTCCTCTCAACTCCCGCCCTCGCTCTCTTAAAGAGACAGATCTAATTCTTATACATTACAGTTACCAGTTGTACTGTGCTTTATGACTTATTTGTGACATTTCTTTAACAGTTTTTGTATTTACTGGGATCCATTATATAGTTTTTAACAAAATAGTTTAACAAAATATTGCGAGCCAGATTGTGATTTAATGGAAGCTCTTACATTTTCCATATGAAGATTCAGTTTAGCGTTTTAGTAAGTTCAAGTGTGTAGAGACATTGTTAATCCACCCTTTGCTTCATTCCTTTTCGGGGTGGGTGAGGTAGGGGAGGGGATGGTATATACACCAGGGATCCTTTGGCTGAGAATAGACAGTATGAGTACAGTAACAATACCGTACTAATAAGTCTCACAAATAAACACACTTGACATTTTATTACTTCATACTCATCCAGGTTCCGGCAGCTGCAGTTTGTACACCTGTGTCTCTGTACAGGGGTCAGGCAAGTTACAAAGCATTTGTGCAAGCAGCCTAAAAGTGAAACTTTCCTTTAAAGAGAACCTTTGATGTGAATCATATTGTCTAAACAACGGGCTACATTAATCAGACATTGGCTTCTTTATTGCAGACATGTATATTTATATATAAGTTGAACCATACTTAGAAAAACTGGGCAGAAGTTATGCGTCTTGGAGGATTAGTCCCAGCCAGGTCCCCGGAAGCTTCTCTCTGCCCAATTCACCTTGGCTAACAAGTCTCACGCTATGGGCAGAGACAGAGGGCCGTATAACTCGTGCGAGGATCGCATCGCACTGCACGGACTGGCCTGGCATCTCTCCCGACCTGAGCAAGACAGCATGATGTATTTTTATGTAGCTGTCAAGCTCAGGTCAGGTGAGCCGATAGCCAGTATGAGGTTTACATGCGATTCACGTAGGAAAAATATGGCAGTCTGTCTCTGCCCTATGTGTGCACATAGGTAGAGGCCGGTCAGTGAAGGGGATCAGGGTACGGAGCAGCTGCCCGAGACTTGTCTCGAACTACTCATCCCCAAAGAAGTGTGGCAGAGTAAAACATGGACAGCTGTGATACACAACCAGTGTTTGATTCATGCTGCCCGTGGTTCGGACATCATGAATCAGATGACAGGTTCCCATTAATTAGCTACGATGAGAAAACAGTGGTCGAATTTACAGTTGCGAACACGTGTTTGTGTACCCATTGACTAATTATATTAACTTCAGTCTTCTGAGAAATGTCATTAACACAACCAGCGAAGTAAAGGTACCGTCACACTAGACGATATCGCTAGCGATCCGTGACGTTGCAGCATCCTCGCTAGCGATATTGTCCAGTGTGACAGGCAGCAGCGATCAGGCCCCTGCTGTGATATCGCTGGTCGGGGCTAGAGGGCCAGCACTTTATTTCATCGCTGGATCTCCCGCTGACATCGCTGAATCGGTGTGTGTGACACCGATTCAGCGATGTCTTCGCTGGTAACCAGGGTAAACATCGGGTTACTAAGCGCAGGGCCGCAAAGTAAGAACTCTTTCAAAAACAGAAATGTTAATAGCTTATTTTTTTATCAATTACCAAAATGCAAAGTGAATGAACAAAAGAGAAATCTAAATCAAATCAGCATTCGGTGTGACCTCCCTCTGACAACAAAACATGCTCCACTTTTTCTAGGTATTCACAGTTTTTGAAGGAACGTGGCAGAGAGGTTGTTCCAAACATCTTGGAGAACTAACCACAGATATTCTGTGGGTGGATATAGCCTTGCTCAAATCCTTCAGTCTCTTCATGTATTCCCAGACAGACTTGATGATGTGGAGATCAGGGCTCTGTGGGGACCATATCTTCAATTTGAGAACACCTTGTTCTTCTTTACTCTGAAGATAGTCATTAATGACATTGACTGTATGGTCGGGGTCGTTATCCTGCTGCAGGATAAATTTGGAACCAATCAGACGCCTCCCGGACAGTATTGCATGATGAACGAGTATCTGCCTGCATTTTTTCCACACCTGCCTAAAATATTGAAAGGCCTTGAGCGGAAAATGTAGGTACTTCCCTTATACCATACTGAAGTAATAGAGGATTGGCGGAAGATTTCACATGTTTGATGACTCACCGTCCAATAAAGGGAAAATGTTTGGACCAACAAAGCTATATGAGCTTTTCACCGAGAGCTACTGTATCGTGCTCCCAGCGCCCACATCGGAGAAATTCGAGCAACGTGAGGATTCACAAATTTGCAGTCACATAGAGTCGCTCTCTGTAGAGTGACTGCAGACTTGTGGCTTAAGGACGGACAACACTTTTAAGACACATGTTAGGCTCTGTTTACATCATGTTAGTTGCTTCAGTTTATGTATATATACATGTCAGAAAAAGACGTATACCTCTGATGGAGATCTCCAGCATATCCCACTTTATAAGCATATAGTGGGATACTTTGCCAACAGGGTGTGTTGCCACATGAAAAAAAAAAGTATATTTTGGGGCACTGGCGGACACAGAAAGAAAAGGACCCCTGAGCAAGAACAATATATGGGCCCTTTGCAGCCCAAGATGTCCTAAAAATGCAAATTTGCACCTGCTTTGGAGGTAGAAATGGTCCGGACGCGGTTTATATTATTTTACTGGATACCTTTCTGTACAATAGTCTGCTATGCTAGTTAGTACTTGTTCTCCATGGTATACCAACATATATCAATCCAGAGCACTCTTCCGACCTTTGTCGATCTCCTAGAGTCCTACGGCTACGCTCAGTATATGTAGAGCTATTCCCGGCATACACACTAAGCGTACATCACAAACAGAATGTGATAAGAGCCTCACGTAGCAATTAGAAACTTTGGGTGAAATTTGTAAAGCAATTAAAAATATTAAAAGAGAACTGTTATCTCTGAAAAAGCACACGTCCAGTGTGACCCGACCATTAATATTCATACAATAGATGAGACTTCAGATCTAAATCATTCGGAAACCCAGAGTCAATACAGAAAATCCAATAAGCCTCTCATTTATGGGACGTCTCCAATCTCCCCGTCTTTTTCAGGTCTATTAACTCCTTCAATGCTGTGTCCACTCTCCTCCCACTGGATATCTGCAGATGCTCTTAGGGGCTTCTTTGGTTTGGGGTTAGATGCTTTAATATGCAAGTGAAAAAAAAAATATATATGTTATATATAATACTTCTGATCGTATCATATTCTTCCATTCTTTGATACTTAAGCAAGGGCTCCAGGTGCTATGTGTCAGGGGCGACACCAACAAGTCATTATATTTTTGCCAGTGTTTTGTACTAAATATTTTCCCCGGATGCAAGAAATCTGAGTTGCGAATAAGTCTAAAGTGCAGGCGGTATAATGGATCCTATTCATATTTAAGGCCTATATGTTCTCCACAACACCTACTTTACTTTCTCTATCCCTATATTTAAAGTGACAGTTCTCTGCTTGCACTTCATTAGTGCTGGGATCTTTAGGTAGACATGAAACGTCTGCTCCCCATACCTGTCCCATTGATCCGCACGCCCTGTATTCCTCTCCGTATACATTTCTAGACCCTCCTCATAACTTACAGTATTCTACTGAACTTCTCTTTATAGCTCAGCATGTATGACAGTGTCTCAGCTCTGCCTACCCCATTACATTGCCGCCTGTAAAGTCTTCCTGCAGTCCATCATTCTGTTCCTGCCCCTACGGTTATGCTGCACATTGTACTGTTCGTTCTATTTTTTCCATATGGACGTAAGTTTAGAATTGGATATCTCTTTGTAAACCATAGATCAACCCCCTAACTCTTAAATTAAGAAAATCTATAAATGGCAATTAGCTCATATATACTGGTAATTAGAAATTATCCCTTTATGGGCAGAACAAATCCAATATTAGAAAAGATGTCAATTAATTAAATATTTTGCCCCTACCCAGCAGCCCCTCAACAGACATAGGATGTTTGTCCATAAGTCATCAGTATTCCCCTGACAGATCTACAGAATGATAGCGGGCGATTCGTTTATTCCCTCGGTAATAGACGAAGAAATTGTGATAAGTGAAGTACATTAGGCAGTTGCTGTGTATGCAGTTCTCTAATATATAAAAATGGCCGTAGATATTGAATAACTCTGATAGCGGCACTTATTTCATATTTTTTTAGGAAAATTGTTTTTTTTTTCAATAGTATTTCAGTGTGGGTACAATATAGGATATCTTCATATCCCAACAAAAGATAAAGAAAAAGCGGCACTCACCAGTTTGCTGAAAATAGTGTCTTTAATACAGCCTCAGTCCGTGCTTACAGGTTATTCAGACACATTGCAGGTGATTACGAGGGTGCGGGGAGTGAAGGTGGACGACGGCCGTTTTGTGCAATCAGCACTTTGACGGGTCCATGATGACCCCGTGCTGACTGCACGAAACGGCCGTCGTCCACCTTCACTCCCCGCACCCTCGTAATCACCTGCAATGTGTCTGAATAACCTGTAAGCACGGACTGAGGCTTATTAAAGACACTATTTTCAGCAAACTGCTGAGTGCCGCTTTTTCTTTATTTTTTTTGGGATATGAAGATTGACATGACTCACTGAGCAGAGCACCGTATCCAGTGGCTTTTTCTGGTAACCGCAAATGGTAAATATCTGTGGAATGAGCAAAGGGGCATAGAACTATAAGGAGAGTCCTGGTGACGTTCCAATCTCTATGCTTGCTACAATATAGGATATATTCAAGAGGGTATGTCATATATCACGCAGGTATGTGCTCAAGGGCAGTTCTGTTCTTCTTTTGTTCTCCATTCCTCGTTTTCATCAATGTCTCCGGTTTGTTCACACTGCAGGGTGCACATGAGGTTACATACCAGAGGTGAATAAACTATTAAACTTGGTATAGATTTTTTTTACAAGAATATTTATCTATTTTACTTCCTTGAATATTTTGAAGAAAGCAAATTAAACTTTGTTTAATACACTATAAGTACAAAAGTATTGGGTCACCTACAGTACACATTCCACCTACAGGAGCTTGTATGACCTCCCATTCTATATCCATAGGCATTAATATGGAGTCGTTGCCTTTACACCTACAACCCCTGGCAAAAATTATGGAATCACCGGCCTTGGAGGATGTTCATTCAGTTTTTTTATTTTGTAGGACAAAAAGCAGATCACAGACATGGCACAAAACTAAAGTCATTTCAAATGGCAACTTTCTAGCTTTAAGAAACACTGAAAGAAATCAAGAACAAACAATGTGGTAGTAATGGTTACTTTTTTATCCAATCACAGGGGAAAAATTATGGAATCACACAATTCTGAGGAAAAAATTATGGAATGACCATGTAAATTTTCTTACCCAAAAATAACACCTGCATAAAATTAGATCTGCTTGTTAGTCTGCATCTAAAAAGGAGTGATTACACCAGCCAGGGGGTGTATAACAACTTCCATTCCTCCGGGAAGGCTCTATGCAAGATTTTGGCGGTAACAAATACAGACTCTGGATTGGGCTCCAGAGACAAGAAGTGTATACAAGAGATGATAAAATCAAATATTTTGTTTTTTACATCACATAGTTTTTATTAAAGCACATGACAAGCATGTAACACAGTCTGATACATATTCCAGACAGGTACAATGAATACAAAACAGATTAATATATTTTCCATTTTACGTAAACAACGCTCTTACCCAATAACCCATCCCCCCTCTCCCATCCCTCCCCCGAAATCCCCTGCCCTTTATTCAATATTAACCATCTGAAACATCAACTCTTGAAAAAGTTACACCCAGCTTTACGAAAGCACAACTGTAATAAAATCAATTATTTATTAATTATTAAATAATAAAATTAAAGATAAAAAATACAAGGTGCCTCATGTCAAATAGGGAGCACAACAACCTATATAGATTACAGGTTCGAAAGAGTATAGTAGATAAAGTACATAAATTTTGTATAACTTTTCATGTAAAGTTGCATGTATAATTTACAGGTAAAGGAGCTTTGTGCCCTCATTTAGGACTTTATTTGACATCACAATACCTGCGGATTGACGTATTTATTATTGGGAATAGTCCTAGTGACATCTCTGGGCTTTAATCTTTATATCTATCCAGAGATATACTTTGCCCTTGTAGTGATCTCTGTTTGCCAAAGGTTGCGATGCACATGTGCCTAATGAACTATGCCTATTTGCGGCAAGAGATGACGCACAATATGTTGGTGCTTCTCAACCATTGCAAATTGATTTAAATGTGCTCCAATATAGATTAAATTACCACATAAATGTGTGTACTTATTATCTATCACATAGCACTTTAAAATATGGCTATTATTGAATTTCCTGAAATTGGTTTTGTCATTTGCTTCTAGTCTCTTTATGAACTTTTTTATTCCCGTAAGTGTATTATAATTTTGGACACAGACCTAACTTTACAACGTAGCAGCTATCTATTCTCGAGTCCCTTGTCCCTCACTTTTTTTATCCTTGTATTTTTCTTGAAATTTTAATTATGTATTTTACTACTGTATATTGTTAGTAAAATGAAAATTTTTAAATTATTTTGTTCTTTTGTGCACCCCCATTTTTTCGCAGGTTATACTTACACCCGGGATTTTGTAAAATAGCATTGAGGTTAGGGAGGGTGCACCTATGATTATAGGAGTATCACAATCAATTAGGACATTGAAATGGGATAATCTTTATTACACTAATTTTGGTGTGGTTTTAGCGAGGATTCCCTATTTCCTTTCAGGCCATGACAACTGAAGCCTGATGGGCAGAATATGATAGGAAAATAATCGTGAACCTGTCATAAGACATTTAGGAAAGTTGGCACATTGGCGGTTTATCTTCTGCCTTCATACCTTGTTTGTAGGATTCATCTAATGTCAGGACAGGCTGGAAACTCAAGCTTTTCTTTTCGTTGAGTCACGGTGACCTATATATTATAGCTCAGTCAGGCTTACTGTGTGTCTCGAATGCGGAGAATTAACTGTATTTTACAAATTGCTTTTCCATGTCAGTGCAACCCATGAATATAATAATGAAGAAGGCAGACCTTAAATGCCTCTAGATGGGACACAAGAAATGAAGGCATGGAGAAAAAACTGTTACAGCACAAAGGTGCACAATATAAAACTAGTCACCGATGAACAGAATTTGCTAATATACATGACATGTTTTTCTTTCGGGATGTCGACTGTGATAAATCTAGGCATTGTGGTTGTTAACATAATATATGAGGCAGATTTATCAAAACTGTCAAAAACAAAAACTGCAGCTTTTACTCTAACAGAGCTGTTTAAAATACGAAAACAGTGCCAAGATTGGCTGTAATGGGCAACAACAGCCATTTTTCTTTTAGATGTGGTTGCATTGCCGTTATTTGCACCAACTGTATCATCATCACATTATGTTTGATACATTTGTTGCATCTTTCGCTTACTTTTATCTACAACTGTTTAGCCACTTTTTTATGCCTCCCTCTTTCTCCATAGAGATTTGCGACAATTTATAAATCAGGCCTACAACTTTTTTGCGTAGCTAACTATAGCCAAATTTCCAACCCACTTGTCAAAAGTTCCAAGAGTGGTAAGAATGGCGTGCAACGAAATTTTTGAGGTAAAGAAAAAAACAGAAGGTAAAAAACTTGATAAATTTCCTCCAATACCTGTATAGTTTTTTGTGTTATTCATACATTCAGGGCAGCACGGAGGCTCAGTGGTTAGCATTGCAGCACTGGGGTCCAGGGTTCAAATCCCATCAAGGACAACATCTGCAAGGAGTTTGTATGTTCTCCTCGTGTTTGCGTGGGTTTCCTCCGGGTTCTCCTGTTTCCTCCCACATTCCAAAGACATACTGATAGGGAATCTAGATTGTGAACCCCATCAGGGACGGTGATGATAATGTGTGCAAACTGTAAAGTGCTGAGGAATATGTTAGCGCTATATAAAAATAAAGATTATTATTATTATTATACATAAACTTGTCAAATACTAAAAGGGACAGTCTTTTGATATCTAAATCTAAAGGACAAAAAAAGCAGTGCTTCAGGCTGGAGTCACACACAACGTATAAAAATACGGTCCGTTTTTTACCAACCAAATATGCAGAAATGTTACCTGAACAGTGATCC
This sequence comes from Ranitomeya imitator, assembly GCF_032444005.1. Taxonomy (NCBI): domain Eukaryota; kingdom Metazoa; phylum Chordata; class Amphibia; order Anura; family Dendrobatidae; genus Ranitomeya; species Ranitomeya imitator. The sequence goes on along the minus strand of NC_091286.1, from coordinate 570,830,790 downwards.
GTATGTCATCCGTTAGCAAGGTGTGGCTGCGTATTTTGCGCATGTAAACCTCCGTATGGCATCCGTACAGCGAGATTTTCTCGCCGGATTGCAAAATGGACATAAAATGGATCCATGGGCTCAAATATTCGTGAAAACATATATACTGTGTATATATATATATATATATATATATATATACAGTATATACCGTGTGTGTATATATATATATATATATATATATATATATATACAGTACAGACCAAAAGTTTGGACACACATTCTCATTTGAAGATTTTTCTGTATTTTCATGACTATGAAAATTGTAAATTCACACTGAAGGCATCAAAACTATGAATTAACACATGTGGAATTATATACTTAACAAAAACGTGTGAAACAACTGAAAATATGTCTTATATTCGAGGTTCTTCAAAGTAGCCACCTTTTGCTTTGATGACTGCTTTGCACACTCTTGGCATTCTCTTGATGAGCTTCAAGAGGTAGTCACCGGGAATGGTTTTCACTTCACAGGTGTGCCCTGTCAGGTTTAATAAGTGGGATTTCTTGCCTTGTAAATGGGGTTGGGACTATCAGTTGTGTTGTGCAGAAGTCTGGTGGATACACAGCTGATAGTCCTACTGAATAGACTGTGAGAATTTGTATTATGGCAAGAAAAAAGCGAGTGGTAAAGAAAAACGAGTGGCCTTCATTACTTTAAGAAATGAAGGTCAGCAGGAGAGACTTGTTTGGGCTAAAGAACACAAGGAATGGACATTAGACCAGTGGAAATCTGTGCTTTGGTCTGATGAGTCCAAATTTGAGATCTTTGGTTCCAACCACCGTGTCTTTATGCGATGCAGAAAAGGTGAACGGATGGACTCTACATGCCTGGTTCCCTATATGAAGCATGGAGGAGGAGGTGTGATGGTGTGGGGGTGCTTTGCTGGTGACCCTGTTGGGGATGTATTCAAAATTGAAGGCATACTGAACCAGCATGGCTACCACAGCATCTTGCAGAGGCACGCTATTCCATCCGGTTTGCGTTTAGTTGGACCATCATTTATTTTTCAACAGGACAATGACCCTAAACATGCCTCCAGGCTGTGTAAGGGCTATTTGACCAAGAAGGAGAGTGATGGGGTGCTACCCCAGATGACCTGGCCTCCACAGTCACCAGACCTGAACCCAATCGAGATGGTTTGGGGTGAGCTGGACTGCAGAGTGAAGGCAAAAGGGCCAACAAGTGCTAAGCATCTCTGGGAACTCCTTCAAGATTGTTGGAAGACTATTCCCGGTGACTACCTCTTGAAGCTCATCAAGAGAATGCCAAGAGTGTGCAAACCGGTCATCAAAGCAAAAGGTGGCTACTTTGAAGAACCTAGAATATAAGATACATTTTCAGTTGTTTTACACTTTTTTATTAAGTATTTAATTCCACATGTGTTAATTCATAGTTTTCATGCCTTCAGTGTGAATTTACAATTTTCATAGTCATGAAAAAACAGAAAAATCTTTAAATGAGAAGGTGTGTCCAAACTTTTGGTCTGTACCATATGTCAGTGAGACACACACACACACACACACACACACATGTGTGTGTATATATATATATATATATATATATATATATATATTTTTTTTTTTTAATACAGAGCTAGATAGCTTGAAAGCCGGTAATTCAATTGCCGGCTTTTGATATCTCCTTATCAAAGCCGACAGGATATGAGACATGGTTTACATACAGTGAATCATTTCATATCCCTTATATTTTTACATATCCCTCACTAATAATGTTGTTAGTGTGTGTCAATAAGACACCTATCCATTATTAATCCAATAGTAATAAAGGGTTAAATAAACACACACACATTATGAATAAAGTATTTTAATGAAATAAATGCACACATGGGGTTATAATATCTTACATATGTGTATTTATTTCATTAAACACTTTATTCATAATGTGTGTGTGTTTTTTAACCCTTTATTACTATTGGATTAATAATGGCTAGGTGTCTTATTGACATCTCTCCATTATTAACCAGGCTTAATGTCACCTTACATTAGCAAGGTGACATTAACCCTTTATTACCCCGTATCCCATCGCTACTTGGGAGTGGGAAGAGAGTGGCCAAGTGCCAGAATAGGCGCATCTCACAGATGTGCCTTTTCTGGGGTGGCTAGGGGCAGATGTTTTTAGCCAGGGGGGGGGGGGCAATAACCATGGTCCCTCTCTCGGCTGTTAATATCTGCCCTCAGTCACTGGCTTTCCCACTCTGGCGGAGAAAATTTTGCAGGAGCCCACGTCAGTTTTTTCTGTGATTTAACCCTTCATTTTAACATCTAGAGCTCCCAAATTTTGCACCCAGACACTTCTTACATTAGTAGTGAGGAATGAGTAAAAACATAAGGGATATGAAATGGTTTACTGTATGTAAACCATGTCTCATATCCTGTCGGGTTTGATGAGGAGATAGGAAAAGCCGGCAATTGAATTACCGGCTTTTCTGCTATCTAGCGCTGTATGAATTATAAATATATAAGTATGTGTGTCAATGACATATCTCTCTCTCTCTCTCTCTCTCTCTCTCTCTCTCTCTCTATCTCTCTCTCTCTCTCTCTCTCTCTCTCTCTCTCTCTCTCTATATATATATATATATATATATATATATATATATATATACTGTACATATATATATATATACCTATTCTATGTGTAGACATTAATTTTATCTATTCTATCCTGTCAGTGTGATTTTACTGTACACCTCGCTGAATTGCCGGCTTTTTTATAGAACACCGGTGCGTATTCTCGCAAGTCACACGCATGGTCCGTGTGTTATCTGTATTTTTTTTGCCCCCATAGACTTTCATTGGCGGATTTTTTTGCGCAATACGCTGACAAACGCAGCATGTTGCGATTTTCTCAGCCCGTAGAATACAGTAGAGAAATATACGGCAGATATGAGCTGCCCCATAGAGAAACATTGGTCCGTGTGCAATGCGTTGTTTTTGTGCCTCTCATACGTCCGTATTCCTCTCTAGTGTGACCCCGGCCTTATAGGTTAGGGGTTCTGGGGTCATTAAAGTAACTCTGAGAGTAAGCAGAACTGCTCTCCTTCGCGAGATGTGATTAAAACAGGCACAACTTTGACCGCAAACTTGTAGAGTGGACCAGCTGCTGCTCCTCCTTGTACCTGCTAGCCAGGATGGCAACTGCGAGAAGTGCAGTAGAGTCTAGAAGAAAAATAAGGAACCACTGGGCGATGCTGGAAAAGATGACGGCTCATATGTAGAGGTATGGTTACTCTATTTATTCATCAGGCTGCATACAGTATATATGGCCTGATGAAGGCACCTGTTCAGTGCTGAAGCACATAGCGATCAGTAAAGCGATTATTCCTCTACTTAATGGGCCATCTTCTTTTCAAGCAGCGCCCAGTGGTCCCTTGTTTTTCTTCTACACTCTTCAAGTTTTTTTTTAAATATACGGTATATATATATATATATATATATTTACATCATTCATAACTTGATATACTTTTACAGGACCATTGACTTATATTCTTTTAGCCCCCATCATTTGGGTATTTTATTAACTTGTCGGGGCTAAGGAACCTAATAACCACTTTATTTCCTGCTTATGTCACTACCATTGGCATTAATTAACACAGGGCTTATTTGGCCAAATGAAAACTTTAGAAAAATTAAAACTTGTTAGAAGACACTGACCTGTTTTCTCAGAAAAAGGTACATGCCATGTACAAATTATAGAACAATGTATATGTCATATTCATTCTTACAAAGCCAACTCTGCTTTCAGTAGAATCATCACCAGCACTCACACATTGTGGGAGAATGAACTGTTTGGGACATACAGCAACAATTACATTAGAACTCTCGCTACTTCTTTATTCATTAAGTGCTCGTGGAAGCGAACGAGTGCGATCCGATTCTTTATTTTATAGCACACTGACCCATGTAAGTTTACGAGGCAGTACAGATCGATTTTTTTCAGTGCAGTAGTGTGTTAATATACTCATCTACCACTGCTTTCTCAAGTGTTCTTTTCTGCTTCTGGTTGATGCCACCGCTCTGCAGACTCTCCGAGTAACACTGCGCTTTTCTTGAACCAGAAGGGACACTTTCAGCTTCATAACAAGGCCCCATAGGTTTTCATTATAACAGAGATTTCTGGCTCACACATAGGTCATAGTGAGCCGGCTAGTTTGTAATTGTAGTGACTTATCTGAGAAGTGGAGCACAACAGAGCTGGACACCGCTGGGCACATGCACACACATCTAGTGAATAAAAACTTAAGTGGGAGTGCTTCTTTAACTACATTATCACCAACGTGGAGGATTGCAGCAAAGAACTGGTACACAGTACAGTATTTACACTCTAACAATTACCAAAAAGCCATCTGGTGGCCCGTCAACAATGACCCCCCAACATAAGCCTGCAGCTGTTTCTTACCCCAACATAAACCTCATCTTTAATGTAATTTAAAGGGTATTTTCTGGGCTATTTATACTGCCTTTGGAACTTGAGTGAAGTGAGTTACTGCATCAGACAAGGCAGATCTGTGTTGATATTGCAGGAAAACAAAGCTGCTCCCTCTTTCTGGTTCCTTGGGGGTGGGACCTTCCTGCAATCACACCCTGATAGCCCATCAATATCCTGGAATTGTGTAATCACCACTCACATGCACCAGCCTCCCCCAAAAAGTGAGCTTTACCAGTTAAATTATGGCGAATCAGCCACCAAGCCTCCTCATCTATTCACCCATTCTCTATCACCCTGTAGCTTTTCTCTGCTAAACTCCATTTTTTCATTACTGTCCATCAATTATACTTTACATTTTTTTATTCCATTTAATAGCTAGGGACTGCAGCCTAAATATTTTCCTACATTAGACGGTGATACTCGCTGCCAAGTTCTATTCATACCAGACTCAATCTATCGATTTAAAAGCACGGCCTCAATAGTTATGAGCATCCTATTCTAATGGAGAGAATTGTTAGGAGAACTACTGTATCTTGATGCTATATTTAGGGTATGTTCACACGTTCAGGTTTTTTCGCGATAAAAACGCTATAAAAACGCATTAAAAACGCATACATATGCATCCTATCATTTAGAAAGCATTCTGCAATTTTTGTGCACATGATGCTTTTTTTCGCGAAAAAAACGCATTGCCATAAAAAAGGAGCATGTTCATTAATTTTGCGGATTTTTTGCGTTTTTCCAGCTATTCTATGAATTGGGAAAAAACGCCCAAAAAACGCACAAAAAAAGGCATAAAAAACGCAAAAAAACCCGCATGCGGATTTCTGGCAGAAATGTCCGGTTTTCGTCAGGAAATTTCTGCAAGAAATCCTGACGTGTGCACATAGCCTTAGAGTCAGGAAGGATTTGTTCCCTGTGTACCTGCTCCCAGACAGAACCCAGCACCGATCACTGCTGAGGATCATCACACACCGTGATAATTGATCCCAGAGCCTGAGCATCACTGCTATTTAAATAACTGATACTGACAACTATGTTAGCCCTCACCAGGGTCAGGTCAGCTGCTTTGGGTACAACCAGGCTAGTGGGAATCAGTCAGCACCTGACTTCATTCAACAAGGAGTGTTGATTAAAAATTTCATTAATTCTACGTACTCACTGCTATAATATTATATATTCTCTATGGAGCATTCTTACTCTTGCAGCCTCTTCAGATACAGCTTCTTGTTATCCTAGTTTAAATGGACTTTGTGTAAAGGCAATCATATGCATTAGATTTAAAGGGGTATTCTCATCTCTAAGACCCTATCCCAATATGTAGTAGGTGTAGTAGTAATAATAATAAAAGCAAATACGGTATCTCCAATTAGAAATGTAGTATAGTTTTTTTGATTCACTATGTCTCTTTCCTCATGTGCATGCGTTGCAGGACCTTAGGTATCCATGGTTACGACCACTAGCTAACTAACCACTAACTGTCACTATACTACTGGACCTAACCATGGATAGCTAAGGTCCTGCAATGCCTGCAGATAAGAAATGAGACATAGCGAATTAGAAAAATTATACTACATTTCAAATTGAAGGAATTTGCAAATATTATTATTATTACACCTACTGTATATTGGGATAGGATCTTGGAGATGGGAAAACCTCTTTAAGTTGTCCTCTTTGACATAAGCACTCTCTCCCCATTGAAACATATGATTGTTTGGCTGAGCAGAATATTCATGTGTATGAGTGAGTCAGGAGAGGTCGGTGCCATACAGCTGTCCACTATTGCATGTGTGTGGTCAAATTAAAAGTCAAACCTGCCTGTCTATAAAGAGTTGGGGCTTAAGTTGAGTATACACATTAGCTTAAAGTGGTTGTCCACTACTTGAACAACCTCCTCTCAATCCCTATGTTTCCCCCTTGTAAAATAACAACACTTATACTTCCCTCCAGTACCAAGGCTGATCAGTGGTGTCAGCACTGGCTCTCCGTAAAGGCCCCTTCACATTAAGCGACGCTGCAGCGATACCGACAACGATCCGGATCGCTGCAGCGTCGCTGTTTGGTCGCTGGAGAGCTGTCACACAGACAGCTCTCCAGCGACCAACGATGCCGGTAACCAGGGTAAACATCGGGTAACTAAGCGCAGGGCCGCGCTTAGTAACCCGATGTTTACCCAGGTTACCATCCTAAAAGTAAAAAAAACAAACACTACATACTTACCTTCCGCTGTCTGTCCCCGGCGCTCTGCTTCTCTGCACTCCTCCTGTACTGGCTGTGAGCGTCGGTCAGCCGGAAAGCAGAGCGGTGACGTCACCGCTCTGCTTTCCGGCTGACGGACGCTCACAGCCAGTACAGGAGGAGTGCAGAGCACAGCGCTGGAGGACAGACAGCGGCAGGTAAGTATGTAGTGTTTGTTTTTTTTACTTTTAGGATGGTAACCAGGGTAAACATCGGGTTACTAAGCGCGGTCCTGCGCTTAGTAACCCGATGTTTACCCTGGTTACCAGTGAAGACATTGCTGGATCGGTGTCACACACGCCGATCCAGCGATGTCTGCAGGGAGTCCAGCGACGAAATAAAGTTCTGGACTTTCCTCAGCGACCAACGATCTCCCAGCAGGGGCCTGATCGTTGGTCGCTGTCACACATAACGATTTCATTAACGATATCGTTGCTACGTCACAAAAAGCAACGATATCGTTAACAATATCGTTATGTGTGAAGGTACCTTTAGGCTCATGTGACATTTTTAGGCCACACGACCCCTGCCGCTAATCCGTGGCTGCTTCACTCTCCCCACCTTTGTGTGAATCACATACATCCAGAGGAAGTGGGAGAGCATCAGCAATGGAATTGAGTATATCCATTATTATTTTGCAAGGGGGATACATAGGGAATGAGAAGGACTTGTCCAAGTAGTGAATAACCCTTTTAATGTCGGCTACACCCTCCCTCCATGTAATGTGTATGAGGGCCTAACAGTTTATCCTCATTGATAGAAGTTGAGGTAACGAAAGATTTGGCAGCTGGATTTCAACATGCCTTATCCTTTTGATCTCAAGGGAGTTATGCCACCAACAGAGATGTTTGACATTGACTTTCTCACCTCTCCCCAGTACGAACACATGCATGGTACTCACATTTTATGTTGGTTCGCAACAAATTACGTTAGAGCCAATCAAAAACATAAAACTCATAATTATTTACCGACTTGATTAAACTTGTATTTTAGTTTAGAATGCCAAAAGACTTTTTGTAGTTTAGGGACCATGAATACCGTAAATTGGAATAAAAGTCTGGGCCCAATTGTTTGTGGTAACTGTCAAGGCACCCCAGACTTTTTTCTTTGATAAATCAATAAGGTCTCAATTATCTTACATTTTTGAATGTCTATCTGACAGGTCAGAAAACAATTTTTGGTTGATTTTCCTTTTCTTTTTTTATAGCTTTTGTTTAGTTTTCTTGGTTTTTAAGGATAAAAGTAGACCTAAATCCTTTGCGTTCAACCTATAACCTAACCAGAAGAAGCAAAAGCGCCATGAGGCAGATGCTAATTGTCCCATATTAGGGGAAGAATTCCTTCCAAATTCCACATACGGCAATTGGACTAGTTCTCTGGATCATCTTCCCATCACAGAATCTATTACCCATCACATGTTATAATATAGTTATTAATAAAGGCATCCAGGCTGGATACATTTTTCTCACATGGATGAACACACAACTTTTTTTTAGGACAGTGAACTTGTTGGACCTATCTTCGTTAGAGTATTAAAAAACAAACTGTATAAGTTGGAGGTGACACACAGAACCATAGATGTAGCCATGATGATGTTGAGGTAGTTGCCATGGGACTTTATTCATTTGTGGATGCAATACTTAGATAAATACACTTGTTAATTCATGACCTTTTAGGATCTTCAGTCTAAAATACCCGAAGGCATCTTGTGTCCTCACATTCCTGATTTGTCTATTAGTCATGCCCCACCCTTGGATGTAAGTTGCACCTGTGCTTGCCTTCAGGGCACAGTGCCCACCATAGGTGAATTCTTACAGCTGGAACTGTAATGTAGTTTGAGATTACGTCCCTCTGTAATTGTGTCTAATTGTATGATTAGCGGTGGGACATTTGGCCGATGGATTCTCACACCCGGTAATGCTGGAAGTCACAAGCTGTATTTTCACAGACGTGCAGAGATTCCATCTGCTCTCGGGCAGTCAGGGATGGGCACAGACATGTTCCAGATTCCTCTCACTCTTTGCTCTTAGGTGAAAGGGTGTTTTGGAATTACATGTATTTTATTCTAATAATGGACAGAAAATCTTCGTTTCTACTTGTTGGGTTGTATTGTTGGTGCCTCATGCATGACTGATTTTCAATCATTTCTGGCCGCCTCAGTGTTTGTTTCATGTACATAACAGCTGCCTTGAAAATCAGATTGCAGCGCCAGAAAGAGATCTCTGGCAAGGAAGCTGCATTATTACACACCTCACCCTGTATTCAGGGTTGAGAAGGCTGCTGAATTTGCATATATATTCATGTTTAAGATGTCTCTACAGAATATTGTGATACATTGCTTGTTCGGTGGAGTCATTACAGCTAGTTTGTGGCCTAAGTGCACAACAGAAAGAGGCAGGTGCTCTCTAGTCTAGTGCAGAAGCCCATTTGTAACACAAAGAAAGGGTTTTTTCCCCACAAAAGACATATATCAATTATCAACTATCTGCAGCAGTGTTGGACTGGGCTGGCAAAGGCCCACCAGTAACATTGATTCTTGGGGTTGGGACCCACTGTTCAGCTACATACAAAAATAACCCTACTCTAGCACACAAACTTACTTTTGCTCTTATGTAATCTTAGCTTGGTTAGCTTGTCTAATGAATGATTAGATTATACCTTTTGCTACAAATTGTGAATCAAGTGTAATACCACTCTCGTTAGTACTCCTTCACAGGGGCCTACCGGAGGATTCTCCTGTGGGCCTGGTCTGCAGTATTATGATATTATGCAGTTTTATGATGTACATCTGATGACAGGGACCTCCACCTCTGGGACCCCCACCAGTCATTAGATCATGGGTTCTAAGTCCCCTGTTCCTCCACACTGCTGAACAGTAGTGGCAATTAGTTCAAGTATATGCCTGCCACTCCATTTAATTTTGAGGGGTTGATGAAAACAGCCATGTTGTGTACTATCTCAGTCAATCACCCAAACTTTGCATAGTGAAGTATGGCGTACGCTCGATCACATAGGTCTTCACACTGAAGTTATACAGTAAGGAGGAATAGGCGGTTCTGAACACATGTTTTATTGATTTATAGAGGTCCCAGAGGTGAGCCATCTGGTAATCAGACATGTATTACTTATTCTGTTGAAAAAAAACTTCATAGCATGTTAGTTGTCTTCTTCTATAAATTTGTTATAAATGCCATTAATCCATCTCTATTTCTTTTTCTTAGAAAGCTAGGTCATAAGCAACATGGCTGATAGTACAAGTGCACACAGGTTTTCCACACTTATGAATGTTAGATTACGCCATACCCATGAGATATCTCTCAATCAATGCTATTTCTTATAACCTGAGCATCAATATTCTCGCTTCACTCTTGGATTGGTTCTACAGTGAGCAGAAAGAGCCGCTGAAAGACACATGTGGCAGGAGTCTGTATCCTGTGAAACAAAGGGTTGGGTAAGTTGAAATTCAACTTGCCTGATCCCTTAGCAGATGGTCGGTCAGGAACCCCCTAGAAGATTAGATTGTCGGTGGAATATTTATATGGCCAAGTTTATTCTTCTGAGTTATTCCACTATGTCAAAATGCTGGATGTGATATTATCTATTGAGGCAGATTAGTCACTGAAGAGCGTAAAAAAATTACCCAAGTTTTCCACATAGTGATGTTCCTGATTTACATACTTTTCAAACTTGAGACTGGATAGAAGGGATTCAAAGGTGCCTATACATGAGATGTAAGTTGGATAAACCCACCAATTTCCGGGATCAACCACAACAATGGAGAAAAGGGTCAGGCATGTTACATTTCAGCATGCCAGTCCTTTTTTGCCATGGAAGAACACAGCATCAGCCAGAGGTCTCTGAAAAGGATTATTCTCAATTGAAAACACATGCATGCTAGCAGAGGCAAGCATTCATATGTGTCGTAGCATTTTAAGGATTAACTGTCAACTGATAGCTCTCTAAGGTGATTGACTAACTTAAAGGGGTTGTTCGGTGAAAACAAGTTATCGATGTGGGTCTGACTATGGTCATCTGCATAGATTTGCAGAATGGGTGCAGCACTTTGCTCTTTTGGGCAGCCAAATTTAAAACTAACTGAGCAGCAGTTGGGCATGGATACTGCCATTCCATTCTGGTTGGAATGAAAATTACCAGTTCTGATGGTTGGTGTGGGTCCCAGCAGTCAGACCCCTATTGATCAATTAATCAATAAGTTATCTCATTGCGGAACCTAAAAATCATCATCAGGTACTAATTGTCGAACTAAATCTGTGTTAGGACAGCGCCGTCGCCCCTGCACGAGTCCCCTTCCTCACCTCAGCATGATCGCATGCGTGTTCACTTACTTTCCCTCGCTGCTCTGGTCCCCTCAGCGTTTGCTTCCTCCCAGGACCTGTGCATGGCTTGAAGGTTTCCAGAGAGCATGCTTAGGGAACCCGTGCTCTCCCTGTTTCTTAAAGGAGCAGTGCATTTTTCTGAAAATGTCCCCAGCGAATACCGTAGCTGGGAGACACCTGATACTTAAGGCACCCTCTCCTATTGAGAGGTGCCTTAACAACATTAGTATCAGTGTGTTATCCTGCTACATGCTAGTTGTAAGGTCCCTATACTTGTGCTCCCTGTCTAACTAATCCTTCCCATCCTCTCTAAACTTGAGCCTGCCCATCCCGCTGTAATCTGTTCCTGAAACTGTCCTGCCTCTACCTAGCATTGTGCCTGATCTGTCTCATCTGCACCTGTACTGTTATTCTCACCTGTCTAGTTTGAATCAGCACCCATGTTCCTTCACCCCAGTCCACCCTGTGTTCCTGAACTTATCCTGTCCATGCCTGATCCAGTACCTGTTCTGTCTACCAGCTGTATAGTCCTATACGGAATCTGTTCGGTCTGCCAGCTGTGCAGTGCTATACAGAATCTGTTTTGTCTATCCAGCCACACATCCTCCAGTTAACTAGTTTCTGGATGGTCCTACTTCCCTGCCCCTTTGAGGGTTGGTTGCTGCAGCTCCTAGGTTCTGTCCTGGAGTAGCACCTGGAAACTACCTAGGTTCAAGTCTAACCACACCATCAGAGGCTCTAGTGAATAATCAAGTTTTTGTGTAGTTATGCCCCTACAGACTCTTCCCAGACCATGGCAGAATGGTTCCACAGCCACATGCATAACAGTTTGCTAAGGCCATGGAACCCGCTGACTCTCTTACCCCTTCTATCTGGGACCTGTTCCAAGATATAACTCATCAGAGAGACCAGCAAGTTAAGATCTTGTCATATCTATGGACTGTGAACACCCACCTGGATGTTCTGACATCTGCATCCGCAACCACTCCGGTTCAAGCTTTGGCCACCTCGGCTGTAACTATTCAATCCGCAAGTCATCCCCGTTTGTCTGCACCATCACATTTTGACGGTGAACCGATTCATTGCTGGGGATTCATCAACCAGTTGTTGCTGCACTTTGCCCACCAGTTCCCCTCCGATTGGGTGGAAGTTGCCTTCATAATGTCCCGTCTTGGAGTAGAGGCTCTGGCATGGGTCAACCCCTTGTGGGAACGAGGAGATGCTATAATCTCAGATCCGCAGGCTTTCCTAGAGGCATTCCGCAAAGTATTTGACGAGTCCAGCCGAGTTATTTCTGCCGCCTTATCCCTCCTCAGGATGCGCCAGGCCAGTCTGTCAGCAGGCCAATGTGCCGTCTGGTTCTGCACTCTGGGTTCTGAACCTGGTTGGAACAACAAGGCACTGGTAGCCGCCTTCTGGGAAGAATCAAGGATGGGCAAGCAGGTCGAGACATTCCTACAACATTGGACTATCTAGTTTTCCTGACCATCCGAATCGACATCTGGTTCCAGGAGCATTATAATCTTTATTTTTATATAGCGCTAACTTATTCCGCAGCGCTTTACAGTTTGCACACATTATCATCGCTGTCCCCGATGGGGCTCACAATCTAAATTCCCTATCAGTATGTCTTTGGAATGTGGGAGGAAACCGGAGTACCTGGAAGAAACCCACGCAAACACGGAGAGAACATACAAACTCTTTGCAGATGTTGTCCTGGGTGGGATTAGTACCCAGGACTCCAGTGCTGCAAGGCTGCAGTGCTAACCACTGCGCCACCGTGCTGCCCACCACTGCGCCACCATGCTGCCCAAGAGACGGTGCGTGAAAGAAAACTGCTTCGTCTGGCTTTGTCCTTCCAAAGGCCACTCATTCCTCAGACTCTCATGAACCTATTCAGGTCGACAACGTGAAACTGGCTGAGAAACAGCAGGAGATTAATTGAGCCAAGAGCTCCAAGATGTCGGGAAACTCTCTAGCCTAGGGCCAGTAAGAGAGGCTACCCTGGGCGAGAATAATCCCTCTCCACCGTTGATCCTGACTGTATCTGTGACTTGCGGAGGTTCCCAGTTCGTTGATATGGCATGCCTGGATTCCTGTGCGGCAGGGAATTTCATGCTGGGAGCAGTGGTAGATCGTTACCATTCAACAACTCCAGAATCCATTGTTGGTGTCATCTGTCGATGGGAGGGCTCTTTCTGAAGCTATTCTGGTGGTCACCGAGCAAGTAAATCTCAGATAAGAATGCTGTACACTGAGAAGGTCAATAAAAACAAATATACCTGGTACATAGTAATTAGTTGTATGTCACACCATAATAGACCAAAAATATTAGAAAAATATTAGGCAAAGCCACTCATCAGAAAAAAGGAGAAGAGGAACTTAGGACAAAAAGTGTGTAATTGATGCAAAATATTAAAAAATATTCAATATAAAATCTAGACAAACAGATGAGTAATAGGAGAAAAAGGGAACCAGAATCAATGAGTCATGAAGGTAGATAAATGTGAGACAAATGAGCATTTAAACCACCATGGTATTTATAATGTATCACAAAACTATCCAACCGAGTATGTTAAGGAGAATCTGGCAAGGGGATTCATACAGAAGTACTCTTCACTGGAAGGAGCTAATTTCTTTGTCAAGAAAAAGGATGGGACACTGCAGCCTTGCATAGGTTATAGGCATCTCAATCTGATCATGGTTAAGAACAAATATCCATTGTACAATCGCCTCAGAGGTGCCAGGATTTTTACCAAGCTGGATTTGAGAGGAGCTGGATTGTATACCTAATCTGGATATGCCGAAGAGATGAATAGAAGACTGCTTTCAACACCCAGGATGGTCATCATGAGTACTGGGTTATGCCGTTTGGGCTCAGTATTGCCCAGGTGTCTCGGAAGAATTTGTGAGGAACATATTCCTACATCTCCTCTGTACTCGTGTCATGGTTTATCTAGATGATATCTTGGTCTACTCTCCACATCTGCCCTTTCATAGGCGGAATGTTTTCTAAGTCCTGCAGCGGCTGAGGAAGAATCACCTGTACTCAAAATTTGAAAAATGTGTTTTTGGACAATCTTTTCTGCTTTTACTAGGCTATATCATCTCGGACACGGGCTTGAAGATGGATCCAGAGAAAGTGTCTTGCATTCTCAAGTGGCTGTGCCCTGCTGGTGTTAAAGCTATCCAGCAATTCCTAGGATTCGACAATTTAGACCGACAATTCATTCCATATTTCTCAACCCGGACCGCTCTCAACTCAGCTATGATTTGTAAGGTGCCGATTCAAGGGTATATTTTTAAAAGGCTGAGAACGCTTTTCTGTCCCTGAAACAGGCCTTTTTGTCCCGTTCCAGTATTATATCAACCTGATGTGAGCAAACTATTCTTTCTAGGTCTCCCTCCAGAGTGGTTGCCTGCAGATTTTTCTCCAAGGCCTTCTCTGTCCCAGAGGGCAAGTACTCGATTAGCGACCGAGAGTTTCTGGTATTTAAGATTGCCCTATAGGAGTGGCGGTGCTTTCTAGAGGGAGCAGTTAATCTGGTCATCATTTATACGGACCACAAGACCATGGCCTATCTGCAGTTCGCATAAAAACTGAACCTGCCCCAAGCTAGGTGTTCGCCATTTTTTACCCGTTTTACGTTTGTTCTGCATTTTTCGCCAGCTGGCAAGAATATCAAAGTGGATTCATTTTCTCACTCCTTCCTGCCCACCAACTGAGAGGAGGAACCCCAACTTATCATAGATTCATCCAAGATGGAAACTGTGGCTCCTGTAAACTAGTCTCAAATTAATTTCTCCAGGAAAGACAATGGTGTCTGAATTGGATAAGAGGCTGGTCATGCTGGATGGAGAAAAACATTACAGTTCATCTCACGTTACTCTTGGTGCCTATCATATGTAAGGATATCATGGAGTTTTTTCCGCCTGTCCTTCCTGTGCCCGCAACAAAACTCCCAGGCAACTCCCATCACTTCCCGTGCCCTCGGCGCCTAGGCAGAACATTGCTATGGACTTTATTACTGACCTCTCTTTGTTCTCTAGCTGCTCCGTCATCTAGGTAGTGGTGGATCACATCATGAAAATGGCTCATTTTACCCCATTGCCGGGCCTCCAGTCTACTACAAGCCTTCCAAGAAATTTATCCAGCACATCTTCTGCCTTCACAGATTTACTCTTCCCATCATGTCTGACCAAGGTGTCCAATTCACATCCAAATTCTGGCAAACATTGTGCAAACTTCTGAATGTGGTGCTGAACTTCTCTTACATCTGCATTCCACTCTCAATTCAACGAACAGGTATAGAGAGTCAACCAGGTTATGGCCAACTTCCTGCGACACTTCACAAACGCACATCATGACAATTGGTCAAGCTGTTACCATGGGCATAGTTCTCCTATAACAATAACAGAAGTGAGCCTTCTGCAAGTTCTCCATTCTTTATTGCCTTTGGACAAAAGCCAGGAATCCCTCTTCTGGTGTCGGACCCTTCTGGCATACCAGCAATTGATGCTTTCAAAAAGGATTCCTTGAAGATATGGAAGGACACCAAAGTCACTCTAGAAAAATCATCTGCGTGTATGAAGAGGCATGCAGACAAAAGACACTTAGATCTACCTTATCGTTCAGGGGATAAGGTGTAGTTATCTTCTAAATACATTCGTCTCAAGATCCCATCCTCTGATGACATCAGAGTGCAGTCCCATTTCCACGGACTGACAGAATAGAGAAGATGGAGACCTTTTTTTCTCCCCATCCGAGAGAATCGGTCCCCACTATGATCACACTCTGATCAAACTCTGACTAGAGTATGATTGTATAATTTTATTTTATTATTATTATTTATATAGCACCATTAATTCCATGGTGCTGTACATGAGAAAGGGGTTACATATAGAGTTATAGATATCGTTTACAGTAAACAAATTTACAGTGACAGACTGGTACAGAGGGGAGAGGACCCTGTCCTTGCGGACTTACATTCTATGGGATAGTGGGGAAGAGACAGAAGGTAGAGGCGAGGCGGCGGCTCTGGCGATGGTGAGGCGGCGGCTCTGGTGATGGCGCGGCGGCAGAATGGTTATTGCAGGCTGTAGGCTTTCTTGAAGAGATGGGTTTTCAGGTTCCGTCTGAAGGAGCCGAAGGTGGTGGATAGTCGGACGTGTTGAGGCGTGGAATTCCAGAGGATGGGGGATATTCGGGAGAAATCTTGCAGGCGGTTGTGTGAGGAACGAATAAGTGTGGAGGAGAGTAGGAGGTCTTGGGAGGATCGAAGATTACGTGAGGGAAGATATTGGGAGATTAGTTCAGAGATATAGGGACGGGACAGGTTTTGGATGGCTTTGTAGATCAGTGTTAGTAGTTTGAACTGGATTCGTTGGGGAATTGGGAGCCAGTGGAGGGATTTGCAGAGGGGAGAAGCAGGGGAGTAGCGAGAAGAGAGGTGGATTAGCCGGGCAGCAGAGTTGAGGACAGACTGGAGTATAATTGACTCGATTCTCTCACCAAACCTATGATAGAACAACACAATTGAATTACAAATGCAAATGTAAACAGTCTTAAGGCCCCTTCACATTAAGCGACGCTGCAGCGATACCGACAACGATCCGGATCGCTGCAGCGTCGCTGTTTGGTCGCTGGAAAGCTGTCACACAGACCGCTCTCCAGCGACCAACGATGCCGGTAACCAGGGTAAACATCGGGTAACTAAGCGCAGGGCCGCGCTTAGTAACCCGATGTTTACCCTGGTTACCATCCTAAAAGTAAAAAAAAACAAACACTACATACTTACCTACCGCTGTCTGTCCCCGGCGCTCTGCTTCTCTGCACTCCTCCTGTACTGTCTGTGTGAGCACAGCGGCCGGAAAGCAGAGCGGTGACGTCACCGCTCTGCTTTCCGGCTGACCGACGCTCACACAGACAGTACAGGAGGAGTGCAGAGCACAGCGCTGGAGGACAGACAGCGTTAGGTAAGTATGTACTGTTTGTTTTTTTTACTTTTAGGATGGTAACCAGGGTAAACATCGGGTTACTAAGCGCGGCCCTGCGCTTAGTTACCCGATGTTTACCCTGGTTACCAGTGAAGACATCGCTGGATCGGTGTCACACACGCCGATCCAGCGATGTCCACGGGAGATCCAGCGACGAAATAAAGTTCTGTACTTTCTTCAGCGACCAACGATCTCCCAGCAGGGGCCTGATCGTTGGTCGCTGTCACACATTACGATTTTATTAACGATATCGTTGCTACGTCACAAAAAGCAATGATATCGTTAACAATATCGTTATGTGTGAAGGTACCTTTAGGACGGTGATGAAATTACAGTATCTGCAGGGTATAGGCACTACATGCTTATCCAAAATTGCTTTACAGTAAAGGTACCTTCACACATAACGATATTGTTAACGATATCGTTGCTTTTTGTGACGTAGCAACGATATCGTTAATAAAATCGTTATGTGTGACAGCGACCAACGATCAGGCCCCTGCTGGGAGATCGTTGGTCGCTGAAGAAAGTCCAGAACTTTATTTCGTCGCTGGATCTCCCGTGGACATCGCTGGATCGGCGTGTGTGACACCGATCCAGCGATGTCTTCACTGGTAACCAGGGTAAACATCGGGTATCTAAGCGCAGGGCCGCGCTTAGTAACCCGATGTTTACCCTGGTTACCATCCTAAAAGTAAAAAAAACAAACAGTACATACTTACCTAACACTGTCTGTCCTCCAGCGCTGTGCTCTGCACTCCTCCTGTACTGGCTGTGAGCGTCGGTCAGCCGGAAAGCAGAGCGGTGACGTCACCGCTCTGCTTTCCGGCCGCTGTGCTCACACAGACAGTACAGGAGGAGTGCAGAGCACAGCGCTGGAGGACAGACAGCGGTAGGTAAGTATGTACTGTTTGTTACCTTAAGGGTAGAGTTATTCCTCCTAGAGCGGAGTTTGGACAATAGTCTTGTAGGCAAGGAGGCCATTATTACTATTTATTCCCATGGCTTTATAATTATCCAGGTGTCCAGAGAGAGAACTAAATTGATTGACATTGAGTATTTTGTGTTTTATTCATTGACTTTTGCAGAGCAGAAGCTCTATTGAACGTTTCTGTAAAGAGGTCCAACACTGTCTCTGGGACATTTCCATTTTCCAACTATACTGACCAGAGCAGATATGATTTACGTAGTAGATGGCAGAAATGCCCCCGGAGAGCTTCTCTTAACCTCCAATGGATTAGTCACAATATCCAGAATACTAGACCCATTCAGGATGGCGATGACATCAACAAACCCATATCCCATATAACCGAAGGTCAGCATAATCCTCCACAGTAAACTTGATTGATAACAGCTCACTCTGTAAAGATCTAGGATATCCACTCCATAGCCTCATTTAGAGATATGCAAACCCCTAAGACTCATTTGCATCTACCGTAATTAAACCTTAATGAAAAATGGCTGACCATGGTAGAGACATACGGTGCTAATATCAAATAGTCTCAAAACAATATATTATATCCTGGCATGGATTATAATGGCCAGATGCTGTATAAATAATTGCAGCTCACCTTTGTTTGGAATATCTGGTGTGCGTATAAGCGAGCAGTAAATGTATTCACAAGTGATGTCTGATGGTCTCTAAGCTGTTACCTTGCACACTCCTGTCCGTCATCATCCCAAGAAATCAGAATCATTTCTTGTAAATAGGTTACGCTGTAACAAGGCAGTCGCAGCTGTATAAGGCTTCATAATTTTATTGCGGATTCAATGTGATTATGTCTTTTTATGCATGGAACAAGTCAGGCTCCATATTGCACAGACAGATTAGTTGTGACATGTCATCTTTTGGAAACTAGATCGCAAGCTGCTGGGACACAGATCTACATATGATTAGGAACAGTAGCTTTGTGAATATCCATTTTCCTTCTATGCCGGAGATACAATTTGCCAAGCCAGACAATGTATTTACATGCGAGATAAAAATAATCTGCTCACTGCTGTGCGCATTGATTGAGGGGATATGAAGAAGCAAACAATTCAGTGGACATGGTGTGAGCTCATCTGCCACACATACAGCGGGACGCTGATGCCATTCCTTGACTTGCCTCATTGCTTAGAGTGTTGTGACCCTGACGACCTCCAATACATGAATATAACCAGACACAATGAAGACACCCACCCGTGGTTAACACCTAGGAGGAAGAAAGAATACACGGATGCGAAGGAAGCAGTATATATATATATATATATATATATATATATATATATATATATATATATATAGTGTATATATACACATACATATATATATATAGTGAGAAAGCAGCCGGACAAGTCCTTGAGGGGATATATGTGTCATCGGGGCTATTAGCTGCGGTGATGTGAGCTCGGAAGTATGCTCCAGCACATATAGTGCTGAGAGAGTTATTTGGGCCATTCCAGTGCCGGGTTTTACAAGCAGTCATAAGCGATGGGTGGGAATGACGGCTCACATATCCCAGCCCCCAGGGGCATGGTTTGACCGATAAAATGGAGGCCGAGTGTCTCATTCAGTATCTGGAGCTGGAGATGTGTGGATCTCTTGTATGTTGGTCTGTGCTAAGGCCTAAAGAAGGTGTATGGACTTTCCAATGTTTTCCATTGACTCATGGCTGAACGTGATTCGAATATCGGATAAAACCCGGGCAGATTGTGATTTTTTTTTCCTCAGGTCTGAGGAATTTATCAGACATGTGCGTGGCCCCATTCCGAGTGATCTCATATTTTCTAGGTTCGTACTTAGACCGATAATACAGGCGTCTGCACAAGCTTTTATGGTGTTTATTCGCATCGTGACCTCACTGACTACCAGATATTGTCTAGGTCCATTCTACCTTCTGATTGGCAAAGGTCCAAAGATCTGTCGTCGATCAATCTAAACGTTGTGCCATATCTGAGCATTATCCCATAACCTTTTATGGAGGAAATAACCCTGTAGACCCTGTTGTACAATATCTTTGCTGTTCAAATTTAGGATCAAAAGGCTGTGAGCCATGGCTGCTGTGTCCTTTGTAGTAAGAGCTCTCTTCGTTTACACCAAGACACTTCCATCAATCTGATAACAACGACTGGGGGACAACACGCTCTGATGTGATGATGACTTTGTATAATTTCTGCTTTGTCCCAAGAATACTTGAGTTCTGATTCATGTTCTCCACATTCCCACAAATTATTCAGCGCGCTGTCAGCATCTCATCTGATAGAAAACCTTTTATCATCCCACATCGGTAGGCTAAGTGTTCTGATGTTCAGTAATATATCTGCACGTCAATCTCATCGCTGTTCGGCATCTCCTGGTCAGTATGACCTCCATTCAGCCAACTTACAAACACATTCCATTATATTATGCTGGATTTATATTACTTTATATTAAATATTAATAGGGACTTTTTTTTGTTTCTTGGGAAGAGCTTTGAGTCAGGAACTGAAGCATTTCTGTCTGTGGGTCAGCTTTGAACACGCTCATGGCAAGTTTCTACAGACCCATTCTCATAAGAAATTTACTATGACGTAAAACATTGTCAGCCGCAGCAGTAATCCTTCCCGATGAAACTGACCAGAATCTATACCATGGCAAAAAATTGCAAATTATTCCCATTAGACGCCCGGAGAGGAGAACGCATCTGACAGATGCTAAGATATCAGCAGAAATGTAATTCCAAGGAAAAACAAAAGAAGTCAAATATATACGTCTGAAGATGGCACCTACGGTGATATATACTGTACAATATGAGTCATATCCCTGGAAACCAGTCTCTCTCGTAGTAATCTGGTCTTCAGCTCAAGGCTCTAATAGCTCTAAGCTCAGTAAAGAAAACATAAGGAGCCTTGGAAGAAAAACCTCCTTTTAAATGTCAAACAAGATTTCAAAACAATAAATTAAGTCATAAAACCTACAGTATTTAAAAATGGTTGTACCTGTGGTGGTCCATTTTAATAAAAAAGGAAACAGAATGGTCAAGGATTATAGTTTAGCCTTGTGCAGGAAGGTATGTACTATTTTTATGCCTGTTAAGCTATTAGCTTGGCACTTTCAAAATGACGGAACAGTGAAGGTAGAAGGTTAACAGCGGGTGAGAAACGAGGGAGGAATGCCCGCCATTCTTAACAGAATATGAACTATTATATGGTGGAACTTTATGGCGTTTTTTTGTTCTCTTTTGTGCTTATTTTCCTTCTGCAGCCATATAATGCTGCCAGAACTTTCTCATACCCATTTTTTGTATTGTGTTGTGGTATTAAAGTGAACCTGTCAGCATGGTTTTGTACTGTACACTAAAGACCTTAGCTGTAAGGCCATGTTCACACATTCAGTGTTTGTAAGTCAAAACCAGGAGTGGGTAATAAATCCAGAAGTGGTGACGTGTTTCTATTATACTTTTCCTTTGATTCTTCGAAGCACTCTTGAGTTTGACTTACAATCACTGGGGTAAAATACTCATCAAATACTGACCGTGTGAACGTGGCCTAATGGCGTTGTAAAACACTGATTACATTGATACCTTTGGTGAAGAAATCCGCTTTATTGTTCTTCTGTACTCAACGTTTGACATTTTTGCTAATTAGGCTTCGGTGCAAAGGGGCTGGAGTGTGCACAGGGTCTTCGCCTTCCGGTCTGTGATCTCCTGGCTCCTCTGCCTGCCTCCGGTCTTTGAAGACAGGTTACTGCGGAGATTTCAAACAGAGGAGGTAGGTCATTTACAGGTAGGCGGAGGAGCCAGAGGATCACAGACAGGGAGGAGAAGACCCCATGTACTGTCCGGCCTCTGTGCACTGAAATCTAATTATCAGAAAACTTCAAATGGTGATTAATGAAAAACAACAAAGTGTATTTCTTCACCAAAGATATCAGTTTAATTGGTGTTACAGCAACATTACATACATGATTTTTCCTTACACTACAGACATGTGCTGACAGGTTCTCTTGAAAGAATGTTGTAGACATTGAGTTTTGTTATGCTGAGCTAAGTTCACTTGTATCTGGCGTATTAGTCTGGTGACATCGGGGCTTTCGAAAATTGGCTCTGACACCATGTAATTGGGGACTCAGCTGGGAAAGGACCTGTTGTCCTTTCCCAGGAGAGAGCAGGAAGTGCGTAGGTTAGTGTTGAGGTGTGGGCTTGTCCTTGACAACCTTTAAAGTGGTTAAGGATATGGGCCCAATGTACTATTCCAAGACTTTCTGACAATTTCCTGTGAGTCCAACCATATAGAAGGCATAGAAAATGTATGACGGCTTGAGGAGAGCATACTGTGTAAGTTGAAAGTGGAGTCTTTAGGCGAGTAAGGAAGAGGACCAAGTCTACTCACACCTTGAGAGAGGGAAGCTTATGGAGGGTACATTTATTTATTTTACTCACTAATATAGTGCCATTAATTCCACAGTGCTTTTATACATTCTCCATAGTTTTCCTGAGAACCAGGACCAGTTTTTCCATGAGAACCACAATGCTTCTGTGCCTCAGTGAGACTGTAACCATTATGTCCATTTGCCTCTCAAGTAAAATTATGAAGTTGACAGCTTCTGAACTGTCTCTGCGACACTCATGAAGGGGTATCATATTCTGTTTTCTGGTAGCACACACACCTCATATGGCTGCGCAAACTCAGTCACCATCTGTAATATGATTAGTTATGGCTGCCATTAGTGCTGCTGCCAAACCCTATTCCTATCTTGGGTCGCCATCTGATTGTTGATGAAAGTGAATACGTTAATGGAAATTAAGTTTGGGTACTAAACATCTACATGGCCCCATGGCTACTATTTCTAGAAACCGTGTTAGCAGCATTTTGATACTTTGGTTTGGGTAGTCTAGAGTCAAGCTATTCATAAGTGAGGCACAATAAAAGCTGGACTTGCATTAACGTGATCAGAGGCAGGACATGAACATTACAAGAATTCATCTAAAATGGAGACTATCATTAGCATTACAAATATCTATCTTGAATCAAAAAGCTCTATTTATAGGGCAATCATAAATCATTTATATTACACTTATCGGGTCATTAGCAAGCCCAGCCAAGACATAGCGATTAAATTATGATAAAAAATGTCTGCACTGCCATCTTTTCTAAGAAACAGAAGAATTGATTCTTTACTGCACATGGATGTGCATGATAGGGCTTTCTAAGACAGGGTATATTTTACACATACTCTGCGTCTCCTTACAAATCCATCACAGACACTTCATAGCCTATAGAAGTCACCTGCTTGTCAGTGTTTGTGTGTCATTGTAGGCAGAAATTCAAGATATTGAGTTACCAAGTCACAAGAACCATCAAACTCAAACGGGCACCTGTTTCAGGCTTCAAGGAAAGTCCCTGGGGTAAATTTGACCCTTAAAGAGGACATGTCACTTGCTCAGAAAAATTGAGTTAAATGCCTTTGGAAAAATCACTAAGCTCTTTTCTGTTGTGTATTGTGTCACTCCATTGCAGAGATATTCACATTTGTTTTTTTGGAGCAGATTATGTTAAATTTCTCTGTGGGCGAGCAGTTTCATCCCCCCCAGACAATGCCAATCACAGCTGAGTAGCATCTGAGACTGTTGGATCAGCTGCCAAGTTGTGATTGGCAGTGTCTGGGTAGGTGGGTGGGAGAGATGAAAGGGCACACCCCCTGAGAAGACTCTGAAGAAACACCCAGTTTGAAGACAAAGCAGAGATTTCACATACTGCACTCTCAAAGCAACAAATTTAGATATCTCAGCAATGGAGCGACGCAGCATAGAATGTAAAAGAGTGGCAGAATCAGGGGAATTCAGGGAATTGTACTAAGTATTTAACTCACTATGTTTAACAAATGACAGGTCCACTTTGAGAATAATGTCAAATGGAGTAGGGAGACTTATGCCATTTTGGTGCTCTCCTTTGTAGGAAACTTTACTACCTGGACCTTCTATCAAAGGTATTTCACCAAGCCAACTAGTCTCCTACTTTTCACTGATGAGTGGTAAGAGCCCCGAAACAACTGTCTGCTATTAGATTTCTTTTGCATTTAGAGACGATGCTTGTTGGGCTTTCTATTCTAAGCCATGTGGCATGGCTCTTTAAAGGGTTTATACAGGCTTCATTTAAGAATATAAACTAGAAGATAGTTTATTTCATTGTCTAATGATCTTCAGTGTATACCGTTCAATAATGTTTTCATTTACATGATGCTATTTTGATGTATTGTATTAGATCTACCCAATAGTACTAACCATGTCAGCCATTGAATACAATGAGGTAGAGTCTGCAACTTTTGCCTACTTGTCCTCTTTTCCAAGTGTGTCTGTATTTTAGCTGGGCATAATAGAGTAGATGTATGTAGTATGTTGTGTATGTAGTCATTTATATAATTTGTTACGGACTCACAGCAAACACTGTCCACAGAGTTTTAGCTAACCAAAAATGTATAAATGGCTGCAAAACACAGTTCTACACATGTATTGTATGTGAAACTGTCCTTAGCCTAGAGCTAAGTCAAGCAATGCTACCTCTAAAATTGTGACTCCAGGGTGAACAATGAAACATACTCCTGGTACTTATAAAGCGCCATTCAACCAACGATGTGACCCGATCCGAGTGTGGACCATAGTTCACGAGCCAGCATACAGTGGTGTGAGAAAGTGTTTGCCCCTTTCCTGATTTCCTATTCTTTTGCACGTTTGTCACACTTAAATGTTTCAGATCAACAAACAAATGTAAATATTAGACAAAGATAACAAAAGTAAAGACAAAATTCAGTTTTTAAATGAAGGTTTTTATTATTAAGAAAAAAAGAAATCCAAACCTACAGGGCCCGGTGTGAAAAAGTGATTGCCCCCTAAACCTAATAACTGGTTGGGCTACCCTTAGCAGTAGAACCTGCAATCAAGCATTTGCGATAACTGGCAATGAGTCTTTTACAGCGCTCTGGAGGGATTTTAGCCCACTCATCTTTGCAAAATTGCTGTAATTCAGTCACCTTGGAGGTTTATAAGCATGAACGGCATTTTTAAGGTCATGCCACGTCATATCAATCGGATTAAAGTCAGGACTTTCACTAGGCCACTCCAAAGTTTTAATTTTGTTTTTTTTAAGCCATACAGCGGTGGACTTGCTGGTGTACTTTGGATCACTTTCCTGCTGCATAGGTAGTGCAGGTAGTGAGTGAGACGTGATTGTATGCCCTTTAGAGGCAGTAGTTGGCACTATGCACATAGTCATCAATTTTGACTAGACTTCTACATGGGTACTTAGAGAAACAACCCTCATAGTACTATAACTATGCGTATGGTAGATGTACATATGGCTAAATTCAGATTCTTTCATGAATTTTGGTTGTTTTCAGTAAAGAATATATAACTCTACTTTATAGTAATTTTTCAATGCTATATACGTGAGGTGTGTCATCAATTGCTGGTCTTCTAGTTTGGCTTGAGGCATCCAATATATACTTGTGTAATATTACCGTATGTATTTTTGCAAATAAACTTTATTCATTGTATATATACGCTCCTTGTTCCTTGATTGGTTCTGGGTTAATGTAATATTTAAATTTGTTTGGTGATCTGAAACGTTTTAAGTGGGGCAAACATGCAAAAGAATAGGAAATCAGGAAGGGGACAAACACTTTTTAACACAACTGTATATTAGGCTGTTGGACCATGATAGATAGATCGGTGAATGTGACATTTAGAGATATTTGACAATAACTCTTATCCAAAGTTATTATTAAAATAGCTCTGTCAGCAGAATTTATAGTGTAAACTGCAAACATTACACCTGATGAGATTAGTGCTCTTGCTTTATTGCTTTATTTATTATTTATTTATTTATATATTTATTGCTTTAAATATTAGAAAATCCATGTCAAAATAGTTGTATAATCCTCGCCTCAATTAAAAATTAGCATTTTATTAATTCTGCTTTTTCACGATTAGACAACTATTCTGACATGGATTTTCAAAGTAAGTACACCAACCTCATCAAGTCTAAAAGATCTTTTTTTTTTTTAATAATGTTCTCAGTTTGCATTGTGAAGTGTGGTGACAGATCCTGTTTGATAAAAAATCATAAATGATTTGGGAAAATTGAATAGCTTCTTAGCTGACTAACAGTTATATTATTGTTTTGCTTTTGATGACCTTCTTGTACTGTTGTGCTTTTGTGGATGACGCATTTTTGTAAAACTATATTTCCGCTAGCAAATTTCAACTGTTAGTTAAACAAGATGTTGTTCTCACAAGAATTACTCAGTCTATGAGACATCTAACATGAGAAAACTGTGTCACAGTGATTTACTTAGGGAGACTATAAGGAAAACAGGACAGAGAATGTTTGTGAAACAACAGAGAGGAGTACTGGTGACTCCTCCTGACAAGGACCTAATGACTAATCATGTCGTACACCAGTAACAATATTTATCACTGTTAGTTCTCTAACAACATCTGTTGAGCTGGGAACCGATCCTTATTAAAGAAGAAGAAATATGTCCATTCATTTATTTAACTCCTTATTTGCAGCCACATGTTTATATTCAATTATTAAAAGTGTGCAGTGAGTTCTTTCATTGAGGAAAGTCATAGCTAGACTTTTTTACTTGGGCAAATAATTAATTTGTAAGGCGATATAACAGCTCAGTGGGTCCAATGAAGTCCATTGCACAGAGGTGTACGGCAGCACGTAGATACAGTAGGCAAGAAAGAAACACTGGCATCCAGTCAAAATAAAATTTTAGCAGTTTATATCGAACTCTTAAATTCTATTGCACCTGGAAAATGATTGTTTGCAGCATTATTGATGAAACGAAAGTCTCAAGACAGTGCACAGTGTAAGGAGGTGGAAACAGTGTGGGCTGCTATTTATCCACCTTGAGACTGTATAGGAGTCTCAGGATGGTGCTTTGTAGGAAGAGTGGGCTAACAGGGAGGCTGGGAGTGTGTGAAGCCAGGAAGACCTGCCTCTTGTGAAATATAGTCTAGAGGCGCAAAGATAGATGGCTGGAGGTTCAGAATGCAAACAGTAATGGATCACCCCCACGTCATGGCAATGGGGTACTCGGTACCGGGTCCCTCGGTTCGGGGAATGGGATGTCACGGTGGCTAGACCCGGTCTGTGGCCCTTTGAGGGGCGTCCAATAAAAGGACAACAGTTTGTAGTATAATGTTCATGACGCCACCTGTGGTATTCGGTCAGGGTGACCGACGCTGCTTAGGGGTCCGCTGGGGTGATGTTATGGCAGCTAGATGGTATACCTTCCCACAGGTGAAGTGTGTCCCCAGGGCTTCCCAGAGTGTAGATGATGAATGGTGAATGTTGTGAGGCGCAGGGAATAACGAGGACACAAGGTTGCAGTCTCTTTACCTTTACTTCATCCACAGTCCAGGGCACCAGACCACAGGGTAGGCAGAGTCCAGCCGGTCCGAAGGCAAATCCAGAGTCCCCTTATCCAGGTGAAATTCAGTAGCCTTCCTACTAGTGCCTGGGTGTTGTAGTACGTCCCTGCTGAGCAACTCGGTAAGGTCCTCACAACTGTTGTAGATGTTCTAGATGTTATTTCTTCCTCCCTGTCCCCTAGATGGTGTGGATAGGACAACCCGTATGACTGATGGCCTGAGGCTTGTTTATAGGGACCCTAGAGACGCCCCGACCCCCACAATTTGCCACCGTGTCTTCTTAGGTATTTATGTCGGGCAGCCAACTTGGAATTGACTGTCCTGCCAGTCTCTGAAGTAAAGCGTAGAGTCCATTACTCCTTCGGTGTTCCGGCCACCGGCTACATGCCTCAGAAGGAGGCAGCCTCTCTCAGGGCAGAAATCCTTCTGGTTTTCTTCTCCTTGTGCTATGACTTCGTGCCTCACTTTCTACAATACAATTCCTTTATTGTCCTTTCTTAGGATGCTGCCGCATGCAGGGCTGCCACTAAAAATTTTGGGGCCCTATACTGGCAAAATTTTCGGGGCCCCCTTGAGACTCCGCCCAGGCTCCACCCCAGCCCCACCTCCAGGCTCCACCCCTCGAACTGTCCACAGTCCCACCGCTCTCTCTTGGAAAATCTCCACTTCTCACCTATCACACATTGACAGTTCCCATCACCAGATCACACATATAGCCGGCAGCTTTTGTTTTGGCCAAAAGATTTTTTAAGCCGCCACCATAACATGGTAGACACTTTTGGCCGGGCCCTACTCTGCTGTAACCTATTAAATATTTGTTAAAATATGCAATACAATTTAGGTATATTTTTATTTATTTTTCAATTTTTAAAATGACCTATAATACTAACCTATAATACTACATACAAGGAACAAATACCACAGCGCTATGACCAGATGACATATTACCACCACAGTGATCGAATAATATAAAATACAAGGAACAAATACCGCTACATCATGACCAGACCACATATTACCACCACATAGTGACTGAATACTACAATACTGATCAGTAATAAAAAAAACCCCACAATACTATCACCATCAGTGCCATTATACACAGGAGATCTGTAATTAGTAAGCAGTGTCTGTGTACAGATAATACAGTGATCACCGGTGACATTATACACAGGAGCTCTGTATATAATGTATAGGTAATACAGTGATCACTGGTGACAATGTACACAGGACCTCTGTATATAGTATACAGTGTATAGTGTCAGTGTATAGGTAACACTGACTCACCAGTGACGTCTCTAGGTGAAGTCCTTCATCTTTCATCCAGCACAGACCGCCATCACTTCATCCAGCCAGGACTCGTCTCTGCAGGAAGTAACACAGTTATCTCGAGTTCCGCTTGTAGAACACATTACTTAATTTTCCCAGCCTCTACATTACACCACATGAAGAAGGTGACATAGTATCACTCTACACAGTAACAGGACCGCCCCCCATTTAAAACAGTATACTCAAAAAATAAAATAAATACATCACTGCAATAATAATATCCCTTAATTAGCCCCTATGGTAATATTCGCCATCCTAGCCCCCGTGTGTCTCATTCCAGGCTCCAGCCATATGTTCTCCCATCCTGCCCCATATGATCTCCCCATCCTGCCCCATCTGTCTCCATCGTATCCATCCTGCCCCATCTGTCTCCAATCCTACCCCATATGTCTCCAATCCTGCCCCATCTGTGTCCAGCACTCTCCCCCATCTGTTTCCAATCCTGCCCCATCTGTGTCCAGCACTCTGCCCCATCTGTTTCCAATCCTGCCCCATCTGTGTCCAGCACTCTGCCCCATCTGTTTCCAATCCTGCCCCATCTGTGTCCAGCACTCTGCCCCATCTGTTTCCAATCCTGCCCCATCTGTGTCCAGCACTCTGCCCCATCTGTTTCCCATCCTGCCCCATCTGTGTCCAGCACTCTGCCCCATCTGTTTCCAATCCTGCCCCATCTGTGTCCAGCACTCTGCCCCATCTGTTTCCAATCCTGCCTCATCTGTGTCCAGCACTCTGCCCCATCTGTTTCCAATCCTGCCCCATCTGTGTCCAGCACTCTGCCCCATCTGTGTCCAATCCTGCCCCATCTGTGTCCAGCACTCTGCCCCATCTGTTTGCAATCCTGCCCCAATCTGTGTCCAGCACTCTGCCCCATCTGTGTCCAATCCTGCCCCATCTGTTTCCAATCCTGCCCCATCTGTGTCCAGCACTCTGCCCCATCTGTTTCCAATCCTGCCTCATCTGTGTCCAGCACTCTGCCCCATCGGTGTCCAGCACTCTGCCCCATCTGTTTCCAATCCTGCCCCATCTGTGTCCAGCACTCTGCCCCATCTGTGTCCAATCCTGCCCCATCTGTGTCCAGCACTCTGCCCCATCTGTTTCCAATCCTGCCCCAATCTGTGTCAAGCACTCTGCCCCATCTGTGTCCAGCAATCTGCCCCATCTGTGTCCAGCACTCTGCCCCATCTGTGTCCAGCACTCTGCCCCATCTGTGTCCAGCACTCTGCCCCATCTGTTTCCCATCCTGCCCCATCTGTGTCCAGCACTCTGCCCCATCTGTTTCCAATCCTGCCCCATCTGTGTCCAGCACTCTGCCCCATCTGTTTCCAATACTGCCCCATCTGTGTCCAGCACTCTGCCCCATCTGTGTCCAATCCTGCCCCATCTGTGTCCAGCACTCTGCCCCACCTGTTTCCAATCCTGCCCCATCTGTGTCCAGCACTCTGCCCCATCTGTTTCCAATCCTGCCTCATCTGTGTCCAGCACTCTGCCCCATCTGTGTCCAGCACTCTGCCCCATCTGTTTCCAATCCTGCCTCATCTGTGTCCAGCACTCTGCCCCATCTGTGTCCAGCACTCTGCCCCATCTGTGTCCAGCACTCTGCCCCATCTGTTTCCAATCCTGCCTCATCTGTGTCCAGCACTCTGCCCCATCTGTGTCCAGCACTCTGCCCCATCTGTTTCCAATCCTGCCTCATCTGTGTCCAGCACTCTGCCCCATCTGTGTCCAGCACTCTGCCCCATCTGTGTCCAGCACTCTGCCCCATCTGTGTCCAGCACTCTGCCCCATCTGTATCCAGCACTCTGCCCCATCTGTGTCCAGCACTCTGCCCCATCTGTTTCCAATCCTGCCCCATCTCTGTCCGGCACTCTGCCCCATCTCTGTCCGGCACTCTGCCCCATCTCTGTCCGGCACTCTGCCCCATCTCTGTCCGGCACTCTGCCCCATCTCTGTCCGGCACTCTGCCCCATCGCTGTCCGGCACTCTGCCCCATCTCTGTCCGGCACTCTGCCCCATCTCTGTCCGGCACTCTGCCCCATCTCTGTCCGGCACTCTGCCCCATCTCTATCCGGCACTGTCAGGATTCCCCTGACCGCTGCCACCAATTTGTCACAATTCACACCGTGACCGTCACCCCTACGTCACGGGTTGGAGTAACTTTAGGCCAACAGACGGCTATCACATGTGCAGGGGGGCTTATCTTAGTTATCCCTCCACTGCTAACAATGTGATGAGAAAACACACACAAGGCTATTGACCTCTTAGTTTACAGCAGGGGCTTATTCTAGGTATCCCACTGCTTTCAATATACCACAAACTGCAGGGATTTATGTATATCCCGCTTACAGTTCCACTTAACACTTGCAGCTCTCTGGCGCCCCCTTACTCTCAGGTCAGATTAGGTACTGCACCCTGGGTAATTAGTCGCCAGAAAGGCTGCCTGCTATGTACTGGCTATTGGGAACGCTGCAGCGACGCGATAATTACTCCCACTCAGGCAGGAACAATTATTATCAACGCCGCAGTCGCTACAGCATCACTCAACAGTCTGCACACTATCGCTGCCACCAGCTTCGATTAAACAGGTCCGAAGCTAACCCAACACAACAGTAGCGTATTTCCCTTCAGAAGACTTAGGGTACGGTTTTTAGAGCATGGAGAATGGACTAACATATAATAGTATATCCCATAAAAAATTAGGCAGTGCTTTATCAAAACTATTTTATAAAGATGTTACAAATGAGACAATTGCAAATATGTACAAGGGTAATTATGAAATAAACAGGGATTAAAGGAGAAAATGTAACACATGTTCAAAGCATGGCAGGCACCCAGGCTAGTGCGGTTTTACATACGTCCCAGTTCATGGGATGTGCTCAGCTCTTCCAGGAAAAAAAAAAGGACAAAAAGGAAGCTGGGGATGTGTGCAGACAGTTATAGCCAAGCCTGTAACATCCCAGAAAGGGGTTGGATAACCTCGTCCCTCCTACCTCTTCAGTTAACTCATTTTATTCTAATCTATATCTAATTTCGATAACTCCGCTACAAAACATGTCATAGTCCTAACAAACCCATCATTCTTCTCGGATTAACGTGAGCATTCTAATGAGATCAAATATGTCCTATCTGGGA
Organism: Ranitomeya imitator; assembly: GCF_032444005.1. Classification (NCBI taxonomy): domain Eukaryota; kingdom Metazoa; phylum Chordata; class Amphibia; order Anura; family Dendrobatidae; genus Ranitomeya; species Ranitomeya imitator. The sequence continues at coordinate 570,798,871 of NC_091286.1, read as the reverse complement.
TACATATTTACAGGGAAATCCCTACTTCTTTACCAGATGGAGTTAGAAGCCCGTGTTTCGCGGGATGGGTAGATACACCGAGTGAGAATAAGAATATATATTTTCGTATTCGTAACGTAAACGGTCGGCATAATATCTTGCAAAAACAGAACAAAGAACTTTCATGAATTTCTAGAAACTTCTAGACACTTCTAAACAGTTCTCTGCTAGAGGAAGATTTGAGCCTAATCGTAAATACCTCTCGGCCATAAAACTGAATGAAAGGGAAGGGGGGCTTGTTAGCCCACAGCCTTGAGCAAGAGAAACTACTTATATGATATTTCATACCATATCGTGACAGGCACTCTGCCCCATCTCTGTCCGGCACTCTGCCCCATCTCTGTCCGGAACTCTGCCCCATCTCCGTCCAGCACTCTGCCCCATCTCTGTCCGGCACTCTGCCCCATCTCTGTCCGGCACTCTGCCCCATCGCTGTCTGGCACTCTGCCCCATCTCTGTCCGGCACTCTGCCCCATCTGTGTCCGGCACTCTGCCCCATTTCTGTCCGGCACTCTGCCCCATCTCTGTCCGGCACTCTGCCCCATCTCTGTCCGGCACTCTGCCCCATCTCTGTCCGGCACTCTGCCCCATCGCTGTCCGGCACTCTGCCCCATCTCTGTCCGGCACTCTGCCCCATCTCTGTCCGGCACTCTGCCCCATCTCTGTCCGGCACTCTGCCCCATCTCTGTCCGGCACTCTGCCCCATCCCTGTCCGGCACTCTGCCCCATCTCTGTCCGGCACTCTGCCCCATCTCTGTCCGGCACTCTGTCCCATCTCTGTCCGGCACTCTGCCCCATCTCTGTCCGGCACTCTGCCCCATCTCTGTCCGGCACTCTGCCACATCTCTATCCAGCTTTTTGCCTCTGTGTCCAGCGTTCTTCCCTGGGCCCCCCGGATCGCCGCTCTCAAGTAAAAAAAAAAAAAAAAAGATGTTCTTACCTGCCGCGCTCCTGCGGCGGGCGAAGTTCTCTGTCTCCACGCAGCTGCAGCGTGCACTCGCCGGCGACTGACAATGATGTCAGACGCCGGCGACATGCACGCACGCTGCGGCTGACGTCAGCTGCCAGCCGGGCCCGCACGTCAATAGCTTTAAACAGCTGCAGCGTCGGCGCTAAGGGCCCGGTTAGCCTGCGGCTGCCGGTAGGGGCCCGGTGAGCAGATGAGACGGGACCCGATGCGGGCCCCCTCTGCCCACCAGGCCCCATACGCCAGTCACGACTGTCATGCCCTGATGGCGGCCCTGGCCGCACATGGGGCAGGCGCAGCTCCGTGTCTTTCTGTCTAGGCCTCCGACAGGATCCCACCCCTGTCTGGGGCCCTCTGTCTGCAGCTTTGTGGTGTTCCTCCTTTCCCGCTGTCTGCCTGGCAGGTGTTGCCTGGGCCAAGCCCAGTCAGCTTCTGACTAACTTTCTATCCAACCCACCAGTTTTACCCTAATGTGAGGAGTGCCCTAGTAGATAGGAGCAAGGCTCCCCCTGGTGGACTGGAGTGTGAAGTGTAGTGTATGGTTTGTGATACCTGGCAGGGTGAACTCCTTTAGTGCCATCAGACGTAATATCACTCCCCCTGGTGGAAGAATAACATTACTGCAACGACCAGGACTCTGGGGCGCTGCAGTAACAGACCTCAAGTATGGCTGAAGGGGAGCTGAACAGGTAAAATAAAAGTACAATGGGTTTTGCCGTGTTATAGGGACAGACAGATTTTTTTTTCTTACCAAGAAAACCCTTCCAGTAGTGGTTTTCATATTTAGACAACCGAGAGTAACTCTATATCTGGGGGGCTTTTTCTTTTAAGGAAAAATGTTCTTTAGTACTAAGGTATATACCGGAATTGAAGAATACAGGTTTCCTTCTGCACTATTGTAAGAGGGTGAACTGTAGTCCCACTGAGAGGGCACTAGGACCCTGTGGTTTTTGCCTGTTGCAGCAGAGGACAGACCTCCCAGAGACAATGTGTGCTGCAGGGTGGGGTCTAGTGTCTCGAGTGTAAAGTGAAAGTAGGAAGTGAGAGCTGAGAGAGAAAAGGCGGGAAGAAAAGGAGAAGCTGCTGTGAGATCTTAAAAAGAGACTGTGTGGATTTACTGCAAGTGTTTTTGGAGGAAAAGAAGCTTTTGAGAGACTTTTTGTTGCTAACGTTCCCCTGGAGAAGAGCTAACCCTTTGTTTAACTCTGTGAGAGACTTGTGTTGCTAACGTTTCCTGGAGAGGAGCTAACCCTTTATCTAAGAAAAGACGGAGACTTTGCTAAGAACCCAGTACGAATTTGGAAGTCTGTGGATTCCCTGTGCATTGAGTGGAGGAACAAGTCTGGACAGACTGCTGATACAGAGACGGACGGATTGTCGTGGAACCATTCCTAGGAGCTACAGAAGCAGAGACTACATCGTGAGACCACTAACTAAGTCCCCGGCGTTTGGGCTCGGCATCGGCCGACAAGACAAGAGGAGCTTGCTGTAACTTATTGGCGCTGAAGATATGAACTGGCTACAGCCTCTGCGGATTCCTGCCTGAGAGGAAATCCATCTCAGGATACGGTACCATAGTTATAGATACCCGGGTATCTCTGCTCAGAGTGTTAAATTGTTACTTTAGAGGTGTATCTTATATTAGAGTTGTGTAAGTTATACTCAATGTGCCATTCCAGGGGCTCCCTTAATAACACTACATTCAATTTACACTTGTTCCTGTTTTTAGTTGCCTGTTAGGTAAATTTCTTACTAGTCTGTTGTAGTACACAGTTCTCAGGAGACCTTTGAGTGGCACAGTGATTTCAGCTGCTGCTGAATTAGTGTATCTTTGGGGTGCATCTGCCTTAATATTCTCCATATTACCTTGATTAATTTGCCTTTGAGTAAATACCGTTGGAGATTTCTGCCTTGGTCTTGGTTTGTGACTCACTGGATCTTATTCGGACCTCTGGTCATTACATTTTTGGCGTAGTCGGCAGGATCCAGTGTTTGTCATGGACGAGGGCGAGGGTGGAAATGACCCCGCTGTATCCGCATCCTCCTCGGGGGTTGGGGTTCCCCTGGCAGCCGCTGCGACTCCGGGAGGGTATGTGCCTGTAGGAGCTTTACTTCAGCACATGCCGAAATACGATGGGCGCAATATGGCGTTGCAAGATTGGGCTGAGAGAATCCGGAGTATTCTGCGCATGTGTAATTTGACCCCCGCGTTACGCGCTGAGCTGGCATTAAATGCACTGGAGGGTGATATTAGGCGTATGGTGATGGTGCGCCCAGAATCAGAGAGGGATACATTAGAAAAGATTTTGGAACTGTTAGAGGGGAGTTTGGGGGGCCGAGCGCGTGTGGCCCAGCTTCGGTCCCTATTCTTTAATCGTCCCCAGAGAGAGTGTGAGTCCCTGATGCAGTACTCTAATATTTTACAAGAGATGTTGAATGAGATGCAGCGACTAGACCCGGGGGCCATGGGGGCGTTCCGGGAGGTAGACCGCTTGCTCCGGGACCAATTCATCACCGGTTTAGCCCATAGACTTCTCCGGGACAAACTGTTGGAAATGGCCCGGGTTGCACCAGAGTTAACTTTCTGGCAGATTTACCGAGCTGCAGTGGAAAGGGAAGAGAAATCAGCCTATGTTCCCGAGGGGTCAGTGAACAGTGCCCAGCTGGAGGAAGGTGTGTCATCAGGGTCGGGGGGAGAGGGGCTTGTAAGCGTGGTACAAGCTTTGCGTGCTGAGGTGAAGGAGTTGAAGCTGAAATTGTCTCAACTGACAGTTGATCCCGCCTCTACCACTTCACGGGAACCTCCTGCCCCACCCCCTGGAACGGTGACCCCGCAAATGGCCAGGTCGTCCTATCAGAATGAGTCAAGCCCTCGCCCACGAGGAACAATCACCTGCTGGAAGTGTGGCCGCCAGGGACACATCTCGCGTTACTGCCGGGCGCTTACAGCCCCAGAAACCCCGTCGCCGGCTTTAAACTTCCGGCCGCTGCCATGAGAGGGCAAGCAGCAGCGGCCCCACCCACACAAAGCCCTCGACGGAATGAACAAGATTTGTTTGCATGTAGTCCAGTGATAGAAGCAGAGTTTGAAGGGCGGAAGATGAGGTGCTTGGTTGACACGGGATCCGAATGTACTATAATGCCTCTAGAAGTATATGAGAGATACTTCAGTCGACTAGTGATTCCAGAGGATGGCCGAGTGATACGACTGACCGCCGCAAATAATGGTCAATTGTCAGTCAAAGGGATCGTGTGGATGCAACTAAAAATGTTTGGTCAAGAGCTGGGGCAGAAAGGGGTAGTACTGGTGGATCACCCCCCTAGAAGAGGGATGGAAGTGACGCTCGGAATGAACGTGCTGCGAGATTTGAATCACCAGATGTATGCCAGTGAAGGACCCCGATACTGGGCCCGTGCGACAAGACACCGACCCACACAGAGAATTCTACACCGTCTAGTGCTGAGTTGCGACTTGCTGAAAAGTACGGTCCTAGGTGGCCGGGTGGGCCGGGTCCGAGTGACTTCGAGGGCCCCGATCCTGCTGGGACCCAGACAAGAGGAACTCTTAATGCTGCCTGTGGGAGCTGCACAGAGATTGAATGGGCTTGAAGTGCTACTTGAGCCCGCCCGAGAGGGTTCCTCATTTGCCAAGGTACATGTGGCCCGGTCTTTGGCGATTGTGAAGAATGGACGAGTGCCGGTCCGATGCATCAATGTTTTAGATGAAGCTGTTGCAATTCCCGCTGGGACCATACTGGCTGAACTGTTCGTGCCGGCAGAGAAGGTGCCGGAAAATGCAGGGTTCGAATTGCGACCAGACCAACAGTCATCCTGGACATTCGCGATCGAGGTAGGCCGGACTGAACCTCCTACGGAGGAATGGAATGTTCATGTGATCATGGAGCAGATGGGAGTGGATCGGGAGAAGCTGACCCCCGTGCAGTTGGAGCAGTTGGAGAGAGTTTTGTGGGAACATCAAGAGACATTTTCCCGACATGGAGAGGACTTCGGGTGTACCCAGACGATTGAGCATGAGATTCCAACGGGGGATACTCCACCCATTAGAGAAAGATATCGTCAAATTCCTCCGGCGCTCTATCAAGAGGTGAAGAGCATGGTGGCCAGTATGCTGGACAACCAAGTGATCCGAGAGAGCCGGAGTCCCTGGGCGGCCCCTGTAGTCTTGGTCCGCAAGAAGGATGGGACACTCCGATTTTGTGTGGACTATCGGAAATTGAATGCCCACACCGTACGGGACGCATATCCTTTACCCCGTATTGAAGAATCCCTGTCGGCCCTGGGTCGGGCCAAGTATTTCTCAACGTTGGATTTGGCAAGCGGGTACTGGCAAGTCCCAATGGCTGAAAAAGATCGGGCCAAGACGGCGTTTGTCTTGCCAATGGGGCTCTTTGAGTTCAACCGGATGCCCTTTGGCCTCGCTACCGCCCCAGGAACCTTCCAACGCCTGATGGAACATTGCTTGGGCGATCTAAATTTTGAATCAGTCCTGATATATCTAGACGACATTGTGGTGTTCGGAACCTCATTTGAAGATCATCTGGAGAAGCTGCGTCAAGTTCTCCGGCGGCTCAAGAGCTACGGCCTGAAAATAAAGCCAAAAAAATGTCAACTGTTACGAAACCAGATTGAATATTTGGGGCATCTGGTGACCCCGGACGGGGTACTACCTTTAGCCAGTAAGATTAAGGCGGTACAAGAGTGGCCACCTCCTTGTGACCTGCGAGAAGTGCGGGCCTTCCTGGGCCTAGCAGGATACTATCGGCGGTTTGTGCCTAAATTCTCACAAGTGGTGAGTCCCTTGAATGAACTTTTGAGAGGGACAACGCTGGGTCCTCGAAATCGCCCCATTCCATGGGGGCCCCTACAGAAAAAGGCATTTGATGGAGTGAAAACCGCCCTAACGAGTGCCCCATTGCTGGCCTACGCCCGGTTTGACACCCCTTTTTTGTTGTATACCGATGGTAGTCTTCATGGGTTGGGGGCAGTACTAGCACAGGTGCAGGACGGCCGAGAACGAGTGATTTCTTATGGCAGCAGATCTTTAAGAGACTCCGAGCGAAATCCGGCTAACTACAGCTCATTCCGGCTGGAATTGCTGGCCCTGGTGTGGGCAATGACAGAACGCTTCGCCGAGTATCTAACAGGGGCTGAGGTGCTAGTCATGACAGATAACAACCCGCTAGCTCACTTAGAGAATGCAAAACTGGGGGCGTTGGAGCAGCGGTGGGTCGCCAGACTGGCCAAGTTCAATTACCGCATTAAATTTCGCTCTGGTCGAGAGAACGGCAATGCAGATGCATTGTCAAGGGTGCCCCTTGGGTCATCCGGGGAAGATGTTGACGAACAACTTGAGGATACTGAAACTCCAGCTTTGGGGCAGATACCTATCTTCCAAAGTGTGGTACACTCAAGTGGGGTGGCCACCGGGATGCCCTGTGTCCTGGGTAAAACACCCTCAGATTGGACAAGAGTCCAGGATGAGTGTCCGGACATTGCACTTGTGCGCCGTTGGGTACAAAACAAGGCCTGGCCCAGTGCAGAGGACAAGGCTCAGTTGTCCATGGAAGGAATGAAACTCCTTCGACAATGGGATAAATTGTGTGTGGAGCAAGGTCTTTTGTATCGTAAGGTGTACCTGCCATCGGAGCTGCAGCATCGGTACCAACTGATAATTCCTGTGGGGATGGGGCCAGTGGTCGCTCGTGAGGCGCATGAGAAGGGGGCCCATTTTGGAAGTGAAAAGACACTTCAGTGGTTGCAGCGAGTCCTCTACTGCCCTGAGTTGGGAGGGATGGTGGCCGACGCGTGTCGGCAGTGCCGAATTTGTGGGCTCAACAAAAGCCCTGAGCAGCGTGCTCCCACACAGTCTATTAAGACTTCAGCTCCACTGGAGCTACTCATGATTGACTACGTGTTGATAGGGTACTCTACGTCAGGGTACTCCTATTGCCTGGTGATGACAGATCACTTTACCAAGTATGCTGTAGCGGTGCCGACAAGAGATCAGACGGCCAAGTCGGCGGCTGAGGCAGTGTGCCGACATTTCTTCCAAGTGTTCGGGTGTCCGCAGAGAATACATTCAGATCAAGGGGCCTGCTTTCAGGGGACGCTGATGAAAGAGTTGCACCAGCTCTATGGTATCGAGCAGTCGAGAACAACGCCTTACCACCCTCAGGGTAACGGGGTGTGTGAGCGTTTTAATCGGACCCTGTTGCAAATGTTGAGGTCCTTAGAGAGTCAGCAACAGACATGCTGGCCTGAGTATCTCCCCGAATTGATGTGGGCTTACAATAACAGGGTGCACAGTACTACTGGTTACTCACCACACATGTTGATGTTTGGTAGACCTGGCCGAGACATTGAGGATTTGAACATGCCAGATCCCTCCTCCGCCCCCCTTCGGACTGCATCCGAGTGGGTACGAGAGCATCGGCGGTGGTTGAGGGTGGTGCATCAGGTGGTGGGCGACCGCCTTCGACAGGTGGTCCATAAGGACACGCGACCTGTACAAACAGAGCTGTTCTCTCCGGGGGACAGAGTGTTGGTGAGGACAAAACGACGGTCAGGAAAGCTGAGTGACCGATGGGAGGCGATACCGTATCTGATAAAAAAACAGGTGAACCCTGAGATTCCAGTGTACGAGGTCGAACCGGTGGGGACAGGGGGGCCAACCCGTAATTTGCATCGTAACATGTTACAACGGTGCTGGTTTGAAGATTCGGCGCCTACCCCCCTAGAGCCAGAGGCCATGTTCCAAGGGGCGGAAGCTCTGAATGATCTTGAGTTTGATGGTGTGCTTACTCCTGCGCCTGCTTATTTGCCCCCTGTGACTGATCTGGCCTCGGGTGATGAGAATGTTGGGGATATGGAGGATGTTGTTGAGGAGAGTGCATCAGGTCAACTGCTTGGTCCTGACGCTGTATCACAGGACATCGAGCCGCAGGAGGAGACAACTCCACTTACGCCCACTAACACGACCACGGAAGAGACTCTAGCTCCCTCTAAGGTCGCACCTGTTGATGTAGGACTCAGGAGAACTACACGATCTACGGCAGGAATACCGCCTCAGCGATATGCTCAAGATGAATTTGAGTGGGAAGGTATGTCGAGGACGCCAACCTCTAGTGGGGTGGCATGTAAGAGGGTGAACTGTAGTCCCACTGAGAGGGCACTAGGACCCTGTGGTTTTTGCCTGTTGCAGCAGAGGACAGACCTCCCAGAGACAATGTGTGCTGCGGGGTGGGGTCTAGTGTCTCGAGTGTAAAGTGAAAGTAGGAAGTGAGAGCTGAGAGAGAAAAGGCGGGAAGAAAAGGAGAAGCTGCTGTGAGATCTTAAAAAGAGACTGTGTGGATTTACTGCAAGTGTTTTTGGAGGAAAAGAAGCTTTTGAGAGACTTTTTGTTGCTAACGTTCCCCTGGAGAAGAGCTAACCCTTTGTTTAACTCTGTGAGAGACTTGTGTTGCTAACGTTTCCTGGAGAGGAGCTAACCCTTTATCTAAGAAAAGACGGAGACTTTGCTAAGAACCCAGTACGAATTTGGAAGTCTGTGGATTCCCTGTGCATTGAGTGGAGGAACAAGTCTGGACAGACTGCTGATACAGAGACGGACGGATTGTCGTGGAACCATTCCTAGGAGCTACAGAAGCAGAGACTACATCGTGAGACCACTAACTAAGTCCCCGGCGTTTGGGCTCGGCATCGGCCGACAAGACAAGAGGAGCTTGCTGTAACTTATTGGCGCTGAAGATATGAACTGGCTACAGCCTCTGCGGATTCCTGCCTGAGAGGAAATCCATCTCAGGATACGGTACCATAGTTATAGATACCCGGGTATCTCTGCTCAGAGTGTTAAATTGTTACTTTAGAGGTGTATCTTATATTAGAGTTGTGTAAGTTATACTCAATGTGCCATTCCAGGGGCTCCCTTAATAACACTACATTCAATTTACACTTGTTCCTGTTTTTAGTTGCCTGTTAGGTAAATTTCTTACTAGTCTGTTGTAGTACACAGTTCTCAGGAGACCTTTGAGTGGCACAGTGATTTCAGCTGCTGCTGAATTAGTGTATCTTTGGGGTGCATCTGCCTTAATATTCTTCATATTACCTTGATTAATTTGCCTTTGAGTAAATACCGTTGGAGATTTCTGCCTTGGTCTTGGTTTGTGACTCACTGGATCTTATTCGGACCTCTGGTCATTACACTATATTCTAAAAAATAATATGTAGGGAGCACAATTGTAATGTATGTACTCTCAGCTCAGAGTCTAATGTGCATTAATTTAGAAAATGTAAAATGAAGATTACCAATAAGGTTCCTTTAGCAAAACAGGTGCGCCTCCGTCCCCTGGTGAGACCGAACCGTCTGGGGTCTCTTTTTTGAACAGATGTTGCTGGATCAGCACTAACCTATTGTTTATTATAACATCTGGCGAGTTAATCACTCTCTCTGTTAATATGGTGTGAAATGCTTTATTTCATGTCTATTGTTTGTTTTAGAAACTTCGATAATGATAATAAACAGATATGTTGGTTCTCCTCATTCAGATTATGCTGTATTCTATGCATCTGCCATTGTTGTAGACCTCTCATTTCACCATTTTCTTGGTCCTAGACCCATTTGTATTAGTGGTCAGTGTAGGTGGAGTTTGGGTCAAGCAGAGGAAATTCCTCACTTCTGGAAAACAGGATGAGGTAGTGGTATAGTCTTCTAGTTAAAATTGTGACATTGCGAAATTTTTTCTCCGAGGTCAAGCAGAAGACACTTACCAGAAATCTTATCAGTGCAGGAATTCAGAATATATCTGTTGCTAAGCATTGGCGCTGATTCATCAAAGCTTTTACGCCAGAAAAGTGGCATAGAAGCTTTGAAAAGTCACCATTTTTTGGGCAATGAGGAACTACTCAAAAAAATCTGCAACTTTTGGCGCTTTTATTCCAAAATCACTGAAGCTTGGGAGGTGCTGGGGTGCGACAGATTATCTGATTTAAAAAAAAAAATTGCGGCATTTTTTATTCCAGTAATGCTATTCCAGTCCTTGACCTGGGTAGCATTTCTGGCATAGCTCAGAGAGGTGAACGCCACTCAGAAGGAGAGCAGAATTACGGTAAGTTGCCTGCGCCTCTTCTATTCCATCAAGACTGGTGCAGCGCGAGTGTGCACTACTCCAGTCTTGATTATTTGGCCTCTACATCTTAGTTATTGTAAATTAACATGATGAGCTGTAGCGGGGAACTTCTTAATTGTAAGATCTACAATTCTTGCCTAGAATGACAGAGAAGATATTCAATGAGAGGTGATTGGCAAAGTTTGGTTTTACAAGAATTTAGCAATTTTAACTATTTATATTGTTGAGCATTAAAGGGAATCTGTCAGCAGTTTTTTGCTATGTAATCTGACGGCAGCATGAAGTAGGGACAGAGATCCTGAGTCCAGCGATGTATCACTTAGTATACTGGGTGCAGCAGTTACAGTGGCATGTATAACATTGGCACCCCTGGTCAAAAATTACTGTTATTGTGAAGAGTTAAAGGGACTCTGTCACCTGAATTTGGAGGGAACAATTTTCAGCCATAGGGGCGAGGTTTTCGGGCGTTTGATTCACCCTTTCCTTACCCGCTGGCTGCAATATTGGATTGAAGTTCATTCTATGTCCTCCGTAGTACATGCCTGCACAAGGCAATCTTGCCTTGCGCAGGCATGTACTATGGAGGACAGAGAATGAACTTCAATCCAATATTGCAGCCAGCATGCAGCCAGCTGGTAAGGAAAGGGTGAATCAAACACCCGAAAACCCCGCCCCTATGGCTGAAAATTGTTCCCTCCAAATTCAGGTGACAGAGTCCCTTAAAAGCAAGTTGAAGATGAAATGATCTCTAAAAGGCCTAAAGTTAGAGATGACAAATTTCCTTTGTATTTTAGGCCAAAATATCTATCTATCTATCTATCTATCTATATATATATATATATATATATATATATATATATATATATATATATATATTAATCTTCTATTGTATACATTACAAAAAAGAAGATGAGCATGCGTAGAGTGCCACTGGAGCCAGAAAGCATACACTCAGCGGCAGAGGAGCAGTAATGTTGCCGAAATGAGCGGAGCACATGCGCAAGATTTGCATGAGCTGGCGATGACTCCCACTCGCTAATCAGGCAGGGAATTTAGTCCTAAATAGGTGAATGCTGCTGGGTTGGAGGGCATGAGGGACCTGACAGGCTCCCTTTAATGGCAAATTGAAGTAGCAGACTATGCTATTAAGTCCGGCATAAAAGATAGACACCACCGAAAAAAAAGTCAAGTGGAAGTCCATAGTTGTATTATTATGCTTATCTATATATCACCATCATATTCATCATCGCTTTACAGATATCATCATTACTGTCTCCACTGGAGCTCACAACCTATATTCCCTTTGGTGTTTGGGAGAAAACTCACGCAAACACCAGGAGAACATACATAAGTTCTTGCAAGATTCTGTCCTTGGTGGGCTTTGGACCCCGTTCTGTGATGCAACAGTGCTAACCACTGAGCCACCATGCTGCCCATTGTTGTAGACTTTGAACTCTATTTGCCTCATTTTACTCATCGGTTTTGTTGCGCTTCCGTTTTCAGAACTTCTCTTGACTGGGAAATCAAAGAAGGCAGAAGCGAATTGGGAAACTAGCCTTATTCTGCAATTTTTTACATCCAGCACTGGGATCCTGCAGGGCAGTCGTACACCATTGACCGGAGTTTTCCATTCAGTAAGGTGGTTTAGTATTCTGAACTGAGTATCTTAGTAGCTGAAACATAATTAACTTACAAATTCACTCTAACGAACTTTAGAATTGCCATCAAAAATATACTCTGCGTTTAATTTGTATGGATCAGTTGCCTTTAAACTGCAAAATGCATAGTAATTGAGCAATTAAATTAACAAATGGTACTGCAGGAGTAATATATCAAGGGCAGCAATCTCCAGTTCAGCCTCAGCAGTTTTACAGGCCAAAAAGCAGCCAGACAGATCTAAGCAGTAAGCAAGATCTGACAGCCATAAACACTGCCACAAAGGGAGCGGATTGACGACAAGGCCCGGGATTTCTATGCATTTTCTTTCTAGTTGCCACATCTCATCTTCTCGGCTCCTTTTGTTCATCTGTGTTGGTGTAGAGCCGTCACTTTGTCAAATCGCAGGCAGTTGATCTTGAGGTGAAATGATCCTTGGTAACTGGGTGTTGAGATACAGATAATTATTCCAAGAGCTCGCTAGTGAAATTAACATTCATTGAAGCGAGTCAACAGTGCTTCCTCCTGCAGATGAAAAGGTAATTGTTGTATTGGCGATGAGCGGCTGACATGGCCTTGTGTTGGCTGGCAATCTAGGGAAGGTTACAGGTTAGAGAACACGTGGACAAACATGGCTTGCCGCTATGGTGCCCTTCAAGGGCTGGTGGACTGAGACGGCTCAAAAAACTGCTTTTACTGTTCTTGAGAACAACCTTCAAGCTACAGTCATATGGTAACCAGATTACATCTATTAAAGGATGTGACCTTTTGGATTAATATATTTTTTAGGCCTTTAACTGCAGGCAAAAATAATATCCACAGTAAAGCATGAAGGGTGAGAGGTTTTATAGGATGCAACATCAACCATGTGAGAAGGAGCCAAGGTTCCTTCGTTCACACGCATGTAGGAGATGAATCAGGAGCTCGGCATTAACAGTTTCATTAATCAGTTGAGCTGTGAGACACTTCAGCTCTGCAGGAAACTCATGCACGATTCTCCAGCGCAGCTCCGCAGCCCGGCCTACCCTGCTCCTACCATTGTAGGCTCTATTCAAGGACATTAACCATCTTGTATCTCCATGGATTCGCATGTTTAGTAGTTTTATGCCTAAAGGGTGAAGATAGATTCTCAATACACATATGCTCCTTCCTCTCTCAGGAAGAAATGACGCTGTGGGTTTTCCTTTATAATGACACAACGTCGACTGATTTACCAGGCTCCTTCATCTTCCAACATGGAAAGCTCCATTTATTTTATGGTAATGAAAGACGATTGCTGGAAAAGATAAAGAAGCGCAAATAGGGTCTTCTCTGGGTTAAGCCGTAATAAAAGAACATGCACAGAGGTGCTCGCCTGGTGGGGTTGTGTGCACACAACCACTGATAGAGTTAAGGCTGCTGCAGACCCACGATGAAAAATTGGAAGAAACAAAACTGTAAGCAATGGGTAAATGTGGGCGTAGGGGAAGGAATGAGGGATGCAGATCCAAGTCTAGGTGGTTTAATGTCGACACGTTTTACAACGGGTTCTCCCCCTGTTTGCGTGGGTTTCCTCCAGGTGCTCCGGTTTCCTCCCACATTCCAAAGACATACTGATAGGGAATCTAGATTGTGAGTCCCATCGGGGACAGCGATGATAATGTGTGCAAAACTGTAAAGCGCTACGAAATATGTTAGCGCTATATAAAAATAAAGATTATTATTATTATTAAGTACAACCCACAATATCTTCTATATAATGGTGGATGCATCCTTCTGTCTGAAGCCAGGATTATTGCAGACACTGTGTGTGCGGCTTTGCGTACACAATGTCTTCAACAAAATGGCTCCGGATATCGTGGGATGTGCGCGCATTGACTCCAGCGTGATTTTATTGAAGAATTGTACTACAGCGTCAACATAGTAGTGTGCACATGCCAGCCGTCGCCATTACCCCTAAGGCCGGCGCATGCACACTGCTATGTTGACATTGTAGTACATTACTTCAATAAAATGACGCATCACATATACAGTGTTTTCAATAAATTGGCACTGGCTCTGGCGCCATTTTATTGAAGACACTGTATATGTGAATTCAGAGATGCAGGCTATGTTGACATTGTAGTACATTACTTCAATAAAATGACGCATCACATATACAGTGTTTTCAATAAATTGGCACTGGCTCTGGCGCCATTTTATTGAAGACACTGTATATGTGAATTCAGAGATGCAGTCTCTTCACAAAAATGGCACCGCATAGCGTGGTACGTGCACGCATCATTGACTCCGTCGCTATTTTATTGAAGAATTCTACTACAGCAACATGTCAGTGCGTACGTGCCAGCAGTCGCCATTATGCCTATGGCTGGCGCGCATGCACTGCTATGTTGATCTTGTAGTACATTACTTCAATAAGCACGTGCACTTACCGCGATCTCTGGCACCATTTTATTGAAGACACTTTGAATGTACCAATAAAAATGTTTGCCACCTGGGTGTAGAATGGGTTCAATAGCTAGTCCTAATGACACAACATCTACTGATTTTCCAGGCTCCCTCATCTTCTCGCATAGAAAGCTCCATTTATTTTATGATGTTTCTGATGTTTCAGTTTAGGGTTTTATATGGTTCTTCAAACCACCTTGGACTATACCACCTATCTCACCATTATAGACATAAACACATGATTCAACTGGTACTGACAAAAAATAATAATGAAACTAATATTCACTTAGCCCAGCTTCCACAACAAAGAGAGAGATGCTTAGTCTTTCATTGTAGGCCTTTTTGACATTTTAGGACTGCAGCTTATGGGATAGGACGTCATCACACCCACCTGTGCACAGGGGATGGACCCTCTCCCAGTGTCTGAATTGTTGTAGTACCCAAGTTTATCTGGATCCTGTGGAGGCAGAAACAGTCTTTTGTAGACATTTGCTACAAAATACAGAAATGTTGGCAAAAATTATGGCAAGAAATGCCAACAAAATGGTGCACTCTACAATGTGCATTGTGTTTTCCCATGTGGGCTCAGGTGTAAACTCATCAAAGGGGATTATTGCTATTTGCATAAGGTAATTTATAGGTTTTGACACCTAAACCAACTGTACATGTAGCTACCACTGACTGTTAATATTAATATTTATGATCATTTTTATCTATGTAGCACCATTATATCTTCAACTTTTTACAATTCACTGGATATGTAAAGGGGTTGGATCGTTTGATGTAGTACGTGGAGTGGACTCCATCTAGAGATGGCGGAAGGGTGTAGTTACACACAAATGTCAGTTCCATAACTATCATTACAGGATGGTAAGGGAAGCTTGATGGTTACACAGTTACATGATGGTTTCATTGCCTCTATGTTAGTCTTTCATCAGGGCAGCACATGTTCACAGTTCTGGAAATCTCTCTTTGGAAGCAATGTCCAGCAGTAACCTTGTCACTTTACCACCTGCTCACACAGCTGCCACTGCGCGGTTCCTCAAGCTCCGCACCAGTCTCCTGGCTATCTCCGGTGTGGCACTCCGCTTTACATACAGGCGTCATCACTCACAGGAATAATCTTCTTCTGCTCCCTTCTTAGGTGGCACATTTCCATCTCTCTCCTTTTCTGTAATGGTGGTACTCACTTGTGTATATGGGCTGGTCTCTTTCTCTTTCTCCTGCATCCACCTGCAGCTCAAAGCGGAGGTTCTCGTGTACCGCTGTGGCCCCATCCTAAGTCCTGGAGTGCCACACCGATTGACCAGGACCACTGACCCCCATTGCTGAGTAATTAAATGTTGACTTTACTTAACCCCTTAGTGACCCGGCCATTTTTTTGTCTTTAAATTTGACAATGGTCACTTTACGAAGTAATAACTCTGGAATGCTTCAACATATCCAAGTGATTTTGAGACTGTTTTTTTCGTGACGCATCATATTTTATGATAATGGTAAGTTAACGTTTTGCATTTATTTATAAAAATAGCATAAATTTGATATATATATTTTTTAATGCAATTTTCACATTTTTTATGATTATTCCTTTAATCCAGATAGTCATACCACACAAAAACATTATTAAATAACATTTCCCTCATGTTTGCTTTACATCAGCACCTTTTGTAAAATGTTGCTTTATTTTGTTAGCATTTTAAAAGGGTTTAAAATGTAGCAGTCATGTTTCAATTTTTCAAGGAAATTTACGAAATGTATTTTTTTAGGGGCCCATCCAGGTTTGAAGTGACTTTGGGGCTCCTATATATTGGAAACCTCCAAAAGTGATAGCATTTGAAAAAACAGCACCCCTCAATGCATTCAAAATTGCTTTTGGGTAGCTCATTAACCCCTTCACGACATGCCCCGTGCTAGTACGGCACATGTCGTGTCTCCCCCTTTGATGTGGGCTCCGGCGCTGAGCCCACATCAAAGTCGCAACATGTCAGCTGTTTTGAACAGCTGACATGTGCGCGCATTAGCAGCGGGTGAAATCGCGATCCACCCGCCGCTATTAACCAGTTAAATGCTGCTGTCAAACGCTGATAGCGGCATTTAACTACCGCTTCTGTCCGCGCGGCCGGAAATGTGCGCATCGCCAATGCGGTCACATGATCGGGGGTCAGCGATGCATCTGCATAATAACCAGAGGTCTCCTTGAGACCTCTATGGTTACTGATGCTGGTTTGCTGTGAGTGCCACCCTGTGGTCGGCGCTCATAGCAAGCCTGCAATTCAGCTACATAGGAGCGGTCTGATGATCGCTCCTATATAGCAGAGCCGATCAGGCTATGCCAGCTTCTAGCCTCCCATGGAGGCTATTGAAGCATGGCAAAAGTAAAAAAAAATGTTTTAAAAAATATGAAAAAAAAAAAATATATATAAAAGTTTAAATCACCCCCCTTTCGCCCCATCCAAAATAAAACAATAAAAAAAAAATCAAACCTACACATATTTGGTATCGCCGCGTTCAAAATCGCCCAATCTATCAATAAAAGAAAAGTATTAACCTGATTGCTAAACAGCGTAGCGAGAAAAAAATTCCAAACCCCAGAATTTTTGGTCACTGCGACATTGCATTTAAATGCAATAATGGGCCATCAAAAGAAGGTATCTGCACAAAACTGGTATCATGAAAAATGCCAGCTTGGCACGCAAAAAATAAACTTTCACCTGATCCGAGATCCCGAAAATTGGAGATGCTATGGGTATCGGAAAATGGCGCAATTATTTTCTGTTTTTTTTTAGCAAAGTTTTGAATTTTTCAGGGACCACATTTCTGTCTGGACCATGTGGTATAAGTGTTTGAATTTTTGGTGAGGGTGACAACTATTTTCATCTCGCTTACATATATTTTCGAATAAAATCAGACACAACAGGGTTACAAAAGCAAGAAGGTAGCAACTAATACTAGAGGAGTGAGGAGCCTGCAATCTACAAGAATAGAGGCGACACAAGAGAAAAAGGACATAATGGTAATTTGTCTAGTGGTCCAATTGTGTTTCATACAAAATTGGAGAAGAAATCTAAAGCTGCATGAGCCAGTCACTGACATGAAATGTATTAGGGAGGAAAGAGTGAGAGATATTGGTGAATGAAGTGATTCAGTTCTAAGCGAGTGGGCAGAGGTAATTAGGTCAAATTAAGGAATGTGATAGGCTTTCCCTTAGGCCGGTTTCACACGTCAGTGGCTCCAGTACGTGAGGTGACAGCTTCCTCACGTACCGGAGACACTGACTCACGTAGACACATTAAAATAAATGTGTCTCTGCACATGTCAGCGTGTTTTCACGGACCGTGTGTCCGTTTGAAAAACACGGAGACATGTCAGTGTTTGTGGGAGCGCACGTATCACACGGACCCATTAAAGTCAATGGGTCCGTGTAAACACGTACCGCACACGGATGCTGCTGGGAAGAAGGAATGAATTCTGGATTCAGCACCCAAAGCAGGGGACAGCGCTTACTGTAGTGCTATCTCCTGCACGGTGCGTGTGGTACCCAGTTGGCACACGGACGGCACATGGCTGCCGCACGTGTGCCACACTGATGTGCCACGTGAGCACACGGACACAGATAACTCCGGTACCGATTTTTCCGGTACCGGAATTATCTGGACGTGTGGGACAGGCCTTACAGCATATTGCACATACCAAAAATTAAAAGGGTTGTCCTTCATTTTTATAGTTGTGTTTAATTAAAAAATTGCATAATTTTGTTTTTACAGGCTTTTTCTTTTCCTACGTTTTGGCAGATATGAAGTAAGGCCACCACTTTTGGGGGCTGATATACAGCATTCTATAATGCTATATATCTGCCCCAAACCCAACCTGTAAGAGAAGAAACATAACTTTTATTATAGTCACCTGCAGGGCGGTCCGGTCCGAGGGGCACCGCAGGTCTTGATCCGGTGCCTCCTATCTTCTTACGATCGCCATCCTCCTGCTTGCTTCATGTGGATGACGTGTCCCTACGTCCCTGACGCAGGGATGCATCATCCACAAAAACCAAGAAAGAGGATGGCCTAAAGAAGATAGGAGGCGCCAGACCAAGACCTGCGACACCCCTTAATTTTTGGGTCACTTTTCACTTGCAACAAGTCTAACTTTTTCCAATACTATGCTACAGTTTTATTCCCAGGAACGCCAGACAAGATGCTGTATTTTCCACTATCGCTGGGAGGATTTTTGTAATGGGTGGTGGCTGTGGTTGTCTTCTACTTCTCCTGTGTAGGACGAGTTGTGAGTAAAGGACAGAAGTTGTATTGGTTATTGTTCGAGCATAATAATCTTCTGTGGCATGGACAAACGGCTCCCTCCCTGGTGCTGAGTGATCTAACCTCTGACTAATCTTTCTTTGTGTTGGTCAAATTGCTACTTGGTGACGGCAAATCTACTGCACACATCTATGAAATGCACACTTAATGGTCACTCTTTGCTAGGTTCATTATAAGTCTAGGCAACATGAACCAGACCTAGAATATGGGAACAACAGATCTGTGTCTAATCCGCTCTGTGTTAGGTGATTTCATAACATACTGTGAATGCTGTTTACAGTTCCTTGCGAAAGTATTCGGCCCCCTGGAACTTTTCATACTTCAAACATAAAGATACCAAATGTAAATTTTTGGTGAAGAATCAACAACAAGTGGAACACAATTGTGAAGTTGAACTAAATTTATTGGTTAGTTACATTTTTTGTGGAAATTCAAAAGGTGAAAAGTGGGGCGTGCAATATTATTCGACCCCTTTAACTTAATACTTTGTTGCGCCACCTTTTGCTGCGATTACAGCTGCAAGTCGCTTGGGGTATGTCTCTATCATTTTTTACATCGAGAGACTGAAATTCTTGCCCATTCTTCCTTGGCAAACAGCTCGAGCTCAGTGAGGTTTGATGGAGATCGTTTGAGAACAGCAGTTTTCAGCTCTTTCCACAGATTCTCAGTTGGATTGAGGTCTGCAATTTTACTTGGCCATTCTAACACCTGGATTCGTTTATTTGTGAACCATTCCATTGTAGAATTTGCTTTATATTTGGGATCATTGTCTTGTTGGAAGACAAATCTCTGTCCCAGTCTCAGGTCTTGCAGACTCCAACAGGTTTTCTTCAAGAATGGTCCTGTATTTGGATCCATCCATCTTCCCATCAATTTTAACCATCTTCCCTGTGCAAGCTGAAGAAAAGCTGAAGAAAAGCAATGATGCTGCCACCACCATGTTTGACAGTGGGGATGGTGTGTTTAGGGTGATGAGCTGTGTTGCCTTTACGCCAAACATATCGTTTGGCATTGTTGCCAAAAAGTAAAATTTTGGTTTCATCTGACCAGAGCACCATCTTCCACATGTTTGGTGTGTCTCCCAGGTGGCTTGTTGCAAACTTTAAACAACACTTTTTTTGGATATCTTTGACAAATGGCTCTCTTCATGCCACTCTTCCATAAAGACCAGATTTGTGCAGTTGTACAACTGATTGTTGTCCTATGGACAGACTGTCCCACCTCAGCGGTAGATCTCTGCAGTTCCTCCAGAGTGATCATGGGCCTTTTGGCTGCATCTCTGATCAGTCTTCTCCTTGTTGGAGATGAAAGTTTAGAGGGACGGCCGGGTCTTGGTAGATTTGCAGTGGTATTATACTCCTTCCATTTCAATATGATCGCTTGCACAGTGCTCCTTGGGATGCTTAAACTTTTGTAAATCATTCTGTATTCAAATCCAGCTTTAAACTTCTCCACAACAGTATCACGGACCTGCCTGTTGTGTTCCTTGGTCTTTATGATGCTCTCGGTGCTTCAAACAGAACCCTAAGACTATCACAGAGCAGGTGCATTTATACGGAGACTTGATTACACACAGGTGGATTATATTTATCATCATTAGGCATTTAGGACAACATTGGATCATTCAGAGATCCACAATGAACTTCTGGAGTGGGTTTGCTGCACTGAAAGTAAAGGGGCCGAATAATATTGCACGTCCCACTTTTCAGTTTTTAAATTTCCCCAAAAATTTTAAATAACCAATAAATTTCGTTCAACTTCACAATTCTGTTCCACTTGTTGTTGATTCTTCACCAAAAATTTACATTTGGTATCTTTATGTGTGAATCATGATATGTGGGAAAAGGTTGAAAAGTTCCAGGGGGCCTAATACTTTCACAAGGCACTGTATCTTCTTCTAAGAAATGTGTCCGTTTTAAAGAATAAGGGAATCAGGAAATACCTTTAGCTATCAGTCACTACACAGACTGTTCACTTGTGTAATTATATATACAGTATCTCCCTACAAAACTGGTATTAACAAAGCTCCTTTTTTGTCACTGCTTCAGTGACGCTCCTGGGACCCAGCAGCTCCACTTATGTCCCCATATTCGAAAAAATTCCCATGTTATCAGTCCTGTGTATGAAGGGGTCTGACCGGATAATCAGTTCAATATCTAACTCTAATGATGCCACCTCCTATAGTGTGGAGCTCAATCCGATTTAACACCTTGACGACCGCCAATACGCCTTTTAACGGTGGCAGTTAAGGGTACTTATTCCTCATCGCCGCTTTTTAACAGCGCTGAGAAATGAGGGTATAGCGCCCCCAGTGTCAGAAAATCTCTGGGGTCTCAGTTACTGGGGGGTAGCTGATACCCCGTTAAACATGATTAGGTTCAATTTTTACTGTCCCCTTTGTTGCAGAAAAGTCTAATTTCTCTGATATGACCTAGCATACCAGAGGAGAGGGAAATGGGGTCCCTCCCGGTACCTTTCGTGTCCCCTGGTTCCTCTGGCTCTGTCCCCAGGCCCTCAGCATCTTCTTCCGGGAAGAAAATGGCGGGCGCATGCGCAGTGCGCCCACCGAGATCTGCCGGCCAGTATCTGACAACAATAGGAGATTTTTCCTATTGGTTGATTTTGATCTCTGTAATAGACCCTATCACAGTGCTCAAAATAAAAAAAAATAGTAAATCAAACCCTCCTTTATCACCTCCTTAGATAGGTAAAAATAATAAGATAAAAGAAATATATTTCTTTCCATTTTTCCGTTAGGGTTGTGGTTGGGGCTAGGGTTAGAGTTGGGGTTAGAGCTAGGGTTAGCGTTGGGGCAATGGTTAGGGTTGGAGTAGAGTTGGGGTTGGAGCTAGGGTTATAACTAGGGTTAGGTTTGGGACTAGGGTTAGGCTTGGGTCTAGGGTTGTGTTGAGGTTAGGGTTGTGTTGGGGGTTAGGGTTCTGTCGAGGTTAGGTTTGTGGTGTTGGGGTTATGTTTCCAAAATTGTGCTCATGTAAAGTAGACATGTGGTCAATGTTATTTATTAACTATTTTGTTCAAAATCTCTGTTTTAAGGGTACAAAAATTAAGTTTGAAAATTGCAACATTTTTCAAATTTTTGGCAAATTTCCCTTTTTTTCATAAATAAACGTAAGTCATATCAAAGACATTTTACCACTAGTATGAAGTACAATATGTCACGAAAAAACAATCTCAGAATCAGCGGGATCCGTTGAAGCGTTCCAGAGTTATAACCTCATAAAGTGACAGTGGTCAGAATTGTAAAAATTGGCCCGGTCATTAAGTACCAAATTGGCTCTGTCACTAAGGGGTTAAGTAAAATACTAAGGAAACTCAGTGAGCCCAATGTAAACGTTAAACTGTGTAATGGCGCTTTTGATGTAATATTATGAGCCAGAGAAATATATGAAGCATTTAATACTAAAATCATAAAATCGTCTAATGTATACCCATGCGGCAGCTGGTACAAATTCTACTACATTTTTCTCATTTGTATAAGTTTCTATCCATGATGGCTAAAACCCTTAATTGCCATTTCATTTTGGAGAAGTCTCTGTTTTTATTCAGCTTTTCCCAGATGTACATAACAGTTTTTTAGTATCTTTTTTATCAACGATATTGATATAGAAATTTTATTTTTATGTGAAAATTCTGTTCAGTATCCAAGAAGTATCGTTTCTCCTTGCGGAGATTGACATGGTAAGCATGCCGAGATGAGGAGACTTAAAGCCGCAATTCTCCTCTGGGAAATATGCTAATTATGCAAATTGTCTCTTCAGAGAGGAAGAGGACTAGAGGTAGCAATCGTACAAGTCAATGTCGACCCTTTAACGAGCCTTGTCACATGACTTGGGGTAAAAGCCAAACCACAATCTCAATTTGAGAAGAGACAATTTGCATAATTAGCATAATTCTGTTAGCAAGCGATTGCGGGTGCTAGTCCTCTAGAAAGACAAAATATATGTGAAACATAGCTAAAAGCTCTTTTTCAAAAATATTAAATATAAAGTAATTAAAAAATTAAGCACATATGGTATTGCCATATCCAGTGGGCATCTCTAGACACTGAGAAGTCCACTGCCGCGAATTTCCTGAATCTCATATTTCACTGTCCAAGTACAGACCATGATGCCAGGATCACCTGCAGATCTCCTGACCCGATCTCGGCAGCCTCCTATGAAGCTGTGGAGTTCAGGTGAGGAAAGCAGCGGTCGGTCTGGAGACAGCGATTCCTACGAGGACAGTAAAGTGCGCCCATCTGACCTCTGCACAGGTTACATCACACCTGCACACAGATGTAACGGGTGTCTGTTCCATTGTTAGATACGATAAATGTTCAGGATGGATTCACTGCAAATCTACTACAAATGGAAACAGAAGGACCCCATTAATTGGTGCACGTGGGTCCCACTATGGTCACGTATGTGGAAAGAGCATCATACAGAGCCTTATATCTTCCATCGTAAAACTGACACATACAGTAACAAAACCCAGGTGCCCCCATAAAAAACAATGGGGTCCTCTGCTTACATTTGTGTTATTAATACAGTAGGTTCATTTTAGGCATTAATTCTGTTTGATTTAAAAAAAACAAGAGCATTCTTAGGCTATGTGCACAAGTTGTGGATTTTTATGCAGATCCGCAGCTGTTTTGGACTTGCGGAATTGCATCAAATCCGCAGTGTAGTGCACAAGCAATGTTAGTCAGTGTGAAATTGACTTTTGGTGTACACATGCTGTGGAAAAAAAAAACACACGTTGCAGTGGGTTTTTTTTCCGCAGCATATCAATTCTTTTTGCGGATCTGCAGTGTTTCTGCACGCATTGACGTCCATTGTGTCAGACCAAGCCGCAGCAAGACCGCAGGTTTAAGAAAGATCTGCAGATTTGCTATGGAGTTGCCTGCGAGAAATGCTGCAGATCAGGAGGGGGAAGAGTTTTTGGGAGGAGTGTGGGCGGAGACTGTGTGTATGCGGAGAATATGTGCAGGTCTGTGTGCGGGTGTTTATGTGTATCTGTGTGTTTGTGTGGGGCTATGTGTGTGTGTCTGTATATGTGTAGGCAGGCATCGTCCGATGGGACTATTAGTTCAATCCGGATATGCCTGCTACAGTGACAGCTAGCCGCATGATAGTGTTCAAGTGTAAAAAAACAAACAAAAAAACATATAGACATACAGTACATACGGTACATACAACATACAGTACATACTCACCAGTCACCTAGTCCCCAAAGCCCTCAATCAACTGTAAAAAAATAAAATAAAAAAACAACAGTATACTCCCTGATCCGATGTAATCCATTTAATAATGAGTGTCCCACAATGATCTCCCATGGAGAGCTGTCACATTGGAAGATGTGACCGCTCTCCAGGGTCTCCGGTGATACAATGACAGGAGGTAATCCTCCGCACTGTATCCCTCCGCCGTGAGTGCAGTATAGTTCCTATTGTCACTTGCAACAGCGCTGCGTGGGAAAATTCTCACACAGCAATGCCATAAAGTGAGAGCCTTAACACAGGTACCCTCTTCAGTCATGCACTGCAGGAGCTATTGTCTCCTGTCAGTGTTTCACTGGAGGCCTATAGAGCTATTACATCTCCTAATGTGACAGCTCTATAAGGGAGATCGTCGTGGTACACTCATTATTAAATGGACTGCGTCAGACCAGGGAGTATTTGTGTTGGTTTATTATTTTTTCTTTTTTTGCAGGAGATCAAGGGCGTTGCATGGATTGGCAGAACAATAAAGATGGCAAAACTGTGTGGTGTTTTATTTCATTAAAATACTTTATTCTGGCTGTGTGTTTGTTTAACCCATTAACAACTATAGGATTAGTAATAGATAGGTGTCTTATTGACCATTACTAAGCCGGCTTGATGTCACCTTACAATTTAAAGGTGACATTAACCCCCTATTACCCCATATGCCAATGCTTCAGGGCAGTGGGAAGAGAGAGGCTAAGTGCCGGAATTGGCGCATCTTACAAATGCACTATTTCTGGGGCAGCTGTGAGCACTGTGTTTTACCTGTGGATTTACCGTGGATTTCCTGCGGTTTTTGTGCGGATTCCACCTGTGGTTTTACACTTGCGGATTCCTATTGAGGAGCAGATGTAAACCGCTGCGGAATCCGCACAAAGAATTGACATGCTGTGGAAAATAAACTGCAGCGTTCCGCACGGTATTTTCCGCAGCATGTGCACTGCGGATTTGGTTTTCCATAGGTTTACATGGTACTGTAAACACATGGAAAACATCTGCAAATCCGCAGCGGCCAATCCGCTGCGGATCCACAGAAAAATCCGCAACGTGTGCACATAGCTTATCAGTATGTTATCTGCGGTGTTATATTTTTTGTTTTGGTGGGATTATAGGTGGCAGAACATATGTCTTGGGGATTGGGACCCTGATCTTTCCTGACTCTGCTAACGCCCTGACCACATTTGACAAAGTCAGATTAATCAAAATCTAAAATTATTTAACCCATAAGGAAAAGGACATGATTAAAAAAAAAAAAAGAATTACCATCTTCCAGAGACCTCACCTCCTTCATGAAAAAAGTTATAAAAATGTTGTAATGTGCGCCAAAATAGTACCAATGAAAAGTACGCCATAACAAAAAGCAATTCCTCATGTACTGTAGCTCCATTGATGTCAAAAAATAAAAGGTTTCTTTACATACCAAATATATTGTTCTTTTCCAAACGTCTTTATTGGGATTTTAACTTTTAACCGTGAAGGTTAGGTAAGGAAGGGACAGAGGGGAAAAGGTGGGATATGAAGGTGGGAAAAATAAACCCCTATAGCAATAGGGGAGACAGGCGATCATATAATACTTTGGTATACACATAATGGAACAAAATGAAGAGGTATGACTTCGCATAGATAATGCTACATATAAACTTGATTAGCTCCTCTCTGAAGCTGCCTGAAGTGACATAGTAGGATATGCATGTAAATTTGCTTGACATGAAGTAGCGTAGTAGGCTATGAAATTGACATAAATAATGCTACGTACAGATTCGCTTAAGTAAACATCTGAAGCTATATGAGGTAACCAGTAGAAAAAAATAATAGAATATGAAGGTCTGTCGTGTCCGGGTCATCTCCAGATGACCCTCAGACTTTAAGCAGAATATATGATATAAGGTAGCTTGTCGTGTCCGGGAACACCCCTGGGTGACCCTGAGACTATGTGGGCAGAATGTTCGGTTCATTTAAAACATTATCAAGTGGACTAATGTTTATCTATTGACTGCTCTGTTTGTAATCCAAGATGGGAGACCACATGGGACATATGGTTAAGTAGTACTCGCTACACTCATCAGGAGGGCGTTAAACTAGAAGAAGAGGGGACGGGAAGAAAAACATTAGACTCGAACAAAGACGACCCAGGAAAACATACTCAGAAGGGAGGTAAGAACATTTCTAAAACAATCCACAGTGAGGAGATTGGAACAAAACAAAATCCTCTAAACTGCATGCTCGCAAACGCCAGAAGCCTGACAAACAAGATGGAAGAACTAGAAGCAGAAATATCTACAGGTAACTTTGACATAGTGGGAATAACCGAGACATGGTTAGATGAAAGCTATGACTGGGCAGTTAACTTACAGGGTTACAGTCTGTTTAGAAAGGATCGTAAAAATCGGAGAGGAGGAGGGGTTTGTCTCTATGTAAAGTCTTGTCTAAAGTCCACTTTAAGGGAGGATATTAGCGAAGGGAATGAGGATGTCGAGTCCATATGGGTTGAAATTCATGGAGGGAAAAATGGTAACAAAATTCTCATTGGGGTCTGTTACAAACCCCCAAATATAACAGAAAGCATGGAAAGTCTACTTCTAAAGCAGATAGATGAAGCTGCAACCCATAATGAGGTCCTGGTTATGGGGGACTTTAACTACCCGGATATTAACTGGGAAACCGAAACCTGTGAAACCCATAAAGGCAACAGGTTTCTGCTAATAACCAAGAAAAATTATCTTTCACAATTGGTGCAGAATCCAACCAGAGGAGCAGCACTTTTAGACCTAATACTATCTAATAGACCTGACAGAATAACAAATCTGCAGGTGGTTGGGCATTTAGGAAATAGCGACCACAATATTGTGCAGTTTCACCTGTCTTTCACTAGGGGGACTTGTCAGGGAGTCACAAAAACATTGAACTTTAGGAAGGCAAAGTTTGAACAGCTTAGAGATGCCCTTAATCTGGTAGACTGGGACAATATCCTCAGAAATGAGAATACAGATAATAAATGGGAAATGTTTAAGAACATCCTAAATAGGCAGTGTAAGCGGTTTATACCTTGTGGGAATAAAAGGACTAGAAATAGGAAAAACCCAATGTGGCTAAACAAAGAAGTAAGACAGGCAATTAACAGTAAAAAGAAAGCATTTGCACTACTAAAGCATGATGGCACCATTGAAGCTCTAAAAAACTATAGGGAGAAAAATACTTTATCTAAAAAACTAATTAAAGCTGCCAAAAAGGAAACAGAGAAGCACATTGCTAAGGAGAGTAAAACTAATCCCAAACTGTTCTTCAACTATATCAATAGTAAAAGAATAAAAACTGAAAATGTAGGCCCCTTAAAAAATAGTGAGGAAAGAATGGTTGTAGATGACGAGGAAAAAGCTAACATATTAAACACCTTCTTCTCCACGGTATTCACGGTGGAAAATGAAATGCTAGGTGAAATCCCAAGAAACAATGAAAACCCTATATTAAGGGTCACCAATCTAACCCAAGAAGAGGTGCGAAACCGGCTAAATAAGATTAAAATAGATAAATCTCCGGGTCCGGATGGCATACACCCACGAGTACTAAGGGAACTAAGTAATGTAATAGATAAACCATTATTTCTTATTTTTAGGGACTCTATAGCGACAGGGTCTGTTCCGCAGGACTGGCGCATAGCAAATGTGGTGCCAATATTCAAAAAGGGCTCTAAAAGTGAACCTGGAAATTATAGGCCAGTAAGTCTAACCTCTATTGTTGGTAAAATATTTGAAGGGTTTCTGAGGGATGTTATTCTGGATTATCTCAATGAGAATAACTGTTTAACTCCATATCAGCATGGGTTTATGAGAAATCGCTCCTGTCAAACCAATCTAATCAGTTTTTATGAAGAGGTAAGCTATAGACTGGACCACGGTGAGTCATTGGACGTGGTATATCTTGATTTTTCCAAAGCGTTTGATACCGTGCCGCACAAGAGGTTGGTACACAAAATGAGAATGCTTGGTCTGGGGGAAAATGTGTGTAAATGGGTTAGTAACTGGCTTAGTGATAGAAAGCAGAGGGTGGTTATAAATGGTATAGTCTCTAACTGGGTCGCTGTGACCAGTGGGGTACCGCAGGGGTCAGTATTGGGACCTGTTCTCTTCAACATATTCATTAATGATCTGGTAGAAGGTTTACACAGTAAAATATCGATATTTGCAGATGATACAAAACTATGTAAAGCAGTTAATACAAGAGAAGATAGTATTCTGCTACAGATGGATCTGGATAAGTTGGAAACTTGGGCTGAAAGGTGGCAGATGAGGTTTAACAATGATAAATGTAAGGTTATACACATGGGAAGAAGGAATCAATGTCACCACTACACACTGAATGGGAAACCACTGGGTAAATCTGACAGGGAGAAGGACTTGGGGATCCTAGTTAATGATAAACTTACCTGGAGCAGCCAGTGCCAGGCAGCAGCTGCCAAGGCAAACAGGATCATGGGGTGCATTAAAAGAGGTCTGGATACACATGATGAGAGCATTATACTGCCTCTGTACAAATCCCTAGTTAGACCGCACATGGAGTACTGTGTCCAGTTTTGGGCACCGGTGCTCAGGAAGGATATAATGGAACTAGAGAGAGTACAAAGGAGGGCAACAAAATTAATAAAGGGGATGGGAGAACTACAATACCCAGATAGATTAGCGAAATTAGGATTATTTAGTCTAGAAAAAAGACGACTGAGGGGCGATCTAATAACCATGTATAAGTATATAAGGGGACAATACAAATATCTCGCTGAGGATCTGTTTATACCAAGGAAGGTGACGGGCACAAGGGGGCATTCTTTGCGTCTGGAGGAGAGAAGGTTTTTCCACCAACATAGAAGAGGATTCTTTACTGTTAGGGCAGTGAGAATCTGGAATTGCTTGCCTGAGGAGGTGGTGATGGCGAACTCAGTCGAGGGGTTCAAGAGAGGCCTGGATGTCTTCCTGGAGCAGAACAATATTGTATCATACAATTATTAGGTTCTGTAGAAGGACGTAGATCTGGGTATTTATTATGATGGAATATAGGCTGAACTGGATGGACAAATGTCTTTTTTCGGCCTTACTAACTATGTTACTATGTTACTATGTTACCCTGGTCCACGTAGTGAGGTCCACGTAGTGAGTTTTTCCTAGAGGCTTTCAGTCAAGTAGAATATGTTGAGGGTGAAAATGAGCGGTTGTGATAAGCCAATGAGGGAAGTATTCCGATTTCTCAAAAAGACAATTCCTTCGTCCGGAGATGTGATGATTGTTAGTTTTGACGCATATTTAACTTGTATGGTGGAGGTCTGAGACCAATAATAGGGAATTCCTGCGCGTAGTAGTTCTCTAGTAATGCAATGGAATGATTTCCTTTTTTGAATTGTGGCTTTAGACAAATCTTTGAACAGAGTTATTTTGTCATATGGAGATGCGAGGGTTTTTGAATTCCTTGTCAGGGCCAGAAGATCATCCCTTACCCACCCAGGGTAAAAGGATACTATAACATCTCTTGCAATGTCTGGAGGGAGAGATGGTGGTCTTGGAATTCTGAATGTCCTCTCAACCAGGTTTGTCACTTTGGAATTGGGTAACAGATTGGATATCATTGTGGAGATATAGCTTTTCAATTGGGAGGGTTGAACCGACTCCGGAATTCCTCTGATTTTTAAGTTATTTTTTCTTTTAAAATCTTCATATTTGTTTAGGTCTTCCCTAAATAAGAGGATAAAGTTTTTTTATCTTCTCCAGGGAGTCTGAGAATAAAGACGAGTTTTTAGCATCCTTTGGAAGTGGGATTATGAAATTTTTGTTTGTTTTGTCAGTTGTTTTTGAAGGGAGTGAAGAAAAATAATGGGCCTTAGTAGGAATAGGTTTGGGGGTTTTCACAATGGCTGACAAAGTGTCTGTTAGTAACTTTTTGATAAAAGCCTCTGAGGCCGTTGTTTCGAGGTCAGATGTGAAATTATAATCGGTGCCGAAACCTCCTCCTGTGATGATTGCTGATGATAGAAAGGCCTTACATATTTTAATCATAAATCCGACAGATGGAGAATTTTTTGAAGCGGGGATGTTGTCCATTATGAATAGGTTATGGGGGTGTATCTCAGACTTCATAGAGATTTGCCTCAAATTAGGGTTCTCTGTAATTGGGTGCTGTGAGAGGGCTCTCTGGGAGTCGGATTTTCGGAAACCGTTAGATTCCTTTGAATAAGAGTGTAAAGAAGAGGAGCTGGAAGACTCTCCCCCATATGAAAACTCACTCCCCCCAAGAGAAGAGGACTCTGTCACATCTGAGAAATCCTCCGAGTAAACACTTCACATCTCCCCGCCAGAGTCAGAGAGGACGTCAGAAACAGGGTGTGAGACCTGGCACGAAATCTCTAGCTCTGAATGATCCTCCATTGCATTTCTGTCTTCCGTAGTAGGGTCATACCCCATTTTAATATCCCAAATGAAATTCCTAGCGATTTCCCTGAAAGATACTCGCCAATCATTGTGAGTCTAATATAGGTTTATTGGGGTTAATGTTATGAAAGGTAATTCAGTACCACAATGGACATAGAGGTCAGCGCACATACAGTGACCTGGCAATAACCCAAAAAACAAGAACGAGCTCTGAGACGTGGGAACTCTGTTGACCGCAATCCCTAATCCTCTCCAACCACACTAAAGGCAGCCGTGGATTGCGCCTAACGCTCCCTATGCAACTCGGCACGGCCTGAGAAACTAGCTAGCCTGAAGATAGAAAATAAGCCTACCTTGCCTCAGAGAAATACCCCAAAGGAAAAGGCAGCCCCCCCATATAATGACTGTGAGTTAAGATGAAAAGACAAACGTAGAGATGAAATAGATTTAGCAAAGTGAGGCCCAACTTTCTGAACAGAGCGAGGATAGGAAAGGTAACAAAACCCTACAAAAACCACGCAAAGGGGGCAAAAAGACCCTCCGTACCGAACTAACGGCACGGAGGTACACCCTCTGCGTCCCAGAGCTTCCAGCAAGCAGTAAAAAACAAATTGACAAGCTGGACAGAAAAAAACAGCAAACAAATAGCAAAGAGGAACTTAGCTATGCAGAGCAGCAGGCCACAGGAACGATCCAGGAGGAAACAGGTCCAATACTAGAACATTGACTGGAGGCCAGGATGAAAGCACCAGGTGGAGTCAAATAGAGCAGCACCCAACGACCTCACCACATCACCTGAGGAAGGAAACTCAGAAGCCGCAGTACCACTTTCCTCCACCAACGGAAGCTCACAGAGAGAACCAGCCGAAGTACCACCCGTGACCACAGGAGGGAGCTCTGCCACAGAATTCACAACAGGTTAATCTCATTAGGGCGGTGGGAATTATCAGGAGGGGTAAAGGTAACATCATCCCCTGTTGTATAGCAGGTTTGAGGCTTTTCGTAGGGCTCAGCAGGAGGCCCTATATCTGCAATTGGCTGCGTCACTTTATAATTATAGTTGTCATCTCCGGAGATTTCGTCATATTGACTTTTGTCTGGTGGAACCCCATAGATCTTGTCCCTCTGAATGATCCCTGTGAATTTCAGGCTCCTATTAGGGGGTTTAGGGGTGGCACACCTCTTTTGAAGTGTATGGGGCTGCTGCATGGCGTCACGTTGTTGGAGCGGTGTAGTACTCATCGCATCAGATGTGAGCTGGGTGGCGCAGCCTTCCTCTTTGATCCTCATCGGTGTGGGTGAACTGTGGGCCTTTAATTTTTTGATAAGCTGGGCATTTGCCGGTGTAGGTATCCTGCTCCGGTCACCATAACAGGAGCGTCCCCATCCCCCTGCAGAGTCTCGTAGGCTGCTGCCGCCGCCATTTTTCCCTTCCCCCTGCAATCTCCTGCCTCCTGGTAGGTTCCACAGCCGTCTCCTGCATTCTTACCGGCGTGAAGCTCCCCGGGCCGGTCCTGCTGCAGCAGCGCGTTGCCTCTGTATTCAGCTGCTGTGCCTTGGCAGCCGCCCGCAGCCTCGGCACAAATTCCGGAGCGCTGTGCCTCAGCTGCAACAGCGAAGGCGCCTTCTTGCCTCCCGGTCTGCTCCCGACGTGCTGAGTCACCTCCTCAGTCCGGCCTTTGTCCCCGGAGCTACGGGTCCGTTCTGAAGCCGCGGCAGGGGTGTGCGCTCTACCGATCAGGGTCTCTTGCTGGCAGCGGTGTTCCCTGCAGCCTCTGCTTGTATTGGGCGCAGGGAGGGCCGGACTTTGTAGCTGCAGACCTGGTCTGGGTCTTTCCGTGCGTTGTTAGGCCGCTGTTCCTCCTTGCCTCTTTCCGGCTCCATGTTGGGTTATTCTTTGTGGGAACTGTCCCTTCCGAGCATAGTTGGTTCCTGGCATGTTATAAATGCCCCAACAGTCCAAAAATCTACTTTTTGTAAGATTTTATAAGCTTTTTTTCAGGGGATATGGCGGGAGCTCCTAAAAAGCAGGACTTCTCCCTTCCCCTGGCAAACCGCGCCCCCCAAATATATTGTTCTAAAGAAAAATTAAACAAGAAAAATATGTACAAATAAAAGAAACTACAAAAGTTTGGCGTTGCCCCAATGTATTGACTTGAAGAATTACGTAGCCTGGTCATTTTTACCACATATTGAAAAAAAAAGCCAAATTATTTTCTGTTTTTTTTTTAGCATTTTAGTTTTTTTATGTTGTAAAGTAAATATCATCATTCAAAACTACATCTCCTTCCATAAAAGAAACAAGCCTTCACATTGCTGCGTGGATGGAAACGTCATGTCTCTTGGAGTAAGGGGAGGCATAATACAAAACTTAAGTCAAAGCTAGATATATTTCTTACAGGAGGGGGTTAATCCAAGCTGCAAGTCTAGTTGTGTTATGTAGAACCATGAGACACCGACATGTTGTAGCCATAATTGAGTGCAATGCAGCCAGATTATGGACATCTGAAACCCGCTGTATCCAGGGAACATCCATATCCATTAAACAAGAGCATTTGTAAATGTTCAGCCCACTCCTGATTTATATTCTTAGTTTTTGGACAAGGACCAGACAATGTGGTCAGCAAATGATGTGTGCAATGGAGGCTTTCCAGGAGTGCGACTATTCCACTGTGATAATACAGGCTCTTAGAAATAGGGACGTTTCCAAATATATTCATACCAGCAGACATTCTTTTATTGCTATTTACGTGAGGAAACAAATTGGTTGTCAGAATACGAAAATGCAGCATCCTTCAAATCTATGCCGTACCGTCCATAGCGGCAGACCACGCAGCAGCGGGCAATCCGAGAGCCGGAGTGTCCCTGAGCACAGTGTCACTGGCTAGTCTGAGAAGTGCTGCAGCCAAGACATAGGAGACCCTAAAAGGGTAGATTGGGGGGCACAAAAGTATAACAGTTGGTTACTATTACTCTGTATGTCCCATAGCACACATAATTTTGTCTCTGGACAAAGGATCTCTTTAAAATGTACAAAAATCTGCAAAAATCCATAGTAAAGAATCTTTGTAAGAAATCTTGTTCAAGAAATCAGCCTCTTTCTCTACTTCTCAGCTGTTTCTTCCTCTCCCTTCTGCCTCCTGAACTTGTTATCCACTGTAGAAAAGCAGCTCAATCTGTCTTGCTCTGACAAGAGGGACTGCATGTGTAATGTGACATAGCCCAATATACTCTATGGAGAGGAGGGGAAAGAGTGAGGAGCAGGGAGAGGAAACAGGCATAGGGAGACAGAAACATTGTGCAGAGCTCTCTAAGAAGCCTTTCTTCCATGCTGCTGCTTGTCTCTATGTGCTAAAAAATGAATGAAGAGCAGACATTTTTCTCTATGTGTTGTTCAGTTTATGGCAGAGACCATCACAGCTATTCTCCTCCCACAGCTCCCAGTGGTGAAAATGCAGGATACAAATCATATAATGGCCAGATATAGTGTTCTACCTCATCTGCACACACAGGAGAATTTATTCTGAAAAGATAGTTGAAAGTACGGCTACCTTTTAAAAGAAGTCTTTCATCACAACATGGCTGTCCAAACCAAGCACAGCACCTTGTAGAGGACATAGCTCTAACAAAAATCACAGTTTTAGTGTCAAATCTGTTGCTGTGTTTGCAAGAAATTGTTCTTTATTTAAATATGCTAACTAGGTGATCAGAGGTTCTCATTACACCTTGGTCCAGCAGTTCAGTGCACCTTCTCACTTTCTTGTTTTCCATCTATTTAACCCTCATCTGAATCCTGTAAAGTAAGGTCAATCAAGGAAGAAGAGATTGGAGATAGATGGAAAAAAAGTAGGTGGGAAGATGCACTGAAATACTGCCCCGCACCATGGGTGCACCACACACCTCATTATTATATCTGAATGAAGAATGATTTCTGGCCAATGAAGCAATGAGTTTAATCTGATTTGTATTAGGGCTATGTGTTTTACAAGGTGTTTTTCTTGGTTTGAACAGTCACTTTGTGCTGACAGAACTTTTTTATATATCCTATAATCTGTAAAATGTTCAATCAAATGATGGCTTTACTTTTATGTTTTTAGATGGGCAGTGAAAAAAGGATCAAGCCAGAGCGTTGGCGCATTACAGAGGGCAGCGGAGGCTATGGCAGATCAGAAGGCGAGGATGCAAGTGGAGACTGTGATGATGAGGATGGATGTCAAGGATCTGGTGACAACTTTGACCCAGGTATAAAGCATGGCTTTTACACTGTTATGTTACAATGACATATCTATTCTCCTTACGCTGCAAAACGTGATTATAACGAGGTAAAATAGCTAATTATTATACACTACTATTTTTCTAAAAGGGGTTGTCCAGCTCAAAAAGCGATTATCTTTATACAATGGGGGGAAAAAAGTATTTAGTCAACCACCAATTGTGCAAGTTCTCCACTTAAAAGATGAGACAGGCCTGTAATTGACATCATAGGTAGACCACAGCTATGAGAGTCAAAATGAGAAAACAAATCCAGAAAATCACCTTGTCTGATTTGGCAAGATTTATTTTGCAAATTATGGTGGAAAATAAGTATTGGCTCGCCTAAAAACATGCACGTCTCGAGGCTCCTCTGTCCTCCACTCATTGCCTGTAGTAATGGCACCTGTTTGAACTTGTTATCAGTATAAAAGACACCTGTCCACAACTTCAAACAGTCACAATCCAAACTCCACTATGGTGAAGACCAAAGAGCTGTCGAAGGACACCAGAAACAAAACTGTAGTCCTGCACCAGGCTGGGAGGACTGAATCTGCAATAGGCAAGCAGCTTGGTGTGATGAAATCAACTGTGGGAGCAATAATAAGAAAATGGAAAACATACAAGACCACTGATAATCTCCCTCGATCTGGGGCTCCACGCAAGATCTCACCCCATGGGGAAAAAATCATCACAAGAACGGTGAGCAAAAATCCCACAACCACACGGGGGGACCTATTGAATGACCTGCATAGACCTGGGGGCCACTGTAACAAAGGCTACCATCAGTAACACACTACACCGCCAGGGACTCAGATCCTACAGTGCCAGACATGTCCCCCTGCTTAACCCAGTACATGTCCAGGCCTGTCTGAAGTTTTCTAGAGAGAATTTGAATTATCCAGAAGAGCATTGGGAGAATATCATATGGTCTGATGAAAGTTAAGAACTGTTTGGTAGAAACAAAACTCGTCATGTTTGGAGGAGACAGAATGCTGAGTTGTATCAAAAGAACACCATGCCTACTGGGAAGAATGGGGGTGGTAATATCATGCTTTGGGGCTGTTTCTCTGCAAAGGGACCACGGCGACTCATCCGTGTACATGAAAGAAGGAATGGGGCCATGAATCATGAGATTTTGAGTGCAAACCTCCTACCATACACAAGGGCATTGAAGATGAAATGTGGATGGGTCTTTCAGCATGATATTGATCCCAAGCACACTGCCAGGGCAAGAAGGAGTGGCTTCGTAAGAAGCATATGAAGGTCCTGGAGTGGCCTAGCCAGTCTCCAGACCTCAACCCCATAGAAAACCTTTGGAGGGAGTTGAAAGTCCGTGTTACCCAGGAACAGGCCCAAAACATTACTGCTCTAGAGGAGATCTGCATGGAGGAATTGGCCAACATACCACCAATAATGTGTGCCAACATTGTGAAGACTTACAGAAAATGTTTGACCACTCTCATTGCCAACAAAGGATATATAACAAAATATTGAGATGAAGTTTTGTTAATGACCGAATACTTATTTTCCACCATAATTTGCAAAATAAATCTTGCCAAATCAGACAAGGTGAATTTCTGGATTTGTTTTCTCATTTTGACTCTCATAGTTGTGGTCTACCTATGATGTCAATTACAGGCCTCTCTCATCTTTTTAAGTGGGAGAACTTGCATAATTGGTGGCTGACTAAATACTTTTTTCCCCACTGTATGTAAAAAATCTGCACTTTCTATTATATACCCAAAACAAGAAAAAGGCGCGCCAGTATAAAAGGGCACATCCAAAATAATACGTGAAATGAATCTCTTTATTAGAAACACATAAGACCAGACAACTAGGGATGAGCGATCCCGAATGGTAAAGTTCAGGGTGCGTACCGGACAGCTGCCGACCCCGGACACTGCCTTTTTACTGTACTTCTGATTTCCTGTTTGGGTTCGCCAGTCTTATAAGGCTTGGTGAAAGGCTGCAGCGCACCCAATCAGCAAGATTTTAGACTGTTGGCACTTCCAGAGACATCACCAAGTATTGGCATGCGATTGGTTGGCACAGCATGTGACCCGGTCTGTATAAAAGCCGAATCATGAGTGCCACCATCATTCTGACCAGATGAGGAGACACTGTATTAATGGCTTGAGAGAAACGGAGCACACTGTGAGGAGAGAATGGAGCACAACATTTCTCCATCTTCTCCATTGTGTCAGCCGCAGAGTGCACTTAGATGTTATCTGAGTGCAGTCCGGTGATTTCCACGCATTGATGGACTTGCTTGGAAATCTGAATATTGGCTCTAACTTGAGTATGCAGTGTTTATTTTTTCCTTGTACCGGCTCTGTCTAAGGAAAAAAATCTTACATGTGCACAGAGCCCGTTAGACAGACATTGGTCCTGGTGTGATCTGATGTTTTGTCGGCGCAAACTAATAATACTGTCGTGTGCACGAGCCCTAAGACTGGCAAATCATCACATGGACTAATATTATATAAAGGAACCCATGATAAATTATGAACAGCACGGTGGCTCAGTGGTTAGCACTGATGCTTTGCTGTGGTCCTGAGTTCAAATCCCACTCAGGACAACATCTGTTTTCCCCGTGTTTGCTCCGGGTTCTCCAATTTTCACCCATACTCCAAAGAGATACTGCTAGGGAATCTAGGTTGTGATACCCAATGGGGACAGTGATGATAATGTCTGTAAAGTTCTGCAGTATTAATAGCATTATATAAGTGAGTAAAATATAGGAGTGACTAGCAGTAAGAAATCATCCTGTAAAGGAAAGTAAGGACATCAGAGAGTGACATGTAAATGCAATGTCAACAAGACCAATACATTAAAAAAGCAAAAACAATCCAAAGTTTTTGGCCCATGGAAATATAGAGGTAAGAGAGATAATACCAAATTCGAGGCTCCAAGAGGAAGATAAACTTAATGTTAGAGAAACATTGCCCACGTGTTTCGCTGGTTCTGACAAGCTTCTTCAGGATTCATTCTTTGTCCAACACAAACTTTATCTTTCTCTTGGAGCTTATTTTCTCTATTGTTTTTTTATTTTATTTTTGCATGTGCCTTCTTCTTGTTTTGGGTATACATTTGTATTTGCGCCAGATTATTGAGGGCCCCTATGTACAATAACGGTGCTCCCCACAATATATGTAATTTATCGGGGGTAACAGTCTGTGTTATCCAGCAGAAAGAACTATCGGAAATCTAAGGTATATGGAGGTACAGTAGTAGCCTCGTTCCCTATTTTGGCTTTGAACAAATCCGAGTTGTAATATGCCCATGAGCATTCCCGCTATATACGGAGATATGGATGGTCGTGCCATTTTGTCTCGGACCCTTTTATGTCATTTTTATGGAACCAGAACTGTAAATGAAGGCATGGCTGAACAGACTTGTGACACTCCCTTTAAATAAGAAAATGAAAATGCAGTGACCGTAGCACAACGTTTTCTGTTGTTGCTTGAACTTAATTCCGTGCCCTGGGGATCAAGGAAATGATTTACAATATCAAGATCTAACACGGACTTTCATATACAACGCTTGAAAAATTTTACATCAAGACTTACGCCATAAAAGAGGAAATGTGGAGAGCAAGCTGGCGGGTTTGCTGAGCTTGGGCGTCCAGTCCACAAACACAGTGAAGGATGTGTGTATACTGGGAGAGAAATGTGAATGATTCCTTTGTGTGCTCCAGAGCTGCGCTCTTGTTCATTCATTTATAGGATCCATACACAAAGCGCTCTTGTTTCTGAGCCATTGTTCTTTTGTATAACTACAGAACCCCTCATTTTGGCCAAGGACCCTTGCTTTCTTCAAAAAAAAAAAAAAAAAGAGCTCCGATCTATTTGACATGGTTGTCAAGTCACGCTCTCTGGCCCACAATTTGGCTTTGTTAGGATTTTTACACATTTTCTAATCAAAGTCTCTTATTTGCAACACAAAGCATAACATTTTCCTCATATCCCACTCCACAGGGACGGAACCAGGAGTATTGCTTTTGCCTGCAAAAAATGTCATTTATACAGTTATATGAAAAAGTTTGGGCACCCCTATTAATCTTAAGCTTAATGTTTTATAAAAATTGTTTTTTTTGCAACACCTATTTCCGTTTCTTATATCTAATAACTGTTGGACACAGTAATGTTTCTGCCTTGAAATGAGGTTTATTGTACTAACAGAAAATGTGCAATCTGCATTCAAACAAAATTTGCAAAAAAAACAATTTTTATAAAACATTAAGCTTAAGATTAATAGGGGTGCCCAAACTTTTTCATATAACTGTATACTGTATATATAAGTGAGAGGAAATAATAGTAAGGGAGTGTGTAGGTACAGTCACTCAGATTAGCATTGAATATCTTAAGGCTGTGGGCACACAATGCGGATTTAGTGCGGATCCGCAGCGTTTTTTTCCGCACAGAAGCGCTGCAGTTCTGCAAAGTGATTTACAGTACAATGTAAATCAATAGAAAAAAAAATGCAGTGCTAATGGTGCGTAAAAATCCGCATGAAAACTGCTGCGGATCAAAAGAAGTAGCATGTCACGACTTTTGTGCGGAACTGCAGCGTTTCTGAAACCTTTCATTATAGAAATCTGCAGGGGTTAAAAAAATGCACAAAATCCGCTCAAAATCCGCAACAAAAACGCACCAAATCCACATAAAAAACGTGTCAAATCCGCACCTGCGTTTTCTGCCAGGAGATGCAGATTTTGTGCAGAAAATTCTACACCCCAATCCGCAACGTGTGTACATAGCTTAAGAGGAATGTGTCCTCAGAAAATGACTTATTGTTGGAATCAGGATTTTAGTAGGATTTTTTAGTACCACCATGTATATTCACAAAGTTCAGAAATCTTGCAATTTTCAGGCTGGTCACGACATCTAACATTAAGGCTATGTACACACTTTGCAGATTTTGATGTGGATCCGCAGCTTGTTTGGACACACAGAATTGCATCAGATCCGCACTACCAATGTTAATCAATGGGAAATCTAGAATTGGTGTGCACATGCTGCAGAAAAATCCATGCAGATTTGCAGCATTTTATTTTACGCAGCATGTCAATTTTCTTGCGGATCTGCAGCGTGTCTGCACCCATTGACTTCCATTGAGTCAGTCAAATCCGCAGCAAAACTGCATGTGTAAAAATATTTGCGGTTTTGCTGCGGAGTTGCATGCAGATAGGGAGAAGGAAGAGTGTGTGGGCGGAGAATATGTGTGTGGACGAAGACTATGTGTGTGCGGAGAAGATGTGCGTGTCTGTCTGCGGGTGTCTCTGTGTGTGTGTGTGCCCGGCTGTGTGTGTGCGGGTGTGTGCGCAGCTATGTGTGTGTGTGTGTGTCTGTGGGGGTCTGCGAGTGTGTGCGCGGCTGTGTGTGTGTGTGTGTCTGTGTGTAGACAGGCAACGTCCGATGGGATTACTAGTCTGATCCGGCTATGTCTGCTGTCACAT
This sequence comes from Ranitomeya imitator, assembly GCF_032444005.1. Lineage (NCBI taxonomy): Eukaryota > Metazoa > Chordata > Amphibia > Anura > Dendrobatidae > Ranitomeya > Ranitomeya imitator. The sequence continues at coordinate 570,758,938 of NC_091286.1, read as the reverse complement.
AGAACAGTGACAGCATTAGCCGATGATGGGATAGTAGTCCCATCATCCGGCTACTGTGTTGAATAGTAAAAAAAACAACACATACACACATACAATAAATACATATACACATACAGTACATACTCACCAAACTGCTAATCTCCGACGCCATTGATCGCCTGCAAAAAAAATAAAACAATAAACCAACAGTATACTCCCTGTTCTGATGTAATCCATTTAATAAAGATTGTGTTAGGGCTAGCTGAACGCACCAAATAATAAGAAAGATAGAGTAAGGAGGTGCGTTCGCAGCCCGGGGTCCACCGTGCAGAGATGGAACTTGCTGCCAAGTAGTGACGGACTATATGGCGGTACAATGTGGATACACACACGGGTTAACTTCACCCTGTGTGAAGGAAGCGAACCCTGTTGCATAACGGGGCCGCGGTACTGCACCAAGAGCGCAAGCAAGGAGTCTCAGAACTCAATCCCAAGGCACAGGATTTGAGTTCATATAGACCTCTTGCGCTCGACACCACAACTGGGGTGTCAGAGTGTCAGAAATAATAATAATAAAGATGCACGAGAGTGCGTGCGGTGCCTCACTGGCGGACGCCACTAACCACCCAGGCTTGGGTCAGGAAAACGCTGTGAAAGCGCACGGCGCCGCACTGGCGGTCACAGCAATTAGATGCTGTTTTGTGTGTTACGTGCTGATGGCTAAGTCAGGCGCTAGATAGCAATCATCCACCTTGTGCGAGCAGTCATACACAAGGGAGGGGATAATTAATGAACGACCTTCACACATCAACACACGTTTACAAGTTTACACTAGCGCATGGCCGTGCGGTCATGCGAACCTTTTATAGCTGCAGCATGTACAGGACCTTCCCAGAAGGACCAATGGGAGGCTGCCACAGAAGTTGAGCACCTTCAGGACCTTCCTGGAGGACCAATGGGATCTGCTGCAGTATCTGAGCATGTGACCCTCGATCTCCAACGGGAGATCTTGCCCTGGGCATGCTCAGAAGGGGAAAAGCAGAACTTAGTCCCAAAAGCATCTGCTCGCCGCTGCCCATCACTGGCTTCAATGGCAGAAGCTGGAAAAGCAGAAGTAACCCTATGCACATGAGATGTGACCGCTCTACACAGCTCCGGTAGATTACAGTGACCGGATGTGATCCTGCTGCAGTGGATCACTCCACTGCCTAGAGGTCACCGGAGTTCGTCCTGTCACTTGCGGCACCGCTGCGTGAGAAAATTCTCACACAGCGGTAGTGCCGTAAAGTGAGAGCACGAACTCCGATGATGCACTGCGGGAGTATTATCTCCGGTCAGTGTGTCATCGGAGGCCCCTGTAGAGCGGTCACATCTCCCGATGTGACTGCTCTACATGGGAGATTGTCGTGGGACACTCTTTATTAAATGGATTACATCGGAACAGGGAGTATTTGTCTTGGTTTATTTATTTATTTTTTTTTTGCAGGATAATGAGGGCATCGCAGGAATTAGGAGTACAATAAAGATGGGAAACTGTGTTGTGTTTGATTTCATTAAAATACTTTATTCTGGCTGTGTCTTTATTTAACCCCTTAACAATGATAGGATTAGTAATGGGGAGGTGTCTTATTGACACCTCTCCATTACTAAGCCATGGGCTTGATGTCACCTTACAATACAAAGGTGACATCACGCTACAGGGCAAGTGGGAAGAGAAAGGCTAAGTGCCAAAATTGGCGCATCTTAGAGATGCGCCATTTCTGGGGCGGCTGGGAGCTGGTGTTTGTAGCCAGGGGAGGCCAATATCCATGGCCCCTTCCTAGGCTATTAATATCAGCCCGCAGCTGTCTGCATAACCTTTTCTGGTTATTAATTATAGGGGGAACCCCACGTTATTTTTGGGGGCTCCCCTATTTTAATAGCCAGTATAGGCTAAGTATACAGCTGTGAACTTATATTAATAGCCTGGAAAGCTCCATGGGTATTACCCCCTTCCCAGGCTATAATCATCGGCCCCCAGTCGCTGGCTTTCCCTCTCTAGTTTGGAAAATTGCACAGGAGCCCACGCATTTTTTGTTCCTTTTCTTTTAAAATTAAACAGATATTGCATTTAAGGCCGGGGTCACACTTGCGAGAAACTTGCATGAGTCTTGCACCTTAGTACCCGGCACTGCCACCGGCACTTGGGACCAGAGTGTGCGGCTGCATGTATTTCTATGCAGCTGAACGCTCCTGTCCGAGTGCCAGCGGCAGTGCCGGGTATTGAGGTACGAGACTCGTGCGAGTTTCTCGCAAGTGTGGTTGGACAAGGAAATTACATCATAATTCTTTTTTTTTGTTAAATAATATATCTTTATTTAGCTTACAAAAATGCATACAAATCTGCATGAAAATCAGCATCAAATCCGCATCAAAAAACGCATAAAAAACGCACCGATTTGTAACTGCGTTTTCTGCCAAGAGAGGAAGAATCTGCACAGAAAATTCCACAGGCAAATCCGCAACCTGTGCACAGAGCCTTAACATGTATTTCCTGATCTCTAAAGCAGCCATATGGTCGTAGGTAGAAATAGCCTGACTCCGATCTAGTGACATTTATAGGAGAGCTCTTTAGGCATGTAAGGGTGGTGGACAATGGCTATCACGTTCCTACCCGTGAACACACCAATCGTGTTGTTGTAGTGTGAATAATGTCTTGTGTCTTATTGTAAATAATGTTATGTGATATAGAGTGAGATAGGCATTAATAACATCATGTGTTCCTATACAATGTATAGTCCTGATATTAAAATTAGCATTTTATGAGTTCAGGTAAGAAAATAGGAGAGAGCTCATAGGTCTAAGTTTATTCAGTCTTGACTGACAGCTGCGGCTTGTACTGTAAGGTTTCAGAAGTAGCAGGGAGAAGGGACACTGAGGAGCTGTCAATCAGGCTAGGTGCGTGGAAAATGAGATTATACTTTCAAAACGGATTACACAGTGATTCTGACACGGAGCCCCAAGAAGGGTCATATGGGTTCATGAGGTTTTTTTTTATTTTAAAACATTTCCTACTCTTCACCCAATTTTAAAAAAAATTTTTTAAAACCATTTAAAGTCAATAGGGCCGATTCATTAAAATTGTCACTGCATATGCCAGTCTTAATAAAAAGCTAATTGGAGTATGAAGTGCCAAATTTATTAAGAGGTGCACGCCACTGACTGAATTTGGTGCAAATTTTCAGCTCTTCCCCAGAAATGTTACTCTAGTCAGGAACTAGAATAGCATTTGTGGCACAAAGAAAATGCGGGAACTTTAGTTGAATTTGATGGGTGGGCATAGCCATGCCCTGTCCCAGCTCTTCCCCAGCCACCACCCATTTTAGGGGAGCTGCTTGAAACTGGTGTGAAAACTCCAAAAGTGGCAACTATTTTGTGTAATTTCACTTTGCGAGAAAATTGTGTTTTATGCTGGTTTTCTGACGTAAAAGCTTTGCAGAATCGGCCCCAATGTCTTAGCAGTGAATTTTGAACTCTGCATGCAGAAAATATAGTACCCAAAACCTAATTTTGAAATGATTTACCATTAAAATGGTATTTAAGGGTGGAAATGCTTACATTCCCTTTAATCAGAGAAAGGAGGGAGACACAAAAGCGCAAATGGGGTCTTATCAAACGTTACACAAAGTTGCCCACCAAGAGAACTACTCACCTGGTGAGATTGAAGGAAGGACATATATTAATGGCGGCTGCTGCAGATCCACAGGTCAGTGCAGGACCTGATTGAAACACACACTTAGGTAGGAAAAAAGGATCATCCCCGCGCTGCTGCAAGAAGAATTCCAAAAATTGTAGAGGTTTCAGCGTGGTTTATTCTACGCGTTTCAGGGTTCAGGTGACCCCTTCATCAGGACATACCACAAATATTGACAATATTTGTGGTATGTCCTGATGAAGGGGTCACCTGAACCCTGAAACGCGTAGAATAAACCACATTGAAACCTCTACAATTTTTGGAATTCTTATTGCAGCAGCGCGGGGATGATCCTTTTTTCCTACCTAAGTGTACATTCCGTTTAGCCATTTTTGGCAAAGCTGTAACAAAATGAAGTCCATATTAGCCATTCTATAGAATAGAAAAGCTGACCGACAACCTACATGCGAGCAGTAATGGCAGCTCTACAGGTTGTCATTCAGAGTCTCCAGAAAGTAATGGCCCAACAGAATTTCGAAGAACACGACAGAAGAGGACAACTCAAGGACTTCTATTTACAGTTGATGTTTTTGAGCTTAGGAAATGTTCTTTAAGGAAACGCAGCATGAGGCATCTGAAGGAGTCTTGATGAGTGAAGTTCTATGAAGCAAAGACTGGATTAAAATGATGTCCCATCACTGCAGGTGTGGAAACAATAAATAGCTCAGGCACTGAATCGATAACATTACAGTGATAGATGAGAGCCTAATAAGATAACGTTCATTAGCCGGCTCTCCAGAGAAGCTCTCTGAGCACTTTAGCAGCAGGCCTCTCGACAAGGAGGAGGTCCTCGGGCTGGTGTCACTTTCATTAGCTGCTGTCATCATCTCTCGCAGCCATCCTATTGCTGTTGTTAAGCAAAACTCGCAACCAGCTGCTCAAGGACCATTTCTTCATAGGATGCATTTGGCACTCATAATCCAAGGACATCCACAGAAAATGAGTCAATTGTGCATCGTTGCCCCAGCCCACCTCCTACGGGACATCATTCATTATGGTATAGTCATTTTTTGCATGTTACATTATGCAATTGTGGAATTTTATATACAAAAGGATCACGTGTACCCCAGATATAACATGACAGTAACATAATGTAACATGGCATTAGTGTATCAGACAGGAATAACATATCTATGGAACGTGGTAACGTATATTACTATCGTTATTCATATTACAGAAGATCTGTCTACTACGCCTAAGTGTCCATCTCCAGTAGATGTACACACCCGAAAATGATGCACAACAGGGTGCAAATTCGCTCTGTGGGCACCATCTTAGCCTATGGCTGCGCATACATCCGAATCCTGTTTTGTATTGGGGGGAGCTTCGGATGTATGCCCCGACAGGCCTCACGAATGTGTAACTAAACGCAATGTGAAAGCACCCTAAGAAAAATGGAATTATATTTAATCCATTAAAACAGTGAAAAGTATACATATCTTACAAATGATTGAAGTGAATTCCCTCCATAAGAACCAACGCGTTTCAAACTCTACAGCCTTCTTTGTCCTGTTATATCATTTTGTTTATTTGAACTTCCCTATTATAATGCAACATCATATTATAGAGACAGGTCTGTATTACTGCTAGACCAAACGGCAAAAAGAAATGTTGTGCCATTGGGCTAACAAAGACTAAAGATGGCCATATAAATTCAATAGCCGTCGACCTAACATTTACTCCTCACTGACCGATGACTGACAGTTGGCCTGTATGTACATTATACCAGCCATCAATCAGTGCAGAGACAGGAGCTCTCCTTATAAGTACAGCAGATACAGATCTGAGTCCACTATATTCTTGTTAGATGTAAGTAGGTAGAGATGAGGGGATTGATCCACAGAGGATTGAGTTCAACCAAATTTCCTGATATTTGTGGTTCCACGCAAATTCTAACACTTTGAGATTCATTTCACGATATGCAAAAAATAAAAAATAAATCAACATATCCAGCAGTGCACCATTTCCCACACTGCCAAAGCAGATACCTGAGAAAATTCAGCAAAGCCTGCAAATTTGAACCGATCAACTCTTCTGTATTGGCCAAACAGCACAGCAAACATTTGTGCCAGTCATGACCTCATTAGACAGGCCCATTCAGGCCACTGAACAGCCAATCGGCAGACATTAACTTACAGATTTATTCTGTGCATATAGAAATATATGTTGTTGGCAGAACATCACCTGTTAATCTTAGACCATATAGTGCCAGTAACGATGGATTTTATGCCAACATAAAAATCATCATACACTATTTTTCCCTCTAAAATAGTACCACCGTGTATTCACACTGATCGCACTGTGTTACACGTCATTCAGACGTTTGCATTTCATATATGTTTTCTATTAGGATTTTTCACAGATGCAACATAGTCTGTTTACATGTCTGTGTTTTTTAACAGACCATGTGTCTACAAAAAAAATCAAGGAGACATGTCCATTTTTTTCCGACAGTACAGATAAAAAGTGCCTATACAAGCCTATGGGTCGATGAAAAACATGGACAGCAAATATGGCATCCGGGGTGCGGCCAGATACTACAGGAATTTAACCCTGCTGTGTCCTTCAGGATGTCTTCTCCAGCCTATCACTAGGCAGTAGCAAGTTTATTAGGCAGCTCTTCCCACCACTCCTTGCCCAGTTGTTGGCTCCCACATGCTTATCTCTGGATCCTGTGGGTGCATGTTTGTTGTGCTTCTCCTGTTACTGACCCAGGTCATTTACTGTTTATCCAGACCTCTCTGCTCCTGATCTCGGTTTCGCATATTGAAACGGTGCTGCCTACCCTGACCCTGGATTGTCTGACCATGTCTTCACTTCTGTTTTCTTGTACCTGTGTCTCTGACCCTCTGGTTAGCTGCTGCAGACCCGGGGACTGCCCTGGAGTGATACTTGGTGTCTACCAGTGACCCAGCCTATCCTTACCATCAGGGGCTGGCCCGTGGCACAGTGGGTCAACACCCAGCAGCGTTACACCGTGTGCTATCTGTGTGCTGTGTGTGTTTAACATTGCAAAGTTTTGTAGTTTACTTATTTATTTATCCATTGATGGAAAATGCTAATGAAACACTGATGGTATAACCCAACACTGACAAAACACTGATGATGCACATACCAAAAACTGATGACATTGGGATCCTGGGATCCAAAACACTGATGACACACTGACCAAACACTGATGACACTGATGACACACTGATGATAAAAACGGACACATGGACCGTACACTGATGACACACTGATCCAAAACACTGTTGACACCGGTGCCATTTTTACACGGACATGTTTAAATACGGACAAGCCAATGAGATCTAATTGTGCATAAATGTTAGCAAAAACCATCACAGTGCTAAAATCCAAATAAAAATGTCACTATAATAAACACAATGCCAACATAACAAGAAAATAATAAACAAAACATTGAAAATGAGTTTTTCCTAATGCAATAGGTGCATGCATACCCTACAGCAAATATCAGAAAGACAGGGTCTCCATTCTGCAAAGGGAAATTCCAGATCTTCATAACGGACGGACCTGGGGACAAAAACTGTCAACTCTTGTGAAATTCCCAGTTCTTACTCAATTCTTGTGGTATACCAAACTATAGGAGCCAAATATTAATTCACAAGTCTCACTTTGTATGCACGTATGCTCTTTTGTTAATCATTCCTTTGTATGATCGATCAATAATACATAAAATAGATACAATATATAATTACGCCGTATATGAAGAGATATATTTTAGAATGAAGCACATTACGGAATGTAGCCACTTGAGCTGCTCCAGTATACAGTATAGTTTAATAAACTTATATGAGAAACTCTTTCCAATAGAATTGTAGCTAAGAGCGAAGGCCACGCGTGAGTGCAGTCACGTGTCTGGATGAGTCCGGCATGAGACATGTGGATGTGCTCATAAGTGTTTGTTAACGCAGCTAATTTTATTTCAAGACTTCAGATCCCCAGGAGAAACGGAAGGAGCCCTGAGGAGTGAGGCTCCTGGTGACCTTGGATCAATATCCATCTCTTATGATCATGTGACTCAGTATTATCAGCCTAATGAGGTGAAAGATTCGCACTTTTCTCCTGTCTGGATTTTCTACATTGTATCCTAGAAGAAGCCAAAAATATATCAGTCATTTTCTCTATAAATGGCAGGAAAAGGAGTTGTATTTTTAATATCTCAATGCTTCCAATGGCAGCTATTTGATGATAATCCCCTAGACTGACGTTATTCCAGAAACACCAAAACCACTTTCCTTATCAAATTTGTTGTTTATTGTGAGAAAATCGAATTCCAAAATCATTTTCAATTGTTCACTAAATTCTTATGACTAAAAGTGTAAGGCTATGTGCGCACCTTGCGGATTTGCTTGCAGAAATTTCTGCAAGGTTTCTGCGTCTCTTTGTAGAAAAACGCAGTGGAGAATCTGCACGTTTTTTGTGCATTTTTTAATGCTTTTTCGTTGCGTTTTTTTATGCGGTTTTTCATACGGTTTTGTAAAACCATAGAACTAAATAAAGATGTATTATTAAAAAAAAAAAATAATGTGATGTAATTTCCTTGTTCAACCTCTTCAGCCAGATACCCTCATTAATATTAAATAAAGACACAGACACACACCAGCCTATGTAAGGAGCATTAACATAGTTAACCTACATATGCTGTAACAAAAAAGCAACTGTTAAATCTGGGTGAAGCGCAATATGTTTATTTTTCAAAAAAAAATGTAAAAGAAATTGTGTGGGCTCCCGCATAATTTTGGTATCCAGCAGAAGGAAAGCCGACGGCTGAGGACAAATCTTAATATTCTGGGAAGGAGCCAATAGCCAAAGGTTCCCAGGCTATTAATATCAGCTCACAGCTGTTTGCTTAGCTTTTACTGGCTAGTTTACAGGGGAACCCCCAAAAAAATTAACATGGGGTCCCCCTATAAAGTCGAACTAGCAAAGTCTAGGCAAACAGCTGCGGGCTGATATTAATAGCCTGCGAAGGGGCCATGGATATTGGCATCCCCCCAGGCTAAAAACATCAGCTCTCTGCCACCCCAGAAATGGTGCATTTTATAGATGCGCCAATTCTAGCACTTAGCCTTGCTCTTGCCACTTGCCCTGTAGAGGTGGCAAGGTGGGTTCATATTTGTGGGGTTGATGTCACCTTTATATTGTCAGGTGACTTCAAGCCCATGGCTTAGTAATAGAGAGGCGTCTATAAGACACCTATCTATTACTAATCCTATAGTTACATGGTAAATAAAGAAACAGCCAGAATAAAGTCCTTTATATTTGAAATAATCACACAGACTCCATTATTAAATCTAAATTTACCATACTGGCTGAATGTGTAATTCACAACGCCCTCGTCTTCTGCAACAAAAGTAAAATAATAAACCAACATATAATACTATCCTGTCTATTTAATACCAAGTGTCCCACGGCGATCTAGTGTGTAGAACATTCACATCGGGAGATGTGACCGATCTATCTGGTCTCCGGCGATAGACTGACAAGAGGTAATTGCTCCTTCAGTGTAGGACTGAGCCACTGTGGGAGTTCACCAGAGTTCATCAGCTCCAGTGCTCGCACTTACGGCACTACCGCTGTGTGAGAACTTTCCCACGCAGCAGTGCCATAAGTGAGAGCACCAGAGCTGATCAGCTGATGAACTCCAGTGAACTCCCACGGCGGCTCAGTGATACACTGCGGGAGAGATCACCTCCTGTCAGTGTATCGCTAGCAGCCGGGTGACATCGATGTGGGACATTCGGTACTAAATGAACTATGGTGGAAAGGTGAGTATATGTTGGTTTATTATTTTTGATTGTTTGCAGGAGACACAGGCAATGGGGATTAGGCGTTCGGTGAGTATGTACTGTGTATGTGAATATCTAAATGTTTTGATTTTTTTTACAATTGAACACAGGCGTCGGATGATGAGACTATTCTCCCATCATCGGCTCATGCTTTCTCTGTTATATGTGACAACATGTTGTCACACGGGTGAGAGTAGTAGTCCCATCAGACGACGCCTGGGTACACATGTTGCATGGGTACACACGCACAGGCACACAGACAGACACAAGCACATATTCTCTGCCCATACACAGAGAAACACACACATATTCTCCGCCCACACACAGAGACACACGCACATATTCTCCGACCAAACACACAGAGACACACGCACATATTCTCGGCCCACACACAGAGACACACACCCATACTCTCCGCCACACACAGAGACACATGCACATATTCTCCCCCCCACACAGAGACACACGCACATACTCTCTGCCGACACACGCACATATTCTCCGCCCACACAGACACACACACATATTCTCCGCCCACACACAGAGACACACGCACATATTCTCCGCCCCCACACAGAGACACAGGCATATACTCTCCGCCACACACAGAGACACAAGCACATATTCTCCGCCCACACACAGAAACACATATTTTCCGCCCACACACACACACACATATTCTCCACCCACACACACACAGACACACACATATATATTCTCCACTCACACACAGACACACACATATTCTCCGCCCACACACAGAGACACACGCACATACTCTCTGCCGACACACACACATATTCTCCGCCCACACACACAGACACACACACATATTCTCCACCCACACACACAGACAAACGCACATATTCTCTGCCCACACACAGACACACACATATTCTCTGCCCACACACAGAAACACATGCACATATTCTCCACCCACACAGACACACACACATATTCTCCACCCACACACACAGACACACGCACATATTCTCTGTCCACACACAGAGACACACGTACATATTCTCTGCCCACACACAGAGACACACGTACATATTCTCCACCCACACACACAGACACACACACATATTCTCTGCCCACACAAACAGAGGCACACGCACATATTCTCTGCCCACACACACAGACACATACATAATCTCTGCCCACACACAGAGACACATGCACATATTCTCCACCCACACACAGACACACACACATATTCTCTGCCCACACAAACAGAGACACACGTACATATTCTCTACCCACACACAGAGACACACACACATATTCTCCACCCACACACTCTTCCTCCTTCTGACATAATTTCCCTTTGACAAATCGCAGAGTTTTTGGCAGCAAATCCGCAAACCTTTTTACACTTGCGTTTTTGCTGCAGATTTGACTGACTCAATTGAAGTCAATTAGTCAAAAATGCTGCAGAAACACAAAAAGAATTAACATGCTGCAGAAAATATAAAGCTGCCAATACAGGTGGAAATTCACGGATCTTGTGCACAACACTTCAGGAACGTCACGTGCAGTTCACTGTGGGTCAGGACGATGAACTGCGGTGACCTCAATGAGATTACAGTGTGAACGATATTGTTCCCCGACAAAGATGACAGTCAGTGATGCCAAACTGCTTCTTTATGGTTACATCCAACATTATATTGTGGTATCCCTTAGGGCTTCCTCATGACCAGTCACTGGAGACAAACACTGCCTGCACAGCAGACTAGTAAGGTTAGTAATGAGGTAAAAATAAAGGCAATAACTACAAGGGTCGAACTCCAAAATGGCACGATAGAGAGTTCAAGAGCATGTGGGAAAGTAGTATATGTATGAGGAAGTCAGTAATAAATAACTGTAAATGCAACTTTAACACAAACCAGTAGTAACATAGTAACATAGTAACATAGTTAGTAAGGCCGAAAAAAGACATTTGTCCATCCAGTTCAGCCTATATTCCATCATAATAAATCCCCAGATCTACGTCCTTCTACAGAACCTAATAATTGTATGATACAATATTGTTCTGCTCCAGGAAGACATCCAGGCCTCTCTTGAACCCCTCGACTGAGTTCGCCATCACCACCTCCTCAGGCAAGCAATTCCAGATTCTCACTGCCCTAACAGTAAAGAATCCTCTTCTATGTTGGTGGAAAAACCTTCTCTCCTCCAGACGCAAAGAATGCCCCCTTGTGCCCGTCACCTTCCTTGGTATAAACAGATCCTCAGCGAGATATTTGTATTGTCCCCTTATATACTTATACATGGTTATTAGATCCCCCCCCAGTCGTCTTTTTTCTAGACTAAATAATTCTAATTTCGCTAATCTATCTGGGTATTGTAGTTCTCCCATCCCCTTTATTAATTTTGTTGCCCTCCTTTGTACTCTCTCTAGTTCCATTATATCCTTCCTGAGCACCGGTGCCCAAAACTGGACACAGTACTCCATGTGCAGTCTAACTAGGGATTTGTACAGAGGCAGTATAATGCTCTCATCATGTGTATCCAGACCTCTTTTAATGCACCCCATGATCCTGTTTGCCTTGGCAGCTGCTGCCTGGCACTGGCTGCTCCAGGTAAGTTTATCATTAACTAGGATCCCCAAGTCCTTCTCCCTGTCAGATTTACCCAGTGGTTTCCCATTCAGTGTGTAATGGTGATATTGATTCCTTCTTCCCATGTGTATAACCTTACATTTTTCATTGTTAAACCTCATCTGCCACCTTTCAGCCCAAGTTTCCAACTTATCCAGATCAATCTGTAGCAGAATACTATCTTCTCTTGTATTAGCTGCTTTACATAGTTTTGTATCATCTGCAAATATCGATATTTTACTGTGTAAGGTTTAGTATTGCTGTCCCCATCCTCTGTATCAGGTAAAACTGCTTTGGTGCACATACCAGTCTAATATGTCAAGGAACTGTTCTGATTCTCATGCTTTGTAAACTGCCATCCACTTAACTGGGTGGTGCCTATTTATTTACATTCTGCCAGCACTATTAGTGCTTGAACTATCTTTTTCTTTCACTTCCCAGAATTAATTGTCCCTGCCATTAGCTAATGTCTTGCCTGCCCGATATGAAAGTCCACGTCATGCCCACTTCCTGTAAACCATTTTGTCTTCTCTGCTAGTACAGAGAGATTATATTAGGCAGTGAACGGTAAATAAGGCAAAAGGGGAGACATCGATTACTTGTCAATTTGGATCGATGTATCGGGGGCAAGACAGCATAATGTTAAAATAAAATAATTTGCCGATTGTCAATTTATCAAATAAAATCAAATTGCATACTGTAGAAGCGATCCTTTAATGGCTACTTATCATTGCAGTTACCTTTGAAAAGAGGAAACGGTAGCCAATATTACAAAACATGCACAGGGCAAGTGAAGGAATAAACAAACATATCCCTATCTACATCTAACGTTTTCAGGCCAACGTGTTCACTCCCTGTTCAGTAGTATCCATTGAGAAATATTTTTCACCTTCAAGTTTGTTAGTTTCTCAATGCTGGAGAAAAAGTCAATAATTCCTTTCGGTAAACCAAGCACGGAAGCTGCCAATCAACATGTCCACCTACATAGCAGAGAGTGATGTGGCTTTCTGCGCTCCTCACAGATCCACAACGATTACCTATATCTCCTCACCACCTGCACGTTGTGAATGAGAGGAGGGAACTGTGGCAGCTGAACAGTTAGCACGGTAACTGATAATGAGCATGAAATTAGCACGTCGCCACTAGTTAAGTAGCTAATTAACATTTGCCACATTGAAACACAAACAGTTTAACCTTACACTAATAGCAAATGCTATTAAATTTACATTTCTTTACTTTAAAAATAATTATTAGCTTAAAGGTGAATTTCATTGTGTTCATGGCTCAGAGAGTGGCCACACACTGGAAAGGTTGGGCACCTAGAGAGGCTGCTTTGGTCTATTTTCTGCCAACTGTTCGTGACATGAATGAGTATGACAAATGCAAATTCATGGCTGATAAATTGATGCGCCGTATTATATTATTATATTATATTATATTGCTCTTACTGAGCAACCGTTCTGCATTCCACTAATAGAAACCCTGATTAGTTCACAGATTAAGGCAAAAATCAGTCAGTGTTTTGTCATTGACAACTTACTGCATTCTCGCCCAAGAAGGACAACCTTCATAGTTGGCCATAAACCATGTCTGAAATTGAAATTGATCATTTATGACCCCTTCCTGCAAAAATAGCATATGTGTACATCCAGATTGTAGGTGATTACCCAACATCCAACATATATTTGCATAAAAGATTTGACACGGGCTCAGGAGTGTTGCCCATGCCATCTGCACCAGGAGCCGACTCTTATACACAGCTGAGCTCCTGCTGCAGATAGCTTGTGTCAGGAGCTCCTGATGAAACTGCAGAGGCGGTGAAACGCGCGTCGAGGTGTAGCCGCGGACCATCATCCTGATACTAATATGGCCGCAGGTAATTGATTCATCTCTGCTATATATAGTATGACTAACATATCGTGCCATTAGGCAGTATATTATTTTTTTTATATAGCCCTTCTATGGGCAATAAGTATTGAAGATTGTTTTTCATGCATTATAGGTGTACTAGTGATATATAATCTGCGGACATGCATGCTAGTATCTAACAGTATTCGACTATACGACCACAAAGTATATGCAGATAATCACATATGTGTTTAGTCCTATGTTTTAGTTCCTATCTGCCGTTGTGTTTGTTTATTCTGGCTAGAAACGATATATGAAGGGACACAGATCACCAAGTCAGTTGAGAACCCTAGATTTAGCTAGATATTTATACTGACATGCCCATGTCCTTTCAAGTTATCTACATTTACACATTGTATATGTGATATATTTCTTTCCCTGTCCTGGTAGGGCGTCATAGGGATAGCAGGGACAGCCGGCGAGGAGCGGGGGCGCCACGGCATAGGTTAATAGGGTGCCAACCTCCGCAGGCAGGTAGGGGGCACCTAGAGAGCGTAGGGCTTGGCACTGCTCCGGCCTTTCCTATAGTACGCTTGAAATTGATTGGTGATGGTTTTTTGTCAAGTGCACACATATGTTTTTAATATATTAAATAAAGGTTACATTTTAAGGTTATTTTGAAAATTGCTTTTTGGGGTTTTTCTGTGAGTTGAGTCTAAGCTACCCTAAGCATTTATACTTGAGACTGTGAGAGATTATATGCAGATAACCACCATAGTAGATACTGTTATCAGGATGTATAGGTCATGGATCTCTATTTGACTGTGTTACCTATTAAGATTGTCCATGAGTATCAGGGAATGTGCACCCCTGTTACGTATTATATGTGATAGTATGTTTTGTAAAGAAATTTTTTTATTTATTAAATTGTTGGTATTTTTCTGGGAATATCTATAATAAAGCTATTTATATATTTTATATTTTTGATCGTGTTGCTACTTCATTTTGCTCTATTGGTTATATGTGTTCTGACACCAGTTTGTTATTGCCCCTTTGCATCTGATCTTCTCAGGCTGACCCTTAGACCGTGTTCTGACTTCCCATTTGCTATTGCCCTTTTGCTTATCCGCTATTTCTCTGGTATTCTGGCCCTGGAATGTAACCTGACTTACGACTTCGCATTTTCCCTTGTTTTAGTATGTGCTCTTTTGGTATTGACCCCGGAACAACTGACTTCATTGACTCGCGGCCTGTCAGTGGGTCAGTCCATAGGCACCATGCAGTGTGATCACGGTGTGCCGATGATTGGCAACAAGGAGACCTCTCAATGTCCTCAGTGTCAGAAAAAGTCCAGTCTGTCAAAATATTAAATTATTGAAACCATATGTTAAATGCTGAATAAAAAAGTGAATGAAAAAATATTTGAATGTCAGAATTGTAGTTTTTCAGTCACCACACCTCCAAAAATTGAAATAAAAAGTCCTATGTACCCTAAAATGTTAGCAATAAAAATGTCAGCTCCGTGCACACATTCTCACACCCGTCCTTCGAAAGAAAAATTATGGATCTTGGAAAATGGTGAAACAAACAATTTTCTTTTCTACAAAGCTGAGAATTTTTTTAAATTGTTAAAATATGGAAAAAAAAACATTACAAGTTTGGTATCACTTAATCACACTGACATGGAGAGTCTTGTTGTATTTTTACCAATGGCAGAATTGCATTTTTTTAACCACTATTTCACCTCACTTGGAATTTATTTCTATTTTTCAGTAAATTACAGTATATGGTAAAATGAATGGTGCCATTCAAAACTACAACCACCAAATATGTTGGTGAAAAAGTAACAAACTTATAATAATAATAATAATAATAATAATAATTTTTTATTTATATAGCGCCAACATATTCCGCAGCACTTTACAATTATGCGGGGACATGTACAGACAATAAATTCAGTACAAGTTAAGACAATTTAAACAGTGACATTAGGGGTGAGGTCCCTGCTCGCAAGCTTACAATCTACAAGGAAATGGGGGGACACAATAGGTGAAAAGTGCTTGTTATTTCAGGTCTGGCAATTATAATAAATAGGGATTTTCATATAAAGCTGCATGATCCGGTCATCAGCCCGTGTGTTTAAGTGCAATAGTCAAGTATCAAGTGCAGTTATCCTGTGCATGGAGGGTGTGGAGACAGAAGAATAGTAGGGTGCAGATTCAGAGTAATATTTGGAAGGAGGAAACAGGGCAAAGTTAGTTTACTGAGTAGTTGATGTGGTAGGCTTGTTTGAAGAGATGGGTTTTTAAAGCGCGCTTGAATAGGTCGTGGCTAGGTATCAGTCTGATCGTCTGGGGAAGTGTATTCCAGAGAGCTGGTGCAGCACGAGAGAGGTCTTGGAGACGGAGGTGCGAGGTTCGGATTACGGGGGATGTTAGGCTTAGGTCATTTGTAGAATGGAGGGCATGTGTAGGGCGAAAGACAGAGACGAGAGAGGAGATATAAGGCGGTGCAGAACTGTGGAGAGCTTTGTGGGTGAGAGAGATGAGTTTATACTGGACCCTGTAGCGAATGGGTAGAAGGGGAAATGTCCCTCTTTTGTCTAGCCTGGTAGGCATGTCCCCCTCATCCCTATCCTGGTAGGAATTACCTCCCTCCTCCTTATCCTGGTAGGAATGCCCCCCATCTCTGTCCTAGTATGCATGGCACCATCCTTATCCTGGTATGAAAACAGAAAAACATTAAAAAAACCATACCATTACAGTTACCCTCTTGGGCTCCCTCGCAGCGTTTTGTTCCAATGCCAGCAGCTGCTTTATGCTTGTAAGCATTGCGTGGCAGGGACATCATGCGCTGCTTACAAGCAGAGGACAGCTGCCGGAATACTCACTGCTCTGCATGCCGGGACTCAGTGCGTGGAGGGCAGTGAGTATTCCAAGCTCGCTCTTTAGTAGCGTGTGCAGTGTCAGCCGCCGGGTTCCTGCAGCTGCCAGGCGGTCATGTGTCCCCACTACTAAAAGGAATGAATATTCACTGCATTCCACTCCCAAGGGCATGGAGTGCGGTGAATATCCATTCCTCTTAAGTAGTGGGCACACATGACTGCCCGGCAACTGTAGAAGTTCATGAAAGATTGATTTACGTTGCCCCTGTAACCCTTGAGTTTTGATCATTTTGGCACAATATGTTCTGCTTTTCCCTCTGACCTTAATGTGTAGACACACAGATTGCATCTATGGCATAGATCATTAATACCAGGCACAGCCCTGCAAGTTTTTAGTATGCAAAAGGTTATCTGCCCTTATGTGTCGTGACTAGCACAAGTTCAGAAAAAAAGGAGAAATCATAATCGCTTTCATATATTTCTTGGATCTGGTCTGTGCTCCCACGCTGTGCCAATTATGCAGAATTAGCAGTACAGAGAAGTAGAATTAAAATTCAGACTCATGAAACTTTGTCCCAGTTACAAGCTAGTAAGAAATGACATAAAGTCCAAATGAATTAGATGCACTTGTTCCCCAGAAAACAATGCAATTATAGCAGCTTTTCTAAAACCGTAATGAAAAAATAACACCTTTCAAGTAAGGCTGTGTTCACATGTCTAGTTGTTTACAGATGTAAAATGTAAACCAAAGTTTGTTTTTTAATTAATTTCCTGAAAAAAAGATGTATCTGTTTAAGAATGGTCTCTTTGGATAACGTTTTGCACTGTTCTGTTTGTGTTAGAGGTGTATGGTGGCATGTAAGAGTTTGGGTACCCCTGGTCAAAGTTACTGTTATTGTGAACAGTTAGCAAGTTGAACATGAAATGGTTTCTAAAAAGGCTAAAGTTAAAGAGGACACAATTATTTTGTATTTTAGGCAAAAAAAATATACATTGTCATATTTTTTTTCTTTTTCATTTTAAAAATTACAAAAATGAAAATCAGCCGATGCAAAAGTTTGGGCACCCTTGGAGATTTGTGTGCTTAGATAACTTTGATCAAGATTTCAGACCTTAATTAGCCTTAGGGTTATGACTTGTTCACTATCATCGTTAGGAAAGGCCAGGTGATGCAAATTTCCCAGCTTCATAAAACCAAGCCTCCTCTAACCTGGTGCCAAAAAAACAGCAGCCATGAGTTCATCTAAGCCAGGGGTGGGGAACCTCAGGCCCCAGGGCCATTTAAGGTCCTCGATGACCTTTTATCAGGCCCCCGAGCAGATTCTCAGGGACCACATTCTTCTTGGGCAGGGGCCAGCTCATTAGTTTCTTCTTGCTCTGTTAGCATACACATGCAGTGTTTACTACTGAACATTGAAGGGCATGCAATGAAAGATTAAGTCCTGAAACCAGTGCCAGAGTCATGATGTACTTTGTGGGCGGAGTTTGTATGGCCCCTGAAGGATGGTAAAAATATCCAAATGACCCTTAGCCGAAAAAAGATCCCCCATCCCTGTTCTAAGCAGCTGCCTAGCACTATGAAAATGAAAATGGTGGAGGCCCACAAAGCATGAGAAGGCTATAAGGAGATTGCAAAGTGTTTTCAAGTTGCCTTTTCCTCAGTTCGAAATGTAATTGAGAAATGGCAATTAACAGGAGAAGTGGAGGTCAAGATTAAGTCTGGAAGACTAAGCAAAATTTCAGTGAAAGCTGCTCGTAAAATTGCTAGATAGGCAAATCAGAACCCACACTTGATTGTAAAAGACCTCCAGAAAGATTTAGCAGACTTTGGATTTGTGGTACATTGTTCTACTGTTCAGAGACACCTGCATAAATATGGCCTTCATGGACGAGTCATCAGAAGAAAACCTCTCATGCTTCCTCACCATAAATTCAGCATCAGAAGCTTGCAAAAGAAAATCTAAACAAGCCTGATGCATTATGGAAAAAAATCTGTGGGCCAATGAGGTTAAAATAGAACTCTTAGGCCACAAAGAAAAAAAAGGGCACTGAATTTCAGGAAAAAAACATCTCGCCAATCATGTAGCATGGGGGTGGATCAATCATGCTTTGGGTTGTGTTGCAGCCAATGGCACAGGGAACATTTCACTGGTAAAGGGAAGAATGGATTCAATGAAATTTCAACAAATTATTGATGCAAACATAACACCATCTGTAAGAAAGCTGAAGTTGAAAAGAGGGTGGCTTCTATAAATGGATAATGATCCTAAACACACGTTAGAATTCACAATAGACTACCTCAAAAGGCACAAGCTGTATGTTTTACAGTGGCCCTCACAGTCCCCTAATCTGAACATCAAATCTGTGGCTAAACCTCAAAATAGCAGTGCATGCAAGACAACCCATGAATCTCAGAGAACTAGAACAATTTTCCAAGGAAGAATGGATGAAAATCCTTCAAACAAGAATTAAAAGACTCTTGGCTCGCTACAAAAAGCGTTTATAAGCTGTGATACTTTCAAAGAGGGTGCTACTAAGTAGTAACCGTGCAGCATGCCCAAACTTTTCCATCAGACCGTTTTCCTGTTTGTAATTTTTGAAATGTAAAAGATGAATATATATATAATTATTATTTATTATTATAGCGCCATTTTTTCCATAGCGCTTAACATGTGAGGAGAGGTATACATAATAAAAGACAAGTTCAATAATCTTAATCAATGCAAGTCACGACTGGTACATAAGGAGAGAGGACCCTGCCAGCGAGGGCTCACAATCTACAAGGGATGGCTGAGAATATAGTAGGTGAGGGTAGAGCTGGTTGTGCAGCGGTTTGGTCTATCGGTGGTTACTACAGGTTGTAGGCTTGTCAGAAGAGGTAGGTCTTCAGGTTCTTTTTGAAGGTTTCCATGGTAGGCGAGAATCTGATGTGTTGGGGTAGAGATTTTCAGAGTATGGGGGGATGCGCGGGAGAAATCTTGTATGCGATTGTGGGAAGAGGAGATAAGAGGAGAGTAGAGAAGGAGATCTTGTGAGGATCAGAGGTTGCGTGCAGGTAAGTCCTGGGAGATGAGGTCACAAATATATGGAGGAGACCGGTTGTGTATGGCTTTGTATGTCATGGTAAGGGTTTTGAAATGGAGTCATTGGGCAATGGGGAGCCAGTGCAGGGATTGACAGAGGGGAGAGGCTGGGAATAGTGGGGGGACAGGTGGATTAGTCGGGCAGCAGAGTTTAGAATAGATTTAAGGGGTGCAAGAGTGTTAAAGGGGAGGCCACAGAACAGGAGGTTGCAGTAGTCAAGGCGGGAGATTATGAGGGCATGGAGTAGGGTTTTTGCAGATTCTTGGTTGAGATATGTATGGATCGGGGAAATATTTTTGAGTTGGAGTCATCAGGAAGTGAAAAGGGTTTGGATATGTGGTTTGAAGGAGAGATCTGTCAAGCATTACCCCGAGGCAGCAAGCTTGTGGGACTGGGGAGAGTGGTCAGCCATTTACTTTAATGAATAGGTCTGTTGGGGGAGTCAAGTGAGATGGGGGAAAGATGATGAATTCTGTTTTGTCCATATTAAGTTTTAGAAATCTAGCGGAGAAGAAGGATGAAATAGCAGACAGACATTGTGGGATTCTGGTTAGTATGGTGGTGATATCTGGTCCAGAGATGTAGATCTGTGTATCGTCTGCATAGAGATGATACTGAAAACCATGGGACTCCATGAGCTGCCCAAGGTTAAAGGTGTAGATGGAGAAAAGCAGAGGCCCTAGGACTGAACCTTGCAGGACTCTGACAGATAGGGGGCGAGGTGAGGAGGTGGTGTGCAAGTGGGAGACGCTGAATATTCGGTCTGTTAGGTATGACAAAATCCAAGATAGGGCCAAGTCAGTGATGCCAAGAGATGAGAGGGTCTGTAACAGTAGGGAATGGTCCACTGTGTCAAAGGCAGAGGACAGGTCTAGGAGGAGGAGGAGGACAGAGTAGTGTCGCTTGGCTTTGGCAGTTAATAGGTCGTTGGTGACTTTAGTTAGGGCAGTTTCAGTGGAGTGATGTGGCCGGATACCAGATTGAAAGCAGTCGAAGAGGGAGCAGGAATAGTGGTGGGAGGACAGTTCAAGATGGGCGTGTTGTACCAGTAGTTTTGAGATATAGGGGAGAAGTGATATGGGGCGATAGCTAGGTGCAGAGGATGAGTCAAAAGATTGCTTTTTGAGGATAGGTGTGATTGATACATGTTTAAAGCTTGAGGGGAAAACACCAGGTGTTAGTGATAGGTTGAACAGATGGGTTAGGGTTGGAATAAAGACTGTGGTGAGGTTTGGGATGAAGTGGGATGGGATCGGGTCAAGTGCACAGGTGATGAGATGTGATCTTGAGAGTAGTGTGGAGAGTCGCTCTTCTGTAATGGTGGAGCTTGTTTTGGAGGAGGAGGGCTGGGCAGTTAGGAGGAAGGGCTCTGGGGGTAGTCAACCAAAACTGTCTCTTATGTTATCAATCTTCTGCTTGAAAAATGAGACAAAGTCTTCGGCTGAGATGACTGGAGAGGGAGGAGAGAATTGAAGGTGTTGAATAGCTGTTTAGGATTGTGAGACAGGGAGGATATGAGAGATGAGAAGTATGTTTGTTTTGCTGCAGCGAGTGTGGCCTTGACAGTAGTGAGGGACTGTTTGAATGCGATGAAGTGCTCGTTGGAGTGAGATCTTTTCCATCTCCACTCAGCAACCCTGGTAGCCCGTCTCAGTTCTTTGGTCAGGCTGGTGTGCCAGGGCTGTCTGTGGATTTTGCGAGCTTCGGTGTGTGAGAGGAGTAACTGATTCCAGAGCTACAGCTATTGTAGTGTGATATATTGAGCGGCAGCGGCATCCACATTGTGTGGGTAACTTATGCCTGTAAGAGGGAGAAGGGATTCAGACAGTGAGAGTAGACTGAGGTGTTTAAGATTTCTGAGAGGGTGTGCAAGTTTGTCAGGTGGGGATTGTGGACAAGAAGTAGAGAGGGAAGAGAATGTGAGTAGGTTTGGGTCAGAAAGGGAGAGATGAGTTAAAGAGGTTAGATAGGGAGCAGAGGCTGGTGAAGATGAGGTCCAATGTGTGGCCATGTTTGTGAGTGGCTGCAGAAGACCATTGAGCAAGGCCGAAGGAGGAAGTGAGAGATAGAGGTTTAGTGGCAGCTGAGAGGGAAGTGTCAATGGGGATGTTGAAGTCAGATAACTAAGAGAGCCAGATATATATGATCAACGCAGAGTAATCTAGGTAATAAATAACATTGGGGATATTGCAGGGGTCAGTTGAAAAGCATACCGAGTTTTTGCTACAGGCTGAGATAGGAAAGTTCAGTGTGGAAAGCTGGATGACATACCTGTAGGGAGAATAGATAAATATACATGCTGATTAGAGTGCAATGATGTCAGATGGCAGGGTACAATCTGTATGCATCATTCTGGAATTAATTATGAGCATCACACTTCTATGATACACTTATGTGATACATGGGGCAGACTGTATATATGTATATAGATAAAAAGAACACAGCAGCACATGTGCATGATACCATTTTGGTGCAGATACGTTCTTTTGATCGCCCGTTATTGCATTTTAATGCAATGTCACAGCAACCAAAAAAGTAATTCTGGCATTTTGACTTTTTTTCTCACTGCGCCGGATGGTGGGCGGATTTCCGGCGCGGTTGCTGGAAGCGATTGTTAAATTCCGCTGTCAGCGCTTAACAGCGGCATTTAACGGGTTAATAGCCACTGGTGGATCGCGGCTGTTCCAGGCACATGTCAGCTGTTCAAAACAGCTGACATGTCCTGGGAAAGATGTGGGTTCACCGCCGGAGCTCACATCAAAGGGAAGGAGTCCGACATCGGCGTACTATTACGCCCGATGTTGGAAAGGGGTTAAACAATTCTTAAACTGCCCATATGATGATGTCATTTGTTTGGAGCTTCTGAACTTTTTTTTTGCTACATCTGAGGTAATAAGAGACACGCCTGTGGATGTATTTTAATGCACACCTGAAACACACTGCTTCTTTGTGTAGCATCATGGGAAAGTCAAGAAATCAGCCTAGATGTCAGGAAGAGAATTGTGTTATGTCCTATGCCATTGCTAAGTCACTTACCTGCATGAACAATGCTATACCATCCCAAGTCTAACCCTGTGCTTACCCTACACTACTCATAATAACACTTTATATTCTTATATGCTATAAATTACCCTGTAAAAGACGCACATCACCTGCGTGATACTGTATGACACTGCATGGCACTGTTCACATAGCATGACAGTTGTCTTCAGGGATATGAACGCAGCCGAACAGTCCGTCACCCTCACACTTGCACTTTATTTGGTCCATGATACATTTGTTTGTTTTCGTTACCATCTGTATTCTGAAAAATATCTTCATAGACACCCATGTCATTACATATATTTAGACATAAGTGACATCCTGGACAAGCCAGCTCAGTATCAGCTTGGTTTCAGCCCTTTTGGAACATGTTCGGGTGGAGAACACATGTAGGATCCTTTTTCCTGCCAAATGAAGAAATGTTCATGATGTCAGAGCAGAGTGATTTTGCTTTGGTGCGAGTCTGAGATCTGTGGGGTTTTATCATGAGTTGGGTGTTCGATGATCAGTATTTTCTTTCTAAATATGCAGAGTGCAGAGTCCAATCAAAGCCCCTGTCAATAACTGTCATCTATGATAGAGCTGCTGTTCTGCTTGACTGAATGTAGACAGTGGTCTGGAAAGCTGACGATGTGCACTGAATATTTGCTAAACTGAAGGCAATTACAGGTTGGCAATGACAGACACACTGCCTAATAAAGAGATGTTGGCCTCTGCAGGATCAAGCAACCAAATTCCAGAAAACTCCCCTTTATTTAACTCTTCACCTTCTGTGTCTACTGACAAACTTTGCTCTAGATTTCTTTAAAGAAGATCTTTCAGTGGATTTTTATATTTAACCTGAGTACCTTGTTTGATTGCCGCTGCTCCACTGATTCTGGAACAGTTTCTCTTTTTCTACTGTGCTCCACTGATCCAAAGTTATGTCCCCCGGTAATGAGTGAGCAAATTGTCACTTTAACCAAATGAGCATATACTACAGAACTTCTCCGTGAGTGGTTGCTTTCCCTCCTCTGGGTTTGGCCAATTAAGTCAACCACAGCCTCAGAGGAGTTCTATAGTATACGCCCAGTTGGTTGAAGGGATAATCTTCTTCTTTACTATTTGGGGGTATAACTTTAGAAGAAAAAGGCACAGAAAAAAAAAAGAAAGATTGGTCCAGCATTAGTCGAGCATCGGCAATTGGAGGAGAATGTTCTGAGTATAAATTCAAAAATCTAATGAAAGATTCAATTTAGCAAGAAGCATAATTCTAGTTTTCATATACGTTGATGAGGACTACTGTACTTTTAAAAGTCCCCTGAAACCATATGGTAATCTTTAAATATAGCTTTAATATTTTTTATGTATTTGTGTATATATATATAACTAGCTGAAGAGCCCGGCGTTGCCTGGGCATAGTAAATATCTGTGGTAAGTTATAGCACCTTATTTCTCTCATTTTCCCATCACACCTCTCATTTTCCTCCTCACATTTCTCATTTTCCCCCTCACTCCTCTTATTTTCTCCCTCACGCCTCTCATTCCCCCCTAACACTTGTCATTTCGACCTCACATATGTCATTTTCCGATCACTCCACTATTTTCCCTCACTCCTCTCATTTTGCACTCACACCTTTTTATTTTCACCTCACACTTCTCATTTTCACCTCACACCTCTCATTTTCCCCTCAGTATGTACATGTTTGTCATCTCCTTTATATATAGTATACACTTGTATGTCATCTCCTGTATATAGTATATACCTGTATGTCACCTCCTCCTGTGTATAGTATATACCTGTATGTCATCTCCCCTGTATATAGTATATACCTGCTGTATGTCATCTCCTCCTGTATATACCTATGTGTCATCTCCTCTTTTATATAGTATATACCTGTATGTCATTTCCTCCTGTATATAGTATATACCGGTGTGTCATCTGCTCCTCTTATATAGTATATACCTGTATGTCATCTCCTCCTGTATATAGTATATACCTGTATGTCATCCCCTCCTATATATATAGTATATACCTGTATGTCATCCCCTCCTGTATATAGTATATACCTGTGTGTCATCTCCCCTGTATATAGTATATACCTGTATGTCATCTCCTCCGGTATATAGTATATACCTGTGTGTCATATCCCCTGTATATAGTATGTACCTGTATGTCATCTCCTCCTGTATGTAGTATATATCTGTGTCATCTCCTCCTGTATATAGTATATATCTGTGTGTCATCTGCTCCTGTATATATAATATATACCTGTGTGTCATCTCCTCCTGTATATAGTATATACTGTACCTGTGTGTCATCTGCTCCTGTATATAGTATATACCTGTGTCATCTCCCCTGTATATAGTATCTACCTGTATGTCATCTCCTCCTGTATTAGACCTCGTTCACACGTTATTTGGTCAGTAATTTTTTTACCTCAGTATTTGTAAGCTAAATTGCAGCCTGATAAATCTCCAGCCAACAGGAAGCCCTCCCCCCTGGCAGTATATATTAGCTCACGCATACACATAATAGACAGGTCATGTGACTGGCAGCTGCCGTATTTCCTATATGGTACATTTGTTGCTCTTGTAGTTTGTCTGCTTATTAATCAGATTTTTATTTTTGAAGGATAATACCAGACTTGTGTGTGTTTTAGGGCGAGTTTCATGTGTAAATGTTGAGTTGCGTGTGGCGACATGCATGTAGCGACTTTTTGTGTGTCGAGTTGCATGTGACAGGTTAGTGTAACAAGTTGTGTGCAGCAAGTTTTGCGCATGGCGAGTTTTGCGCATGGCGAGTTTTATGTGTGGTGCGTTTTGAGTATGTGCAAGTTTTGTGTGAGGCAACTTTTGCATGTGTTGCAACTGTGTGCAAGTTTTGCGTGTGGAGAGTTTTCCATGAGGTGAGTTTTGCACGTGTGCCTAGTTTTGCGTGAACCTAGTTTTGCATGTGGCGAGTTTTGCATGTGCCAAATTTTGCGCGTGGCGAGTTTTGAGTGGTGATTTTTGTGTTTCGACTTTTATGTGGCGAGGTTGGTGTATGTGTGCTGAAATGTGTGCTGAGAGTGGTACATGTGTTCAAGCATGTGGTAGTGTGTGGCGCATATTGTGTGTGCGTTCATATCCCCATGTGTGGTGAGTATCCCATGTCGGGACCCACCTTAGCAACTGTACGGTATATACTCTTTGGCGCCATTGCTCTCATTCTTTAAGTCCCCCTTGTTCACATCTGGCAGCTGTCAATTTGCGTCCAAGACTTTTCCTTTCACTTTTTCCCCATTATGTAGATAGGGGCAAAATTGTTTGGTGAATTGGAACGCGCGGGGTTAAAATTTCGCCTCACAATATAGCCTGTGACGCTCTCGGGGTCCAGACGTGTGACTGTGCAAAATTTTGTGGCTGTAGCTGCGACGGTGCAGATGCCAATCCCGGACATACATACATACACACACACATATAGATATATATTAAAAGTAAACAGCCTTTTCATCATTATATAACTTCTCAAGAGATGTGGGCCTCTTAATAAATTTAGTCTATCTTACTCTGCTGGGCTTTTGGGCCAAGAGTGACATATGAAACACTAGCCTTGATAAATTCCCCCTATGGTGTTTGAGCAGAGCTACTTCTAGAAGACCTCCTGAAAGGTATGTTAACCTTTTGCACATAATTTTAAAAACCCCATTTTTGCCAGTCCAGTAAATAAAATGTATGCCAGATACTCACTCATGTAGAATTCAGCTACAATGCATCTCAGTTTTCTGGCGTGCATTATAGTAAATTTGCTGCACTGTGGTTGACCTCTTTTGAATCCCATTTACCGTATTTTAGGAAAACTGATGATCCTGGCATAAAATTAGAAATATCCATTGCTCTGCCTTTTGCAACTTTTTGGCACCAGAATTCTGACCTTAAGAAATGCTAAATTCATCTCCCATGTCTGCAGAAAGGACATGTACTTAGTTAAATGGTTATTCACAAAAACAAGTTATCATCTATACATGCGATAGTAGATTAATTGCAGATCTCTTGGAATCTGACTACTTGGATCCCAGTGATCTAGAGATCTTGCTTCTTGCTTCTGGATTGCCTCGTTCTGAATGATGCAAATTGTGCATGCTTGACTTTCGCTCCCTTCATCGTCTATGGGCCTGCTAGAAATAGTGGAGTGTTGTATTTTTCGGCAGTCCCATTTACCACACCCATTTATCAAAAGCTGGGGTGTAGCTAGAATGGCTGGTAAGGAATGCCATTTGGGGGTTGAATGCCAATATTTCACTCTGCATTGGCTAAAATATTAAAACTGAATTGTTGCCCTGGGTTAACGAAGACCAAGTTCTAAGGGCTCGCGCACACGACCATATTTTTTAGTCCGAGGCCCATCTGTTAAAATAACGGATCGCACTCGGACCAATGTTATTCAAAGTGCAGAGCATATGAGCAACTTTTTCTCTGACTAGATCTGCATGAGAAAAAAATTGCAGCATGCACTATGTTCCCCTGAAAATCGGATGAGACTCAGCCATTCAACTCTGAAAATCGGATGCCATCTGGAGCCACAGTACAGCATCCGATTTTTACGGATACATTGCATCTACATTACATGTTGTAGAATTCTGTAACATAGGAAACGAAAAATGGTCCTGTAAATGATTAATAGCTGCTATGTAGAAAAACAGATTATATACGGACTGCACACCAATGAGGCCATGTTCACACATTCAGTATTTGGTCAGTATTTTACCTCAGTATTTGTAAGCCAGAACCAGGAGTGGGTGATAAATACAGAAGTGGTGACGGGTTTCTATTATACTTTTCCTCTCATTGTTCCTCACCTGGTTTTGGCTTACAAATACTGAGGTAAAATACTGACCAAATACTGAACGCGTGACATTGGCCATTCAGAAGAAAAATCATCCCACTTTTCTGGATACAACTCTGAATGATTTGAGTATAATGTCTTGTGACTTCAGCCTAACCCTGACTGAACTATAAACGTTGGGCTGGCCTGATATACTGCTTTGTGCACCATTCCTGATGCATAGATTGGTGAGATGTATTTTCACTAAACATGACATAAGTAGATGGCACAGGCATCTGATATCTGAGAGGATAAAGGTGTAGGTACTGCCTCCAAGATCAAAAAGGCCAAGAATGAGACTCTTCAAAGATAGCCTGTCACTTGATTCATTCTGCCCAAACCATGGACATCATGAATAAGAGCCTGGCTGAAGGTTTGTAACCAGGGATGTCGTTATCTGAAAAGCCCAGACGTTTGAGAGAAAACATAGATTTAAGAACCGACTGGGACTGTAGGGAGAGACCTGACTAGTCTAGCACCAGCCCTTGCTGGTTTATCTTCCATCCACTCTAGTTGATAGACAGGTCTTTCCCTATGTAGACACCTGGGTAGGAACAAGGGTTGCCGTGATGGGCTAGTCAGGTCTCTCTCAACAATGCTGGTTGACGCTTAAAGCAATGTTCTCTTTTAACCCCTTAGTGACGGAGCCATATTTTTGAAATCTGACCAGTGTCACTTTATGTGGTAATAACTCCGCAACGCTTCAACAAATCCCAGTGATTTTAATATTGTTTTTTCCTGACACATTACACTTTATGATAATGGTAAACTTAGGTCAATATGTTTTGTGTTTATTTTTAAAAAATCTCAAAAATTTGAGAAAAATGTTAAAAAATTTGCAATTTTCTAAATTTGAATGATTATCCCTTTAATCCAGATGGCCATTCCACAGCAACCCATTAATAAATAACGTTTCCCTTGTGTCGGCTTTATATCAGCTCCATTTGTAAAATGTTATTTTATTTTGTTAGCATTTTAGGAGGTTTAAAAATGTAGCAGCAATTTTTCATTTTTTCAAGGAAATTTACAAAATTGTATTTCTTTAGGGACTTATCCATGTTTGAAGTGACTTTAGGGGTCTCATATATTGGGAAACCCCCAAACGTGATACCATTTTAAAAACAGCACCCCCTGACATATTGAAAACTGCAGTCAGGTAGTTTATTAACCCTTCATGTGCTTTACAGGAATTAATGCAAAGTGGCATGACAGAAATGAAAATGTGTATTATTACCACCTAAATGCCTGCTATCTTCTGAACAGATTACTAGAGCTGTCGGACTGTAAGGCCGCTTTTTTGTCATGAATTGCCACGGCAAACATCAGGACCACAAAATCATGATCTGAGGGCACCAATTGGGATAAAGAGGAAGCCCCCACACTCTGTTAACCATTTATATGATGTAATCACTATTTACAGCAGCATCTAAGGGGTTAAACAGATTTGGACGGTGCAAACACTGATCGTGGCTGATGCAGCAAGTTGTCAGCTATCGTGTACAGCCGACAGCTACTGGATTGTCATCTGTATGGGGAGGCTATGCTCTTATATCTCAGGTCAGTTAAAAGACGTATTGGCTGTCATTAAGGGGTTAAACACCCGCCCCCGCAGAGCGTGCCAGAGAAAAACATGCCTGACTGCAATTGGTCGGCCAGGCTCAGATTCATGGTGCCTTTGGTTTAAACAGTATGAATCAAGTGGCAGGCTTTTTATTTTTATTTATTTTAGAAAATTGCGATTTTCATGTTCAGGATTCCAAAATTTTACTCATGGTTTGCATTGGATGATATAGGAAACAAAAAAAAAGGAATATTGTGTGATGCTTCGGCATGGTGGCCATAATGTCATCTGACATTGCTAGACATGGTTTGCATTTCTCTCATCAGATATCACCATGATATAAAATTACTGACATTTCCGAGCCTTTTCACATTTACATGAATGTTTTACTTTTCCCAGATAGGTTTGTCTTATTAAGAGTTAATGTAATCCCTTCCATTCATTGTCCGGTTACACTGTTTGCTTCAGTAGTCCAGGGACTTTCACGCACTGTGATGCTTGTTGGCTCCAAGACATGAGATTTGGCTGGCAGAAGAGTAGCAGAAAGTATTCTTGGAACAGATTATGTCACTCCAGGGCAGATGTGAGCTACATTGTGGCAGACTCCGTGTGTGGCATGTGGGCAGCGCAGCACACAATATGTTCTGTTATTTCTACTAAGCCCCTTGCTTTAGGATGCGTGGGTGGACTTCCACTTTAAAAGACTAAAATACTGGAAATCTGTCCCCCCTCCTTACCCCTTTTCGCTACATGCCCAGTCCATCTGCCGCCATCATTTATGAAGTTAGGAACTGAATAATGTAGATCTGGTATTTTCTTTTCTTTCTGTCATTATATTGGGTTTATTAATAATCACTGGGCTGTGGATATATAACTGGAACTTCATGGGGTATCCCAACGACAATCCAGATAATGTGGAATGTCCCTGTGAAAAAAAAGCTATAATGGCGGCTATGTTAGTTGTCACTCCTCTTTTCAAGAAACTGCTGATAACATTTTTCACAACTGCAATTTGTAGAGAGTTTAAAGCACAAAAGTGTAGCTGTAGGTGGTGCAAAAGTAGAAGCCGCACATAGGCCCTGATGTTTGAGGTGGTCCAAAAACCCCTCTACTACTTAAAGGAAATCTGGCACCAGGTTAATCTGAGAGCAGCATGATGTCAGGGCAGGAGGCCCGGATTTAGGGGGGGGGGGGGCGGGGCAAGGGGCCCGGGCCCTGGGCCTCCCACCAACATAGGGATAAATATCTCAAAACATATAAAATACATGTCTCTTTACTGTGAACTAATGATAAGGAACATTTAACAAAAGAGAAACTATTGAAAGTATAGGGACCTGGCTACGGTCCTACATCGCAGTGGCTGGCGCAGAGCGGCAGAGTCATGGCACCTGACCTGCATAAGCATCCACTGACCTGTCTAGCTTAGCCAGACTTCCTTAGTACCGTCCGTGTACCTAATGCTTAGCTTATGACATGCGGCAGCCTTCTCCGATCCCAACAGAAGCTTCTAGGCGCTACCTATTCAGCTATATGATCGCTCCCCCAGATTAGATCAGATGAGAGTTTGTTCAGCTACCTTCGAGGAGGGAGGCGGAGCCACGATGTCGGCGCGAGAAGAGGATTCTCCACCGCGGAGCGCAGCAGGACTTCACTCTGGATCTTCAGTCACTGAAGATCCAGAGGTGAAGTGGGTCAGTCTTCACAGTGTCGCGGTGGGTGAGTATGATCTCTGCCTGTCTGTCTGTGTGTGTCTGTCTATCTGTGTATCTTTCTTGCAGCTCCTGTCCTACACAGTACCATACTGTATATACAGGTCCACACTATATCCTGCATTACAGTGTGTTCGTGTATACTGTTGTACAGTGCCTTGCGAAAGTATTCGGCACCTTGGAACTTTTCATCCCTTTCCCACATATCATGCTTCAAACATAAAGATACCAAATGTAAATTTTTGGTGAAGAATCAACAACAAGTGGCACAAAACTGTAAAGTTGAACGAAATGTATTGGTTATTTGAAATTTTTGTGGAAATACAAAAAATGAAAAGTTGGGCGTGCAATATTTCAGCTTGAAGGACAGAGGACATCATGAAGACCAAGGAACCAACAGGCAGGTCCGTGATACTGTTGTGGAGAAGTTTAAAGCCGAATTTGGATACAAAATGATTTCCAAAACTTTAAACATCTCAAGGAGCATTATGCAAGCGTCATATTGAAATGGAAGGAGTATCATACCACTGCAAATCTACCAAGACCCGGCCGTCCCTCTAAACTTCATCTCAAACAAGGAGAAGACTGATCAGAGATGCAGCCAAGAGGCCCATGATCACTCTGGATGAACTGCGGAGATCTACAGCTGAGGTGGGACAGCCTGTCCATAGGACAACAATCAGTCGTACACTGCACAAATCTGACCTTTATGGAAGAGTGGCAAGAAGAAAGACATTTCTCAATGATATCCATAAAAAGTGTCGTTTAAAGTTTGCAACAAGCCACCTGGGAGAAACACCAAACATGTGGAAGAAGGTGCTTTGGTCAGACGAAACCAAAATCTAACTTTTTGGCAACAATGCCAAACAATATGTTTGGCGTAAAGGCAACACAGCTCATCACCCTGAACACACCATCCCCACTGTCAAACATGGTGGTGGCAGCATCATGCTTTGGTCCTGCTTTTCTTCAGCAGAGACAAGGAAGATGGTTAAAATTGATGGGAAGATGGATGGAGCTAAATACAGGACCATTCTGGAAGAAAACCTGTTGGAGTCTGCAAAAGACCTGAGACTGGGACGGAGATTTGTCTTCCAATAAGACAATGATCCCAAACATAAAGCAAAATCTACAAAGGAATGGTTCACAAATAAATGTATCCAGGTGTTAGAATGGCCAAGTCAAAGTCCAGACCTCAATCCAATCGGGAATCTGTGGAAAGAGCTGAAAACTGCTATTCACAAACGATCTCCATCAAACCTCACTGAGCTCGAGCTGTTTGCCAAGGAAGAATGGGCAAGAATTTCAGTCTCTCAATGTACAAAACTGATAGAGACATACCCCAAGCGACTTACAGCTGTAGTTGCAGCAAAAGGTGGCGCAACAAAGTATTAAGTTAAAGGGGCCGAATAATATTGCACGCCGCACTTTTCACTTATTGAATTTCCACAAAAATTTAAAATAACCAATAAACTTCGTTCAACTTCACAATTGTGTTCCACTTGTTGTTGATTCATTACCAAAAAATTACATTTAGTATCTTGAATGTTTGAAGCATAATATGTGGGAATAGGTTGAAAAATTCCAGGAGGCCGAATACGTTCGCAAGGCACTGTATTTTGGTGTGGACCTGTTTACAGTATAGTGCTGTGTATACACTTTATACAGCCCCTCAGCCTCTATTCTATATACAGCCAGCACAGCAGCAGCCTCTGATATACACAAGGATCAGTCCTAGGCCCCCTCCTCTTCTCTTTGTATACTGCCCCTATTGGACAAACAATCAGTAGATTTGGCTTCCAGTACCATCTCTATGCTGACGACACCCAACTATACACTTCTTCTCCTGATCTCACGCCTGCCTTATTAGAAAACACCAGTGATTGTCTTACCGCTGTCTCTAGCATCATGTCCTCCCTCTATCTGAAACTAAACCTGTCAAAAACTGAACTCCTCGTGTTTTCTCCCTCTACTAACCTACCTTTGCCTGACATTGCCATCTCCGTTTGCGGTTCCACCATTACTCCAAAGCAACATGCCCGCTGCCTTGGGGTCATCCTTGATTCTGACCTTTCATTCACCCCCCACATTCGATCACTGGCTCGCTCTTCTTACCTGCATCTCAAAAACATTTCTAGAATTCGCCCTTTTCTTACTTTCGACTCTGCAAAAACTCTTACTGTTTCACTTATTCATTCTCGTCTGGACTATTGTAACTCTCTACTAATCGGCCTCCCTCTTACCAAACTCTCCCCGCTCCAATCTGTCCTGAATGCTGCTGCCAGGATCATATTCCTCACCAACCGTTACACCGATGCCTCTACCTTGTGCCAGTCATTACACTGGTTACCCATCCACTCAAGAATCCAGTACAAAACTACTACCCTCATCCACAAAGCACTCCATGGCTCAGCACCACCCTACATCTCCTCTCTGGTCTCAGTCTACCACCCTACCCGTGCCCTCCGCTCCGCTGATGACCTCAGGTTAGCATCCTCAATAATCAGAACCTCCCACTCCCGTCTCCAAGACTTTACACGTGCTGCGCCGATTCTTTGGAATGCACTACCTAGGTTAATACGATTAATCCCCAATCCCCACAGTTTTAAGCGTGCCCTAAAAACTCATTTGTTCAGACTGGCCTACCGCCTCAATGCATTAACCTAACGATCCCTGTGTGGCCTATATTAAAAAAAAAAAAAATTAATTAACTGGTTCATGCAGCTTTACATGAACACCCAAGCCTTACACTATGGCTGGTCCGAATAACTATAGCAATTGTTACCATCCACCTCTCGTGTCTCCCCTTTTCCTCATAGTTTGTAAGCTTACGAGCAGGGCCCTCACTCCTCTTGGTATCTGTTTTGAACTGTATTTCTGTTATGCTGTAATGTCTATTGTATGTACAAGTCCCCTCTATAATTTGTAAAGCGCTGCGGAATATGTTGGCGCTATATAAATAAAAATTATTATTATTATTATTATTACACAGCCCGACAGCAGCCCCTCATATATATACAGCCCAGCAGCAGCTTCTAATATATACAGCCCAGCAACAGCCCCTCATATATATATATATATATATATATATATATATATACACAGCCCAGCACCAGCCCCTCATATATATTTATATACAGCCCAGCAGAAACCTCTCATACATACAGTATAGAGCCCAGCAGAAGCCTCTGACATATAGAGCCCAGCAGCAGTCTTTGATATAGACAGCCCAAATTTCTACAATACAAATTTAGCTTTTTTACCCATCTGAAAGAACTGTCTTCAGACGAGCTTAAGGCCACAGCAGAGCAACTCGTCAGATGACTTGGACATTACATTTATCGATGAACTGTGTCAGTTTGTAACATTTGTCAATTTATTCACAGACGAGGAGCCAAAACGTATCAGCACTGAACTTTTCATGTACAAGCTTATCATAGAAAAGGCTGTGCAGGATACTTTCCCAAATATTGAGATAGCTCTAAGGATATATCTAATTTTGATGGTAACAAACTGCAGTGGTGAGCGTTCCTTCTCAAAACTCAAATTATTTGAAAACTGATTAAGGACATCCATGAAGCAGGAACTACTTGTAAATTTGGCTATCATGAGCATCAAGTCAGATCTACTGCGTGAATTGGACTTTAGTGACATCATTAGTGATTTTGCTGCAGGAAAATCAAGGAAAGTGCCTGGATTGTAAAAAATGAATGATTTTACCTGAATTACTCTGCGTAAATGATTTCTGTAAATAAACTTGCGTTCGTTTCATTTTGTGTTTTTGCATTACATATTGCAACACCTTGAAAAATGGGCCTCCCTCCAAAATGGGCCCCGGGCCACCCACCTCTTAAATCCGGCCCTGCGGGGCAGAGACATTGATTCCAGCGATGTGTCACTTACTGGCCTGATCAGTGTATTTGGATAAAAAATTGCTTTATTAGCAGCAGAAAATCACTAGAGGACTACGCTGTGTTCCAAATTATGATGCAAATTTGATTTATGTGTCATAAAGATTTAATTGTTTTGTTTTTCAAATAAACTCATGGATGGCATTGTGTCTCAGGGCTCAATACATAGTAACATAGTAACATAGTAACATAGTTAGTAAGGCCGAAAAAAGACATTTGTCCATCCAGTTCAGCCTATATTCCATCATAATAAATCCCCAGATCTACGTCCTTCTACAGAACCTAATAATTGTATGATACAATATTGTTCTGCTCTAGGAAGACATCCAGGCCTCTCTTGAACCCCTCAACTGAGTTCGCCATCACCACCTCCTCAGGCAAGCAATTCCAGATTCCCACTGCCCTAACAGTAAAGAATCCTCTTCTATGTTGGTGGAAAAACCTTCTCTCCTCCAGACGCAAAGAATGCCCCCTTGTGCCCGTCACCTTCCTTGGTATAAACAGATCCTCAGCGAGATATTTGTATTGTCCCCTTATATACTTATACATGGTTATTAGATCGCCCCTCAGTCGTCTTTTTTCTAGACTAAATAATCCTAATTTTGCTAATCTATCTGGGTATTGTAGTTCTCCCATCCCCTTTATTAATTTTGTTGCCCTCCTTTGTACTCTCTCTAGTTCCATTATAGCCTTCCTGAGCACCGGTGCCCAAAACTGGACACAGTACTCCATGTGCGGTCTAACTAGGGATTTGTACAGAGGCAGTATAATGCTCTCATCATGTGTATCCAGACCTCTTTTAATGCACCCCATGATCCTGTTTGCCTTGGCAGCTGCTGCCTGGCACTGGCTGCTCCAGGTAAGTTTATCATTAACTAGGATCCCCAAGTCCTTCTCCCTGTCAGATTTACCCAGTGGTTTCCCATTCAGTGTGTAATGGTGATATTGATTCCTTCTTCCCATGTGTATAACCTTACATTTATCATTGTTAAACCTCATCTGCCACCTTTCAGCCCAAGTTTCCAACTTATCCAGATCCATCTGTAGCAGAATACTATCTTCTCTTGTATTAACTGCTTTACATAGTTTTGTATCATCTGCAAATATCGATATTTTACTGTGTAAACCTTCTACCAGATCATTAATGAATATGTTGAAGAGAACAGGTCCCAATACCGACCCCTGCGGTACCCCACTGGTCACAGCGACCCAGTTAGAGACTATACCATTTATAACCACCCTCTGCTTTCTATCACTAAGCCAGTTATTAACCCATTTACACACATTTTCCCCCAGACCAAGCATTCCTATTTTGTGTACCAACCTCTTGTGCGGCACGGTATCAAACGCTTTGGAAAAATCGAGATATACCACGTCCAATGACTCACCGTGGTCCAGCCTATAGCTTACCTCTTCATAAAAACTGATTAGATTGGTTTGACAGGAGCGATTTCTCATAAACCCATGCTGATATGGAGTTAAACAGTTATTCTCATTGAGATAATCCAGAATAACATCCCTCAGAAACCCTTCAAATATTTTACCAACAATAGAGGTTAGACTTACTGGCCTATAATTTCCAGGTTCACTTTTAGAGCCCTTTTTGAATATTGGCACCACATTTGCTATGCGCCAGTCCTGCGGAACAGACCCTGTCGCTATAGAGTCCCTAAAAATAAGAAATAATGGTTTATCTATTACATTACTTAGTTCTCTTAGTACTCGTGGGTGTATGCCATCCGGACCCGGAGATTTATCTATTTTAATCTTATTTAGCCGGTTTCGCACCTCTTCTTGGGTTAGATTGGTGACCCTTAATATAGGGTTTTCATTGTTTCTTGGGATTTCACCTAGCATTTCATTTTCCACTGTGAATACCGTGGAGAAGAAGGTGTTTAATATGTTAGCTTTTTCCTCGTCATCTACAACCATTCTTTCCTCACTATTTTTTAAGGGGCCTACATTTTCAGTTTTTATTCTTTTACTATTGATATAGTTGAAGAACAGTTTGGGATTAGTTTTACTCTCCTTAGCAATGTGCTTCTCTGTTTCCTTTTTGGCAGCTTTAATTAGTTTTTTAGATAAGGTATTTTTCTCCCTATAGTTTTTTAGAGCTTCAATGGTGCCATCCTGCTTTAGTAGTGCAAATGCTTTCTTTTTACTGTTAATTGCCTGTCTTACTTCTTTGTTTAGCCACATTGGGTTTTTCCTATTTCTAGTCCTTTTATTCCCACAAGGTATAAACCGCTTACACTGCCTATTTAGGATGTTCTTAAACATTTCCCATTTATTATCTGTATTCTTATTTCTGAGGATATTGTCCCAGTCTACCAGATTAAGGGCATCTCTTAGCTGGTCAAACTTTGCCTTCCTAAAGTTCAGTGTTTTTGTGACTCCCTGACAAGTCCCCCTAGTGAAAGACAGGTGAAACTGTACAATATTGTGGTCGCTATTTCCTAGATGCCCAACCACCTGCAGATTTGTTATTCTGTCAGGTCTATTAGATAGTATTAGGTCTAAAAGTGCTGCTCCTCTGGTTGGATTCTGCACCAATTGTGAAAGATAATTTTTCTTGGTTATTAGCAGAAACCTGTTGCCTTTATGGGTTTCACAGGTTTCTGTTTCCCAGTTAATATCCGGGTAGTTAAAGTCTCCCATAACCAGGACCTCATTATGGGTTGCAGCTTCATCTATCTGCTTTAGAAGTAGACTTTCCATGGTTTCTGTTATATTTGGGGGTTTGTAACAGACCCCAATGAGAATTTTGTTACCATTTTTCCCTCCATGAATTTCGACCCATATGGACTCGTCATCCTCATTTCCTTCGCTAATATCCTCCCTTAAAGTGGACTTTAGACAAGACTTTACATAGAGACAAACCCCTCCTCCTCTCCGATTTTTACGATCCTTTCTAAACAAACTGTAACCCTGTAAGTTAACTGCCCAGTCATAGCTTTCATCTAACCATGTCTCGGTTATTCCCACTATGTCAAAGTTACCTGTAGATATTTCTGCTTCTAGTTCTTCCATCTTGTTTGTCAGGCTTCTGGCGTTTGCGAGCATGCAGTTTAGAGGATTTTGTTTTGTTCCAATCTCCTCGCTGTGGATTGTTTTAGAAATGTTCTTACCTCCCTTCTGAGTATGTTTTCCTGGGTCTTCTTTGTTCAAGTCTAATGTTTTTCTTCCCGTCCCCTCTTCTTCTAGTTTAACGCCCTCCTGATGAGTGTAGCGAGTCTTCTGGCGAATGTGTGTTTCCCAGGTTTGTTGAGGTGTAGTCCATCTCTGGCGAGGAGTCCATCGTACAAGTAATTCACACCATGGTCCAGGAATCCGAATCCTTGTTGTCTGCACCATCGTCTTAGCCAGTTGTTTGCATCAAGGATCCTGTTCCATCTCCTGGTGCCATGCCCGTCTACTGGAAGGATAGAAGAAAAAACTACCTGTGCATCCAGTTCCTTTACTTTCTTCCCCAACTCTTCAAAGTCCTTGCAGATTGTTGGTAGGTCCTTCCTTGCCGTGTCATTGGTGCCAACATGTATCAGAAGAAATGGGTGGACGTCCTTGGAGCTGAAGAGCTTTGGTATCCTATCGGTCACATCCTTGATCATCGCACCTGGAAGGCAGCATACTTCTCTTGCAGTTATGTCCGGTCTGCAGATGGCTGCTTCTGTGCCTCTCAGTAGTGAGTCTCCCACCACCACCACTCTTCGTTGCTTCTTGGCTGTACTTTTTGCTGTCACTTGTTGCTGTGTGCCCTTTTCTTTTTTGCTTGCTGGTATTGCTTCATCCTTAGGTGTGCCATCTTCATCCTCTACAAAGATTTGATATCGGTTCTTCAGTTGTGTGGTTGGTGATTTCTCCATGGTCTTCTTGCTTCTTTTGGTCACATGCTTCCACTCATCTGCTTTTGGAGGTTCTCTGACACTTTTTTCACCTTCTGTAACCAGTAGAGATGCTTCTGTTCTGTCTAGAAAGTCTTCATTCTCTTTGATGAGTTTCAAAGTTGCTATTCTTTCTTCCAGACCCCGCACCTTTTCTTCTAAAAGGGCCACTAGTCTACACTTCTGACAGGTGAAATTTGATTCTTCTTCTGGTCGATCTGTGAACATGTAGCACATGCTGCAGCTCACCATGTAGGTTGTCACATCTGCCATGTTGCTCCTAGATCCTGCTGACTTGCTGTGTGTTTTCCTTCTTGTGTAATCTACTCAGCTAGATAACTGAAATCAATCTTAAACACATGTGATAATTACCGTATATACTCGAGTATAAGCCGACCCGAGTATAAGCCGACCCCCCTAATTTTACCACAAAAAACTGGGAAAACTTATTGACTCGAGTATATGCCTAGGGTGGAAAACGCAGCAGCTACCGGTGAATTTCAAAAATAAAAATAGATGCTCCATACCGTTCATTATGGCCCCATAGCTGTGCTATATAGTGCTCTGCGCCGTTCATTATTGCCCCATAGCTGTGCCATATGGTGCTCTGCACCTTTCATTATTTCCCCATAGCTGTGCCATATAGTGCTCTGCACCGTTCATTATTGCCCCATAGCTGTGCCATATAGTGCTCTGCACCGTTCATTATTTCCCCATAGCTGTGACATATAGTGCTCTGTACCGTTCATTATTACCCCATAGATGTGCCATATAGTGCTCTGCACCGTTCATTATTGCCCCATAGATGTACCATAGAAAGGTGTGCCATATAGTGCTCTGCACTGTTCATTATTGCCCCATAGCTGTGCCATATAGTGCTCTGCACAGTTCGTTATTGCCCCATGGCTGTGCCATATAGTGCTCTGCACAGTTCATTATTGCCCCATAGCTGTGCCATATAGTGCTCTGCACCGTTCATTATTGCCCCATAGCTGTGCCATATAGTGCTCTGCACCGTTCATTATTGCCCCATAGATGTGCCATATAGTGCTCTGCACCGTTCATTATTGCCCCATAGCTGTGACATATAGTGCTCTGCACAGTTCATTATAGCCCCATAGCTGTGCCATATAGAGCTCTGCACCGTTCATTATTGCCCCATAGCTGTGCCATATAGTGCTCTGCACCGTTCATTATTGCCCCATAGCTGTGCCATATAGTGCTCTGCACCATTCATTATTGCCCCATAGCTGTGCCATATAGTGCTCTGCACCGTTCATTATTGCCCCATAGCTGTGCCATATAGTGCTCTGCACCGTTCATTATTGCCCCATAGCTGTGCCATACAGTGCTCTGCACCGTTCATTATTGCCCCATAGA
The DNA here is from genome assembly GCF_032444005.1 of Ranitomeya imitator. Lineage (NCBI taxonomy): Eukaryota > Metazoa > Chordata > Amphibia > Anura > Dendrobatidae > Ranitomeya > Ranitomeya imitator. The sequence goes on along the minus strand of NC_091286.1, from coordinate 570,718,664 downwards.
TGTGCCATATAGTGCTCTGCACCGTTCATTATTGCCCCATAGCTGTGCCATATAGTGCTCTGCACAGTTCATTATTGCCCCATAGCTGTGCCATATAGTGCTCTGCACCGTTCATTATTGCCCCATAGCTGTGCCATATAGTGCTCTGCACCGTTCATTATTGCTCCATAGCTGTGCCATATAGTGCTCTGCACCATTCATTATTGCCCCATAGCTGTGCCATATAGTGCTCTGCACCGTTCATTCTTGCCCCATAACTGTGCCATATAGCGCTCTGCACCGTTCATTCTTGCCCCATAGCTGTACCATATAGTGCTCTGCACCGTTCATTCTTGCCCCATAACTGTGCCATATAGTGCTCTGCACCGTTCATTCTTGCCCCATAGCTGTGCCATATAGTGCTCTGCACAGTTCATTATTGGCCCATAGCTGTGACATATAGTGCTCTGCACAGTTCATTATTGCCCCATAGCTGTGCCATATAGTGCTCTGCACCATTCATTATTGCCCCATAGATGTGCCATATAGTGCTCTGCAACGTTCATTATTGCCCCATAGATGTACCATAGAAAGGTGTGCCATATAGTGCTCTGCACCGTTCATTATTGCCCCATAGCTGTGACATATAGTGCTCTGCACAGTTCATTATTGCCCCATAGCTGTGCCATATAGTGCTCTGCACCGTTCATTATTGCCCCATAGCTGTGCCATATAGTGCTCTGCACCGTTCATTCTTGCCCCATAGCTGTGCCATATAGTGCTCTGCATCGTTCATTCTTGCCCCATAACTGTGCCATATAGTGCTCTGCACCGTTCATTATTGCCCCATAGCTGTGCCATATAGTGCTCTGCACCGTTCATTCTTGCCCCATAGCTGTGCCATATAGTGCTCTGCACCGTTCATTATTGCCCCATAGCTGTGCCATATAGTGCTCTGCACCGTTCATTCTTGCCCCATAGCTGTGACATATAGTGCTCTGCACAGTTCATTATTGCCCCATAGCTGTGCCATATAGTGCTCTGCACCATTCATTATTGCCCCATAGCTGTGCCATATAGTGCTCTGCACCATTCATTATTGCCCCATAGCTGTGCCATATAGTGCTCTGCACCGTTCATTCTTGCCCCATAACTGTGCCATATAGCGCTCTGCACCGTTCATTCTTGCCCCATAGTTGTGCCATATAGTGCTCTGCACCATTCATTGTTGCCCCATAGCTGTGCCATATAGTGCTCTGCACCGTTCATTCTTGCCCCATAGCTGTGCCATATAGTGCTCTGCACCATTCATTATTGCCCCATAGCTGTGCCATATAGTGCTCTGCACCGTTCATTATTGCCCCATAGCTGTGCCATATAGTGCTCTGCACCGTTCATTATTGCCCCATAGCTGTGCCATACAGTGCTCTGCACCATTCATTATTGCCCCATAGATGTGCCATATAGTGCTCTGCACCGTTCATTATTGCCCCATAGCTGTGCCATATAGTGCTCTGCACAGTTCATTATTGCCCCATAGCTGTGCCATATAGTGCTCTGCACCGTTCATTATTGCCCCATAGCTGTGCCATATAGTGCTCTGCACCGTTCATTATTGCTCCATAGCTGTGCCATATAGTGCTCTGCACCATTCATTATTGCCCCATAGCTGTGCCATATAGTGCTCTGCACCGTTCATTCTTGCCCCATAACTGTGCCATATAGCGCTCTGCACCGTTCATTCTTGCCCCATAGCTGTACCATATAGTGCTCTGCACCGTTCATTCTTGCCCCATAACTGTGCCATATAGTGCTCTGCACCGTTCATTCTTGCCCCATAGCTGTGCCATATTGTGCTCTGCACCGTTCATTATTGCCCCATAGCTGTGACATATAGTGCTCTGCACAGTTCATTATTGCCCCATAGCTGTGCCATATAGTGCTCTGCACCATTCATTATTGCCCCATAGATGTGCCATATAGTGCTCTGCAACGTTCATTATTGCCCCATAGATGTACCATAGAAAGGTGTGCCATATAGTGCTCTGCACCGTTCATTATTGCCCCATAGCTGTGACATATAGTGCTCTGCACAGTTCATTATTGCCCCATAGCTGTGCCATATAGTGCTCTGCACCGTTCATTATTGCCCCATAGCTGTGCCATATAGTGCTCTGCACCGTTCATTCTTGCCCCATAGCTGTGCCATATAGTGCTCTGCATCGTTCATTCTTGCCCCATAACTGTGCCATACAGTGCTCTGCACCGTTCATTATTGCCCCATAGCTGTGCCATATAGTGCTCTGCACCGTTCATTCTTGCCCCATAGCTGTGCCATATAGTGCTCTGCACCGTTCATTATTGCCCCATAGCTGTGCCATATAGTGCTCTGCACCGTTCATTCTTGCCCCATAGCTGTGACATATAGTGCTCTGCACAGTTCATTATTGCCCCATAGCTGTGCCATATAGTGCTCTGCACCGTTCATTATTGCCCCATAGCTGTGCCATATAGTGCTCTGCACCATTCATTATTGCCCCATAGCTGTGCCATATAGTGCTCTGCACCGTTCATTCTTGCCCCATAACTGTGCCATATAGCGCTCTGCACCGTTCATTCTTGCCCCATAGTTGTGCCATATAGTGCTCTGCACCATTCATTGTTGCCCCATAGCTGTGCCATATAACCCTCTGCACCGTTCATTCTTGCCCCATAGCTGTGCCATATAGTGCTCTGCACCGTTCATTATTGCCCCATAACTGTGCCATATAGTGCACTGCACCGTTCATTCTTGCCCCATAGCTGTGCCATATAGTGCTCTGTACCGTTCATTCTTGCTCCATAGCTGTGCCATATAGTGCTCTGCACCATTCATTCTTGCCCCATAGCTGTGCCATATAGTGCTCTGCACCGTTCATTCTTGCCCCATAGCTGTGCCATATAGTGCTCTGCACCGTTCATTCTTGCCCCATAGCTGTGCCATATAGTGCTCTGCACTGTTCATTCTTGCCCCAGAGCTGTGCCATATAGTGCTCTGCACAGTTCATTCTTGCCCCATAGCTGTGCCATATAGTGCTCTGCACCGTTCATTCTTGCCCCATAACTGTGCCATATAGTGCTTTGCACAGTTCATTCTTTCCCCATAGCTGTGCCTTATAGTGCTCTGCACCGTTCATTCTTGCCCCATAGGTGTGCCATATAGTTTTCTGCACGGTTCATTTTTGTCCCATAGCTGTGCCATATAGTGCTCTGCACCGTTCATTCTTGCCCCATAGCTGTGCCATATAGTGCTCTGCACCATTCATTTTTGCCCCATAGCTGTGCCATATAGTGCTCTGCACCATTCATTTTTGCCCCATAGCTGTGCCATATAGTGCTCTGCACCATTCATTCTTGCCCCATAGCTGTGCCATATAGTGCTCTGCACCGTTCATTCTTGCCCCATAGCTGTGCCATATAGTGCTCTGCACAGTTCATTCTTGCCCCATAGCTGTGCCTTATAGTGCTCTGCACCGTTCATTCTTGCCCCATAGCTGTGCCATATAGTGCTCTGCACCGTTCATTCTTGCCCCATAGCTGTGCCATATAGTGCTCTGCACCGTTCATTCTTGCCCCATAGTTGTGCCATATAGCGCTCTGCACCGTTCATTCTTGCCCCATAACTGTGCCATATAGCGCTCTGCACCGTTCATTCTTGCCCCATAGTTGTGCCATATAACGCTCTGCACCGTTCATTCTTGCCCCATAGCTGTGCCATATAGTGCTCTGCACCGTTCATTATTGCCCCATAACTGTGCCATATAGTGCTCTGCACCGTTCATTCTTGCCCCATAGCTGTGCCATATAGTGCTCTGTACTGTTCATTCTTGCCCCATAGCTGTGCCATATAGTGCTCTGCACCATTCATTCTTGCCCCATCGCTGTGCCATATAGTGCTCTGCACCGTTCATTCTTGCCCCATAGCTGTGCCATATAGTGCTCTGCACCGTTCATTCTTGCCCCATAACTGTGCCATATAGTGCTCTGCACAGTTCATTCTTGCCCCATAGCTGTGCCTTATAGTGCTCTGCACCGTTCATTCTTGCCCCATAGCTGTGCCATATAGTGCTCTGCACGGTTCATTTTTGCCCCATAGCTGTGCCATATAGTGCTCTGCACCGTTCATTCTTGCCCCATAGCTGTGCCATATAGTGCTCTGCACCATTCATTATTGCCCCATAGATGTGCCATATAGTGCTCTGCAACGTTCATTATTGCCCCATAGATGTACCATAGAAAGGTGTGCCATATAGTGCTCTGCACCGTTCATTATTGCCCCATAGCTGTGACATATAGTGCTCTGCACAGTTCATTATTGCCCCATAGCTGTGCCATATAGTGCTCTGCACCGTTCATTATTGCCCCATAGCTGTGCCATATAGTGCTCTGCACCGTTCATTCTTGCCCCATAGCTGTGCCATATAGTGCTCTGCATCGTTCATTCTTGCCCCATAACTGTGCCATATAGTGCTCTGCACCGTTCATTATTGCCCCATAGCTGTGCCATATAGTGCTCTGCACCGTTCATTCTTGCCCCATAGCTGTGCCATATAGTGCTCTGCACCGTTCATTATTGCCCCATAGCTGTGCCATATAGTGCTCTGCACCGTTCATTCTTGCCCCATAGCTGTGACATATAGTGCTCTGCACAGTTCATTATTGCCCCATAGCTGTGCCATATAGTGCTCTGCACCGTTCATTATTGCCCCATAGCTGTGCCATATAGTGCTCTGCACCATTCATTATTGCCCCATAGCTGTGCCATATAGTGCTCTGCACCGTTCATTCTTGCCCCATAACTGTGCCATATAGCGCTCTGCACCGTTCATTCTTGCCCCATAGTTGTGCCATATAGTGCTCTGCACCATTCATTGTTGCCCCATAGCTGTGCCATATAACCCTCTGCACCGTTCATTCTTGCCCCATAGCTGTGCCATATAGTGCTCTGCACCGTTCATTATTGCCCCATAACTGTGCCATATAGTGCACTGCACCGTTCATTCTTGCCCCATAGCTGTGCCATATAGTGCTCTGTACCGTTCATTCTTGCTCCATAGCTGTGCCATATAGTGCTCTGCACCATTCATTCTTGCCCCATAGCTGTGCCATATAGTGCTCTGCACCGTTCATTCTTGCCCCATAGCTGTGCCATATAGTGCTCTGCACCGTTCATTCTTGCCCCATAGCTGTGCCATATAGTGCTCTGCACTGTTCATTCTTGCCCCATAGCTGTGCCATATAGTGCTCTGCACCGTTCATTCTTGCCCCATAGCTGTGCCATGTAGTGCTCTGCACCGTTCATTCTTGCCCCATAACTGTGCCATATAGTGCTTTGCACAGTTCATTCTTGCCCCATAGCTGTGCCTTATAGTGCTCTGCACCGTTCATTCTTGCCCCATAGGTGTGCCATATAGTTTTCTGCACGGTTCATTTTTGTCCCATAGCTGTGCCATATAGTGCTCTGCACCGTTCATTCTTGCCCCATAGCTGTGCCATATAGTGCTCTGCACCATTCATTTTTGCCCCATAGCTGTGCCATATAGTGCTCTGCACCATTCATTTTTGCCCCATAGCTGTGCCATATAGTGCTCTGCACCGTTCATTCTTGCCCCATAGCTGTGCCATATAGTGCTCTGCACCGTTCATTCTTGCCCCATAGCTGTGCCATATAGTGCTCTGCACAGTTCATTCTTGCCCCATAGCTGTGCCTTATAGTGCTCTGCACCGTTCATTCTTGCCCCATAGCTGTGCCATATAGTGCTCTGCACGGTTCATTTTTGCCCCATAGCTGTGCCATATAGTGCTCTGCACCGTTCATTCTTGCCCCATAGCTGTGCCATATAGTGCTCTGCACCATTCATTATTGCCCCATAGATGTGCCATATAGTGCTCTGCAACGTTCATTATTGCCCCATAGATGTACCATAGAAAGGTGTGCCATATAGTGCTCTGCACCGTTCATTATTGCCCCATAGCTGTGACATATAGTGCTCTGCACAGTTCATTATTGCCCCATAGCTGTGCCATATAGTGCTCTGCACCGTTCATTATTGCCCCATAGCTGTGCCATATAGTGCTCTGCACCGTTCATTCTTGCCCCATAGCTGTGCCATATAGTGCTCTGCATCGTTCATTCTTGCCCCATAACTGTGCCATATAGTGCTCTGCACCGTTCATTATTGCCCCATAGCTGTGCCATATAGTGCTCTGCACCGTTCATTCTTGCCCCATAGCTGTGCCATATAGTGCTCTGCACCGTTCATTATTGCCCCATAGCTGTGCCATATAGTGCTCTGCACCGTTCATTCTTGCCCCATAGCTGTGACATATAGTGCTCTGCACAGTTCATTATTGCCCCATAGCTGTGCCATATAGTGCTCTGCACCGTTCATTATTGCCCCATAGCTGTGCCATATAGTGCTCTGCACCATTCATTATTGCCCCATAGCTGTGCCATATAGTGCTCTGCACCGTTCATTCTTGCCCCATAACTGTGCCATATAGCGCTCTGCACCGTTCATTCTTGCCCCATAGTTGTGCCATATAGTGCTCTGCACCATTCATTGTTGCCCCATAGCTGTGCCATATAGTGCTCTGTACTGTTCATTCTTGCCCCATAGCTGTGCCATATAGTGCTCTGTACTGTTCATTCTTGCCCCATAGTTGTGCCATATAGTGCTCTGTACTGTTCATTCTTGCCCCATAGCTGTGCCATATAGTGCTCTGCACCATTCATTCTTGCCCCATCGCTGTGCCATATAGTGCTCTGCACCGTTCATTCTTGCCCCATAGCTGTGCCATATAGTGCTCTGCACCGTTCATTCTTGCCCCATAACTGTGCCATATAGTGCTCTGCACAGTTCATTCTTGCCCCATAGCTGTGCCTTATAGTGCTCTGCACCGTTCATTCTTGCCCCATAGCTGTGCCACATAGTGCTCTGCACGGTTCATTTTTGCCCCATAGCTGTGCCATATAGTGCTCTGCACCGTTCATTCTTGCCCCATAGCTGTGCCATATAGTGCTCTGCACCGTTCATTTTTGCCCCATAGCTGTGCCATATAGTGCTCTGCACCGTTCATTCTTGCCCCATAGCTGTGCCATATAGTGCTCTGCACCGTTTATTCTTGCCCCATAACTGTGCCATATAGTGCTCTGCACCGTTCATTCTTGCCCCATAGCTGTGCCATATAGTGCTCTGCACCGTTCATTCTTGCCCCATAGCTGTGCCATATAGTGCTCTGCACTGTTCATTCTTGCCCCATAGCTGTGCCATATAGTGCTCTGCACCGTTCATTCTTGCCCCATAGCTGTGCCATATAGTGCTCTGCACCGTTCATTCTTGCCCCATAGCTGTGCCATATAGTGCTCTGCACAGTTCATTCTTGCCCCATAGCTGTGCCTTATAGTGCTCTGCACCATTCATTCTTGCCCCATAGCTGTGCCATATAGTGCTCTGCACCGTTCATTTTTGCCCCATAGCTGTGCCATATAGTGCTCTGCACCGTTCATTCTTGCCCCATAGCTGTGCCATATAGTGCTCTGCACCGTTCATTTTTGCCCCATAGCTGTGCCATATAGTGCTCTGCACCGTTCATTCTTGCCCCATAGCTGTGCCATATAGTGCTCTGCACCGTTCATTTTTGCCCCATAGATGCTCCATATAAAGCTGTGCCATTGCTGCTGCTGCTGCAATAATAAAAAAAAATGCCATACTCGCCTCTCTTGCTTGCAGCTCCCAGCGTCCGGTCCCGGCGTCTCTCCGCTCTGACTGATCATGCAGAGGGCGGCGCGTACACTATATGCGTCATCGCGCCCTCTGACCTGAACAGTCACTGCAAGAGGATGCGAAGACAGAGCGGCGCCCGGCGTGTGGAACGCGGACAGGTGAATATAAAATACTCACCTAGTCCCGGCGCTCCTGACGCTGCCCCTGCCTGTCACACTGTCTTCGGGTGCCGCAGCTCTTCCTGTCAGCAGTCACTGGCACTGCTCAGAGGAATGAATATGTGGCTCCACCCCTATGGGAGTGGAGTCCATATTCATTTCTCTAATGAGCGGTCCCACGTGACCCCTGAACAGGGGAAGAGCTGCGGCACCCGGAGACAGTGTGACAGGCAGGGGCAGCGTCAGGATCGCCGGGACTAGGTGAGTATGCCTCAGCGCCCTCTCCCCCTCACCCGCCGACCCCACCGCCGACCGTGACTCGAGTATAAGCCGAGAGGGGTACTTTCAGCCCAAAAATTTGGGCTGAAAATCTCGGCTTATACTCGAGTATATACGGTAGTTTTCTAGGTGATTCTAATTAAAGGAAAACTACTTAAAAGTGATGTTCCACATTATTAAGAAGGCCAAAGGTTTCAAGCAATATGGGAAATAAAAAGGATCTCTCTGCTGCTGAAAAGCGTTAAATAATGCAATGCCTTGGACAAGGTATGAAAAATTAGATACTTCACAAAAACTTTGTGATCATCATACTGTGAAGAGATTTGTGACTTAAACAGAGCACAGACAGAGTTCATGCAGATAAAGGCATAATGAGGAAGGTTTCTGCCAGACAAATTCATTGGATTAAGAGAGCAGCTGCCAAAATACCATTAGAAAGCAGCAAACAGTTATTTGAAGCTGCTGGTGCCTCTGGAGTCCCTCGAACCTCAAGGTGTATGATCCTTCAAAGGCTTGCTGTGTTGCATAAACCTACTATTCGGCCACCCCTAAACAGTGTTCATGAGCAGAAACAGTTGCAGTGGGCCCAGACATACATGAAGACTAATGTTCAAACAGTCTTGTTTACTGATGAGTGTCGAGCAACTCTGGATGGTCCAGATGGATGGTGTAGTGGATGGTTGGTGGATTGCCACCATGTCGCAACAAGGCTGCGACGTCAGCAAGGAGGTAGAGGAGTCATGTTTTGGGTGGGAATCATGGGGAAACAGCTGGTAGGGCCCTTTAAGGTTCCTGAAGATGTGAAAATGACCTCTGTAAAGTAAATAGCATTTCTGACTGACAACTTTCTTCCATGGTCTAAAAGCAGAAACGTGCCTTCAGGAGCAAAATCATCTTCATGCATGACAATGCCCCATCTCATGCTGCAAATAATACCTCTGAGTCATTGGCTGCTATGGCATAAATGGACATAAACTCATGGTGCGGCCACCATCTTCCCCTGACCTCAACCATATGGAGAACCTTTGGAGTATCATCAAGCACAAGATCTATGAGGGTGGGAGGCAGTTCACGTCAAAACAGCGGCTCTGGCAGGCTATTCTGACTTCATGCAAAGGCGTACAAGCAGAAACTCTCCAAAAACTCAAGAATGCAAGAATTGTGAAGGTGATATCAAAGAAGGGGTCCTATGTAATGTAATTTGGCCTGTTAGGATGTTTTGGAGTTAAATAGTTTTTTTGTTCACTGAATGTGACCTCATAATGCTGCAATTCCACAAATGAGCATTTTCAGTTCTTTAAAACATATCAAATGTTTAGAAATTCTACTGTGCCTAATAATTTGGAACAGTGCAATTTGATTTTTATTCATTTTGGAGATTATACTGTTATCATTGGGAGGTTTCTTCAATAAAATTCAATGTATACTATAACGGGTGATGACTTTTATTGACTGTCATTTGCACCGACCATTTAGGAAAATCCGAGAAAAATGTCATCTGCATAATAATTTGGAACATAGTATAGTAAACCTGCTGCCAAGCACATTCATGAGCTCTGTATAACCCCACCCCAACCAGTGATTTGGCAGATTTCTGTGTACACTGTGCATAGACAAAAAGCAGCCATTCAATGGTGGCAGAGGTTATACAGAGCTCAGGATTCAGAGAACTGGTAGATCTGCAGTAGATAAAACTATGATTTTATCAAAACCAAAGCAAGCAGCCCAGTAAGTGATGTATGGCTGGAATCAGGGTCTCTGCCCTTACATCATGCTGCTCTAAGACGGGGTAGAAAAAACTTAGTGATAGATTCCCTTTAAGGAAACTTCAGTATGAAAATTTCTAGAACAAATACAATCTCTGTTCTGAATGAATTAGAAAATTTGCAGAGGGACATGATGTATCTGTTTAGGTCTTGTTCACACCGTGCAGTATTACTATAGAAAAAGTGAAGCTGGACACAGCACTAATAGTCCGAAAGTCACAAAATCCAGTCATGCACATTAGATGGCTGTCGGCCGAACAATGATTCATTCAGCTGACAGACATCTTAGGCCACTCTCCCATACACTGGAGCACTTGTTCGTCTGAGCACTTCTGTGTTTACAACCCATGGCACTGTAGTTACTAATCTACCTGGACGTAGATGGCTGAGAAAAATTGATGAAAGGTTGCAACGCAGGATAGACCAGATGGTGGAAAAGCAGCCCCAATCAAGTTCCAAAGAAATTCAATCAGTCCTGCGAACTATTTGTCGACATTTTAATGAAATGAAACGCAATGGCAAGAGAACCCCACTGCTGACACACAGAAACAAAAAAGCTAGACTGCAGTTTGCCAAAATCTATGTGAGTGAGCCAAAATCCATCTGGCAAAGTGTTCTGTCAACAGATGAGACCAAGATAGAGTTTTTTGGTAAAGCATATTATGAAAATGTTTACCGAAAACTGAAAGAAGCTTTCAAAGAAAAGAACACAGTACCTGCAGTAAAATATGGTGGAGAATCAAAGATGTTTTGGACTGTGTGCAAGACATCATGAAATGTGAAGATTACCAAGGATTTTGGGTCGAAATGTAGTACCCAAAAGAAGAGCAAAAGGAATAAATAAAAGGAGGAGACTTAAAGAAAATGAAAAGAAATCGGTTTCCTTTTATTTCTTTTCATTTTCTTTAAGTCTCCTCCTTTTATTTATTCTTTTTGCTCTTCTTTAATACAATCTTTTTTGTCTTTTAGGTCACTTCATAATATTCCTCTCCTATTATGATACTTCCTTTTTTTAGCTCCAGCGATGAAGACCGCCCCTTGCACCACCTCCTTTCTTCCTTTGTTTGCGTTCCACAAAGCGTCTCACAGAGCACTTCCGGTCTAACGGGGATTCTGATGACGCACTTCCGGTCCTACGCATCACAGGAATACTTCACAGCAGAGCGCCGGAGAGACAGGCGCACATGACACCTCAGAAGGGGACGGCATATTTGCGTTCCACAAGCGTTCCAAGGACGCTACAGACGTCATCTCTGGCACCCTATTTCCGGTCTAGTCACTATAAATGCACGCACTCGTACACAGTGCGCTTATGGCGCCTTTTCTCCGGTCTTTACCTGCTATCTGCTGCGCTATATTTAGGGAATTGTGACACATTGCTGGTGAGTTTTCTCTTTAGCATCACATATAATCGCCCCTCACATCTAGGAGCGGTATTAGACTCCTTTAGACTCTATTTAATGTATTTAAACTCTTTGTTATGGTGATGTTTTTGTAAGATCTCCTATTATTGTTTACAGATGACAGCCTGAATTATTATCTCTACCATTCTTTTGGTAAGGTTTTTGTCTGCTTTTTTTCTATTTATGTTCTCGAGGAGGAGAATTTTATTCATTTTAATGGATAAACAAGATTCAATTCCAGTGGGTTCTGCCAAAACCTCATGCACAATTATGTAGTTGAGAATTGTTGTACCATGTATTCTAATGAGATATGACTTTGGAGATAGTCACAGACATTTTTTGTACTATATATTATTCATTTTTTCCTTTTTTGATAATGTACAGCTATTGTCATAATGATTTATATCATGATGTCTACATAATAGGACTTTGATTTTGTTACATTGTAATATCTGTTTAGTTTTCTTTTGTACGTTCCAGTCTGATGAAGGTCAGTGTGATGACCGAAACGTCACATTATTTTTCTGGAGTATATATTTTCTTCAATAAAAAATATTTCTGAACAAGCATTGAAATTTTCGAGTGCCAGAACAATTTTTTGTGCTATGGTGCATAAACCTACTATTCGGCCACCCCTAAACAGTGTTCATGAGCAGAAACGGTTGCAGTGGGCCCAGACATACATGAAGACTAATTTTCAAACAGACTTGTTTACTGATGAGTGTCGAGCAACCCTGGATGGTCCAGATGGATGGAGTAGTGGATGGTTGGTGGTTGGCCACCATGTCCCAACAAGGCTGCGACGTCAGCAATGAGGTGGAGGAGTCATGTTTTGGGCAGGAATCATGGGGAAACAGCTGGTGGGGCCCTTTAAGGTTCCTGAAGGTGTCAATGACCGCTACAAAGTATATAGAGTTTCTGACTGACAACTTTCTTCCATGGTCTAAAAAGCAGAAACGTGCCTTCAGGATCAAAATCATCTTCATGCATGACAATGCACCATCTCATGCTGCAAAGAATACCTCTGAGTCATTGGCTGCTATGGGCATAAAAGGAGATAAATTCATGGTGTGGCCACCATCTTCTCTTGACCTCAACCCTATAGAGAACCTTGGGAGTATCATCAAGCAAAAGATCTATGAGGATGGGAGGCCATTCACATCAAAACATCGGTTCTGGGAGGCTATTCTGACTTCATGCAAAGAAATACAAGCAGAAACTCTCCAAAAACTCACAAGTTCAATGGATGCAAGAATTGTGAAGGTGATATCAAAGAAGGGGTCCTATGTTAACATGTAACTTGGCCTGTTAGGAGGTTTTGGAGTTAAATAGCTTTTTTGTTCAGTGAATGTGACCTCCTAATGCTGCAAATTCCACAAATGAGCATTTTCAGTTCTTTAAAACATATAAAATGTTTAGAAATTCTATTGTGCCTAATAATTTGGAACAGTGCATTGTGAGTTTCTATTCATTTTGGAGATTATGCTGTTATCATTGGGAGGTTTCTTCAATAAAATTCGATGTATAATCTAACGGGTAATGACTTTTATTAGACTGACTGTCATTTGCACCGACCATTTGGGAAAATACAAGGTGTAGTTAAAGTCTTGATATCACAGAAGCAGACAATGTGCTGATATTGTGACCGACTGTTAGTCTGAGGCTACGAGAGGCTGGCTGAGGATAGAGGTGGTTTGCAGTGCTCTCTGATGGCCGCCCTTAAAGCCGGGTGGGCGGCGTATACCCTCAGCCTGGGTGGGGTTAGCTCTTATAGAGGCAGCTTAAGCTCTGGAAGAAATGTTAAAGGGAACCTGTCACCCCCAAAATCGATGGTGAGGTAAGCTCACCGTCATCAGGGGCTTATCTACAGCATTCTGTAATGCTGTAGATAAGCCCCCGATGTAACCTGAAAGAGGAGAAAAAGAGGTTAGATTATACTCACCCAGGGGCAGTCCCGCTGCCATCCGGTCAAATGGGTGTCTCAGGTCCGCTCCGGCGCCTCGTATCTTCATTCCATGACGTCCTCTTCTGGTCTTCACGCCGCGGCTCCGGCGCAGGCGTACTTTGTCTGTCCTGTTGAGGGCAGAGCAAAGTACTGCAGTGCGCAGGTGCTGGGCCTTTCTGACCTGTCCGGCACTTACGCACTGCAGTACTTTGCTCTGCCCTCAACAGGGCAGACAAAGTACGCCTGCGCCGGAGCCGTGGCTGAAGATCAGAAGAGGACGTCATGGAATGAAGATGGGAGGCGCTGTTCCGGACCTGAGACACCCATCGGAGCAGGACCGCCCCTGGGTGAGTATAATCTAACCTCTTTTTCTCCTCTTTTAGGTAACATCGGGGGCTTATCTACAGCATTACAGAATGCTGTAGATAAGTCCCTGATGACGGTGAGCTTACCTCACCATCGATTTTGGGGGTGACAGGTTCCCTTTAAAAGGGTGAGCAGTGCTACGCATAAAAGGAATGTCTCATCAGAAAATTACCTATTGTTAAAATAAGTTTTAAACATTTTGTCAATTGTTTTCAAATAACAATCTGTGTTAAAAAATATAGAATTCTTGAAACAGAAGACTTTTCAGAAGTCTCATTATCATCAGTGACAGGTACCTCTCTACACAGCTAATAAAACAAGATAAACCATTCACAATAGGTGATATCACATTTTTTCCTAAAACAATATCCTGAATAAAGAATGAGATGTAAATACCTTCCAAGAGAAACTTCTCCCAATGATCCAGAACCAATTTGGTGATGAACAATGCTTTTTACAGCTCGGTGAAGAAAACATTGAAATTTTGGGTCTGTGACCAGCAAGCTCAATCCCTTGAGAACTTGTGGGCAATCCTCAAAAGGAGAACAAACAAAAACACAAAAATTGTGATAATCTCCAACCACTGATTAGACAGGAATGTGCTGTCATCAGTCAGGATTTGGTCCAGAAGCGGATATCGTTCAGGGCGAAGGGCAGAAGTCCTGAAAAATAAGGGTCAACACTGTAAATATTGGGTAGTTGCATTGATCTGATATACTTGTCGATAAAATTATAACAATCGGATCAAATGTTTATAATTGTACCATATAAGTGAAAAGCAAAATTTAGCACCAGGATGCAGATCTTTTAATAGGAAGGTCCATATAAGATCCTGATGATTCTTTTGGGGGAGGGGTGAAACCAAGATGACTGGTGAGAGCACAGCAGATGAGGCTATAAAGGTATCTGCTGTGGAGCATGACAGTGATGGAGCGGCACACACTGGTGTCTGTCACCGCACTGACGCTTTCTCTGGAATTTATTCCTAATTAGCCTTAATGGCAGTCTGAAAGGTTTCCATTTCTCTTCCCGGATTTCAGAATGCAAATATTATCCCCAAGATGCAGTGTGCATCCTAATCACTCCAGGGCTTTGGAGCCATTACTACAATAAATACATACTTATTCGACTAATATGCCATTTCATTATGTTTTACCTTAAGTGCGATGCATTAACAGACCATTCAACACTCTCACAATCTACACAGTGTAAAGAGGTAGGAGGTAAAGCTTCGTTATTATTCCCACCGAGGGCTTTACGTGAACATTCAGAGGGAACTCTGCTCGGGCAAGTTATTTTAAGTTACGGTAATTGTCCAATCACACTTATTATAAAGGCTCATCTTAACCACCGTCAGATTATCATGTACTAAATGCTGGGACGAGATCCTACAGTATCCCGGTGGGAAAGGTCTTTTTTACGTGAAGTGCGAGTTCAATCTTATGTACCGTAATGTCCAGAACATATTGTAGGGATACTATAAGGAAGAGGTCTACCATTGGGAAATTAGTGGTCAAACGCCCATGATCAGGAGATCAGGAGGCGACGGGAACAGCTTGGTTAATACATCTTATTGACCCAAATCAAGTGTATATGTGCATATATTATAGGGGTTAGTAAAAGGCTTGTCACCATTAGAGGGGTTGTCTCATGGTGTCTTCAGGAGTGATGACTGATTGATGAGCCCTGGGCCGAGGTACGCACTCCAGCAGAGCAGCATTGGAGGAGCGCAGGTCTGAGGCTGAAGGATCCAGCTATATATAGCAAAGAGCTTGTAAATGCGGTGCTCCTTGCCTAAGAGACCAGCCACCTCTGATAGACTGCGGTAACCTTACCAGTTGTAAACTATGGAATTAAAAATCCTCTCTACTCTTGAGAATGGAGAAGATTTTGAATAAGCCGTAAATAGCAGGTCACTGCCCGCCTGACTTTGGTTAGTATCAGAGTGGACAGATGCTACTCTCCCTATTAAAAAGTGTCACTCATCTTCTGTTCTACCCTTTTCTAGAAGTCAGGCCTCTTTATAATTCTTCCGCTCATGAGGTCTACCCATGCATACTATAAACTTATTCTGAGTACCAGAACAACTGCAAACATTGAGTTAGAGGGAAAGAGAGTCCAAAATGCCAAACTTTAGACTGCTTTCCTTTGGTGTCAGTATTTTTTATCTGGACACAATAGTGTAATCCATCAGTACATAATACCAACAGTACAGAGCTTCAGCGATATAAAGACGCCTTTACACTGGATCCATTGTATGGAATATCAGTGATATATTCAGTGGCTATTTGACTCCTCAATCCCAAAAATGGAAAAGTGTGATCGTAACGGGGCTGTGCCACCAACAATAGTGTATTTTCATCAACAGATCTTGGAATAAAAATAAACTCCACAATGGGACCTAAGCTGATTCTTTTTTTGAGGTAAAATATTCTTTAAAAACCGGCAGTGAAATGTTTTACCTCATAAAAAGAATCAGCTGTGATCCTGTGCTATCCTCCAGTCTGAGAGATTGATGATAAACTTTGAACCTTTTTAAATCCAAACAAATAGATATATACTGTATGTATATATATATATATATATACAGTGGGGCAAAAAAGTATTTAGTCAGTCAGCAATAGTGCAAGTTCCACCACTTAAAAAGATGAGAGGCGTCTGTAATTTACATCATAGGTAGACCTCAACTATGGGAGACAAACTGAGAAAAAAAAATCCAGAAAATCACATTGTCTGTTTTTTTAACATTTTATTTGCATATTATGGTGGAAAATAAGTATTTGGTCAGAAACAAAATTTCATCTCAATACTTTGTAATATATCCTTTGTTGGCAATGACAGAGGTCAAACGTTTTCTGTAAGTCTTCACAAGGTTGCCACACACTGTTGTTGGTATGTTGGTCCATTCCTCCAGGCAGATCTCCTCTAGAGCAGTGATGTTTTTGGCTTTTCGCTTGGCAACACGGACTTTCAACTCCCTCCAAAGGTTTTCTATAGGGTTGAGATCTGGAGACTGGCTAGGCCACTCCAGGACCTTGAAATGCTTCTTACGAAGCCACTCCTTCGTTGCCCTGGCGGTGTGCTTTGGATCATTGTCATGTTAAAAGACCCAGCCACGTTTCATCTTCAATGCCCTTGCTGATGGAAGGAGGATTGCACTCAAAATCTCACGATACATGGCCCCATTCATTCTTTCATGTACCCGGATCAGTCGTCCTGGCCCCTTTACAGAGAAACAGCCCCAAAGCATGATGTTTCCACCACCATGCTTTACAGTAGGTATGGTGTTTGATGGATGCAACTCAGTATTCTTTTTCCTCCAAACACGACAAGTTGTGTTTCTACCAAACAGTTCCAGTTTGGTTTCATCAGACCATAGGACATTCTCCCAAAACTCCTCTGGATCATCCAAATGCTCTCTAGCAAACTTCAGACGGGCCCGGACATGTACTGGCTTAAGCAGTGGGACACGTCTGACACTGCAGGATCTGAGTCCATGGTGGCGTAGTGTGTTACTTATGGTAGGCCTTGTTACATTGGTCCCAGCTCTCTGCAGTTCATTCACTAGGTCCCCCCGTGTGGTTCTGGGATTTTTGCTCACCGTTCTTGTGATCATTCTGACCCCACGGGGTGGGATTTTGCGTGGAGCCCCAGATCGAGGGAGATTATCAGTGGTCTTGTATGTCTTCCATTTTCTAATTATTGCTCCCACTGTTGATTTCTTCACTCCAAGCTGGTTGGCTATTGCAGATTCAGTCTTCCCAGCCTGGTGCAGGGCTACAATTTTGTTTCTGGTGTCCTTTGACAGCTCTTTGGTCTTCACCATAGTGGAGTTTGGAGTCAGACTGTTTGAGGGTGTGCACAGGTGTCTTTTTATACTGATAACAAGTTTAAACAGGTGCCATTACTACAGGTAATGAGTGGAGGAAAGAGGAGACTCTTAAAGAAGAAGTTACAGGTCTGTGAGAGCCAGAAATCTTGATTGTTTGTTTCTGACCAAATACTTATTTTCCACCATAATATGCAAATAAAATGTTAAAAAAACAGACAATGTGATTTTCTGGATTTTTTTTCTCAGTTTGTCTCCCATAGTTGAGGTCTACCTATGATGTAAATTACAGACGCCTCTCATCTTTTTAAGTGGTGGAACTTGCACTATTGCTGACTGACTAAATACTTTTTTGCCCCACTGTATATATATATATATATATATATATATATATATATATATATATATATGTTTAAAAAATGATGCTGTTGTGAAGTAAAATGTTATTTATCTACTTTATTTGGTATAAGTATCTGGTTTAAGGGCATTATAATCTAAAGTTTGAAAATTGCATTTTCATAAATATGCGCAAATTATATCTACCTAAACTTACCACTAATATGAAGTATAATATGTCACGACGATATAACAGTCTCAGAATCACTGGGATACATTGAAGCGTTCCAGAGTTATTACCACATAAAGTGACACAGGTCAGAATTTAAAAAATTGGCCTGGTCAGGAAGGAGAAAACAGGCTGGGAGTTAAAGGGGTTAAGTCTCGGTTCACAGATGAGAGTTGGCTATGGGAGCTTTCTATGTAAAAATAAGATTAAACCTGCCTGCACATCATGGCAGACGTTTGTGAGTTGTTTTCCCTGTTTCTAATAAGACTTTTCGAATTTTAAAGAAGTGGTCCCCAAAATGTGTTATTCTGCACTTTGCAAATTTCTGGTATTCTACCTCATCCAAATGTTTCACTTTAACATGCACTCTTAGACAACCCCTTTAAGCAAGAACAGTCTCATGAGATTAAAGGGAGCCAGTTATGTAAAAAAAACACTATTAACCTGCAGATATTAGTTTAAAAGGGTTGTCCGTTCCAAATCAATAGATCTACAGTCACTCTATGTGACTGCCGACTTATGAATCCACGTCAGGACAGACTGTGTGCTGCGGGGTTTGTCAGTTTCAGACCCAGGACCGGAGGGTATGTATGAGTTATACATACTCCCGGCAGTGGGCGTGGCCTCTCTCTCCATACACTTGTATGGAGCGAGACCGCACCCTCTAATTGGCCATGCCCACTGGCCGGCTGCGTCACTAGATGGGGCACAGCCTCGCTCAATGCAAATGTATGGAGAGCGAGGCCACCCGCACTCGACGGAAGTATGTGCAACTCATACATACCCTCTGGTCCTGGGTCTGAAACCGGCGAATCCCCGCAGGGCACTGTGTGTGTGTTGGGTGATTCATAAGTCTGCAGTCACACAGAGTAAGGGTATGAGCACGCGTCAGGATTTCTTGCAGAAATTTCCTGAAGAAAACCGGAAATTTTCTACAAGAAATCCGCTTTTTTTTTTTGCGTTTTTTCCCGGTTTTTTTTGCGGTTTTCTTAGCATTTTGCAAGCGTAATTAGCTTGCAGAATGCTAAAGTTTTCCAAGCGATCTGTATCATCGCTTGGAAAACTGACTGACAGGTTGGTCACACTTGTCAAACATAGTGCCTAAGCAGCATCAATAGTAAAGGATATCATGTTAAAAATAATAAAAAAAATTTTAAAAATGGTTATACTCACCCTCTGCAGACAGACGATCTCCTCAGCGGCGTCCGTTCCTATAGATGGTGCGCGCAGGACCTTCGATGACGTCGCGGTCACGTAAGCGGTCACATGAGCGGTCGCGCGATAAATCACAGGACCGCGACGTCATCGCAGGTCCTTCACACAGACCATCTGTAGGAACGGAATCGGCAGCGTGCACCGCTGAGAGGCGGGAAGACATCAAGGGTGAGTATATCACTATTTTCTATTTTAATTCTTTTTTTTTTACCAGTTATATGGTGCCCAGTCCGTGGAGGAGAGTCTCCTCTCCTCCACCCTGGGTACCAACTGCACATAATCTGCTTACTTCCCACATGGTGTGCACAGCCCCATGCGTAAAGTAAGCGGATCAATGCATTCCTAGGTGTGCGGAGTCACCGCAATTCCGCAAATTTAATGAACATGTTGCTTTTTTTTCCGCGATGCGATTTTTTCGCGGAAAAAAATGCAACATTTGCACAAAAAATGCGGAATACATTGTAAATAATAGGAGGCATATGTAAGCGTTTTTATCACATTTTTATAGCAAAAAAACGCGAAAAAAACGCGAAAAATACTGTACGTGTGCACATGGCCTAACTGCAGACTTATTGATTTGGACCGGACAGCCCCTTTAATCTGCAGGTTAATAGTGTTCCATACGGCTGCAACACTGAAAGCCCGGCTGCCAGGAGAAAATGAACTTTCATATATAGATGTGCGGCTTTCAGTCACTGCTCTGTACATAGTGAATGACGACTGTAACCACATCCCCATCACTGACTGACAGCCAGCTCAGCACTGAAGCACTATAGAGCTGGCTGTCAGTTTGTGCCGAGATGTTGTTACAGCCACTGCTCACAGTGTACTGAGCGGTGACTGAAATCGTGCTGGAGCACCTCTATGACTGACAGCCAGCTCAGCACTGAAGCACTATAGAGCTGGCTGTCAGTTTGTGCCGAGATGTTGTTACAGCCACTACTCACAGTGTACTGAGCGGTGACTGAAATCGTGCTGGGGCACCTCTATGACTGACAGCCAGCTCAGCATTGAAGCACTATAGAGCCTGATGTCAGTTAGTGCCGAGGTGTTGTTACAGCCACTGCTCACAATGTACTGAGCGGTGACTGAAATCGTGCTGGGGCACCTCTATGACTGACAGCCAGCTCAGCATTGAAGCACTATAGAGCCTGATGTCAGTTAGTGCCGAGGTGTTGTTACAGCCACTGCTCACAATGTACTGAGCGGTGACTGAATTCGTGCTTGAGTACCACTAGATATTGGGATAGGATCTTGGAGATGAATGCCCCTTTAACATGATAGGTTCCCCATAATAGCTGTATAAGTCCATCTTCAATATATGAGCTTTTATACTGTTGCCAACTGGATTTTCAGCCCTTCCCCATTTGGACAATCCACGTCCAGCTTGCTTACTATTAAAATCATTTGTTAACCTCTTGATCTGAATTTTTTACAATCAGTTTTTATTTTATTTTTTTGCACTCTTTAAATATAGTGACTTATTTCTTTTCAATATCATTTTTTTCAGAGACAAAAAGACGGACAGACAAAACCGGCATGGTCAACCGAACGATGAAAGATCCTGTCAGTGTAAACCCAAGTGCCACCAGGATACCACCCAAACAAAGGAATTCTTCTAATGCTTCCAGCAGATCACGAGGCTCCTTGGCTTTAATTGTGGCTGCCTTACTCATTACATGCCCGTTTCTATCACATATTTGCAGTGCTACATTTTAACAACCTGCTCCAAAATCCTTTTGAAGCCTTATTCAAGTGAAGTACAACCGTAGGTTTTTGTTTTTTTTTAGGATGAGACGGCATGAACCAAGCACTGAATGACCTTGGATAAGTCAACCCCACCGTTGAGATGGGATGACAGGCTGGCAAGCTAGACGTATGTCTCGGGAACTGTAAGGATCGAGGTGACAGATAATAAACAACTCTCACACCTCAAGCAACATGAAAACAAAGTCTCAGTTATTAAGCCGATTGGGTTCACAAATGTGATTTACGACGTGGAAGTGAAAGTTGGACAAAGTCACGGTGAATGAACGCTCACAGTCCGATACCTAATCTAATAATGTAGAGAAACCTGCCTTGTAATTAAACGGACAGAGTAGAACTGGAATGGTACATTTCTACGCCGTGTGTGTCCGACATATGAGTTTCTATGCACTTTAGAAGCCATTAAGCTTCACATATCTCCGATACCTCTAGAATTCTCCTCTTTGATAATTGTCACTTTTCCTCTCTCCCTTTTAAAACCAGCAAATGCCTGTCCTCATTATTCTTTGTGTTTTTGTATATCAGTTGCCTTCTTTTTTCTATAAGGAACTGACGTGTATATATTTGTCTATTTTACATAGGCGGATAATATCAGCCAACGCAGGGCAAAAGGGCATGGTCAAGCTCAGAAGCGGTATCATAAGGTCCTAAACATGGATAATAAAGTGGCGTAGAAGGACTCATAGGGTGAATCCATAAGTAGGTGGGTTCTGGTGCGGTTCTCCAGAAATAGTAGCAGTATCCTTCTACAACCTGGGTATTGGGCACTAGAAGAGATTTAAAGGGAATCTGTCACCAGGTTTTCTAAGAGCGGCATAATGTAGGAAAAGAGACACTGAATCCAGCGATGTATCACTTAATTTAGTGGGTGCCACAGTTGTGATACAATCAGAGTTTTTAGATGTAGCAGGAAGGAGAGCTCAGAAAGCTGCCCATACCCATACACTATATGTTATTAACAGCTTTCTGTGTACATTGCATATTGACTGTAAGCTGCTAATCAGTGCAGGAGCAGAGAGATGAAGGCTCTCCTCTATTTCCTGTAATCCGTCCCAGCTTCTCTGCTACTAAAGATGGATTACCCTTGACAACAGGCAGCAAGAAGAAAGTTAGTAGCGGGCACTTTGGCATAATTTTACAAGGCTAAGGCAACATAATGTTTTAATAAAGTGATTTGTAAATGAACTAGCCATCACATTATCTATCAAATGAGTTCAAATTTACAGCAAGTACAGAAATCAATCACTGGTGTAAAGTAACACTTCAAGCTTGTTTTTTTCATTATCTTTAGTGGTCACGGTACTTGACCACATGATCAGTAAGTTATGCAGTGGTGGTATAATCTAACTGTATGCCCCATATACATGGACAAAGGTGTTGTAATCAAAAAATGATGTATAATATTGGAAATTTCCCATTTATTCTACCAGAACAGTATGTGTTTGCAACACTAGTTATGGAATACGACTTACAGAATTGTCTACCAATATCAGCAATTTTGCAACTTTTTTCAATTCTTATTAAGTTCAGGGTAATTATTATTTCATGTGAATCTTAGCTGCAAGTTCTGTCTCTTTGCCGACCATTTCCTAGTGAAATTAGAGCCTTGCCACATGCAGCGCCATCAGCCTAAATTCAGTTGTGTACCTGAAATCTCATTATCACCTCAATGATAAAATATTCAAGTAATTATAGTTGGATAGAAATATGTCTGCAAACTCAATAATAGTCCATGAAATGAATTTAGATTGCAATAAAAGGAATAGAGATGGATTTCTGCGACCCGTCACCTCGTATGAAGGGTTTATTCCCTGTTTTGCTATGGAGCCTATTTTAAGTTTATTTCACCCGAGGGTTAATATCCAAGATTTATGCTCCTAAAAATGGGAGATAAATACCTGTCACAGGAAATATTGACTCTTAACCATGTTATGTTGGCCCAAAATCTCCTGTAAGCTGCCTTGACGTTGTTAGGTGGAGGGCACACAGTCTGAACTGGCACATAACTTATCATTTCAAGATGATTTTGCAGCCATCATGCAACACAATCCAACTGATCCCATCTCAACACACTTTGAAATGCTTGATCTGTCTCTGCCAGCGATTGGCTAGACGGGCAATTCTCGCCATTTCCGGTGTATAAACCCTTTCCCATTCCACGTCCGACCTCGTTCAACATTATGATTTTCCTCATCAGCTCCACTGTCGGAAAAACATACATGTTTTTTGTTGCATTTGTTCTGATTAGTAGTGGCTTTAGCCAACAGATAGGTTGTACTCTCTGTTTCTTGGCAGGCCATGTGTTTTGAAAAATCAAAAGAAAGGAAATTTATTGGAAAGGGTTGAGATGGGACCATGAAGTAAGCGTTGGATGGAAATGACCCTTTAAACCCTTTACATGTTCGGCGCTCATCGAGAACGGGTGTAAAAAATGTACTCAAGAGCTGAGCCTGCCTCATTCCTGGCAGCTGATGACTGTGTTAGTCAGTCGATGACACTTCCAAGCTAATGTGAACAGGTGCCAACTAGGAGCAGCTACCTCCATATACAATAAGCAAAAAAAGTTTCACTCTGTAGTGCTGAAGCATGTCAATGAGAAATACATGAATAGCAACACTGCTTCTGAATTCTAGGAAACAATGAGATGCTTAGCACATAATTTGGCCAATTCATGCATGCCCATCAACCAACAACAAGGTGGTCTCAAAACTGATGGGTCCTAACGTGTCTAATGTGGAGACCTCTCTAAGACTGAAGTCTGAATTCCTAGGTAGATGTGACTATCTCTCTTCCAAGTCTAATTTTATGGGTAGGTAGGACCATGTTGCAATTAAAATCCACCACATGCTGAAGGGCGGAGTGCTGTTATTCAGCCATCATCTGCCTGGAACAGCTATGAGTGGGCAGAGTTGCTGCTTTTAACCTGTTATTTACCCCTGTCAATCTCTGATAGCAGCATTTAATACAAGTGTTCCGGAAACATGTTGTTCCAGCCTGTGGCTGGGCTTCATAGGAGACCGTGATTTTTACCATATATTACAGTACTGTTGTATTGTAGCATATAGTATAGACAATCAGACAATCGCAGATTCAAGTTCCTGAAGTAGATTAACAAATAAAGTTTAAAAAAAAAAAAAAATAATAATTTGAATCATCCTTATTCCTCTATTAAAAATAAAAATATAGGAAAATACATATGTTGTATTGCCACCTCCATAAAAATCCAATCTATCAAAGAATATGATTAATGAACTCAATCTGAAGAAAAAAATTAAACTGCCAGATTTGCAGTTTTTCAGTCACTGCAGCTCCGCATAAAATTGTAATAAGAAGCGATCAAAAAGTCATTTGTACCCTAAAATAGTATTAATAAAAACTTTAGCTCACCAGGCAAGAAATAAGCCCACACACTGCTCATGCAATTTTCTTTAACAAATTTCCCCCAAAATTTTTATTGCTTAAATAACAAAAAGATACAAGTTTGTATTGCCATAAATTGTACTGACCTGGAGAATCATGTTACCAGATTATTTTTACCACACAATTAACTTCATAAAAACAAAACCAAAAAAACTATTGTAGAATTGCATTTTTTTGCATTTTCAAAGCACTTGGATTTTTTTCCCATTTTACTCTACATCGCATGGTAAAATGGATAGTGTCATATAAAAGTGCATCTTGTATGGCAAAAACTAAGACCTCATATGGTTATGTCCTCAGAAATATTAAAAAAAAATTAGGACTCTTGTAAGAAGTGGAGGTAAGTAAAAAAAATCGCCCAGTCCTTTAAGGGATTAATGATTGCTCTCTGTCATCTTAAATTGATATCCTCTAGATAACAAAAAAAATCTAAACACAATAGCTGACTGAAATCTGAGTACAGAGATAAATAATGCAGAATTCTTGTAGTGATGGTGGTAAAGAAATTTGCTGCTTATTCTATGGCGATTAATATATAGGGGTCATTGTCTAATAATCACAATACGCCAATATCTACTTTTAACACCAGTGCAAGGACCTCAGCCATGGCCCTCTATATATCACTGATCATCATCAGCATCAAAGATCAGTATTCTTCTATTTCAGTAGTATTAGGCCACGTTAACACCCTCAGTATTTGGTGAGCATTTTACCTTAGTATTTGTAAGCCAAAACCATGAATGGGTGATAAATGCAGGAGTGGTGACTACAGTTGAATGAATTTGTTCGGATTCGGTCACCAAACCTGAATTTGCTATATTCGTGCCATATTTGTACCCTATTCATGTCGCATGTGTGTTTGTTGATCAGTTCCGAACATACCGTATTTTTCAGACTATAAAATGCACCGGACCATACGACACACCTAGGTTTTAGAGGAGAAAATTAGGAAAAAAAGAATTGAAGCCAAAAAATGGTCGATTCTGTACTGTAATATCCCCTATCCTGGTATATATGGTCCCCTCCTCCTCATCCTGATACACATGACCCCTCATTCCTATTCTGGTATACATGGCTCCCTCATCCCTATCCTGGTGTGCATGGCTCCCTCATCCCTATCCTGGTGTGCATGGCTCCCTCATCCCTATCCTGGTGTGCATGGCCCCATCCTTATCTTGGTATGATTGGCACCATCCTAATCCTGGTATGCACGACCCCATCCCAGTCCTGGTATGATTGGCCTCATCACGGTCCTGGTTTGATTGGACCCATCCTTATTCTGATATAATTGCCCCATCCCGTTCCTGGTATGATTTGTCCCATCCTTATTCTGGTATAATTGCCCCCATCCCATTCCTGGTATGATTGGCCATGTACTTTTTCTTTTATAAATGGCAACATCCTGTTCCTGGTACGATTGGTCCCATCCTTTTTCTTTTATAATTGGCCCCCAACCTCACTCCGGGAATGCATGGCCCCATCAGGAAAAATTTTTAAAAAAAATTACACTCACCTTCCTCTGCTCCCTCACAGTTGCAGTGTCCTGCTCCAGTGCCAGCAGCTGCTTAATGCTTGTAAGCATCACATGGCAGGGACAACATGCGCTGCTCACAAGCAGAGCGCAGCTGCCAGAATACTCACCGGGACCATTCATCGCAGAGAGCGGTGAATAATTCCTCTTCAGTAGCGTGCAGTGTTAGAATATTCATTCCTCTTAAGTATCAGCACACGTGACCAGTGGCCGCAGCAGGAAGCAGCTGGCTGACAGTGCACGCTACTGAAGAGGAATGGATACTCACCGCTCTCTGCAATGAACGGTCCCAGTGAGTATTCTGGCAGCTGTGCTCTGCCATGCACTGCGTACAAGCATTAAGCAGCTGCTGGCACCGGAGCAGGACGCTGCGAGGGAGCGCCGTGTAGGTGAGTGTAATGGTTTTTTTTTTTAATCTTTCCTGATGATGCCATGCATACCAGGAGTGGGGTTGGGGGTCAATTATAAAAGAAAAAGGATGGGACCAATCATACCAAGAACAGGATGGGGACATTTATATCAGGATGCCAGAAAAATTAATATGCATTGCCCTCCACGCCCATGGGCATGGAATGCAGTGCATATTCATTTCTCTCTAGCAGCGGGCGCAGGAGTTAGCCGCAGCCGCCGGCTCCAGCCTCCTGTGACCCGATGCTCTGCTAGCCCCCACCACAGCCAGAGCCCATACATCCGGACTATAAGACGCACCCCCCATTTTGGAAGGAAAAAAGTGCATCTTATAGCCCGAAAAATACGGTATTCGGTAATTTCTACTCCCATTGATTCTAATGATGTTCCACTGTGTTCGACGAATATTGCAAAAACAATATTCGCTGCCGATCGTATGCTGAACCGAATCTGAACAAATTCGCTCAGCTCTAGTAGTGACGTGTTTCTATTATTCTTTTCCTCTGACTGTTCCACTCCTGGTCTTGTCTTACAAATACTGAGGTAAAAAACTCACCTAATACTCAAAGTGTGCACAAGGCCTAAGAAAGTTTGTGGATATGTAACGTGGCAGTAGCTGTGGGAGAGTTAATTGTCTTCCACTCTACATGCTACATGGAAACAGGGGTGGTGACTGAGTGTGTGTGGTTGTATTACTGCTCTGGACACCTTCAGGTTCAGCTCTGCCACAGTTTGTGCAGCGCCAGACCCCTTTAAACCCACGATGGGAAGACCAGACAAGTTTGTAAAAATAGAGTCCTTTTTACTGATACTAAAACTTATGTACAGAGTTTCTTCCATTTGCTTCGATGGCTGGCACTGACATCTCTGACAGGACTCTCAGGCTTATATCATCTTCTGAATCCTTCTTAAACATCTTCTGCCAATGAAATTTCTGTTGTCCAAAACTGCCCGATCAGCTGATTGGCTAAATAAGAATCCAGAAAGTGCACACACCAACACATTCACTTGAAACAAATTATAGGGGGAGAAAAAGTAGCAACAAAGTTAAATCTACTAAAACTACCCTTCTTAAACTAATGCCTCAAAAAATAGGGGAGAGAAAGGATGGTGTATAGGGTGCCACGATCCCGTGTGTCCCCCATGCTAATTGCTCTAAAGGGGGCCTATACATTCTTTGTGGTCATGAACGGCGGCACAATACTTGTGGTGAACATTCCAAATGAACATCAGGACAGAGTTGGTAACTCCATCTTCTTGGTACGGGGTCACACGAGTCAATGTGCCTCTCTGTGAGCACTGCAACGTGGTTGAATTCTGACAAAACATTGGAGGGGAGCTCTCGCTAGCTACCAACTTACTGAAGTACCAGAGCCTGGCTGATCCTGCCTTCCATCATGGCCGATCCCGTGAAGGTGGATAACACCCCTGCTTCCTTTAGTCTCTCCAGTACTTACAGTAATTGTACCAGATTTGACTGTTATAAGGAACTACTGACACTAGAATTCTTGCTGATACTTGCTTCCTTTTCTTGTGTTGGCTGCAAAACACAAACCTAGTGATGATAAACTTACTCTGAGAGTGTATTTTCTTGTCTCTCATTCATTAACTAGCTCACTGTCAAGAACTAACATACAGGTCCCTAATATTCCTCCCCAACTCTGGCCCGACCCTACAGTTAACTCTGTCGCCCCTGACTTAACAGGAACTGCAGCCTCCAGGAAGGTGAAACATGTCATAGAATACATTTTGCGCAACATTAAAACAGGGGTCTTCAAAGGGGTGTTACGCCATCATCTAAACCTTTACAGATACACCTCAGCCCATCCAATATATATTGTTCAATCTGGTTGCTGGACAATCCACTCCATTGTGCAAGGATAAGGCTTGTGAGGTATCAAGCAGCTTTGTTCAAAGTGGTGACAAAGGTTTTTCAGTCCAGCAAAGCGAATTAAAACCATATAATTCTTTATTGTGACTTTTTTAAAAAATAGTAGCATGAACAATGAAAAATATCTAATGCGTTTCAAGTCTGGTGACTCTTAATCATAGATTAATCGATTAAGAGACAGCCAGACTCAAAATGCGTCAGATATTTTTCTATGCCCACTCTTCTATTACGTTTTATGACAATGAGCCAATGTGTTATCATCTCCTTAGCTTTAGCTCAATGTTTAGTGTCTTAAAATAGAAACCAATCTCCATAAATATAGCCCCAGTATAAGGTATGTAAGTAGATGTACAACATCCAGCTTTACAATGACAAGACACATGGCGACTGATGGAAACACTAAGAGCTACTTATTTTCACTTTACATTAGGCCATGGTCCCTCCGGAGCCGTCAGACAGTACACTAAAGTCACTGAAGCCAGACTAAGCGCTGATGCCTCTGACTTTATGGAGTTCTGTAGAATATAGCAGTAAATTTAACGATAAGCTGCAAATAAACCAGTATAAGAAACTTTTCCCAGTATGCCATCCTCCGGGTTCTTCTGGAGTTATACAGTCACTAGAAGGCTATGGCATCGCCGGCTCACTGAATAAATCTTTATTTTTTTATTAACTTTTTATGGAACTAGATTACAATTCCTGACATTCACTTTTAAACCTTTGTCATAATATATGTTATTAAAGTGTTGATCACCTTTAGGGATTTGTTTTTTCCTAACTGCATGTCTTTTGGGGTAAAAATCATTATTGTAATTGGGATTCATTCAAAATTGTGCACTATTTGCCTGCTATAGCTATTTCTATGGTTGGCTGCAGAAGGAGTTAACTGAAAATCAATGAGTGCGCTTCTTCTAATGGTCCAATTGTAACTCTTACTTGTCTTTTTCTGAGCTTCTCTTAGCTGATTTATAACAGACTACATCAAAGTTACGGTAAATGTGCAGGGAAACAAAGTCTATAAAAGCTAAAAGGAGCAAAAATTTTAATGCAATCTTCTTGAAAAAAAAATTATATTGTTTGCCCAAAAGTTTTTATGAAATCCAATTGCAAATATGATTTTTAGTCTCAATTCCATGCATTTTAGTAAGAAAAAAAAAATTGTACCCAAAAGTTGACAATCTTGTTTTCAGGGTCCATTGTAAAGATACAAATATTGAAGTTTATAATACACAAGCCCCAATTCTTTAAGACTGGCATTTCGTACACCATTTCGTCTTAATGATGGGCATTCAGGAATAAAACACTCCTAATTCATCTCCATGAGACTAGAGTAACATTTCTGGAGTAAGGGACGTCGCCTCTTTTAGTCAGTTTGTCGCTCGGGCATAGCCACCCCTCATCCTGGTTCCTCCCCAGCTCCTTCCATTTTTGTGGAGCTGTTCGAAACTAGTGTAAAAACACCAAAAGATGCAAACATTTTACCCAATTTCAAGGTATTTTATGCCAGAAATCTGAATGAAACACAATGATGCACTGGGGCCATAGTGTTCTACATTTAGATAAGCGGCTTGTGAGCCTCACTCACTTGGGTTTCAGAACTATAGGGGAAAAAAATGCAAGAACTGCGTAATTATGCGTGTAATGCTGTATCAGAACAGTAGCTCACAGCTTATGGATATTGTGCAAAGTAACGTCGTTCATCAATGATCCGCACTGTGAGTAAGACGAAATATTATTATTCATTTTCTATAATTGTTATACTACATGCCATATTGTTGCTGTCTAATGCTTTTCCCAGATCTTTACTTCCCAGATAACATTGTGATTCCGAGATACCACCTTACCTTCCTTCACGTTTTGTTAAAGGGGGTTCTGTATGTTCACTGTGCTCACTGCACCTTCATTCAATGCGTAGTGGTCGCTGCCAAGTCCTGAGGATCAGCATCTAGTCAAGAGAATAGGAGCTGATCTGCAGTTCTTGTCAGTGGCTGCTACTCATTGAAATGGAGCTGCGCAATGTAATTCTGTTCAGTGTTCACATTCTGGAGCTAATAACAGCTGATCGTGGGGGTGCCGGGTGTTGGACCCCACAATCTGACCTAAGACCTGAAAATAGATATCAATATCATATGACCGGAGAACACTTTTAAGGACTTTAGTCTCTTACAACACAAATACAATGCATTGTGCTACCGACATACATAGGATAACACGACTCCATCCCAGTAAAATGGTCCAATTAAGCTAATCAGGCTCTGATCAGAATTTGATCATAGCTCAGAGTGGGATCTGTTTTTCTCAGAGGTAGAGAGAAATGTTTTCCATATACCCATAGACTTGCATTGCCGATTTTGACCCAACACCCAGATCAAAATCAGACGTGTCACCGATTTTTTTTTCCAAGGACCACTCGGTCAAAGGAAAAAGTTGGACATGTATACGGCCACATAGAATAACATGGGTGCCAGTGTTATCCGTGAAAACCACGCAGATCACTCGTCCCATTTAAGCGGTCGTGTTTCTGTTAAGCAACAAAAAAAAATGTCTCCAACCTTATCTTTCCCATTAAATCACCGTTTCCTAACTCCAGTCCTTATGGCCCCCAGCAGATCACATTTTCAGGATTTCCTTTGTATTGCACAAGGTGAGAGAATCTGTTTCAATTCCTGATGCCTGGATAGTAGTTCCATGACCTGCAATACTTAGGAAATACAGAAAACATTATCTGTTGGGGGCCGTGAGGACTGGAGTTTCGGAAAGACTGAAATAAACAGTAAAAAACAGACATCACTTACTGTATATGGCACACAGAATACTATCCATATTTTGACGGCCCCATTCACTTAAAATTGGATAAAAAAATGGACGTCTCCTATTTTTTTTTTGCAACTGGAATGCGAAAGAACTCAAGAAGTTATTCTAGTATTATCATACACAGTAGTGGGTAGGTGTGCGATCCATGAACAAAGAGAAATGGATGTAACATGTATGAAACAAAATGGATATCAAATGAGGCATAATTGATGTGAACTTAAAGGGGTTGTCCGGTCCAAACCCACAACACTGTACACTCTGTGTGACTGCAGACGTATCCCATCAGCACTCGCACTGTGAGCTGTGAGGATTCGCTGGTTTCTGAGCCAGGACCAGAGGGTACGTATGTGTTATACATATTTTTGTCCACAGCCCCACTAGTGGTTGCGGTATTGCTCCATAAACTTGCATAGAGCGAGACCGCACCCCGGATACAGATACAGCAGTCCAGTGGGCGTGGCTGACAAGAGGGCGCGGCCTCGCTCAATACAAGTTTATGGAGCGAGGCCGGACTCTAACACATAGATATCCTCCGGTCTCAGCTCGGAAACCGGTGAATCCCAGTAGCGCCTACATATTTCAGTCCCATTTTGATGCCGGGGGCACACTGTTCACCATCCATGCGTCAGGCAGCTGCTCTCAAGGCTCTTTGAACTTAGGTGCTTGTTGGCTGATAGGCGTCCTCCCCTTGCCCGAAAATAGGAGTGATCAGAGTCCGTAACCCTGTAATCAATAATTGATTATGACATGAAAGCGATAGATGAGACTGGACTAGGAGTACTGGGCTTCAAAGAAGGAATGAGTATGGGAGAACAGTAAAATGAAGAGCAGTGAGGTTATCGGCACCTTTCTTCATTGTGATGGCCTTTTTTTTTAATCCCCACTCCTTTTACTTTTCCTGCATAAATCATTTACACTTTCTTTTGCTTTATGAATTCTGCTACGATGTAGACACATTAATCCCTACAGAAGAGTTGGTATCTCTACATCACTGTATTTATTAACATTATTGACAGCGGCCTTGCAATATGCTGGCGATAAAGCATCAATATATTCATAGACATCAATAGAACAGCGCCCCCTTGTGATCAGAATATCATAAAGATCAGTTGTTTAGTTTTAGTACATAATGTTTAAATAAAAACTCTTAAAAAATGTATTTTGTTTTATTTTATTTTTTTTTACCATTAACGCATTGCAGTAAGTAATATGTCGATGTTCATTGTTTGATTTTTTTTTATGGGAACCCCCTTCCTAATATATTTTACAAATCAGTCAAATGTAAAAAATGTCCTAGAAGATTTTATGCTTCCTACAAATGTGTGTCTTGATAATTGAAACTGACAACTATTCAAACGAGCCTCAGATCTCACACAGTTTTTAATATTCTGGTTACATTGTCACTTATTTTTCCGTCGCCAGGTTTCTATGTTCTACATAATTTTTTATTACGGAAATATACATCTTACGTGAGCATATAAAAAAAATGTCCAGGCTCTGTCCAGAAGAAAAGGACAAATACAATTTCATGTTAGTATTTGAGACCAGAGGATTGTTTCATGGGGCTCTGGTCTAGGTCAGTGGTACATGACGGCAAGATGGGAGGTCTGCAAGTCTTCTACCTTCCGGCATCCCTTGCGTAGAATTAGATTTGTCTCGACTGACGTGACGTCATCTGTGTGATATGACTCCCACATGGCGTCATGCCAGTCCCAGCCATCAAAAGCTGCGTGAGGATGCATGAAGGTAACAGATTCGCTGGCCTCCCATCCAGCTGCCAGGTGTTAGGTGTCGAGTTCCTGCCGCTGCACAGGGGGAATCTCGAACCACCTCCGCTGCGGTCTCCCATTCTTCTCCTGCCGCAGTGGAGCCTGCTCAGCGGAGACATCGGGCCCAGCGTCTGGCTCAAGCAGAGACTGCATGCTTGGTTACTGCTGCCCTTCCAGGCTCAGCCATTGTAGCCAGTATTGGTCAGCGGCGAGCAGACGCTTCTGGGACTAAGTCCTGCTTTTCTCCTTCTGAGCATGCCCAAGGGAAGACCTCTCATTGGAGGTTGGGGTCACATGCTCAGGTACTGATGCAGCTCTTATTGGTCTACTAGGAAGGTCCTGAACAAACTACAGCTATAAAAGGTTTACATGGCCGCACGGCCATGCGCTAGTATCATTTGTGTTTGGCTGTTGCCAGTGGATACTCTACCACTCATATGTGGAGAGTCTGTTTAGTTTTGGGGCTGTACACTCAGGCAGGCAACTAGTGTCAGTGGGGGCAAATAGCCTTGGCTTAGCATCTGGTTCCTTCATGTGTGCGGTTAGCACAGAAGAGTTCCATAGCAAGCACAACAATAGTTAAGGTATTATTCACTGTGTACAGTGCGACTCTGTGAAGCAAGAGAGCTAGATTTCATTTCACACGGGGTGAGGTTAACCCACGTGTGAGCTCAGTATCTATCCGCCATTACTTAGCAGCAGGTATCTCTGCACGGTGGACCCCGGGCTGCAAACGCACCTCATATCTATCTCTCAATACTCGGTCCGTTTTGCTAGCCCTAACACCAGGTATCACTGACCTGGGCGATGGCCCACAGTCCCGCAAATCGATTTGCTCATCTATAAAATATCCATATGTTTTTTTTTCTTTTTGGGTACCTATAGAGTTGCATTGATGAGTCTCATCTGACACTCTAGAGAAACTTGTGCACACTGCGATATTTTTCACGGACCGCGATATCACTAACTCTGTTGAGGCCGGCTGTCAGTCAGGGCTGGGGGCAAGGTTACTGCCTGACTGAACCCATGCTGGTGCCACTCCTTTGACTAAAACCAAAATACTGCTGGGGAGAATTAAGTTCATTTTCTCACTGCAGTGTTCAGCTAAGTGCGAGTGCCGGGCAGGCCAATACTGCTTTTAATCTGCAGATTAACCCCATATCTGCAGGTTAATAGCGTTTTTTTCTGCTGACAGGATGGCTTTAAATAAAGTAATGACAAATTTTAAAATTGTAATTGAATAACATTTATTTTAAGCCATACAAGTCCCGCTGTTAGGACTTGAGCCCAGCAGCTCTTGTGCAGCAGGCAGCAGCTCTTCTCTTTGAGCTATGGAAAGTTCCTTGCTAAACCAGATACTAGTACCTGTGTTGTTCTTGATTGTCTCCACCCCAAGTTCCTGATTGTCTCCACCCTGTGATTTCCTGATTGATTACCCTACTTAAACCTGGCACTGCGCTTTCTTGCGAGATTATTGAGCTGGCAGCCTTTAGTCCAGCTTCATTCCACCTGCTGCTTATCCGCAAGATTCTACCGCTGTTCCATGTACCGACCTCTGGCTATTTCCTGAAGATGCTACCTGCTGGTGCAGCCCCTAGTGGCTACATTATCACTACTCCAGCTCAGATCAGTCCATAACACCTACAAATATTAAACTTCTAAAGTTTGTAATGACAAAGTTATTTTGTTAATTGGTAAACAGTGTGAAAACTAAGGAAAAATTGCATATTTGTTGTATTCTACCATTGAAGAAAAATCATATAATTTTAGGCATAATATAATTTCTAAAAATATCTACAATTTGCCCTTCCAAAAAAACAAGGCCCTTAATAGCCAATACTGTAAATATAAAGATTCAACAGTTTTGATGGAATCCTGAGGTTCTTAAAGACAAAATTGTTCCCTAATGATTAGAGTACAAAATGTCTTGGAAAAATGATATATTGTAGAACTAGAGTTAAAGGGAGCCTGTCATATGATTTACGAAGAGCAAACCACGGGCAGCATGAATCATAGCCTGGCTGCACGATTGCATCAAGGTATAGTTTTCTCAGTAATGCTGGGACAAAAGCTAGACACAAACAAGTCTGTGTCCACCCCTGTAGGTGATTGACAGGTCTCACCCTAGTAGGTTCAAACGGAGAGACCTGTCAATCAACAACAAAAACGCTGTGAGAAGCCGGCCAAGGGCGAAGCCAGACTATTCTCTTCCCTAGCTGGAGCTTCTAAGTTTAGTTCCTCTGAAACTCTGAAGAATTTCAGAGAAAAAAATTGCACAGCCAGGCTCATACTCATGCTGCCCGAGGTTTGGGCAGCATGACTCAGATGATAGGTTCCCTTTAAGGGGTTTGCCCAGTCTTAAACTAAAATTCTGCAGTTACTAACCCCTTTAAAGAATGTATATCCCTGGTATGTCATATGGCCCTAGCAGCTGTATTTTAATTATGAACTTCTGCCTTGAAGGGAATCTGTCAGCAGGTTTTTGCTACTTCATCTAAGAGCAGCATGATGTAGGAAAAGAGAAGCTGAATCCAATGATGTATCACTTAGTTTACTGGGGGCAGCAGTTGTGATACAACCAGAGTTGTTAGATTTAGCATGAAGTAAAGCTGAGAAAGCTGCTCCTGCTCCCACCAGTGTCTCTATGTATATTGTTTATTGACAGTGAGCCTCTTATCACAGGAGGGGGCGGAGCCGAACTAGCAAGCGCCCACCAGCTAGTCACAGTGATGATAATGTCTTAGTGATAAAACCTTCATAGTAAGTAAACAACAGCAAACAGCTTGATAAGTGACAAGGTTGAATTCAGTGTTTTAACCCCTACCTCATACTGTCCTCAGATTACATAGCAAAAACCTGCTGACAGATTCCCTTTAAGTTCTAGTTTAAGGGTCATTAATTAGATTGATTTTCATGTACCTCTCAAATAGAATAAAGAAATGACATTTTATTTCCATTTAAATCAGAAATTCACATACTACATCAATCATACACCTCTCTGAACCTATCGTTTTCTACCACAGTCTGGGCCTCACCTTATGTGTAAACTCCTGGGCTCCAAAAGAACTTTTCAACTCCCAAGGACAAATGGCAGCAGGGAAACCATGCCAAGAGCTGATGAGTAGGCTCATATGAGCATTACTACTAATGTGAAAAGCCAAATAATTTATCACCAGCAAGACTAAGGGGACTTCTGCTTCCCGTTAACCACTTTGAAGGTTGAGGGTTCAGAAAGTGTTACAGTTTTATTAAGCTCTCACTAGCAAATGTAAAAATAAAATCAAGCGAGCAAAGTTTAACCACAGGAGAAAAAAAGAATTGCTAACAACATGAAAAGAAAACAGAAAAAACATTAGAAATATTTAAAGGGCCACTGTCACCCCCCTCCAGCCGTTATGAACTAAAAGAGCCACCTTGTGCAGTAGTAATGCTGCATTCTAACAAGGTGGCTCTTTTAGTTTTGTGTTAAGGTATTAGTAAAATAAAGCGCTTTGAAACTTTGCAAAAATACCTCTCTTTGTCCACGGAGGCGGGTCCTCACTCCCCAGATTGAACGGTACTCTGCCGTCACTCACATCTTCAGGGGCTTTCGGCGCCGCCCCCTCCGCGCTGTTTTCTCTTCAAATCCGGCGCCTGCACTGTGTAAATCTTTGTGGGGCAGGCGCAGTAAGCTCTGGCGGTCTGACGACCCAGCCAGGCTTGGAGACTGCGTCTGTGCTGGCAGTGCGGCCACCCACCTCGGGAATCCCTGCCCCGCACTGTGTTATGCATTATGCACAGAGCGGGGCTAGGATTCCTGGGCATGTGCACTGCGTGTGTCATACTGTCACCCAGGTCCCCCGCCTTACAGCCTCTGTCTATTCAGCTGATCGTCCCGGCGATTGCTATGAGGAGGAGGAGGCACAATCAGCTGAATAGACAGAGGCTGTAAGGCGGGGGACCTGGGTGACAGTCTGACACACGCAGTGCGCATGCCCAGGAATCCTAGCCCTGCACTGTGAATAATGCATAACTCAGTGCGGGGCAGGGATTACCGAGGTGGGTGGCCGCACTGCCAGCACAGGCGCTGTCTCCAAGCCTGGCTGGGATGTCAGACCGCCAGAGCTTACTGCGCCTGCCCCACAAAGATTTACACAGCGCAGGTGCCGGATTTGAAGAGAAAACAGCGCGGAGGGGGCGGCGCCGAAAGCCCCTGAAGATGTGAGTGACGGCAAAGTACCGTTCAAGCTGGGGCTTGAGGACCCGCCTCCGTGGACAAAGATAGGTATTTTTGCAAAGTTTCAAAGCGCTTTATTTTAGTAATACTTGAACACAAAACTAAAAGAGCCACCTTGTTAGAATGCAGCATTACTGCTGCACAAGGTGGCTCTTTTAGTTTATAACGGCTGGAGGGGGGTGACAGTGGCCCTTTAAATGGGAAAAAGAAAAAAAATTAGACATCGACCTACCGTTAAAAAAACACTGCAAAATGTCCGTATGGATATAATTGTATGAAGAACAGAAGGAAGGCTGAGATATTACACATATACTTTGCATTTGTCCACCAACGAGCTGCCAGTGCAGATATTATCAGTGA
This sequence comes from Ranitomeya imitator, assembly GCF_032444005.1. Lineage (NCBI taxonomy): Eukaryota > Metazoa > Chordata > Amphibia > Anura > Dendrobatidae > Ranitomeya > Ranitomeya imitator. The sequence continues at coordinate 570,681,217 of NC_091286.1, read as the reverse complement.
TATCAATGCTGCTGTATATAATCTTCTTAGACCCTCTTAGCACAGGGTGATTGTCACACGACAGCTGAGCACCGCCTACCGTCGCCAGCATCAGGAACAATTCATTAGCGGGGTAGATGGGTTTCACGCCTCCACCAATCAAGTATTGATAGCCTATCCTTAGGATAGGTCATCAATGTAAAAGTCCTGGGTTTGAAAGTAAAGTGTCAGTTTTTACTGAAGGCCCAAAACTTTGCAGGATAATAGTAACATAGTAACATAGTTAGTAAGGCCGAAAAAAGACATTTGTCCATCCAGTTCAGCCTATATTCCATCATAATAAATCCCCAGATCTACGTCCTTCTACAGAACCTAATAATTGTATGATAAAATATTGTTCTGCTCCAGGAAGACATCCAGGCCTCTCTTGAACCCCTCGACTGAGTTCGCCATCACCACCTCCTCAGGCAAGCAATTCCAGATTCTCACTGCCCTAACAGTAAGGAATCCTCTTCTATGTTGGTGGAAAAACCTTCTCTCCTCCAGACGCAAAGAATGCCCCCTTGTGCCCGTCACCTTCCTTGGTATAAACAGATCCTCAGCGAGATATTTGTATTGTCCCCTTATATACTTATACATGGTTATTAGATCGCCCCTCAGTCGTCTTTTTTCTAGACTAAATAATCCTAATTTCGCTAATCTATCTGGGTATTGTAGTTCTCCCATCCCCTTTATTAATTTTGTTGCCCTCCTTTGTACTCTCTCTAGTTCCATTATATCCTTCCTGAGCACCGGTGCCCAAAACTGGACACAGTACTCCATGTGCGGTCTAACTAGGGATTTGTACAGAGGCAGTATAATGCTCTCATCATGTGTATCCAGACCTCTTTTAATGCACCCCATGATCCTGTTTGCCTTGGCAGCTGCTGCCTGGCACTGGCTGCTCCAGGTAAGTTTATCATTAACTAGGATCCCCAAGTCCTTCTCCCTGTCAGATTTACCCAGTGGTTTCCCATTCAGTGTGTAATGGTGATATTGATTCCTTCTTCCCATGTGTATAACCTTACATTTATCATTGTTAAACCTCATCTGCCACCTTTCAGCCCAAGTTTCCAACTTATCCAGATTCATCTGTAGCAGAATACTATCTTCTCTTGTATTAACTGCTTTACATAGTTTTGTATCATCTGCAAATATCGATATTTTACTGTGTAAACCTTCTACCAGATCATTAATGAATATGTTGAAGAGAACAGGTCCCAATACTGACCCCTGCGGTACCCCACTGGTCACAGCGACCCAGTTAGAGACTATACCATTTATAACCACCCTCTGCTTTCTATCACTAAGCCAGTTACTAACCCATTTACACACATTTTCCCCCAGACCAAGCATTCTCATTTTGTGTACCAACCTCTTGTGCGGCACGGTATCAAACGCTTTGGAAAAATCGAGATATACCACGTCCAATGATTCACCGTGGTCCAGCCTATAGCTTACCTCTTCATAAAAACTGATTAGATTGGTTTGACAGGAGAGATTTCTCATAAACCCATGCTGATATGGAGTTAAACAATTATTCTCATTGAGATAATCCAGAATAACATCCCTCAGAAACCCTTCAAATATTTTAACAACAATAGAGGTTAGACTTACTGGCCTATAATTTCCAGGTTCACTTTTAGAGCCCTTTTTGAATGTTGGCACCACATTTGCTATGCGCCAGTCCTGCGAAACAGACCCCATCGCTATAGAGTCCCTAAAAATAAGAAATAATGGTTTATCTATTACATTACTTAGTTCTCTTAGTACTCGTGGGTGTATGCCATCCGGACCCGGAGATTTATCTATTTTAATCTTATTTAGCCGGTTTCGCACCTCTTCTTGGGTTAGATTGGTGACCCTTAATATAGGGTTTTCATTGTTTCTTGGCATTTCACCTAGCATTTCATTTTCCACCGTGAATACCGTGGAGAAGAAGTTGTTTAATATGTTAGCTTTTTCCTCGTCATCTACAACCATTCTTTCCTCACTATTTTTTAAGGGGCCTACATTTTCAGTTTTTATTCTTTTACTATTGATATAGTTGAAGAACAGTTTGGGATTAGTTTTACTCTCCTTAGCAATGTGCTCAGCTCAGCTCAGCTTTATTGTAAAATATTACAGATCAATCTTGCTAAATGGTCCGCAAAGAAAAAAAACAGGACAAAAAGAAAGGAAAACAACCGACCGAAAGTCCAAAAAATAGAAAATTAATACTTTATTAAATAATGCTAACAAGATTAAAAACAATAATGGGAGCCAAAAGGACAATGTATGTAATAACAATTTCAATTGTGAGGCCGCACATCCGTTACAACACTGAATACATATGTAGAAAAATTGCGATTCATGATGTATATAAAACAAGTGAAAATAAACAGATCAATAAAAAAGAATTATAAAAATAAAAAATAACAGTAAAATGGGTTTAAAGGTGTGTGTACCAAATTGTATGTTACATATGTAGTGCAGAGAAAAAAAAAAAATTTGTGCACCACAAAAAACATCGTGCTTCAATGTGTGAAAAAACAAGAGGGAATCTCAAAAGGGCAAAACAATGTAGCTGGGCAAAAGTGATGGAGTGAAGTGCCAATACAAAAGAAAAGCAAATCTATATAACGGAATGGGGACTCAGTTTCAATAAGTATGGTATATAAAATGATGATCAAAATGATCTAAAAAGTGCTTACAGGAGGAGTGCAGTCCCTCTCACACCAGGATGGCGTGCAACCCAACGCGCGTTTCGGCTTGAAGCACGGAAGAAACGCATGCATGCTGAAATTTTTTTTACATGCCGACTCAATCTGTGGCAAAGTCGCACATCTACACTGCCACATTGAATATTCTTGGTATAAGTGGCGTCCATGAGCTGGCCTTGTTTCAGGGACAGCAGTCTGACAGAAAATACGGTCACAAGAATCTTCCCATGAAGTCATATAAGGGTCTTAGCCCCATAAAAATCATACCTGTAGTATAGGCTTCACTAATTAGGTTTTACATAATACTATCTTATTACATATGCAAATGAGGGCCCCCTCAATTAGCATCCTCTCCTCCACACCTCCTTTGAGCTTGACTGACAGCATATGCACACTAACAACGCAAAAGCTGAGCGAGCATACACACAGAGTCAGATCCATCTCTACTGGATTTCATAAAATGGCAACAAAAAAAACTACATTTTCAATTCGGATTGTTTTCAACTACTAAAATATTAAAACTACAATGACCATAAAATGTAAACACAAAAGCCAGAAAATAACAATGGTGGAATTGCATTTTTTCACCATGAAATGGTGAATCCCACTTGGAATTTCTTCCAGTGTCGTAAAATAAAATGGTGTTATTCAAAACCACAACTCATCCTGCAAAACACAAAACCTCATGCAGCTGTTTTGACCCAAAAATAAAAATGTTATTGCGCTTGGAACAAGGGAAGAGAAAACCAAAAGTGCAAAAATATAAAACAGCACGTTCCTCAAGAGGTTAAAGAGCCAGATTACTTAAAAAAGGACTTGGCGTGGCAATTTTAACAGGAACTTTATACATGTGACAGAAGTAATATGTATCTTGTGTGACAGGTTTCTGCATTGTGAGATGAATGCAAAAATTCTATAGATATGATCACTATCCATGTTGTCTATTTTTGCTGATACAGTCAGTGCCGCCACAGTTCTAGCTGCTATATAACTAGATGACAGTGGAGTTAAATGAAGAAAAGAGATAACCCTGTCAAGCTGATGACTGACTGTAGGAGATTTATGCTACACAGAAATGCCAGTGCCCATAGTACATCGAATGTTATCTCTGTGTGAGGGAAATAAGGATATCAGAATCCACTTTAATGGCAGCTCCTGACTTTCTGAGTTGCATAATGTGTTTGTTGCTAAAGCATTCACATACTGTAAACTAGGCCTATAAAACTCAAGTAAGCCATTATCTCAAAGTGATGGAAAACATCGAGCATTCAGTATCATCTCTGAACTCCCATTTGTTTTCCACTGCAGAAACTTAAAGGGAACGCGATAGGTGATACATGCTACCCAAACCGTGACATGGGAGGGGGGCTGGACGACCTTAGCGCCTACATCAGCTGGACCTGCATCTAAGAACGGTGGCATGTATTGCAGTGTAGAGAGCAGGAGAGTCCCTGCGCTGCAATAAACTTCAGCTAAACGTGTGTGGTGGTCATACATCCAGATGAAGTAGGGGCTGGGGTATTCTCCCCTTCCACATGGGCCCAGAAGAGAATGACGAAGAGAACACAGCATATCAAGGGAGCAGAGCAAAGTGAAAAGAATGTTTGTTTTTTATGCAGAATGGGGAAGATATATACCAGAAAGGGTCCCAGGATGGAGGACATATATACCAGGATGGGGGACACATAAATACCCGGAAGGGGCCCAGTATGGAGGACATATATACCAGGATGGGGGACATATATACCAATATTGGCCCAGGATGGAGACATATATACTAGGATGGGGGACATATATACCAAGATGGTTAAATGAATATACAAAAAAGGGGGACATATACAGTATATACCAAGATCATGTATACCAACAAGGCCATATATACCAATATTGATACAAGGATGTATATACCAGGATAAGGGACATATATACAAGGATGGGACTCACCTAGTGGCGAAAATAAGTATTTGATACACTGCCGATTTTGCAAGTTTACTGATCTGCAAAAAAAATGGAGAGGTCTGTAAATTTTTATCGTATGTACACTTCAACTGTGAGAGACAGAATTAAAAAATAAAAAACAGAAAATCACAAAGTCCAAAAGAAAAAATATAAACACCCGCACTGCTGTCATATGCTAATAATCCTTTAGACATCATGTTCTCCCTGTCCATGTCCTAATAAAGACTTGTTACAGCAGCGGGCTTGGTGAGTGCTAACTACTTTTTTTCTTTTGTTTTTAACCCCTTTCTGCCATCAGACGTACTATTGCGTCCATGGGGGGTGGGCCCTACTTCCCAAGGACGCAATAGTACGTCATATGCGATCGGCAGCGCTCACGGGGGGAGCGGCGCCGATCGCGGCCGGGTGTCAGCTGCCTATCGCAGCTGACATCCGGCACTATGTGCCAGGAGCGGTCACGGACCGCCCCCGGCACATTAACCCCCGGCATACCGCGATCAAAGATGATCGCGATGTGCCGGCGGTGCTGGGAAGCACCGCGCAGGGAGGGGGCTCCCTGCGGGCTTCCCTGAGACCCCCGCAGCAACGCGATGTAATCGCGTTGCTGCGAGGGTCTTGCCGCCCTCCCTCCCTGCTCCAGGTCCCGGATCCAAGATGGCCGCGGATCCGGGTCCTGCAGGGAGGGAGGTGGCTTCACAGAGCCTGCTCAGAGCAGGCACTGTGAAGCCTGCACTGCTGCATGTCAGATCAGTGATCTGACAGAGTGCTGTGCAAACTGTCAGATCACTGATCTGTGATGTCCCCCCCTGGGACAAAGTAAAAAAGTAAAAAAAAAATTTTCCAAATGTGTAAAAAAAATTAAAAAAAAATATTCCTAAATAATGAAAAAAAAAAAAAAATATTCCCATAAATACATTTCTTCATCTAAATAAAAAAAAAAAAAAACAATAAAAGTACACATATTTAGTATCGCCGCGTCCGTATCGACTCGCCCTATAAAACTGGCACACTAGTTAACCCCTTCAGTAAACACCGTAAGAAAAAAAAAAAAAAAACGAGGCAAAAAACGACGCTTTATTATCATACCGCCGAACAAAAAGTGGAATAACACGTGATCAAAAAGACAGATATAAACAACCATGGTACCGCTGAAAGCGTCATCTTGTCCCGCAAAAAACGAGCCACCATACAGCATCATCAGCAAAAAAATGAAAAAGTTATAGTCCTGAGAATAAAGCGATGCCAAAATAATTATTTTTTCTATAAAATAGTTTTTATCGTATAAAAGCGCCAAAACATAAAAAAATGATATAAATGAGATGTCGCTGTAATCATACTGACCCGAAGAATAAAACTGCTTTATCAATTTTACCAAACGCGGAACGGTATAAACGCCTCCCCCAAAAGAAATTCATGAATAGCTGGTTTTTGGTCATTCTGTCTCACAAAAATCGGAATAAAAAGCGATCAAAAAATGTCACGTGCCCGAAAATGTTACCAATAAAAACGTCAACTCGTCGCGTAAAAAACAAGACCTCACATGACTGTGTGGACCAAAATATGGAAAAATTATAGCTCTCAAAATGTGGTAACGCAAAAAATATTTTTTGCAATAAAAAGCGTCTTTCAGTGTGTGACGGCTGCCAATCATAAAAATCCGCTAAAAAACCCGCTATAAAAGTAAATCAAACCCCCCTTCATCACCCCCTTAGTTAGGGAAAAATAAAAAAATGTATTTATTTCCATTTTCCCATTAGGGCTAGGGTTAGGGCTAGGGTTAGGGCTAGGGTTAGGGCTAGTGTTAGGGTTAGGGCTAGGGTTAGGGCTAGGGTTAGGGCTAGGGCTAGGGCTAGGGTTAGGGTTAGGGCTAGGGTTAGGGTTAGGGCTAGGGTTAGGGCTAGGGTTAGGGTTAGGGCTAGGGTTAGGGCTAGGGTTAGGGCTAGGGTTAGGGCTAGGGTTAGGGTTGGGGCTAGGGTTAGGGCTAGGGTTAGGGCTAGGGTTAGGGCTACAGTTAGGGTTGGGGCTAAAGTTACAGTTAGGGTTTAGATTACATTTACAGTTGGGAATAGGGTTGGGATTAGGGTTAGGGGTGTGTCAGGGTTAGAGGTGTGGTTAGGGTTACCGTTGGAATTAGGGTTAGGGGAGTGTTTGGATTAGGGTTTCAGTTATAATTGGGGGGTTTCCACTGTTTAGGCACATCAGGGGCTCTCCAAAAGCGACATGGCGTCCGATCTCAATTCCAGCCAATTCTGCGTTGAAAAAGTAAAACAGTGCTTCTTTCCTTCCGAGCTCACCCGTGTGCCCAAACAGGGGTTTACCCCAACATATGGGGTATCAGCGTACTCAGGACAAATAGGACAACAACTGTTGGGGTCCAATTTCTCCTGTTACCCTTGGGAAAATACAAAACTGGGGGCTAAAAAATAATTTTTGTGGGAAAAAAAAGATTTTTTATTTTTACGGCTCTGCGTTATAAACTGTAGTGAAACACTTGGGGTTCAAAGTTCTCACAACACATCTAGATAAGTTCCCGGGGGGGTCTAGTTTCCAATATGGGGTCACTTGTGGGGGGTTTCTACTGTTTAGGTACATTAGGGGCTCTGCAAACGCAATGTGACGCCTGCAGACCATTCCATCTAAGTCTGCATTCAAATGGCACTCCTTCCCTTCCGAGCCCTCCCATGCGCCCAAACAGTGGTTTCCCCCCACATATGGGGTATCAGCGCACTCAGGACAAATTGGACAACACATTTTTGGGTCCAATTTCTCCTGTTACCCTCGGGAAAATACAAAACTGGGGGCTAAAAAATAATTTTTGTGGGAAAAAAATTTTGTTTTATTTTTACGGCTCTCCATTATAAACCTCTGTGAAGCCCTTGGTGGGTCAAAGCGCTCACCACACATCTAGATAAGTTCCTTAGGGGGTCTACTTTCCAAAATGGTGTCACTTGTGGGGGGTTTCTACTGTTTAGGTACATTAGGGGCTCTGCAAACGCAATGTGACGCCTGCAGACCATTCCATCTAAGTCTGCATTCAAATGGCACTCCTTCCCTTCCGAGCCCTCCCATGCGCCCAAACAGTGGTTTCCCCCCACATATGGGGTATCAGCGCACTCAGGACAAATTGGACAACACATTTTTGGGTCCAATTTCTCCTGTTACCCTCGGGAAAATACAAAACTGGGGGCTAAAAAATAATTTTTGTGGGAAAAAATTTTTGTTTTATTTTTACGGCTCTCCATTATAAACCTCTGTGAAGCCCTTGGTGGGTCAAAGCGCTCACCACACATCTAGATAAGTTCCTTAGGGGGTCTACTTTCCAAAATGGTGTCACTTGTGAGTGGTTTCTACTATTTAGGTACATTAGGGGCTCTGCAAACGCAACATGGCGTCTCATCTCAATTCCTGTTAATTTTGCATTGAAAAGTCAAACGGCGCTCCTTCCTTTCCGAGCTCTCCCATCCGCCCAAACAGTGGTTTACCCCCACATATGGGGTATCAGCGCACTCAGGACAAATTGTACAACAACTATTGGGGTCCAATTTCTTCTCTTACCCTTGGAAAAATAAAAAATTGGGGGCGAAAAGATAATTTTTGTGAAAAAATATGATTTTTTTATTTTTACGGTTCTGCATTATAAACTTCTGTGAAGCACTGGGTGGGTCAAAGTGCTCACCACACCTCTAGATAAGTTCCTTAGGGGGTCTACTTTCCAAAATGGTGTCACTTGTGGGGGGTTTCAATGTTTAGGCACATCAGTGGCTTTCCAAACGCAACATGGCATCCCATCTCAATTCCTGTCAATTTTGCATTGAAAAGTCAAACGGCGCTCCTTCCCTTCCGAGCTCTCCCATCCGCCCAAACAGTGGTTTACCCCCACATATGGGATATCAGCTTACTCAGGACAAATTGTACAACAACTATTGGGGTCCAATTTCTTCTCTTACCCTTGGAAAAATAAAAAATTGGGGGCGAAAAGATAATTTGTGTGAAAAAATATGATTTTTTATTTTTACGGTTCTACATTATAAACTTCTGTGAAGCACTTGGTGGGTGAAAGAGCTCACCACACCTCTATATAAGTTCCTTAGGGGGTCTACTTTCCAAAATGGTGTCACTTGTGGGGGGTTTCAATGTTTAGGCACATCAGGGGCTCTCCAAACGAAACATGGTGTCCCATCTCAATTCCTGTCAATTTTGCATTGAAAAGTCAAATGGCGCTCCTTCGCTTCCGAGCTGTGCCATGCGCCCAAACAGTGGTTTACCCCCACATGTGGGGTATTGGCGTACTCAGGACAAATTGTACAACAATGATTGCAGTCCATTTTCTCCTGTTACCCTTGGTAAAATAAAACAAATTGGAGCTGAATTAAATTTTTTGTGAAAAAAAGTTAAATGTTCATTTTTATTTAAACATTCAAAAAATTCCTGTGAAGCACCAGAAGGGTTAATAAACTTCTTGAATGTGGTTTTAAGCACCTTGAGGGGTGTAGTTTTTAGAATGGTGTCACACTTGGGTATTTTCTATCATATAGACCCCTCAAAATGACTTCAAATGAGATGTGGTCCCTAAAAAAAAATGGTGTTGTAGAAATGAGAAATTGCTGGTCAAATTTTCACCCTTATAACTCCCTAAGAAAAAAAAATTTTGGTTCCAAAATTGTGCTGATGTAAAGTAGACATGTGGGAAATGTTACTTATTAAGTATTTTGTGTGACATATATCTGTGATTTAATTGCATAAAAATTCAAAGTTGGAAAATTGCGAAATTTTCATAATTTTCGCCAAATTTCCGTTTTTTTCACAAATAAACGCAGGTACTATCAAAGAATTTTTACCATTGTCATGAAGTACAATATGTCACGAGAAAACAATGTCAGATTCACTGGGATCCGTTGAAGCGTTCCAGAGTTATAACCTCATAAAGGGACAGTGGTCAGAATTGTAAAAATTGGCCCGGTCATTAACGTGCAAACCACCCTTGGGGGTAAAGGGGTTAAAAACCAGAAAATCACATTGTATGATTTTTACATAATTAAATTGCATTTTATTGCGTGTATTTGATCACCTACCAACTAGCAAGAAATCTGGCTCTCACAGACCTGTTAGTTTTTCTTTAAGAAGCCATCCTACTCTGCACTCATTACCTGTATTAATTGCACCCGTTTGAGCTTGTTACCTGTATAGAAGACACCTGTCCACACACTCAATCACACTCCAACCTCTCCACCATGGCTAAGACCAAAGAGCTGTCTAAGGACATCTGTAACAAAATTGTAAACCTGCACAAGGCTGAGATGGGCTACAGGACAATAGGCAAGCAGCTTGGTAAGAAGGCAACAACTGTTGGCACAATTATAAGAAAATGGAAGAAACACAAGATGACTGTCAATCTTCCTAGATCTAGGGCTCCATGCCAGATCTCACCTTGTGGGGTAAGAATGATTCTGAAAGAGGTCAGGAATTGGCCGAGAACAAGATGGGAATACCTGTCAATGCCATGAAGAGAGCTGGGACCACAGTATAAAACATTACTGTTAGTAACACATTATGCAGTCATTGAGTAAAATCCTGCAGGACACCTGATTATCACACTAGCACATGTCCAGGCCTGTTTCAAGTTCACCAATAACCATCTGGATGATCAAGAGGAGGCATGGGAGAAGGTCATGTGGTCAGATGAGTCCAAAATGGAACTTTTTGTTATCAACTCCACTTGCTGTGTTTGGAGGCAGAAAAAGGATGAGCAAAACCCCAAGAAGACCGTCCCAACCATGAAGCATGGTAAGAGAAACATCATACTTTGGAGGTGCTTTTCTGCAAAGGGGACAGGACAACTGTACTATATTGAAGGGTCATGAGGATGGATGGGGTCATGTATCGCAAGATTTTGGCCAACAACCTCCTTCCCTCAGTGAGAGCATTGAAGATGGGTCATGGCTGCGTCTTCAAGCATGACAATGACCCAAAACACACAGCCAGGGCAACTAAGAAGTTGCTCCGTAAGAAGCATTTCATGGTCCTGGAGTGGCCCAGTCAGTCTCCAGACCTGAACCCAATAGAAAATCTTTGAAGGCGATTAAAACTCAATGTTGCTTAATGACATTCCCAAAACTTGAAAGATCTGGTGAAGATCTGTATGGAGGAGAGGGCCAAAATCCCTGCTGCAGTGTGTGCAAAGTTGATCAAGAGCTACAGGAAATGTCTGACCTCTGTAATTACAAACAAAGGTTTCTGTGCCAAATATTAAGTTCTGTTTTCATATGGTATCTGTCACATAGGGACAGTCTTCAGTAAGAAACCACCGGAGACTAGACGGAGGTGGACATGACTTGGGGATGGGTGGACTGAGAACTCCTGCAGCCTTTGTTTGTATTGCAGTGTAGATTTTAAACAAGAGTGTTGTTGCTTTAAGAGGAAGGAGTTTAGATGTTTGTGCCTGGTGTATTACTGTGAGGAGGGTGGGGCTTATATAGGGGAGGCAACTCTGGCTCTCCCTCTTTCTCTCACACGATGGACAGGAGGAAACATTACCCGCCCTCCCGCCCTGTTTATAATCTCTGTCCTTAAACTTTTTAATTATTGCTTGTATAATGATAAATGCATTATTGTATTTTTGAATTTGTCATTGTATATCTTGTACCAGGTTCAATTGTATATTGGCTATAAAGAGTTATTATTTGCGGTAACCTTCAGCCATGGTTCCCTGGAGGTTTCCTCCACAGGGGGTTTTTCCTCTCCTGAGCGCTGTAGGATGACTCTTTGTGAGTCGGGGGTTTGCCAAGTTTAGTCCCATTAATGCTTTTGCAGGGACTCCTAGTTTTTAAGTTTGCAAAAATGATTTAATTATAAAAAAAAAAAAAAAAGGTGTCAAATGAGACTTGGAATTTATAACCCGTCACGGCTTTGCGGTTTAGGAGTCAGGTGGAAGTTGCAGACAAGTTAAGGTGGACTCATTTTAACTAATAGAGGATGTAAAAACTCATGGTGGTGAGCAGGCTCGGCTTTGGTGGCCAGACTCAAGGACGTTGTAATGGTAACATCAATCAGGGGCGGGCACAGTGGTTAAGCACAGGAGTGAGGATAATAGGGTCATTGGTGCCCTGAAAGTTTACTGGCTCTGCTTGAATGGCAAGCCAGTGCGTGCCGCCCCTTTATGGCTGTCTGTCCTGGTGCTGTATGTCAGACAGCTGGGGATATCGCAGTACTTGTGAATCCCAATGTACTAGCACTCCACCTGACTCCTACTGTGATTATTTAATCCTGTGATTTGAATAAAAGCTGTGGCCATTTTGACAACCAAAATAATGTGTTTTGTGTATTTATTTTAGTACCTAGGTTTACAGTAGTTATGGTGGTTTTAAGAAGGAGTGGGGTCCATCCCATATCCAAAAGTCAAGGAACAGGGGCCTAAAACTGTCCATAGAGCTGAGACCCTTAGCATCCCTGTTCCGGAGTACTCTTAAAGGTAGAGAGGCCCGAGTCTCCGACCAATCTATGCTCCTGTAAAAACCCTAATCTTTCCCCTCCCCTACCCCCTGAGACATAGTACAGAAATGAAAGGTAAACCAGACACAAAGACAAAACAGGAATAACAGAAAACCTCTATCATACAAAAGCACTAACCAACAATAGGGAGGAGGATAGGGACAGGGAGGAATAAACTAAATGGGAAAAGCCAACAAGAAGTAAACACATACGTACACCAGCAAACTACAGAACACCACAACTCCAACTCCAAACATCAACTACTACTCTTTAGCACACAGCACAGGAAGACGAAACTCCAATAGCAACAACAAACTCCTATTCAGCACAGCGCCTCCTAAGAGCAAGAAAGCAGAGCTTTCACCAGCAGGACAGAGAGGGTCTGGCCAGATTTTATAGAAAGAGTTAACAAACAAATCAGAAGCAGCTGAAATGGAGCTGCATGTTTCTGATCAGTATAGAAAGGGTCGTTAACCTCTTCAGCCTAAAGGAAACCAAATTAATTTAATACGGGAAACAAATGCACAGGCTAAATGCTAGATCTGCGATTCACAATACGCAGTGATCTTCTACCCCTAGGTCTCCCAGGTTGGCATGACACACTCATGACAGTGCATCACATCTCACCAGGTGGTTGCATGGAAAGATGCAATCTATGCTTTTTGCAGCCCCAATGTTGGCCTAATGCATATTGATCTGTATGTATTGCAACAACTATTGTTTGTTTAATATGATGTGATTTATATATCTGCATGCATATTGTTCACATGTCAACAAAGTTAAAAAAAAAAAAGAGTCCTCATTTACATACAGGATGTTCCTCCTCCCCTTCCCTGTGAGCACATTTCTTGTGTGGAGCTGAAGCAGAAGGACTCACAGCAGATCTCTCTCTCAGAAACCAGATTGATCCTGTTCTCATGTTTTAAGCTGGATATTCTTAATTCTTAATAAATGAACATTCTCTGTTGCTCGTTGTGGACATCACGCTGATTAACCCGCTGCTAATACCCAATGATCTGGAGAGAGCCAACCAATAACACTACCAATTGCTATTTCTGCATTGCTCCCCCTGTTAGCAAAGGAGCTTCATGGAAAAAGTGAACATTACAATGTCCAAATATTCCATCTGCAATACGCCCAGTAGCACATACAGAAGAACTGAACTGCCGATTCCAAAATCACCAGAAGCATTTTCAGTTGAGTCAAGTGAGGAAGAAGAGCGCGCTTGGTGTCATGAAGCATCTTCCTCTCATGACCCAGACTATCTGTCAGCAACCTCAACTGAACCAAACCTTATAAGACAAAGTGAATTGAATGATCTTGTTAGAGATTTGGATCTGCCCAAGAGTAAGACTGAGCTCTTAGGTGCCAGGCTATAGTAGTAGAATCTCCAAGAAGGTGATGCTTGGACTTCTTTGTTCCACAACCATAATAAAGATCTTGTCCAATACTTCTTCATGGAGTGCAATCTTGTGGCATGCAACATCATCAACAGTTTAATGGAAGCTCTGAAGATAAGTCATAATCCAAAGGAATGGAGGCTCATCATCAATTTGTCCAAAACAAGCTTAAAAGCCTTCTTGCTTCATAATAGCAATGTGCTACCTTTAATTCCAGTTGGGTATGCAGTCCAGATTAAAGAAACCTATGACAACATGAAACAGCTGCTGAGGTGCCTGAACTATGATCAACATTTGTGGCCTCTTTGTGATGACTTAACAGTGGTTGTCCTCTTACTTGGTCTCCAGGGTGGATACACAAAGTACTGCTGCTTTCTGTATGAATGGGATAGCCATGCAAGAGAATATCACTACAATAAAAGAGACTGGCATCTGCGACATTCACTTCAGCGAGGGAGTAAGAATGTCCTGCATCCAACACTTGTTGACCCACATAATATTTTGTTACCAAGACTACATATCAAGTTGGGTCTAATGAAGAACTTTGTAAAAGCAATGGATAAAAATGCAAAAGCCCTCAACTATCTCATAGATAAATTTCCAAGGTTGAGTGAAGCAAAGAAAAAGGAACGAGACTTTATTGGACCTCAGATTCGTAAGCTTCTTCAAGGTGAGGAGTTTCTCTGTTTGTTGCAGAGCAAGGAAAATGCTGCATAGGCAGCATTCACATTAGTGGTGGTAAGTAATAGAGATGAGCGAATTTGATCGGGTCCCTGCTTATTCGGCAAGCTATTGCACTTACCGAATGAGCTACAGTGGGAACCTGGATACATGGAGGGCGCCGGCTGATCAGCTGTTCGGCGCCACAGCTACATGTGTCACGGCTGTGTCACTGTCACAACACATGTATGGAGAGCTTGTTTGTTGGGCGCCCTCCATGTATCTGGGTTCCCACTGTAGCTTATTCGGTAAGTGCAATAGCTTGCCGAATTAGTAGGGACCCGATCAAATTCGCTCATCTCTAGTAACTAATTTTTTAGGAAACTCAAGAGCAAATAACTGTAAATAGTTGGTGGAAAATCTGTTCAAAACATATAAGGATCTTTGCTGTAACACGTGCTTAAAGATTCATTTCTTACATTTGCATCTAGACTGTTGTCCACCAAACTGCGGAATAGTAAGCGACGAGCACGGTAAGAGATTTCACCAAGACATTAAGGCTTTGAAGAAAGGATATCAAGGAAAATGGAATCCATCAATGCTTTCAGATTACTGTTGCACAATTGTAAGAAATGATACGATGCAGGAATACAAGAGACAAGCAAGAAAGAGATGTCACTGAATGAGGACCACATATTGTAGAGCAATTTCCGTAACTGTTTAGAATTCACAATACTGCTGTGACGTGTTTTAGTCATTTGAATTGTTGCTAAGTTTCCACTAAATAAACATCAGAAAATTGTGGTGACAAAATATCCTGCATCTTTATATTTGCAAAAATAACAATGTTTCAAAGTCCGGAAACTTTTATGCATTAATTATACTGTATACAGCAGGAAAAGGAAAACTCTTTGATATCATAAAAGAGCCAACTAAAAATTTCATTGTCAGATTTGAATTCAGGAGGTCAAAATCATTAAGAAATGGCTCATTTCATAACTGAACCTCACAGCTTTTGAAAATATGTAGAACAGTGTAATCAGGGCAATGTGAATCAAGCCTGAGGTTATATCCATGACAGCGTGAGATAATTGGAGTCATTAAAAGGAGAGCTGCTGTAGAGGAGACAATAGAGGTAAGGATATCATCTGAGTTACATTTTTAGTACAATCATAAACCCCAAATTTATCACTTTACTGGAGTTTAGCTTTACCCATTGTCTGATGTTGGGAAACTTTTTCTTTTCCATTTCTGTATTATTTTTTGCCTGAGGCAAGAGGTCCAAACACTTTTATAGCCTACATTCACTGATCTCTGTAGAAACATAAAGGTTGTCCTAATGCCAGTCCATTTGCGTTTCCTGCTGGCAGCTGCTTTGTGGGCGTCCCAGATGAAAACAGTCATATTAATTAGTCTTTCAGCCAAGGTCAGCAATGGTACTCATTATAAGCACAGAATAACAATATTAACCTCTATCTCTACATAGAGCATATGATCGATCCACATGGCTACGTTGTATTGCTTGTATTTATAGAATCTGCCTCTATTCCCCTTTATCATGCCAGTCAAGTGAAGTCAGGTGTTAGGGTTGTCAGATTGCACTAAATCAATTTAATAAAGAAGTGCAATCGCAACCCGGGGTCCACCGTGCAGAGATGTAAAACTGCAGCTAATGTGTACAATGGCGGAACACACAGCGAGCGATTGCTAGATCACACTGACTTAAACGTCACTCAGTGAACAACACACCAAGCTGTGTCACCCGCATACAGAAACAGAATAGATGCTCTGCTATAGAGCTATGTCACTCGCACACAGTAACGAAGTAGATGCTCTGCAATAGAGTTGTGTCACTCGCACACAGTAACGAAGCAGATATGATGCTAGATACGACCCTGTTAACATCACAGGGGATCGAAGCCCACTTACTGGGTAAATAGCAAATAGTGGTTACACAGTCAGCAAAAGCACTCCACCACCTCCTCTCCGGAGGTGCCGGATTCTAATGGCTAGACGCCAGCCCTGAATCTATGCAGACAAACTCCTCTCCTGAGGTGCCAGAATTTTAACAGCTTACCGCCTACACTGAGCACATGCTGACAAAGACCACACTGGAGCACACTCATTCACACATGGAAAGAGGTTGACACTAGCGTGCCCATTTTCGCCTCTGAGACCCTTTTATATGTTCAGTTCATGTTCATGTCCAGGATCTTGCACGCAGGCCAATCGAGAGTTGCCACATCATCAGAGCAGCTGACGACCGACCACCAATGAGACATCACCACATCATGAGCATGCTCAGTAGGGTGATCTCTGGACTTAGTCTCCAGAGCGTTTGCTCGTCACTGCCTACCTCTACTTACCATAGGCTTGGCTGAAGAGCCAGCAATGACCAGACGAATAGCATGAGCCTGAGCAAGAAGCTAGGACCAACGTCTATGCTCAGCATCACCCACAGCAGCCAAAGTTGGATGGGAGACCGCAGATGCAGGCAAGGCTTGGGATCTACCCTGTGCAGCGGGAGAATCCTGGCGCCTAATATCAGGTGTCCTAAATCAAACAGGGAAAGGTATAAATGTGGAAGAAGAAAAAGGTGAGTGCAGGGCAAACTGAGACCTTGACCATTAAAGGTCCAGCACCTTCCACCGACTGCTATAGCCATAATGCAGTAGATGTAAGAGACTGCAGTTGTGCAATACTTATTAAATGAATAGGGTCAGATCTACATTACCCGGCACCCACCACTAATCAGTTGCTATCTGTTTCACAATTGTTTACATCAATCCGCTGCTGGAGCTGAGAAGAGCTGAATGGTTGGAGTGGCAGGTGACAGACCCCCACCAATCAATAACTGATCCTAAGGATAGGTCATCAATATCATTCTAGTGGAACAACCCTTTAAACGGTCGTCATTCCAACCAACTTAGTATAAGTCAATAGTACAAATAAGCAAGCTTGAGGAGGCTAATATGCATATTCCAGGTGCCTTCTGGGAAAAGCAAGGAGTCTCCCTAAGCTAGAAGATCGTTGGGTACAGCCGGGACCAGCTGCTTGGAAAGCATCACCAAACCGCGCGCCTTATGGCGCGCAAATTTTTGCCTGTAGGACATTATTGCAAGAGAGCTTGGCTGAGTAGATTACACAAGAAGGAAAGCACACAGCAAGTCAGCAGGATCTAGCAGCAACATGGCAGATGTGACAACCTACATGGTGAGCTGCAGCATGTGCTACATGTTCACAGATCGACCAGAAGAAGAATCAAATTTCACCTGTCAGAAGTGTAGACTAGTGGCCCTTTTAGAAGAAAAGGTGCCGGGTCTGGAAGAAAGAATAGCAACTTTGAAACTCATCAAAGAGAATGAAGACTTTCTAGACAGAACAGAAGCATCTCTACTGGTCACAGAAGGTGAAAAAAGTGTCAGAGAACCTCCAAAAGCAGATGAGTGGAAGCATGTGACCAAAAGAAGCAAGAAGACCATGGAGAAATCACCAACCACACAACTGAAGAACCGATATCAAATCTTTGTAGAGGATGAAGATGGCACACCTAAGGATGAAGCAATACCAGCAAGCAAAAAAGAAAAGGGCACACAGCAACAAGTGACAGCAAAAAGTACAGCCAAGAAGCAACGAAGAGTGGTGGTGGTGGGAGACTCACTACTGAGAGGCACAGAAGCAGCCATCTGCAGACCGGACATAACTGCAAGAGAAGTATGCTGCCTTCCAGGTGCGATGATCAAGGATGTGACCGATAGGATACCAAAGCTCTTCAGCTCCAAGGACGTCCACCCATTTCTTCTGATACATGTTGGCACCAATGACAAGGCAAGGAAGGATCTACCGACAATCTGCAAGGACTTTGAAGAGTTGGGGAAGAAAGTAAAGGAACTGGATGCACAGGTAGTTTTTTCTTCTATCCTTCCAGTAGACGGGCATGGCACCAGGAGATGGAACAGGATCCTTGATGCAAACAACTGGCTAAGACGATGGTGCAGACAACAAGGATTCGGATTCCTGGACACGGTGTGAATTACTTGTACGATGGACTCCTCGCCAGAGACGGACTACACCTCAACAAACCTGGGAAACACACATTCGCCAGAAGACTCGCTACACTCATCAGGAGGGCGTTAAACTAGAAGAAGAGGGGACGGGAAGAAAAACATTAGACTTGAACAAAGAAGACCCAGGAAAACATACTCAGGAGGGAGGTAAGAACATTTCTAAAACAATCCACAGCGAGGAGATTGGAACAAAACAAAATCCTCTAAACTGCATGCTCGCAAACGCCAGAAGCCTGACAAACAAGATGGAAGAACTAGAAGCAGAAATATCTACAGGTAACTTTGACATAGTGGGAATAACCGAGACATGGTTAGATGAAAGCTATGACTGGGCAGTTAACTTACAGGGTTACAGTCTGTTTAGAAAGGATCGTAAAAATCGGAGAGGAGGAGGGGTTTGTCTCTATGTAAAGTCTTGTCTAAAGTCCACTTTAAGGGAGGATATTAGCGAAGGGAATGAGGATGTCGAGTCCATATGGGTCGAAATTCATGGAGGGAAAAATGGTAACAAAATTCTCATTGGGGTCTGTTACAAACCCCCAAATATAACAGAAACCATGGAAAGTCTACTTCTAAAGCAGATAGATGAAGCTGCAACCCATAATGAGGTCCTGGTTATGGGGGACTTTAACTACCCGGATATTAACTGGGAAACAGAAACCTGTGAAACCCATAAAGGCAACAGGTTTCTGCTAATAACCAAGAAAAATTATCTTTCACAATTGGTGCATAATCCAACCAGAGGAGCAGCACTTTTAGACCTAATACTATCTAATAGGCCTGACAGAATAACAAATCTGCAGGTGGTCGGGCATCTAGGAAATAGCGACCACAATATTGTACAGTTTCACCTGTCTTTCACTAGGGGGGCTTGTCAGGGAGTCACAAAAACACTGAACTTTAGGAAGGCAAAGTTTGACCAGCTTAGAGATGCCCTTAATCTGGTAGACTGGGACAATATCCTCAGAAATAAGAATACAGATAATAAATGGGAAATGTTTAAGAACATCCTAAATAGGCAGTGTAAGCGGTTTATACCTTGTGGGAATAAAAGGACTAGAAATAGGAAAAACCCAATGTGGCTAAACAAAGAAGTAAGACAGGCAATTAACAGTAAAAAGAAAGCATTTGCACTACTAAAGCAGGATGGCACCATTGAAGCTCTAAAAAACTATAGGGAGAAAAATACTTTATCTAAAAAACTAATTAAAGCTGCCAAAAAGGAAACAGAGAAGCACATTGCTAAGGAGAGTAAAACTAATCCCAAACTGTTCTTCAACTATATCAATAGTAAAAGAATAAAAACTGAAAATGTAGGCCCCTTAAAAAATAGTGAGGAAAGAATGGTTGTAGATGACGAGGAAAAAGCTAACATATTAAACACCTTCTTCTCCACGGTATTCACGGTGGAAAATGAAATGCTAGGTGAAATCCCAAGAAACAATGAAAACCCTATATTAAGGGTCACCAATCTAACCCAAGAAGAGGTGCGAAACCGGCTAAATAAGATTAAAATAGATAAATCTCCAGGTCCCGATGGCATACACCCACGAGTACTAAGAGAACTAAGTAATGTAATAGATAAACCATTATTTCTTATTTTTAGGGACTCTATAGCGACAGGGTCTGTTCCGCAGGACTGGCGCATAGCAAATGTGGTGCCAATATTCAAAAAGGGCTCTAAAAGTGAACCTGGAAATTATAGGCCAGTAAGTCTAACCTCTATTGTCGGTAAAATATTTGAAGGGTTTCTGAGGGATGTTATTCTGGATTATCTCAATGAGAATAACTGTTTAACTCCATATCAGCATGGGTTTATGAGAAATCGCTCCTGTCAAACCAATCTAATCAGTTTTTATGAAGAGGTAAGCTATAGGCTGGACCACGGTGAGTCATTGGACGTGGTATATCTCGATTTTTCCAAAGCGTTTGATACCGTGCCGCACAAGAGGTTGGTACACAAAATGAGAATGCTTGGTCTGGGGGAAAATGTGTGTAAATGGGTTAGTAACTGGCTAAGTGATAGAAAGCAGAGGGTGGTTATAAATGGTATAGTCTCTAACTGGGTCGCTGTGACCAGTGGGGTACCGCAGGGGTCAGTATTGGGACCTGTTCTCTTCAACATATTCATTAATGATCTGGTAGAAGGTTTACACAGTAAAATATCGATATTTGCAGATGATACAAAACTATGTAAAGCAGTTAATACAAGAGAAGATAGTATTCTGCTACAGATGGATCTGGATAAGTTGGAAACTTGGGCTGAAAGGTGGCAGATGAGGTTTAACAATGATAAATGTAAGGTTATACACATGGGAAGAAGGAATCAATATCACCATTACACACTGAATGGGAAACCACTGGGTAAATCTGACAGGGAGAAGGACTTGGGGATCCTAGTTAATGATAAACTTACCTGGAGCAGCCAGTCCCAGGCAGCAGCTGCCAAGGCAAACAGGATCATGGGGTGCATTAAAAGAGGTCTGGATGCACATGATGAGAGCATTATACTGCCTCTGTACAAATCCCTAGTTAGACCGCACATGGAGTACTGTGTCCAGTTTTGGGCACCGGTGCTCAGGAAGGATATAATGGAACTAGAGAGAGTACAAAGGAGGGCAACAAAATTAATAAAGGGGATGGGAG
Source organism: Ranitomeya imitator (assembly GCF_032444005.1). Lineage (NCBI taxonomy): Eukaryota > Metazoa > Chordata > Amphibia > Anura > Dendrobatidae > Ranitomeya > Ranitomeya imitator. Next base: position 570,660,277 of record NC_091286.1, on the reverse strand, counting down.
AACTACAATACCCAGATAGATTAGCGAAATTAGGATTATTTAGTCTAGAAAAAAGACGACTGAGGGGCGATCTAATAACCATGTATAAGTATATAAGGGGACAATACAAATATCTCGCTGAGGATCTGTTTATACCAAGGAAGGTGACGGGCACAAGGGGGCATTCTTTGCGTCTGGAGGAGAGAAGGTTTTTCCACCAACATAGAAGAGGATTCTTTACTGTTAGGGCAGTGAGAATCTGGAATTGCTTGCCTGAGGAGGTAGTGATGGCGAACTCAGTCGAGGGGTTCAAGAGAGGCCTGGATGTCTTCCTGGAGCAGAACAATATTGTATCATACAATTATTAGGTTCTGTAGAAGGACGTAGATCTGGGGATTTATTATGATGGAATATAGGCTGAACTGGATGCACAAATGTCTTTTTTCGGCCTTACTAACTATGTTACTATGTTACTATGTTACTTTCTAATATATCTTATCAAATAGATATGGTTCTTTGTCCACATACTGTAAGAGGCAGTCAGCAAATCTACTAAAATGCATTTTGCTGAAAAAAAAGACTGGAAGCTCACTGAGGGATCAAATTACAGCAGCCAACTGTGCTTAGGTCTATGGAGAGGAGGATAAAGGAGCACAGTGAAAACAGGCAGAGGGAGAGTCAGATCATGCTGCAGCTTTCTAATATAGGTTGCATCTCATCTAAGAGCTGGATGCCCTGGTACACTGCTCAGTTCTGCTCAATACTACTGTGTAATGTCCTCCATAGCAGCTAGTCTCCCACTCTAGCTCAGGAAAAAAGGGAGAAATTAGAATCAGAGACTGCACAGGAGAAAACTAGAATAAACCTCGTACCTCATGTACACACAACAACTCATTATGAGTAGACACCTGATAGTGATAGGTGTGTTTCAGTCACTTACAGAATCACAAGATCTGAGCCATATATCACTACCATATTGCTATATTGCTTGAATGGTCACTAATGCCATATGCATAAGTGTATGGAGCATTAGTTAAGCCATAATAATTAGATAAAATCCCTAATCTGTTTAATTTCTGCTGCTTTTTAGTTGTTTTCAAATTTTTTTAAATAGGTCATATAAGTCAATGGCCAAGAGAAGACATGAAATTACTTGAACTATATTTCCTAACACGTGAAGATCTTGGCATTGGACAGTTCCTGAGTAGATTTGAAGTTATGCTTGACTAAAACACGATTTCAGGCACAATAAGCATGGAGGTGTTTGAAACAACTTATCTACAGTCTATTCATGTGCACAATGGCACATTGCTAGAACATTCTTTATCCACCTCATAGTCACGAGAGGAGAACAAGGTGGATTATTACTTAGAGTAGATTAATATGCACATTGCCTCTTCTGAGAAAAAGAGGACTTGAACTCTACAGCGCCACCTGTTGGAAGTAGCGATCGTACAAGTCACAATCAACCCTTTAACGAGTCGTGCAATATGACTTAGGATAAAAGCCAAATCAGTATCTCAATTCGCAGACACGGTGTTTCAGACTCTTGACCCTCGTCAGTGCGAAGCATGAGAACTGATTTGGCTAGGTGAGAGGCTCTGGACTGAGGTCTAAGGGATAAGGTTTCTCCTTGTGGAGAGTGCCACCTGTTGGAAGTACAAGCTTGTGACTTGTAGGATGACTACTTTCAACAGGTGGCGCTATAGAGTTCAAGTCCTCTTTTTCTCTAAAGAGGCAATTTGCATATTATATTTCCCAGAGGAGCATTGCACGGTGGAATAAGCCTCCTTACCTTGACAAGCCAGAGCTGGTATGTCACTCTCCACAAGGAGAAACCTTACCCCTTAGACCTTAGAGTAAATTAGAAATTAGATATAGCCTTACCTTTTGTGGAAAGTTTGTTGGTAAGAAAATCGTCATTCTACTCTATAACTTAGATGTTAGCAGGTGTATTGTTCTTTTTGAGATTGTTTGGTTAAAATGCCTTAAACAGTTTTTCTTGCCAAAAGGCACACATTAATTGGATAGAAGAAGTCGTCTGTGAAACCAGATAGGCGCCGAATTTCAATTGATCTTTTGCAGAAGCTCTGATTAATTTTGTCAGATGTTTGTGATGATGAATTGGAGGTATGTTGTTTAGGGCAGCTTTTGTGTTAGCATTTTTTGCTGCATTACGAACAGGTGAGCTGATGTCTGAAAATAAGAGGTTTGTTTCAGGTTTACGGTTTGAGGATATTACCATTCGGAAGTCTTATTTCTTAATATTTCTAAATAGATCGAAACCAGACCAAATGGGAAAGGAATCTTGCATCAGGCTGAATATTTTTGGTGATTCAGCAATATACCCAGTATCAAATAATAAAAAATTGTTAGACGTGATTGAAGGCCCTGTGTTAATTCATAAAAGTAAAAACCTCTTACTGGCTACTAAATTCCAATTAAAATCAATTCTAAAAAAAAAGTTTGGGAAAGTTGGGTTTGAGCCACGTTAGGATCTCATCTCACGCCATCAGAATAGTCTTGGCAATGGAGGCAGCCATGTTGTGCTTGAACAACGATAAAATTATGAATTTGGGTAGATTGGAATCCAGTAGATCTAGATTATATGTCAGGCCAGAGTTTCTCTTAAAGAATTGATGTGAATTACACATGTAAAATGATTGGTGGTGGCAGCTTATAATCCTTCTTTTGTTATTGCGGATTTGACAGTGACCGGACTGAGGTATACAGTGGGGCAAAAAAGTATTTAGTCAGTCAGCAATAGTGCAAGTTCCACCACTTAAAAAGATGAGAGGCGTCTGTAATTTACATCATAGGTAGACCTCAACTATGGGAGACAAACTGAGAACAAAAAATCCAGAAAATCACATTGTCTGTTTTTTTTAACATTTTATTTGCATATTATGGTGGAAAATAAGTATTTGGTCAGAAACAAACAATCAAGATTTCAGACTCTCACAGACCTGTAACTTCTTCTTTAAGAGTCTCCTCTTTCCTCCACTCATTACCTGTAGTAATGGCACCTGTTTAAACTTGTTATCAGTATAAAAAGACACCTGTGCACACCCTCAAACAGTCTGACTCCAAACTCCACTATGGTGAACACCAAAGAGCTGTCAAAGGACAGCAGAAACAAAATTGTAGCCCTGCACCAGGCTGGGAAGACTGAATCTGCAATAGCCAACCAGCTTGGAGTGAAGAAATCAACAGTGGGAGCAATAATTAGAAAATGGAAGACATACAAGACCACTGATAATCTCCCTCGATCTGGGGCTCCACGCAAAATCCCACCCCGTGGGGTCAGAATGATCACAAGAACGGTGAGCAAAAATCCCAGAACCACGCGGGGGGACCTAGTGAATGAACTGCAGAGAGCTTGGACCAATGTAACAAGGCCTACCATAAGTAACACACTACGCCACCATGGACTTAGATCCTGCAGTGCCAGACGTGTCCCACTGCTTAAGCCAGTACATGTCCGGGCCCGTCTGAAGTTTGCTAGAGAGCATTTGGATGATCCAGAGGAGTTTTAGGAGAATGTCCTATGGTCTGATGAAACCAAACTGGAACTGTTTGGTAGACACACAACTTGTCGTGTTTGGAGGAAAAAGAATACTGAGTTGCATCCATCAAACACCATACCTACTGTAAAGCATGGTGGTGGAAACATCATGCTTTGGGGCTGTTTCTCTGCAAAGGGGCCAGGACGACTGATCCGGGTACATGAAAGAATGAATGGGGCCATGTATCGTGAGATTTAGAGTGCAAACCTCCTTCCATCAGCAAGGGCATTGAAGATGAAACGTGGCTGGGTCTTTCAACATGACAATGATCCAAAGCACATCGCCAGGGCAACGAAGGAGTGACTTTGTAAGAAGCATTTCAAGGTCCTGGAGTGGCCTAGCCAGTCTCCAGATCTCAACCCTATAGAAAACCTTTGGAGGGATTTGAAAGTCCATGGTGCCAAGCGAAAAGCCAAAAACATCATTGCTCTAGAGGAGATCTGCATGGAGGAATGGGCCAACATACCAACAACAGTGTGTGGCAACCTTGTGAAGACTTACAGAAAACGTTTGACCTCTGTCATTGCCAACAAAGGATATATTACAAAGTATTGAGATGAAATTTTGTTTCTGACCAAATACTTATTTTCCACCATAATATGCAAATAAAATGTTAAAAAAACAGACAATGTGATTTTCTGGATTTTTTGTTCTAAGTTTGTCTCCCATAGTTGAGGTCTACCTATGATGTAAATTACAGACGCCTCTCATCTTTTTAAGTGGTGGAACTTGCACTATTGCTGACTAACTAAATACTTTTTTGCCCTACTGTATACCTATTCCATTGTAATTGGAGGTGTATACACCATACACTCACTGTTAGTTCTCGAATTGCTGGTCTAGTAGTGGAAGCAGCTGCGACCCCCTCCGTTAGCCATCGGTCATTTGTGTAATTGCCCCGATGATAAAGGGCAGCAGAGGGCCGTTCGTGACAAAAAGGTAACAGCGGATGGATCTACGTGACCCCCTGCTGTGATCTTTGACAAATTGGTGGCAGCAGTAGGATTTTACAAAGCATTCGTGATCTGGTTTAAGAAATCATCCCTGTCCCTGGAAACTTTCCCAGTTCTTCAGAGAATTCTGTGTAGAGTTTTGAGGATCAGACTCAGTGATTTAATTTTTTTTTATAAGGGACAATACTGTACGTGTAGCAGTTACACCTCTCCCCTTTCTGTTTTTCTGTTCTATCTTTTGGGGAGGCCTGGTACAAACACTGGACCAAGGATGTTCGTACTGCCATTTGTATGATGAGTAGTGCAAACTGTAGGAAAACAAGGAGTGCAAATAGGGTCTTATCCCACATTATATGCAGCGCCCCAGGGTCCTGGTCTTTGCAGTAATATCATTCTCCTCTAGGGGGGAGTGATGTTACGTCTGAAGGCAATAAAGGAGATCTCTTTACCAGGTATCACAAACCATGCAACACACTTCACACTCCAGTCCACCAGGGGGAGCTATGCTCCTATTTATTAGGGCACTCCTCACAATTAGGTAAAACTGGTGGTCTGGATAGGAAGTTAGTGAGATGCTGACTGGGCTTCACCCAGGCAGTTCCTGTCAGGCAGACAGAGGGAAAGGAGGAACATCTAGCAGTTGCCGATAGGGTGGTCCCTGACAGAGGTGGGATCCTGTCAGAGGCCTAGATAGAAGGATACGGAGCTGCGCCTGCCTACCAATGCGGCAGCATCCTAAGAAAGAGACAAGAACAGCGAATTGTATTGTAGAGGGTGAGAAACGAAGTCATGGCAAAAGGAGAGGAAACCAGAAGGAGTTCTCCCCGACGCAGGCTGCCTCCTTCTGAGGTGCAGGATCCGGTAGCCAGAACACCGAGGAAGCAATCGTCTCCATGCCTTGCTCCAGACACCGGCAGGACAGCTAATTGCTCATTACTGATCCGCACCTACACCCAGGAGGCACGGTGGCAACTTGTGGGGGCCGGGGCATGCTAGAATCCCTGTAAAAAGCCTCAGGCCACCAGTCATACGGGTTTGTTCCTATCCATCTGGGGGACAGAGAGAGACATAACATCTAGAAAACCAACATCATTTGTGAGGACCTTACCGAGAAGCTCAGCAGTAAGGTACTACAACACTCAGGCGCTAGAGGAAGGCTACTGATTTCCACCTGGATAAGGGGACTCTGGATTTGCCTTCAGACTGGCCGGACTCTGCCTGCCCTGCGATCTGGTGCTCTGGACTGTGGATGCTGAAGCCTTCAGTAAAAGGTAAAGAGACTGCAACCTTGTGTCCTCGTTCTTCACTGCGCCTCTCATCATCCACAATCTACATTTTGGGAAGCCCTAGGGACCTTCTTCACCTGTGGGAAGGTACAGTATACCATCTAGCTGCCATAACATTACCCCAGCGGACCCCTAAGCAGCGTCGGTCACCCTGACTGAATACCACAGGTGGCGTCACGAACATTATCCCTTTAAAGACCTTCCCCCATTTACAACGGACCTCCCGAGGGCCACGGACCGGGTCAGCCACCGTGACATCCCCCTTGAGAACCGAAGGACCCGGTACCGAGTACCCCCTAGCCTTACGGGGGCGCTCCATATATATAATGTGCAATTTTGATCAAAAACTGCTCACCTGGTGTAGAGACAAGGCTTGTATGTCAGCTGCCGCTGATACAGGGGTCGGCTAGCGACCTAATTAAAGCGATTATCAAGGAAGAGAGTGGATTATATCTGCGCTGCCAGACAATTCAGAATGCAAAATATGGTTAAAGGATGATGGTGGTTTATTCTACGCATTTCGAAGTCATCATGATTTCTTCTTAGGAAATACCACAAAGACACTCACAGAATCATCCAGGTGTTCACTGGCAGACTTTAGATGGGCCTGCACATGTGCCTTTTTGAGCAGTGGGACCTTGCAGGCACTGCAGGATTTCAAACCTTTACTGCGTAATGTGTTACCAATGATTTTCTTGGTGACTGTGGTCCCAGCTGCCTTGAGATCATTAACAAGTTCCCCCCATGTAGTTTTAGGCTGATCTCTCACCTTCCTCATGATGAAGGATACCCCACAAGGTGAGATTTTGAATGGTGCCCCAGATCAATGTTGATTGACAGTCATTTTGTATTTCTTCCATTTTCTTACTATTACACCAGCAGTTGTCTCCTTGTCACTTCTTCTCATGGTTTTGCAGCCCATTCCAGCTTTGTGCAGGTCTATGATCTAGTCCCTGACATCCTTATAGAGAGCTATTTGGTCCTACCCATGTTGTAGAGGTTAGAGTCTGACTGATTAATTGAGTCTGTGGACAGGAGTCTTTAATAAAGGGGACTATGTAAGCCAGCTGTCTTTAATGCGGGTAATGAGTTGATTAGGAGCGTCTAACTGGTCTGTAGGAGCTAGAACTCTAAATGGTTGGTACGGGATCAAATACTTATTTCTCACTGCAAAATGCAAATAAATTTATATAATTTATACAATGTGATTTTCTGGATTTTATTTTTGATATTCTGTCTCTTAATATTAAAATTAACCTACCCTTAAAATAGACTGTTCATGTCTTTGTCGGTGGGCAAACTTACAAAATCAGCAAGGGATCAAATACTTATTTCCCCCATTGTACATATGTGACATCCATGTGTCCATGCGCTGTCCGTGTGTCCATATTTCACATCCGTGTGCCGTCTGTATGTCTGTGTGATACGTACCGGCGCCTGGGAAAAGCAGTACAGTTTGTGCTGATCCCAGGCGCCGGCTGCTGAAGGCAGCTTTCATCATTGTCTCCTGGCTGTGCTGAGATTTGACTGCCCCCTGTAAAAAAACAGAAAATAATAAAACAAAAAAATACTCACCTTATGCCTAATCTACTGATGCCCATGTCCCCTGTAAAAAAAACAAAAATAATAAGCAACCATATCCCTCACCTTTCCGAAGTGCAGATAAGCCATAATGTCCCATGCCATAATCCATGTCAGCGATATGTGGTTTCGCACCCTGAACGGTGGCATGATGCGACCGTCTAGGCTGTAAACCACGGGAGAATGAAGTGCTTAGAGCGCAGCTACAATGACAAGCTCTGACATCATAGAGGTCACCGTTGGTCATAAAAGCTGCGTTCCTACACTTCACTGTGAACGGCCTGGTGAACTACGGTGACCCCATTGGGTAACTCACAATGAAGTATAGTAACGTAGCTCCAATTATTGGCCGTGACCTCTATAACGTCACCGCTCGTCACTGCAGCTGCACTCGCAGCATCTCATTCTCCCATGGTTTACAGCCTGGATGATCACATCATGCCACTATCCAGGTTGTAACAATAATAATAAAAGTTTTATTTTATATAGCGCCAACATATTTTGCAGCACTTTACAATTAAGCGGGGACATATGCAGACAATAAATTCAATATAAGGTAAGACAGTTTAAACAGTTGCATTAGGAGTGAGGGTCCTGCTTGCAAGCTTACAATCTACCACATATCCCAGACATGAATTACGGCATGGGACAGTATGACTTATCTGCACTTCGGACAGGTGAGGGATGTGGTTGTTTTTTTTTTTTTTACAGGGGACATGGGCATCAGTGGATTAGGCATAAGGTGAGTGTAATGGTTTTTTTTATTTTTAAATAAATGTGCAAAAGAGGGTGTTTTCTTTTATTTCAAAGAAAGGACTTTATTCTTGCTGTGTGTTTGTTTCAATACTAACTATGGTGTTAGTAATGGGGGTGTCTTAGACACCTCTCCATTACTAACCCCTGGGCTTGATGTCACCGGACAATACGAAGGTGACATCAACCCCAACTTTATCACCCTATTTGCCACTGCCACAGGACAGTTGGAAAAGTGAGGCTAAGCACCAGATTTGGCACATATTATGGATGCGCCATTTCTGGCACTGAGGGCTGATGTTGGTAGCCTTGGGGGCAATATCTCTCACCCCTTCCCTTATGTCAAACCATAATTGTCTGTTTAATTTTTGCTTGTTTGAATTTATAGGAGAACCCTACGTCAGTTTTTTTCTGGGGTCCCCCATAAATACACCAGGAAAGCCTAAGCAAACATCTGTGAGCTATTATTAATAGCCTGGGAACCTTGTGGGATATTGTCCCTTGTCCCAGATTATTAACATCTGCCCCCAGCCATGGGCTTTCTCTCTGTTGGTTATGGAAATTGCGCGGGAGCAGTTTTTTTATTTAATTCTTTATTTTATACAGGAGGGACACAGCAGGTGCTGAATACAACTCCCATCATTGTCTCCTGGGTGTCTTGATCTCAGCACAAGCAGCAAAAATGATGAGAGCTGCCTTCAGCAGCCAGCCAGCACCAGGGAACAGCACAAACTGTACTGCTTGTTCCCAGGTACTAGAATGTGTCACGCTGATGACACACTGATGTCATCCGTGTGTCATCAGTATCCAGCATGCATTTTGTCTGTGTTTCGCAAAAAAACTGATATGTCTATGGGTTTTTAACATGACACATGGTCCGTGTGAAAAACCTGACATGTGCGCACAACCAATGAATACAATGGGTGTGTGTATGTCCGTATTTGCGGTCCTTAAAAAACGGACCGCATACTGATATAAAAAACAGACGTGTGAAGAAGGCCTGATAACAGCCAGTTCAGCAATATAGGTCGTGTTCGTACTTTTGGCTTGCAAAGGGTTACGTATGAACCATTTTGGCTTATTTTGCTGTTGTGACTCTAAACATCTTGTCAGTCTCTGGAGAAGCTGCAGCTATATGCAGTATCAGGTGAGGAGAGGGGAGCTGATGAAATACTTAATGAGGGTGTTTGTCACCTTGGCAAGGACTCCATCCAGAAATGCAGGGTGATGAGCAGAAGTCAGATGTGTCAAGTACAGCGCAATACGTTACCTGCAATCTGTGTGATTTATCGTTAGCTCCTATAACAGATCCGGCTTTGATGCATATTTGATAGGTTTGTACCATTGACACGTTCAATCCGTCATCCTTCCGTAAAGACACTTCTTCTGTTATCGTCACTTACAGCTACAAATTTCATCTGCTGACAATCCTCTGCTGTCATGAAGATACATGCAGAACTTCTTCAAAGATTTGCAGAATAAAACCAAATGGCCTTGCTCATCTACACTTCACATCCAGTACGCTTGGTCAAGGCAGGACTTCCACAGAAAAGCTACATTCTTTTGATTAACGAGTTATTTTTAGGTAAAGTTTGTTCCAGTCAAGGCTCAACAGGTCACAGTGAATATGGGAATGTTGAGGTGCCAATTCATCAAGCATTCTATGCGAAAGAACTGGTGTTAAAAAGTTGCCCATTTTTTGCACAATACGTCAACTCCATCAACTTTGTGGGCAGAACTTAGCAGAACTCGGCATCCTGGAAATAAATTAAAAAAATATTCTGAAAATATTATGTTATGCCCCATTCATAAGATATAGGATATCTTACTAACACTGTGGGTCCAACCCTTTGAACCTCTGGCTATTCTGGCATCATGGATCTGGACCCAAGAATTGCCTCTGCAGAACCCCATCTGCTCTATTAATTGTCTATGGGATTAGAATTAGTAAGGTATTTGCTCAGTTTTCTCTAGTCTTCCCATACTGTAGATAATGAATGAAGCATAGGTTGAGTTACGTTGAATACAGGGTTCTGCAAAGCCTGAACCCCAGGTTTCAGAGCCTCAATCTTGGAATAGCTGGAAGATCCAGCATTTGGGTCTTCCTCAGAGGTGTACATAGAAATCATGAAGCCCCATAGCAGATGACCTAATTGGGCCCCCCACCCATAAAATGGAAATATTTGGTGGGGTCACAGAAGAGCATATCTCACAACTTTGCAGCCCTCACATAGTAATTCTTCTCCTTTTGAAGCCCTTTAGTGTTTCCCTGCACTAAAATATCCCCTTCATGGCCTCCATAAAGTATGATACCAACAAACGTGCCCGCCAAAGACAATATGATAGCTCCACAGTGAATTCCTCCATAGTACCCTCCACATGCACAATATGATGACTACAGTCCCCCTTCCCCTAAGAAGTATGATACCCCACAGTGACCCCAACACAGTATGATGCCCCCACAGTGACCACAACTGGTGGACGCAGAAAGAAAAGGGCCCTTGTGCAAGAACAATATATGGGCACTTTGCAGCACAAGAGCTCCTAAAAATGCAAAATAACTTCTGCTTTGGAGGTATGAATGGGTCCCCTTAACTCTTGGGCCCCTGTGCATCCGCACAGGTTCCACCAATGATATGTCTGCCCCTGTGGTCCCCCACAGTACCTAACACACAGGACGATGGCCCCAAAACAGTCCTCCCACACAGTATGAGCCTTCTTTAGTCCTTGACTCAATAACACGGCCCCACATACAGCCCTCCATACATTATTATGACTTTCCATCTCTCCATACAGTATGCTGGACCCCACACAACCCTCCCCACTGTATACTAGGCCTCCAAATGGTATAATTGGCCTCTCACATCGCCTTCCTAAAACTATAATGGCCGCCTTACATAGTACTCGCAATAGTATAATGACCAAATTTAGCCCTCAAAAAAGTATAAGCACCCCCACATATTCCCCAAACCAAATAGTTGGCCCTCCCTTAACCATACAAGTAGTATAATGGCCCCACAAACCCCTCCAAACAATATAATGGCCCCTCACATGGCCCACACAATAGTATAATCGTCCCTCATATAGCCCTAAATAATATGATGGCCCCCACTTAGCCCTCAACACACAGTAACTAACCCCCCACACAGTATAATGGCCCCTACATAGCCCTCCAAACAATTATATAGTTCCTCATATAGCCCTCAAAATAGTATGATAACCCCTACATGGTCCTTCAAGCAGTATAATGGCCCCCTAAAACCCTGCAAACAGCATAATAGCCCTCAAAATAGTATAATGGCCTCACACATAGTCCTCCAAACAGTATAATGCCCCCATATAGCCATCCAAACAGTATAATTGGCCCCACAATATACTCATTGTGTTCTGTCCTCACTAGCTGAGGCAGGCTCATACGTAGCTATACAGTCAGCTAAACCGCTATACCGGGGTCCAATAAGGAGACTGTGGTTGAGTCTGTGCTTTATTAAACGTAGTGGTATATTGATGCGGTGAAACTGTGAACAATGATATACATAGAATCAGTGCATGGCATAGAACAGATACATAATACACATGATATACATTATGCATAACATTTAGAAAGTTAGTGACTAAACTGGGAGTACAACTGGTTAAACTAAGCTAATATAGAGCAGGAATATCTATATGAAGCATAAAGACATACCGGCAATGCAATCGCAAGGGGGATGAAGTGAAGCGTCTTTCCTTGAAGGCAAACTGAAGAAAGTGAAAGGAAAAATGGAGGGAAATGGAGGCTGAGCTACCATAATGCATTGCAAAGGAGGAGGAGAATCAGACATGGATAATACAAAAACAAGATTGAACTGCCAACATAACTCTGACCGCTAGAGGGAGCCAAAGCATCACAGATGAATAAAGGCATGAATATATCAATACTGTATACTGAGGAAACTGCAATTATGCAAGCAAATAATCAGGGTAACAATATTAGATGGCGGAGACAGAACACTCCCCGTCTGGCATCAACGGATGTCACTACTCCTTTCTTCCGAAGGCAACAATAGGACCAGTTCAGATACCGGTCTGGAAAATGTCTTAGGTTCATTCCCTTTGGTCATCCTTAGCTCAACTTTGCGGACGTTGCCGTCCTTGCTCGGGAACGTTGCGGTAACTAGACCAAGTGGCCACTGGTTCCGGTGAATCTGACAGTCTTTCACAAGAACAAGGTCACCTATGTTCAGATTAGGTTTAGTAGATTGCCACTTCATCCGTGGCTGCAGGGTAGACAAATATTGTTTGCGCCACCTGTCCCAGAAAGTATTTGCAAGACTTTGTACCTGTCTCCATTGGCGCTTGTAGAGGTCCTTCGCGTCGAATCCTCCTGGAGGGGCACTGGACAGTCCTGTTTTCTGGGTAAGTAAAGTAGCTGTAGTCAATAACAAAGGCTCCTCAGGGTCGTTAGGAACTGGAACCAGGGGTCTTGCGTTAATTATAGCTGCAGCTTCAGCCATGAAGATGATTAGGCTTTCGTGGGTAAGCCTCGCTGCTCCTTTAGATTTTTCCATGTCACGAGTTCTGGTGGTCCCGAATGAGCGAGCTATATGAGTCAGGCAGGTAATGGCTCGAGTAAGTGACTTCCAACTTGAGAATCTGTCGAACCTGCAAGATCCAAGCTGGATAACAGAGGTCATTGCATGTAGTGTAGACACCTGAGGGCGGATTTCAGCATCTGAGTCCTCTCCTACTAGTTCAAAGGTGTCTGGAAAACATTCCTCAATGTACAATAGTTTTGGTCCAGAGAGCCACGTTGTGCTTCCTAGTCGACTTGCGTCAACTGCTCTAGTTGCATGATCTGCGGGATTCTGGTCTGTGGGTATGTAATGCCACTGCTGTGGGTGAACTGATCTCCTGATTCGTAGCACTCTGTTATTGACATAAACGTAGAATCGCCTGGTTTCGTTGTGGATATATCCCAGGACTACTTTGCTGTCTGAGTAGAACTTGGCTTGTGTCAGGTCGATATCCATTTCGGATGCGATGAACTCCGCTAACTCAACGGCTAAGACTGCGGCACAAAGCTCTAACCTGGGTATAGTGTGCTCTGGTTGTGGTGCGAGTTTGGCCTTTCCCATGACGAAACCAATGTGGCACTGACATTTGGAGTCTACAGTTTTGAGGTAGGCAACAGCGGCAATTGCTTTGACAGAAGCATCTGCAAATACGTACAGTCTTTGGCTCTGTATCTCAGTAGATGGCACAGGGGTGTATGGTCTTGGCATATGCAAGTTGGAGAGTGCCGCTAACGAGTTCTTCCACTCTTCCCACTGGATCCTCTTATCAGGTGGCAGAGGTGCATCCCAGTCAGATGTTTCCCTAGATAAGTCTCTTAGTAGGGCCTTGCCTTGTATAGTAACAGGAGCTGCGAAACCCAAGGGATCGTACAGACTGTTGATGGTAGACAGGACGCCTCTATGTGTGAAAGGCCTTTCTTCCTGGCTGACCTGAAAGGTGAAAGTGTCTGATTGTAGATTCCAGAGAAGCCCGAGGCTGCGTTGCATTGGTGCGGGGTCTGACCCCAGGTCCAGGTCTCTGAGACCATTACATAGGTCTTGAGAAGGGAACGCTTCCATGAGTTCTTGGCTGTTTGAGGCTATTTTATGAAGCCTAAGGTTCGAGCAGGCAAGCATGTCCTGAGCTCTCCTGAGAAGACTGATGGCAGTCTCATTTGAAGGCATGGCTTTTAGACAGTCGTCGACATAAAAGTCCTTTTCTATGAATTGTCTGACATCTGCTCCGTATTCTGGTTCTCCTTCCTGAGCTGACCTTTTGAGTCCGTAAATGGCGACTGCAGGTGAAGGACTGTTGCCAAAGATGTGCACTCTCATGCGATACTCTGTGACTTCTTTAGTAGGATCATTGTCTCTGTACCAGAAGAATCTTAGGAAGTTCCTGTCTCTCTCTCACAAGGAAACAATGGAACATTTGCTGGATGTCAGCGATGAAGGCAATGGAATCCTTACGGAAGCGCATAAGTACACCCAGTAGTTTGTTATTGAGGTCTGGTCCTGTCAGCAGAATGTCATTCAGGGAGACATCATTAAATTTAGCACTGGAATCAAACACGACTCTGATCTGGCCTGGTTTCTTAGGGTGGTATACTCCGAACATGGGTAGGAACCAGCATTCTTCAGAGTCTTTGAGAGTGGGAGCTAGTTCTGCGTGACGGTTTTCAAAAATCTTTGACATGAAGGAGAAAAAGTGATCTTTCATCTCTGGTTTCTTTTGCAGATTACGAATGAGAGAGGAGAAACGTTGTAATGCCTGATTTCTGTTGTTCGGTAGACGTGGTCTGTGGGTTTTGAAGGGAAGAGGTGCGACCCAGCTGTTGGTCTCATCTTTAACAAGTCTCTTGTCCATTACCTCTAAGAACAACTTGTCCTCTACCGACATTGCCACTTGGTTGTCCTGCTTAGTTCTCTGGAAGACTGTGCCCCCTAACTGATCCTCATAGCTTCCCGACACTATACTGCTGTCGTGAGTAAAGTCTATTAAATGATCAGGTAGTTGGATGCTGTGTGGCAGTTCCCTGACATGGAACTCATTGTTACAAGGTTGAAACAGAGATGGACGTCCTTTCTCCAATGTATTTGTCAGCATGCTTGTCACAGAAGATGGGGCATGCATGCGTCCCAAGCATACGTTGCCAATTATGACCCATCCTAGGTCTAGCCTTTGGGCATAGGGAGCATTGTGGAGTCCGTTGATATGACGTCTCACTTTATGAACCTGTAGGATATCTCTCCCCAACAGCAGAATTATCTGGGCCTGATGGTCGAGTTCCGGTATGAGGTGTGCTATTTGTTTTAAGTGAGCGTGATGGATTGCTACATCTGGCGTAGGGATTTCAGATCTGTTGTCTGGGATCTGGTTACATTCGATGATCGTAGGTAGTGGTAGGCAGAATTGTCCGTCTAAAGACTTGATCTGGTAGTCAGTAGCTTTCCTGCCTGCTGTTGTCACAGTACCTGCACACGTCTTTAAGGAGTAGGGAGTGCTTGGCCCTTTGATGTTGAATAGGTCAAAGAACGTTGATCTAGCCAAGGATCGATTACTTTGGTCATCTAAGATAGCATACAGTCTTACAGCTTGGTCTCTATGGCCCTTCGGGTATATTTTGACGAGGCATATTTTTGAACAGGACCTACTGTCTATTGTCCCTTTGCAGACCTCGGTGCATTGTGAAGTGATCTCTGGCGTAGCTGTATCAGTGTTCCTTTCCTCCCCGCCATGCTCACTGTCAGCTGGCGTGTTTTGTGTACTCCATGGAGCTGGGCCAGGGTGTAGAGCGGTGTTATGATCTGTGGTGCCACATTCTGTGCATTTTACACTGACCTTGCAATCCTTGGCGAGATGAGCTGTGGACGAGCAGCACTTGTAGCAGATACCGTTTTCTTTCAGGAAGCTTCTGCGATCTGGCATAGATTTTCCTCTGAAGGCTCTGCATTTCAGGAGAGGATGAGGCTTCTGATGAAGTGGGCACTGCTTGTCAGGGTCCTGCACCTTTGTCTCTGATTGGGAGCAGCCAGCAGACCTGTAATTAGAACCTGGAGAAGAAACATAAGTCTTGTGTACTTCCACAGATGTTCTGCGTGGATTTGCAGGTGGTGACGGTGTGGCATATGGTATTGCAAAGTCAAAGCTGGGATCGTTTCTAATTCTTGCTTGTTGGTGTATGAAGTCAACAAAAACGGAGAAGGGAGGGAATGGAACGCTGTGTTTGTATTTGTACGTGGAACCATGTGTGAGCCACCTCTCCTGTAGATTGTAGGGCAACTTCTGGACTATAGGGTTAACACCTCTGGCTGTGTTGAGAAATGCAAGTCCCTGTAGGTCGTCCTCGTATTTGGCAACTTGGACTTCCTTTAGCAAGTCGCTTAGCTCTCTAAGTTTCTGGAGACCTTTGTTAGATATTTTAGGAAAGTCATCGATTCTTTTGAACAAGGCTCTTTCTATTACTTCTGCTGAGCCGTAACACTCATCCAGCCTTTTCCAGATCTCTTTGAGGCCAGTCTCAGGGCGGTTTATATTAATGTCTCTGATCCTTACTGCGTGTTTGACTGACTCTTCTCCCAGGTATTTGACTAACAGGTCTATCTCTTCCCTGTGTTGTAGCCCCAAGTCTCTAATGACATTTTGGAAGGAAGCTTTCCAAGCTCTGTAACCTTCAGCTCGGTCAGTGAATTTCATGAGTCCCTTGGCAACCAGTTCACGTCGTGTGAAGAACTTGGCAAATTCTGTCGTGAACCGGTTGTCAGCAGAGTATACTGGTGATGGGTCGCCCTGATAGTGATGTGAGGTGAGTTCGTACCTGTTAGTGTCCTCATGGTGGCGCCAGCCGGTGTCGTATTGCTTCGGCCTGATGTACGGTGCGTCAGCAGGGTGATCCACGTTGGTTACCTGATGAGGGGCAAGGTAGTCATTAGCAGAGTTGTTTTGCCTCACATTTTCGAGTTTGTTTCTGTCCTGAGCCTCGTGACGACTCTCGCTCACTTCGCTGGAGGTGTCGTATTCTGGTTTTGGTACTGGTTCAGGGTTATAGTTTGGATCAGGAAGGTCATTAACATACTGAGATGTGCGTTGTGGTGAGTCTTGCAGTGGAAACTCCAGACTCGACGTACTGCTTTGGCTATGCAGCTTGGGATTTTGCGCGGCTTCTAGCGATTCTGCTTCGGCGAGGGCTGCGGCAGCTTCCCTTTTTGCTGCTAGGCTTTCTAAGGCGGCATCCACACGTGCCTTCTCTAACTGCGACCTTCTCTTTTGATCGGCTCTCTCTAAGCGCGACCTTCTCTCTTGATCAGCTCTCTCTAAGCGCGACCTTCTCTCTTGATCGGCTCTCTCTTCATCTATGCGTGCTTTTTCTAATTTAAGTTGCATCTCTTGATTAGCAAAGCTCGCTCGTATTTTGGCAGCTTCAGCATTTGCGCGGGCAATGGCGACAGCGCTGCTGATGGATGTTGTCTTTGAGGAGACGGAAGTAACAGATCTTGTCCTATGCGATTTGTGAGACATGGTGTCTTGGGAAATTGCTTGGCTGTGCAGAGATTGCTGTAGCTGTATTTAGTCTCTGAGTAGCCGGTGACTTGAATCCCACTAGTTGGATGGCTGCCGTTTCACTGATCTGTCCTCACTAGCTGAGGCAGGCTCATACGTAGCTATACAGTCAGCTAAACCGCTATACCGGGGTCCAATAAGGAGACTGTGGTTGAGTCTGTGCTTTATTAAACGTAGTGGTATATTGATGCGGTGAAACTGTGAACAATGATATACATAGAATCAGTGCATGGCATAGAACAGATACATAATACACATGATATACATTATGCATAACATTTAGAAAGTTAGTGACTAAACTGGGAGTACAACTGGTTAAACTAAGCTAATATAGAGCAGGAATATCTATATGAAGCATAAAGACATACCGGCAATGCAATCGCAAGGGGGATGAAGTGAAGCGTCTTTCCTTGAAGGCAAACTGAAGAAAGTGAAAGGAAAAATGGAGGGAAATGGAGGCTGAGCTACCATAATGCATTGCAAAGGAGGAGGAGAATCAGACATGGATAATACAAAAACAAGATTGAACTGCCAACATAACTCTGACCGCTAGAGGGAGCCAAAGCATCACAGATGAATAAAGGCATGAATATATCAATACTGTATACTGAGGAAACTGCAATTATGCAAGCAAATAATCAGGGTAACAATATTAGATGGCGGAGACAGAACACATTGATTTAAAAAAAACAAATGAATTCTCATCTCTCCCTAGACCTCAGTCTCTGCAGAGTGTGCTCTAAAATTCTGCATTGTGGGTGCGATGATGTCACTTCATCATGCTGAGATGTCAGATGCACAGGTAAAATGATGGAAGAGAGAGCTGACTGTTCTCTCTTCCATCATGCTGCGCTCTACGTGACCTGGAAGTGACTTTGACAAGGTATAACATATGCTCTATGTGTAAGCTGAAGTCTATTTTACAGTCAAAGCCTATGGAGCCACTTTCTTATGCTTCATAGGCTTTGACTGTAAAAGAGACTTCAGGCTCAAACATAGAGCATGGAATGATTCAGATATTCTCATTCGTGGCAACGTCAGTCAGAAGAAGAGCAGAAGACCAGCGCCGGACACTGGAGAGAGCCACAATAGTTAAGTATATTCACACACTGACACTACATCACATGCACTTACACACATTTCATCAATGGAAAAGTTAGTGGGAGAGCTTCTTTAAAACTACCAGACTAACCTCGAAGGGAGACTAGACAGACAGGCGGGTCCCCGGTGGCTTCTTCCCATCTGCTTCCCTGTAGTGACAGGTCTCTCCCTGTAGTCGTATAGTCTGAGACCTAGAGACCTATCAGTGATTGGCAGTGGGAGTGGAGAAACTGCTTGGGACTTACCTGTCCGACTAGTCACTAAATAAATAAATAACGATAAAAAAAAGATGTGGGATCCTCCAATTTTTGATAGACAGCCAAGGTAAAACAGAGAGGTGGGCTCATATTATCAGGCTGGAAAGGTCCACGGTTATTTTGCCCTTCCCAGTTTAAAAATACATACCCAAGCAGCGGCAGAATTGACGCATCATAGGTGATGACAACTCTCATCAGAGCCGCTGGCTCTAGCTGAGCGCAGTGTTGAGTCAATAGCTCTGATGAGAGTTGTCCCTACCCAGTGTCTGTGAATAGCAGTCACTTTACTGCTATTCACAGATGCCAGAGACATTGGGAAACGTGGACTATGGCGGAAGAGCTTTGTGAGAACATTTTTGATAAAATGTTGAAAGGGGTATAGTGTGATGGAGTCTTTATTCAAATAAACTATTTTTTCTGTGTGTGGTTTTTTTGAGATGCCTCTCCATTACTAACACTGAGATTGTTGCCAGCTGACATTACATAACTGACATCAACCCCAAAAAATATTATCCTAATTTTCACGGCACCGGGGCCATCGGAAAGAGTTGAGCAAAGGGCCAGAATGGGCACATCTAATGAATGCACTAATTTAAGGGTGGCTGTGAGCTCATATTTTTATGCTGGAAAGGGAACAATATCCATGGACAGCCCTCCAGCTGTCTTACCTTGGCTGGTTATCAAAAATAGGGGGTACCCCAGGTCATTTTTTTAATTATTTAATACATTTAATAATGTTGAAAACACCCTTTAGGGCAACATGAAAGGCACTAAAGGGAATAACTTTATAATACATTAATATTAATACATTAATCTAAGCTCCCTCTCCTATAAAAACTCTCTCTGAACTTCTTCCAGAGGATAGTGTGCGGACTATCGCCTCACTGGGTCTTCTATAAGAGCCCATGACATGATGCGGCTGCCCAATCACAGTGATGCCAGTAGCCAACATGGCTATGGCATTACCCTGTATGGCAGCCAATCCCTGCACCTTTATTGGCTGTCTAACAGTCGCAAAATATGACCGGGGAATCAAGCATGGTGATCAAGTGATGAGTGTGCCTGTGCACCCCGATACTCAATCGAGTATTGAGCAATTCATTTTGCAATTTCGTGCAAGAATGGCAAAATGCAAATTTCAAGGAAAAGATTTGGCTTATTATTTCATTAGATATTTACGAAACCACATATCAGGAGAGTTGGTTGGTCCTCTCACTCTCTCATAGTTTTTAAGTATAGTTTACTTTTTCATAATACTATCTCCATTCTTCAAACCCCATTACAAGTTCAATGCTTTATGGAGATTTCAGGTTTGGGGAGAGCCCAGTTCGCCACCAAGTTACCACAGGTCAGCAGAAGAGGACAGCTCTGTGCATGTGTCTGCATGCATCCTGTTCAGAGTTAGGCTACCGTCACACTAGCAGTATTTGGTCAGTATTTTACATCAGTATTTGTAAGCCAAAACCAGGAGTGGGTGATAAATGCAGAAGTGGTGCATATGTTTCTATTATACTTTTCCTCTAATTGTTCCACTCCTGGTTTTGGCTTACAAATACTGATGTAAAATACTGACCAAATACTGATAGTGTGACGGCAGCCTAAGGGTATGTTTCCATGGTCTGGAAGCTCTGTGCTTTTGACGCAGCAGATACCGCTCTGCTCTGCTCAAAGCGCCGCTCCCTGTTGTATGTGCGATGATTCCGCATGTGTTCAATGTGTTCAATGTGTTCACCCTAAAATTCGACTATAAGCTAAGGCCACAGGCATCAGGCGCTGGGAAAGGTCAGAGAGGCCCGGCGCCTGCGCACTGCAGTACTTTGCTCTGCCCTCAACAGGGCAGATAAAGCACGCCTGCGCAGGAGCCGCGGCAAGAAGCAAAGAAGAGGACATCATCATATGAAGATGGGAGGCGCTGGACCCAGACCACGATGCCCATCGGACCCGGACCACACCTGGACGCCCCTGGGTGAGTATAATCTAACTTGTTTTTCTTCTCTTTCAGGTTACAACGGTGGGGAGGGGGGGGGGGGGGTATCTACGGTATTACAGAATGCTGTAGATAAGCCCCTGATACTAGTGGCCTTAGCTTATTTTTTTCTCTGTTAGAGCAGAGTTGAATGGGGAAGCAGCGATCATGCATGCTCCAACTTTTCATTATTAAAAAATATATCAGCATGCTGTCTATGTTACCTTGTCCCACTTTGGGACATGTTTTTGGAAATGAATTTTCCATTTGGAGAAATTAGCAATATTTTGCAAATTTGGCTCACAAATTACCTCATCATGGCACCCTTATCACTCCATATCTTCCCCTAGTAATGACCTAAATTTTGTAAGTGTTGTCACTAATTAGGCCATTCATTAGCATTGTGATGCCCATAATTTAGTGCCAGAAGCTGCCAGCTGAGCTTTGTGGGGTCCTGAGATGCTGTGAGTGGTGAAAAATGTAAATTACTTACAGACATGACACCTATATGTGCTGCAGAGAAATGAGATGTACAGACAAGAAGTGAAGCGAGTCCCTCAGGGAAATTGTCGCATTGTTAAAAGAAATCTCACATGGGAATCTTCATACCCCCAGGGTCTCTATTTCTGACATGTACTCAGAAGTCCCTTCAGGCTGGGATTTGTGGAAAGCACACACAGGCCTAGGGTATTGAGGCTGATTAATAGGAGCGCTATGCACTCATTTAACACATCATTACTGTATTTTTAATTTAAAAAAATCTGAGCAAAAAAGGACTGAACCAAACTATGTAGATGAGGTTTAAATAATTTTCCATTACTCATTAAAAAAAAAAATCTAATATGACTGGGCTGAAGTTTGTCACACAAGAGGAGAACAATGATGAGAAGGATACCTATGGCAAGAGAAAAATGGTTCCCATATTGATACTTCTCATCCATATAACAAAACAGTCTGTGCTTGATGATCCTTCAGCTCATTTCTTGCATAGCAAAGAGAACTTCAGGTTCTTGAACTGCCAGCTGTCCATAGACTCGAGGAAGGAGTGGACATGCCATCATAGCTTCCAACCATTCCGGATGCCAGTAGGACCGTCCCGGATTTGAGGGGGTAGTCCTGTACCGCTGTCATGAGAGGTCAGTGCTGTGTTCTGTCTTCTACTCACTCTACTGTGTAATGTCTTCATTGCTTAATAGCTCATCCTCCTCAGGGGATTGGGCCCACATCTATGCTCTGCACACAATTACAATTAATTAAACAATACTATTCTTCTCTTGTGATCTGCTCTCCCCCGGAATTGAACCCACAACACGTATCACTGCAGACAGCACCTAAACCTATGAACCAAAGCCTGCAAAAGCAAGTATGGAAGTGTGGCGCCCCAGGGACCTGGTCGTTGCAGTGGTGTTGCTTTCCTCTCGGGGAGAGTGATGCTATGTTTGGAGGCAAAGAAGGATAACTGCATCCATGTATCACAAACATGCAACACATTTCACACTCCAGACCACCAGGGGGAGCTTCTGCTCCTATTTATTATGTCACTATATATATATATACATATATATATATATCTGGTAGTCTGTAGGGAGAGTTACAATATTCCAGACCAGAGTCTGAGGAGGGTGGAGGGTTAAAGAAGCTGTGCATGCCCTCAGAGCTGCAGCTCCCAGAAAGAGACATTGAAAGTCAGAATTGGATTGCAGCTAGCGTGAAGGAAGTCAAAGCAAAGGAGAGGATACCAGAAGGGGACCAGCCCTACACAGGCTGCCTCCTTCTGAGGCGCAGAAGCCCGGTAGCCGGAGCACGAGGGAGTAAGGACCTTTATGCTTTGCTCCAGAGACCGGCGGGACAGCTAATTTCAAGTTACCTGTCCGCACCTACACCCAGATGGCACGGTGGCACCCCTTAGAGGCTGGGGCGTGATAGAGTCCCTATAAACAGCCTCAAGCCACCAGCCACACGGGTTTTGTCCTATCTTATATCGGGGACAGAGAGAGAGAGAGACACCACATCTGTGAGATCCTTATGTGAAGCCATAGGCTGTAAGGGACTACACCACTACAGCGCAAAGGAAGGCTATTGATTTCCACCTGGACAAGGGGACTCTGGACTTGCCTCCAAACCGGTTGGACTCTGCCTGACCTGTGATCTGGTGCCCTGGACTGTGGATGCTGAAGTCTTCAGTAAAGGTAAAGAGACTGCAAGCTTGTGTCTTCGTTCTTCTCTGCGCCATCTACACACTGGGAAGCCCTGGGGACATATTTCACCTGTGGGAAGTTACACCATCTAGCTGCCATAACATCACCCCAGTGGACCCCTTAAAGCAGCGTCGGTCACCCTGACCGAATACCACAGGTGGCGTCATGAACACAAACTTTACCCCTTTAAAGACCTTTCCCTTTTACACAGAGGTCCCAGGGTCACGGACCGGGTCAGCCACCGTGACATCCCACTGTGAACCGCAGGACCTGGTACCGAGTACCCCACGGCCTCATGGGGGCGATCCAGAAGGATTTTCTATACTTGAAGCTGCATTGCAGGTTCTGATCCCATAGGCAGATAGATTAAACTGGTACATAATAATAATTCTGTGAGGAGTATGTTGTGGTAGGAGTAATGTTCTTACATCTATAGATGCCATCAGACGGCGGTCTGATTTTTGCAGAATGTTAGTGCAGCGCCCCAGAGATCTGGTCGTTGCAGTATGACACTCTGCCACTAAGGGGAGTGATGGTACGTCTGATGGCACTGAAGGAATTCTCCTGACCAGGTATCACCAGAACACATTACACTTCACACTCCGGCCACCAGGGGGAGCAAAAGGCTTTATTTATTTGGCCACTCCTCACACTGGTAAAACTAGGGGTTGGGGAGGAAGTTAGTCAGAAGCTGACTGGGTTGGATTCAGGCAACATCCCGTGGCAGGGGGTGTTGCAGGGAGAAGACACAGGGGGTCCCTGTCAGGCGTGGGAACCTGGCAGGTGCCTAGCGAACAGAACAAAACGTTATGGAACCGGTATCCTAAGAAAGAGACAAGAAAGGAAGGATATTGTGGAACAGTGTAAACGAGATCAAGCACAAAGGAGTACCAGTAGGAGTCGTGCCATGAGACCGAGGCAACATCCTACTGAGGCGCGTAGCCGGTGGCCGGAACACCGCGGGAGTAACTGACCTCAGGCCTTACTTCAAACTCCGCAGGACAGTTAATTATAGGTTGTCTGTCTACCTTAAATTTCCTAAGAAGACATAGGGGGCAACATTGGGAGAGGGGCGTCTCTAGGGTCCCGGAAGACCTCCAAGCCTTCCCGTCATACGGGTGCGTCCTAGCCAAAACATACTGGGGGACGAGAAACTAGTAACATCTGGAACTAAAGAGAGAGAGAGCTGTAGAGAACGAACAAACGAGAACAGCAGTTGTGAGGACTATTCCAAATGCTCAGCAGGGTAGGACTACAACACACAGGCGCTAGTGGTGGGCAACGATTTCCATCTGCGAGGGAAACTCTGGAAGGGCCCATCAGACCGGCCTGTCTCTGACAGCCCTGTTAAACGTGCTCTGGATTGAGGATCCTGAAGTCTTCAGTAAAGAGGTAAAGAGACCGCAACCTTGTGTCCTCGTTATTGCCTGCACCTCACACCATCACCATCTACCTTACTGGGAAGCCCTGGGGACATACTTCACCTGTGGGAAGGTATACCATCCAGCTGCTATTCCATCACCTCAGCGGACCCCACAGCAGTGTTGGTCACCCTGACCAAATACCACAGGTGGCGTCACGAACCCCGGACATACTGCACCACCTTTATTGGACGCCCCTTAGCAGGGTCGCGGACCGGGTCTAGCCACCGTGACAGCCTCAGAACCGAACCAGAGAGGCCCGGTACTGAAACGCGTGGCCCTGTGTCTGGGGGCGATCCAACTTGGCGTCACGAACAGGATCGTACTTAAGCCTGAAGAATTGGGTCATGTGTGCCGTGGAACTGTGATTTATTGTAAGGACTGTGTATTGCTATCTACTGCAAGATTCCCGCCAAAACTGCCGCCATTGTAGCGCCATGAGGAGCGCAAGAGAAGAAGAAGGGCGTGGAAGTGGGCGTGAGTAAGCTGGAGAGTGCGAAAGATAATGCCCGCCCAGTCTAAATATTTCTGTACAGTGAGGACGTGTCCGTCAGCAGCTGAGATCCGCCTCCTGATCCTCAATGGCGGGCGGAGAAACAAGAAACGAAACCGCCCATGAAGAAGAGAGCGGGAAAGATACCAGGAGGCGACCCATGTGGAGGACGCCATGGCCGGCCGCTCAGACCCAGACAGCGGGATTGAAGCGGAGAGCTCCCCCAGCTACCCGGACGAGTGCAGCAGCCAGAGCCTCACATCTGGGACTGGTCTCCTGCAGGATGAGATGGAGGGCCTAATGGAGCAGCTTCTCCGGTGGAAGCTTGGGACCGAGGCCTCGTGCCAGGAGGTACCCACGGAGGAACCCCCGACCCCGGATCCAGTACCATCCTTGGAGTCGGCTGCAACGGAGAAAGCCGCACCGACCGGTGAGTCCGCCGACCCCACCCTGCCAGCGGAAGACTTGTTGATAGGCCCAGTCGCAGCGCCCCCCTCCCCTGGGCCCCATGCTCACAAGCCTCTTCCACATTGGGACCGAGCCACCGGCATGGAGCATTTCTATAAGGCCCCGATCTCGCCGACCGTCATGCCAGGCGAGGTCCACGCTGAGCGCACCACCTGTCGCTGGGTGAACCCGGGGTCGAATATTATGGGGTTCCCCGTGGTGAAGACACGAGAAGGGGAGATGGTGGAGGCCCTTAGCTGGGAAGAGTACCAGTCCCAGCTGGAGCGGCAGTGGGAGGAGCAGGAGAAACAGCACCAGGCCCAGCGAGAAGCCCACTACCAGTGGGACCTCGAGGTGAAGGATCGGGCCTGCAGGACCGCACCACCCACCAGGCCCTGCGCAGGCAGGGCACCGTTGTGGACTTCAAGCTCCGTGGGGGATGGGGCTTCATTAAGGAGCCGGATCTATATTCCGTGGTGTTCGTAAACCAGAGAATTGTGGAGTCCCATCTCAAGGAAGGCCACCCGGACCGGGATCTATACAAGGGGGACAAAGTCACCTACACCCGACATTTTGGGGAGAGGGGGTGGTTCGCCTTGAAGGTGCACAAGCGACCAGTCCCCATGACATCACTAGTCAAAGCGCCGGAGAAGCTGTCCCCCATAGCGAGGGTGCCCCCTTGTGACCGGACCATGACCGCCACCAAGACCACGGTGGAGACCCCTACTTGCACCATAGTGAAAACCACCACTTGCACCGTGGACACTGCTATTACGGCGGTGGCAGAGAGCTCGCCCTCAGGAGTGGCTGGCGCCTCGGTTGCTGCGAGGTCCAGGACAATTGCCGCACAGACCCCTGACTGGAGCCCGGGATCTCCTGTGACCACTCCGAGTGCCCGCGAGTACCCGGCGGGGTGGCCCTGTCCACTGCTGCCGGTGGAGTTGTCATGACCACTAACGCCGAGGAAATAAACCTCGGAGATCCGAATATGTACATAGTTAACTCTTTATCTTCAAACTGCTACCTTAAACCCGTCCAGGGTTAACTCCTAGGGATCCCTTTGTTTACCTGGGATCCCTGTTGTTTATAGTTCTTTTTCTACTTTTGCACAGAGTTATTATTGTTTAAAAGACTGCCGGATCATGAACAGTGAATGAATCCAAAACTGCTTTGTATATAGTTTGCACCTTCTTAAAGGTGCTCCCTACTGGTTTTACAAGTGAAAGAAGACTTTGCGAAGATAATGCTTCTGGGGTTAGAGAGAGAGTCCTCCTGAGAACTGTAGAAAGATGGTCGGTACAATGACAGTAGGCCCAGCCAAGGAGCTAGGCGGTCCTGCATTAGGGAAGTTAGAATGGAAAGAAAAGTTGAGTTATTTACATAGCATTTTATAGTAGGCCTTTAGTGGGTTCAGCGTATACGCCCTTAAAGGAAAAGTTAACTTATTGTTCAAAGTTTGCACTTGGTAGAATACCCGGCTGGGTACTGAGAGTTATTTATAGTCAACATGTTATTTAAAAATATTTAATTTTGTTTGTAACGTTCAAGTGTCCTCACCTCCCATAAAGGGAAGCATTGTTCTATTTACTCGTTTTAGCATTTCAAAAATTTTGTATGTCTTTTGCTGCTATGTATTGTTGTTCTTCTTCCCAGTCTAGGAGTACTGGATTTAACCGGTGGGGAGTGCAGCGCCCCAGAGATCTGGTCGTTGCAGTATGACACTCTGCCACTAAGGGGAGTGATGGTACGTCTGATGGCACTGAAGTAATTCTCCTGAGTAGGTATCACCAGCACACATTACACTTCACACTCCGGCCACTAGGGGGAGAAAAAGGCTTTATTTATTGGGCCACTCCTCACACTGGTAAAACTAGGGGTTGGGGAGGAAGTTAGTCAGAAGCTGACTGGGTTGGATTCAAGCAACATCCCGTGGCAGGGGGTGTTGCAGGGAGAAGACACAGGGGGGTCCCTGTCAGGCGTGGGAACCTGGCAGGTGCCTAGCGAACAGAACAGAACGTTACGGAACCGCGCCTGCACTACCATGCAGCGGTATCCTAAGAAAGAGACAAGAAAGGAAGGATATTGTGGAACAGTGTAAACGAGATCAAGCAAAAAGGAGTACCAGTAGGAGTCGTGCCATGAGACCGAGGCAACATCCTACTGAGGCGCGTAGCCGGTGGCCGGAACACCGCGGGAGTAACTGACTTCAGGCCTTACTTCAAACTCCGCAGGACAGTTAATTATAGGTTGGCTGTCTACCTTAAATTTCCTAAGAAGACATAGGGGCAACATTGGGAGAGGGGCGTCTCTAGGGTCCCGGAAGACCTCCAAGCCTTCCCGTCATACGGGTGCGTCCTAGCCAAAACATACTGGGGGACGAGAAACTAGTAACATCTGGAACTATATAGAGAGAGAGCTGTAGAGAACGAACGAACGAGAACAGCAGTTGTGAGGACTATTCCGAATGCTCAGCAGGGTAGGACTACAACACACAGGCGCTAGTGGTGGGCAACGATTTCCATCTGCGAGGGAAACTCTGGAAGTGTCCATCCGACCGGCCTGTCTCTGATAGCCCTGTTAGGCTACATTCACATTAGCGTCATGCGACGCTGCGTCGCCGACGCAACGCACGACGGATCGGAAACGCACGCAAAAACGCACCTTTTTTGACGCAATTGTGACGCCCAAGAGACCGGGATACCCAGCACCGGACCAATGGGGTCTGTCTCTTGAGGGGGATGTCACGGGTGGCTTGACCCGGTGCTGTGGCCTCAGGCAATGCACAGTGTAAGGGGTATCGTGAGGGGACAGGCACTTACTTGATCAGCAGCAGGTTCTCCCAGCGGTGACGATCCCGATCCTGGATAGATGGCTATTGTCCAAATGAAAGACTGAGGCACTGAAACGTTTAACCAGTTTACTTTAACATAAAAGGATTTACAACCAGTCCTGTCACCGGAGTCTGTATGGGAACTCTGAGTTACTTTGACCCTGCCGGGATCTTCGCCTCTTATTGTGCGCAATTTCTGTGTGGCCCTGCTGCTGTATGTGAACTGGCTGCCGGCCCAATCTGTCCCCTCCGGGTCCTGGTTCGACGGGCAACCCGAGTCCTTTTATCGGCTTACCCCCTTCGGGAGTACCGCTGAACTCTGTGTCTGTTGCTGCGTCTGGCCCTAGTGAAGCTGATATCACCTCACGTTTTTCCGGTTGCTGTATTACATATAATGAATACAGCCACGGATCCGGTATCCGTCTTTGCGCCTGTTCTGGGTAGTGATTAATGCTACCCGTTTCTCACAATGTCCCTTTTCTCTGTCCCTCTTCTCCTCAGGCCGGTGATTTGGGCCTGGAAACCGTCATAGGGCTGTTAGAAATTCAGCTGTATGACCTCTCACTATCAGCTCCTTAGCCCAACTGCCAGTTTTTCTCTCAGACCAGAATGGATCAAGGGGAGTCTCTGGAGCTCCCCCTTCTGGCCGGAGGTGGTAGTGCAGTCTTGCTATTTTAGTATTTGCATTTACTGTCAGTAACTATTTTTGTGGCAAATACCCCTAGGGGTGCCACATTCCCCCTTAGTTAAGAACAGTACTCCGGGACTTTGGGACGATAACATTTTGAAATAACAATTAATATGTACAGAGTCTTAAAAATGAAAAGTTACAAAAACCACTCAAGGAAACAAAAATAGAGTTCTGTAAAAAGTCACTTCAAATAGCGTCCATTAATACAGTTCTACCCTTGAAGGTACTCAATATAAAGTCTAAAGAAAGTTCAAAAAGAGCAAAAAGCAAAGTTCAAAAAGCAGTCTTTCCGGAGCTTTGATTTAGTGCCTCCGGGCTGATAACAAGTTCAAGAATATGCAAGAAGTTCATACAGACAAGTCTCTGTAGGTACTGGGCTTAAACGTTGCAGACAGATAACAATGACTATACTACATTTTCTGTTTAACTATATACGGCATAACATATATACAATTCACATTATGAGCTTTATAGTTGGTAATCTGCATACCTGGCCGGTAATTGACCCTGGGTACTACGCTGTGATCTACGTAATAGCGGTATCTCTTCATGAGGTGTACTACTGTCTACTGCGGATGTAGTATCTGCCCGCTCGGCTAAAGATAATTCCACGACTATGGAATTGGCAAGTCCACCGTGAATGGGATTACTCTGATCAGGAATCTGTTCTTCCTGACCTGGAACCTCCCGTAGTACGGGGTCAGCCTCTTCCTGTCTTGGGACTTCTGGTATTGGGTAAAAGGCCACCATGGGAACCACTACTGCACCATGGTATGTTAGTAGGGTTTTGGGAAAGTCTCCTATACAGGTGTGATACATTTTCTCTTCTTTTTCCTTTACTGGTTGAACCTGTATGGGTTGAATAACTTCTGATTCTGGCTGGACAACTTCTGGCTCTTTCAATGCTTCCGGACACAATTTAAGATTGTCTCTTGACACTAATACAGATGTTAAGCCTCCGTTTTTGCTAATGAGACACATTTTAGGATTATCCATTCTTGTTGGTAAAACTGTGTAGGGTACGGCTTCCCACTGATTGTCTAGTTTATTGGTTCGACGATTTCTCTTGAGCACTTGGTCACCCGGTCTTAATGGGGTCGCTAGAGCATTCTGGTTGAAAGTTCGCTCTTGTCTTTCTCTAGTTTGCTGAAGGCTTCTTTCCACACTCTCTTGCACTTGGCGATACTGCTTTTGCCGTATGATATCCCAATTGGAGTCTTGAACTTCTGCGTCTGGTTTCAGAATTCCCATTTCTAGATCGATTGGTAATTGGCCGGGTCTTGCACGCATAAGATAAGCTGGGGTGCAGTTGGTGGAGCTCACCGGGACATGATTATACAGATCCACCAAGTCAGGCAATTTCTCTGGCCATTGATTCCTTTCTGTCTCAGGTAAAGTCTTTAGTAGGTCTATTACAATATGGTTCATCTTCTCGCATAAGCCGTTTGTTTGTGGATGATAGGCCGTCGTCCTGATCTTTTTGCAACCATACATATTACAGAATTCTCTGAAGATCTCTGATTCAAAGGCTGTACCTTGGTTGGTGAGAACCTGTTCCGGATATCCATGGGGTCTACAAAAGTACGTTTGGAACGCTTTGGCTGCTGTTTTTGCTGTCAGATCTTTTACGGGTACTACTACCAAGAAGCGTGAATAATGGTCCACGATGGTCAAGGCATAGACATAGCTGGACCGGCTTGGTATTAACTTCACGTGGTCTATGGCTACAAGTTCAAGTGGTTGTTTGGTGATTATGGGCTGCAGTGGTGCTCTTTGGTTCTTTTGATCGTTTCTTCTGAGGTTGCACGGGCCACAATTTCTGCACCACTGTTCGATTGATTTTCTCATCCCGACCCAATAAAATCTTTCTCTTAGAAGTACTTCTAACTTTTTCCAAACAAAGTGACCAGCACCATTATGGTAAGCTTCGAGGACCATCTTGACATCTTGTTTAGGCACGATAATCTGCCAAACCAATTCATGTGTTTTCGGATTGGTGTACCTTCTACAGAGCTTCCCTTGATAAAGGAACATTTTGCCTCTCTCTTTCCAGAGTTGATGCGTCTCTTCTGGGGCATCCTCATCGGGATATGCACTTTGCTCAGTTAACAGTTCCTTCACCAACTTCACAGCCGGATTGCTGTCTTGGGTGTCAGCCCATCTATGGTGTGCTAACGGATTAAAATTCACCTCTTGTTGTTTCTGATAGGTACTTGACTGATGATGTTTTGCCTTGGGATGATGGAAGGCTGGTAGTTCAATTTCTTCAAGCTCCCCCGTTTCTTCTTCTACATCTCTCAAGTGTGGCATCCGGGATAGGGCATCGGCATTTCCATTCTTGCGACCTGCTCGATACTTGATCTTGAAGTTGTAATTAGATAACCGGGCTATCCATCGCTGTTCTAACGCACCTAATTTGGCTGTGTCCAGGTGGGTCAACGGATTGTTGTCAGTATAGACAATAAATTCTGCAGCGGCCAGATAGTGTTTGAAACGTTCCGTCACAGCCCAAACTACTGCCAGTAGTTCCAATTTGAAGGAGCTATAATTTTCTGGATTTCTTTCAGTAGGCCGGAGCTTTCTACTTGCAAAGGCGATGACTTTCTCCCGACCTTCTTGCTTTTGTGACAGCACCGCTCCTAGTCCCACATTACTGGCATCGGTGTAGAGGATGAAAGGTTGATGGTAATCTGGGTATGCCAGAACCTCTTCTCCGGTTAGTGCCTTCTTTAGTTGTTCAAAGGAGTCTTCCCTTTCGTCGTTCCACTGAAAAGGAGGGTTTCGGTTTGAAGATTTCTTCGTCTGCCCTACCAAGGCGTCTTGCAAGGGTGCTGCCAACTTGGTAAATCCTTTTATAAATCTGCGATAGTAACCCACCAATCCCAGGAATTGCCTCACTTCTTTTGCGCTGGTAGGTCTCGGCCAATCCCTTATGGCGGTTATTTTCTCGGGATCCGGTGCTACTCCCTCCGAACTCACGATGTGTCCCAGGTACTGTACCTTTGGCTTGAGAAGGTGACATTTGGATGGCTTGATTTTCATGCCATACCTGGATAAGGCTTCGAACACTTCTGCCAAGTCTTTTAAGTGTTGTTCGTAAGTCTTTGAGTAGACGATCACATCATCTAGGTACAGGAGGACGGTCTCGAAGTTCTTGTGTCCGAGGCAGCATTCCATCAGCCGCTGGAAGGTACCGGATGCATTGCAGAGTCCGAACGGCATGCGATTAAATTCACTTAGACCCATTGGTGTGGTGAATGCCGTCTTTTCCTTATCTCTCTCAGCCACAGGGACTTGCCAATACCCACTTGTTAAGTCTAAGGTGGAAAAATAATTAGCAGATTTCAAAGCAGTCAAGGACTCTTCTATCCTAGGCAAAGGGTAGGCATCTTTATGGGTGATGTTATTAATCTGCCGGTAGTCTACGCACATTCTCATAGTTCCATCTTTTTTTTTGACAATCACTAGAGGGGCCGCCCAGGGGCTACAGCTGTCTCTTATTACCCCGGCCTGTTTCATTTCCCTCAGCATATCTTTTGCACATTGATAGTGAGCGGGCGGTATGGGTCTATATCTTTCTTTTATTGGGGGATGGTCACCTGTGGGGATTGTGTGTTCTACCCCTTCTATCCGTCCGAAGTCCAATGGGTGTTTACTGAAGACTTGTTCATATTCCGTCACTAGCCTATACACCCCTTGTTTTTGATGGGTAGGTGTTGAATTTATGCCCACATGTAGCTGTTGGCACCAATCCTCCATTTCTCCATCTGAGCCATTGCCTTCCACCTGACAGGTTGGTTCTAAGGGCTCAATGGTTGTGATGGCATTGTTGTCAACAGTATATAGCTTTGCCATTGTAGCATACCTTGGCAAAGTGACCTCTTCCTCTCCACAGTTCAAAAGTCGTACCGGCACTCGTCCCCGGTGTACCTCGACTATCCCTCGTGCTGTGAGTATAGTGGGCCTGCTGTCGGTGTACACTGGTTCTATTAAGGCTTGATAATCTCGTCCCTTAGTACCAATGGCTGCTCTACACCATACCAGCATTTCTGTTTTTGGTGGGATTACAATAGACGTTGAATCACTTACCCTCACACTGCCGATTTCTCCACCTGCAACTTCTACCTGTTGCCTTAACATCAATACTTTTATTTCCCTCTGGAGAACTCTCTGCTGGCAGGATTGGGCAGTTTCAGCAATTTGCTGTAAGACAGAAATGACTTCGGAAAAGCAGTTCTCTAACACATTCATTCCTATCAATACAGTTGGTTCACAGTTCCGCCGGTCAACATCAACAACAATTATACCCTGTTTCTTCAATTCTACTTTACCAATCTTTATGGTCATCTCCCTGAATCCTAGTTTCGGTACCAACTTACCATTACTGGCCCATATATCTAGTTCAACATCAGAGGGCCCTTTATCAATATCTGCATCAGCCCAGTACCTCTTATAAAGGATATACGGTATAGATGAAATCTGGGAACCTGTGTCCAGCAAAGCGTTGAGGGGCATTCCGTCCAGCACGATAGGGATAATGGGTCGTCCTCCGATGTACCTGTCGTGCCAGGGTGTTGGGCCTTGAAAGTTCATTCTTGCGAAGCGGCCCGCATTCCCAGGGGATTCCCGTTTAAATCACAATCTCGTGCAAAGTGGCCTGGCTGCTGGCAACGGCGGCAAATGGGCTGTCCATCCGGTTGGTAGCGGTCGCGGGGTCGTCCTCTCCATGTCGGGTATCTCCGGGGTCTCATCCATGGAACACCTTCTCTACGGTTTGACAACTCCATCTTGGGTCCTCTCATCTCCTGCATGGTTTTAGCCATTGAAGCAACAACATCAGTTAAAGAGTCAAGCTTTTGTTGAAGAGCCTCATTAGTACTGGGCCCCAGGGGCTTAGCAATGGCCCCGGACATAGCTGATGTCACTGGTACTCCATGTTGTTGAGGAGCCTCTGCCATGAGTTGCGCAGGCTCCTGATCCCGAGGTGCCTCTGCCAGCTGGAGACGTATAACGCTCTCCTTTAATTGGGCAAATGTCAATTCAGGGTTCTTAAAAACAAGCATGCTCACATGCCCCCGGTGAGAAGGGGTGTAGAGTCCCTCAATAAATTGATCTCTTAGCAGTTTATCCGCTCCGGTGTTAAAAATGGGTTCAGCCAGTGTAAGTGATTTAAGGGCTTCCTGCAGGTTTAAGGCAAAGTCTCTCACGCCCTCATTAACTTTTTGTTTGCAATTAAAGAATCGTACTTTAGCTTTGCTGCTGGCAGTGGTTTCAAATGTAGCTTTTAATCCAGCAAATATGCGTTCAACAGTGCCTTTTAGATCAGCTGCCCATGCTGTGACTTCTCGCTTAGCATGGCAACTTAACTGCATCATCAGGAGACTAACACGCTGAACTTCACCCACAGGGAACATGTCAAAATGGGCCAGCATCTTTTCTCTGAAATCGTCAAGGGTATTAGGCTCACCTTCATACATTGGAAGCCATGGGCCACCCGGGGTATATGGCATCAGCACCGGCATGATGGGCGCCACTCCTTGCACCGCTGCGCTACCAGACGCTCTATCGACACTCTGTCTTTCAGCTGCATTAGCGTCGCCGGGTGCTGCGGCGTCTCCGTGCTGCGACATACTGTGCTCCCTTAGTTAATCCGGACCCTTCCGGTCCTCCGCTTCCGTCGGGATAGTGTAGATTCGTTCCGCTGTGCAGCAGGATCGATTTTCCCCTTGCTCTGATGTCAGAGCGCTCAGCTTGGTGCCGCCCACAATGACACGCCCCCTGCTGCTCCCACCCACCGCGCTCTGTAATGGCGGATTCTGAAGTTTTTCAGTTAGACTGGGGCTCAGGTGATGGCGTAGCTCAATTAACAGTCTCGTGCCTAACGGTTATGAAGTGATTACCTCAGGGGATGGCGGCCATCTTTACTCCATTATAACCAATGGGGAAAAGTCACTTTCAATAGTTTTCAATGGGGAATGGATTTTTCTTTAATAAAGTCAATTTTCAAGATTTTTCATCCAAGTTTTCACAGTTTTGGGCTCCAATCACGGCACACAATACCCGTTATACGGGCTGGCTAGATCCTGTTCGTGACGCCAATTGTGACGCCCAAGAGACCGGGATACCCAGCACCGGACCAATGGGGTCTGTCTCTTGAGGGGGATGTCACGGGTGGCTTGACCCGGTGCTGTGGCCTCAGGCAATGCACAGTGTAAGGGGTATCGTGAGGGGACAGGCACTTACTTGATCAGCAGCAGGTTCTCCCAGCGGTGACGATCCCGATCCTGGATAGATGGCTATTGTCCAAATGAAAGACTGAGGCACTGAAACGTTTAACCAGTTTACTTTAACATAAAAGGATTTACAACCAGTCCTGTCACCGGAGTCTGTATGGGAACTCTGAGTTACTTTGACCCTGCCGGGATCTTCGCCTCTTATTGTGCGCAATTTCTGTGTGGCCCTGCTGCTGTATGTGAACTGGCTGCCGGCCCAATCTGTCCCCTCCGGGTCCTGGTTCGACGGGCAACCCGAGTCCTTTTATCGGCTTACCCCCTTCGGGAGTACCGCTGAACTCTGTGTCTGTTGCTGCGTCCGACCCTAGTGAAGCTGATATCACCTCACGTTTTTCCGGTTGCTGTATTACATATAATGAATACAGCCATGGATCCGGTATCCGTCTTTGCGCCTGTTCTGGGTAGTGATTAATGCTACCCGTTTCTCACAATGTCCCTTTTCTCTGTCCCTCTTCTCCTCAGGCCGGTGATTTGGGCCTGGAAACCGTCATAGGGCTGTTAGAAATTCAGCTGTATGACCTCTCACTATCAGCTCCTTAGCCCAACTGCCAGTTTTTCTCTCAGACCAGAATGGATCAAGGGGAGTCTCTGGAGCTCCCCCTTCTGGCCGGAGGTGGTAGTGCAGTCTTGCTATTTTAGTATTTGCATTTACTGTCAGTAACTATTTTTGTGGCAAATACCTCTAGGGGTGCCACACAAGCGTCGGACGGATGCGTCGTAAAACGCAGCGTTTTTTGTGCGTTTTTGTTGTGTTTTTACAAAAAACGCAGCGTTTTACGACGCATGCGTTGTCAAACAATGATTATATCTTTACACACAATTTAGTGTCTAGACACTAGATAACACCACCAATGAATAGAAGAGGGTGGGTCTAGTGTCTAGACAATCGATAATGCCACCAATGGGTAGATGAGGGTGGGTATTAATGTAATAGTGGTATATATACCCCGGCATAGATTATTTCCAACCATAGAGCATCAAGATGGATCGTTCCATGGAGAGTGTCTACCTCAATTTTGAGCTGGAATTAGCCCTTGCTATTGCCTATGCTATTGCCTGTCATGAACAGAGGAAAAGAGACAAACTACGGAGAAGGAGTCATCAGCGTTTTTGGCTACACCTTATAGTGGAAGTCCGAGAGAGTCGTGGAGCCTACCATTGTCTGTTTGGCGAGTTAAATCACAACCAGGAGAAATACTTCGAGTACACCAGGATGTCTCAAAACAGCTTCCGATATCTGCTGCGTCTGGTGGAAGGAAGCATTTCCAGGCAGGACACGCAGCTCCGTAAATCGATTTCCCCCGAGGAACGTCTGCTGGTGACTCTACGGTACGTAATGGAATGTGAAGGAATTATATGTTCTCGCCATTTTTTAAAGTAACGTGTTTTTGTTTTGTGGGGTGGGGGATTGTAATTAAAAATGAAAAATTCTTTCATAACAATGTAATTAATTACATTTATTTCTTTTTCTTCTTGTCAGTTTCCTTGCTACCGGAGAGACCTTGAGATCACTGCATTTCCAGTTTCGTATTGGAGTCTCCACACTGTCTGGTATTATTGCCGACACATGCCGCGCATTGTGGGACAACCTCCGGGAGGAATTTTTACCCATCCCTACAACAGAAATATGGCAGGCCAACGCCCAAAAATTCGAACAAGTGTGTTCTTTCCCTAACTGTATTGGAGCCGTGGATGGGAAGCACATTAGGATTACCAAGCCTTCAAGAAGTGGATCTCTTTTTTTTAATTATAAAAAATACTTTTCCACCGTGCTTATGGCAATTGCAGGTGCGGACTGCAGGTTTCTCGCTGTGGACATTGGAGCGTTTGGCCGTGCAAATGATTCACGGACATTTAAGGAGTCAGACATGGGCCGAAGATTATACGAGAACAATTTTAATTTCCCCCAGCCACGACCTCTTCCCAACACCGAAGGCCCGGCCCTGCCATTTGTTGTGGTTGGGGATGAGGCTTTTCAAATGAGTGGCAACCTACTTAAACCGTACTCCAGTCGGGGGTTGGACCGCACCAAAACTATTTTTAATTATAGACTGTCCAGGGCCAGAAGAACTGTTGAGTGCGCCTTTGGCATCCTGGTCTCCAAATGGCGTATCTTAGGATCCGCCATAAATTTGAAAATTGAAACAGTGGATGAGGTGGTGAAGGCGTGTGTGGTTCTCCACAATTTTATTATTGATAAAGAGAGAGTCAACATGGAACTCGATGAACCCATACCAAATCCATTGCCTGATTATCAAGATCATCCTCTGCGGACAACTGTGGAGATTGCTCATATGAGGGACCAATTTGCTGCATACTTTGTTTCTGATGTTGGGCGTGTTTCATGGCAAGATCAAATGGTTTAATTCATCTTGTTATTATGATGTCATGTAAACACTGTGGAGTCCATGTCATTTAACCATCCTATGTTTGGTTATTGTTATGTCCCCTGATTTTCTAATGCGTTGTGTTTTGAAATAAAGTTCTTGTGCCTTTCCGTTTCCACAAAAAAAATCTCCCATATGTTTTTCCATTGTAATAGAATTGTAAAATCCATTTTTAGTGAAAGTAATGTGTGTCCCACAAAATTTATGTGAGCACCAGTACCCAAATGGACTGTGACAAAACAAATAAATTTTTCAGCCGTGTGTACCATAGTTTTGAACGTATAACATGATCGGCTCCCACCTTGTCAACCATTTTTAATCCTGCAGACTATTTTCATATGGAACCTGGCTTGACAAGGAGGGAGACGATCATGTTTGCAAAACTCTACAGAGTTAACACTATTGTACTCAGGATGCTAGAATACGTCCAGAGTCAAATAGTGGCGACACTGTGAACATTGCTTCCACCTCACCTGACCAATATTCTTAAGGTACATTAATAAAACTATTATCCAACGATACCGACCAGTGATACGACTGGACCAAGATCGTTGTTTAGTTGTCGCTGCTGGAGAGCTGTCACACAGACAGCTCTCCAGCGACCAAAAAAGAGCAAGTCCCGTGTAATCTGGGTAATGTTATGAAGCGCATGGCCGCACTCACGATGTTTACCATTGTAAATGTAATGTTAAAAAATACAAAAAAACATTATATTCCGGTGTGTGACACGTCCATCGCCGTCAGCTTCCCGTACTGTGCCAGCCCTAAAGCACAGCACAGCGTTTATTATTAAGTCAACGGTGTGCTCAGCTTTACGGGCGGGAATCACAGTGTCAGTGCGGAAAGATGACGGCGAGGGACGTGGTTGACACCTTTTTATATTTGTGGGGTATTGTTCACTTTTTATTTGAGTGTTTAAAACACTGCGCTACTAACCCAATATTCCCTTGTTTAAAACAAAGACATCGCTGGATCGGTGTCTAACTCGCCGATCCAACAATGACAGCGTGTGATCAGTTACCCCAAAAAATTCCAAATCATTCGCTGACACCAAAAATCTCACAGCAGGTGCTCAATCGTTTTACGATTTCAGAAAAGATAACGTTGGTTACACACAAAAACCAACTTTATCTATACTGAAATCGTTGTGTGATGGTACATTTTAAACTTGACATATTGAGCAATGCTGTTTGTGTTTGTAACATCTGAGCGACAGCCCTATAAAACAATGAAAAAAAAAATTGATAACATATTGTCAGACATTGCACATCAGGTGTTACAAAGACAAGATTTGTGTATACGGCGCAAGGTGTGATTTGGTGCAAACTTTATTTGAGACAATAAAAACACATTTTTTTTTTTTTAAATAACATTTTTATTTAGGGACACAAAATAAAAAATGGGAAAATGTAATTAGGGGGTATCTACATCTGCTATTAAAGGGGATTGATATCCCCCACTTTTTGGGGGTGTTGAGGAGAACGAGGAGGAGGACGAGGGGGAGGAAGCAGCATACTCTATCACACTAGACGGGGTGCCGACATCAATCCAGGCAGTTGATGGTGGCGAGACTGCCAAAGCAGGAGGTGAGGGAGGAGGAGGGACGACCAGTGTCCTTGGCTGGCTACTCCGGCTCCGGGTCGACCCAGGCTGTGTAGATGGTGTACTCCTTGTAGACCCAGGCTGGGTACTGGGTGTACTCCGTGTAGACCCAGCCTGGGTACTTGGTGTGCTCCGGGTCGACCCAGGCTGTGTTCTGGTGGTAGTTTGGGGAGCAGCCATAGCCAAGGTCGTAGTGCTTGTCGTCGTCGTCTTCTTCTTTTTCTTCCTCCTCTCTCCCTCTGGGTGTGGGTCGGCCTCCCGTCTGTGTGCCCTTGAAGGCCTGTCATGCTCTGAACTTTGGGGCTCTGTTCTGTGGTGGCGGTGGCGGTGGCCCTCAGCACGCGGAGCTCTGTGGTGGTGCTCTGCAGCAGGAGTCGGAGTCATGGCAGCCAGCGATGGTACTGCGGGCACATTTGTCGCCGACTGCATGACCCGAGCCTGCTGCAGAGCAGTGACATATACATTGTTGCAGCCCTGCATGACCGAAATCTGGAGTTCCGGCGTAAGATGTTCAACCATGCCGTTGTGAATGGCATTAAAAAAATGTTTGGCCGGCCTCGAGAGATCCGTTTCGATGTTTTCAAGACGCCGTTCGATATTGGACATTTTATCGCACAGCGCCTTGAAACCATTCTGAAATACGGTGCTCAAATGTAAAAATTCGGGCATGACCGCCCTGTCCGAGGCCCGCTGACGCTGTCGGGAAGACCCGAAGGAAGGAGCGACAGAGGCCTCGGCCAGGGGAACATCTAATGGACCGGCTGCCGGTTCGCCAGATTGTGGTGGTGCAGACCTGCTCTCGCTGTGGGATGGCTGCGACAGTTCAGAT
Organism: Ranitomeya imitator; assembly: GCF_032444005.1. Taxonomy (NCBI): domain Eukaryota; kingdom Metazoa; phylum Chordata; class Amphibia; order Anura; family Dendrobatidae; genus Ranitomeya; species Ranitomeya imitator. The sequence goes on along the minus strand of NC_091286.1, from coordinate 570,620,548 downwards.
GGCGCTTCACAAAGGACCGCTCCAGAGGGTCAGACAGTCTCGCGGGTGCTGCTGTGTGTTCTGTGAAAACATAAGGAAACCATTAGTATACTAAATATCACATTTCACATGCGTCATTAATAAACTTTACCGCCAGGTATCCATTGCCGCCATTAATATTAACCTATTTTTAATATTGACACTGCATATGCACCATCAATATTAAAAAAAAATTCATTTATTTATTCAAAATAGTCACCCATGGTTGCGGTTTGTAACGCCAGACAATTATGCTTACGTTGGAACTGCCATGACGTCACGGTCATGTGACCGAGACGTCATCACAGGTCCTGCGAGCTGAGCAACCATGGGAACATAACCTGCTTTGCAGTGGAATGTATGCCGTATCTATTATATTTTACTTTTTTGTGTATAAAAAATCTGGGATACACCTGGATAGCCACTATACTACTCCACTATGAAATATTGGCTGGGCATGGCCAATCTACTATCTTTCTGTGTTCTGTATACTTCAGATTTCAGGGAAATTGCTAGTAAGTCAAGCTCACCATTGTAGTAATCCCAGAAGGGAGCCGCTGTGTCAAGTGTGAGAAGACCAGAAATGAATAAAAAATTCGAGGTCAACGAGGCGTGAAAAGTAAAAACAAAATACTTTATTCACTTCAATCAGAAGCAGAGGATGAAACATCTGCACAATACAATAAAAACACTATCTACGCGTTTCAGGTCTGATGTTCCCTGTCTCCTGAAACGCGTAGATAGTGTCTATTGTATTAATGTAGTATGTGAATATGCATGTTGTAAAAACTAGGTGTGTGCATAGGTACTATACTTACTCTCTGCTTTCAAGGACCGGTCGCAGGAACTGCAGTATACGGTTGTACTTGTACACCGAGGTCCTTGAAGCGGCAGCACCACTACGGGTCTGTCCCTCCTTTTTCAGGCCCCTCCTGAAGCGGTCCTTCATGGAGCGCCATCTGGTCCTCAATTGTTTAACTGTGTATAAAGATAAAAAATAAAAAAGGTTTTAGATAATATATTGAAAACGATTACGCAACCGTGTGCAATCCCAATAGAAGACATCACAGACGGTTGTGTAATCCTGGCATGATGGGTCACAGCAGCATTTTGGAAATACTTACGGAAACTAGCTTTGGCCTTGGGGGAAGCGCTGTCGAAGCCATCCCACAGCGATTGTGCCACCTCTAACCACAGACGCCGCAATATGCCCTGGTCCGCGTGCCGGGGGTCACGGCTGTCCCACAACGGGCCCCGTGCTTCAATGGATGCCACCATCATGTCAATATCCAATGGTTCATCCAGGGCCCGTTGTGAAACCTAGAATAAATGGAAAATATTAATGTTTGCAAGAAAAAAATAATTGTCCCTACCTCCTCCAACACCACCTACCACAAACACCACCACCCCCTCCCACCACCCCCCATACCCGCAAAAACAACAAAATTACAGAAAAAAAATGAATAGGTTTGAAAGAAAAACTTACTCTCCGTCCTGCAACCACAGCTTGGCCCCGTGGTCCCTGCTCCCTCTGTTCCTCCTGGTCCTCCTCCTCACTTGAAGAAGCCTGCAAAATAGTTTACCAAAAAGTTGAGTGACCCATCTACAAATGACAGCGAATATAGTAAGCAATAGTAGATCATGTACTCACCGGACTCCTCAGCGGTGGGGTGTTGCTTGAATCGCTGCCGCTGGCCATGACTAATGCAATTCTGAAATAAAGAACAAAATAACATTGATCCTATGCTCCTATGCACAATCCAGCAATATATAAAAAAAAAAAAAAATTATTCATTTAAACCACAAAGAACATTGCACTGCAACTGAACTAACGCTGAGCAAACAACATGGCCACATTGATTAAATTAAAGAAACAATGACTGAGACAACCCAATGCCAGAGTACAAAAGCCTAAAGATAAGAAAACTAATCTACAACAGACCCTATGTAGTAATCCCAAAAGAGTTTTTTTTTTTTTTTAAAAGTACAGTATGCATGGAGCAACACAAAAAAACACAATAGATTTTTGAAAGGAAAAAATTAACAACCCCCAAAAATTAAGGGCAGAAACATTAATAAAACACACCATATACTTTACAATAAAACCAACAGGGCCGGAGACAATAAAAGGCCATACAACGCCATACATCACAACCAGAAACATACAACAATGTCTTTACACAACCACAGTGCTGAACATAATACACAACTTGCAATAAAAAATTAATAAATGTAATAACAGGGCGCAGAATCATTCTATACTACCATAATTTAAAAAATAAAACCGACAGGGCCGGAGACTATTAAACGCCATCATATAACGCAAGAATAAAACATCACAACTGAATACAAAAAACACCACCAAACCAAAAAATGGAAAAGAAAAATCTATCCTGGAAAGAACAATAATCAAGGCCGCAGACAATGAAACGCCATCCTATACCACGCCATACATCACAACCAGACTAAAAATACCACAATATCTTTAACCACAGTGCAGAATATAATACACAACTTGCAAAAATAATTTTAAAAAACATGTAGAAAATGCAGAGAATCATTCTATACTTACATCTCTGGACAGCGGATGAAAAGACAGTATTGTAGTAGTGTGTCTAGTCTGTTGTGTAGCCTGCAGCAGAAGTGACAAACAATCCAACATTTTCTTTATATATGGGGATGTTTTTCTCACTGTTTGCACTGTCTAGACACTGTCTAGACACTTTTTTGTTTCATTTTATCTAACGACGCATGCGTCGCACAACGCACGCACGACGCACACCCGCGACGCAAGTGCGTTGTCAATAGGTTTCAATGGGAAATTGAACGCATTGACGATGCACGAGCGACGCAAGTGCGACGCGTGCGTTGTTTGGACGCTAGAAAAATGCAACATGGTAGCGTCTCCGACGCCACCCAGGTGCGGTGAAACGACGCATGCGTCGTGCGTTTTACCGAAAACGCACAACAACGCAACGCATGCGTCCCCAATGATAAAGATAGGGGCGCATGACGCATGCGTTGTCGTGCGTTGACGACGCAGCGTCGTTTGACGCTAATGTGAACGTAGCCTTAAACGTGCTCTGGATTGAGGATCCTGAAGTCTTCAGTAAAGAGGTAAAGAGACTGCAACCTTGTGTCCTCGTTATTGCCTGCACCTCACACCATCACCATCTACCTTACTGGGAAGCCCTGGGGACATACTTCACCTGTGGGAAGGTATACCATCCAGCTGCTATTCCATCACCTCTGCGAACCCCACAGCAGCGTCGGTCACCCTGACCGAATACCACAGGTGGCGTCACGAACCCCGGACATACTGCACCACCTTTATTGGACGCCCCTTAGCAGGGTCGTGGACCGGGTCTAGCCACCGTGACAGCCTCAGAACCGAACCAGAGAGGCCCGGTACCGAAACGCGTGGCCCTGTGTCTGGGGGCGATCCATTAGACAGGTGGAGAAACATTTCTTTTTTCCATGTACGACAAAAACTGATGCAACTCAGACCAAACACAGACCAAAATCTGATAAAACTCAGATGAAACTCTAACCAAAAACATTGCTGAAGCTTGTTTGGTTTCTCTAGTACTTAAAAAAACTGATGTGTGAATGAGGCCTAACAGGGAATTGTAAATCTGGTGACTAGTGTTGAGCATTCCGATACCGCAAGTATCGGGTATCGGCCGATACTTGCGGTATCGGAATTCCGATACCGAGATCCGATACTTTTGTGGTATCGGGTATCGGTATCGGATACATAGAGATGTGTAAAATAAAGAATTAAAATAAAAAATATTGATATATTTACCTCTCCGGCGGCCCCTGGACTCAGCGCGGGTAACCGGCAGGCTTCGTTGTTCAAAATCAGCGCTCAAGCCGCTACGTCTTTGAAAGCCATTAACGCGCTCATTTTTAAAAATGAGCGCGTTAATAGCTTGCGGTGACGTCGCGGCTTGTGATTGGTCGCGTGGCCGCTACGTCTTTGAAAGCCATTAACGCGCTCATTTTTAAAAATGAGCGCGTTAATAGCTTGCGGTGACGTGATTGGTCGCGTGGCGGTCACATGGGCGGCCCGCGACCAATCAGAAGCCGGGACGTGATTCTCAGGTCCTAAAAGCGCTGATTTTGAACAACGAAGCCTGCCGGTTACCCGCGCTGAGTTCAGGGGCCGCCGGAGAGGTAAATATATCAATATTTTTTATTTTAATTCTTTATTTTACACATCCCTATGGATCCCAGGGCCTGAAGGAGAGTTTCCTCTCCTTCAGACCCTGGGAACCATGAGAATACCTTCCGATACTTGATGTCCCATTGACTTGTATTGGTATCGGATATCGGTATCGGCGATATCCGATATTTTTCGGGTATCGGCCGATACTATCCGATACCGATACTTTCAAGTATCGGACGGTATCGCTCAACACTACTGGTGACTGTCACAACAGATCTCTTATATAGCAGATGACAAAAAGTCTGTAAGTAGGATAGGGGCACTGAAACAGTGGCAGTACAGGGTCAAGCCCTAACAGAAGCCTGAGAAAGCAGAATGAAAAGCCAGAAAATGCCAATATAAAACAGCAGTGTATGTCTCTACCATCCTAAAGCTGATCCAGCAAGAGCTAATAAGGAGATAAACCAGGGCAATAAAGATGCAAGAGAGGGACAAATGTAGTCTGACAAAGGCTAGGACCGTATAATGATATGAAAACATCAGTGGCGTAAATTGAAGCTTGTGGTTCCTAATGCAAAAGCACCAAGGGGGCACCAGTTATTGCAAATCTTCCATAGTAATGGTCTTATCATATTGGCCAAAGGAACCCTTTGGGCCCTCTAAGCTCCACAGTTGGGTGCGATTACAACACCTGCACCGATTGTAGTTACAGTACCATACGTGCCAGGCAATGAATACTATTGGGGAAGGAAAATTATTGTTGTGCCAATACTTGACTGCTATGCTTTGTTTCGGTTGAAATTGAAAAACCTCCATGGTAGTTTCAATCAGTAAAGTGGGTTTTTTTTAGCAATGAACTCTGATTATGACACCAAGTATTGCCTTCTTTCTCTCTGTGCTGTGTTGTGTATAAATATGTGATTCTTCAGATTTTGCATTAGTCTTTGCCTGATGAAGAGACCTGTGTAGTCTCAAAAGCTTGCAATTTGTTACCATCTTTTCAGTTAAAAGGTATCAACTACCAAGGACTCTCACGACTAGTGTTGAGCATTCCGATACCGCAAGTATCGGGTATCGGCCGATACTTGCGGTATCGGAATTCCGATACCGAGATCCGATATTTTTGTGATATCGGGTATCGGTATCGGAAGTGTAAAATAAAGAATTAAAATAAAAAATATTGTTATATTCACCTCTCCGGCGGCCCCTGGACATCAGCGGGAGGATCCGGCGTCCGGCACGGCTTCTTTCTTCAAAATGCGCGCCTTCAGGACCTGTGGTATGACGTCCCGGCTTCTGATTGGTCGCGTGCCGCCCATGTGACCGCCACGCGACCAATCAGAAGCCGCGACGTCATTCCTCAGCTAAAGTCCTAGAATGAGCGCCTTTTAGGACCTGAGGAATGACGTCGCGGCTTCTGATTGGTCGCGTGGCGGTCACATGGGCGGCACGCGACCAATCAGAAGCTGGGACGTCATTCCACAGGTCCTGAAGGCGCGCATTTTGAAGAAAGAAGCCGTGCCGGACGCCGGATCCTCCCGCTGATGTCCAGGGGCCGCCGGAGAGGTGAATATAACAATATTTTTTATTTTAATTCTTTATTTTACACTTTAATATGGATCCCAGGGCCTGAAGGAGAGTTTCCTCTCCTTCAGACCCTGGGATCCATGAGGATACATTCCGATACTTGATGTCCCATTGACTTGTATTGGTATCGGATATCGGTATCGGCGATATCCGATATTTTTCGGGTATCGGCCGATACTATCCGATACCGATACTTTCAAGTATCGGACGGTATCGCTCAACACTACTCACGACCAATTATTGTAGCAGCAACACACACATCATGTTCATCATCATCTGCTAATGCGGCCTTCACATATCTGTAACTGATATAAGCATTATACCTCTTAAGCGACTATAACTGAAAAGTGATATTTATTGCAATTCCACAAAATATGGCATAAATGATTGATAAATGCAGATCTTAGAAGTGAGACCAGAATCTATCATAATAATGGGGCACTGTCTTGTGCACCTGAGAATTGAAAGGTGGCCATAGAGGCTTAGCTCCATTCCATTCACCTCTCTGGGAGTTCAAAAAAGTTACACAGAAATAAATTTAGAGAGCCCTGCAGCAACAGCTATATGTCTTGTAAAAATATGACAAGGCTTTTGGATATGGGACGAACCCCCACTCCACTTAAAAACAACCATAACTACAGTAAACCTAGACACTGGAATAAAAACACAAAAAACATTTTGGTTGTCAAAAAAGCTTTATTTAAATCACAGGACTAAAGCAATGACAGTAGGAGTCAAGTGAAGTGCTAGTACATTGGGATTCACGAGTACTGTGATATCCCCAGCTGTCTGATATACAGCACCAGGACAGACAGCCATAAAGGGGCGGCACGCACTGGCTTGCCATTCAACCAGAACCAGTAAACTTTCAGGGCACCAATGACCCTATTATCCTCACTCCTGTGCTTAATCACTATTACCACCCCTGATTAATGTTACCATTACAACTTCCTTGAGGCTGGACACCAAAGTCGAGCCTGTTCACCACCATGAAGTTTTGCAAACTGTTTTAGGCCTCTTTCACATGTCATTATTAACTCCATTTGCCACCACTACAGGGAAAATGGGAAGATCTGGGCAAAGCGCTAGAAGTGGCACATCTAGTAGATGTGCCTTCTCTGGGCGCTTGTGGGCTGCTATTTTTAGGCTGGAGGTGGTAATATCCATGGCCTCTTACCAGCCTGAGAATACCAGCACCCAGCTGTCAGCTTTAACAAGGCCGGTATTCAAAAATGGGAGGGACCCAACGCCATTTTTTTAATGATTTATTTAAATTAATTAAAACAACATCGTGGGGACCCCTCTATTCTAAATAAGCTGTTCGTTTTTCATGGCTGGTTACAGAACATACAGGGGAACCCACGTCAGATTTTTTATTTATTTATTTAATAAATTAATACTCCCAGCAGCCGCTCCTGCTGTCACTGTTATTAGCAGCAGCAGATGTAGGCTGATGGGAGTATATTCCCATCAGCCGCCGCCTGCTGTCATTGTTATCACTTGAATACAACTCTCGCCATTCTCCCCTGCTTGCGCTGATCACAGGCAGAACAGGGGAGAATGATGAAAGAGTCTTCAGCACCTAGCTTCCGTGGCGTTGGTGTGTGTGATTCTGATACGGCACACAGCTGCCACACGTTTTACACACACGGACATGGTTATCTCTGTTACCGATTTTTCCAAAATATCAGGACATGTGAAACCGGCCTTAGTCCACCTTAACTTGCCTACAACTTCCACCTAATTCCTAAACCACGCTAAAGAGGCCATTTAACATCTTAAATGGACTCGACCGCCATCAACCATGCCTAATAAAGCCATCAGCCATTCCTACATGCTATGGAAAACTGTGCATACAGGTAATAAAATTACAGAGCTACAACAGGTTAATTTACAGAGATTTCAGAGCAAAGATCTCATCTCTCGAGATCTTGGTCCCGAGATCACCATCTGCGTATGCGCCGCCCCCGGCGGCGTCCATATTCCCGGAGACCACCGCACATGGAACCTTGGAGGTCCTGGGGCTCTGGCCTGTCGCAAAATGTTAGGCAGCGCCGGACACCCACGAAGCACCACTGGGCACCTGAGACACCCACAGCACCGGCCAGCAACCGCTGGGCACCCAGAGACACCAGGCAGCAGCACAAGACCACTGCAGTAGCGCAAGTCCCCTGCAGCAGCGCGCCGCACATCGGAGTCTCCCCTCATCCCTGCCTGCGGCCTGCAGCATCATCCCACTCCTGCCTCCTCCAGCAGCAACCCTGAGACCCCGCTTCACCACAGCCACCACCCCCAGTAAGCAATACGATGCAAGGATTATAAGCACCACCATTTTATTAAAAAATATTTGTTTGTTATTTTTCGCCTCAAAATTTGGGGTACGCCTTATAATCCAGAGCATTTTATAATCCGAAAAATACGGTATGTTGGAAAGCGCAAATGGTGTGAGACATGTCCGCTGCTCCTGTCAGCACCACTAAGCATACACAGATGTTAATTTCACCACACTCCCAATGTGATAGCATCGGGCCTATTTCTAGATATAATAATAATTCCCACTTGGGAATAAAACAACCAGACTGCGATGCGGGCTCTGAATCAGCTTCCAAGATACAGTAGGATACAGACCGCTGCAGAGCAGTGCAAAGCAGAGCCGAGCTGTGTACATAGGGCTGAGACATGCACTTAGAGTAGAGCTGAGCCGGCCGTGCAACAGCCCGAGAGAGAAGTGCCAAGCCCTTAGAACATTAGCAGTGTGCAAGCTAGAGCCAGACATCACCCATCGCCATCAGCAGGAACCAGAGAGAAAGGGACGTACAGCGTGAGTCTGGTGACTGTCAGAAAGCAAGGCACAGAATGCTCCGTGTCTGTGAGCATAACACACGTGGCCCATATGAGTGACTGAGGACAGGACAGACCCTTGTACCCTGACCGTGCCGTTAAACAACTTCTGAGTCACGCGGGGCCCATACCAGATCATGACCCCATTTACCGTCAGCCACTTTGGGCTTACTTGACCGAGACTGTGAGGAGAGTTGTGCAGGAGTCTCGTCGAGCTTAGACAGTAGTCGTGGCCCTTACCTTTGTAGGAAACTACAGTATATGGACTAGGGGCAGTGGAATGTACCGGAGACCGACCACTGTCACCAGAAGATGGGGGTATTGTTGTCTGCTAGACCCCATTAATGAGGACACTGCGTTGGCCGTTGCCGGCACCATTGAGTTCGCAGCGGGAGATGCAGTATTGACTTCCTTATACGTCACCGTTATATTGTACTGTTTCCTTTAATACTGTTTAACCCTTACCTCCCAGTGTGGAGTGCTTCCCCTCTAAATAAACCTGTTAACCCTTGCTCTGCCTCCCGTCTGTCACTGCATCCCGCATTCCTGCTAGCATTCTACAAGCACACCTGCAGAACATTTCAGGGACCTGCTGCAGTCACACTAAACGTATGAGAAATCGGTCCAAGTCTCCCTGCCGAGAGTCGCACAAGTATAATGCAAGTTCCATGGGAGTACAATCTGATTTTTCACACCAAATGCAGTGCGATTGCTATCTGATTTCAATGCTATTTTAACATAAGCTTTTACATACAGCAATTATCTATGCCATTTACACATCGTTTACAAAGAAAATATTCTTCAAAACACACACACACATATATATATATATATGACACTTGCATCACACTTGTGTGACTCTCGGCAGTGAGAATCGAACCGATTTTTTTATACGCTTAATGTGACTCCAGCCTAACAGGTAGTAAAAGATATATAACAACATTGAGTATAGGTTATTTCCGCACATTTTTTAAATCTTTAGCAATTGTTATTAAATATTACAATATTTTCCTTAGGATTACATGAAATACATACAGGTATTACCTATTACTCACTAAAAACGCATACAAAAATCTATTTACAAAAAAACATTAAAGCTGCATTTTTCATTCATCCTTTTGAGTGGAACAGTATCAAGAGAGTACATGCAATATATTTCTGTCTGGTTTACATCAGTTATAGATACCGGTATCCATTCTAAAATCATCCATTTTCTTTCAGAAACCATATGTTTGCACTCCCAGAAATGCTTAGCTACCGTAGTTTCACCAAATTTTTTATTATCAATCAACTATTATTTTTCTTCATCACTAGTTTTATATATTTTTTTTATTTTTGCACCAAACAACCTACCATACTTTTTCAATCCAAATTTGGAGTGTGTCTTATTATTTGAATGTAGCTTACGGGGAGTGGCAGTGTAGCAGTTTCACAGGAGGCATGGTTGACTCTGCAGGAAGCCGGCAGCGGCAGGAGTTGGTCGATGCTGCGGGCACTGAGCTGGGAGGAGATGGTGCCTGCAGCGCCCCAGAGACATGGTCGTTGCAGTATGACGCTCTGCCACTAAGGGGAGTGATGGTACGTCTGATGGCACTAAAGGAGTTCTCCTGACCAGGTATCACCAGAACACATTACACTTCACACTCCGGCCACTAGGGGGAGAAAAAGGCTTTATTTATTGGGCCACTCCTCACACTGGTAAAACTAGGGGTTGGGGAGGAAGTTAGTCAGAAGCTGACTGGGTTTGATTCAGGCAACATCCCGTGGCAGGGGGTGTTGCAGGGAGAAGACACAGGGGGGTCCCTGTCAGGCGTGGGAACCTGGCAGGTGCCTAGCGAACAGAGCAGAACGTAACGGAACCGTGCCTGTACACCCCGCGGCGGTATCCAAGAGAGAGACACGAAGGAAAGGATATTGTGGAACAGTGTAAACAAGATCAAGCACAAAGGAGTACCAGTAGGAGTCGTGCAACATCCTACTGAGGTGCGTAGCCGGTGGCCGGAACACCGCGGGAGTAACTGACTCTAGGCCTTACTTCGAACTCCGCAGGACAGTTAATCATAGGTTGGCTGTCTACCTTACTACACCTACGAAGACATAGGGGGCAACAGTGGGAGAGGGGCGTCTCTAGGGTCCCGGAAGACCTCCAGGCCTTCCCGTCATACGGGTGCGTCCTAGCCATAACATACCTGGGGGACGTTGAACTAGAAACATCTGGAACCAAAGAGAGAGAGCTGTAGAGAACGAACGAGAACAGCAGTTGTGAGGACTATTCCGAATGCTCAGCAGGGTAGGACTACAACACACAGGCGCTAGTGGTAGGCAACGATTTCCATCTGCGAAGGAAACTCTGGATGTGCCCATCGGACCGGCCGGTCTCAAATAGCCCTGTTAAGCGTGCTCTGGATTGAGGATCCTGAAGTCTTCAGTAAAGAGGTAAAGAGACTGCAACCCTGTGTCCTCGTTATTGACTGCACCTCACACCATCACCATCCATCTTACTGGGAAGCCCTGGGGACATACTTCACCTGTGGGAAGGTATACCATCCAGCTGCCATTCCATCACCCCAGCGGACCCCACAGCAGCGTCGGTCACCCTGACCGAACACCACAGGTGGCGTCACGAACCCCTGACAGACTGCACCACCTTTACTGGACGCCCCTTAGCAGGGTCGCGGAACGGGTCTAGCCACCGTGACAGCCTCAGAACCGAACCAGAGAGGCCCGGTACCAAGAACTCGTGGCCCTGTGTCTGGGGGAGCTCCATGTCCCAGTGGTGCGAGGCAGGAGCCATTGATGTCCTGACAGTGGAGTTTAGGAAAATGTTGGTGGTGTAAGGCAGGTTCCATTGATCTCTTGGCGGTGGGCTTTAGAAAAATGGCGGTGGTGTTGGCGAATGTGCAGATTAAGATCTTGACTCAATGGCAAATCAAGATCTCAATCTGCGCATGGGGCTCCTTTGGCGCAATTTTCCTGAAGCCGACAGCCAGGAGATCAATGTGCGCAGCGGGGACTCCGCTCCAGCCTCCTTACTTGCCTAACCTAGCCCCCTGAGACTTCTTTTTCACAAAAATTAAGGACGAGGACAAGTACGCTGCTGAACTCTATGGTTTTGGTGCTTTACTTCTCTCTAGCTTTCTATGCAGAGCCTAAAAAAATGCATGTAGAAAACTGCAGTTACTTTTTTAAGTGCAGCAACAAAACTTTACTAATAGATGCGCCTTTTGTGGGGCAGCTGTGGGCTGTTATTTTTAGACCGGGGGGCCAATATCTATGTCCCCTTACCAGCTTGAGAATACCAACCCCCAGCTGCTTTAGCTTGGTTGGTTGTCAAAAATAGGGGGATCCGTGCCTTTTTTTAAATTATTTATTAAAAATTAAAAAAAAGAAAAAAAAAAGTATTCGAATTTACTGAGATAATGACTTTTGGGTTTTCATTGGCTGTAAGCCATAATCATCAACATTAACAGAAATACACACTTGAAATAGATCACTCTATTTGTAATGACTCTAATATATGAGTTTCACTTTTTGTATTGAAGAACTGATATAAATTAACTTTTTGATTATATTCTAATTTTGTGAGTACCTGTATATAGAACTATCCGAGTATGTATCTTGTACAATGTACAAGGATCACTAAAGCAAATAAAATTCCCCATAGTAGTCACCCCAACAAGTTTTTTCTAGACAGGCTTCCTCGGGGGACTGGGACTATAATGATTTATAAAAATTGGGTACTGAACCTTTTAAAGTTTTGCTCTAGCATGATAGACCCCAGGAAAACCAATAGGGTAAACTATATTTAATATTGATGTTAGGGTTGGTGGAAAGCACCGAATAAATATTTATTAGAGGAAATTGGTGCGTTCGCAACCCGGGATCCACTGTGCAGGAAAGCACCTGCAGCTAGATATGGCGGTACTATATAGTGGTATAAACAGACTCTGTTACTTCACAGAGTCTGTTAGCAAAGATAACCCTGTGCCCTGTTTGGCTCACAGAGGCACACAGCTACTTAGTAGAGCAGATGGTGGTCATGCAGTCAAATACAAACATGAAACTCCTCGCCGGAGGTGCCAGCATTCTAGGGGCTTATTTCAGCCGGGTCCCTGACTGCATACAAAACATGACCACACTGGTGCTGAGCTCATACATAAATTGACACTAGCGCATGGCTGTGCGGTCATGAGAACCCTTTATAGCTGTAGCACCTACAGGACCTTCCAAGAAGGACCAATGGAAGGCTGCCACAGAACTTGATCAGGTACAGGGCCTTCCTGAAGGACCAATGGAAGTTGCTGCAGTACCTGAGCATGTGACCCTTAAGAGATCTTGCCCTGGGCATGCTCAGTGTGTGCAAAGCAGGGCTTCATCCCAGAAAAGCCTGCTCGCCGCAGACCAGTGCAGTGTACAATAGTAAAGCCTGGAGAGGCAGCAGTAACCCTTTGCACAGTATCAGATTCAGTGAGACGCTAGGACCGTCGTCTCTGCTAAGCAGGCTCCACTGCGGCCGATGCAGAATGGGAGACCGCAGCAGACATGGTTCGAGATTCCCCCTGTGCAGCGGCGGAAACTCGACTCCTAACATTACCCCCCCTCCTAGGGCCCCCCCCTTGGGCCTCGCTACGCTCAAAAGCTGCAATGAGCAGCGGAGCCCGAATGTGCTCCACAGGTTCCCAGGTTCTATCTTCTGGACCGTGACCCTTCCAGTCCACCAGATAAAAATTTCTTGCCACGTACCACCTTGCACCCCACGATAGCATTCACCTCAAACTCATCAGTGGATGAACCCGATGTCCCGGCAGATGACTCAGAAAATCGGGACATATGAACGGGCTTTCAGAGGGAAACGTGAAAAGTGTTGGTGATACCTAGGCGTGGAGGAATAGCCAAACGGTAGACCACAGGGTTGACCTGTTCCAGAACCTTGAACGGGCCAATGTAGCGAGGCGCAAACTTAGTGGACTCAACTCGCAGCCTGATGTTACGGGCGGGGAGCCACACTAAGTCGCCAGGAGCAAAGGTCGGGGCAGGGCACCGATGTGCATCGACGGAGGACCTTATTCTCTCCTTGGAGGCCCGGATGGCATCCTGAGTGCGGTCCCAAATGTCACGAGCCTCCACCGCCCAGTCTGCCACTCTAGAATCGGTGGATGACACGGGCATGGGCACAGGGACACGCAGATGCTGGCCGTAATAACGGAGAAAAGGAGTCTGCCCAGTGGATTCGGCTACGGCGTTGTTCAAGGCAAATTCCGCCCAAGGTAGCAAAGATGCCCAGTCATCCTGCCTAGCAGAGACAAAATGCCGCAAGTATGTCACCAGAGTCTGGTTGGTCCTCTCTACCAACCCATTCGTCTTGGGATGATATGCAGAGGAGAGATTCCACTCTATGCTGAGTAAGCGGCAGAGCTCTCTCCAAAACCGAGACGCGAACTGGGGACCCCGGTCGCTGACAATTTTATCAGGCATTCCATGTAAATGGAAAATATGTTTTCTGAACAACGCCCCCAAGGGTGACTTGAGGTCCTACAAAGACCTGTTTCAGAGTGTCCAGAAACTGAGGAACACTCTGCACCACATGATCGTTGCACTCCCACAGCGGCGTAGCCCACTCCAAACCTCTGTCCGACAGAAGAGAGATTATGAATCCCACCTTTGCTCGCTCTGTGCGAAAACGTGCAGCCAGGAGCTCGAGGTGTATACCACACTGGCTCACGAAACCCCTACAGGACTTACTGTCCCCAGAGTATTTCTCAGGCAATGGGAGGTGAGATAAAGTCAGAACAGAGGTGGCAGTGGGTAAAGCTGCTGCAGCCACACTAGCAGTCTGAACAGCTATTGCAGTAACATCCACCGCCGAGGTTGCACGCTCAAGAGACGCCAACCAGCCCTTCAGCAGCTGGATGCACCCCTGCAATCGCTGTTCATCCGCCACTACTTAGCCAGATTCTGGCGCTAGTGTACTGTTAGGGTTGGCGGAACGCACCGAATATATATTTCTTAGAGAAAATTGGTGCGTTCGCAACCTGGGATCCACCATGCAGGAAAGCACCTGCAGCTAGATATGGCGGTACTATATAGTGGTATAATCAGACTCTGTTACTTCACAGAGTCTGTTAGCAAAGATAACGCTGTGCCCTGTTTGGCTCACAGAGGCACACAGCTACTTAGTAGAGCAGATGGTGGTCATGCAGTCAAATACAAACATGAAACTCCTTGCCGGAGGTGCCAGCATTCTAGGGGCTTATTTCAGCATGGTCCCTGAATACACACACACACAAAACTCCTCGTCGGAGGTGCCAGCATTCTAGGGGCTTATTTCAGCCGGGTTCCTGACTGCATACAAAACATGACCACTCTGGCGCTGAGCTCATACATAAATTGACACTAGCGCATGGCCGTGTGGTCATGAGAACCCTTTATAGCTGTATCACCTACAGGACCTTCCAAGAAGGACCAATGGAAGGCTGCCACAGAACTTGATCAGGTACAGGGCCTTCCTGGAGGACCAATGGAAGTTGCTGCAGTACCTGAGCATGTGACCCTAGATCTCCACTAAGAGATCTTGCCCTGGGCATGCTCAGTGTGTGCAAAGCAGAACTTAGTCCCAGAAAAGCCTGCTTGCCGCAGACCAGTGCAGGGTACAATAGTAAAGCCTGGAGAGGCAGCAGTAACCCTTTGCACAGTATCAGATTCAGTGAGACGCTGGGACCGACGTCTCCGTTGAGCAGGCTCCACTGTGGCCGATGCAGAATGGGAGACCGCAGCAGACATGGTTCGAGATTCCCCCTGTGCAGCGGCGGGAACTCGACTCCTAACATTCAATAGTGATTATTCTTCTCAGGGACCAATCAGGTACATTTAACTTATTCAGTCTCTAAAAAGCAACGATCTTCATAATTTTCATAAGAGCTCTTCTTTAACTACATCATTGCTTTGATAGAAGGGAGGACCAATACCTGTCCTCGACAACAGACGCCATCTACGTCATTATACACCCCATCAAACGATTTGTCAGTAAACAGCTAAAAAGATGGTCTCCAATACGCATGTATCTCCACATGCATTCATAAATGTCACTGTTGATTCCTATCCCCATTGAACTAATTCACCAGCCAATCCCGTTTGCTTGAAGAGGTGTGTATCCGCGTGTCTAAAAGGTGGATTATGTCACGCGTCATCAAGACATCAAACAACTGGAATTGTGTCTCTGGCACATGTGTCCTGTTATTAAATCATAATGTACAGGTCTTCTTACTTAGTAAAACACTAGAGACAAGATTCTCCTTATTAGTGAGCATGTCCCAGGACTCAGACAAAAAATTACAAGTTATTAATGTGCATGTCAAGGGACTTAGTCCCAGAGAGGATTTTTATTAATAGTGTGCAGATCATAGGGCTTTGACAAAAACTATCATTGCGCATGTCATGTGACTTTGTTCCAGAGAAGGTTACAAATCAAGGTAATACAAATATTCCAGTTCATAGTACCATAGTTAGCAAGGCTTAAAAAAGACATTTGTTCATCCAGTTTTGCCTATATTCCGTCAGAATAAATCTCCAAGGAAGGAAAAAATTAACATTTTACTTTTTCCCACAAAAATGTTGATTTGACCCCAAATTTTCATTTTCACAAGCCTAACAGGAGAAAATGGACCATATAATTTGTTGTCCAATTTCTCAGGAGTACACTGGTACCCCATATGTGGTGGAAAACTATTGCTTGGGTCCATGGCAGGGCTCAGAAGTGAAGGAACACCATTTGACTTTTGGAGTGCAAAATTGGCTGGAATAGATAGCGGATTCCATGTTGTGTGTGGAGAGCTCTAGATGTGTCTGAACAGTGGAAAACGCCCACAAGTGACCCAGTTTTGGAAACTACGCTACTCAAGGAATTTATCTAGAGGTGTGGTGAGCACCTTGAACCCATAGGTGCTTCACAGAATTTTATAAGCCGTGAAAATGAAAAAATATATTTTTCCTATAAAAATGTTGCTTTAGCTGCAAATTTTCCATGTTTGCAAGGGTAACAGGAGAAAATGGACCCGAACTATTTGTTGTGCAATTTCTCCTGAGTACATCAGTACCCCATATTTAGTTTGATAACTACTGTTTGGGTGCATGGTAGGACTCCGAAAGGAAGAAGCACCATTTGACTTTTAGAGTGCAAAATTGTCTGGAATAGATAGTGGCCATTTTGCATTTGCAGAGCCGCTGATGTGCCTAAACAGTGGAAACCCCCCCAAAGTGACCCCGATTTGAAAACTGGTGAGCATCTTGAACCCACATGTGCTTCATGGAATTTATAACATTGGACAGTGAAAATTAAAAATGACATTTTTCCCTCAGAAATGTTCTTTTAGCCTCAAATATTTCATTGTCACAAATGTAACAGGAGAAAATGAACCGCATAATTTGTTGTGAAATTTCTCCTGAGTACAGGTATACTCCTATACAGTATGTGGTGAGAAACTCATGTTTGGGGAAAGGGCAGGGCTTGGAAGGGAAGGAGTGCTATTTGATTTTTAGAGTGCAAAAGTGTTTGGAATAGATTGTGGTTGCCATGTCGCATTTGGAGAGCCACTAAGGTTCCAGAACAGCAGAAAACCCAACACTTTACCCCATTTTGCAAAATACACCTCTTGAATAATTCCTCTAGGGGTTTAGTGAGTGTTTTAAACCCACAGTTATTTCACTGAAGTCTATACCATTGGGCTGGGAAAATAAAACGTTACATTTTTCCAAATTTTTAATTTTCAAAAAATATAATAGGAGCAACTGGACCACAACATTTGTTACCCCATGTCTCCTTAGTATGGCAATGCAGAATATGTGGTCAAAAACTACTTTTCAGGCACATTTAAAACCTCAGAAGGGAAGGAGCGCCATATCTCAGTGCAAATCTGCCTGAATGATTTCAGGGTGCCACGTCACTTTGGCAGAGCCTCTGAGGTGTCAGAACTGCAGTACCCCACATAAGTGACTCCATTTTACAAACTTATGTTAACAGATGAAAAACCTGAGTGAGGATTTGTTTTTTTGTGGGTTGAGTAGAAGCTTTTAATGGTGGCATTTTCGGGTAGAGAACATTTTGGATCACATTTATCATGTGCTCTACACTGAGCACTTACATCGGGATTTTCATGTAAATATACAAAATACGTGATTTGGATAAAAATCCCCAAGGGATTAATTCAATTTTTAATCGGTGAACAAAACTGTGGTGGACCAAACTCTTATACACGCTTAACAAGACAGAAATGGCCAGATCATAGGCCAGGCAGATTCCATAGTGTCTCTATCTGCCTCATTATATGTAATCTTCCCCTGGGAGTTTTGTCTGAAACACCTATTTCAGAAATTTACACATAAACCTAGGTGTAAGCGCTCAGCATAGAGTGCAGGATAAATGCGTGCTGAGCTTTACTATGATCTTTGGAAGGTAAAATCAACAGCAGTTCAAGAATTAGTTTTATTTATTTTCGCACCATTCCTCGTGCGGTATAAGAGATTAGACGACTTTATTTTTCGGGTCGGTGCAATTACCGCAATATCAGATATATATCTTTTTTATGTTTGGCTGCTGTCACACACTAAAAGATGCTTTTTCACAAAAACAAGTTTTTGCATCGCCATATTTTGAGACCTATCATTTTTCCATATTTCTGCCAACAGAGTTATGTGAGGGCTTGTTGTTTTGCAGGATGAGTTTACATTTTTATTGGTATCATTTTCGAATGTTTGACTTTTTTGATCACTTTCTATTCCATTTTTGGAGGCAGACAGAATAACCATTAGGTGATTGTGCAGGGAGGTGCTGATATCCACAAAAGAAATATCTGAAATTTTGATCAGGCTTTCAGGGAATGAATGAAAAAAATCAACATTGCAGATTAAAACTTAGTGCTACTTTATAAGGAAGCCACTAATACATGAAGAAAATAAAAGTTTACTTCTTAAAGATTCAAACGTGTCCTGAGACTCAATGTTTGCACCACTTAGTTGACCGAGAGTGCTTCTCGGGGAAAAAAAAATAATTTTACTTGCGCTATAAAATGTCAGTGACAATTAGGCAGGGACTTGCACCCCTTTCATGGGGGGGGAGGGGGGGCAAAGCTTTTCTGACTTTGCTATTGGGACTCTGAACTTTAGTTATACCCCAGAACATGTATACTTATGCTTGGGGTCTAACATTTTATTCCCTAGGATTTACTGTACATCGGCTGGTTCATCAGGTTCATCACAATTAAATATTATCTCCTAGTGGTTTTGTCTTCTTTCTCTGAGACACTACAGTATGTTGATATGCTTTAAGAAGACAAACAAATGCTTTCTTCGCCCCAAGGCTCCCTAATGTCTTAATGTCCTGCGGTTTGTACATGATTAACTGCACAGAGCACACATTATTAGTTCAGATGGAGCACGATGCATCCCGCTATGAGGGTGAATGCATGACACAGGGCACAGAGTGCATCATCAGGTATGATGTTTTTTGTGGTATGAGTTGCGCTTACCGCAGGACCTTCCATAATGTCTGCATTACACATGGTAACCACAGACAGCTGTGACACATCTGAACTCCGCAATCCTGAAATAACCTGATAAATAATTACTCAGGGGAAGTATAGCCAGAAAGCGGAAGGGATCTCAGGACAGCTGTGAGTAGTGGTCGGCGCGCACACATCCCCCATACAGGCCCTGCTTTCATCAGTCTAAGGCCGGCGTCACACACAGCGTAAAACAATACGGTCCGTATATTACGGCCGTAATACGCTGAAAAGTCCCGAAAAAAGTGGTCCGTAGCTCCTCCGTAGGCAGGGTGTGTCAGCGTTTTTTGCGCATGGCATCCTCCGTATGTAATCCGTATGGCATCCGTACTGCGTGGTTTTCTCGCAGGCTAGCAAAACCAACATACCGCTATAGAAGTGATCCATGTGTCCCAAAAAGAAAAGAAAATATATATATACTGTATATATATATATATATATATATATATATATGTGTGTCAGTAGACACATATATTAGAGAGAAAAGCCGGTAATTCAGTGCGGTGTACAGTAAAATCACACTGACAGCTTACAGTAGAATAGGTAGAATAAATGTGTACACATAGAATAGGTATATATATATATATATGTCAGTGAGACACATATATGTATATATATTAATATTTATTCCAGCGCTATACAGCTTGAAAGCCGGTAATTCAATTACCGGCTTTTTCCTTCTCCTTCCTAAAACCCGACATGATTTGAGACATGGTTTACATACAGTAAACCATGTCTTCTCTCCATTTTTTTTGCAGATTCCACACTACTAATGTCAGTAGTGTGTATCTGCAAAATTTGGCCGTTCTAGCTCTTAAAATAAAGGGTTAAATGGCGGAAAAAATTGGCGTGGGCTCCCGCGCAATTTTCTCCGCCAGAGTAGTAAAGCCAGTGACTGAGGGCAGATATTAATAGCCTGGAGAGGGTCCACGGTTATTGGCCCCCCCCTGGCTAAAAATATCTGCCCCCAGCCACCCCAGAAAAGGCACATCTGGAAGATGCGCCTATTCTGGCACTTGGCCACTCTCTTCCCATTCCCGTGTAGCGGTGGGATATGGGGTAATGAAGGGTTAATGCCACCTTGCTATTGTAAGGTGACATTAAGCCTAATTAATAATGGAGAGGCGTCAATTATGACACCTATCCATTATTAATCCAATACTAGTAAAGGGTTAAATAAAACACAAACACATTTTTTAAAATTATTTTAATGAAATAAAAACAATGGTTGTTGCAGTATTTTATTCAACGCCCAATCCAGTCACTGAAGACCCTCGTTCTGTGAGTAAAAAAACATAATAAACCAACAATATACTTACCCTCCGCAGATCTGTAACGTCCAACGATGTAAATCCTTCTGAAGGGGTTAAAACATTTTGCAGCAAGGAGCTTTGCTAATGCAGGCTGCTCCTCGCTGCAAAACCCCGGGGAATGAGGCTAAAAATAGATCAATGAGCTATATTTAGCTTCATTTGCGGTGAGGCGCCCTCTGCTGGCTGTTCATAGATCGTGGGAAATTACCTAGAAAGCTCCCAGGCTTTCTAGGCAAGTTCCCACGATCTATAAACATCCAGCAGAGGGCGCCTCACCGCAAATGAAGCTAAATATAGATCATTGATCTATTTTTAGCCTCATTCCCTGGGGTTTTGCAGCGAGGAGCAGCCTGCATTAGCGGAACTCCTTGCTGCAAAATGTTTTAACCCCTTCAGAAGGATTTACATCGTTGGACGTTACAGATCTGCGGAGGGTAAGTATATTGTTGGTTTATTATGTTTTTTTACTCACAGAACGAGGGTCTTCAGTGACTGGATTGGGCGTTGAATAAAATACTGCAACAACCATTGTTTTTATTTCATTAAAATAATTTTAAAAAATGTGTTTGTGTTTTATTTAACCCTTTACTAGTATTGGATTAATAATGGATAGGTGTCATAATTGACGCCTCTCCATTATTAATTAGGCTTAATGTCACCTTACAATAGCAAGGTGGCATTAACCCTTCATTACCCCATATCCCACCGCTACACGGGAATGGGAAGAGAGTGGCCAAGTGCCAGAATAGGCGCATCTTCCAGATGTGCCTTTTCTGGGGTGGCTGGGGGCAGATATTTTTAGCCAGGGGGGGGCCAATAACCGTGGACCCTCTCCAGGCTATTAATATCTGCCCTCAGTCACTGGCTTTACTACTCTGGCGGAGAAAATTGCGCGGGAGCCCACGCCAATTTTTTCCGCCATTTAACCCTTTATTTTAAGAGCTAGAACGGCCAAATTTTGCAGATACACACTACTGACATTAGTAGTGTGGAATCTGCAAAAAAAATGGAGAGAAGACATGGTTTACTGTATGTAAACCATGTCTCAAATCATGTCGGGTTTTAGGAAGGAGAAGGAAAAAGCCGGTAATTGAATTACCGGCTTTCAAGCTGTATAGCGCTGGAATAAATATTAATATATATACATATATGTGTCTCACTGACATATATATATATATATATACCTATTCTATGTGTACACATTTATTCTACCTATTGGACTGTAAGCTGTCAGTGTGATTTTACTGTACACCGCACTGAATTACCGGCTTTTCTCTCGAACACCGCTGAGTATTTCTCGCAAGTCACACTGCTTGTCCGTGTGTAATCCGTATTTTTCACGCTTCCATAGACTTTCATTGGCGTATTTCTTGCGCAGTACGGTGACAAATGCAGCATGCTGCGATTTTGTACGGCCGTAGAAAGCCGTATAATACTGATCAGTAAAATACGGCAAATAGGAGCAGGGGCATAGAGAATAATTGTGCCGTATTTTTTGCGAGTTTTACGGACGTAGATTCTGCGCTCTTACGTCCGTAAAACTCGCATGTGTGACGGCGGCCTAATAATACTCTTACTCTGCAGCGTTCATAGGAGAAGCTGGCGCGCACCATAGATGGCTGTGGGTAACCTATAAGTATAGGGTATGGATCTAGTCACACAGTAATTGTCAAAAAAGAGGATCACGTAACTGCACTGGCTTCTACCTTCTGTATTAAGTCTTTATATTGCACTCAAGTAAACTTTTCAAAATTTAACAATTAATAGAGCTACTTGAAAACCAGAGGAAAAGGACAGGCCGGAGCGAGCCGTCCCCTCCCCTCACGGCCTAAGCGAAGGCCATCGTGACAATGGGTTGGAGAGGAGGGGGTGGGCGGAATAGGCTAATTACATGGGGGACTAGTGGTGGGGGGGTAGAGAGGGGTCAGAGGGCGGGTTCCGGTCAGTTCCCACTCACCTCTCTGAGAAGCAGGATGACCAGCGTGGACGCTGTCCTGGAGAGCCTGCGGGCTGCTGCAGCTGCGTGCCCTTCCCGGCTGGAAGCCCAGGTGGCCCATCTCATGGATGGCGGTGGTGGGACCTCGCCAGCGGTCCCTCCTCTGGAGTGACGAGCTTGGCGGTCGCGGCCCCCCGAGCGGTTGTCGCCGGATTCCGGGCATCGTGCCCCCCGCAGGCGCAGAAGCCCCTCCCGAGAGCCTCCAGGCCAGGCGCCGGTAAGAGCAGTGACAAGCAGGCCCCGGCCCTGGAGGAATCCGACGGCCAGGCGGGGCACAGCGGCGGTTGTAAGGCTCTCACCTCGTGGTGACGTGGAGGCAGAGCCACGACATGCCAGGCAGCGTCTGGGGCCAGGAGCATCGGGAGGCCGCAGTGGTGATGTTCCCGCCACGCAGCCTGCCTCGGCACGGTCGGCGGGGTCCAGAGGATCGCCGGACGTCGGTGGGTCAGGCAGCCTGAGGCTGGACTGCGCCGGGTTGGCCTCGTCTGCGGTGTCAGGTGGCTCCCCTGCTCCACTTCTGCGGTCTGGATGGCCGTCTGCTGCGGCCGGGAGCGCGACTGGTGGCGGTCAGCGTGCGGCCAGCTCACCTGCCCAGGACAAGGCATCCCCCGGCACCTGGAGTCCGGATCCAGCAATCCTGATGTCAGCGATGTTCCAGAGCAGCAGGTCAGGTGGGCAGCATCGGGGACAAACGCAAGACGGGTCGATGGTGGAGTGGACAGTTTGTGGACGTCTGGATGCCAGCACTCCAGCTGGGGGGACCACAGATCCCTTGCAGCCCGGTGAGCATGCGTCTGTGTCATGTTTTTGTCCTTCAGATGCTTGGTCACCTGCAGGTGGTGGTGTTCAGGGGGCACTTAGCGGTGTAGCTGGGGTGGGCAGTGCAGGTGACAGAGAAACGGCAGGGGTTCGGGAGATTTTGGTGAATGTGCAGAATTTGCTGGCGAGATTGGATCGCGGTACGGGTGCGCAGGGACATTTGGGAGCATGGTCGGGCTCGCAGCTGGGGCCGGTTAGTGCAGTGGCGGCGCCGGCTGTGGTGGCGGAACTGATTTCCGTTTCGGTGCAGACAGAAAAGGAAGAAGAGTGCAGTATCCACTTGGATAATAGGGCGCACGGGGAGGTATATGTGTGTTTCGAGGGCCCGTTGGGGGTGCATCTTAAGAAAGAGGTTAGGGAAAAGATAGGTAAAGACGAATATGTAGAAATTTTTTCCCTGCTTCCGTTAGAAAAAGTTAATCTGGACAAGGGGAAGAAGGAGGATAGCAAAAAAGAGGAGGAGGAAAAACGGCGGTGGCGTTTGATCCCCCAGACTTTTGCTAATTGGCTTCAGGCTTTTGCCATCCTGGCCAGTGTTATTGGTGAAAAGGCGCCCGAGAATTGTTGGGGATTATTTTGTTACATGGATTCCATCAGTGAGGCTCACAGGGTGTATGGCGGTCAGGCTTGGCTCAGGTACGACGAGCAGTTTAGACAGAGAAAAGCTGTTCGGCCGGCCATTAGGTGGGACCAAAAAGATATTGGTCTCTGGCTACGGGTAATGGCGCAGTACAAGTTCGGCCATCCCTTTCACTGGGGGCCGGTGGTTCCGGCCATGGTGCACAACCCAGTGCTTCAGGGTCCTCAGGTAACACAGGACAGGCGGGAGGTCAGAAGTTGGGCGTGTGCTGGCAATTTAATGAAGGACAGTGCAAATTCGGAGTCAATTGTAAGTTTAAACATTTGTGCTCCCACTGCAGCGGGTCCTCCCATGGGGCCGCAAAGTGTTTAAAAAAAGGGGAAAGCAAAACCTGGTTCCGGTAATTCCCATGGGAGAGACACCGGTGAAGTTGGAAAGGATGGTCCCTTATCTAAATAGATATCCGGATAGGGAAAAGGCGTCTTTGTTGTTGTCGGGTTTTAATGAAGGCTTTGTCAGTCCGGCTCTGTTATGATGCGGTGGTTTAGGAGCAACATGGAACGAGCTCTGAAGGAAGTGGTATCTGTACTGACCGCAGTCCCTAAGCTCAACACCACACTAGAAGTAGCCGTGGGATGTACCTGTCACTCCCTAGACATCTCGACACAGCCTAAGAGCTAACTACCCCTAAGATAGAAGCAGGAAAACTATCTTGCCTCAGAGAAAATCCACAAAGGATAGATTAGCCCCCCACAAATAATGACTGTGAGTGGAGAGGGAAAAGACATACACAGAATGAAACCAGAATGAGCACAGGAGGCCAGTCTAGCTAGATAGATAGGACAGGATGGAATACTGTGCGGTCAGTATAAAACACTACAAAAATCCACGCAGAGTTTACTAAAAACTCCACACTTGACTAAAGGTGTGGAGGGTAAATCTGCTTCCCAGAGCTTCCAGCAAGACAGAATTAATTCATACTGATAAGCTGGACAAACATAGAAAACACAGAACGGATAAGTCCACAATCTGTGGACAGAAAAGCGCAAGCAAGAACTTAGCTTAGCTGAACTGGTCAGGATAACAGGGAAATCCAAAGAGATGTGAATCCAACCAGAAACCATTTACAAGTGGCACAAGCTGAAGGAAAAGCCAGGCTTAAATAGCCGAGCAGAAACGACGATCAGGTGGAAGCAGCTGAAGACAGCTAACTCCAAGGAGCAGCCATACCACTAGAAACCACAAGAGGGAGAACTCACAAAAGTGCCACTTACAACCACCGGAGGGAGCCCAAGAGCGGAATTCACAACAGTACCCCCCCTTGAGGAGGGGTCACCGAACCCTCACCAGAGCCCCCAGGCCGATCAGGACGAGCCAAGTGAAAAGCACGAACCAAATCGGTGGCATGGACATCGGAGGCAACAACCCAAGAATTATCCTCCTGGCCATAACCCTTCCACTTGACAAGATACTGAAGTCTCCGCCTCGAAAAACGAGAATCCAAAATCTTCTCAACCTCATATTCCAACTCTCCCTCAGCTAACACCGGGGCAGGAGGGTCAACCGAGGGAACAACGGGCACCACATATCTCCGCAACAAAGATCTATGGAAAACATTATGAATGGAAAAAGAGGCAGGAAGAGCCAAACGATAAGACACCGGATTAATAATTTCAGAAATTTTATAAGGACCAATAAACCGAGGCTTAAATTTAGGAGAAGAAACCTTCATAGGAACATGACGAGAAGACAACCAAACCAAATCCCCCACACGAAGCCGGGGACCAACACGCCGACGGCAGTTAGCAAAACGTTGAGCTCTTTCCTGAGACAACGTCAAATTGTCCACCACATGAGTCCAAATCTGCTGCAGCCTGTCCACCACAGAATCCACACCAGGACAATCAGAAGGCTCAACCTGCCCAGAAGAAAAACGAGGATGAAAACCAAAATTACAAAAGAAAGGTGAAACCAAAGTAGCCGAACTAGCCCTATTATTAAGGGCAAACTCGGCCAACGGCAAGAAAGACACCCAATCATCCTGATCAGCAGACACAGTTCGCTCAGTTTGGCCATTAGGCTGAGGATGAAACGCCGAAGAAAAAGACAAATCAATGCCCATCCTAGCACAGAAGGCCCGCCAAAATCTAGAGACAAACTGAGAACCTCTGTCAGACACAATATTCTCCGGAATGCCATGCAAACGAACCACATGCTGAAAAAATAATGGAACCAGATCTGAGGAGGAAGGCAACTTAGGCAGAGGTACCAGATGGACCAATTTAGAGAACCGGTCACAAACAACCCAGATAACAGACATCTTCTGGGAAACAGGAAGATCCGAAATAAAATCCATGGAAATATGCGTCCAGGGCCTCTCAGGGACCGGCAAAGGCAAAAGCAACCCACTAGCGCGGGAACAGCAAGGCTTGGCCCGGGCGCAAGTCCCACAGGACTGCACAAAAGCACGCACATCGCGCGACAAGGAAGGCCACCAAAAGGACCTAGCAACCAAATCTCTGGTACCAAAAATCCCAGGATGACCAGCCAACACTGAACAATGAACCTCAGAAATTACCTTACTTGTCCATTTATCAGGAACAAACAGCTTCCCTACAGGACAGCGGTCAGGCCTATCAGCCTGAAATTCCTAAAGCACCCGCCGCAAATCAGGGGAGATAGCAGAAAGAATCACCCCCTCCTTAAGAATACCAACCGGCTCAAGGACTACAGGAGAATCAGGCGAAAAACTCCTAGAGAGGGCATCAGCCTTAACATTCTTAGATCCCGGAAGATACGCGACCACGAAATCAAAACGGGAGAAAAACAGGGACCATCGAGCCTGTCTAGGATTCAGCCGCTTGGCCGACTCAAGGTAAATCAGATTCTTATGATCGGTCAGGACCACAACACGGTGTTTAGCTCCCTCAAGCCAATGTCGCCACTCCTCAAACACCCACTTCATAGCCAACAACTCCGATTGCCGACATCATAATTGCGTTCCGCATGTGAAAATTTTCTGGAAAAAAAAGCACATGGTTTCATCAAAGAACCATCAGACTCCCTCTGAGACAAAACGGCCCCTGCCCCAATCTCAGAAGCGTCGACCTCAACCTGAAAAGGAAGAGAAACATCCGGTTGACGCAACACAGGGGCAGAAGTAAATCGGCGCTTAAGCTCCTGAAAGGCCTCAACAGCCTCAGAGGACCAATTCGTCACATCAGTGCCTTTCTTTGTCAAATCAGTAAGGGGCTTAACCACACTGGAAAAGTTGGCAATGAAACGGCGATAGAAATTAGCAAAGCCCAAAAATTTTTGAAGACCCTTCACAGATGTGGGTTGGATCCAGTCATGAATAGCCTGGACCTTAACAGGATCCATTTCTATAGATGAGGGAGAAAAAAAAAACCAAAAAGAGACCTTCTGAACTCCAAATAGGCACTTAGACCCCTTCACAAATAAAGCATTATCACGAAGGATCTGGAACACCATCCTGACCTGCTTCACATGAGACTCCCAATCATTGGAAAAAATCAAAATATCATCCAAATATACAACCATGAATTTATCAAGATAATTGCGGAAAATATCATGCATGAAAGACTGGAACACAGATGGAGCGTTAGAGAGCCCAAATGGCATCACAAGGTACTCAAAATGGCCTTCGGGCGTATTAAATGCAGTTTTCCATTCGTCACCCTGTTTAATACGAACAAGATTATATGCCCCTCGGAGGTCAATCTTAGTAAACCAACTAGCCCCCTTAATCTGAGTAAACAAATCAGTAAGCAAAGGCAAGGGGTATTGGAATTTGACCGTGATCTTTTTAAGCAGACGATAATCAATACAGGGTCTCAAGGAGCCATCCTTCTTAGCAACAAAAAAGAAACCCGCTCCCTATGGTGACGAAGAGGGCCGAATATGCCCTTTCTCCAAAGATTCCTTAACATAACTCCGCATGGCGGCATGCTCTGGCACAGACAGATTGAAAAGTCGGCCCTTAGGGAACTTACAACTAGGAATCAAGTTAATAGCACAATCAAAGTCCCTATGTGGAGGGAGGGAACTGGACTTGGGCTCATCAAATACATCCTGGAAATCCGACAAAAACTCAGGGACCTCAGAAGAGGGGGAAGAGGAAATTGACATCAAAGGAACGTCACTATGTACTCCTCGACAACCCCAACTAGTCACCGACATAGTTTTCCAATCCAGCACCGGATTATGTTCCTGTAACCATGGAAATCCCAGTACAACAACATCATGCAGGTTATGCAACACCAGAAAACGGCAATCTTCCTGATGTGCAGGAGCCATGTACATAGTCATCTGTGTCCAGTACTGAGGTTTATCCTTGGCCAAGGGTGTAGTATCAATGCCCCTCAAAGGAATAGGGCTCTGCAAAGGCTGCAAGGAAAAACCACAGCGCCTGGCGAATTCTAAATCCATTAAGTTCAGGGCAGCGCCTGAATCCACAAATGCCATGACAGAAAAGGACGACAATGAGCAAATCAGCGTCACAGATAAGAGAAATTTAGGTTGTACAGTACTAATGGTAACAGACCTAGCGACCCTCCTAGTACGCTTAGGGCAATCAGAGATAACATGAGCCGAATCACCACAGTAAAAACACAGCCTATTCTGACGTCTGAATTCCTGCCGTTCTATTCTAGTCAAAATCCTATCACATTGCATAGGTTCAGGACTTTGCTCAGAGGATACTGCCATATGGTGCACAGCTTTGCGCTCGCGCAGACGCCGATCAATCTGAATGGCTAGAGACATAGATTCGCTCAAACCGGTAGGCGTAGGAAAGCCCACCATAACATCTTTAAGGGTTTCAGAAAGACCTTTTCTGAAAATAGCAGCCAGAGTCTCTTCATTCCATTTAGTGAGCACAGACCATTTTCTAAATTTCTGGCAGTATAACTCTGCCGCTTCTTGACCCTGACACAGGGCCAACAGTGTTTTCTCAGCATGCTCTACAGAGTTAGGTTCGTCATACAATAATCCGAGTGCTTGAAAAAATGCATCTACATTCAATAATGCTGGATCCCCTGTTTCAAGAGCAAAAGCCCAGTCTTGAGGATCACCACGCAGCAAGGATATGATGATTTTTACTTGCTGAATGGGATCACCAGAAGAACGGGGTTTCAAAGCAAAAAACAATTTGCAGCTATTTTTAAAGTTCAAAAACTTGGATCTGTCCCCAAAAAACAAATCAGGAGTAGGAATTCTAGGCTCTAGAGCCGGAGTCTGGACAATATAATCTTGGATACTCTGGACTCTTGCAGCAAGTTGATCCACACGAGAAAACAAACCCTGAACCTCCATGCCAGAGCATATATCCTGCACCACCCAAATATCAAGAGGAAAAAAAAGACAGAACAGAGCACAGAAAAAAAAATGGTTCAGAACTTTTTATTTTTCCTTCTTTTGAGATGCATTTAATTCATTTTTGGCCACTTGTACTGTTATGATGCGGTGGTTTAGGAGCAACATGGAACGAGCTCTGAAGGAAGTGGTAACTGTACTGACCGCAGTCCCTAAGCTCAACACTACACTAGAAGTAGCCGTGGTATGTACCTGTCACTCCCTAGACATCTCGACACAGCCTAAGAGCTAACTACTAGGGTTGAGCGAAACGGGTCGTTCATTTTCAAAAGTCGCCGACTTTTGGCAAAGTCGGGTTTCATGAAACCCGATCCGACCCCTGTGCGGGGTCGGCCATGCGGTATGCGACTTTCGCGCCAAAGTCGCGTTTCAATGACGCGAAAAGCACCATTTCTCAGCCAATGAAGGTAAACGCAGAGTGTGGGCAGCGTGATGACATAGGTCCTGGTCCCCACCATCTTAGAGAAGGGCATTGCAGTGATTGGCTTGCTGTCTGCGGCGTCACAGGGGCTATAAAGGGGCGTTCCCGCCGACCGCCATGTTACTGCTGCTGATCTGAGCTTAGGGAGAGGTTGCTGCCGCTTCGTCAGAAGCAGGGATAGCGTTAGGCAGGGTCCATTAACCACCAAACCGCTTGTGCTGTAGCGATTTGCACTGTCCAACACCACCTTCGGTGTGCAGGGACAGTGGAAGCTACATTTTTATTTTATTTTTTTCCTCAGCGCTGTAGCTCATTGGGCTGCCCTAGAAGGCTCCCTGATAGCTGCATTGCTGTGTGTACGCCGCTGTGCAAACCAAATGCTTTTTTCAAAGCACAAATCCTCTTGTTCCTTCCGTTCTGCACAGCTATCTTGTTTGTTTGTCCACACTTTTTATTTAATTTGTGCATCAGTCCACTCCTTATTGCTGCCTGCCATACCTGGCTGAGATTACTGCAGGGAGATAGTAATTGAAGGACAGTTCCTTTTTTTTTTTTTTTTTTTTTTGTGGGAGATTAAGATTGGCATTTCTGCTAGAGTGCCATCCCTGTCTGTGCCATCTCTCACTCAGTGGGCCATAGAAAGCCTATTTATTTTTTTGCTTGATTTGGGTTCTAAAATCTACCTGAAAAAATCACTACATCAATCAGTGGGAGAAAAATATTGGCCTCAGGGCTTGTGTGCCACTCCTGACTCCTGTGTGTGCCATCTCTCAGTCAGTGGGCCATAGAAAGCCTATTTATTTTTTTGCTTGATTTGGGTTCCAAAATCTACCTGAAAAAATCACTACATCAATCAGTGGGAGAAAAATATTGGCCTCAGGGCTTGTGTGCCACTCCTGACTCCTGTGTGCATCATCACAAACTCAGTGGGCCATAGAAAGCCTTTTTTTTTTTTTGCTTTATTTGGGTTCTAAATTCTACCTGAAAAAATCAATAAATCAATCAGTGGGAGATTAATATTGGCCTTTGGGCTTGTGTGCCAGTCCTAAGCGTGCCATCTCTCTCACAAATAGTGGGCCATAGAAAGCCTATTTATTTTATTTTTTTTGGTTTTATAAATTCTCCCTGAAAAAAAAAAGGGAGATTAATATTGGCCTTTGGGCTTGTGTGCCAGTCCTAAGCGTGCCATCTCTCTTTCTCAGATAGTGGGCCATAGAAAGCCTATTTATTATTTTTTTTATTGGGTTTATAAATTTTCCCTGAAAAAAAAAAAAAAAAAAGTGGGAGATTAATATTGGCCTCTGGGCTTGTGTGCCAGTCCTGAGCGTGCCATCTCTCTCACAAATAGTGGACCATAGAAAGCCTATTTATTTATTTTTTTTGGTTTTATAAATTCTCCCTGAAAAAAAAAAAGGGAGATTAATATTGGCCTTTGGGCTTGTGTGCCAGTCCTAAGCGTGCCATCTCTCTCTCTCAGATAGTGGGCCATAGAAAGCCTATTTATTATTTTTTTTATTGGGTTTATAAATTTTCCCTGAAAAAAAAAAAAAAGTGGGAGATTAATATTGGCCTCTGGGCTTGTGTGCCAGTCCTGAGCGTGCCATCTCTCTCACAAATAGTGGGCCATAGAAAGCCTATTTATTTTTTTTTTTTTTGGTTTTATAAATTCTCCATGAAAAAAAAGGGAGATTGATATTGGCCTTTGGGCTTGTGTGCCAGTCCTAAGCGTGCCATCTCTCTCTCTCAGATAGTGGGCCATAGAAAGCCTATTTATTATTTTTTTTATTGGGTTTATAAATTTTCCCTGAAAAAAAAAAAGTGGGAGATTAATATTGGCCTCTGGGCTTGTGTGCCACTCCTGACTCCTGTGTGCGCCATCTCTCAGTCAGTGGGCCATAGAAAGCCTATTTTTTGTTTTATTTGTTTTCTAAATTCTCCATGAAAAAATCATTTTATTTTATTTGGTTTCTAAATTCTTCCTGATAAAATCATTTTTTTTTATTATTTTTTTTTTATAAAGTCTCCCTGAAAAAAAAAAAAATCAAATCAGTGGGAGATTAATATTGCCCTTTCTGCTTGTGTGCCAGTCTTGACTCCTGGGTGTGCCATCTCTCTCTCTCCAATTGTGGGCCATAGAAAGCCTATTATTTTTTTAGCTTGATTTGGGTTCCAAAATCTACCTGAAAAAATCACTACATCAATCATTGGGAGAACAATATTGGCCTCTGGGCTTGTGTGCCACTCCTGACTCCTGTGTGCGTCATCTCTCACTCAGTGGGCCATAGAAAGCCTATGTTTTGTTTTATTTGTTTTCTAAATTCTCCCTGAAGAAATCATTTTATTTTATTTGGTTTCTAAATTCTTCCTGAAAAAATCATTTTATTCTATTATTTTTTTTTTCTAAAGTCTCCCTGAAAAAAAAAAAAAATCAGTGGGAGATTAATATTGCCCTTTCTGCTTGTGTGCCAGTCTTGACTCCTGGGTGTGCCATCTCTCTCTCTCTCTCCAATTGTGGGCCATAGAAAGCCTATTATTTTTTTTGCTTGATTTGGGTTCCAAAATCTACCTGAAAAAATCACAAAATCAATCAGTGGGAGATAAATATTGGCCTCTGGGCTTGTGTGCCACTCCTGACTCCTGTGTGCGTCATCTCTCACTCAGTGGGCCATAGAAAGCCTATTTTTTGTTTTATTTGTTTTCTAAATTCTCCCTGAAAAAATCATTTTATTTTATTTGGTTTCTAAATTCTTCCTGAAAAAATAATTTTTTTTTATTATTTTTTTTTTTCTAAAGTCTCCCTGAAAAAAAAAAAAAAAACAAATCAGTGGGAGATTAATATTGCCCTTTCTGCTTGTGTGCCAGTCTTGACTCCTGGGTGTGCCATCTCTCTCTCTCTCTCCAATTGTGGGCCATAGAAAGCCTATTATTTTTTTAGCTTGATTTGGGTTCCTAAATCTACCTGAAAAAATCACTACATCAATCATTGGGAGAACAATATTGGCCTCTGGGCTTGTGTGCCACTCCTGACTCCTGTGTGCGTCATCTCTCACTCAGTGGGCCATAGAAAGCCTATTTTTTGTTTTATTTGTTTTCTAAATTCTCCCTGAAAAAATCATTTTATTTTATTTGGTTTCTAAATTCTTCCTGAAAAAATCATTTTTTTTTATTATTATTTTTTTCTAAAGTCTCCCTGAAAAAAAAACAAAATCAAATCAGTAGGAGATTAATATTGCCGTTTCTGCTTGTGTGCCAGTCTTGACTCCTGGGTGTGCCATCTCTCTCTCTCTCTCTCTCCAATTGTGGGCCATAGAAAGCCTATTATTTTTTTAGCTTGATTTGGGTTCCAAAATCTACCCGAAAAAATCACTACATCAATCATTGGGAGAACAATATTGGCCTCTGGGCTTGTGTGCCACTCCTGACTCCTGTGTGCGTCATCTCTCACTCAGTGGGTCATAGAAAGCCTATTTTTTGTTTTATTTGTTTTCTAAATTCTCCCTGAAGAAATCATTTTATTTTATTTGGTTTCTAAATTCTTCCTGAAAAAAACATTTTATTCTATTATTTTTTTTTTCTAAAGTCTCCCTGAAAAGAAAAAAAAAAATCAGTGGGAGATTAATATTGCCCTTTCTGCTTGTGTGCCAGTCTTGACTCCTGGGTGTGCCATCTCTCTCTCTCTCTCCAATTGTGGGCCATAGAAAGCCTATTATTTTTTTAGCTTGATTTGGGTTCCAAAATCTACCTGAAAAAATCACTACATCAATCATTGGGAGAACAATATTGGCCTCTGGGCTTGTGTGCCACTCCTGACTCCTGTGTGCGTCATCTCTCACTCAGTGGGCCATAGAAAGCCTATTTTTTGTTTTATTTGTTTTCTAAATTCTCCCTGAAAAAATCATTTTATTTTATTTGGTTTCTAAATTCTTCCTGAAAAAATCATTTTATTCTATTATTTTTTTTTTCTAAAGTCTCCCTGAAAAAAAAAAAAAAAATCAGTGGGAGATTAATATTGCCCTTTCTGCTTGTGTGCCAGACTTGACTCCTGGGTGTGCCATCTCTCTCTCTCTCCAATTGTGGGCCATAGAAAGCCTATTATTTTTTTTGCTTGATTTGGGTTCCAAAATCTACCTGAAAAAATCACTACATCAATCATTGGGAGAAAAATATTGGCCTCTGGGCTTGTGTGCCACTCCTGACTCCTGTGTGTGGCATCTCTCACTCAGTGGGGCATAGAAAGCCTTTTTTTTTAATTTGGTTTCTAAATTGTCATTGGAAAAATCATTTTATGTTATTTGGTTTCTAAATTCTTCCTGAAAAAATCATTTTATTTTATTTTGTTTCTAAAGTCTCCCTGAAAAAAAAAATAAAAATAAAAAAAAACAGTGGGAGATTAATATTTACATTTGTGCTTCAGTGACAGTCCTGCGTGTGTGGCATCTCTCTCATTTGGTGCCACCAAAAACAGAGTGTGTAACATTGTGCCTGATTTTCGTTGTGGTCTCACCCACCTGTAAAGGGGTAGCTAAATCATACTGAAGTTATAGCTCACCGTGTAAGTTGTGTGACAGCCACAAATAGCGTTAGTTTGGTTACGTTTTTAAAACAATGAGGAAGTCTGGTGGAAGAGGTCGTGGCCGGGGGCGTTCATTGTCAGCTGGTAATGAGGGTAGTGGTAGTGGTGGAGCATCAGGTGGTCGTGGGAAAAAAAATATTGCACCTAAGTCTGGAGCTGTGGAGCCAGGTTCGTCGTCTGGCTACACAAGGCCTCGAACACTCCCTTTTCTGGGAGTAGGAAAACCGCTTTTAAAGCCGGAGCAGCAAGAGCAAGTTTTGGCTTATCTTGCTGACTCAGCCTCTAGCTCTTTTGCCTCCTCTCGTGAAACTGGTACATGTAAAAGCAGCGCGTCGTTAGTGGATGTTCACGGTCAGGGACAAGTCGCTTCCTTGTCCTCTTCAGCAAAAACAACAACAGAGAAGAATGCAGCAGGTGACACAACGGGTTACTCCATGGAGCTCTTTACACATACCGTCCCTGGCTTAGAAAGTGAAGCAGTTAACAGTCCATGCCCATTACAAGTTGAATCTGACATGGAGTGCACTGATGCACAGCCACAGCCAGACTACTATGCTGGTCCTTTGACTCAGACCACAACATTGCCCTCGCAGGGTAATGATCAAGAATCAGACCCTGATGAGACTATGTTGCCCCATCACGAACGCTATACCACCGACCGACACGGTGACACAGACGAAGTTGCACACGAGCTACAAGAAGAGGTAATAGATGACCCAGTTCTTGACCCCGATTGGCAGCCATTGTGGGAACAGGGTGCAGGCGGCAGCAGTTCTGAAGCGGAGGAGGAGGGGCCGCAGCAGGCATCAACATCGCCAAAAGGTTCCATCTGCGGGGCCCTTATCTTGCCCAAAACGCGTGGCAAAGCCAAAACCTGTTGGAGGACAGCGTGGCCATCCGGTTAAAGCTCAGTCTGCAATGCCTGAAAAGGTATCCGATGCTAGAAAGAGTGCAGTCTGGCATTTTTTTAAACAACATCCAATTGATCAGCGCAAAGTCATCTGTCAAAAATGTTCAACTACCTTAAGCAGAGGGCAGAATCTGAAAAGTCTCAATACAAGTTGCATGCATAGACATTTAACCACCATGCATTTGCAAGCTTGGACTAACTACCAAACGTCCCTTAAGGTTGTAGCACCCTCGGCCAATGAAGCTAGTCATCAACGCAACATCCCTTCCGGCAGTGTAGGGCCACCATTTTCCGCACCACCTGCAGTATCTGTGCAGGTTTCTTTGCCAGGCCAAAGCAGTCAGGGTCAGGGAATCACCAGTTTCGTAGTAGGAAACACTGCATCTAGGGCACCGGCGGCAACAATACCATCTCCCACCGTCTCTCAGTCTGCCATGTCCACCGGCACCCCCGCTAGTTCCACGATCTCCAGCTCTCCAGTCCAGCTCACCCTACATGAGACTATGGTTAGAAAAAGGAAGTACTTAGCCTCGCATCCGCGTGCACAGGGTTTGAACGCCCACATAGCTAGACTAATCTCGTTAGAGATGATGCCCTACCGGTTAGTTGAAAGCGAAGCTTTCAAAGCCCTGATTGACTACGCTGTACCACGCTACGAGCTACCCAGTCGACACTTTTTTTCCAGAAAAGCCATCCCAGCCCTCCACCAGCATGTTAAAGAGCGCATCGTCCATGCACTCAGGCAATCTGTGAGCACAAAGGTGCACCTGACAACAGATGCATGGACCAGTAGGCATGGCCAGGGACGTTACGTGTCCATCACAGCACACTGGGTGAATGTTGTGGATGCAGGGTCCACAGGGGACAGCAAGTTTGGGACAGTTCTGCCTAGCCCACGGTCTAGGAAACAGTTGGCTGTAGCCGTTCGCACCCCCTCCTCCTCCTCCTCGTCCTCCTGCAGAAGCGAGAGCTCGTCCACAGACCGCAGTCGCACAACCACTCCATCCGCAGCTGCCACTGTTGCACACCAGGTCTCCCATTATGGGGCAGCTACTGGCAAACGTCAGCAGGCTGTATTGGCTATGAAGTGTTTGGGCGACAACAGACACACTGCAGAAGTTCTGTCCGAGTTCTTGCAGAAAGAAACGCAGTCGTGGCTGGGCACTGTAGATCTTGAGGCAGGCAAGGTAGTGAGTGATAACGGAAGGAATTTCATGGCTGCCATCTCCCTTTCCCAACTGAAACACATTCCTTGCCTGGTTCACACCTTAAACCTGGTGGTGCAGTGCTTCCTGAAAAGTTATCCGGGGTTATCCGACCTGCTCCTCAAAGTGCGTGGACTTTGCTCACATATCCGCCGTTCGCCCGTACACTCCAGCCGTATGCAGACCTATCAGCGTTCTTTGAACCTTCCCCAGCATCGCCTAATCATAGACGTTGCAACAAGGTGGAACTCAACACTGCACATGCTTCAGAGACTGTGCGAACAGAGGCGGGCTGTTATGTTTTTGTGGGAGGATACACATACACGGGCAGGCAGTAGGATGGCAGACATGGAGTTGCCAGGTGTGCAGTGGTCGAAGATTCAAGAAATGTGTCAAGTCCTTCAGTGTTTTGAGGAATGCACACGGCTGGTTAGTGCAGACAACGCCATAATAAGCATGAGCATCCCCCTAATGCGTCTGCTGATGCAAAGTTTGACGCACATAAAGGATCAGGCGTCTGCAGCTGAGGAAGAGGAAAGCCTTGATGACAGTCAGCCATTGTCTGGCCAGGGCAGTGTACAGGACGAGATAGCGGGCGAAGAGGAGGAGGAGGACGAGGAGGATGATGGGGATGATTATATTTTTAATGAGGAAGCTTTTCCAGGGCCACTGGAAATTGTTGGTGCGGCAAGGCCGGGTTCTGGTTTTTGGAGGGACACAAGTGACGTGGATTTGCCTGAAACTGCCCCTCAACCAAGCACAACCGCAGATTTGAGAACTGGAACTTTGGCCCACATGGCGGATTATGCCTTACGTATCCTCAAAAGGGACACACGCATTACTAAAATGATGAACGATGACGATTAGGGTTGAGCGAAACGGGTGGAACATTTTCAAAAGTCGCCGACTTTTGGCGAAGTCGAGTTTCATGAAACCCGATCCGACCCCTGTGCGTGGTCGGCCATGCGGTACGCGACTTTCGCGTCAAAGTCGCGTTTCAATGACGCGAAAAGCGCCATTTCTCAGCCAATGAAGGTAAACGCAGAGTGTGGGCAGCGTGATGACATAGGTCCTGGTCCCCACCATCTTAGAGAAGGGCATTGCAGTGATTGGCTTGCTGTCTGCGGCGTCACAGGGGCTATAAAGGGGAGTTCCCGCCGACCGCCATGTTACTGCTGCTGATCTGAGCTTAGGGAGAGGTTGCTGCCGCTTCGTCAGAAGCAGGGATAGCGTTAGGCAGGGTCCATTAACCACAAAACCGCTTGTGCTGTAGCGATTTCCACTGCCCAACACCACCTTCGGTGTGCAGGGACAGTGGAAGCTCCTTTTTTTTTTTTTTTCCTCAGCGCTGTAGCTCATTGGGCTGCCCTAGAAGGCTCCCTGATAGCTGCATTGCTGTGTGTACGCCGCTGTGCAAACCAACTGCTTTTTTCAAAGCACAAATCCTCTTGTTCCTTCCTTTCTGCACAGCTATCTTGTTTGTTTGTCCACACTTTTTATATAATTTGTGCATCAGTCCACTCCTTATTGCTGCCTGCCATACCTGGCTGAGATTACTGCAGGGAGATAGTAATTGAAGGACAGTTCCTTTTTTTTTTTTTTTTTTTTTGTGGGAGATTAAGATTGACATTTCTGCTAGAGTGCCATCTCTGTCTGTGTCATCTCTCACTCAGTGGGCCATAGAAAGCCTATTTATTTTTTTGCTTGATTTGGGTTCCAAAATCTACCAGAAAAAATCACAACATCAATCAGTGGGAGAAAAATATTGGCCTCAGGGCTTGTGTGCCACTCCTTACTCCTGTGTGTGCCATCTCTCACTCAGTGGGCCATAAAAAGCCTATTAATTTTTTTGCTTGATTTGGGTTCTAAATTCTACCTGAAAAAATCAATAAATCAATCAGTGGGAGATTAATATTGGCCTTTGGGCTTGTGTGCCAGTCCTAAGCGTGCCATCTCTCTCTCTCTCAGATAGTGGGCCATAGAAAGCCTATTTTTTTATTATTTTATTGGGTTTATAAATTTTCCCTGGAAAAAAAAAAAAAGTGGGAGATTAATATTGGCCTCTGGGCTTGTGTGCCAGTCCTGAGCGTGCCATCTCTCTCACAAATAGTGGGCCATAGAAAGCCTATTTATTTTTTTGGTTGATTTGAGTTCATAATTCTACCTGAAAAAATCAATCAATCAATCAGTGGGAGATTAATATTGGCCTCAGGGCTTGTGTGCCACTCCTTACTCCTGTGTGTGCCATCTCTCACTCAGTGGGCCATAGAAAGCCTATTAATTTTTTTGCTTGATTTGGGTTCTAAATTCTACCTGAAAAAATCATTAAATCAATCAGTGGGAGATTAATATT
Organism: Ranitomeya imitator; assembly: GCF_032444005.1. Taxonomy (NCBI): domain Eukaryota; kingdom Metazoa; phylum Chordata; class Amphibia; order Anura; family Dendrobatidae; genus Ranitomeya; species Ranitomeya imitator. Next base: position 570,581,814 of record NC_091286.1, on the reverse strand, counting down.
GGGCTTTGGGCTTGTGTGCCAGTCCTAAGCGTGCCATCTCTCTCTCTCAGATAGTGGGCCATAGAAAGCCTATTTATTATTATTTTTTTTATTGGGTTTATAAATTTTCCCTGGAAAAAAAAAAAAATGGGAGATTAATATTGGCCTCTGGGCTTGTGTGCCAGTCCTGAGCGTGCCATCTCTCTCACAAATAGTGGGCCATAGAAAGCCTATTAATTTTTTTGCTTGATTTGGGTTCCAAAATCTACCAAAAAAAATCACTAAATCAATCAGTGGGAGATTAATATTGGCCTCTGGGCTTGTGTGCCACTCCTGACTCCTGTGTGCGTCATCTGTCACTCAGTGGGCCCTAGAAAGCCTATTTTTTGTTTTATTTGTTTTCTAAATTCTCCCTGAAACAATCATTTTATTTTCTTTGGTTTCTAAATTATTCCTGAAAAAAATCATTTTTTTTGTATTTTTTTTTCTCTCAAGTCTCCCTGAAAAAAAAAAAAAAAAAAAAAATCTGTGGGAGATTCATATTGCCCCTTCTGCTTGTGTGCCAGTCTTGACTCCTGGGTGTGCCATCTCTCTCTCTCTCCCCAATTGTGGGCCATAGAAAGCCTATAAATTTTTTTGCTTGATTTGGGTTCCAAAATCTACCAAAAAAAATAACTAAATCAATCAGTGGGAGATTAATATTGGCCTCTGGGCTTGTGTGCCACTCCTGACTCCTGTGTGCGTAATCTGTCACTCAGTGGGCCCTATAAAGCCTATTTTTTGTTTTATTTGTTTTCTAAATTCTCCCTGAAACAATCTTTTTATTTTCTTTGGTTTCTAAATTATTCCTGAAAAAAAACATTTTTTTTGTATTTTTTTTTCTCTCAAGTCTCCCTGAAAAAAAAAAAAAAAAAAAAAAATCTGTGGGAGATTCATATTGCCCCTTCTGCTTGTGTGCCAGTCTTGACTCCTGGGTGTGCCATCTCTCTCTCTCTCCCCAATTGTGGGCCATAGAAAGCCTATTAATTGTTTTGCTTGATTTGGGTTCCAAAATCTACCAAAAAAAATAACTAAATCAATCGGTGGGAGATTAATATTGGCCTCTGGGCTTGTGTGCCACTCCTGACTCCTGTGTGCGTCCTCTCTCACTCAGTGGGCCCTACAAAGCCTTTTTTTTTTTTTTTTTTCCTAAATTCTCCCTGAAACAATCATTTCATTTTATTTGTTTTATAAATTCTTCTGTAAAAAATAATTTTTTTTTAATTTTTTTTTTTCTGAAGTCTCCCCTTTAAAAAAAACAAACACAAATCAGTGGGAGATAAATATTTACATTTGCGCTTCAGTGACAGTCCTGCGTGTGTGCCATCTCATTTGTTGCCAACAACAACAGAGTGTGTAACATTGTGGCTGATTTTCGTTGTGGTCTCACCCACCTGTAAAGGGGTAGCTAAATCATACTGAAGTTATAGCTCACCGTGTAAGTTGTGTGACAGCAACAAATACCGTTCGTTTGGTAACGTTTTTAAAACAATGAGGAAGTCTGGTGGAAGAGGTCGTGGCCGGGGGCGTTCATTGTCAGCTGGTAATGAGGGTAGTGGTAGTGGTGGAGCATCAGCTGGTCGTGGGAAAAAAAATATTGCACCTAAGTCTGGAGCTGTGGAGCCAGGTTCGTCGTCTGGCTACACAAGGCCTCGAACGCTCCCTTTTCTGGGAGTAGGAAAACCGCTTTTAAAGCCGGAGCAGCAAGAGCAAGTTTTGGCTTATCTTGCTGACTCAGCCTCTAGCTCTTTTGCCTCCTCTCGTGAAACTGGTACATGTAAAAGCAGCGCGTCGTTAGTGGATGTTCACGGTCAGGGACAAGTCGCTTCCTTGTCCTCTTCAGCAAAAACAACAACAGAGAAGAATGCAGCAGGTGACACAACGGGTTACTCCATGGAGCTCTTTACACATACCGTCCCTGGCTTAGAAAGTGAAGCAGTTAACAGTCCATGCCCATTACAAGTTGAATCTGACATGGAGTGCACTGATGCACAGCCACAGCCAGACTACTATGCTGGTCCTTTGACTCAGACCACAACATTGCCCTCGCAGGGTAATGATCAAGAATCAGACCCTGATGAGACTATGTTGCCCCATCACGAACGCTATACCACCGACCGACACGGTGACACAGACGAAGTTGCACACGAGCTACAAGAAGAGGTAATAGATGACCCAGTTCTTGACCCCGATTGGCAGCCATTGTGGGAACAGGGTGCAGGCGGCAGCAGTTCTGAAGCGGAGGAGGAGGGGCCGCAGCAGGCATCAACATCGCCAAAAGGTTCCATCTGCGGGGCCCTTATCTTGCCCAAAACGCGTGGCAAAGCCAAAACCTGTTGGAGGACAGCGTGGCCATCCGGTTAAAGCTCAGTCTGCAATGCCTGAAAAGGTATCCGATGCTAGAAAGAGTGCAGTCTGGCATTTTTTTAAACAACATCCAATTGATCAGCGCAAAGTCATCTGTCAAAAATGTTCAACTACCTTAAGCAGAGGGCAGAATCTGAAAAGTCTCAATACAAGTTGCATGCATAGACATTTAACCACCATGCATTTGCAAGCTTGGACTAACTACCAAACGTCCCTTAAGGTTGTAGCACCCTCGGCCAATGAAGCTAGTCATCAACGCAACATCCCTTCCGGCAGTGTAGGGCCACCATTTTCCGCACCACCTGCAGTATCTGTGCAGGTTTCTTTGCCAGGCCAAAGCAGTCAGGGTCAGGGAATCACCAGTTTCGTAGTAGGAAACACTGCATCTAGGGCACCGGCGGCAACAATACCATCTCCCACCGTCTCTCAGTCTGCCATGTCCACCGGCACCCCCGCTAGTTCCACGATCTCCAGCTCTCCAGTCCAGCTCACCCTACATGAGACTATGGTTAGAAAAAGGAAGTACTTAGCCTCGCATCCGCGTGCACAGGGTTTGAACGCCCACATAGCTAGACTAATCTCGTTAGAGATGATGCCCTACCGGTTAGTTGAAAGCGAAGCTTTCAAAGCCCTGATTGACTACGCTGTACCACGCTACGAGCTACCCAGTCGACACTTTTTTTCCAGAAAAGCCATCCCAGCCCTCCACCAGCATGTTAAAGAGCGCATCGTCCATGCACTCAGGCAATCTGTGAGCACAAAGGTGCACCTGACAACAGATGCATGGACCAGTAGGCATGGCCAGGGACGTTACGTGTCCATCACGGCACACTGGGTGAATGTTGTGGATGCAGGGTCCACAGGGGACAGCAAGTTTGGGACAGTTCTGCCTAGCCCACGGTCTAGGAAACAGTTGGCTGTAGCCGTTCGCACCCCCTCCTCCTCCTCCTCGTCCTCCTGCAGAAGCGAGAGCTCGTCCACAGACCGCAGTCGCACAACCACTCCATCCGCAGCTGCCACTGTTGCACACCAGGTCTCCCATTATGGGGCAGCTACTGGCAAACGTCAGCAGGCTGTATTGGCTATGAAGTGTTTGGGCGACAACAGACACACTGCGGAAGTTCTGTCCGAGTTCTTGCAGAAAGAAACACAGTCGTGGCTGGGCACTGTAGATCTTGAGGCAGGCAAGGTAGTGAGTGATAACGGAAGGAATTTCATGGCTGCCATCTCCCTTTCCCAACTGAAACACATTCCTTGCCTGGTTCACACCTTAAACCTGGTGGTGCAGTGCTTCCTGAAAAGTTATCCGGGGTTATCCGACCTGCTCCTCAAAGTGCGTGGACTTTGCTCACATATCCGCCGTTCGCCCGTACACTCCAGCCGTATGCAGACCTATCAGCGTTCTTTGAACCTTCCCCAGCATCGCCTAATCATAGACGTTGCAACAAGGTGGAACTCAACACTGCACATGCTTCAGAGACTGTGCGAACAGAGGCGGGCTGTTATGTTTTTGTGGGAGGATACACATACACGGGCAGGCAGTAGGATGGCAGACATGGAGTTGCCAGGTGTGCAGTGGTCGAAGATTCAAGACATGTGTCAAGTCCTTCAGTGTTTTGAGGAATGCACACGGCTGGTTAGTGCAGACAACGCCATAATAAGCATGAGCATCCCCCTAATGCGTCTGCTGATGCAAAGTTTGACGCACATAAAGGATCAGGCGTCTGCAGCTGAGGAAGAGGAAAGCCTTGATGACAGTCAGCCATTGTCTGGCCAGGGCAGTGTACAGGACGAGGTAGCGGGCGAAGAGGAGGAGGAGGACGAGGAGGATGATGGGGATGATTATATTTTTAATGAGGAAGCTTTTCCAGGGCCACTGGAAATTGTTGGTGCGGCAAGGCCGGGTTCTGGTTTTTGGAGGGACACAAGTGACGTGGATTTGCCTGAAACTGCCCCTCAACCAAGCACAACCGCAGATTTGAGAACTGGAACTTTGGCCCACATGGCGGATTATGCCTTACGTATCCTCAAAAGGGACACACGCTGTTAGGACTGGCGGAACGCACCTAGACAGATGATAAAGGTGCGTTCGCAGTCCGGGGTCCACCATGCAGGTGAGAACCTGCTGCTAGCAATTTGCAGACAATATGGCGGTACACTAAAGTATACACGCGTGGGTTAAACCTCACCCAGCGTGAAGAAAGCGATCCTGTTAATTCACAGGACCGCAGTACCGCACTAGTGCGCGAGCAAGTGGTCAGCGGACTTAACCCCAGAAGGGATTGAAGCCCGATTAGACCCTTGCTGGCGTAACACCGCAACTGGGTGTGTAGAGAACCTTAAGAAATATAAGTGCACAAGAGTGCAAGCGATGCCGCACTAACGGACGCCACTAACCACCCAGACTCGGGTATGGAAAGCGCAAGGCAGGCGCACGGCGCCGTACTGGCAGGCACAGCTACAGGACGCTGAGATGTGTGTTTAGTGCTGTAGGCTAAGTCGGGCGCTAGATAGCAGCCATACACCTTCCGCGAACAGACATTCAATAGGGTAGGGGTTTCCAAGGACGACTTGCACTCACAACATACACACATAAGCAATTGTCAGATAATACTAGCGCATGGCCGTGCGGTCATGCGCAGTTTATATAGCAGCAGCACAGGAAGAGGCCACAGCACCTTTGCCCTTCCAGGGCCTGCAAAGAGGACCAATGGAATGTGCTGCAGAGCCTGAGCACATGACCCTCGATCTCCAACGGGAGACCTTATGCTGGGCATGCTCAGTACGTGCAGACAAGGACTTAGTCCCAGGGAAGTCCGCTCGCTGCTGACCAGCATTGACTTTAATGGCAGAGACTGGAGAAGCAGCAGTAACTCTCAGAACAGAGTGAGGATGAGCAAGACGCTGGGACCGACGTCTTTGCTGAGCAGACTCCACTGCGGCTGGACAAGAATGGGAGACCGCAGCGGAGGCGGCTCGAGATTCCCCCTGTGCAGAAGCGGGAACTCGACCCCTAACATTACCCCCCCTCCTAGGGCCCCCCCCTCCTTGGGCCTCGCTACGTTCGAAGGCAGCAATGAGCTGCGGAGCCCGAATGTGCTCAGCAGGCTCCCAGGATCTATCCTCAGGGCCGTAACCCCTCCAGTCCACTAAATAAAATTTTTTGCCACGAACCACCTTGTACCCCAAGATCGCGTTCACCTCGTAATCGTCCGTAGACGAACCCGACGTCTCAGTAGATGACTCCGAAAACCGGGACATGTAGACGGGCTTAAGGAGGGACACGTGAAAGGTGTCGGTGATACCCAGGCGTGGAGGAAGGGCCAGACGGTAAACCACAGGATTAACCTGTTCGAGGACCTTAAAAGGACCTAAGTAGCGAGGTGCAAACTTGGTGGACTCAACTCGCAGCCTGATGTTACGGGCGGAGAGCCACACTAAGTCGCCAGGAGCAAAGGTTGGAGCGGGGCGCCGATGTGCATCGGCGGAGGACCTCATTCTCTCCTTGGAAGCCTGAATAGCATCCTGAGTGCGATCCCAAATGTCCCGTGCCTCCACAGCCCAGTCTGCCACCCTGGAATCGGCGGAAGACACGGGCATGGGCACAGGTACCCTCGGATGCTGACCATAGTTAAGGAGGAATGGAGTCTGTCCAGTGGAATCAGCGACAGCATTGTTAAGAGCAAACTCCGCCCACGGTAGCAAAGATGCCCAGTCATCCTGCTTAGCAGAAACAAAATGTCGCAGATATGTGACCAAGGTCTGGTTGGCTCTCTCTACCAACCCATTCGTCTCGGGATGATAAGCCGAAGAGAGATTCAACTCGATACTGAGAAGACGACAAAGCTCTCTCCAGAACCGAGACGCAAACTGGGGACCTCGGTCACTGACAATTTTGTCTGGCATACCGTGAAGACGAAAGATGTGTTTGACAAACAACGCTGCCAAGGCCCGTGCAGAAGGTAACCGGGGAAGTGGCACCAAATGCACCATTTTAGAAAAATGGTCGGTGATTACCCAAATAATGGTACAGCCACGAGACTTGGGCAAACCCACAACAAAATCCATCCCGACCATTTCCCAGGGCCTGTCTGCCACCGGCAGAGGGTATAACAAACCAGCTGGCCGTTGTCGGGAAGACTTATTCTTGGCACAAGAGACACATGCCCGAACGTAGTCTCCGACGTCACGAACCATATGTGGCCACCAGTACGTCCTCGCCAGTAGCTCAGAGGTCCTTTTAGCCCCAAAGTGTCCACCCACTCTGGACGAATGAGCCCAAGAGAGAACCTCCGGACGCAAATTGATGGGAACAAAAGTCTTGCCCGGGGGCACAGACTCCAGCGAAACCGGAGCTACAGTTCTCAGACTCTCCGAAGGGACAATGAGCCGAGGCTCGTCCTCCTCCTCCTCAGCTGACACGAAGGAGCGAGAGAGAGCGTCGGCACGAATGTTCTTCTCCCCGGCGAGATAATGTAGGGTAAAGTGGAACCGGGAGAAAAACAAGGACCATCTGGCCTGACGAGAATTCAGCCGCTGGGCTGTTTGTAAATAGACCAAATTCTTGTGATCCGTGAAAACCTGGAATGGGAATCGGGCACCCTCCAAGAGATGTCTCCACTCAGAAAAGGCCAACTTCATTGCCAACAACTCTCTATCCCCGATGGAGTAATTTCTCTCCGCTGGTGTGAAGGTCTTAGAGAAAAAGAAGCATGGATGCTTCCGACCCTGAGCATCCTTTTGATAGAGGACTGCTCCAGCACCAACGGATGAGGCATCCACTTCCAAAAGGAATGGCTTACCCACATCGGGACGATGTAAGATAGGAGCGCTGGCAAAATGGGTCTTTATAGAAGAGAAGGCCTTGGAGACCCCTTCGGACCACAATTTGGGATTCGCTCCCTTCTTGGTGAGGGATACCAAGGGAGCTACCAAAGTTGAAAAGTGGGGAATGAACTGGCGATAGTAATTTATGAACCCCATAAAGCGCTGCACCGCTTTAAGAGAATGGGGTTCCTGCCAGTCCATCACTGCTTGTAGTTTGGCAGGATCCATAGCCAATCCCTGGGCCGAGACAATATAGCCCAGGAAAGGCAAGGACTCCTGTTCAAACACACACTTCTCCAACTTTGCATACAAGGAATTTGCCCGTAAGAGTTCGAAGACTCTGCCAACATCTCTCCGGTGGGAGTCAATATCTGGAGAAAAGATGAGAATATCATCCAGATAGACTACGACCGAGGTAGAAAGCATATCCCGGAAGATATCGTTGACGAAGTCCTGAAAAACGGCTGGGGCATTACAGAGCCCGAAAGGCATCACCAGGTACTCATAGTGCCCATCCCTGGTATTGAAAGCCGTCTTCCACTCGTCCCCCTCACGGATACGAATCAGATTGTAGGCACCCCGCAGATCTAACTTGGTGAATATTTTAGCTCCCCTTAACCTGTCAAAGAGCTCCGATATCAGGGGCAACGGGTATTTATTCTTAATGGTGATAGCATTGAGACCCCTGTAATCGATGCAAGGACGTAACTCTCCGTTCTTCTTCTGCACGAAGAAGAATCCCGCCCCTGCCGGAGACACTGACTTCCTTATAAATCCTCTTGCTAAATTCTCCTGAATGTATTGAGACATAGCCTCCGTCTCAGGGAGAGAGAGGGGATATACCCTTCCCCTAGGAGGTTCAGCTCCCGGCAAGAGGTCGATAGGACAGTCGTAAGGGCGATGGGGCGGTAGAGTCTCAGCCGCCTTTTTAGAGAACACGTCTGCATAACACCAATAATACCTGGGAAGCGACGAGAGATCTGCGGGTACCTGGGTAGTAGAGACCTGTACACACTCACTCACACATCTGCCCAAACATGACTTACTCCAGCCCAATATTTTCCCTGAGGACCACTCAATATGTGGCGAGTGGAAACGGAGCCAGGGTATTCCCAGCAAAATCTCATCCATTCCCTCAGGAAGGACAAGAAGGGAAATAATCTCCTGGTGGGAAGGAGACATGGACAGCGATAACGGGACTGTCTGGTGCGTGATTTGCAGTGGGAGTGTTGCCCCATTCACAACTCTAACCGTTATTGGTTTGGCGAGCATGACCAGTGGTATAGCATGACGTGTAGCAAAAGCAGAGGACATGAAACTTCCCTCTGCTCCTGAATCCACACAAAGGTCGACTGTAAGAGTGGAGGAGCCTAACAGGATTGTCCCTTTAAAGGACAGTTTGGAGGAGAATGCTGCTGTGTCTAGTGAACCTCCCCCAATGGCCACTAGACGCGATCGTTTCCCGACCGCCGCGGACATTTATTGGCGTAATGTCCATGTTGTCGACAGTTATTACAAACTACGGGTACTCGAGCGGCTAGAGATTTAGGTCCCGCTCGAGAAACCTCCATGGCCTCATGAGAATCTGACGCCAAGACAGGAGATTCCAGAGGTCTGGCGAAAGTTGGAGCCAGCCGAAACCTCTGCCTACACTGGGTCCGCTCCAACCTCCGCTCGTGAAAACGGAGGTCGATGCGGGTAGACACGGAAATAAGTTCCTCCAGTGTGGCCGGTATCTCCCTAGTGGCCAAGGCGTCTTTCACGTGGTCTGCCAGTCCCCTCCAGAACACCGGAATAAGAACTTTGTCTGGCCACTCTAACTCTGAAGCTAGAGTCCGGAACTGAATGGCAAACTGGCTGACCACGGAGGTACCCTGTGTAATGGACAACAATTGGAGTGCGGTGTCGTGGGTAACCCGAGGCCCTAAAAAGACCTGCTTCAGAGTGTCCAAGAAGAGAGGAGCACTCTGTACCACACGATCATCTCGCTCCCAGAGTGGCGTTGCCCACTCCAACGCCCTGCCCGACAAGAGAGATAGGATAAATCCCACTCTCGCCCGCTCCGTAGGAAAACGTGACGCCAGGAGCTCAAGATGTATAGAGCACTGACTCACGAATCCACGACAATGTTTGCTGTCGCCAGCAAACTTGTCAGGTAGTGGGAGACGGGATAAAGTCGGAGCAGGGGTGGCAGTGGACAAACTGGCTGCGGCTACACTTGCAGCCTGCACAGCTACAGCAGTGACATCCACAGCTGAGGTTGTACGCTCAAGAGCCGCCAACCTTCCCTCCAGCTGCTGGATGTACCGCTGTAAACGCTGGTCGTCCGCCATTTTTACTAGCCAGACCCTGGCGCTAGTATTCTGTTAGGACTGGCGGAACGCACCTAGACAGATGATAAAGGTGCGTTCGCAGTCCGGGGTCCACCGTGCAGGTGAGAACCTGCTGCTAGCAATTTGCAGACAATATGGCGGTACACTAAAGTATACACGCGTGGGTTAAACCTCACCCAGCGTGAAGAAAGCGATCCTGTTAATTCACAGGACCGCAGTACCGCACTAGTGCGCGAGCAAGTGGTCAGCGGACTTAACCCCAGAAGGGATTGAAGCCCGATTAGACCCTTGCTGGCGTAACACCGCAACTGGGTGTGTAGAGAACCTTAAGAAATATAAGTGCACAAGAGTGCAAGCGATGCCGCACTAACGGACGCCACTAACCACCCAGACTCGGGTATGGAAAGCGCAAGGCAGGCGCACGGCGCCGTACTGGCAGGCACAGCTACAGGACGCTGAGATGTGTGTTTAGTGCTGTAGGCTAAGTCGGGCGCTAGATAGCAGCCATACACCTTCCGCGAACAGACATTCAATAGGGTAGGGGTTTCCAAGGACGACTTGCACTCACAACATACACACATAAGCAATTGTCAGATAATACTAGCGCATGGCCGTGCGGTCATGCGCAGTTTATATAGCAGCAGCACAGGAAGAGGCCACAGCACCTTTGCCCTTCCAGGGCCTGCAAAGAGGACCAATGGAATGTGCTGCAGAGCCTGAGCACATGACCCTCGATCTCCAACGGGAGACCTTATGCTGGGCATGCTCAGTACGTGCAGACAAGGACTTAGTCCCAGGGAAGTCCGCTCGCTGCTGACCAGCATTGACTTTAATGGCAGAGACTGGAGAAGCAGCAGTAACTCTCAGAACAGAGTGAGGATGAGCAAGACGCTGGGACCGACGTCTTTGCTGAGCAGACTCCACTGCGGCTGGACAAGAATGGGAGACCGCAGCGGAGGCGGCTCGAGATTCCCCCTGTGCAGAAGCGGGAACTCGACCCCTAACACACGCATTACTAAAATGATGAACGATGACGATTAGGGTTGAGCGAAACGGGTCGAACATTTTCAAAAGTCGCCGACTTTTGGCGAAGTCGAGTTTCATGAAACCCGATCCGACCCCTGTGCGTGGTCGGCCATGCGGTACGCGACTTTCGCGTCAAAGTCGCGTTTCAATGACGCGAAAAGCGCCATTTCTCAGCCAATGAAGGTAAACGCAGAGTGTGGGCAGCGTGATGACATAGGTCCTGGTCCCCACCATCTTAGAGAAGGGCATTGCAGTGATTGGCTTGCTGTCTGCGGCGTCACAGGGGCTATAAAGGGGAGTTCCCGCCGACCGCCATGTTACTGCTGCTGATCTGAGCTTAGGGAGAGGTTGCTGCCGCTTCGTCAGAAGCAGGGATAGCGTTAGGCAGGGTCCATTAACCACAAAACCGCTTGTGCTGTAGCGATTTCCACTGCCCAACACCACCTTCGGTGTGCAGGGACAGTGGAAGCTCCTTTTTTTTTTTTTTTCCTCAGCGCTGTAGCTCATTGGGCTGCCCTAGAAGGCTCCCTGATAGCTGCATTGCTGTGTGTACGCCGCTGTGCAAACCAACTGCTTTTTTCAAAGCACAAATCCTCTTGTTCCTTCCTTTCTGCACAGCTATCTTGTTTGTTTGTCCACACTTTTTATATAATTTGTGCATCAGTCCACTCCTTATTGCTGCCTGCCATACCTGGCTGAGATTACTGCAGGGAGATAGTAATTGAAGGACAGTTCCTTTTTTTTTTTTTTTTTTTTTGTGGGAGATTAAGATTGACATTTCTGCTAGAGTGCCATCTCTGTCTGTGTCATCTCTCACTCAGTGGGCCATAGAAAGCCTATTTATTTTTTTGCTTGATTTGGGTTCCAAAATCTACCAGAAAAAATCACAACATCAATCAGTGGGAGAAAAATATTGGCCTCAGGGCTTGTGTGCCACTCCTTACTCCTGTGTGTGCCATCTCTCACTCAGTGGGCCATAAAAAGCCTATTAATTTTTTTGCTTGATTTGGGTTCTAAATTCTACCTGAAAAAATCAATAAATCAATCAGTGGGAGATTAATATTGGCCTTTGGGCTTGTGTGCCAGTCCTAAGCGTGCCATCTCTCTCTCTCTCAGATAGTGGGCCATAGAAAGCCTATTTTTTTATTATTTTATTGGGTTTATAAATTTTCCCTGGAAAAAAAAAAAAAGTGGGAGATTAATATTGGCCTCTGGGCTTGTGTGCCAGTCCTGAGCGTGCCATCTCTCTCACAAATAGTGGGCCATAGAAAGCCTATTTATTTTTTTGGTTGATTTGAGTTCATAATTCTACCTGAAAAAATCAATCAATCAATCAGTGGGAGATTAATATTGGCCTCAGGGCTTGTGTGCCACTCCTTACTCCTGTGTGTGCCATCTCTCACTCAGTGGGCCATAGAAAGCCTATTAATTTTTTTGCTTGATTTGGGTTCTAAATTCTACCTGAAAAAATCATTAAATCAATCAGTGGGAGATTAATATTGGGCTTTGGGCTTGTGTGCCAGTCCTAAGCGTGCCATCTCTCTCTCTCAGATAGTGGGCCATAGAAAGCCTATTTATTATTATTTTTTTTATTGGGTTTATAAATTTTCCCTGGAAAAAAAAAAAATGGGAGATTAATATTGGCCTCTGGGCTTGTGTGCCAGTCCTGAGCGTGCCATCTCTCTCACAAATAGTGGGCCATAGAAAGCCTATTAATTTTTTTGCTTGATTTGGGTTCCAAAATCTACCAAAAAAAATCACTAAATCAATCAGTGGGAGATTAATATTGGCCTCTGGGCTTGTGTGCCACTCCTGACTCCTGTGTGCGTCATCTGTCACTCAGTGGGCCCTAGAAAGCCTATTTTTTGTTTTATTTGTTTTCTAAATTCTCCCTGAAACAATCATTTTATTTTCTTTGGTTTCTAAATTATTCCTGAAAAAAATCATTTTTTTTGTATTTTTTTTTTCTCTCAAGTCTCCCTGAAAAAAAAAAAAAAAAAAAAAATCTGTGGGAGATTCATATTGCCCCTTCTGCTTGTGTGCCAGTCTTGACTCCTGGGTGTGCCATCTCTCTCTCTCTCCCCAATTGTGGGCCATAGAAAGCCTATAAATTTTTTTGCTTGATTTGGGTTCCAAAATCTACCAAAAAAAATAACTAAATCAATCAGTGGGAGATTAATATTGGCCTCTGGGCTTGTGTGCCACTCCTGACTCCTGTGTGCGTCATCTGTCACTCAGTGGGCCCTACAAAGCCTTTTTTTTTTTTTTTTTTCCTAAATTCTCCCTGAAACAATCATTTCATTTTATTTGTTTTATAAATTCTTCTGTAAAAAATAATTTTTTTTTAATTTTTTTTTTTCTGAAGTCTCCCCTTTAAAAAAAACAAACACAAATCAGTGGGAGATAAATATTTACATTTGCGCTTCAGTGACAGTCCTGCGTGTGTGCCATCTCATTTGTTGCCAACAACAACAGAGTGTGTAACATTGTGGCTGATTTTCGTTGTGGTCTCACCCACCTGTAAAGGGGTAGCTAAATCATACTGAAGTTATAGCTCACCGTGTAAGTTGTGTGACAGCAACAAATACCGTTCGTTTGGTAACGTTTTTAAAACAATGAGGAAGTCTGGTGGAAGAGGTCGTGGCCGGGGGCGTTCATTGTCAGCTGGTAATGAGGGTAGTGGTAGTGGTGGAGCATCAGCTGGTCGTGGGAAAAAAAATATTGCACCTAAGTCTGGAGCTGTGGAGCCAGGTTCGTCGTCTGGCTACACAAGGCCTCGAACGCTCCCTTTTCTGGGAGTAGGAAAACCGCTTTTAAAGCCGGAGCAGCAAGAGCAAGTTTTGGCTTATCTTGCTGACTCAGCCTCTAGCTCTTTTGCCTCCTCTCGTGAAACTGGTAAATGTCAAAGCAGCGCGTCGTTAGTGGATGTTCACGGTCAGGGACAAGTCGCTTCCTTGTCCTCTTCAGCAAAAACAACAACAGAGAAGAATGCAGCAGGCGACACAATGGGTTACTCCATGGAGCTCTTTACACATACCGTCCCTGGCTTAGAAAGTGAAGCAGTTAACAGTCCATGCCCATTACAAGTTGAATCTGACATGGAGTGCACTGATGCACAGCCACAGCCAGACTACTATCCTGGTCCTTTGACTCAGACCACAACATTGCCATCGCAGGGTGCTGATCAAGAATCAGACCCTGATGAGACTATGTTGCCCCATCACGAACGCTATACCACCGACCGACACGGTGACACAGACGAAGTTGCACACGAGCTACAAGAAGAGGTAATAGATGACCCAGTTCTTGACCCCGATTGGCAGCCATTGGGGGAACAGGGTGCAGGCGGCAGCAGTTCTGAAGCGGAGGAGGAGGGGCCGCAGCAGGCATCAACATCGCAACAGGTTCCATCTGCCGGGCCCGTATCTTGCCCAAAACGCGTGGCAAAGCTAAAACCTGTTGGAGGACAGCGTGGCCATCCGGTTAAAGCTCAGTCTGCAATGCCTGAAAAGGTATCCGATGCTAGAAAGAGTGCAGTCTGGCATTTTTTTAAACAACATCCAATTGATCAGCGCAAAGTCATCTGTCAAAAATGTTCAACTACCTTAAGCAGAGGACAGAATCTGAAAAGTCTCAATACAAGTTGCATGCATAGACATTTAACCACCATGCATTTGCAAGCCTGGACTAACTACCAAACGTCCCTTAAGGTTGTAGCACCCTCGGCCAATGAAGCTAGTCAGCAACGCAACATCCCTTCCGGCAGTGTAGGGCCACCATTTTCCGCACCACCTGAAGTATCTGTGCAGGTTTCTTTGCCAGGCCAAAGCCGTCAGGGTCAGGGAATCACCAGTTTCGTAGTAGGAAACACTGCATCTAGGGCACCGGTGGCAACAATACCATCTCCCACCGTCTCTCAGTCTGCCATGTCCACCGGCACCCCCGCTAGTTCCACGATCTCCAGCTCTCCAGTCCAGCTCACCCTACATGAGACTATGATTAGAAAAAGGAAGTACTTAGCCTCGCATCCGCGTACACAGGGTTTGAACGCACACATAGCTAGACTAATCTCGTTAGAGATGATGCCCTACCGGTTAGTTGAAAGCGAAGCTTTCAAAGCCCTGATGGACTACGCTGTACCACGCTACGAGCTACCCAGTCGACACTTTTTTTCCAGAAAAGCCATCCCAGCCCTCCACCAGCATGTTAAAGAGCGCATCGTCCATGCACTCAGGCAATCTGTGAGCACAAAGGTGCACCTGACAACAGATGCATGGACCAGTAGGCATGGCCAGGGACGTTACGTGTCCATCACGGCACACTGGGTAAATGTGGTGGATGCAGGGTCCACAGGGGACAGCAAGTTTGGGACAGTTCTGCCTAGCCCACGGTCTAGGAAACAATTGGCTGTAGCCGTTCGCACCCCCTCCTCCTCCTCTTCGTCCTCCTGCAGAAGCGAGAGCTCGTCCACAGACCGCAGTCGCACAACCACTCCATCCGCAGCTGCCACTGTTGCACACCAGGTCTCCCATTATGGGGCAGCTACTGGCAAACGTCAGCAGGCTGTATTGGCTATGAAGTGTTTGGGCGACAACAGACACACCGCGGAAGTTCTGTCCGAGTTCTTGCAGAAAGAAACGCAGTCGTGGCTGGGCACTGTAGATCTTGAGGCAGGCAAGGTAGTGAGTGATAACGGAAGGAATTTCATGGCTGCCATCTCCCTTTCCCAACTGAAACACATTCCTTGCCTGGCTCACACCTTAAACCTGGTGGTGCAGTGCTTCCTGAAAAGTTATCCGGGGTTATCCGACCTGCTCCTCAAAGTGCGTGGACTTTGCTCACATATCCGCCGTTCGCCCGTACACTCCAGCCGTATGCAGACCTATCAGCGTTCTTTGAACCTTCCCCAGCATCGCCTAATCATAGACGTTGCAACAAGGTGGAACTCAACACTGCACATGCTTCAGAGACTGTGTGAACAGAGGCGGGCTGTTATGTTTTTGTGGGAGGATACACATACACGGGCAGGCAGTAGGATGGCAGACATGGAGTTGTCAGGTGTGCAGTGGTCGAAGATTCAAGACATGTGTCAAGTCCTTCAGTGTTTTGAGGAATGCACACGGCTGGTTAGTGCAGACAACGCCATAATAAGCATGAGCATCCCCCTAATGCGTCTGCTGATGCAAAGTTTGACGCACATAAAGGATCAGGCGTCTGCAGCTGAGGAAGAGGAAAGCCTTGATGACAGTCAGCCATTGTCTGGCCAGGGCAGTGTACAGGACGAGGTAGCGGGCGAAGAGGAGGAGGAGGACGAGGAGGATGATGGGGATGATTATATTTTTAATGAGGAAGCTTTTCCGGGGCCACTGGAAATTGGTGGCGCGGCAAGGCCGGGTTCTGGTTTTTTGAGGGACACAAGTGACGTGGATTTGCCTGAAACTGCCCCTCAACCAAGCACAACCGCAGATTTGAGAACTGGAACTTTGGCCCACATGGCGGATTATGCCTTACGTATCCTCAAAAGGGACACACGCATAACTAAAATGATGAATGATGACGATTACTGGTTGGCCTGCCTCCTTGATCCTCGCTATAAAGGCAAATTGCAAAATATAATGCCACATGAGAACTTGGAACTAATATTAGCAACCAAACAATCAACTCTTGTTGACCGTTTGCTTCTGGCATTCCCTGCACACAGCGCCCGTGATCGTTCTCACACGAGCTGCAAGGGCCAGCAGACCAGAGGAGTTAGAGGGGCAGAAATCAGAAGTGGCGTTGGCCAGAGGGGTTTTCTGACCATGTTGTGGAGTGATTTTGTTATGACCGCAGACAGGACAGGTACTGCAGCATCAATTCAAAGTGACAGGAGACAACATTTGTCCAGTATGGTTACAAACTATTTTTCATCCCTTATAGATGTTCTCCCTCAACCGTCATTCCCATTTGATTACTGGGCATCAAAATTAGACACCTGGCCAGAATTGGCAGAATATGCATTGCAGGAGCTTGCTTGCCCGGCAGCTAGTGTCCTATCAGGAAGAGTATTCAGTGCTGCAGGTTCAATACTAACAGAAAAAAGGACTCGTCTGGCTACCCAAAATGTAGATGATCTAACCTTCATTAAAATGAACCACAACTGGATTTCGAAATCTTTTGCCCCACCTTGCCCGGCTGACACCTAGCTTTCCTATGAAAAGGTCTTGCCTGTGGACTATTCTGAATGCCTTTTCCAATCTCGTAATTTTCTGCACCTGATTGTCCAGCATACGACATGTTTACACCTCACTAAATGGCCAAACTCCCCACACGGGGCCGTGGTATCGACACTTGGCGACAGCACCCGTGAGAGTGCAGTTTGTCTGAAGAGGTGGGTGAGCCCGCTTTTGGTCGACGGCACTGCCACTGGGTCCCTCCTAGTACAATAAAGTGTCTCTGGCGGTGGTGGTGCGCACCCAACGTCAGACACACCGTTGTAATATGAGGGGCCCTGGGCCTGTACCGCCGGCCACAAGACAGTTTCCCCCCACCCCAGCTCAAACAGTGCTCTACCACTTGCAAAATTATCTCACAGCTCCACCAATGTTTAGTCTATGCGCTGACATCCTTCAATGCCTGCCACTGACAATACCATTGTATTGACATTTTTGTTATGTTAGGCCTTCGATGCCTGTCTGCGGTCACTCCTTCCACTAGGCCTCCACTGACCACACCACTGCTGCCCGTGTACCCCTGGAACCAATTTAAAATTGCCTACAGCCATGTGTTATTATTTTAGGCCTTCGATGCCTGTCTGCGGTCACTCCTTCCACTAGGCCTCTACTGACCACACCACTGCTGCCAGTGTACCCCTGGAACCAATTTAAAATTGCCTACAGCCAGCCCAATTTTTTTATTTTAGGCCTTTGATGCCTGTCTGCGGTCCATTCTTTCAACTACTACTACACTGACCAGGGCACTGCTGCCCGTGTACCCCCGGAACCAATTTAAAATTGCCTACAGCCATGTGTTATTATTTTAGGCCTTTGATGCCTGTCTGCGGTCACTCCTTCCACTAGGCCTCCACTGACCACACCACTGCTGCCCGTGTACCCCTGGAACCAATTTAAAATTGCCTACAGCCAGCCCAATTTTTTTATTTTAGGCCTTCGATGCCTGTCTGCGGTCCATTCTTTCAACTACTACTACACTGACCAGGTCACTGCTGCCCGTGTACCCCTGGAACCAATTTAAAATTGCCTACAGCCATGTGTTATTATTTTAGGCCTTCGATGCCTGTCTGCGGTCACTCCTTCCACTAGGCCTCCACTGACCACACCACTGCTGCCCGTGTACCCCTGGAACCAATTTAAAATTGCCTACAGCCATGTGTTATTATTTTAGGCCTTCGATGCCTGTCTGCGGTCACTCCTTCCACTAGGCCTCCACTGACCACACCACTGCTGCCCGTGTACCCCTGGAACCAATTTAAAATTGCCTACAGCCAGCCCAATTTTTTTATTTTAGGCCTTCGATGCCTGTCTGCGGTCCATTCTTTCAACTACTACTACACTGACCAGGGCACTGCTGCCCGTGTACCCCTGGAACCAATTTAAAATTGCCTACAGCCATGTGTTATTATTTTAGGCCTTCGATGCCTGTCTGCGGTCACTCCTTCCACTAGGCCTCCACTGACCACACCACTGCTGCCCGTGTACCCCTGGAACCAATTTAAAATTGCCTACAGCCATGTGTTATAATGTTAGGCCTTCGATGCCTGTCTGCGGTCACTCCTTCCACTAGGCCTCCACTGACCACACCACTGCTGTCCGTGTACCCCTGGAACCAATTTAAAATTGCCTACAGCCATGTGTTATTATTTTAGGCCTTCGATGCCTGTCTGCGGTCACTCCTTCCACTAGGCCTCCACTGACCACACCACTGCTGCCCGTGTACCCCTGGAACCAATTTAAAATTGCCTACAGCCAGCCCAATTTTTTTATTTTAGGCCTTCGATGCCTGTCTGCGGTCCATTCTTTCAACTACTACTACACTGACCAGGTCACTGCTGCCCGTGTACCCATGGAACCAATTTAAAATTGCCTACAGCCATGTGTTATTATTTTAGGCCTTCGATGCCTGTCTGCGGTCACTCCTTCCACTAGGCCTCCACTGACCACACCACTGCTGCCCGTGTACCCCTGGAACCAATTTAAAATTGCCTACAGCCATGTGTTATTATTTTAGGCCTTCGATGCCTGTCTGCGGTCACTCCTTCCACTAGGCCTCCACTGACCACACCACTGCTGCCCGTGTACCCCTGGAACCAATTTAAAATTGCCTACAGCCATGTGTTATTATTTTAGGCCTTCGATGCCTGTCTGCGGTCACTCCTTCCACTAGGCCTCCACTGACCACACCACTGCTGCCCGTGTACCCCTGGAACCAATTTAAAATTGCCTACAGCCATGTGTTATTATTTTAGGCCTTCGATGCCTGTCTGCGGTCACTCCTTCCACTAGGCCTCCACTGACCACACCACTGCTGCCCGTGTACCCCTGGAACCAATTTAAAATTGCCTACAGCCAGCCCAATTTTTTTATTTTAGGCCTTCGATGCCTGTCTGCGGTCCATTCTTTCAACTACTACTACACTGACCAGGTCACTGCTGCCCGTGTACCCCTGGAATCAATTTAAAATTGCCTACAGCCATGTGTTATTATTTTAGGCCTTCGATGCCTGTCTGCGGTCACTCCTTCCACTAGGCCTCCACTGACCACACCACTGCTGCCCGTGTACCCCTGGAACCAATTTAAAATTGCCTACAGCCAGCCCAATTTTTTTATTTTAGGCCTTCGATGCCTGTCTGCGGTCCATTCTTTCAACTACTACTACACTGACCAGGGCACTGCTGCCCGTGTACCCCTGGAACCAATTTAAAATTGCCTACAGCCATGTGTTATTATTTTAGGCCTTCGATGCCTGTCTGCGGTCACTCCTTCCACTAGGCCTCCACTGACCACACCACTGCTGCCCGTGTACCCCTGGAACCAATTTAAAATTGCCTACAGCCATGTGTTATAATTTTAGGCCTTCGATGCCTGTCTGCGGTCACTCCTTCCACTAGGCCTCCACTGACCACACCACTGCTGTCCGTGTACCCCTGGAACCAATTTAAAATTGCCTACAGCCATGTGTTATTATTTTAGGCCTTTGATGCCTGTCTGCGGTCACTCCTTCCACTAGGCCTCCACTGACCACACCACTGCTGCCCGTGTACCCCTGGAACCAATTTAAAATTGCCTACAGCCATGTGTTATTATTTTAGGCCTTCGATGCCTGTCTGCGGTCACTCCTTCCACTAGGCCTCCACTGACCACACCACTGCTGCCCGTGTACCCCTGGAACCAATTTAAAATTGCCTACAGCCATGTGTTATTATTTTAGGCCTTCGATGCCTGTCTGCGGTCACTCCTTCCACTAGGCCTCCACTGACCACACCACTGCTGCCCGTGTACCCCTGGAACCAATTTAAAATTGCCTACAGCCATGTGTTATTATTTTAGGCCTTCGATGCCTGTCTGCGGTCACTCCTTCCACTAGGCCTCCACTGACCACACCACTGCTGCCCGTGTACCCCTGGAACCAATTTAAAATTGCCTACAGCCATGTGTTATTATTTTAGGCCTTCGATGCCTGTCTGCGGTCACTCCTTCCACTAGGCCTCCACTGACCACACCACTGCTGCCCGTGTACCCCTGGAACCAATTTAAAATTGCCTACAGCCATGTGTTATTATTTTAGGCCTTCGATGCCTGTCTGCGGTCACTCCTTCCACTAGGCCTCCACTGACCACACCACTGCTGCCCGTGTACCCCTGGAACCAATTTAAAATTGCCTACAGCCATGTGTTATTATTTTAGGCCTTCGATGCCTGTCTGCGGTCACTCCTTCCACTAGGCCTCCACTGACCACACCACTGCTGCCCGTGTACCCCTGGAACCAATTTAAAATTGCCTACAGCCAGCCCAATTTTTTTATTTTAGGCCTTCGATGCCTGTCTGCGGTCCATTCTTTCAACTACTACTACACTGACCAGGTCACTGCTGCCCGTGTACCCCTGGAACCAATTTAAAATTGCCTACAGCCATGTGTTATTATTTTAGGCCTTCGATGCCTGTCTGCGGTCACTCCTTCCACTAGGCCTCCACTGACCACACCACTGCTGCCCGTGTACCCCTGGAACCAATTTAAAATTGCCTACAGCCATGTGTTATTATTTTAGGCCTTCGATGCCTGTCTGCGGTCACTCCTTCCACTAGGCCTCCACTGACCACACCACTGCTGCCCGTGTACCCCTGGAACCAATTTAAAATTGCCTACAGCCAGCCCAATTTTTTTATTTTAGGCCTTCGATGCCTGTCTGCGGTCCATTCTTTCAACTACTACTACACTGACCAGGGCACTGCTGCCCGTGTACCCCTGGAACCAACATCAGAAAATATAAAAATAAGTATTTTGCTTACAAAAAAGAAAATACTGGAGAGATATCAAATGCAGACATTTTAACATTAAAAACAAACACACAACTAAAATCTGGTACAGTACTAAAAATGGCCACCAGCTACAATTACTTTCTCCTGCAAGTAGTTAACTGAAAGGTTTTTTAAATTGAAAACACACATATGGCATCCACCGAGTGTTGTCCTGTCGCGTCTTCTTTATATTATTGCCGAGAAGATGCAAAACAATGAAAATAATAAAATCATTAATTACCAAAATAATAGAGAAAGTCAACACCACATTGCAAATAAACATTCATTCCAAATAAAGAAGCAGGGCGCGTCCGAGGGTGAGTATATAACTAATAAGAATATAATCACCCTCGGACGCGCAATGCTTATTTCCAACAGCCTTCCTTCCTAAGAATCAGCCCTTCCGTGGTGTAGAGAGACGTTGTGTTACACTCCAAGGTGTTCCCCAGGTTGCCTTTCCTGAGCTTCGATCTTCCGGCTCTCGTTTAGTAGTTGTTGGAAACTACGCTGCATTAGGCCTTCAAATTGGGTATGGGGTGTAGAGAGATGGTGTGTTCCACTCCAAGGTGTTCCCCAGGTTGCCTTTCCTGAGCTTCGATCTTCCGGCTCTCGTTTAGTAGTTCTTGGAAACTACACTGCATTAGGCCTTCAAATTGGGTATGGGGTGTAGAGAGATGGTGTGTTCCACTCCAAGGTGTTCCCCAGGTTGCCTTTCCTGAGCTTCGATCTTCCGGCTCTCGTTTAGTAGTTCTTGGAAACTACACTGCATTAGGCCTTCAAATTGGGTATGGGGTGTAGAGAGAGGGTGTGTTACACTCCAAGGTGTTCCCCAGGTTGCCTTTCCTGAGCTTCGATCTTCATGCTCTCGTTTAGTAGTTGTCGGAAACTACGCTGCATTAGGCCTACAAATTGGGTATGGGGTGTAGAGAGAGGGTTTGTTACACTCCAAGGTGTTCCCCAGGTTGCCTTTCCTGAGCTTCGATCTTCCGGCTCTCGTTTAGTAGTTGTTGGAAACTACGCTGCATTAGGCCTTCAAATTGGGTATGGGGTGTAGAGAGAGGGTGTGTTACACTCCAAGGTGTTCCCCAGGTTGCCTTTCCTGAGCTTCGATCTTCCGGCTCTCGTTTAGTAGTTCTTGGAAACTACACTGCATTAGGCCTTCAAATTGGGTATGGGGTGTAGAGAGAGGGTGTGTTACACTCCAAGGTGTTCCCCAGGTTGCCTTTCCTGAGCTTCGATCTTCCGGCTCTCGTTTAGTAGTTCTTGGAAACTACACTGGATTAGGCCTACAAATTGGGTATGGGGTGGAGAGAGATGGTGTGTTACACTCCAAGGTGTTCCCCAGGTTTCCTTGCCATTGCTTCGGTCTTCCGACTCTCGTTTAGTAGTTGTAGAAAAGTACACTGCATTAGGCCTACAAAATGGGTATGGGGTGGAGAGAGATGGTGTGTTACACTCCAAGGTGTTTCCCAGGTTGCCTTTCCTGAGCTTCGATCTTCCGGCTCTCGCTTAGTAGTTCTTGGAAACTACACTGCATTAGGCCTACAAATTGGGTATGGGGTGGAGAGAGATGGTGTGTTACACTCCAAGGTGTTCCCCAGGTTTCCTTGCCATTGCTTCGGTCTTCCGACTCTCGTTTAGTAGTTGTAGAAAATTACACTGCATTAGGCCTACAAAATGGGTATGGGGTGGAGAGAGATGGTGTGTTACACTCCAAGGTGTTCCCCAGGTTGCCTTTCCTGAGCTTCTATCTTCAGGCTCTCATTAAATTGTGGTTAAATGGAACAACTGCATTTGGCGTACTAGTTGGTTTGGGGCCTACTATCGGTGTCTGCCACTCCTTGCTGTTCTCCTGAAATTCCATTTTCAGGCTCTCGTTAAGTAGTTGTTAATGATAGACTGCATTTGGCCTACTAGTTGGGTTGGGGCCTACTATCGGTGTCTGCCACTCCTTGCTGTTCTCCTCCACTGAACAAAGCTGTGCCGCCTGTTTACTACGGTTGCCAATTTTGAACTGCATTTCGACTACTTACTGATTTGGCCCTACTCTCTGTGTCAGCCTCTCATTCCAGTTGTCCTCCACTGCAATGCCCCCTGGTTATTCCTGTGTTACTAATTTTGAACTGCATTTAGCCCACTTTATTCTTTGGGCCTATATCTGTGTTTCCACTTCATCGTGCCCATTGCCCAGCCAGTGATAGATGAGTCTGCTGGTACATTGACCCATAACGCAACATTCCCCGTGCATGCTACACAACAACATTGTGACCCTGCTGAAAGTCAGGTTGCTCTTCCCGCATACCATACCACCTTACACGGGGACAAAGAGGAAGGTGCAGATGAAAGTGCAGGTTCCTTCATCAGGTGGGGGGAGGAATACTAGTTGGCGACGTCACTGGCACAGGGCCTCTCATAGTACGCAAAAGTGTTGCTGCCGGTGGGAGGCGCCCCCGCCGTGCAAACACACCGCTGTACTTTGAGGGGCCCTGTGCCAGTGCCAATGCCAACAAGTGGGCCCCCCCTGCTTGCTCAGGATCACAGCACTTGCAAAGTTGAAATACTTACCTCTCCCTGCTCCACTGCCGTGACGTGGTCCAGATTTCCTGGGCCCACTAATTACTTGAACCAGCCCTACCCCACACAACTTTAGCCAAATGACCCCCAATTTCAAATGCCTTCCAATTATTATAAGGTAAATTACGCTTGACAAGCTTCATTAAGAAGAATGGATGGTTTTGACATTAAAATGGGCACTCTAGGTGTTTTCCTGGCCCCCACTCACTGCCGACTATGCTGCCCCATTGACTTGCATTGGGTTTCGTGTTTCGGTCGATCCCGACTTTACGTCATAATCGGCCGATTTCACTCGACCCGACTTTTGAGATAGTCGGGTTTCGCGAAACCCGGCTCGACTCTAAAAAGGTCAAGGTCGCTCAACTCTAATGACGATTACTGGTTGGCCTGCCTCCTTAATCCTCGATATAAAGGCAAATTGCAAAATATAATGCCACATGACAACTTGGAAATAATATTAGCAACCAAACAATCAACTCTTGTTGACCGTTTGCTTCTGACATTCCCTGCACACAGCGCCCGTGATCGTTCTCACACGAGCTGCAGGGGCCAGCAGACCAGAGGTGTTAGAGGGGCAGAAATCAGAAGTGGCGTTGGCCAGAGGGGTTTTCTGACCAGGTTGTGGAGTGATTTTGCTATGACCGCAGACAGGACAGGTACTGCAGCATCAATTCAAAGTGACAGGAGACAACATTTGTCCAGTATGGTTACAAACTATTTTTCATCCCTTATCGACGTTCTCCCTCAACCGTCATTCCCATTTGATTACTGGGCATCCAAATTAGACACCTGGCCAGAATTGGCAGAATATGCATTGCAGGAGCTTGCTTGCCCGGCAGCTAGTGTCCTATCAGAAAGAGTATTCAGTGCTGCAGGTTCAATACTAACAGAAAAAAGGACTCGTCTGGCTACCCAAAATGTAGATGATCTAACCTTCATTAAAATGAACCACAACTGGATTTCGAAATCTTTTGCCCCACCTTGCCCGGCTGACACCTAGCTTTCCTATGAAAAGGTCTTGCCTGTGGACTATTCTGAATGACTTTTCCAATCTCGTAATTTTCTGCACCTGATTGTCCAGCATACGACATGTTTACACCTCACTAAATGGCCAAACTCCCCACACGGGGCCATGGTATCGCCACTTGGCGCCAGCACCCGTGAGAGTGCTGTTTGTCTGAAGAGGTGGGTGTGCCCGCTTTTGGTCGACGACACTGCCACTGGGTCCCTCATAGTACAATAAAGTGTCTCTGGCGGTGGTGGTGCGCACCCAACGTCAGACACACCGTTGTAATATGAGGGGCCCTGGGCCTGTACCGCCGGCCACAAGACAGTTCCCCCCCCCCCCCAGCTCAAACAGTGCTCTACCACTTGCAAAATTATCTCTCACAGCTCCACCAATGTTTAGTCTATGCGCTGACATCCTTCAATGCCTGGCACTGACAATACCATTGTATTGACATTTTTGTTATGTTAGGCCTTCGAAGCCTGTCTGCGGTCCCTCCTTCCACTAGGCCTCCACTGACCATTGTACTGCTGCCCGTGTACCCCTGGAACCAATTAAATTGCCAACAGCCCTATTTTTTTATGTTAGGCCTTCGAAGCCTGTCTGCGGTCCCTCCTTCCACTAGGCCTCCACTGACCACACCACTGCTGCCCGTGTACCCCTGGAACCAATTTAAAATTGCCGACAGCCAGCCCAATTTTATTATGTTAGGCCTTCGAAGTCTGTCTGCGGTCCGTTCTTTCTACTACTACTACACTGACCAGGCCACTACTGCCCGTGTTCCCTTGGAACCAATTTAAAATTGCCTACAGCCATCTGTTATTATGTTAGGCCTTCGATGCCTGTTTGCGGTCACTCCTTCCACTAGGCCTCCACTGACCACACCACTGCTGCCCGTGTACCCCTGGAACCAACTGGAACCAATTTAAAATTGCCTACAGCCAGCCCAATTTTTTTTATTTTAGGCCTTCGATGCCTGTCTGCGGTCCGTTCTTTCTACTACTACTACACTGACCAGGCCACTGCTGCCCGTGTTCCCCTGGAACCAATTTAAAATTGCCTACAGCCATGTGTTATTATGTTAGGCCTTCGATGCCTGTCTGCGGTCACTCCTTCCACTAGGCCTCCACTGACCACACCACTGCTGCCCGTGTACCCCTGGAACCAATTTAAAATTGCCTACAGCCAGCCCAATTTTATTGTGTTAGGCCTTCGAAGCCTGTCTGCGGTCCGTTCTTTCTACTACTACTACACTGACCAGGCCACTGCTGCCCGTGTTCCCCTGGAACCAATTTAAAATTACCTACAGCCATGTGTTATTATGTTAGGCCTTCGATGCCTGTCTGCGGTCACTCCTTCCACTAGGCCTCCACTGACCACACCACTGCTGCCCGTGTACCCCTGGAACCAATTTTAAATTGCCAACAGCCCTATTTTTTTATGTGAGGCCTTCGAAGCCTGTCTGCGGTCCCTCCTTCCACTAGGCCTCCACTGACCATTGTACTGCTGCCCTTGTACCACTGGAACCAATTTTAAATTGCCAACAGCCCTATTTTTTTATGTTAGGCCTTCGAAGCCTGTCTGCGGTCACTCCTTCCACTAGGCCTCCACTGACCACACCACTGCTGCCCGTGTACCCCTGGAACCAATTTAAAATTGCCGACAGCCAGCCCAATTTTATTATGTTAGGCCTTCTAAGCCTGTCTGCGGTCCGTTCTTTCTACTACTACTACACTGACCAGGCCACTGCTGCCCGTGTTCCCCTGGAACCAATTTAAAATTGCCTACAGCCATCTGTTATTATGTTAGGCCTTCGATGCCTGTTTGCGGTCACTCCTTCCACTAGGCCTCCACTGACCACACCACTGCTGCCCGTGTACCCCTTGAACCAATTTAAAATTGCCTACAGCCAGCCCAATTTTTTTATTTTAGGCCTTCGATGCCTGTCTGCGGTCCGTTCTTTCTACTACTACTACACTGACCAGGCCACTGCTGCCCGTGTTCCCCTGGAACCAATTTAAAATTGCCTACAGCCATGTGTTATTATGTTAGGCCTTCGATGCCTGTCTGCGGTCACTCCTTCCACTAAGCCTCCACTGACCACACCACTGCTGCCCGTGTACCCCTGGAACCAATTTAAAATTGCCTACAGCCAGCCCAATTTTATTATGTTAGGCCTTCGAAGCCTGTCTGCGGTCCGTTCTTTCTACTACTACTACACTGACCAGGCCACTGCTGCCCGTGTTCCCCTGGAACCAATTTAAAATTGCCTACAGCCATGTGTTATTATGTTAGGCCTTCGATGCCTGTCTGCGGTCACTCCTTCCACTAGGCCTCCACTGACCACACCACTGCTGCCCGTGTACCCCTGGAACCAATTTAAAATTGCCTACAGCCAGCCCAATTTTTTTATGTTAGGCCTTCGAAGCCTGTCTGCGGTCCGTTCTTTCTACTACTACTACACTGACCAGGCCAGTGCTGCCCGTGTTCCCCTGGAACCAATTTAAAATTGCCTACAGCCATGTGTTATTATGTTAGGCCTTCGATGCCTGTCTGCGGTCACTCCTTCCACCAGGCCTCCACTGACCACACCACTGCTGCCCGTGTACCCCTGGAACCAATTTAAAATTGCCTACAGCCAGCCCAATTTTTTTATGTTAGGCCTTCGAAGCCTGTCTGCGGTCCGTTCTTTCTACTACTACTACACTGACCAGGCCACTGCTGCCCGTGTTCCCCTGGAACCAATTTAAAATTGCCTACAGCCATGTGTTATTATGTTAGGCCTTCGATGCCTGTCTGCGGTCACTCCTTCCACTAGCCCTCCACTGACCACACCACTGCTGCCCGTGTACCCCTGGAACCAATTTAAAATTGCCTACAGCCATCTGTTATTATGTTAGGCCTTCGAAGCCTGTCTGCGGTCCTTCCTTCCAATAGTTCTCCACTGACCAGACCAATGCTGGCCGTGTACCCCTGGAACCCAGCTGAAAGTGCATGGAGCCTCCTTTTTTTCTTTGTTTTATATTTAGAAAGCCCAGATGAACTACGCTGTGCAACGGTTCAAGCTACCCAGTCGACATTTCTTTTGCGAGAAAAGCCATCCCAGCCCTCCAGCGGCATGAAAAAGTCTGCATTGTCATAGCACTCAGGCAATCAAACAGTAGAAAGGTGCACCTGACAAGAGACGCATGGACCAGTAGGCATGTCCACAAAAAGTTACGTGTCCATTACGGCGCACTGGGTTAATGTGTTGGCTGCATGGTCCACAGGGGACAGCCTACAAAGTCTGTCTGCAGTCCCTAATTCCAATTTTCCTCCGCTGACCACACCACTGCTGCCCGTGTACCCCTGGAACCAATTTTACAGTGTCTACAGCCTAATTTTGTTATGTTAGGCCTACTACGCCTGTCTGCGGTCCCTCCTTCCAATACTCGTCCACTGACCACACCACTGCTGCCCGTGGACCCCTGGAACCTATTTTTAATTGCATAGAGCATCCTTTTTTTAATAGTAGGCGTACAAAGTCTGTCTGCGGTCCACTATTGAAATTGTCCTCCACTGCCCAGAGCACTGCTGCTTGTGTACCCCTGTAACTTTTTTAAGCTGCAGTGAGCCACATTTTTGGTTTAAGTCCTACTACCTGTGTCTGTCTGCGCCACTCAATTCAGCTGTGTTCCTTTGAAAAAAGCTGAGCGTCAATAGTCTTGTTTTCAGCCTCTAGGAATTTTAAAACTGCATTGGGGGTACAACTTTGGTAGGGCCTACTAACGGTGTCTGCCTCCCCAAGGTGTGCCCCAGGTTTCCTCGCCATTGCTTCGATCTTAATGCTCTCGTTTAGTAGTTGTTGGAAACTACACTGCATTAGGCCTACATATTGGGTATGGGGTGTAGAGAGATGGTGTGTTCCACTCCAAGGTGTTCCCCAGGTTTCCTCTCCATTGCTTCGATCTTCATGCTCTCGTTTAGTAGTTGTTGGAAACTACACTGCATTAGGCCTACAAATTGGGTATGGGGTGTAGAGAGATGGTGTGTTCCACTCCAAGGTGTTCCCCAGGTTTCCTCTCCATTGCTTCGATCTTCATGCTCTCGTTTAGTAGTTGTTGGAAACTACACTGCATTAGGCCTACAAATTGGGTATGGGGTGTAGAGAGATGGTGTGTTCCACTCCAAGGTGTTCCCCAGGTTTCCTCTCCATTGCTTCGATCTTCATGCTCTCGTTTAGTAGTTGTTGGAAACTACACTGCATTAGGCCTACAAATTGGGTATGGGGTGTAGAGAGATGGTGTGTTCCACTCCAAGGTGTTCCCCAGGTTTCCTCTCCATTGCTTCGATCTTCATGCTCTCGTTTAGTAGTTGTTGGAAACTACACTGCATTAGGCCTACAAATTGGGTATGGGGTGTAGAGAGATGGTGTGTTCCACTCCAAGGTGTTCCCCAGGTTTCCTCTCCATTGCTTCGATCTTCATGCTCTCGTTTAGTAGTTGTTGGAAACTACGCTGCATTAGGCCTACAAATTGGGTATGGGGTGTAGAGAGATGGTGTGTTCCACTCCAAGGTGTTCCCCAGGTTTCGTCCACATTGCTTCGGTCTTCCGACTCTCGTTTAGTAGTTGTAGAAAACTACACTGCATTAGGCCTACAAATTGGGTATGGGGTGTAGAGAGACGGTGTGTTACACTCCAAGGTGTTCCCCAGGTTTCGTCCACATTGCTTCGATCTTCCGACTCTCGTTTAGTAGTTGTTGAAAACTACACTGCATTAGGCCTACAAATTGGGTATGGGGTGTAGAGAGATGGTGTGTTACACTCCAAGGTGTTCTCCAGGTTGCCTTTCCTGAACTTCTATCTTCAGGCTCTCATTAAATTGTGGTTAAATGGAACAACTGCATTTGGCGTACTAGTTGGTTTGGGGCCTACTATCGGTGTCTGCCACTCCTTGCTGTTCTCCTGGTTTCCTGTCCTGAAATTCCATTTTCAGGCTCTCGTTACGTAGTTGTTAATGTTAGACTGCATTTGGCCTACTAGTTGGGTTGGGGCCTACTATCGGTGTCTGCCACTCCTTGCTGTTCTCCTCCACTGAACAAAGCTGTGCCGCCTGTTTACTACGGTTGCCAATTTTGAACTGCATTTCGACTACTTACTGATTTGGGCCTACTCTCTGTGTCAGCCTCTCATTCCAGTTGTCCTCCACTGCAATGCCCCCTGGTTAGTCCTGTGTTACCAATTTTGAACTGCATTTAGCCAACTTTATTCTTTGGGCCTATATCTGTGTTTCCTCCTCATCCTGCCCATTGCCCAGCCAGTGATAGATGAGTCTGCTGGTACATTGACCCATAACGCAAAATTCCCCGTGCACGCTACACAGCAAGATTGTGACCCTGCTGAAAGTCAGGTTCCTCTTCCCGCATACCATACCACCTTACACGGGGACAAAGAGGAAGGTGCAGATGAAAGTGCAGGTTCCTTCATCAGGTGGGGGGAGGAATACTAGTTGGCGACGTCACTGGCACAGGGCCTCTCATAGTACGCAAAAGTGTTGCTGCCGGTGGGAGGCGCCCCCGCCGTGCAAACACACCGCTGTACTTTGAGGGGCCCTGTGCCAGTGCCAATGCCAACGAGTGGGCCCCCCCCTGCTTGCTCAGGATCACAGCACTTGCAAAGTTGAAATACTTACCTCTCCCTGCTCCACTGCCGTGGCGTGGTCCAGATTTACTGGGCCCACTAATTACTTGAACCAGCCCTACCCCCCACAACTTTAGCCAAATGACCCCCAATTTCAAATGCCTTCCAATTATTATAAGCTAAATTACGATTGACAATCTTCTGTAACAAGAATGGATGTTTTTGCCATTAAAATGGGCAGTGTAGGTGTTTTCCTGGCCTCCACTCACTGCCGACCATGCTCCCCCATTGACTTGCATTGGGTTTCGTGTTTCGGGCGATACCCAACTTTTCGCCATAATCGGCCGATTCCACTCGACTCGACTTCTAAGATAGTCGGGTTTCGCGAAACACGACTCGACTCTAAAAAGGTCAAGGTCGCTCAACCCTACTAACTACCCCTAAAGATAGAAGCAGGAAAACTATTTTGCCTCAGAGGAAATCCCCAAAGGATAGATTAGCCCCCCACAAATAATGACTGTGAGTGGAGAGGGAAAAGACATACACAGAATGAAACCAGAATGAGCACAGGAGGCCAGTCTAGCTAGATAGATAGGACAGGATGGAATACTGTGCGGTCAGTATAAAACACTACAAAAATCCACGCAGAGTTTACTAAAAACTCCACACCTGACTAAAGGTGTGGAGGGTAAATCTGGTTCCCAGAGCTTCCAGCAAGACAGAATTAATTCATACTGATAAGCTGGACAAACATAGAAAACACAGAACGGATAAGTCCACAATCTGTGGACAGAAAAGCGCAAGCAAGAACTTAGCTTAGCTGAACTGGTCAGGATAACAGGGAAATCCAAAGAGATGTGAATCCAACCAGAAACCATTTACAAGTGGCACAAGCTGAAGAAAAAGCCAGGCTTAAATAGCCGAGCAGAAACGACGATCAGGTGGAAGCAGCTGAAGACAGCTAACTCCAAGGAGCAGCCATACCACTAGAAACCACAAGAGGGAGCCCAAGAGCAGAACTCACAAAAGTGCCACTTACAACCACCGGAGGGAGCCCAAGAGCGGAATTCACAACAGGCTCCTTCCTTTGCGGTTCTCTGTGTTAGAAAAAATTTGCGTTCAGCTTTTTTGCACACTGAGGTGGTTTCGGAGAAGTTGTGTAAGGAATTGGCGCTGGGGTGCATGGCGGGCCCCTTTGAAAGGGCTCCGTTTGAGGACTTAGTTGTTTTCCCTTTGGGGGTAGTCCCTAAGAAGGAGGCAGGCAAATTTCGCCTGATTCAGCACTTGTCCTATCCCAGGGGTCTGTCGGAAAATGACGGAATTGATCCTGATCTTTGTTCGGTGGTGTACGCATCTTTTGATGAGGCTGTGGTGTGGGTGCAGAAATGCGGGAAAGGCGCTCTTCTTGCCAAGACGGACATTGAATCCGCTTTCCGTTTGTTACCGGTTCAACCGTCTAGTGTTAGACTTCTTGGTTGCTTTAGGGAGGATCGCTTCTTTGTTGATAGATGTTTGCCCATGGGCTGTTCGCTATCTTGTGCCCTGTTCGAGGCGTTTAGTTCATTTTTTGAATGGGTGGTGCGGGACGTTTCTGGTTGCGATTTGGTTCTGCATTATTTAGACGATTTCTTGTGCATCAACCCGGCTGGGTCTGACTGTTGTGCTAGGATTTTGAGCGTAATCGAATGGGTGGCTTTTCGCTTTGGCGTTCCGCTGGCTCCTGGTAAGACAGAGGGCCCGAGCACGTGTTTATCTTTTTTAGGTATCGTCATCGATACGGTAGTTTCGATTACCCGAGGACAAATTGGCAGGCCTTCGGGATGATGTGCGGCGGGCGGTTCGCCTGCGAAAATTGCCGTTGCGAGAGTTGCAATCGCTGCTAGGGAAACTTAATTTTGCTTGTCGAATCATGCCGATGGGTAGAATTTTTTCTAGGAGGTTGGCTAGTGCTACGGCGGGAGTTAAGGCTTCCCACCATTTCGTACGGCTAGCGGCGGAGCACAAGGAGGACTTGGCAGTTTGGAGCGAATTTTTGAAGAACTATAATGGCAGGTCCTTGCTTATGGAAGGTGTGATCGACAATGAGTCTTTGGACTTATTTACTGATGCAGCAGGTGGGTCGGGTTTTGGAGCGTACTTTCAGGGACAATGGTGTGCGTCAAAATGGCCAGCGAGTTGGATTTCTTCTGGTTTGGTTCGGAACATCGCGCTTTTGGAGATTTTTCCCATTTTGGTAGCCGTGCATTTGTGGCAAGGGATCTTTTGGAACAGGTGGGTTCACTTTCATTGCGATAACATGGGGGTGGTTTGCGCGATTGACAGCTTGTCCGCATCATCGCCTCTGGTGGTGTGTGTGTTACGGCAGTTCGTATTGTTGTGTCTGACTCTGAATGCACACGTCACAGCGTCGCATGTGCCTGGAGTTCATAATTCCATCGCTGACTCTCTTTCTCGTTTACAGTTCGATTGTTTTCGGTCGTTGGCCCCGGAAGCAGAGATGGTCGGGTTGGAGTGCCCTCCGGAACTTTGGCTAGTGGTATCCGGGACGCTGAGGCATTGATTAAGGCGTTGTTGGCTCCCAGAACTTGGGAGTCTTATCAGACAATTTGGCGTGAGTGGGAGGATTTGTTATCGGCGGCGTCTTGTGGGTAGAGCCAACAGGATCAGGTGGGGATTTTGCTGTCATGGTTAAGTCGGGGGGCATCGGTTGGATGGTCGTCTTCTAAGGTGTCAAGAGTCATGGCGGCTTTGGCATTTGGTTTCAAATTGCAGGGTCAATATGCTATCACCAAGTTCTTTTTTGTGCAGTGGGCAGTAAAAGGTTTCAGGCGGCGGCCTGAAAAAATGGATTCGAGGCGGCCGGTTTCCTTCAATGTTTTAGAAAAGCTGGGCGAGGTCTTGTCATCTTTGTGTTTCTCGGTTTTTGAGCTTTGTTTGTTTCGGCTGGCCGTTTCGGTTGCTTTTTTGGGGCGTTTCGACTGGGCGAGTTGGTAGCACCTAGCAAACAGATGACAGGGGGCCTGATGGCCAGGGATGTGTTTTTGGCTGACGGTCAGGTGGAGCTGTGGTTGCAGTGATCAAAATCGGATCAGGAAGGCCGGGGTAGTAGAATCGTTTTGGGTTCAGTCGCAGGTTCTACTATGTGTCCGGTCGCTTGTCTTCACAGTTTTTGGGGCCTTCAACCTAGGCGAGATCAGTCGTTGTTATGCCATCAAGACGGTTCCTGCTTGTCTCGCTATCAGTTCACGGCGGTTTTTAAAAAGGCTATTGCGTTGTTGGGTTTGGATGGGGCCTGTTTTGCCCCTCATTCTTTTCGGATAGGAGCCGCGACCGAGGTGGCACGAAAATTGAACTGCATTACTGCACTAGAAATATGAAAAATGAGAGCGTTGATGAGAGAGATGCCCTAATGTGGCTACCAGGTACACATAAAATTGGCCATTTTTATGCGCTAAACGCTCTCATTTTTCATATTTCTGGTGCAGTAATGCAGTTCAATTTTCGTGTTTCATGTTTGCATGTTTTAGCGCTGCAGTGTGCTGCCTTATTTACTTAACTATATATGAGTTGGCAACTTTAGGTTCAGCACCTGTTCACACTTAGTCTACGTTTGGATGTGACGGTCAGGTTTTTGAAATGTATTCTCTAGCCTTCTGATTGAGCATTCCGCCTCCTAGCCACATGTGTTTTAATTACAGCAGGTCCCATACCCCTCCACAGAGAGAGAGAATTTTAGTCTAAGAAGAGGTTTCACATGTACCCATTCAGATGGAGACGTTTATTCTCAGCGAGGAAAGGCAAGTTTAGGACCTGGTATAAGAGAGATGCCCTAATGTGGCTACCAGGTACACATAAAATTTCAGCATACCAGGTACACATAAAATTCTCAGCAAGGAAAGGCAAGTTTAGGACCTGGTATAAGAGAGATGCCCTAATGTGGCTACCAGGTACACATAAAATTGCAGCATACCAGGTACACATAAAATTCTCAGCGAGGAAAGGCAAGTTTAGGACCTGGTATAAGAGAGATGCCCTAATGTGGCTACCAGGTACACACTGCGCTGCAGTGTGCTGCCTTATTTACTTAACTATATACGAGTTGGCAACTTTAGGTTCAGCACCTGTTCACACTTAGTCTATGTTTGGATGTGACAGTCAGATTTTTGAAATGTATGGCCTTGCTTAATACACCTTCATTGAGCAAGGCTGTGCCCAACTAGTCAGCACGTAATCGCATGTATGCAAATCACATAGTTGAGGTTATGTGCCCACCGTTCCCGACACTGGCAATGGAGGGTCTTCACAGAGTACACAATGCATGGTTTTGAAGTCTGCAATCACGCAGGTCATCATCACTAGGGCAATATCACTGCTGTGATTTCCTGGCAGGCGAGCTCTTGTCCGGTTTCAACTCCTCCTGTGATAAACAGCTCATTGTCAATAGACAAAGTGCATACAGAGCCTGGTGTGAGCGGGGACAGCATTCTCAGCTCTGCTGCATGCAACACCTAAGAACTCTGATTGTGTAAAACTGAGTGATACATTGTTAGGTTCAGGGTTTCTTTTTCTACATTATGATGCTCTTACGTGAGGTATCAAAAACCTGGTGACAGATTCCCTTTAACGATGGCACAGATTGTGCAGCCATAGTTCGTTCTGTGCTCCTGCTACACCAAATAATGGGCTCGCATTGAGACCCGCAAATGTCGTGACTGTGACAATCAAGTTGCAATAAATACAACTGGTTGTTAATCTTTTCTGGGGGGGTGGGCGATTTGCTTGTCGGATACCTTGTGGGTCGCAGTGAGATCCCATTGACTTGCATTACTGTATACTGCAATTTATCAGCAATATAGAGGTATCTTTATCTGTGTGATCCTGTTGAATTAGGGCCCCATTAGTGTACCAAAGTGTTGTCAAACCTGTTGATCCTTGAGCACGCTGATGAGTCAGTGCAGCAATGTTTGCTACTTTCAGGAACCAGTAAAAGGCCATTTTTTCTTCTATCTAAATAATGTAATAATCAAGTGCATTATTCATTATTATCACCAGGTCAAAAGTGTGCAGTTTCTATGCTTAATTTATTCCCTAGTTACCCTGAGTTTACGTTTTGTTTTTGTATTTTTAAATCCACCATACGGTTCCAGAGACATGGGGCATTTTATTTGGTGCTAATTTTGTGGTCTTTACCAAGGAGGCGGCACTCAAAGGGTAATTATGTAAAGCAACCTAAAGACATACTCAAAAAAAAAACCTTTCGTAAAGACAATAGAAATTAGTATTAAATTAAGAGGCCTATATATCTGGTAGCGTATGATGGATTTAAAAAAAAACAAAAAATAACTCAGAAAACTCAGGAAAAAATTGGGAATAAAACAAAAACTGACCGCTTTAAAAGATTAGTAGCAACCAGGTCTAGTGGCTACAGCGGTAGTCCATGATTCCTGGACCTGGGCCTTCATACTCCATCTACTTGCCGACATCCCTGGGGCCCCTTCTGATTAGTAGACTCATGTCATGCATGCATCGCAATGATAATATAGCAGGGGACCTACTAATCAGAAGAGGCACCGGGGATGCTGGCCGATAGAAGGAGGTCTACCGTACTCAGGTCCAGCAGCCTTGAGTCCGGGCTCCTTTAAATCTAAGAAGAAGATACTGTGTTGGGGTAGTATAATGATAATGGCATTAGCAATCTTTCTGTCCGCATCGCTATTTTCTCAGCCAGTATAAACAGTGCAGTAAACGCCCGCCGAGCGACTTAATGGCCTGGCTCATCTAAATGGGCCGTAACATCGGAGTTTGATAAGCAGAATAAACAAAACAAATGAAATCTGAATATGACTAGTACATTTAAGGAAACCTGACATGTTGTACATGCAGCCCTATTTGTGGAGATAATATCATAGAGCAGGGGAAATGGAACAAATAGATATGTGGTTTTATGGGAAAACGTTTAGCATATAATACTTAATTCCTTTAAATCCTGCCCTTTCTAAACTTAGAGTCCAGTGGGCGGTTCTATCAATTATTGACAGTCTTCCCTGATTAAGCATACAGAGATAATTGTCAATCACTGAGTAGGACCACCTACTTGGCCCCTAAGCATAGAAATGGCAGGGATTTCAATACATAAAACACAAGGTATGAATCTATACCCACAATGCTGAGAGATTCTAGAGGCGATCAAAACGGATCAGTTTTTGATCTTATTTTATCGCTACTGTTTACCTGTGTATTGTATATCTTGTTTTTGTTTGTAATTTATTTTTTATTAAATATTCTATACGATTCCTGACATATGGGCCTCCTTATTTAGTACTTAAGTTTATGGTCTTTACAACAGGAGCGTGCTCACAGATTTTTTCTGGGGGCGTGTCTTTACACTCCTCTACATTATTACCATGTGAGCCACACCTCCTTGTTGAAGATGACAAAATTAGCACCAAATAAAAAGGCCTGTATCTCTGGAACAGAATGGCGGATGTAAAAATAAAAAGAATGGCATACTCAGAGGAGCATCGGGAATATAATAAAAGCTAACAATTGCCATTTATGTCCTGATGACAGGTCATCTTTAATCATTCAATTTTAACAAATACTTTTTGCATGGTGCAGTCCCTTTAATAATTTTTAACCTCTGCTCTGCTGCAAGCAAGATGCCATCTGATTGCTTTTCTTTTTTATATCAGCATGTTATACAGAATTCATCTACCAAAGAAAAAGCCTCCACAAGTTTCCACATGGACATAGTATAAATATACAAATGGAAAGATGGAAAATACACATGACGGTGAAACCACTTCTCTCGGCCGACTCCTGGATGAAAGCACACAGCCAGTGTTTTCCAAGCCGGGAACCAATGAAATATTTAAGGTATGAAAGAACAGCACTTAATTCATTTTTTTTTTACAGAACCCTGTAATTTCCTGGTAATTATTGTTTTGAAAGGGTGGCATACAGAAATAGAAGGGTTAGATGAATACAAATTGTCTTTTTTAAAGATTGAGGGTTTCTTAAATTCCACAGATTTCAGCAACAATGTCTGCCAGGGAAAAGGGTTGACTTGGTAAAATTAGAAATAGTTGTTGAAGCTTTAAATTACAGAGCGACTTGAGAGATTGGTTGTTCCATGTTGGAGAACATGCAATATGTAATTCATATCTTCACAATAGATGATATGTTATTTTCTATGTGGACACACGGACTGGCATCTCAGACAGGATGTGGCTTTTCGTTGTCTGAACCTGCAGTGCCGTCTGGCCCCGAGTGTTGGCGTCGTGTCATAGCTGTTAAAATCACAGCTTTTGTAAGAAATGACAATTATATGATAGCTGGAAAAACATTCTGGAATCAGAGAGACATTTAATGAAGTCTAATGACTGAAACACAGTGATTTCCCCAGCAGACATCAGCTCATTTCTAACGTCTGTGAAAGTGGCTATCCTACAAGAATGCATAGGCCAAGGTCCTAACATCTGTAAATAATATAGTAGTAACCCTCAGGTTACCATCTTTTAATCATCGTCTCCCACAACAGTAGAAGTTGCCAACTGGTTTAATTCAAAATCTTTGCTCTGCGCCTATGGTAATCATGGGTATCTATTTCACAAAATGGACCCCATAACAAATATCAAAATGTCATCATCATAGTACATTTTTTGAGCACCAAACCTCACTTTAATCCTCTGACAGGGGTGTCCTCAACTTTCCATCTTACTCTTTTCATAATTTACATGGTTAGTTTCCTACTTCTTTGTTGGTGTTGGATATGGTGAAAATGTATTGGTACTCAATGCAAGGGTTTCAAAAAGCTCCCCCCTTCTATTTCTGTATGCCACCCTTTCAAAACAATAATTACCAGGAAATTACAGGGTTCTGTAAAAAAAAAAAATGAATTAAGTGCTGTTCTTTCATACCTTAAATATTTCATTGGTTCCCGGCTTGGAAAACACTGGCTGTGTGCTTTCATCCAGGAGCCGGCCGAGAGAAGTGGTTTCACCGTCATGTGTATTTTCCATCTTTCCATTTGTATATTTATACTATGTCCATGTGGAAACTTGTGGAGGCTTTTTCTTTGGTAGATGAATTCTGTATAACATCATCATAGATGCCTAAACTTTAGCATGAAAGTGATGGATTGACCCTCATTCAGCTTACAGCTATCAGTTTTTGCTTTTCTGCAGATAAATAGTTTTGTTGGACATGTAACCAGACTCTGACTTACTCATAGGGGAACCAGTGAATCCCCCAGTGTGCCTGCCACCCCAAAATATGAGCAGTCGTTGTCACAATACACTTGATTCACTATATACAGACAAAGACAACATCTAATAATTTATTTAACAAATATCAGTTTATTATTCTGTTGACGCATAGGTAAATATGAAAATGAGGGTAATGTAATATTTGCATATAGATGAACAGTGGACACCAGAGTCAATGTTACTGGAGGGCTCTTAGCATCCAGTCTGACACTGCATATAATATTTATATCAACAACACAATTTCAGACTAACGTAAATTACAGCCAAACAAAGAGAACCATTAAAACACAACAGATCTTTATTGAATAGGAGAAAAAACAATTGGTAATTCAAAAGCTGCCCCCAGAAGAAGCTGGTGTTGCGAAACGCGCGTCGGGGTGTATGGGGGGAAACTCTGATCCGTCCTGCAGCACATATTCTCCACTAAAGTAATAGTGTTTATGGCTTTTCTTTTCTTTTTTCAACTATCTATTTGCATTTGTGGATCCTATACTACTTGACTTACAGCCTTTTTCCATTGCATAACTACATATGTACTCCCTTTTATACCAGGCAGCTTTTGAATGGCAGCTACATATTATATTTGATTTTTTTTATCTGTTCTTAGCTACTCTGGATAATATAACTTTTATATTTTAGCCATAATTCCTTTGCCAGTGATATTGCATAGTCTCTGCACATGAGATTTTTTCAATAAAAAATAATTTTTTTGAAGCAATCATCATAATTTTTCTCTAGGACATATTAGTTATTACCCCCTCTACTGGGCACTCTGCTATTGTTATTCATACTTCATATTTTATTACCAATTGTTTCATCTTGTTTTTACTAAAGATCTTTTAATGGTTCTCTTCATTCGGCTGTAATTTACGTTAGTCTGAAACTGGGTTATTGCTATTGGTTGAAGTGCCATCCTTTTACAAAAAAATATTTTGGACACTATTTCCATTAATATATAACATTTATATGTACAGTATATACATGCATACATCAAACAGTGTTTTATTAGCTAAAATTACATTGAAACCCAACTGTGACCCTTAATGACTCCATAGGCAGCTGCTTATTTCTTCTACCCTGAGGCTGCCATGGTGGACAGGACCAACTTAATTGTGATCTCCTTCTAAATAAGCCTCATAGTAAAGAGCGCAGCTATTGTTCTTGATATTCGTTTTCTAAATCTGAAACATCAGTACCAGGCAATATGGTTGGTAACACAGCCCCAACAAATTATTGTATAATAGATTAAGGAGAGAAAGATGTAGGAGAACCGGGAGAGGACAAAGTCAATGAGAAAAAGCCATGGAGGAGGCATATCAATCCTAATTTGCCATCAGTTGGATGGTGTATATTTTACTTTTTATGACGGTGTGGGTGTGGAGACCATTCTCCTTGACCAAGCCGTGCTACACGAGAGCCTATTTCTTCATCACAACATACCGGACATACTTCATTCCCAAGAAGAAATGCTGACTTGTACTTCTTGCCATCTGGAAACACAAGAAGTGGCCACATCCCGCTTCACAGACAGCCAATTATACAGTAACTTAGAGCTGCCCACAAGACCAGCTGCCTCAGCTATTTCCAGGCCGCTCATGGGATTCTTAGTCTACTGTTCTCTCCTATGGGCCAAACGCAGACAGCAAAGGACACCGGCGGAGTGTAATCTGCGCGGCTCTACACAGGAACTGCACATACTGATGCTGTTAGACAGACTGTGACCTCAACAGTTGGACAGAGAGCAGCAAATAATCAGGAAAGATTAACATTTGGTCATGGTATTAGCTCCAAATAAACGTGTTAATCTCGGCAACGCAGACAATCTACAGTGGTCGAATCTTAGCACAGCATGAATGAGCATGGCGAAGTGGGTAGAGA
Source organism: Ranitomeya imitator (assembly GCF_032444005.1). NCBI lineage: Eukaryota > Metazoa > Chordata > Amphibia > Anura > Dendrobatidae > Ranitomeya > Ranitomeya imitator. The sequence continues at coordinate 570,541,384 of NC_091286.1, read as the reverse complement.
GCAAATATGGCAGGGAATTACTATCTAATCCAGCAATTATTCCAACATCAGGTATATTTGTTATGCAACGTGCATTTTCTATGTTACTAGCAGACATACCTGCTCCTCTCCATTAGCATTAGAGGAAAGTTCATACATGATAGAATAATGCTGCAGAGTATTCTGCCGTAAAAATCCATGCCACACATCTAAATAGGTTTTGTAAACTAAATCCAAGGCAGATGTTGCAGAAATAATCCCATTTAGAGGCACGGAACGAATTTCGGCCACAGAAATTTCTGCAGTACATCTGCCACATTTGAACATGCCCCTAAAGTAGTACCATTTTACTTACACCTTGCAATCTACTATGTCCACAAATAGCCCTATATTTACTATGGTCCAAAAATTATAACTCGTGTACAGTAGATAAAATCCATCTCTTGTTTATTTGTAAAATGCTGAAAGCACAGCATCTTCTTCTAAAATCCAGTGACAATAGGATCATGTTTTACTTTTTACCCATGATGACAATATCATCAGCTCATAATTCACCCAGTATGAATCATAAGGACAGGGTCCCATTATGTGCATCGCTGACTGAAACGGGGACCGTGCTGTGAAATTTTCTCAGTTCTCATACTTGAACGCAAAGATCTGCCCTTGTGCAGCCATCTCTCCTCTCCTAGCGCCGTACGTGACAGTACCCTTTTCTCAAGATACGTAGCTGCAGGTGTCCACATCTGCTGGACATTTATGGTATATCCAATAAATGTACCAGAAATGTCTCAAATATGAATACACTTTGTGGGTACGTGCACACAACATATTTTTTTCAGAGGGATTCCACCTGGAAACACCTGGTAAAAGCACCACAAATCTGCTGCAGAAAATGAACATAATGCACAGCAATGTAAAAACTATACTGATTTACACATGTTTAGTCTTCTGTCACTTCTTTTAATGGCAGTTCGACCACACAGAGTAGCATGAGAACCCAGCTGCAGAGACATGCACTGACATCAGTAAGGTTATCGCAGTTCATCAGTGAACTGCGATAACCTTACTGACATCAGTGCTCGTCACAGCAGCCGGATTCACACACTGCTCTCAGTGTGTCCGGTGGCTGTGCTGATTGGTTACATTACTGATATCACCATTAATCACTGCCTGCAGATGTAGCAGAGTGGGGGATAGTCATGGGACCTTCTTGTCATGGATTGCGATGGCAATCGGGGTAATGGTCTTGAGGTTGATGTCAGCTGTGTAATGTCCGCTGACATCAAGACTAAGGGTTAGTAATTTATAGGTGTCTGTCAGACACCCCCATTACTAACCCCGTAGTCAAAAGAAATAAGCACACACATACAAAAGTCCTTTAATTGTAAAAAAGCACTCTCCAACAATTACCCTCTTTTACCAAAAAAAAGTAATCCACACCTGGCGTAATCCATAATATGGAGGTCACATAACGATCCCCAACTCTGCTACATCCTGAGGCAGTGGTGAACGGTGACATCAGTAATGTGACTGCCCATCACGGCCGCCGAAACACACTGAGAGTAGCGTGTGACCTTTACTACTGTGATGAGCAGTGACATCATTAAGGTTACCACAGGTCACAGCTGGCGGCCCACACAGGTTACCATGAGAACTGCCGGCTATGACCATAAAGACGTCACCGCTCTTCACAGCAAGCGACGCATCCCATTTTAAGGTGCATGCGCAACCAGTGATCCTGACTGCCAATTTAACACTATTAGAAACCCAAGGTATGATAGTCTCTGGTTGAGCAAGCCCGCACAGTTTTTTGACTCATACAATTTTCTGCAATGTGTGAAATTGTGACAGACTTTTTTTTTTTTGCCGATTTGCGCAAATCAAGTTGCTCATTTTTTAAAATTCGACAGGACCTGTGTATTTTAGGAAATTCAACTCGAATGTGATCCACATTCAATTAATTCACTCATTTCAAATATTAACTAAAGATTTCCTTTAAAGAGGTGTTCTGGTTTCAAACTTGAATCCTTTGAAAATTATGATATTATCATGGCAACACAAGACCCATCCATACTTTCAGAAAAAAGACAAGACAATAATTGGAAGAAAATGGCCGTGATGTTTATTCAGGGTTACTTAAAGTAATAAATATAATAACTGAATAAATAAATTCACAGAATATCCATAACTCAACCACCAAGAACCAATCCATTCATAGACTGGGCGATTTTCCCACAAATAATACATCACAATTAGAAAAATACAGTTAATTAATAATGGGGGAGGGAGGGATCTTCTTTTCTTCATAAAAACACCACATGGGAAAAATAACCCCGAAGTGGGGTTTATATATAGCAGCTTTGCCGCCAATTTTAAATTCAAAGAGCGCCAAAAAAACTGATCAGAACCAGTTTGAACTGCTCGTCGAAAACCCACAGTTAACCTGTTGACCTTAATTTGACCCTGGCTTGACAGCCATTACAATAGCAACAACCTTAATAAAACTGATTTATTCCAGGTCTGTGTTGCCATGAGACCCCCCTTTATTATTTTATTTATTGCGGGGGAGGGTTACCATTACTTACCTCCTTCCACCCCAGTGCTGAGTCTTTGTCTGGTCTTTGCTTATATGGCTGAAGCAGGGATGTCATAACTACAGCTTGTGACCACTGTAGGCAATCACTGGAGTCAGTGGTCACAGTAATATGTCACAGCCATTAATGGCAGAAGAGGGAAAACCAACACTGCAGGCGTATCAACAAACACCATCGGTTAACAAAATAGAAATGACGCTAGGGTAAGTAATGATGGCTTTTCAATCTTCATACAGATCAAGCCTTTAGATGATAATGGTTGAAACCAGAACATCCATTTATGAATCATGTGATATCATATTACTAACACTGGCAATTCATCAAGACTTTATGCCGATCTTGATGTGCCAGAGTAAGATGTACTAAATTCATTAAGAGATATGCGCCTCCTTCAGCTGTCGTGCACCACCATAAGAAATATACTTCACTCATAGATATGAGTATGGTTCTTTAGTAATTTATGACAAGTGTGGCGCAAATTACAGTATAAGTTTATGGGCAGCACTGGGTCATGCCCCCTCCTGACTAAGGCCGGGGTCACAATTGCGTTCGGCAGCCCTGCGCAGGGCTGCATACTTTTTCCTTTCATATCCGCACAGCTGCGCATGCGTCCTGCATACCTATCTTTAACATTGAGTATGCAAGGACATGCGGATGCGTCCGCGTGCGTCGTTTTGACGTTCCACCAAACGCAACATGTTGCGTTCCCGTGCAGTCGGCGGGCACGTTAAAATGACACATGTGGACGCATCTGCTGACAAACGCCTGTCCCTGTGTACATAATGTTAAAGATAGGTACGCAGCTGTGTGGATATGAAGGGAAAAAGTATGCAGCCCTACGCGGAGCTGCAGAACGCAAATGTGAACTTTGCCTAAGCTCCATGCACTTTTTGGAAAGTTGGTGACGCTGGCTTGGACTGGAGTAAAATCGTCATAATTTATTTAAAAAAATTCCAGCATTTCAAACAGTTTTATGTCAGAATTCTATCAAAAACGGTTTCACGTCTTTCCAGACACGCTGGGATTTAAAGTTTCACACCAGCTGAAAACCCTTAGGTCAGAAGCCTCTGATTAAATAACGGTAAGGGTAAGTCCGTCAGCAAATATGTATAGACACTGCTCAAGTTTTACGATCATAAGGAGCTAAGAATTTTAGCAGAACATGTTGCCACACCCTGTAAAAGAAAATTATACGATATAATTGAATTTACCATGATTCAGGCAGTACAGAGGGAATTACAGGCCTGACTCACATCTATGGTGAGAACGGATCGTTCTAATGCCAGCCATGAAATGATTTCCACTTATAAGACAGATGAAGTAAGTGTCAAAGTCATTTTATCCAACGGTGCCCAGTCATAATCTCTCTTAAAATAATTCACAGAAGAAGTGAAAAATGCTTCAATTCCAAAAACCCGAAAGTATTTCAAGAAATGATTGTAATCTGTATGGAAAGTCTGTCCTGCCCGTCACTTGACAAGATATCTCACAAGCGTTCGCATCCTTACATTCCCAGTACTATTGTGTGTATGCACCGGCTGCTCATTTTGTCACTGTCATCAGAAGTTGATATCTGCTTGGAAAACACTGCAGGTTATTACGGATCTAGGATGTGAGCAGCACTGTAATCATGTGGATGCTTCAAAAATCCTCCCTGTAAAATCCTCCTTTTGCATTTACAGCATCTACAGCTATTTTTCACTACTCCGTATTTGACATGCAGGGTCGGCGTTTGGGGCAGGCAGGCAAGGCAGCTGCCTGGGGCTCCCACCCACAAAGGAGGCCCCCTGTGTCTGCAGCTCCTTTATGAAGTGCCATGAGGGTGTACAGCATTACTTACAGTGAATAATGCTGTGCATCCTCTGCAGTCCTTGATGGTCTCTCCCAAACCCCCTCCAATCCCCCCTCTGTCTCCCCTGCAGTGTCAGGTTAGAAGTTGAGCGTGAGGTGAAAGGGCACAGCACAGCAGAGATCAGACCTTAGGCAGGACCATGTCTGCAGCCCTCCTCATCATGGCTGCTCCTACTTCACTGTCCTGAGATCTGCACAAGTTAAATCAGGACCTGGTAAGTATACATACAGTTCTGGCAAAAATTAAGAGACCACCACGTCAAAACCCTGTCATGGGCAGCCCAATCTCCAGACCTGAACCCCATTGAAAACCTCTGGAATGTAATCAAGAGGATGATGGATAGTCACAAGCCATCAAACAAAGAAGAACTGCTTACATTTTTGCGCCAGAAGCAGTGTGAAAGACTGGTGGAAAGCATGCCAAGACACGTGAAAGCTGGGATTAAAAATCATGGTTATTCCACAAAATATTGATTTCTGAACTTTTCTCGAGTTAAAACATTAGTATTGTTGTTTCTAACTGATTATGAACTTGTTTTCTTTGTATTATTTGAGGTCTGCAAGCAATGCATTTTTTGTTATTTTTACCATTTCTGATTGTCAGAACATAAATACAAAATTTAGTTTATAGAATAAATGAACAATTTACATTTTACTCAAAAATATACCCATAAAGAGAAGAATCAGGCAAATTGAACATTTTGCCCATGGTCTCTTAATGTTTGCCAGGGCTGTATATCTATATATATAATTGCCTAAGGGTTTTTCCGTCTGTCTGTCTGTCTGTCTGTCCTGGAAATCCCGGCTCTCTGATTGGTCGAGGCCGCCAGGCCTCGACCAATCAGAGACCGGCACAGCATCGACGTAGAAATCCCGCGTCTCTGATTGGTCGAGGCCGCCAGGCCTCGACCAATCAGCAACGGGAACAGCGACGATGATGTCATAAAGGACGTAGACATCTCACGTTTCTGATTCAGCGACGGGCACAGTATCGACGTAGATGTCATAATGGTTGCCATGGCGACGATGATGTCATAAAGGTTGCCTCGACCAATCAGCGACGGGCAGTGTGCCGCTGATTCTGGAATCATCGTTGTCCATATACTACGGGGACATGCATATTCTAGAATACCCGATGCGTTAGAATCGGGGCCACAATCTAGTACTGTATATATATATGTATATATATATATATATATATATAGTACAGATTTTTATACAGTATCTTGCTGTGTATATAGTATATAGTGTGGAATCCACACTATATACACTGACACATCTCTGCACTATATACTATATACTCAGCTCCATTCTATATTCCTTACCGCAGTATACAGCTCTGGCAAAAATTCAGAGACCACTGCACAGTTTTCTAAAAATCAGCTTCTCTACATGTCTGACAGCCATTCCATTCCAGTGTCAGTTGAATTCCAACCAAAGTACACCTCATTCTACTGAATGTGCTTCTGATTAGGTGATAAAGACGCATGCAGGAAAGCTGTGATTAAAAATCATGGTCCTTATGCCACTCGTGGTACAAAAATGTAAGCAGTTCTTTGTTTGATGGCTTGTGACTAACCATCTTCCTCTTGATTACATTCCACAAGTTTTCAATGGGGTTCAGGTCTAGAGATTGGGCTGGCCATGACAGGGATTTGATGTGGTGGTCCTTCATCCACACCTTGCTTGACCTAGCTGTGTGGCATGGCGCTTTGTCCTGCTGGAAAACCAGTCCTCAGAGGCAGGGAACATTGCCTGAGCAGAAGGAATCAACTGTTTTTCCAGGATAATCTTGTATGCGGCTTGATTCATACTTCCTTCGCAAAGAACAACCTCTCCAATTCCAGCCTTGCTGAAGCATCCCCAGATCATCACCGATCCTCCACCAAATTTCACAGTGGGTGCAAGACACTGTGGCTTGTATGCCTCTCCAGGTCTCTGTCTAACCATTAGACGACCAGTTGGGCAAAACTGAAAATTAGATTTGAGTCGCCCGCCAGGGCCGTGGGGATACTCGGTACTGGGTCTGGTCACACTTAAAGGGGATGTCATGTGGCTGCGACCTGGTCCGTGGCCCTGGGACTCAATTAAAGGGGAAAGGTCTTTTAAGGGGAATTGTAAATAAAGTCTATTGTTTGTGACGCCACCTGTGGTATTCGGTCAGTAGGGACCAACGCTGCTTAAAGGGGTCCTCTGGGGTGATGGTATGGCAGCTAGATGGTATAACTTCCCACAGGTGAAGTAGGTCCCCAGGGCTCCCGGTGTATAGGAGGAGATGGTGAATGGTGCAGTAAAGAATGAGGACACAGGTTTGCAGTCTCTGTACCTGGTTTACTGTAAGCTTCAGGCAACCGCAGTCCAGGGCACCAGATCATAGGTAAAGGCAAGGTTCAGCCGGCTTATAAACGAATCCAAAGTCCCCTTTACCAGGTGGAGATGAAATCCTTCCTCAAAGCGCGGTGGTAATGTAATCCCTTACTGCCTATGGCTTCTGATAAGGTCCTCACAGTTCTTCTCTTTTCTCCATATAGGTTAGGACACAAACCCGTATGACAGGCGTCTTGAGCCTTTTTATAGGGTCTCTATCACGACCCGGGCTCTATGTGTCACTGTGCCTCCTGGGTGTAAAGGCGGACAGGTATCTTAAAGTTCAGCTGTCCTGCTGGTTTCAGCTATGTCTCTTAGAGTCCGACACGGCCTTGGTCTTCTGGCTACCAGAATCTGCGCTTTCCTTCTAAGTTTCCTCTCTCCAGGGGCTGTATTACCTCTGACTACAAGGCCCCTCCAGACCTTCTGCCACTCTGTCTGTCTGCCTTCATCTCTGTCCTCTCATAGACTGCTCCCTCCTCCACTGTCTGCTTCAGACTGCTCGCTAACTTTCCCTCCAGCCAGAATATATGGAAGTTCTCCTTAATTCGGGTTCAGAGCTCCCCCTTCTGGCCTGGAGTATGAATGTGTTGTGTGTATGATTTTACCTGGTGAAAGATAGCCTTCATCGCTTCCAAGCATGACATCACTCTCCCCGAGAGGAAAGCAATACCACTGTGACGACCAGGACCCTGGGGTATCACAGACTCATCAGAGAAGATTACCTTACTCCAGTCCTCTATGGTCCAATCTTTATGGTCTTTGGCAAACTTCAGCCTGGCTCTCCTTTGCTTCTCATTGATGAAGGGCTTTTTTCTAGCTTTACATGACTTGAATCCTGCCTTTAGGAGCCTGCTACGAACTGATCTTGCCGTACACTTCACCCCAGCTGCCATTTACCATTCCTTTTGTAGGTCACTTGATGTCATCCTGTAGTAGCTCAGTGGACTCAGTGGAGAGTCGTTTTCGCCCTCTACCAGTCTGTAGCTTTTTTGTCCCTAATGTCTGCTGCTTGACCTTGTTGTAATGGACTGCCGTCTTAGAAATTTTAAGGATGGAGGCAACATGACGTTCACTGTGTCCCTCTGCTAATAAAGCCAGAATTGAGCCCTTCTTTTCCTCACTCAAGACTTTTCTTTTCATCTTCTTTGCCATAGTTAAAAGTTAGTTTTTCCTTCTTATTACTTTTGGTGTATTACTAGCACTTGTTTTGCCATCCAATTTGTCCTATTGCAAGAGGACTGTGAACACCACAGCAGGGTTTTTTATACTTTCCTTCGTAAAATAAGATTTGGTTCAGGTGATCACCTAATCAGAAGCACATTTAGTAGAATGAGGTGTATTCTGGTAGGTTGTCAGACATGTAGAAAAGCTGATTTTTATAAAACTGTGCAGAGGTCTCTTAATTTTTGCTAGAGCTGTATATATACATACTAGATGGTGGCCCGATTCTAACGCATCGGGAATTCTAGAATATGCATGTCCACGTAGTATATTGGCCAGCCACGTAGTACATTGCCCAACCACGTAGTATATTGCCCAGCTACGTAGTATATTGCCCAGTCACATAGTATATTGCCCAGCTACGTAGTATATTGGCCAGTCACGTAGTATATTGGCCAGTCACATAGTATATTGGCCAGTCATGCAGTATATTGCCCAGCCACGTAGTATATTGCCCAGTCACGTAGTATATTGCCCAGTCACGTAGTATATTGCCCAGTCACGTAGTATATTGCCCAGTCACGTAGTATATTGCCCAGCGACGTAGTATATTGCCCAGCGACGTAGTACTCAGCACAGAGCCACATAGTATATTGCCCAGTCACGTAGTATATTGCCCAGTCACATAGTATATTGCTCAGCGACGTAGTATATTGCCCAGTCACGTAGTATATTGGCCAGTCAAGTAGGTATATAACACTGCCCACACAGTATTTAGCAGTGTGTGCACCATATCACTGTTAAAAAAAATAATTGAGAAACACGTGATGGTGTCTCCGCGGTGTTGGATGTTTTGGTCTCCACGAGGTCATTCATCCGTGCCTTTATAGACTTTCTACTAGGCACTGCTCCTGATATCCAGTTTCCTACTCCACACTGATGAGGGGCAAAAACCCCGAAACAGCTGTCTGTGGATGGATACCATGCGTGGCATAGGTGGTTTTCCTTTATTGGATGTTTTCCTTTATTGGATGCTGCCCTTCCCTTGGTTGTTCCTTCCCGGTGAAAGGCCTGGCTATTCACTGCCTGCCTTGAAAAACACGTGATGGTGTCTCCGCAGTTCCTCTACTTGCATTTGCATATTTGGGGCAATGTTCTGGATCACTGCGTTGAGAAACACGTGATGGTGTCTCCGCGGTGTTGGATGTTTTGGTCTCCACGAGGTCAATCATCCGTGCCTTTATAAAATAAAAAAGAGTTATATACTCACCCCTGGGATCCAGCAAAACTGTGTGATGCGGCCGCCATCTTCCGTTCCCAAGATGCATTGCGAAATTACCCAGATGACTTAGTGGTCTCGCGAGACCGCTAAGTCTTTTGGGTAAGTTCGCAATGCATCTCTGGGAATGGAAGATGGCGGCCGGCGCAAGCGCATCGTCCGACGATGGAAGGTGAGGATAGCAGGTTTTTTTTTTTTTATTATTTTTAACATTAGATATTTTTACTATTGATGCTGCATAGGCAGCATCAATAGTAGAATCTTGGTCACACAGGGTTAATAGCAGCGGATACGGAGTGCGTTACCCGCGGCATAACACGGTCCGTTACCGCTGGCATTAACCCTGTGTGAGCAGTGACTGGAGGGGATTATGGAGCGGGCGATGCCTGCGGGGAGTATGGAGTGGGCGTCGGGGACACTGATTGTGGGGAGTATGGAGTGGGCACCGGGGACACTGACTGCGGGGAGTATGAAGTGGGGAGTATGGAGCGGGAGTCGGGGACACTGATTGTGGGGAGTATGGAGTGGGCACCGGGGACACTGACTGCGGGGAGTATGAAGTGGGGAGTATGGAGCGGGCGTCGGGGACACTGACTGCGGGGAGTATGGAGCGGGTGCCGGGGACACTGACTGCGGGGAGCAGGGAGTATGGAGCGGAGCGCCGGGGACACTGATTGCGGGGAGTATGTAGCGGGCGCCGGAGACACTGACTGCGGGGAGTATGGAGCAGGCGGCGGACACTGTGACTGTAGGGGAGGGACTAATCGGACTGTGCCCGTCGCTGATTGGTTGCGGCAGCCATGATAGGCAGCTGCCAAGACCAATCAGTGACGCAGGATTTTCGTTACGGAAGTTGAGGACAGAAAGACGGAAGTACCCCTTAGACAATTATATAAATAGATATATATACAGTACAGAAGAGTAAAAATGTATATCCACATACAATATATGATGATAATTTACTGTGAAATATGACAGGCACATATAATATAAATAACATATCAATTGCCAAATATAGATAGAATTTGATGACATGATATATATATATGAACATGATCCTGCTGTGACCCACAACCAATATGTCCATGCTCAGAGTAACGAATACATATTTGGAAAGGTAATATTAATATAATAAAGAAGAATCTCAATATCTCAACATCAATTTAGTAAATTATAATTACAAGCAAAGGTTCATAATGGTCCTGGGACTTAAACAGGATGTTGAAAAATATATGAAAAAAATTGGAACACTATAGTGGTCCCAGAGATCAATGGTCATCATTGGTGGATATACTGTATGTCCAGGATACAATCTAAAAATAATAGATGGATATCTGTCCAATGTGCCCGTCAATAGAGAGTAACATATGACGAAGGCTCCGTCGTAACATTGGGGTTGGCGCGCGTCCATCTGGGAATCCCCTTTACCCCTTGGCTTTAACTCTTTGAGGTAAATGATATATGCGCCTATACATTTAACATTGATTCACAATGATCATGTGTTTGAGTATTTGCACATTAGATTGTGCATATAACAAATTAGGCCAAATGGGGTGTTGCAATAAATAATCATTTGTTATGGGTATACTATGGTGGCCATTTATTTATTTGATTGATTCTTGTACATGACGCGCGCCCTTTGTATGTATATTATCCTTCCACCCTTTCTCTGTGTATGATCTTTCAATAAACTTTTGAACAGTTTACAACTTTCTTAGTTTGTTCTTTTAGCTGTGATTTTAGGAGTAGTGTTTCTTTTAAAAATTCTACACTGCAACCGTCTCTTTCCCATTTGTGGGCAGAAAAAAAATATTTTATTCTACCGCTTTATCTATACGAGTAGTGTTTTTTTTTAAATTCTACTCTACAGCGTCTTTTTGTGAGTGATATGTCTAAAAACATTCTACTATGCAGCCATGTTTTTCTCATTTGTGGGTCAAAAAGCCTCTGTGTGGACTGTGCCAAAAAGCCTATGTTTCTACTTTATCAAAAAGCCTCGGGGAGTACTGTGGTAAAAAGCCTTTACCTGTGCTGTACCAAAATAGGGACCATATCAGATGGTGGTGCTGGACTTTTCAATGTGCTGAGGAAGGTTTTCCACATTTGTGCTGAAAGCAGGTTGCGGGATGTAGTGACAGAGAAGGCAAAGCAGGGGTTAACAAATTTAACAGTTTTAATTTAACAGGTGGTTAACTCCTCGCAGGGAGATGAAGGGTTGAACAGGGGAATAGCAGTCCAATTGCAAAGGATATGCAGAGTTAATAAACAAAGTGATGGTAGTCCTGTTGTGCAATTATCGTGCCAAGAGTTCTTCAGAATGCAGGCACTACTTGGGGGTTGGTAGCGCCGGCAACAGCTGGCGCGGTGTTTGTCCAAGGAGATTCAGCTGGTAACGGTGGTTCATCTTCTGGCTGCAGCAATCGGTCTCCTGCACCTTCCGCTGAACCTCTAGTCTATGAACATGAACATATGCAGCGGAGCAAACAAGGCCGCAACATGATCAGGGTCCCCCGTGGGTGGGCAGGTATAAGCTGGTGAGGTGGGCCGCAAATGTCTGTCCAGTACCCGGTTCTCTCTTTCCAGCACGTGCGCTGTACTCACGGTCATGAAGCACACAGCACCTCACTCTCTGCCAGTTACCAGGCGCACTGCACTTCTCTCTCCACAATTCCCACTAGTCATGGTGGGAGTACACGGGCGTGGGCCTGCGCAGTCCCAGTGCTCAAGGGATGGAGCACCTCTGTGTGCTGCGCGCTGCTTGTTCCCGCCAAGACTGACTGCTTCCGTGCATGCTGTGGCTGTTGCCGCTTAGCCACACCCCCTGTTTCCAAGTGCAAAGGTTTGTCCGGTCTCTTACTCCTTCCCCGGATAACAGAGGAGACAGCCCTCACAGTTCAGGACCCGGCATAGGACAGGTACCCACGGCCCGGTTCTCCTCCTTACAGTGACATGCTAACCATTCCTTCCGAGGTAGTGCCAGTGCCTCAGTTGCGTTGGCGACTTCATCCTCCTCTTCCTTGTGCTTCCATTGAGCCCCCGTTGTCAAGTGAGAACGCTGTCAGTAGTGCGTCTACCAGCGTGCACTTGTAATCCTGCATTTTCCAATCTCGCTCTAGTGACGTAATGACAGATGGCACGTTGTGCTTGTAGCGGTGGTCCAGTAGGATGGCCACCCAATAATATTTAGAATTGAGAGTCCTCAGTGGTTGATTCCTTTTAATGGCTAACTGAAAAGATGGTAAGAAATTGCAAGCTTTCGAGACTACTCAGGTCTCTTCATCAGGCATAGACTAAAAGAAATTCTGGAGAATCTCATATTTATGCACACAACATCACAGGAACAAAAAAAAAACATGGATAAGACAGGTGCCCTTCAGACCATGTGGGGTCATCACAACAGAACCAGACCCCAATCAGAGGACAATAAAACATTCCTTATCTAAGAACTGGTCCAATATTTATGGACATAACTGTTTATCACTCATGGTAATTCTGCTTCATGTCACCTGACTTATCCATGTTTTTTTTTGTGTTTTTGTTTTTTTCTATGATGTTTTGTGCATAAATATGTGATTCTCCAGAATTTCATTTAGTCTGTGCCTGATGATGAGGCCTGAGTAGTCTTGGAAGCTTGCAATTTGTTACCATCTTTTCAGTTAGCCATTAAAAGGTATCAACCACTGAGGACTCTCAATCTACTATATAAATGTCTAAGGGTCACTTCCGTCTGTCTGTCTGTCTTTCTGTCACAGATATTCATTAGTTGCGGCCTCTGTCTGTCATGGAAATTCAAGTTGCTGATTGGCCGTGGCAAAACGCCCACGACCAATCAGCGATGGGCACAGTCCGGCGGCAAAATGGCCGCTCTTTCCTCCCCGCAGTCAGTGCCTGCTCCATACTCCCCTCCAGTCAGCCCTCACACAGGGTTAATGGCAGCGTTACTGGAGCGCGGTGTAATGCACTCCGGTAACGCAGCTATTAACCCTGTGTGACTAACATTTTACTATTGATGCTGCACATGCAGCATCAATAGTAAAAAGATCTAATGTTACAAATAATAATATTTAAAAAAAAAAAAGTTATTCTCACCCTCCAACATCGCCCGCTCTCCTCGGCAGTGCAAGCGGCAGGTTCCGGTGCCAAGGATGCTATGCGAGAAGGACCTGCCATGACATCACGGTCGTGTGACCGCGACGTCATCACAGGTCCCGCGCTCATACCAACCCTGGGACGGTAACCGCTCCATGTATTGCGATCTCGCGAGATGATGACGTAGCAGCCTCGCGAGACCGCAATGCACTCTTGAGACCGGAGCGCACGAGGAGCATCGGTGTGAAGCGGGGGCCAACGGAAGGTGAGTATATAACTTTTTTAATTCTTTTTTTTTAACAGGGATATGATGCCCACATTGCTATATACTACATAGGCTGTGCAATACACTATGTGGGCTGTGCAATATACTACGTGGGCTGTGCAATATACTACGTGGGTTGTGCAATATACTATGTGGGTTGTGCAATGTACTACGTGGGCTGTGCAATATACTATGTGGGTTGTGCAATGTACTACGTGGGCTGTGCAATGTACTACGTGGGCTGTGCAATGTACTACGTGGGCTGTGCAATATACTACATGGGCTGTGCAATATACTACGTGAGCTGTGCAATATACTACATGGGCTGTGCAATGTACTACGTGGGCTGTGCAATATACTACGTGGCTGTGCTATATACTACGTGGGCTGTGTATACACTATGTGGCCTGTGTTATATACTGTGTGCGTGGGCTGCATTATTTGCTACATGGGCTGTTATAAACTATGTGGCTGTGTTACAGTTAGGTCCATATATATTTGGACAGAGACAACATTTTTCCAATTTTGGTTACAGACATTACCACAATGAATTTTAAACAAAACAATCTAGAATGCAGTTGAAGTTCAGACTTTCGGCTTTCATTTGAGGGTATCCACATTAAAATTGGATGAAGGGTTTAGGAGTTTTAGCTCCTTAACATGTGCCACCCTGTTTTTAAAGGGACCAAAAGTAATTGGACAATTGACTCCAAGGCTATTTCATGGACACGTGTGGGCAATCACTTCGTTATGACATTCTCAATTAAGCAGATAAATGGCCTGGCATTGATTTGAGGTGTGGTACTTGCATTTGGAAGGTTTTGCTGTGAAGTAAACATGCGGTCAAAGGAGCTCTCCATGCAGGTGAGACAAGCCATCCTTAAGCTGCGAAAACAGAAAAAAAAACGATCCGAGAAATTGCTACAATATTAGGAGTGGCAAAATCTACAGTTTGGTACATCCTAAGAAAGAAAGCACTGGTGAACACATCAATGCAAAAAGACCTGGGCGTCCAGACAACAGTGGTGGATGATAGGAGAATAATCTCCATGGTGATAGGAAACACTTTCACAACAGCCAACCAAGTGAAAAACACCCTCCAGGAGGTCGGCGTATCGATATCCAAATCTACCATAAAGAGAAGACTGCATGAAAGTAAATACAGAGGGTTCAATGCACGGTGCAAGCCACTCATAAGCATCAAGAATAAAATGGCTAGACTGGACTTTGCTAAAAACATCTAAAAAAGCCAGCACAGTTCTGGAAGAACATTCTTTGGACAGAAGAAAACAAGATCAACCTCTACCAGAATGATGGAAAGAGAAAAGTATGGCGAAGGCGTGGTACAGCTCATGATCCAAAGCATACCACACCATCTGTAAAACATGGCGGAGGCAGTGTGATGGCTTGGGCATGCATGGCTACCAGTGGCACTGGGTCACTAGTGTTTATTGATGATGTGACACAGGACAGAAGCAGCCAAATGAATTCTGAGGTCTTCAGAGCCATACTGTGTGCTCAGATCCAGCCAAATGCAGCCAAACTGATTGGTCGTCGTTTCATACTACAGATGGACAATGACCCTAAACATAAAGCCAAAGCAACCCAGGAGTTTATTAAAGCAAAGAAGTGGAATATTCTAGAATGGCCAAGTCAGTCACCTGATCTCAACCCAATTGAGCATGCATTTCACTTGTTAAAGACTAAACTTCAGACAGAAAGGCCCACAAACAAACAGCAACTGAAAACAACTGCAGTGAAGGCCTAGCAGAGCATCAAAAAGGAGGAAACACAGCGTCTTTTGAAGTCCATGAGTTCAAGACTTCAGGCAGTCATTGCCAACAAAGGGTTTTCAACCAAGTACTAAAAATGAACATTTTATTTACAATAATTGAATCTGTCCAATTACTTTTGGTCCCTTTATAAACAGGGTGGCACATGTTAAGGAGCTGAAACTCCTAAACCCTTCATCCAATTTTAATGTGGATACCCTCAAATGAATGCTGAAAGTCTGAACTTCAACTGCATCTGAATTGTTTAGTTTAAAATTCATTGTGGTAATGTCTAGAACCAAAATTAGAAAAATGTTGTCTCTGTCCAAATATATATGGACCTAACTGTATATGCTATGTGGGCTGTTATACACTCCATGGGCTGTGCTGTATACTCCGTGGGCTGTGCTTTATACTACGTGGCTGTGCTATATACTACGTGGCTGTGCAATATACTACGTGGGCTGTTATATACTACGTGGCGGTGCTATATACTACGTGGCCGACTGAGAACAATCAGCAACAGGAGCTAAATGGTCGCGGCAGGCCGAATCCTGTGTATTCAATGTATTATTCTAAAATCTTCATAAATAAACTACATACATATTCTAGAATACCCGATGCGTTATAATCGGGCCACCATCTAGTCTACTATATAAAGCTGAATGTGTGTATGTGTGTGTGTGTGTATGTGTGTGTGTGTGTATGTCCGGGATTGGCATCTGCACCGTCGCAGCTACAGCCACAAAATTTTGCACAGTCACACGTCTGGACCCCGAGAGCGTCACAGGCTATATTGTGAGGCGAAATTTTAACCCCGCGCGTTCCAATTCACCAAACTATTTTGCCCCTATCTACATAATGGGGAAAAAAGTGAAAGGAAAAGTGTTGGAGGCGTCGCAGCTACATAAACTAAATTTTGCACAGTCACACGTCTGGACCCTGAGAGCATCATAGGCTACGTTGTGAGGTGAAATTTTAACCCCGCGCTTTCCAATTCACCAAACAATTTTGCCCCTATCTACATAATGGGGAAAAAGTGAAATGAAAAGTGTTGGAGGCGTCGCAGCTACAGCCACAAAATTTTGCACAGTCACACGTCTGGACCCTGAGAGCGTCATAGGCTATGTTGTGAGGTGAAATTTTAACTCCGCGCTTTCCAATTCACCAAACAATTTTGCCCATATCTACATAATGGGGAAAAGTGAAAGGAAAAGTGTTGGAGGCAAATTGACAGCTGCCAGATGTGAACAAGGGGGACTTAAAGAGTGAGAGCGATGGCGCCAAAGAGTATATACCGTACAGTTGCTAAGGTGGGACCCCGACATGGGATACTCACCACACACGGGGATATGAACACACACACAAAATGCGCCACACACTTCCATGTGCTTGAACACATATACCACCCTCAGCACACATTTCACCACACATACACCAACCTCGCCACATAAAAGTCGAAACATAAAAGTCGCCGCTCAAAACTCACCACGCGCAAAACTCGCCACATGCAAAAAATAGGCTCACGCAAGTGCACAAGTGCAAAACTCACCTCATGGAAAACTCGCCACACGCAAAACTTGCACATGCGGAAAAATTGCCACATGCACAAAATTTGCAACACATGCAAAAGTTCCCTCGCACAAAACTTGCACATACTCAAAAGGCACCAGACATAAAACTCACCACGCGCAAAACTCGCCATGCGCAAAACTTGCTGCACACAACTTGCTACACTAACCTGTCACATGCAACTCGACACACAAAAAGTTGCTACACACATGTTGCCACACAAAACTCATCTCACAAAAGTCGCTACATGCATGTCGCCACACACAACTCAACACACACAACTTGACAAACGAAACTCGCCCTAAAACACACACAAGTCTGGTATTAGCCTTCAAAAATAAAAATCTGATTAATAAGCAGACAAACTACAAGAGCAACAAATGTACCATATAGGAAATACGGCAGCTGTCAGTCACATGACCTGTCTATTATGTGTATGTATGAGCTAATATATACTGCCAGGGGGAGGGCTTCCTGTTGGCTGGGGATTTATCAGGCTGCCAATTTAGCTTACAAATACTGAGGTAAAAATACTGAGCAAATAACGTGTTAACGAGGTCTAATACAGGAGATCACACAGGTATATACTATATACAGGGGAGATGACACACAGATATATACTATATACAGGAGAGATGACACACAGGTATATACTATATAAAGGAGGAGATGACATACAGGTACATACTATATACAGGAGGAGATGACATACAGGTATATACTATATACAGGAGGAGATGACACACAGGTATATACTATATACAGGAGCAGATTACCTACAGGTATATACTATATACAGGAGGAGATGACATACAGGTATATTCTATATATAGAAGATGACATACAGGTATATATTATATACAGGAGGAGATGACACACAGATATATACTATATACAGGGGAGATGACACACAGGTATAACTATATACAGGAGGAGATGACATACAGGTATATACTATATATAGAAGGAGATGACATACAGGTATATACTATATATAGGAGGAGATGACATACAGGTATATACTATATGGAAACAGGAACACATGGGCTACTTGCACAGTGAACAAGTCTGTATGATCATGTTCACACACCACCAAGAAACCTGAAGACACAAAAGAGAATAGTAAAACCAAAAACACTCAGTTTGAAAAAATGTTGCAGTAATCCGCAAGTGCTAGTAAAAGATGTAAAAAACAGGGTATTTGGTTGATACGTTTTTTGCAAAAAATGTATACTAAGCTGCTCTACCAATCTTCACGGTATACCCTTATCAGAGCAGTCCTAACTAATGTATGCAATCCCTATCTGATGTATTTAAAAACCATGATCATACAGACTTGTTCACTGTGCAAGTAGCCCATGTGTTCCTGTTTCCATAATTGTTCTCTTGTGTCTACAAGACTGGGGAGTTCCACCACTCCTCTTGGGCTATCTGCACAAAAGCTGTTCTACCCTGTATGCACACATGGATTTTTCCTCTCTGAACCCTGTTCACACAGGTTATATACAGATGATCAGGTTTTTAAATACATCAGATAGGGATTGCATACATTAGTTAGGACTGCTCTGATAAGGGTATACCGTGAAGATTGGTAGAGCAGCTTAGTATACATTTTTTGCAAAAAACGTATCAAACAAATACCCTGTTTTTTACATCTTTTACTAGCACTTGCGGATTACTGCAACATTTTTTCAAACTGAGTGTTTTTGGTTTTACTATTCTCTTTTGTGTCTTCAGGTATATACTATGTATAGGAGATGACATACAGGTATATACTATATACAGGGGAGATGACACACAGCAGGTATATACTATATACAGGGGAGATGACATACAGGTATATACTATATACAGGAGATGACATACAGGTGTATACTATATATAAGGGAGATGACAAACATGTATATACTGAGGTGAAAATGAGAGGTGTGAGGTGAAAATGAAAAGGTGTGAGTGCAAAATGAGAGGAGTGAGGGAAAATAGTGTAGTGATCGGAAAATGACAGATGTGAGGTCGAAATGACAAGTGTTAGGCGGGAATGAGAGGAGTGAGGGAGAAAATGAGAGGTGTGAGGGAGAAAATGAGAGATGTGAGGGGGAAAATTAAAGATGTGATTGGGAAAATGAGAGGCGTGATGGGAAAATAAGAGAAGTGCTATAACTAACCACAGATATTTACTATGCCCAGGCAACGCCGGGCTCTTCAGCTAGTTCTAAATATTTTTCTAACTACTGGCTAACACGATACCAAGATATACCGCATCTTTATGGAACTAAAGTCACTTCTGAAGAAACATGCACAAATGGACAGCGACATTTTTTTCCTATCTAAATGCAAAAAGGAGAATCTAATTCCCAAAGGACTCTGGATTACAAACACAATTCTTCATACCTACAATACCGATTATGCACAAAACCTGTGTCACAGGACTTCTGAGAGATTAAGGAATCAACTTTTGCATGTCCGCTACAGCATAAAGAGTAAAGTCCAAGGGCAATTTGAAACTCTGAGGAAGACACTTACAGAAAACACAGAGCAAAAATTACAACAACATTACAACAAACTACGGGCCCTTCTGATTCATAACAAGGAAAAGAAACTACACAGATTGCGCCTCATTTAAGGACTCTATGCAAACAGATACAAAACAAAGCCAAAACCTGACAACTTGGACAACCACTCCATTCCAGACACAAACGCATCTAATTGTGTCATTATTCTCTCAGATTATAAACCCAACAAAGTGGAGCTGGCCGTGCTTTCCAAAGGACTCTCATTTTCTAAGGTCCTGGATAAAACTGAACTCTGCTGTGATATGGAACATTTTTTCAGGAGACTGAGCTTGAGGTAATATTTCAATAATACAGAAGATTCAGAACCCACCTGGACTGAAGGAAAAGGGATCCTAACAACAAAGAAGAGGTCAGACTGGATACCTCCACCTGGACGTAACCCTCATTTGGATAAATATAAAGACTCTTTGAGACATTTGAAAAAATCCACCATCATAGATACTAACAGGAGACAAGCATCCAACATAAGTGCCCAGGAGAGAAAGGCCATACAGTCTCTGAAAACCAATAAAGAAATCATCATCAAACCTGCAGACAAGGGAGGTGCAATAGTCGTGATGAACACATCAGACTATATGTAGGAAGCAAACAGACAACTTATGGACACACGCTATTACAAAAAATTGGAGTCGGATCCTACACAGGACCATTACAAGGAACTAAACAAGTTAGTATCTTGTCTGCCTGACAAATCCACAAGAGCCGATGACCTGATACCATAAAGTCCAAGAACAGGGACATTCTACATGCTTCCCAAAATCCACAAATCTGGAAATCCAGGAAAACCAATTATTTCATGTGTGGGCACCCTTACTGAGCAGGTATCTGGATGGGTAGAAGGTATTCTTAAACACCTGGTAAATGATACACCCAGCTTCATTCAGGACATAACTGACCTATTGAACAAACTATCAGCAATAGGTCCTCTACCAGAAGGAGCCATCCTGGCTACCATGGATGTGGAATCTTTGTACTCCAATATCCCACACCAGGATGGATTAAATGCCTGCAAATTCTTCCTGGAAAACTCAGGGACTGATGCGGATTTTGTGGTCAAACTTATAAAATTCATCCTCAAGATCTATCTACAGGAGACTGGCACAGCAATGGGAAGTAATATGGCTCCACAGTATGCAAATCTTTTCATGGCCAAGCTTGAAAGTGACTTTTTGTCCTCATGTCCCATCAGGCCTCTGGCCTCTGGCCTACTACCGCTACATTGATGACATTTTAATCATCTGGATGGAGTCTGAGCAACAGCTAAAGACGTTCCATGAACAGTTTAATCAATTTCATCCCACCATCAACTTGACACTCATCTACTCCTGTACTGAAATTAACTTTTTGGACACCATCATTAAGCTGCAGAACAATAAAATAGAGACATCTCTGTATCAGAAGCCAATCGACTGTCCTACATTCCTTAAATGGGACAGTTTCCATCCAAAACACATAAAAAACTCTATTGTCTACAGCCAAGTCATCAGATACAATCATATATGTTCCAACCCAATGGATATGGATGAACACCTTGGTCACCTCAGAAAGACCTTTTTGAATCAGGGCTACCATCCAAGAACAATTGAAAATCAGATTACAAGAGCCACCAGAATATCAAGGAATCACCTGCTACATTACAAAGCTAAAGAAGAAAATAACCGGGTACCTCTAGTAGTTACCTACAATCCAAATCTGGAGGTGCTAAGGGGAGCGGCATGGAAATTACAACCTTTACTTCAAAAAGATGCCCGCTTTCAATCCATTTTCCCAGACCCCCCACTATTGTGTTTTAGGCAGCCTCCAAATCTAAGAAGCATCATTGTCAAAAGCTCCCTGTCCTCTCCAACAGCTGCAGGTACCTTTCCTTGCAATCAGAAAAAATGTAAAACCTGTCCATTTATAACGACCACGGACAAGATAAAGATGCCCAATTCACATCAGGACTACAAGATACCAGGTACTTTCAGCTGTGTCACTTCGAATGTGGTGTACCTAATTATTTGTACTAAATGTTCAACTGGGGTCCTGTATGTGGGGGAGACAGGGCAAAAACTGAGGACACGGATGAATTCTTACCGCCATACAATAAGAGAAAAAAGAATGGATCTACCTGTGGCAATACATTTTTGTCTCCCCAATCATATCATTATGGACATGAAATTACTTGTTTTAAAAGGTAACATCAAATCTCAAAGAGACAGAAGAATATGAGAATATAAGCTGATGATGACCCGTGACGCTCTCAGTGCAGGAATGAATGTGTCGCATGGATTTATGTCTTTTTACATCAACTAAGGAACTAAGGAATGTGCCCTTCAGACCACGTGGGGTCATCACAACAGAACCCAATCAGAGGACAATAAAACATTCCCTATCTAAGAACTGGTCCAATATTTATGGACATAACTGTTTATCACCCATGGTAATTCTGCTTCATGTCACGTGTCTTATCCATGTTTTTTCTGTGATATTTTGTGCATAAATATGTGATTCTCCAGAATTTCTTTCAGTCTATGCTTGATGAAAATGCCTGAGTAGTCTCGAAAGCTTGCAATTTGTTACCATCTTTTCAGTTAGCCATTAAAGGTATCAACCACTGAGGACACTCAATTCTAAATATTTTTCTATCTACTGGCTAACACAGTACCAAGATATATATCTTTTCTGCACCCAATAATCAGCACTTGTCCTCTGTATCATTTGTATCCTCTGTATTCCCCCAGCCACGCTGGTTTGAATGCCTTCCTGCTGTGAACACAGTTGTTCCTCATCCTCATACTCCTACTTATCCTGAACTGTGCCCTGGCTGGACATTTGTGTACATGGCCACATTTGGTACAGGAACCCATCCTCCACGATAATGGTATGAATGGTCCCTGTTCCTCCTCTTCCTTTGCCTCCTGTGCCACCACCTGATCCATCATGGCCTGAAGCTTTTGTTTTTCTAGGAGTCATAGAAGTGTCATAGTAACGGTGATGATGGTATTATCAACGCTGGCCATGATTGTGGGGTACTCAGAGCAGCACAACACAGTACACATGTCCCACATTGAGGCCCACTCATTGGTCTTGAAGTGGTGTTGTTGCACAGAGCTACTCACCCTTGCGTGTTATAGTTCAAACTCAACTATCATGTGCTGAATGCTGATGCTCACATAGCTTTTCCAAGATGGAGTTCCACAATGTGAGGACGTGGTGAGTAGAAAGTCAGAAGTGAAGCTGCAGTGCAGACAGGTGAGCAGTACCAAGGTGAGAATGCAGAAAGCACGTACAGATGGCAAGCACTTTCAGCACTAGCTCTAACATATCGGTGCAAATTTTAAGGAAGCATTGCACCACCAAATTCAGCACATGTGCAAGGCAAGGGATGTGTGTCACACCGGCTAGGCCCAGGGCTGCTATGAGATTTCCCCTATTATCACACACCACCAGGCTGGACTTGAGGTTTATGGGTGGAATGCCCGCCAGGGCCTAGGGGTTACTCGGTACCGGGTCCAGTCATCTTTAAAAGGGGAGGTCACGGTGGCAGCCACCCGGTCCGTGGCCCTGGTTGTCCAAATTAAAGGAAAGGTCTTTAAAGGGGTTATTAGAAATAAGACTAGTCGTGACGCCACCTGTGGTATTCAGTCAGGGGTGACCGACACTGCTTAACCCCTTCACGACATGCGCCGTACATCTACTGCGCATGCCGTGAATCCCCCTTTGATGTGGGCTCCGGCGGTGAGCCCACATCAAAGTCGCGACATGCCAGCTGTTTTGTACAGCTGACATGTGCGCGCAATAGCGGCGGGTGAAATCGCTATTCACCCGCCGCTATTAACCTGTTAAATGCCGCTGTCAAACACAGACAGCGGCATTTAACTACCGCATCCGGCCGGGCGGCCGGATATGACGTCATCGCCGACCCCCGTCACATGATCGGGGGTCGGCGATGCATCAGGAAGGTAACCATAGAGGTCCTTGAGACCTCTATGGTTACTGATGCAGGTCTGCTGTGAGCGCCCCCCTGTGGTTGGCGCTCACAGCACACCTGCATTTCTGCTACATAGCAGCGATCTGATGATCGCTGCTATGTAGCAGAGCCGATCAGGCTATGCCAGCTTCTAGCCTCCCATGGAGGCTATTGAAGCATGGCACAAGTAAAAAAAAAATGTTTTTAAAAATATGAAAAAAATATAAAAAATATAAAAGTTTAAATCACCCCCCTTTCGCCCCATCCTAAATAAAACAATAAAAAAAAACAAACCTACACGTATTTGGTATCGCCGTGTTCAGAATCGCCCGATCTATCAATTAAAAAAAAGCATTAACCTGATCGCTAAACGGCGTAGCGAGAAAAAAATCCGAAACGCCAGAATTACGTTTTTTTGGTCGCCGCAACATTGCATTAAAATGCAATAACGGGCGATCAAAAGAACGTATCTGCGCAAAAATGGTATCATTAAAAACATCAGCTCGGCACGCAAAAAATAAGCCCTCACCCGACCCCAGATCACGAAAAATGGAGACGCTACGGGTATCGGAAAATGGCACTTTTTTTTTTTTTTTTTTTTTAGCAAAGTTTGGAATTTTTTTTTACCACTTAGATAAAAAATAACCTAGTCATGTTAGGTGTCTATGAACTCGTAATGACCTAGAGAATCATAATGGCAGGCTAGTTTTAGCATTTAGTGAACCTAGCAAAAAAGCCAAACAAAAAACAAGTGTGGGATTGCACTTTTTTTGCAATTTCACCGCACTTGGAATTTTTTTCCCGTTTTCTAGTAAAAGACATGGTAAAACCAATGATGTCGTTCAAAAGTACAACTCGTCCCGCAAAAAATAAGCCCTCACATGACCATATTGACGGAAAAATAAAAAAGTTATGGCTCTGGGAAGGAGGGAAGCGAAAAACGAACACGCAAAAATGAAAAAGGGCCGCGACTTGAAGGGGTTGGGTCCACTGGGGTGATGTTGTGGCAGCAGGAATGGTATGGCTTCCTCAGGTGAAGCTGAGTCCCCAGGGCTCCCGATGTATTTGGCAAAGATGGTGTGGTGCCAGAAATAATCAGAGGACACAAGGTTGCAGTCTCTTTACCTGTTTACTGGTGATTTACAGCCACAGTCCAGGGTTCCGGTAACAGGTGTTGGTAAGGTCCAGTCGGCCTGGAAGCGATTATGGATCCCTTTCTCAGGTGAGGTTAGAAAGCCTTCCTTCTCGCACTTTGAGGTGAGTGCCTTGCTGCCTATGGCTCTACACAAGGTTCTATCTTTCCCTGTCCTAAGACAGTACCCCCATGGTAGGCAACACAAGCCTTTTTACAGGGGTCTCTCAGATGGGCTCTGTATGTAGCTGTACCTTCGGGTGTGGGTGTGGACAGTTGACCTAAAATCTTCTGCCCTCCGATTCTGCTGTGGGACATACAGTTCCGCACAGCCTTAGGCTACCGGTGCCCGGTTCCTGTGCTCCAGCGTGGAAGGAACTCAGTCGCAGCTCCCTTCCAGCTCCTTAATTCTCCTGAGCTTCTTTGCCATGGTACGTTTCACAAATACAACCCTGTCTGCTTCTCCTCTCTGGTCTGGAGCTGCAGCATTCGTCGCTGCACAGCCCCAGCTTTTCTGCTCGCTCTCTTCTCCCAGCTAGCTAACTCCTCCTCCAAGCCAGAATATATCTATATCTAGGGAATCTTCCCTGAAACCGGGTCTAGAGCTCCCCCTTTTGGCCTGGAAACAGAACATGTTGCATGTAGGTACCACCTGTTAAAGGGATGTTCCTCACCTCCAGGCATGGCATCACACTCCCCTAAGGTAGGCAACTCCACTGTAACAACCGGTTTCCTGGGGTGTTACACGGGCACCAATTATAAATCTGACTGTTATACAGCACTGTCCATTTTGGTTTATACCTTTTGAGTATCCGTCCTCAATACTGTAATTGCACATAATACACACTGAATATTTTTTTATGCGTTAAATTATTTTGTTATCCAATAAAGAATATATTTTTTATTGATTTTGAGCCTTATACATTTCTATATCAGTATTCTTGAATCCATTGGTGTATTTTTGCCCCTTATATTTTGCTCCTTATACTCAGGCGGGTGTTTTTTCTCATTCATACTAGCAGCTTGGTAAAATGGCAATACTGCAGGATCAATGGTTCCGGGTCACCCTCTCTATAGATGAAATAGCAGCGGCATTATAGTTTTCCAGCTGTACATGGCTTATTATAGCAGTAATGTAAGGGCATACAAGGATCAGCAGAATTGACACAATCTAGACAGTCAGTAAGGACAGGACCCAAGGGAACAAACAAGTTACATTAGATATAGAGATATTACACCAGGCAGCCTGGTTCATACATTAATGAACCAATGCTTTTTACGACTCGTGCTTGGTAGTGCCTCCTGCCAGCTTCATCTGTGCCCACACATGTGGTAAGGTGGTCTCAGTTTTCCACAGATGGGGACGTGGTGGCAGTGACCACGTCTGCATCCTCCCCCAGCGCGCAGACATCTTTCTCTATTTTTTGCTGATTGATAATCCCACAGAAGCAGCTGACTTCCAGGCACACCAGGGCTAGCAGCTGACTAGCAGAAGGACTGAGCCGAGATAAAGGGCAGACTGTAGCACGGTCAGCCAGATCACTCTACACATAGCACATCATTAGAAGGTTTTCAGCTGTCAGCCAGATAGCTTAATTACATTCAGGACATTTAGCTTCTTTTAACCCTTTTTTCTTTCATGTAAAGATGCCCATAGATATTACGTAACCGCTGTCTGATAGCGGTATGGCCAAGAGTTGTAGAGCAGGGAGAGTGCATGGTTGGTACATGAAAGCAAATGTGTCATCAGAAAGTGACTTATTCTTTAAATCAGGTGTTCATGTTAAATGTATTCCATTGTTTTTTATAGTGTTTTTTAATATCATTACCAATAATCAAAAAATATATATACTGGCCTTTAGACCTTGTAACGGGGTCTACCAAGCTGGGGTACCTTTTTCAGTACCACCTCGTGTTTCAGGAAGTCCACTCATCTTTGGCTGGAATCTGAATGAAGGACGCTGGCTGGAATCCCTTGATTACATGGGCGCATATAAAATATCACTGCTTCTCCACGTATTTCCAGTCTGACAACACTTTATTCACAGGACACAGAATATATCACACAGTTACAGAGGGCGGGCCAATTGAAAAGCGGCAGGCCAGACATACATTACAATAGCCGCAGGGGGCCGGAGCCTGCCGATATTTACTGTGGGAATTACAAAGGTGGGGGGAGGACAGAAGGGGAATATCTTGTCCCCTCTGCCCAGGGGCGCAGCCTGTGGGCTGATGCATCTCACATGGAACCTATTATACATATATATAACTGCACAACATATTCTGGGTGCTGAATGGTTCCGTAACACGTAACAGACCTATTTTAAGACTTTCACTTCCTTTTAGGCACCTGAATATTAGCAGCGATAATGTGAGCGTGTAATCTGAGCATGCTCCAATCTTGGCAATAGCCATTGTGAAAGGGGGAAGGAGGAGATGAGCTGTGACATCATTATGACTGGCAGGTTCTGTGCTATTTACTGTCTGTAGAGGTGTTAACTATCTGTGATGATAATGAGATTGCTGAAAAGCGTACTTGAACTGAAGTGAAAGAGTGAGTCTAGTATAAGGCATTGTGGCCAGCATGAATATTGCAAGATTTCTGGGGGGGGTTCTATACATAGTGTTATGGAAAATTGAAAAAAAGATATTTAAAAATACATACGGTATATATATTTAAACCAAATGTCTGATTGGTTGGGGTTCTACATTCGGCGGCGTCCGGAACTGCTCGCTGGTGGAGCTGACAGCCTTCCGATAGTGGCCGCGGTTGGGAACTGCACATCCCCTTCCTATTGATATGAATAAGAGATGAATGTAGTATTTAGCTGTGACCACTATCAGAAGACAGAGCAGCTCCGCAAGCGAGTATTTCTGGCCTCCGTCGACATCGATAACAGCTGATCGGCGGGGGTGTCGGATCCCAAACAATCAGATATTGATGAGCTATGCTAAGGATAGGACATCAGTGCTAAAGTAGTGGAAAACCTCTTTAATCATAACCTTCATTCGAAAAGGCTGCCAAGCATATATATACAAAGTAAACAGGATAGGGGGAGTGGCAAACTAATATAAACTAATATAAATACATTATCTGCAGCAATAACATGACAACCTAAGGTGTGATATAACTGTCAATAAAGATACATCAAATTAGTCTTGTAATGTAGGCTTCTTTCACACTTGCGTCGGTACTGGGCCGTCACAATGCGTCGGCCCGACGTACCGACACACGTTGTGAAAATTGTGCACAACGTGGGCAGTGGATGCAGTTTTTCAACGCATCCACTGCCCAGTCTATGTCCTGGGGAGGAGGGGGCATGCGTGGTCAGAAATGGCGGACGTGACATACAAAAAAGTTACATTGAATGCTTTTTTGTGACGATGGTCCGCCAAAACACAACGGATCCAGTGCACGACAGACACGACGTGTGGCCATCTGTCGTGATCTGTCGGCAATACAAGTCTATGGGCGAAAAACGCATCCTGCGAGCACATTTGCAGGATCCGTTTTTTGTCCAAAACGATGGATTGCGACGGATGCCACACTATGCAAGTGTGAAAGTAGCCTAAGAATTGTCAGTATCAGTGTCATGCCACATATGTGCCAACATCTATAGGTATGGTGGTATGCCACGACCCTGCAACAATATAGAGCTAAAAATGATACCTCCTGGACTAAGAATCAAGAAACTTCCCACTGCTAATAATAATGAGGATTTTACATTAAATATGAAGTTTTAATATATATTTAGTCTCATTTCGGATTGCTGGATTTTTTTTTCGTCTTTTACTCCACCCAGTGACCAACTGAGAATCTATCCTGTGTATCCGTCTGTGAATTTGTGGATCCAAGAGCTGCACCAGA
This sequence comes from Ranitomeya imitator, assembly GCF_032444005.1. NCBI lineage: Eukaryota > Metazoa > Chordata > Amphibia > Anura > Dendrobatidae > Ranitomeya > Ranitomeya imitator. The sequence goes on along the minus strand of NC_091286.1, from coordinate 570,512,927 downwards.
ACTTGAGAGAGGTGCTAAGTATCATTTTTCTTCCTTTTATACAATTTTTAAGCAGACTGTTGAGAAATCAGTGGCATCTACTGACAAAATATATATTCTGTGTATGAGTTTAAAGGGAACCTATCAGCAGGATTGTGCACAGTAACCTACAGACAGTGTCAGGTTGGCGCCGTTATACTGATTAAAATGATACCTGGGTTGATGAAATCCATTTTGTGGTTGTTGTTTAATCTTTATTTTCGGTTTTCAGTTAATGATTTGTTCGTGCTCCGGGGCGGCCTGTGGGGGGTCTTCATGTGGTGCTGACCGGACACTGTCTGTAGGTTCCTATGCACAATCTTGCTGACAGGTTCCCTTTAAAGGTACCGTCACACTAAGCGACGCTGCAGCGATACCGACAACGATCCGGATCGCTGCAGCGTCGCTGTTTGGTCGCTGGAGAGCTGTCACACAGACAGCTCTCCAGCGACCAACGATCCCGAGGTCCCCGGTGACCAGGGTAAACGTCGGGTTACTAAGCGCAGGGCCGCGCTTAGTAACCCGATGTTTACCCTGGTTACCATCGTTAAAGTAAAAAAAACAACCGCTACATACTTACCTACCGCTGTCTGTCCACCGCTCTGCTTTCCGGCCGCTGTGCTCACAGCCAGACCAGAGAAGCAGAGCGCCGAGGACAGACAGCGGTAGGTAAGTATGTAGCGGTTGTTTTTTTTACTTTAAAGATGGTAACCAGGGTAAACATCGGGTTACTAAGCGCGGCCCTGCGCTTAGTAACCCGATGTTTACCCTGGTTACCAGCGAATACATCGCTGAATCGGTGTCACACACGCCGATTCAGCGATGTCTACGGGGAGTCCAGCGACGAAATAAAGTTCTGGACTTTCTTCCCCGACCAGCGACAGCACAGCAGGGGCCTGATCGCTGCTGCCTGTCACACTGGACGATATCGCTAGCGAGGATGCTGCAACGTCACGGATCGCTAGCGATATCGTCTAGTGTGACGGTACCTTAAGGCTGGGGTCACACTTGCGAGTGCAATGCGAGAAACTCGCACAGGTCTCTCACATCATTACCCGGCACTTGGGACCGGAGCCTTCAGCTGCATAGAAATACATGCAGCCGCACGCTCCGGTTCCGAGTGCTGGGAATTGATGGGAGAGACTCATGCGAGTTTCTCGCATTGCACTCGCAAGTGTGACCCCGGCCTAAGACTATAATAAGTCTTGCATGTCACCAGGTATCAGATCATGATAACGTACCTACTATTTATTACTTTTTGAAATTGCAGTTCTTGATCCTCATCAGAAGAACTGCCAACCTATCTGTTGTATGTATAAGCAGATGACCTGATGCAATGCTCAGACAAACACAAAAGGGAAGTAACCAATGAAACTATTTATTTTCCCTGATGTGGCAGGAAATTGTGGTAACTATAGCCATGGTAAATAATGCAAAACAGGATAATTACAGCATGAAATATACAATATCAGATATACAATGAATCCCCACGTTCACTCTAGCTATTATAACAGTCTCTTGCTATATGTTCGTATAACTTCTGACAGAAGTGATAATCCTGGTGCTAATAAAGTCACTGTACTATCTTTACTTTTAACACAGGCCCTAGTGGGGGGGTCTCTGGTTCTTCCTGTTAGGCTGCAAGTCTTCTTGACAAAGTCTAACAATGCTCCCTGGCTCACCTTTTCAACAACCGCCCCCCTTTCCTGTCTGATGTACTAGCCCAGACCAACCCTACACCGTACACAAGTACTGGAAGCAACGGTCCAGCTCACTCGCGCCACCACTGCAAGCATCCACCCCCAGAGTATCATCATGGGTCTTCGATGGTTGACCAACAACAGATGTCTCTCATACCCAGTGAGATGAGGGCTGGGCCTCAGCTCTTGACTGGCATTGTCTGAACTCTGGGTCTTGACTGGCGCTGGTCTGGTTTTTCGGGCCTTGACTGGAGTAGTCTGAGCTCCAGAACTTGTCTGAAATAGATCGGGTCTTCAGGCATTGACCAACGTAGTCTGCAATCTGGGACTCGTCTGGCTCCAGCTGGGTTCTGCTTCCAGTAGCACCACAACCTGCTGTCTTGGGCTTTTTATCACGGCCTGTCACTTTGGCCTCAGCATTTTCCTGGACACACATCCTGTCCGTTACCTTACCTTGATGCCAAATCTACTCCCGTTTTGGAGGCTGTTTTTTTTATATCAGGGAACAGCATCATCAAGGTCACCCAATCACTTCCTTTCTGAAACCCTCTCTTTTCTGGCAGGTTCCTCCGGGTCCCGCTTGGACAGTAGATAGCAGTCTTCTTGCACAAATGTCGCACAGTGCTGGGGATTCTCATCTTTTATGTCACACGTTCTTACATATCCATCGTATAGCTTCCCATATTGAGACATTAGTGGCTAGAGACAGGCTACTTCTAATGTTTTTTGATTAGACTACTGATAATGTTGCCCAGCAAAATGCCTACTTAATTTCAAATATGTCTAATTCTGACAATACCAATACACCAGATCTATGATATAATTATTTCCAGCAAATTAAAGATTTAAGCCAAAAGAAGACACATGAAGTTGAATGAGAGATGGTGTATCCTAAGACAATACTTTTCCAACTCCAGTCTCTGAGGCATCTACCTCTACCATGAAAGGACATTCTAGGCCAGGCTAGACCAATAGATTGTGAAATGAGAAATGTTCTTGTAAACATGGCTGTGGAGTCGGAGCCCATTTTGGTGGAGTCGTGTCATGGAAATTGGGGAGTGGGGGTCGTAGGTTTGGCTTACTGACTCCACAGCCCTGCTTTTAAGTCAGTAAAGACACATATTCCACCAGGCATCCAGTTAACTGCACATGTCTCCTTTCTAGTCAGTCAATGGATTGTCAATCTTGGAATAAAAATTAATGAGTGCTACAAGGCCTTTAGAGATTTACATTGCACCCTCTCCTTAATAGTCTGGACTTTAGAAGGGTCCATTCAGAAACCTTTAATGGATAAGAAATAGTCTAGAAAATTTAAAGAAAATGTACTTCTACTACTTCTTACTACATTATCAAGTTTGGCAAATAAAGAATAGTCTCTGAGACTTTGGAGTACAGTGCTTACATTTCAGACTTAAGGCCCCGTCACACTTAGCGACGCTTAAGCGATCCCGACAATGATACGACCTGTCAGGGATCGTTGCTGCGTCGCTATGTGGTCGCTGGTGAGATGTCAAACAGTGCGATCTCCCCAACGACGCAGCAGCGATGCGGCGACCTGTAGCGACCTGTACAACGATGCTATTTCATGACGATTCAATGGGACGTCCTGTCAACGAGGTCGTTGGTAAGGTGTCAAACACAGTGATGTGTGCTACCCAGCGGGACCTCAACGATCAAAAAACGGTCCAGGCCATTCCGACACGACCAGCGATCTCACAGCAGGGGCCTGGTCGCTGCTACGTGTCACACATAGCGAGATCGCTACTGAGATCGCTGTTGCGTCACAAAACTTGTGACTCAGCAGCGATCTCGCTAGCGATCTCGCTATGTGTGACGGGGGCTTTATAATCAAGTGAATAAACTGTAATGTCATTCATATAGACAACCACATATTGACCACTTATATCTCTAAATATGTCATTAACAAATCTTTGTATTACTTAGCCCAAAAGACATTTAAAGATACTTATAGTAACCCTTAGGTTTATGAAATGTAACCATGGGGAGACAAACATTTGTACTAGATCAGTGGGACAATTATAAACTCTGTGTGGGAGTAATTTTTCAGACACAGAAAAAAACATCAGAAAATATTCTAATTTTTCAGATAAATGACTATGTAAAGTTTTTGACAAGATCACAGATAAAGACATACATTTACTGTTATACTTAGACTTTCAGTGTACAATATTGCCTGTCAATAACAGAGTTATCTTTACATTACTAAGGCATGCCCAAGACCATAGATTCCAAATGTAGGGAACTAACACACAAGTGCATCTCCTTAGTGATGTACTTCACCACACCCTGGGTGAGAGGTGTATCATCAATAGTAGTAACTTTTATGGGAAAAAAATAATTTTAACAAGAGTAAGCCAAGATCTTTCGCTACTTTTGCATCAACAAAATTTGCAGCTTAACTACAAACAATAAACACAAGAAGGGGTAGGGAAAAATATGGAAAGTCAGCTCACCATATTCTGAAGCACCTTGTCAGATGGAGGCAATTTGCACAGAGCTGTCCCATTCTCGGACATTATCATCAAATGAAAGAAGGGAGGAAAGTGGTGGTTCAAATATAAAAACTCACTTTCATTGATCCAATATGAAAATATAAAAGTACTCGGAACCGCTCGAAATCCATATGAGATACACATATAGAATCAATAAATTCCTGAAACCACACAGATTTTTCTAGCTAAGATGAACAAAAAGGGACCGATCATTATTGTCAAAATACCTGTTCCCAAAGCCCACCTTTGCACTGTTGTTTTTCTGGAGGCAGATGTCTTGGGCAAGCATGCACCTAACATCCAAACTCTTCACAATTGCTATCACCATCAAATTCTAGTCACTTGACCCCTAGTTGATGGCAGTGAGTCTCCCCAAACTGCATGGACTCCTCAGTAAGTGGAGTGGAGCACCAGTCTTAGGTGGGGTTGCAGAGACTACATTTGCGCAACCACTTATCAAGCTGGATTGCCAGGAACGCTGGTGAGTCAAGAGTGTCAGGAGATAAGAACTGTGCTAACATGTCCTTGATTTGGTCAGAAAGTACAGTACGAAAGTTATAGTGAAGGGCTTGGTCATTCCACTGCGAGTCTGTGATCAAGCGTCAAAAACCTCAATACTGTTCTCCTCAGCAGTACATTGCCCCTGGCATAATTTACCAGTTAAGTACTCATTTACTTTCTTGGAAAGCTACTTGTTCAGAGTTGTCATATAGGAGGCCTAAAGCGTCAACAAATGAGTCAACTGTGGAGAGATCTGAAATATCAGGAGCTATGGAAAAGGCCCAAGTCTAGGGGTCACCCTGCACAGGAAACTGATGATCCCACATGCTGGCTCTCAAAACCAGACAAATGTGGACACAGCGTAAAATACAGGTTACAGCTTTTCCTAACAGAAAAAAAATTAAGGTCACCTTACAAATTGGTCAAGCAGGTTGGGAAGTGCTGCAGTGGCTATGGCCTGAGTGGTTCAATGATATTGAAATCATGCTGCTTGGACCAACTAGGCTTGAGCTTGCATTTATTTCACCACTGCTTAGAAGTGATCCATCATTTTGCCTAGTTATTCTGTGACCAGGCTCTGTCTTTGGTTGTCTTGCTGCTCTAAATTTGGCTCCCACCTGCAGGCTTTGCACTGGTTACTCTGACTATCAGGTCACAGGAGAGCCCTGGCCTTCAGCTTTTAACACATGTAAAGACTTGTGGACTTACACAGGGATCCTGGGCAAAGATCTTTGAGTAGCTGCTGGCCGGTGGTCCAGGCTGGCAGGAATAGTCAGGTCATTTAAGCATGAATCATCCAAAACAGAAAAGTGCAATACACAGACACAGTATTAAAATAATTTTTATTAATAATAATAATAATATTAAAAAATAATACAGTACATAATAACTACAATAGCATGATGGAGCACCTCAACATATATCAAATATGAAATATAGACCCTGTATTCATATAATACAATTATATTGCACTAGAAAGGACTGATGAATACAAATAATGAAAAAACTATACAAGTGTAAAATAAAAAATCCCTATTCGCTAAAAAGTGAAAAATAGTGTATTTTAGTAAAAATTGCAAATAATGTGCAATGTATATATAAAATACACTATTTTTCACTTTTTAGCGAATAGGGATTTTTCATTTTACACTTGTATAGTTTTTTCATTATTTGTATTCATCAGTCCTTTCTAGTGCAATATAATTGTATTATATGAATACAGGGTCTATATTTCATATTTGATATATGTTGAGGTGCTCCATCATGCTATTGTAGTGTGTTTGATAATTATCAGCTTTATTATGTACTGTAATATTTTTTAATATTATTATTATTATTATTATTATTATTATTATTATTATTATTATTAATAAAAATTATTTTAATACTGTGTCTGTGTATTGCACTTTTCTGTTTTGGATGATTCAATTTTAGTGGTGCATGACATATATTTTACATACAAGTGGTTATTTATTGGATTAACTAAGGTCATTTAAGCAGTACTAGGTGGGCAGTAAGAGAAAAAATCATTGGGCAGTAGAAAAGTCAGAAAATAGGTTAAGGTCACAAACAATAATAACAAGAAATATGGCAGGTACTGAACACTGAGGTGTGGACCAGATTAAGAACACTATTAAGTGGCAGCTTGAATTAGAGCTGCAGGAGTTTAAATAGAGGACAGCCCTACCCCGAGCTCACAGCAAGGCATAATACTACACTATCCAGGAATTAACCCTATAGCTCCCTGGATGAACTAAACCAAAAGGAATTACACAGGTCTTCCCTGTGTCAACCACAACAAAGGTGTGGTGCTGCCCAGCGACAGAAGTATAATCAAAAGGGATAGGTACCAACATGGATGATACATTAACTATATGACAAATTACTACTGTCAACTATATAAGCGCTGAACCTAGGGGAGTTTTATGGTTACTATATCAGTGAAAGAAATCATGCAAGATGCTTCTGCATGTCTGATGGTCTAGGACAGAGGTCCCCAACTCCAGTCCTCAAGGCCCACCAACAGGTCATGTTTTCAGGATTTCCTTTGCATTGCACAGGTGATGCAATTATTACCTGGGTAAGACTAAGGAAATCCTGAAAACATGACATGTTGGTGGGCCTTGAGGACTGGAGTTGGGGACCTCTGGTCTAGGAGACTTAAGTAGAGGCAGGAGCAAAGTACCATGATGCTCCCTACTAGATCTTCTTTATTGCCATACCTTATGATGTATGCCCTACTGATAGATAACTATTGGGGCTGTTGGCTCAGGTGGGTGATATAGGGGGTGGGGGCACTGACTCTCTTCAAGTAGACTGTTGTCAATAGACAAGCATCCTATCACTATCAAGGGAGCACGGTGGCGCAGTGGTTAGCACCGCAGCCTTGCAGCGCTGGAGTCCTGGGTTCAAACCAAGGACAACATCTGCAAAGATTTTGTATGTTCTCTCCGTGTTTGTGTGGGTTTCCTCTGGGTACTCCGGTTTCCTCCCACATTCCAAAGACATACTGATAGGGAACCTAGATTGTAAGCCCCAACGGGGACAGTGATGATAATGTGTGCAACCTGTAAAGCGCTGCAGAATATGTAAGGCTACGTTCACATTAGCGTTCTGCCGGGCTGCATCGGGCGCAGCTGCGGCGTCGCATGCGCCCCTATATTTAACATGGGGGCGCATGGACATGCGTTTTGCGATGCATGCGTCTTTTTTGCCGCAAGCATTAGGGCACAGAGGATGCAGCAAGATGCATTTTTTTGCGTCCAAAATCCGGCAAAAAAGGACGCATGCGTCGCAAAACTAAGCGTTTTGGCATGCGTTCTTGTTTGCGTTGTGCATTGCGTCGCCGACGCAGCAGCGCACAACGCAAATGTGAACGTAGCCTTAGCGCTACATAAAAATAAAGATTATTTATTTATTATCAAGAGAGCTACCAGGACAATTGCTCTACTATCTTGAGCTATTTAATTTAGTCCTCGAGATCGCAGTGCTTTATACATTGCTTTTACATTACCATTAGCCTGGAGAGCACTTGTGTACTACAGATTAATTTTCAAAGCCATTGCAATAAACAGCATGGATAATACTGACTACACCGGCAGGCTTTATATTTTATGTCCCTGCAAAAGCTCATTTTTCAGAAAACACAATTGTACTATAAGCAATAATTACAGTATCTATTTCCAAGTAGTACAACACTGACAATAGACATGAATCTCTCTGTAGCCTCAGTCATAACGGGACTGTAAATTTCCATCAGAAACAGTGCCATACATGTCCAATGGTTATGTTAGGTATTGAAAAGTTCAAAGAGACGAACGGCACCAGGACTCAACAATGCAGTATTGGGAGCGCTGAATCAAATACACCTCTTCAGACCCACAGCGTGCGGTAGCCATGCAGTACTGGAGCGTGGTGTTCAGCATAAATAGCCATAACAGCACAGTAAAACTTTGCGCAAGAAAGTAGAAGAATGCGGCACTCACCCAGGTTGCAAAGTGAATATCTTTAATCTTTCTTTAACCCCTTAATCCCATATGACGTACTATCCCGTCAAGGTGACCTGGGACTTAATTCCCAGTGACGGGATAGTACGTCATATGCGATCGGCCGCGCTCACGGGGGGAGCGCGGCCGATCGCGGCCAGGTGTCAGCTGCCTATCGCAGCTGACATCCGGCACTATGTGCCAGGAGCGGTCACGGACCGCTCCCGCTACATTAACCCCCGGCACACCGCGATCAAAGATGCAGGGAAGCATCGCTCAGGGAGGGGGCTCCCTGCGGGCTTCCCTGAGACGATCGGTACACGGTGATGTACTCACCGTGTACGGAGCGTCTTCTCCCTGCAGGCCCCGGATCCAAAATGGCCGCGGGGCTGCATCCGGGTCCTGCAGGGAGCACTTCCGGGTCAGGATCAGGCTGCAGCTGCAGCTCTAATCCTGCCCGGCTGTATGTCAGATCACCGATCTGACAGAGTGCTGTGCACACTGTCAGATCGGTGATCTGTGATGTCCCCCCTTGGGACAAAGTGAAAAAGTAAAAAAAAAAAATTCCACATGTGTAAAAAAAAATCCCTAAATAAAGAAGAAAAAAAAAATATTATTCCCATAAATACATTTCTTTATCTAAAAAAAACAAAAAAAACAATAAAAGTACACATATTTAGTATCGCCGCGTCCGTAACGACCCAACCTATAAAACTGGCCCACTAGTTAACCCCTTCAGTGAACACCGTAAGAAAAAAAAAAAAAACGAGCCAAAAAACAACGCTTTATTATCATAACGCTGAACAAAAAGTGGAGTAACACGCGATTAAAAAGACGGATATAAATAACCATGGTACCTCTGAAAACGTCATCTTCTCCCGCAAAAAATGAGCCGCCATATAGCATCATAACCAAAAAAATAAAAAAGTTATACTCCTCAGAATAAAGCGATGCCAAAATAATTATTTTTTCTATAAAATAGCTTTTATTGTATAAAAGCGCCAAAACATAAAAAAATGATATAAATGAGGTGTCGCTGTAATCGTACTGACCTGATGAATAAAACTGCTTCATCAATTTTACCAAACGCGGAACGGTATAAACGCCTCCCCCAAAAGAAATTCATGAATAGCTGGTTTTTGGTCATTCTGCCTCACAAAAAATCGGAATAAAAAGCGATCAAAAACTGTCAAGTGTCCGAAAATGTTACCAATAAAAACGTCAACTCGTCCCGCAAAAAACAAGACCTCACATGACTCTGTGGACCAAAATATGGAAAAATTATAGGTCTCAAAATGTGGAGATGCAAAAACTTTTTTGCTATAAATAGCGTCTTTTAGTGTGTGACGGCTGCAAATCATAAAAATCCGATATAAAAAACGCTATAAATGTAAATCAAACCCCCCTTCATCACCCCCTTAGTTAGGCTAGGTTCACATTGCGTTAATGGGTTAACGCTAACGGACAGCGTTGCACGGCGAAAATGTCACAATTAACGCCGTGCAACGGGTCCGTTAGCACACCCATTGACAGCAATGTGATTTTCGGGTGTAGCGCATCGCTAGAGCGTGCCATTTTCAGCTCGCGCTAGCAAGGTGCCGTTCTTTTGTGGCGCGCCTCGGACGCTGCTTGCAGCGTCCGCGGCGCGCCCGAGGTCCGATCCCCGATCTTCCAGAGCGGGGACGTTAACACGACCACTAAACGCGACACCTAAAAAGACATTGCGTTAGCGCAATCCGCTAGCGCTAAACGGATTTCCCTAACGCAATGTGAACCTAGCCTTAGGGAAAAATAATAAAATTAAAAAAAATGTATTTATTTCCATTTTCCAATTAGGGTTAGGGCTAGGGTTAGGGCTAGGGTTAGGGCTAGGGTTACATTTACGGTTGGGATTAGGGTTGGGATTAGAATTAGGGGTGTGTCAGGGTTAGGTGTGTGGTTAGGGTTACAGTTGGGATTAGGGTTAGGGGTGCGTGTGTGGTTAGGGTTACAGTTGGGATTAGGGTTAGGGGTGCGTTTGGATTAGGGTTTCAGTTATAATTGGGGGGTTTCCACTGTTTAGGCACATCAGGGGCTCTCCAAACGCGACATGGCGTCCGATCTCAATTCCAGCCAATTCTGCATTGAAAAAGTAAAACAGTGCTCCTTCACTTCCGAGCTCTCCCGTGCGCCCAAACAGAGGTTTACCCCAACATATGGGGTATCAGCGTACTCGAGACAAATTGGACAACAACTTTTTGGGTCCAAGTTCTCTTGTTATCCTTGGGAAAATAAAAATTTGGGGGGCTAAAAATCATTTTTGTGGGAAAAAAAGGATTTTTTATTTTCACGGCACTGCGTTGTAAACTGTAGTGAAACACTTGGGGGTTCAAAGTTTTCACAACACATCTAGATAAGTTCCTTGGGAGGTCTAGTTTCCAATATGAGGTCACTTGTGGGGGGTTTGTACTGTTTGGGTACATCAGGGGCTCTGCAAATGCAACGTGACGCCTGCAGACCAATCCATCTAAGTCTGCATTCCAAATGGCGCTCCTTCCCTTCCGAGCTCTGCCATGCGCCTAAACAGTGGTTTCCCCCCCACATATGGGGTATCAGCGTACTCAGGACAATTTGGACAACAACTTTTGGGGTCCAATTTATTCTGTTACCCTTGTAAAAATACAAAGCTGGGGGCTAAAAAATCATTTTTGTGAAAAAAAAAGAATTTTTATTTTCACGGCTCTGCGTTATAAACTGTAGTGAAACACTTAGGGGTTCAAAGTTCTCACAACACATCTAGATAAGTTCCTTGGGGGGTCTAGTTTCTAATATGGGGTCACTTGTGGGGGTTTGTACTGTTTGGGTACATCAGGGGCTCTGCAAATGCAACGTGACGCCTGCAGACCAATCCATCTAAGTCTGCATTCCAAATGGCGCTCCTTCCCTTCCGAGCTCTGCCATGCGCCCAAACAGTGGTTCCCCCCCACATATTGGGTATCAGCGTACTCAGGACAAATTGGACAACAACTTTTGGGGTCCAATTTATTCTGTTACCCTTGTGAAAATACAAAACTGGGGGCTAAAAAATAATTTTTGCGAAAAAAAAAAAAAAATTATTTTCACGGCTCTGCGTTATAAACTGTAGTGAAACACTTGGGGGTTCAATGCTCTCAAAACACATCTAGATAAGTTCCTTAGGGGGTCTAGTTTCCAAAATGGTGTCACATGTGGGGGGTTTTAATGTTTAGGCACATCAGGGGCTCTCCAAACCAACATGGCGTCCCATCTTAATTCCAGTCAATTTTGCATTGAAAAGTCAAATGGCGCTCCTTCCCTTCCGAGCTCTGCTATGCGCCCAAAAAGTGGTTTATCCCCACATATGGGGTATCGTCGCACTCAGGACAAATTGCACAACAACTTTTGTGGTCTAATTTCTTCTCTTACCCTTGGGAAAATAAAAAATTGGGGGCCAAAATATAATTTTTGTGAAAAAATAAGATTTTTTTATTTTTACGGCTCTGCATTATAAACTTCTGTGAAGCACTTGTTGGGTCAAAGTGCTCACCACACATCTAGATAAGTTCCTTAAGGGGTCTACTTTCCAAAATGGTGTCACTTGTGAGGGGTTCCAATGTTTAGGCACATCAGGGGCTCTCCAAACGCAACATGGCGTCCCATCTCAATTCCAGTCAATTTTGCATTGAAAAGTCAAATGGCGCTCCTTTCCTTCCGAGCTCTGCCATGCGCCCAAACAGTGGTTTACCCCCCATATGGGGTATCGTCGCACTCAGGACAAATTGCACAACAACTTTTGTGGTCTAATTTCTTCTCTTACCCTTGGGAAAATAAAAAATTGGGGGCGAAAAGATCATTTTTGTGAAAAAATATGATTTTTTATTTTTACGGCTCTGCATTATAAACTTCTGTGAAGCACTTGTTGGGTCAAAGTGCTCACCACACATCTAGATAAGTTCCTTTCGGGGTCTACTTTCCAAAATGGTGTCACTTGTGGGGATTTCAATGTTTAGGCACATCAGGGGCTCTCCAAACGCAACATGGCGTCCAATCTCTATTCCAGTCAATTTTGCATTGAAAAGTAAAATGGCGCTCCTTCCCTTCCGAGCTCTGCCATACGCCCAAACAATGGTTTACACCCATATATGGGGTATCAGCGTACTCAGGACAAATTGGACAACAATTTTTGAGGTCCAATTTCTTCTCTTACTCTTGGGAAAATAAAAAATTGGGGGCGAAAAATCATTTTTGTGAAAAAATATGATTTTTTATTTTTACGGCTCTGTATTATAAACTTCTGTGAAGCAATTTGTGGGTCAAAGTGGTCACCACACATCTAGATAAGTTCCTTAGGGGGTCTACTTTCCAAAATGGTGTCACTTGTGGGGGGTTTCAATGTTTAGGCACATGAGGGGCTCTCCAAACGCAACATGGCGTCCCATCTCAATTCCTGTCAATTTTGCATTGAAAAGTCAAATGGCGCTCCTTTCCTTCCGAGCTCTGCCATGCGCCCAAACAGTGGTTTACCCCCACATATGGGGTATTAGCGTACTCAGGACAGATTGTACAGCAACGTTTGGCATCCATTTTCTCCTGTTACCCTTGGTAAAATAAAACAAATTGGAGCTGAAATAAATTTTGTGTGAAAAAAAGTTAAATATTCATTTTTATTTAAACATTCCAAAAATTAATGTGAAACCCCTGAAGGGTTAATAAACTTCTTGAATGTGGTTTTGAGCACCTTGAGGGTTGCAGTTTTTAGAATGGTGTCACACTTGGGTATTTTCTATTATATAGACCCCTCAAAATGACTTCAAATGAGATGTGGTCCCTAAAAAAACAAATGGTGTTGTAAAAATGAGAAATTGCTGGTCAACTTTTAACCCTTATAACTCCCTAACAAAAAAAAATTTTGGTTCCAAAATTGTGCTGATGTAAAGTAGACATGTGGGAAATGTTACTTATTAAGTTTTTTGCGTGACATATCTCTGTGATTTAAGGGCATAAAAATTTAAAGTTGGAAAATTGCGAAATTTTCTAAATTTTCGCCAAATTTCCGTTTTTTTCACAAATAAACGCAAGTTATATCGAATAAATTTTACCACTACCACGAAGTACAATATGTCATGAGAAAACAATGTCAGAATCACCGGGATCCGTTAAAGCGTTCCAGAGTTATAACCTCATAAAGGGACAGTGGTCAGAATTGTAAAAATTGGCCCGGTCATTAATGTGCAAACCACCCTCGGGGCTTAAGGGGTTAATCCATGTACTGACTTTGCATAAAAGACAAGCGGAGATGACGAAGGTGTGGGGAGAGTGAGCTGGACGACGACCGTTTCGCACAATTAGTGCTTCCACGGGTCCAGCACTAATTGTGTAGCACTAATAGTGGAAGCACTAATTGTGTGAAATGGCCGTCGTCCAGCTCTTTTATGTAAAGTCTGTACATGGATTAAAGACAGATTAAAGATATTTACTTCGCAACCTGGGTGAGTGCCGCATTCTTCTACTTTCTTGTGCAAAGTTATGTTAAGGTACCGTCACACTGGACGATATCGCTAGCGATCCGTGACGTTGCAGCATCCTCGCTAGCGATATCGTCCAGTGTGACAGGCAGCAGCGATCAGGCCCCTGCTGTGATGTCGCTGGTCGGGGCAGAAAGTCCAGAACTTTATTTCGTCGCTGGCTCTCCCGCTGACATCGCTGAATCGGCGTGTGTGACGCCGATTCAGCGATGTCTTCGCTGGTAACCAGGGTAAACATCGGGTTACTAAGCGCAGGGCCGCGCTTAGTAACCCGATGTTTACCCTGGTTACCATCGTTAAAGTAAAAAAAAAAAAACACTACATACTTACCTACCGCTGTCTGTCCCCGGCGCTGTGCTTCTCTGCTCTGACTGTGAGCACAGCGGCCGGAAAGCAGAGCGGTGACGTCACCGCTCTGCTTTCCGGCTGCCCGGCGCTCACAGCCAGAGCAGAGAAGCACAGTGCCGGGGACAGACAGCGTTAGGTAAGTATGTAGTGGTTGTTTTTTTACTTTAACGATGGTAACCAGGGTAAACATCGGGTTACTAAGCGCGGCCCTGCGCTTAGTAACCTGATGTTTACCCTGGTTACCGGCATCGTTGGTCGCTGGAGAGCTGTCTGTGTGACAGCTCTCCAGCGACCAAACAGCGACGCTGCAGCGATCCGGATCGTTGTCGGTATCGCTGCAGCGTCGCTTAGTGTGACGGTACCTTAAGGTATTGCATCTCAGTCTTCTGTCAACACTTATTCTGTGATGGGTAAGATAAGCGCTATTTGTAAACAATAACCAATTCTATATTACTCTTGGATAATACAGACATGCATTTTGCTGCGATATGTGTACATTGCCTATTAGATGCATCAAATTTTCTAGACAGAACATCCTCTTCTCTAAAGAGAAAGTCACCAAAATGATTACCCAATATTGCAGGGAGAAGGTCTATCTGGCTACAGATATAGAATTCAGGGCTGCCACTAAGAATTTCGGGGCCCCATACTGGCAAAAAATGTTGGGCCCCCTTGTGACTCCGCCCAGGCTCCACCCCAGCCCCACTTCCACCCCTCAAACCGGTGGCAGTGCCGGGTATTGATGCAAGAGACTCATGCGAGTTTCTCGCATTGCATTTGCAAGTGTGACCCTACCAAATAATAGCACATACAAGGAACAAATACCGGCACACCATGGCCAGACAACATATTATCAACACATAGTGACTGAATACTAAAATACTGATCAGTAATACAAAAAACACAATACTAATATCACCATAAGTGCTATTATACACAGGAGAGCTGTACTTAGTATGCAGTGTCTGTGTACAGGTAATACAGTGATCACTGGTGACATTATACACAGAAGCTCTCTATATAGTGTATAGAGTAAAGCTAATACAGTGATCACTGGTGACATTGTACACAAGACCGCTGTATATAGTTTACAGTGTATAGTGTCAGTGTATAGGTAACGTGACATCTCTAGGTGAAGTCCTTCATCTTTGCTTTTCATCTTCATCCAGCACCTCCCACCGTCACTTCTTCCAGCCAGGGCTCCTCTCTGCAGGAAATTACACAGTTATCTACTGTAGAGCTCCGCTTGTAGAACATATTACTTATTTTTTTCCCAAATTCTAAACTACACCAGATGAAGAAAAAAAGGCGACAGTGTTGCTCTGCACAGTAACAGGACCGCCTCCCCCAATTAAAACACTATCCTCCAAAAATAAAACAAATACCTCACTGCAGTAAAAATATCCCCCATCCTGGCCCCCATATGTCTCATTCCTGGCTCCAGCCATGTGTTCTCCCATCCTGCCTCCATGTGATGTCCGATCCTGCCCCATCTGATCTCCCCATCCTGGCCCGTGTCTCCATTCTGCCCTTTGTCTCCCATCCTGCTCCGTGACTCCATTCTGTCCCCATATCTCAATTCTGCCCCATGTCTCTATTGTGCCCCCGTTTCTCCATTCTGCCCCTTGTCTCACATCCTGTCCCCTTGTCTCCCATCCTGCCCTGTGTCTCCATTCTGCCCTTTGTCTTAATTATGCCCCTTGTCTCCATCTTACCCCGTGTCTCCATCCTGCCCCTGTGCCTCCCATCCTGCCTCCGTTTCTCCATTCTGCCCCTTGTCTCCATTCTGCCTCTTGTCTCCATTCTACCCCTTATTATTATTATACATTTTTATAGCGCCATTTATTCCATGGCGCTTTACATGTGAACGGGGCAAATATACACAAGTACAATAAACATGAGTAAAACAAGGCACACACAAGTACAGGAGGAGAGAGGACCCTGCCAGCGAGGGCTCACAGTCTACAGGGGATGGGTGAGGATACACTAGGTGAGGGTAGAGCTGGTCATGCGGCGGTTCAGTAGACTGGAGATCACTGCAGGTTGTATGCTTGTTTGAAGAGGTGGGTCTTCAGGTTCCTTTTGAAGGTTTCCGTGGTAGGCGAGAGCCTGATGTTGGGGTAGAGAGTTCCAGAGTATAGGGGAAGCAAGGGAGAAGTCTTGGATGCGGTTGTGGGAGGAAGAGAAGGAGATCATGAGACGATCGAAGGTTGCGTGTAGGTAGGTACCGGAAGACCATGTCACAGATGTATGGAGGAATCAGGTTGTGAATGGCTTTGTATGTCATTGTTAGTGTTTTGAACTGTAGTATCTGGGCAATAGGAAGCCAGTGAAGGGCCTGGCAGAGAGGAGAGGCTGGGGAGTAACAGGGAGACAGGTGGATTAGTCGGGCAGAAGAGTTTAGGATGGATTGGAGTGGTGCCAGACTGCTAGAGGGGAGGCCAGAGAGTAGGAAGAGGCAGTAGTCGAGGTGAGAGATGACAAGGGCATGTACTAGTGTTTTTGTGGATTCATGGTCAAGGAATGCACGGATCCGGGAAATGTTTTTGAGTTGGAAACGGCAAGAAGAGGCAAAGGCTTGGATATGTGGCTTGAAAGAGAGGGTAGAGTCAACGATCACCCCAAGGCATCGAGCGTGTGGGACCGGAGAAAGTGAGCAGCCATTGACATTGATGGATAGGTCGGATGGAGGGGTAGATTGAGGTGGGGAAAGATGATGAATTCTGTTTTGTCCATGTCAGTTTTAGAAAACAAGCAGAAAAGAAGGATGAAATAGCAGACAGACATTTTGGTCAGGAAGGAAGAGAGGTCGGGTCCAGATAGGTAGATCTGCGTGTCATCAGCGTAGAGATGATGTTGTAAACTGTGGGATTCTATGAGCCGTCCCAGGCCAAAAGTGTAGATGGAGAAGAGTAGGGGTCCTAGAACTGAGCCTTAGGAAACAACGACAGACAGTGGGCGAGATGAGGAGGTGGTGTCGGAGAGGGAGACACTGAATGTCCGGTCTGTTAGATATGATGAGATCCAGGATAGGGCCAAGTCTGTGATGCCAATAGATGAGAGAATCTGTAACAGGAGGGAGTGGTCCACAGTGTCGAAGGCAGAAGGCAGGTCCAGGAGGAGGAGGACAGAGAAGTGTTGCTTGCTCTTGGCGGTTAGTAGGTCATTGGTCACTTTAGTTAGGGTGGTTTTAGTTAAGTTATGTGATCAGAAGCTAAATTGTAACCAGTCAAAGAGGGAGCAGGAGGAGAGGTAGGAGGACAGTTCAAGATGGACATGCTGTTCAAGTAGTTTTGAGGCATAAGGGAGAAGGGATATCGGGTGATAGCTGGACTCAGAGGATGGGTCGAGGGAGAGTTTTTTGAGAATAGGTGTGATTGATGCGTGTTTGAAGGATGAGAGGAAGACACCGTTTGTAAGTGAGAGGTTGAAGAGTTGTGTTAGGGTTGGGATGAAGACTTTTGCGAGGTTAGGGAAGAGGTGGGACGGGAGCGGGTCAAGCGTGCAAGTTGTGAGATGTAATCTTGACAGAAGGATGGAGAGCTGATCGTCTGTTATGGTGGAGAAGCTGGCTTTGGAACAGGGCTGAGAAGTCAAGAGGAGGGGCAGTGGGGCTGCGGACCAAAGCTTTGTTTGATGTTATCGATCTTCTGCTTAAAAAAAAGAGGCAAATTCTTCAGCAGAAATGAAAGGGGAGGGAGGAGATGCTGGGGGATGAAGTAGAGAATTGAAAGTGTTGAAGAGCTGTTTAGGGTTGTGAGTCAGGGAGGATATGAGAGATCAGAAGTAAGTTTGTTTTGCGGCAGTGAGCGTGGACTTGAAGCTGGCGAGGGACTGCATGTATGCAGTGAAGTGCTCAGCAGAACGTGATCTCTTCCATCTCCGTTCAGCAACCCTGGAAGCCTGTTCCAGTTCTTTGGTCAGGCTGGCTAGCCAGGGCTGCCTGTTGATTCTACGAGTTTTACTATGCATGAGCGGGGTGGCTGAATCAAGTGTTGCTGTTATTGTGGTGTTCTAAAAAGTGGCAGCTGCATCTGTGTCATGGAAGGAAACTATGTCTGTAAGAGGGAGAAGGGACTCAGAGAGTGAGTGTAGATTGAGGTGTTTGAGGTTTCTGTAAGGGTGAGTGAGTTTGTGGAGTGGAGGTTGCGCACTAGGAGGGGAGAGGGAAGAAAATGTTACTAGATTGAGGTCAGACAGGGGGAGGGGTGAGTTAGTGAGATTAGTAAGGGAACAGAGGCGGGTGAAAATTAGATCCAGCGTGTGGCCATCTTTGTGAGTGGCCTCAGAGGACCATTGAGTGAGACCAAAGGAGGCAGAGAGCGATAAAAGTTTAGAGATGGCTGAGGTGGAAGTGTCAATGGGGATATTGAAGTCACCCATGATGATAGTGGGGATGTCGGGTGAGAGGAAATGAAGTAGCCAAGTGGTGAAGTGGTCAAGAAAGGTGGAGATGGCTAGTTCTGGGGGGCGGTAGATGACAGCCAGCTGGAGGTTGAAGGGGTAGTAGATGCGGACGGAGTGCACCTCGAACGAGGGAAGAGTAGCGGAAGGTGGTAGTGAAATTGGGGTAAAGGAGCAGGTATCGGACAGGAGCAAGCCAACCCCTCCACCACGTTTGTTGCTGGGGCGAGGGGTGTGAGAGAGGTGGAATCCACCATAGGAAAGAGCGGCTGGAGAGGCTGAGTCAGAGGGGGTGAGCCAGGTTTCAGTGATTCCGAGGAAGGAGAGTTTGTTATTGATAAAGAGGTCGTGGATAAATGACAGTTTATTGCATACAGAGCGTGCGTTCCATAGTGCTTCAGGTATGGGGACCGGGGGAGTGGGGGCTGGATGAATGGGTATGAGGTTACTGTGGATGCGAAGACGTGTAGAGGATCGTGGTATGGGAATAGAAATGAGTGTGGGGATGTGTTGAGGAGGGCCGGGATTAGGGGATACATCGCCAGCAATGAGGAGCAGCAGACAGAGCGTTAGAAGGTGGGAGCAGGATAGGACATGATGCGGCCGTGTGTGCCTGGAGAGAAAGGATTGTATGTGGAGGAACAGTTCTGTGGAGGAGGTGAGGTGGCTGGGGAAGATGGAGGAAGAAATGACTAGTTCCTTTCTGGGTGGAGGGATTACAGGAGATAGGAAGAAATAAAGTAGTATGGTGGTGAATGTTAAAAGAAACTGAAACATTATAGTGGTTTTCTATTCCTTTACCTTCCAGTCAATTCCAGTCCAATTCTAGTCTAATTCATAGTAATTAAAAATCTGTAATTTAAAAGATGGAATTTGAAAGATGGTCAGACACATCTGGTCAGACTCATGGCTTTGAATTTATGTGCACCTAAGGGCTTGCAGCTGAGAGGGGATGTGGGCATGTGTGTCCAGAGCACATTTTCACAGTTAAGCCAGGTCAGAAAGAGGGGGTGGGGTAGATTGACCACTCAGGTATACAAGGTAGAAGCAAGAGAAGTGAAGTACATATGGATAGAAAATAATGGGTAAGCAAAGCATACCAGGTGAGAAATAAATGCACTTCATATAGACAGACATAGCAGGAAAAGCTGAGAAGATGAGCAGCATACCAGGTGGGAATTAAATGCACTTCATATAAGTGTGTCCATTCTGCCCCCATGTCTCCCATCCTGCCTCCGTGTCTCCATTCTGCTCCTTGTCTCCATTCTGCCCCCGTGTCTCCATTCTGCCCCCGTGTCTCCAATTCTGCTCCTTGTCTCCATCCTACCCTCATGTCTCCCATCCTGTCTCCATTCTGCCCCTTGTCTCCATTCTGCCTCTTTTCTCCATTCTTCCCCTTGTCTCCATCCTGCCCCCGTGTCTGCAATCCTGCTCCTTGTCTCCAATCCTGTTTCAGTCTCCATTCTGCCCCAGTGACTCCCATTCTGCCCTGTGTCTCCATTCTGCACCCGTGTCTCCCTTCCTGCCCCAGTGTCTCCCATCCTGCCCCCTGTGTCTCCCATCCTGGCCCCAGTGTCTCCCATCCTGCCCCCGTGTCTCCCATCCTGGCCCCCGCGTCTCCAATCCTGCCCCCCATGTCTCCCATCCTGCCTCCCCTGCCACTTTCAATTTAAAAAAAAATTTCTACTTACTTTAGCGCGCTCCTGTGACGATGATGCTCCAGGCTCCAGGCATCTCAAGCGCACACTCGCCGGTGAATGACAATGACATCATACGCCGGCAACATGCACGCTTATGTCAGCTGCCAGCCTCCGATTGGCTGGCGACTTTAACTATTGCTGTGCGAGCTCGGGCACACATGTTAAGAGAGTAACTGAACCTGCATCTTGGAGCAGAAGCCTGCCGCTGGGGACCGATCAGCCAAAGAGACGGGGCCCGATGAGGGGCCCCTCTGCTGATTGGGCTCCATACGCCAGTCAGGGCAGTAATGCCCTGATAGAATTACATGGTCTTCATTCAGATGAATGAGTGACTACGTGACACTTGACAAAAGCAAAATGTACACAGGCTGATAACCCACAAACAAGCTTATAAGAACATCTTCTGACAACCAGAGATGACAACCAAAGAAAACAGATGGGCCATGCGGGGCTGCTTCTGCCATGAGATGAGAGAAGAATCTTGAGTCAGGCAGCAGTTTACAGTTTGCCCAATGCACAATTCCTCAGAGCTGCCGCTCTGCATCTAGGCTCATACAACATGAGCCTAGATGCACCTTTTAAGCCTTATGCATCACATTGGGGGCTGCAATACACCTATCAGCTGTTGGCCGAGGTCACCTGCTGCACAATATGCTAACATCTAAACCGCTGTGCTCCCTGAATGCTATGCTCTGCTCCTTATCACCTGAACAAGAGAAAGAGACCCTTCCAGTACTCGTAACAGCAGCAAGAGCTCCTGCTCCTCATGGCTCTGGAGTTGGGGCAGAGGAGTAGGAAGGGCACCTGTCTATAGGGGCTGTGCTGCCCAGAGAACAGCAGAGGAAGCCTGCTAAATCTTTTGAGATCCCTCTTCATCTAGCCTGCCTGAGAAGTAATTGTGTATGCTTATATTTATATGTGTATGTGATGTAATTATATTTGTGTTTCTCTTTGTGTGATGTATATGTAATGTGCATATTTGTTGCATGTCCCCATGCTGTGCTCATACATATACAGTGCTTAGAAAAAGGATTCATCATAACTCGTGAACTTTTCCACATTTTTTCAAGTTACACCCACAAACTTAAATTGCATTTTATGTGCTATACCAGCACAAAGAAACAAGTATATGCTTAGTGTAAATTAAATTATTTTCCAAATATTTAATAAATATAAATTTGAAAATTGTGACGTGCATTTGTATTCAGCCCCCTGTAATCTAATAAACCTAAATAAAATGATGAGTGACCAATGGCCTCCAGAAGTCACATAATTAGTAAATTGAGTCCACCTGTGTGTTTGAGAACAGTAGAGATCACACAATTTCATGAAAACTGAGGGACACACCAAAAAGGTGAGGGATAAAGTTGAGGAGAAGAATAAAGCAGAGTTAAATCATAAAAAAAAAATAGCTCAAATAGAAGGATATGGCATATCCTGCAAATAACTGCAAACCTGCTGTTCACCTAAACTGACATCCCAAGCAAGGAGAGCACTAATTAAAGAAGCAACCAAGAAGACTTAGTCTGCTGAACCGCCGCATGACCAGCTCTACCCTCTCCTAGTGTATCCTCACGCATCCCCTGTAGACTGTGAGCCCTCGTGGGCAGGGTCCTCTCTAATTCTGTACTTCTGTATGCTTTGTTTTTTCATGTCTATTGTACTTGTCTATATTTGCCCCTGTCACGTGGAAAGTGCCATGGAATAAATGGCGCTATAAAAATGTATAATAATAATAATAAAAGACCATGGTCACTCTGGAGGAGATGCAGAGATCCACAGCTCAGGTAGGAGAATCTGTCCACAGGACAACTATTAGTAGTATGTTCTAGCCTTTATGGAATAGTGGCAAAATGTAAGCAATTTTTGAAAGCAAGCCATAACAAATCCTGTTTGCAGTTTGCAAAAAACATATTGGGGACACAGCTAGCAGGTGAAAGAAGGTGGTCTGATCAGAGGAGATTAATGTAGAACTTTTAGGGCTTAATTCCACATGCTGTGTAACACTGTACATCATCCTGAAAATACAAACCACACCATCAAGCATGGTGGTGGCAGCATTATGCTATGAGGATGCTTTTCTTCAGAAGGACAGGAAACATGGTGAGAATTGATAGAGGGATGGAGCTAAGGACAGGGCAATCCTGGTTTAAAACCTGTTAGAGTCTCCAAATGCCTTGAGACTGTGGTGTAGGTTCACCTTCCAGTAGAACAACGACCCTAAACATACTGCCAGAGCTACAATGGAATGATTTAGAACAAAGCATATTTATGTGTTTGCATGGCCCAGTCATAATCCAGACCTAAATCCCATTGAGAATCTATGTCACGACTTTGAAAAAAATTAAAGGGAACCCGTGAGCAGATTTTGCCGCTATAAAATGCGGCCCACTGCCTTTCAGGGCTTATCTACAGCATGGTCCAACCTGCAAGTGAAAATAAGTTATATTATACTCACCTGGGGGGGGAAAAGGGGCAGTCCTGTGCGGTCCGGTCCAATGGGTGTCGCAGGTCTGGGTCTGGCGCCTCCCATCTTCTTCCGATGCCGCCCTCCTGCTTCCTCGCTCCCTGGCATCGCGCTCCTGCACAGGCGTACTTCTCTGCTCTGTTGAGGGCAGAGCAAAGTGCTGCATTGCGCAGGTGCTGGGAAAGGTCAAAGTGCCCCGGCACCTGTGGTCTGCAGTACTTTGCTCTGCCCCCAAGAGGGCAGACAAGTACGCCTGTGCAGGAGCACGATCCCGGGAAGCGAGGAAGAAGCAGGAGGGTGGCGGCGCAAGAAGATGGGAGGTGCCGGACCGGGACCTGCGACACCCATCGGACCGGACCGCCCCCGGAGTTCAGTATAATAAAATGTATTTTTCTTCACTTGCAGGTCGGACCAGGGACTTATCTACAGGATTATAGAATGCTGTAAATAAGCCCTGAAAGGCAGTGGCCACATCTTATAGCGGCAAAATCTGCTGACAGGTTCCTTTTAATGTTTAAAATCATTTCTTTACACAAGAGTGGTGAAGGCTATAAGAAGATCTGCAAAGCTTTACTTATCAGTCAGAATACTTTACCAAAATTGACACAAATATGTAACAAACATGGAACTACAACCATCTCACATGTTAACATGTAACAGGAGTATATGACAAAAAACGAAAATAGTTATAGAGGAATGAGGTATGAATTGTATATAGTTGTGGAATTATGCCATATAAAAAACCCTAAAGGAAACTAGGATTGAGAAAAACAGTATCAAAATGTATTAGCAAACAGTAGATAGAATAATAATACAATAGACAATTGGAGAGAGGAACAACTAAAAATATTTAAGGGGGAAAGAGTATAAAGTAAAAAAAAAACCTCTATCACTCCCTGAGCTGTGCGACCATGGTCATAAGGCCCACAATCTGTTGGAAGCATCAAATGCAACTGAAATAGTCTATAGTTAACCAGTATATTGCAAAGTGCTGATGGGTATTTAGCCTATAAATTTCAGTTGCTATGTGATATTACACAGATATGAAAGCAAAAAACCTGTCAGATGAAATATAAATAATGCAAATAAGAGATATGTCCTGAAAATCTAGAGCAGTAGCTAGTGACATATCGGCAAAGGATACTGTAAAAAGCAGTTGCATATGGTACTGCAACAAGGTTAGTATCTTTAATAAATAATGATGACGCCCAATGCCAATAAAGAGCTCCTATAATTGTCCATCACCGAGAGGGAACTAAAACATCAGGCTGACCGCCATGGTAGCGAATAGGAAGCTCAGGTAATCATACTATTAAGCCTGTGCTCCAGAGTACTAGTAGTCAGGGAGATCAAATAAAGAGCATCAAATTACAGGGGTGCATCAATTGCAATTTTAAGGGTAGGTAAAAATACCTTGTGACATTTTGCAGGAGCCTATCGCGTAGATGGAGGTGAGAGGAGAGCCTCAACGCGTGTTTCACCCATGTGGATTCGTCTGCAGTGTCTGCTGGTTAGAAAGGTTGAAGAAAATCTACATGCAAGTTGAAAAAAATTAACTAAAAAAGTAGAAAGTCAAACTGGGGTTAAGGTTTCCCGTGACGCAAACGGTGTACAGTGCAGAAGAATAGCATGCATGGGTGTCGTTCATGAAGGAAGCCTGTCCTATAGCCCATGCACAAAAAAGACCATCTACAATTTTCCAGGGCCCATGCTGATAAATATGAAGACTACTGGGACTGTATACTGTAGAGTGATGAGAACAACATAAATGTTTTTGGATCTGATGGCTTCAAAACTGTATGGCGTCACAAAGTTAAAAAAAAAATGCATGGCGCCTAAAGTGAAACATGGTGGTGGCATATCGTTATGTGAGGCTGCATGAATCCTCCTGGCACTGGGGATCTACATTTCAGTGATGGTATCCTGAATTCACCGATGTACTCATTTATATTGAAAGAGAAGATGCTAACATCACTCTGTGTCCTTGGTAGACATGCACTTTTCCAACATCAACATTTTCCAAAATGCCCATTTAAGGCCACTAGTGCATTTCTGAAGAAGAGAAGGGTGAAAGTGATTGAGTGACTAAGTATGTATCCTGATCTGATCCCAATCGAACACCTATGGAGAATTATGAAGAGGCACATAAAGCATCACTCTCCATCCAGCATTGAGGGTCTAAAAGAGATCATTCTTGTAGAATGGAAAATGATACAGTATGTTGCAATATGTCTCCTACTTGTTCATTCAATGCCTACAAGACTTGGGTGGTCCAAAACACAAATTAATTTTCATTCTAAATGTCTACAGTTGAAACCAGAAGTTTACGTACAGTACACTATATAAAAATACACATATGCATGTTTTACACAATATCTAACATGAAATCAGAATAAACCTTTACCATCTTAGGTCAATTAGGATTATCATAATTATTAATATTTGCCAATTGCCAGAATAATGAGAGAGAATTTTTAAGACATTTTTATTACTGCAAAGTCAAAAGTTTGGTCAAACATTTAAGACAGTCTTCCACAAGTTTCTCACAATAGTTGGTTGGAATTTGGGCCCATTCCTCCTGACAAAACTGGTGTAACAGATCCAGGTTTGTAGGTCGCCTTGCTCGCATCGGCCTTTTCAGCTTTTCCCAAAAATTTTCAATAGGATTGAGATCAGGGCTTTGTGATGGCCGCTCCAAAACATTTACTTTGTTATCTTTAACCCCTTCATGACCAGGGGATTTTTCGTTTTTCCGTGTTCGTTTTTCGCTCCCCTCCTTCCCAGAGCCATAACTTTTTTATTTTTCCGTCAATTTGGCCATGTGAGGGCTTATTTTTTGCGGGACGAGTTGTACTTTTGAACGACATCATTGGTTTTAACATGTCATGTACTAGAAAACGGGAAAAAAATTCCAAGTGCGGTGAAATTGCAAAAAAAAGTGCAATCCCACATTGTTTTTTTGTTTGGCTTTTTTGCTAGGTTCACTAAATGCTAAAAATGACCTGCCATTATGATTCTCCAGGTCATTACGAGTTCATAGACACCAAACATGACTAGGTTATTTTTTATCTAAGTGGTGAAAAAAAATTCCAAACTTTGCTAAAAAAAAAAAAAAAAAATTGCGCCATTTTCCGATACTCGTAGCGTCTCCATTTTTCGTGATCTGGGGTCGGTTGAGGGCTTATTTTTTGCGTGCCGAGATGACGTTTTTAATGATAGCATTTCGGTGCAGATACGTTCTTTTGATCGCCCGTTATTGCATTTTAATGCAATGTCGCGGCGACCAAAAAAACGTAATTCTGGCGTTTCGAGTTTTTTTCCCGCTACGCTGTTTAGCGATCAGGTTAATACTTTTTTTTATTTGATAGATCGGGCAATTCTGAGCGCGGCGATACCAAATATGCGTAGATTTGATATTTTTTTTATTGATTTATTTTGATTGGGGCGAAAGGGGGGTGATTTAAACTTTTATGTTTTTTTTATCTTTTTCACATTTTTTTAAACTTTTTTTTTTAACTTTTGCCATGCTTCAATAGCCTCCATGAGAGGCTAGAAGCAGGCACAAGCCGATCGGCTCTGCTACATAGCAGCGATCTGCTGATCGCTGCTATGTAGCAGAATTGCACGTGTGCTGTGAGCGCCGACCACAGGGTGGCGCTCACAGCGACGGGCAATCAGTAACCATAGAGGTCTCAAGGACCTCTATGGCTACAATGGAGACGCATCGCCGACCCCCGGACATGTGACGGGGGTCGGCGATGACGTCATTTCCGGCCGCCCGGCCGGAAGCGGTAGTTAAATGCCGCTGTCTGCGTTTGACAGCGGCATTTAACTAGTTAATAGGTGCGGGCAGATCGCGATTCTGCCCGCGCCTATTACGGGCACATGTCAGCTGTTCAAAACAGGTGACATGTCCCGGCTTTGGTGCGGGCTCACCGCGGAGCCCTGCATCAAAGCAGGGGAGCCGGCATCGGACGGTATAGTACGTCCGATGCCGGTAAGGGGTTAAGCCACTTTGTTACCATTTTGGCAGCATTCTTCAGGTCATTGTCCATTTGAAAGACCCATTTCCGCCGAAGCTTTAACTTCCTGGCTGATGTCTTGAGATGCTGCTTCATAATTGCCACATAATCTTCACAAAGAAGCAGTGTGTTTCAGGTGTGAATTAAAATGTATCCACAAGTGTGTCTCTAATTAACTCAGATGTTGCCAAAAACCCTATCAGAAGTTTCCAAACACATGACATCATCATATGGGCAGTGCAGAATTGTTTAAAGGCATAGTAATTTTAGTGTATGTAAACTTTTGACTTTGCAATAAGTAATAAAAATGCCTTAAAACATTTTCTCTAATTATTCTGGCATTTGGCAAATATTAATAATTATGGTAATCCTAATTCACCTAAAACAGGAAAAAGTTTATTCTGATTCCATGTCAGATATTGAGAAAAACATGCATATGTGTCTTTTCATATAGTGTATGGAAACTGTATCTATTTAATGCCATGATCTAATATTTTTTTACTAATATACTTTAATTCAAAAGTCCATATCCTTTCCTAACTACACTAACTGCTGTATTTGTTTATTTTTTGCTAACCTTTTTTTTAATGATGCTTCATTTGAAAATCCCACTGCATAGGATACTCTGTCCCCTCCCTGTAACGAAGCATCATCAGTGACCTTCGCTTCAGGGGCTGGGCTAGTCCCTGCTTTACTGAGCATGTGTCAGTTCTCAATTCCGACAGATGCTCAGTAGATTCTTCTCGCTGTGCAATGTGCACAATGACAGTGCACTCTCGCCAACTCTGATCAGAATTAACAAGCCGGTAACAGTGCACTGTCAGTTCGCATTGTGAGACAATTACCCAGCTTGCAGAGACCAGCGCTGCCCCCCGTGAGCATAAGTGTTGTTATTTTACTGGGCGAAACATAGTGATTGAAGCATGTTGTCCGTGTAGTGGACAACCACTTTAAATGCTATAGAAACTTAGATGGCCTATCAATATAAAATCCTATAATATCCTGTCATTGAGGAGGTAGGGAAAAAAGTCAAGAAAACACAATATTGCTATCGGATATGATAAGATGCCCTCTAATATACCCATTGCTAATAATAATTTTTGAGGACAGCGATGAATCAGGAAATATAAAAATGGAAACAGGAACTCTTCATATCTGAATACAGAATGCCAGGAAGAGCCAGAGGGCACATAAAAGAAGATTGGAAAACAAGTTGTCTGCCAAAAAGAAAGCGTGGCCATCAAACAGCATCTGATCATACATGGCAGCTCTTGCCAACCCATATAAAATGTTTTGAAAAATGGAAATATTCCCGTCACTGCAGTTTACTATAAACAATAATTGTGTGCATCTTGAATGCTTTGAGAAAATAAGTTTCCTGTATTATTGTAAATTATTTCTATTTATTTCTTTAGTAGATTTTCTATAAATAAAGTTGTGCTCAAAAGTTTACATACCCCAGCAGAATTTTTGCTTTCTTGGCCTTTTTTCAGAGTTATGAATGATAACACCAAATCTTTTTCTCCACTCATGGTTAGTGGTTGGGTGAAACTATTTATTGTCAAACTACTGTGTTTTCTCTTTTTAAATCATAACGACAACCCAAAACATCCAAATGACCCTGATCAAAAGTTCACATACCCTGGTGATTTTGGCCTGATGACATGCACAGAAGTTGCCACAAATGGGTTTGAATGGCTACTAAAGGTAGCATCCTTACTTGTGACCTGTACTAAGTGTGTGTGCATAAAAGCTGAGTGAGTTTCTGGGATCCAGACAGACTCTTGCATCTTTCATCCAGTCACTGATGTTTCTGGAATGTGAGTCATGGGGAAAGCAAAAGAATTGTCAACGGATGTACGGGAAAAGGTAGTTGAACTGTATAAAACTGGAAAGGGATACAAAAATATACTTTGAAGAGAAGGAATATAAACCAGCTCACCCGTGATGAATAAGCTGAGTTTCGGGAGCACGGACCCGCTGTGTCCAGACATGTAGAATCCAAAAGAAAAAAAATTTCCAGCTTCACCGAATCAGTGAAAAAAAGTTTTCTTTATTCACAAACTTAAACATGGAGGATACAAACTTCAGCACAAACCACATGGGTACGAATCTCAACGCGTTTCTGGAGACTAAGCTCCCTTAATCATGACATTATGATTAAGGGAGCTTAGTTGAGATTCGTACCCATATGGTTTGTGCTGAAGTTTGTATCCTCCATGTTTAAGTTTGTGAATAAAGAAAACTTTTTTCACGGATTCGGTGAAGCTGGATATTTTCTTCTTTTGGACCATACAAAAAGATATCCAAGGAAATGATAATGCAAGTCAGCGGCGTTTAAACTGTGATTAACAAATGGAAAATCAGGGACTCTGTAAAAACAAAACCACAGTCAGGTAGACCAACAAAATGTTGTCCACAACTGCCAGGAATATTGTTCAACATGCAAAAAAAAAACACAAATAACATCAGCTGAAATACTGGGCTCTCTGAAAAGTAGTGGTGTGGCTGTGTCTAGATGCACAATAAGGAGGCACTTGAAGAAAAATGGGCTGCGTGGTCGAGTCGCCAGAAGAAAGCCATTACTGTGCAAATGCCACAAAGTATCTCACCAACAATATGCAAAACAGCACAGAGACAAGCCTCAAAACTTCTGGAAGAAGGTAATTTGGAGTGATGAGACCAATATTTAACTTTTTGGCCACAACTATAAGCGTTACATTTGGACAGAGGTCAGCAAGGCCCATGATAAAAGGAACACCATTCCTACTGTAAAGCATGGAGGTGGATCGCTGATGTTTTGGGGATGTGTGAGTTACAAAGGCACAGGATACTTGATCAAAGTTGAAGGAAAGATGAATGCAGCACATTATCAGCAAATACTGCTGCGCATGGGACGTCCTTGGACGTTCCAACATGACAACGATACAAAACACAAGGCCAAGTCGACCTGTCAATGGCTACAGCAGAACAAAGTGAAGGTTCTGGCGTGGTTATCTCAGTCTACTGACCTCAATATCAATGAGCCACTCTGCGGAGATCTCAAGCGCTCAGTTCATGCTAGACAGCCAAGGAATTTACAGGACCTGGAGGCTTTTTGCCAATAAGAGTGGACAGCTTTACCATCTGAGAATATAAAGAATCTCATCCACAACTACCACAAAAGACTTCAAGCTGTCAATGATGTTAGAGGGGGTAATACATGGTATTAAGAAATGGGGTATGTAAACTTTTAATCGGGGTCATTTGGATGTTTTGGGTTGTCACTATGATTTAAAAAGAGAAAACACAGTAGTTTGACAATAAATGGTGTAACAACCATGCCGGCATCACTGCGAGGCCTCCCATCCCCCACCTGCCTTACACATTAACTTACTCACTACTCTGGGCCAGGCTGTGAGTTCTGTCTTCTGCCAGTTCCATGCTGTGTGCTTTATGTCTCCTGCCTGCTCTGTGCATGCTTCCTGGCTGTGTGCATAGAGGGCGGCGCTGGCAATTCCTGATTCTTATTGAGACTGTTTGCACCTTACTAAGATGTCCCTGGCCAATTGCCAAGGGGCCTCTGATACTTAAGGCATCCCCAGCCATTGGAGGATGCCTGAGCAACTTTCTCCCTCAGTTAGTGTCTTGCTTACTGAGCTGCCAGGTCCTGTCCTGTCTTAGCCACCCAGTGGGGCTTTCTACCCTGGTCTGAATCCTTGTCTTTGTGCCTTGTCCCGTTACTGTCCCTGTCTGTACTCTGGTCTACATCTGTACCTGTTGTTTCCTTGTCTGTTGCCTTTTCCACTAAGCTGTGAGTACCCTTGTGTCCATTCCTTCCTGCTCCGCTCATCTCAACCTGTGGCTCTGCCTCTCTGCTCTGCTCCGCTCATCTCAACCTGTGGCTCTGCCTCTCTGCTCTGCTCGCCACAACCTGTGGTTCTGTGCCTTCCTGCTCTGCTTGCCACAAACCCGCGGCTCTGCTCTGTTCTGCTGCTCACTTTGCGGCTCTGCCCACTGCAACCTGTGGCTCTGCGCCTCTCTGCTCTGCTCGCTGCAACCTGTGACTCTGCGCCTCTCTGCTCTGCCTGCTGCAACCTGTGGCTCTGTGCCTCTCTGCTCTGCTCGCTGCAACCTATGGCTCTGCGCCCATCTGCTCTGCTCATTGCAACCTGTGGCTCTATGCCTTTCTGTTCTTGCCTCCCCCTCCAGCGGTTCTGCTCTTGGCTTTGCCTCCAGCGGTTCTGCACTTGGCTCAACCTCCAGCGGTTCTGCTCTTGGCTCTGCCTGTAGTGGTTCTGGTCTTTGCTCCGCGTCCTTTAGCTCTGTTCTTAGCTCTGCCTCCAGCGGTTCTGCCCTTTGCTCTGCCTCCTTCAGCTCTGCTCCCAGCTCCATCTCCTGTGGTTCTGCTCTTAGCTCTGCCTCCTACGTTTCTGCTCTTAGCTCCACCTCCTGTGGTTCTGCTCTTAGCTCTGCCTCCTGTAGTTCTGCTTTGCATCCGCTTTTTGTGGACCTGCTCTACTTCCATTCTGCAACCTGCAGGTCAGGTACCTACCTGTTCCCATATACTCTCCTGTCTGAACAGGTCCTTACCTGTTTCCATATACCTGCCTGTATTCTGGTCCCTACCTAGTCAGTACCTGCCCTGCCAGAGTACCAGCCTTGTCCGCTTGTCCTGCCAGAGTGCCAGCCATACACACCTGTCAGTGTCTCAGCCATGCCTGCACACCAGTGTCTCAGTCGTGCCCGCCTGCCAGTGTCTCAGCCGAGCCCGCCTGCCTGTGTCTCAGCTGTGCCCGCCTACCTGTGTCTCAGTCGTGCTCGCCTACCTGTGTCCCAGCTGTGCCCGCCTGCCTGTATATCAGCTGTGCCTGCCCGCCAGTCAAGCCCATTGCCTGCTCCTGTCCTAACGTTCCATCCACGGTGGGATCAGCAGCCACAGCCAGACACCACCCTGGTGTGGTACCTGGCAGCTACCTGCCGCACAAGTCTGACCTCACCATCAGAGGCTCCAGTGAACACCAAGGTAGCTGCTTAGTCACGCCCCTTCCAGGATAGTTTTGGCGTTATCATTCATATTCTCTGAAAAAGGCCAAGAAAGCAAACATTCTGCCAGGGTATGTAAACTTTTCAGCACAACTGTATCTGATGGTGGGTGCTTAGGCCTCTACAACCAACACATATGGGGAAGGCAAATGGTCCACTGACTTCTGTCAGAAGCCCCATCCAGCACCATGGGCCTCAGGTGTGATACCGGTTATGATCTGGTGGCCTAGGAGCAGCATGAGATGTACTCTGGAGAAGGTGGTACCTGTACTGACCGCAAACCCTGAACTTAGCAGCGCAACTAGAAGTAGCCGTGGGGGGTACCTAACACTCCCTAGACCCCTCGACACAGCCTAAGAACTAACTTCCCCTAAAGACAGAAACAGGAAACCTATCTTGCCTCAGAGAAAATCCCCAAAGGATAGACAGCCCCCCACAAATATTGACTGTGAGAGGAGAGGGAAATAACATACGCAGACATGAAATCAGGATTTAGCATAGGAGGCCATACTAGCTAAAAAGAAAGAATAGGACAGAGTACTATGCGGTCAGTATTAAAACACTAGAAAATATCCACCACTGAAAATACAAAACACCACATCTGACTAAAGACATGGAGGGTATATCTGCATCTCCAGAGCCACAGCTTGGCTGCAAAAAATCCTTCACAGACAAAGCTGGACTAGACAAAACATGAAAATGCACAGAACTATAAGGTCCACAGCAGGTGGACAGCAAAAACAAAGCCAGACCTTATCTTTGTTGAAATGAACAGCAGAACAGAAGAAACCAGGAATGGATGTGAATCCTCCAAAAACAATGGACAACTGGCACTGACTAAAGGATAAAGCAGGACTGAATAGCCCAGCCCAAATTGCAAAAAATAGAAACACCTGATAAATGCTGCGATCCAACTACCGCAGCACTACCACTCATAACCACCGGAGGGAGCCCAAGAGCAAAATTCACAACAGTACCCCCCCTTGAGGAGGGGTCACCGAACCCTCACCAGAGCCCCCAGGCCGATCAGGACGAGCCAAATGAAAGGCACGAACCAAATCGTCAGCATGAACATCGGAGGCAACAACCCAAGAATTATCCTCCTGGCCATAACCCCTCCATTTGACCAGATACTGAAGCTTCCGCCTCGAAAAACGAGAATCCAAAATCTTCTCAATCACATACTCCAACTCCCCATCAATCAACACCGGGGCCGGAGGATCAACAGAGGGAACAACGGGCACCACATACTTCCGCAACAAAGATCTATGGAAAACATTATGGATGGAAAAAGAGGCTGGAAGGGCCAAACGAAAAGACACTGGATTGATAATCTCAGAAATCCTATAAGGACCAGTAAACCGAGGCTTGAACTTAGGGGAAGAAACCTTCATGGAACATGACGGGAAGACAACCAGACCAAATCCCCAACCCGAAGCTGGGAACCAACACACCGACGACAGTTAGCAAAACGCTGAGCCTCCTCCTGAGACAACACCAAATTGTCCACCACATGAGCCCAAATCTGCTGCAGCCTGTCAACCACAGAATCCACACCAGGACAATCAGAAGGCTCAACCTGCCCTGAAGAAAAACGAGGATGAAAACCAAAATTACAAAAAAAAGGCGAAACCAAGGTAGCAGAACTAGCCCGATTATTAAGGGCAAACTCGGCCAATGGCAAGAAAGCCACCCAATCATCCTGGTCAGCAGACACAAAGCATCTCAAATAAGTTTCCAAGGTCTGATTAGTTCGCTCGGTCTGGCCATTTGTCTGAGGATGAAATGCGGAAGAAAAAGACAAATCAATGCCCAGCCTAGCACAAAAGGCCCGCCAAAACCTAGAAACAAACTGGGAACCTCTATCGGACACAATATTCTCCGGAATGCCATGCAAACGAACCACATGCTGAAAAAACAACGGAACCAAATCAGAAGAGGAAGGCAATTTAGGCAAAGGTACCAAATGAACCATCTTAGAAAACCGGTCACAAACCACCCAGATAACCGACATCCTCTGGGAAACCGGAAGATCTGAAATAAAATCCATAGAAATATGCGTCCAAGGTCTCTCAGGGACCGGCAAAGGCAGAAGCAACCCACTAGCGCGGGAACAGCAAGGCTTAGCCCGCGCGCAAATCCCACAGGACTGCAAAAAAGAACGCACATCCCGCGACAAAGAAGGCCACCAAAAGGACCTACCAACCAAATCTCTGGTACCAAAAATCCCAGGATGGCCAGCCACCACAGAACAATGAACCTCAGAAATCACTTTACTAGTCCATCTATCAGGAACAAACAGTTTCCCCACTGGACAGCGGTCAGGTTTATTAGCCTGAAATTCCTGAAGAACCCGTCGTAAATCAGGGGAGATGGCAGAAAGAACCACCCCTTCCTTCAGAATGCCGACTGGCTCAAGAACCCCAGGGGAATCAGGAAAAAAACTCCTAGAGAGGGCATCCGCCTTAACATTCTTAGTACCAGGAAGGTACGAGACCACAAAATCAAAACGGGAGAAAAACAGAGACCATTGAGCCTGTCTAGGATTCAATCATTTGGCAGACTCGAGGTAAATCAGATTCTTATGATCGGTCAGGACCACAATACGGTGCTTGGCCCCCTGGCCCCCTCAAGCCAATGACGCCACTCCTCAAATGCCCGCTTCATAGCCAACAACTCCCGATTGCCGACATCATAATTGCGTTCCGCAGGCGAAAACTTCCGAGAAAAGAAGGCACACGGTTTCATCAAGGAACCATCAGAATTCCTCTGAGACAAAACGGCCCCTGCCCCAATCTCAGACGCGTCAACCTCAACCTGAAATGGAAGAGAAACATCCGGCTGACGCAACACAGGGGCAGAAGTAAATCAGCGTTTAAGCTCCTGAAAGGCAGAAACAGTCGCAGAGGACCAATTCGTTACATCAGAGCCTTTCTTCGTCAAATCGGTCAGAGGTTTAACCACACTGGAGAAGTTGGCAATGAAACGACGATAAAAATTAGCAAAGCCCAAGAATTTCTGAAGGCTCTTCACAGATGTGAGCTGAATCCAATCATGAATGGCCTGAACCTTAACCGGATCGATTTCTATAGATGAGGGAGAATAAATGAAGCCCAAAAAAGAAACCTTCTGCACTCCAAAGAGGTACTTCGACCCCTTCACAAACAAAGCATTATTACGGAGGATCTGAAATACCATCCTGACCTGTTTCACATGAGACTCCCAATCATCGGAAAAAATCAAAATATCATCCAAATATACAACCATGAATTTATCAAGATAACTCCGAAAGATATCATGAATGAAGGACTGGAACACTGATGGGGCATTAGAGAGTCCGAATGGCAACACAAGGTATTCAAAATGGCCTTCGGGCATATTAAATGCAGTTTTCCATTCGTCACCCTGTTTAATACGAATAAGATTATATGCCCCTCGAAAGTCAATCTTAGTAAACCAGCATGCCCCCTTAATCCTAGCAAACAAATCAGTAAGCAAAGGCAAAGGGTATTGAAATTTGACCGGGATCTTATTCAAGAGGCGATAATCAATACACGGTCTCAAGGAGCCATCCTTCTTGGCAACAAAAAAAAAACCTGCTCCCAATGGTGAAGAAGATGGCCGAATATGCCCCTTCTCCAAAGACTCCTTAATATAGCTCCGCATGGCGGCATGTTCTGGCACAGACAGGTTGAAAATTCGACCCTTAGGGAACTTACAACCTGGAATCAAGTCAATAGCACAATCATAGTCCCTATGTGGTGGAAGGGAACTGGATTTGGGCTCATCGAATACATCCTGGAAATCTGACAAAAACTCAGGAATTTCAGAAGAGGGGGAAGAGGAAATTGACATCAAAGGAACGTGACCATGAACCCCCTGACAACCCCAACTAGTCACAGACATAGATTTCCAATCTAACACCGGATTATGTAGCTGTAACCATGGAAAACCCAGCACAATATCATCATGCAAATTATGCAACACCAGAAAACGACAATCTTCCTGATGGGCTGGCACCATGCGCATGGTCAGCTGTGTCCAAAACTGAGGTTTATTTTTAGCCAACGGTGTAGCATCAATGCCCCTTAAAGGAATAGGGTTCTGCAAAGGCTGCAAGGGGAAACCACAACGTGTGGCAAATTCTAAGTCCATTAAATTCAGAGCGGCGCTTGAATCCACAAATGCCATGACAGAAAATGACGATAATGAGCAGATCAAGGTCACAGATAACAGAAATTTAGGTTGTACAGTACTGATGGTAACAGAAATAGCGATTCTCTTTGTACGCTTAGGGCAATCAGAAAGAACATGAGCAGAATTGCCGCAGTAAGAACACAACCTATTCTGACGCCTAAATCCTTGTTCTAAATCCTCCAGCTCTAGACAAAATCCTATCACACTGCATAGGCTCAGGGCTCCGCTCGGAGGACAACGCCACAGTGTGCACAACTCTGCGCTCGCGCAAGCGCCGATCAATCTGAATGGCCAGAGACATAGAATCACTCAGACCAGCAGGCGTGGGGAGCCCCACCATAACATCTTTAACGGATTCAGAAAGACCCTTTCTGAAAATTGCCGCCAAGGCATCCTCATTCCATTTAGTCAGTACAGACCATTTTCAAAATTTCTGGCAATACGATTCTGCCGCTTCTTGACCCTGACACAGGGCCAACAAGATCTTCTCAGCTTGATCCACAGAATTAGGCTCATCATACAATAACCCCAATGCTTGAAAGAAAGAATCAACATTAAGCAAAGCAGGATTGCCAGATTCCAGGGAAAATGCCCAATCCTGTGG
Source organism: Ranitomeya imitator (assembly GCF_032444005.1). NCBI lineage: Eukaryota > Metazoa > Chordata > Amphibia > Anura > Dendrobatidae > Ranitomeya > Ranitomeya imitator. The sequence continues at coordinate 570,476,421 of NC_091286.1, read as the reverse complement.
GTCACCACGCAGCAGGGATATGATGATTTTAACCTGCTGAATGGGATCACCAGAGGACCGGGGTCTCAATGCAAAAAACAGTTTACAGTTATTTTTGAAACTCAAAAATTTGGATCTGTCACCAAAAAATAAATCAGGAGTGGGAATCTTAGGTTCTAAGGCAGGAGTCTGAATAATATAATCTGAAATACCCTGTACCCTAGCAGCAAGCTGATCCACCCGAGAAACTAACTCCTGAACATCCATGTTATTACTAGGTTCCGTAGCCACCCAGAGATTAAGAGGGAGGAAAAGACAAAACAAGCTAAGGAAAAAAAAATGGCTCAAAACCTTTCCTCCCTTCTTCTGAGATGCAATTAACTCATTGTTGGCCAGTTGTACTGTTATGATCTGGTGGCCTAGGAGCAGCATGAGACGTACTCTGGAGAAGGTGGTACCTGTACTGACCGCAAACCCTGAACTTAGCAGCGCAACTAGAAGTAGCCGTGGGGGGTACTTAACACTCCCTAGACCCCTCGACACAGCCTAAGAACTAACTTCCCCTAAAGACAGAAACAGGAAACCTATCTTGCCTCAGAGAAAATCCCCAAAGGATAGACAGCCCCCCACAAATATTGACTGTGAGAGGAGAGGGAAATAACATACGCAGACATGAAATCAGGATTTAGCATAGGAGGCCATACTAGCTAAAAAGAAAGAATAGGACAGAGTACTATGCGGTCAGTATTAAAACACTAGAAAATATCCACCACAGAAAATACAAAACACCACATCTGACTAAAGACATGGAGGGTATATCTGCATCTCCAGAGACACAGCTTGGCTGCAAAAAATCCTTCACAGACAAAGCTGGACTAGACAAAACGTGAAAATGCACAGAACTATAAGGTCCACAGCAGGTGGACAGCAAAAACAAAGCCAGAACTTATCTTTGTTGAAATGAACAGCAGAACAGAAGAGACCAGGAATGGATGTGAATCCTCCAAAAACAATGGACAACTGGCACTGACTAAAGGATAAAGCAGGACTAAATAGCCCAGCCCAAATTGCAAAAAATAGAAACACCTGATAAATGCTGCGATCCAACTACCGCAGCACTACCACTCATAACCACCGGAGGGAGCCCAAGAGCAGAATTCACAACAGATACCTATATGTACAACAGCACAAGGCCACTGATACCAGCGAGTCACTGCAATGGTCATGTGAGTATTGCTGGGTGTTTTATATATATATATATATATATATATATATATATATACATACACACAGTATATATCCTGTATATATAGAATTATTTTTTTTATTTACTATATGTAATATATATATATATATATATATATATATATCTATAATATAACGCTGGGAGCGTCACTCTGTCCGAAGCCTTTATAGACTGCGCAGGCGCAAGCGCCGGCGCAGTCTGGCCCCCACAGAGTGACGCTCCAAGGAGATCGCGGTATGCATAAACACTGAACGCATACCGCGATCTCCACCGGAGAGTCAGGGACCGCCAGGAGGGTAAGTATATTCACCTTTCCCCGTTCCAGCGCTGCGTGCGGTTCCGTCTCCCGGCTCCTCTGCTGTGACAGTTCAGAGGGCACGATGACACGCTTAATGCGCGCCGGCGCCGCCCTCTGACTTACCAGTCACACGCAGAGGAGCCGGAGTGTGTCTTCAAGAAAATGGCGCCGGAAAGTGCGGACTGCGCAGGCGCCGATTCCTGCTGCATATCATACAATGGTGGCGCAGGATGGGAGCAGCACATGACAGAACGGAGGCAGAATGGCAGCAGCACATGACAGAACGGGCGCAGGATGGCGGCAGCACATGACAGAACGGGCCCAGGATGGCAGCAGCACATGACAGAACGGGCGCAGGATGGCAGCAGCACATGACAGAACGGGCGTAGGATGGCAGCAGCACATGACAGAACGGGCGCAGGATGGCAGCAGCACATGACAGAACGGGCGCAGGATGGGAGCAGCACATGACAGAACGGGCGCAGGATGGGAGCAGCACATGACAGAACAGGGGAGCAGGATGGGAGCAGCACATGACAGAACGGGCGCAGGATGGCAGCAGCACATGACAGAACGGGCGCAGGATGGGAGCAGCACATGACAGAACGGGCGCAGGATGGCAGCAGCACATGACAGAACGGGCGTAGGATGGGAGCAGCACATGACAGAACGGGCGCAGGATGGCAGCAGCACATGACAGAACGGGCGCAGGATGGGAGCAGCACATGACAGAACGGGGGTGCAGGATGGGAGCAGCACATGACAGAACGGGGGCGCAGGATGGGAGCAGCACATGACAGAACGGGGGCACAGGATGGGAGCAGCACATGACAGGATGGGAGCAGCAAATGACAGAATGGAGGCGCAGAATGGGAGCAGCACATGACAGAACGGGGGCGCAGGATGGGAGCAGCACATGACAGAACGGGGGCACAGGATGGGAGCAGCACATGACAGGATGGAGATGCAGGATGGAGCAGCACATGACAGAATGGGGGCGCAGGATGGAGCAGCACATGACAGAATGGGGGCACAGGATGGAGCAGCACATGACAGGATGGGGACGCAGGATGGAGCAGCACATGACAGAATGGGGGCGCAGGATGGAGCAGCACATGACAGAATGGGGGCGCAGGATGGAGCAGCACATGTCAGGATGGGGATGCAGGATGGAGCAGCACATGACAGAATGGGGGCGCAGGATGGAGCAGCACATGACAGAATGGGGGCGCAGGATGGAGCAGCACATGTCAGGATGGGGATGCAGGATGAGAGCAGCACATGACAGGATGGGGGCGCAGGATGGGAGCAGCACATGACAAGATGGGGACGCAGGATGGAGCAGCACATGACAGGATGGGGATGCAGGATGGAGCAGCACATACCAGGATGGAGACCATATACCAATATAAATGCTAACCACCCGGGCGCCTGCGCAGTCCGCGCTTTCCGGCACCATTTTCTTGAAAACACACCTGCAGTGGAGCCGGACGATAGGTGAGTATGGTATTTTTTTTTTTTTATATGGCAGCAGCATACGGGGGCATACACACTGGAGCATCTTATAGTGGGCATATCATACAATGGTGGCGCAGGATGGGAGCAGCACATGACAGAACGGGGGCAGAATGGCAGCAGCACATGACAGAACGGGCGCAGGATGGCAACAGCACATGACAGAACGGGCGCAGGATGGCGGCAGCACATGACAGAACGGGCCCAGGATGGCAGCAGCACATGACAGAACGGGCGCAGGATGGCAGCAGCACATGACAGAACGGGCGTAGGATGGCAGCAGCACATGACAGAACGGGCGCAGGATGGCAGCAGCACATGACAGAACGGGTGCAGGATGGGAGCAGCACATGACAGAACAGGGGAGCAGGATGGGAGCAGCACATGACAGAACGGGCTCAGGATGGCAGCAGCACATGACAGAACGGGAGCAGGATGGGAGCAGCACATGACAGAACAGGGGAGCAGGATGGGAGCAGCACATGACAGAACGGGCGCAGGATGGCAGCAGCACATGACAGAACGGGCGCAGGATGGGAGCAGCACATGACAGAACGGGCGCAGGATGGCAGCAGCACATGACAGAACGGGCGCAGGATGGGAGCAGCACATGACAGAACGGGCGCAGGATGGCAGCAGCACATGACAGAACGGGCGCAGGATGGGAGCAGCACATGACAGAACGGGGGCGCAGGATGGGAGCAGCACATGACAGAACGGGGGCGCAGGATGGGAGCAGCACATGACAGAACGGGGGCGCAGGATGGGAGCAGCACATGACAGGATGGGAGCAGCAAATGACAGAATGGAGGCGCAGAATGGGAGCAGCACATGACAGAACGGGGGCGCAGGATGGGAGCAGCACATGATAGAACGGGGGCACAGGATGGGAGCAGCACATGACAGGATGGGGATGCAGGATGGAGCAGCACATGACAGAATGGAGGCGCAGGATGGAGCAGCACATGACAGAATGGGGGCGCAGGATGGAGCAGCACATGACAGGATGGGGACGCAGGATGGAGCAGCACATGTCAGGATGGGGATGCAGGATGAGAGCAGCACATGACAGGATGGGGGCGCAGGATGGGAGCAGCACATGACAAGATGGGGACGCAGGATGGAGCAGCACATGACAGGATGGGGACGCAGGATGGAGCAGCACATACCAGGATGGAGACCATATACCAATATAAATGCTCACCACCCGGGCGTAGAACGGGTTCAATAGCTAGTATATACAGTGGGGCAAAAAAGTATTTAGTCAGTCAGCAATAGTGCAAGTTCCACCACTTAAGTTCTCATCTTAAAAAGATGAGAGGCGTCTGTAATTTACATCATAGGTAGACCTCAACTATGGGAGACAAACTGAGAAAAAAAAATCCAGAAAATCACATTGTCTGTTTTTTTTAACATTTTATTTGCATATTATGGTGGAAAATAAGTATTTGGTCAGAAACAAAATTTCATCTCAATACTTTGTAATATATCCTTTGTTGGCAATGACAGAGGTCAAACGTTTTCTGTAAGTCTTCACAAGGTTGCCACACACTGTTGTTGGTATGTTGGCCCATTCCTCCATGCAGATCTCCTCTAGAGCAGTGATGTTTTTGGCTTTTCGCTTGGCAACACGGACTTTCAACTCCCTCCAAAGGTTTTCCATAGGGTTGAGATCTGGAGACTGGCTAGGCCACTCCAGGACCTTGAAATGCTTCTTACGAAGCCACTCCTTCGTTGCCCTGGCGGTGTGCTTTGGATCATTGTCATGTTGAAAGACCCAGCCACGTTTCATCTTCAATGCCCTTGCTGATGGAAGGAGGTTTGCACTCAAAATCTCACGATACATCGCCCCATTCATTCTTTCATGTACCCGGATCAGTCGTCCTGACCCCTTTGCAAAGAAACAGCCCCAAAGCATGATGTTTCCACCACCATGCTTTACAGTAGGTATGGTGTTTGATGGATGCAACTCAGTATTCTTTTTCCTCCAAACACGACAAGTTGTGTTTCTACCAAACAGTTCCAGTTTGGTTTCATCAGACCATAGGACATTCTCCCAAAACTCCTCTGGATCATCCAAATGCTCTCTAGCAAACTTCAGACGGGCCCGGACATGTACTGGCTTAAGCAGTGGGACACGTCTGGCACTGCAGGATCTGAGTCCATGGTGGCGTAGTGTGTTACTTATGGTAGGCCTTGTTACATTGGTCCCAGCTCTCTGCAGTTCATTCACTAGGTCCCCCCGCGTGGTTCTGGGATTTTTGCTCACCGTTCTTGTGATCATTCTGACCCCACGGGGTGGGATTTTGCGTGGAGCCCCAGATCGAGGGAGATTATCAGTGGTCTTGTATGTCTTCCATTTTCTAATTATTGTTCCCACTGTTGATTTCTTCACTCCAAGCTGGTTGGCTATTGCAGATTCAGTCTTCCCAGCCTGGTGCAGGGCTACAATTTTGTTTCTGGTGTCCTTTGACAGCTCTTTGGTCTTCACCATAGTGGAGTTTGGAGTCAGACTGTTTGAGGGTGTGCACAGGTGTCTTTTTATACTGATAACAAGTTTAAACAGGTGCCATTACTACAGGTAATGAGTGGAGGAAAGAGGAGACTCTTAACCCCTTTACCCCCAAGGGTGGTTTGCACGTTAATGACCAGGCCAATTTTTACAATTCTGACCACTGTCCCTTTATGAGGTTATAACTCCGAAACGCTTCAACGGATCCTGGTGATTCTGACATTGTTTTCTCGTGACATATTGTACTTCATGATAGTGGTAAAATTTCTTTGATAGTACCTGCGTTTATTTGTGAAAAAAACGGAAATTTGGAGAAAATTTTGAAAATTTCGCAATTTTCAAACTTTGAATTTTTATGCAATTAAATCACAGAGATATGTCACACAAAATACTTAATAAGTAACATTTCCCACATGTCTCCTTTACATCAGCATAATTTTGGAACCAATTTTTTTTTTGTTAGGGAGTTATAAGGGTTAAAAGTTGACCAGCAATTTCTCATTTTTACAACACCATTTTTTTTTAGGGACCACGTCTCATTTGAAGTCATTTTGAGGGGTCTATATGATAGAAAATGCCCAAGTGTGACACCATTCTAAAAACTGCACCCCTCAAGGTGCTCAAAACCACATTCAAGAAGTTTATTAACCCTTCAGGTGTTTAATAGGAATTTTTGGAATGTTTAAATAAAAATGAACATTTAACTTTTTTACACAAAAAATTTACTTCAGCTCCAATTTGTTTTATTTTACCAAGGGTAACAGGAGAAATTGGACCCAAAAAGTTGTTGTCCAATTTGTCCTGAGTACGCTGATACCCCATATGTGGCAGTAAACCACTGTTTGGGCGCATGGGAGAGCTCGGAAGGGAAGGAGCGCTATTTGACTTTTCAATGCAAAATTGACAGGAATTGAGATGGGACGCCATGTTGCGTTTGGAGAGCCACTGATGTGCCTAAACATTGAAACCCCCCACAAGTGACACCATTTTGGAAAGTAGACCCCCTAAGGAACTTATCTGGATGTGTGGTGAGCACTTTGACCCACCAAGTGCTTCACAGAAGTTTATAATGCAGAACCGTAAAAATAAAAAATCATATTTTTTCACAAAAATTATATTTTTGCCCCCAATTTTTTATTTTTCCAAGGGTAAGAGAAGAAATTGGACCTCAAAAGTTGTTGTCCAATTTGTCCTGAGTACGCTGATACCCCATATGTGGCAGTAAACCACTGTTTGGGCGCATGGGAGAGCTCGGAAGGGAAGGAGCGCAGTTTGACTTTTCAATGCAAAATTGACAGAAATTGAGATGGGACGCCATGTTGCGTTTGGAGAGCCACTGATGTGCCTAAACATTGAAACCCCCCACAAGTGACACCATTTTGGAAAGTAGACCCCCTAAGGAACTTATCTAGAGGTGTGGTGAGCACTTTGACCCACCAAGTGCTTCACAGAAGTTTATAATGCAGAACCGTAAAAATAAAAAATCATATTTTTTCACAAAAATTATATTTTTGCCCCCAATTTTTTATTTTTCCAAGGGTAAGAGAAGAAATTGGACCTCAAAAGTTGTTGTCCAATTTGTCCCGAGTACGCTGATACCCCATATGTGGCAGTAAACCACTGTTTGGGCGCATGGGAGAGCTCGGAAGGGAAGGAGCGCCGTTTGACTTTTCAATGCAAAATTGACAGGAATTGAGATGGGACGCCATGTTGCGTTTGGAGAGCCACTGATGTGCCTAAACATTGAAACCCCCCACAAGTGACACCATTTTGGAAAGTAGACCCCCTAAGGAACTTATCTGGATGTGTGGTGAGCACTTTGACCCACCAAGGGCTTCACAGAAGTTTATAATGCAGAGCCATAAAAATAAAACAAAATTTTTTTCCCACAAAAATTATTTTTTAGCCCCCAGTTTTGTATTTTCCCTAGGGTAACAGGAGAAATTGGACCCCAAAAGTTGTTGTCCAATTTGTCCTGAGTACGCTGATACCCCATATGTGGGGGGGAACCACCGTTTGGGCGCATGGGAGGGTTCGGAAGGGAAGGAGCGCCATTTGGAATGCAGACTTAGATGGAATGGTCTGCAGGCGTCACATTGCGTTTGCAGAGCCCCTAATGTACCTAAACAGTAGAAACCCCCCACAAGTGACACCATTTTGGAAAGTAGACCCCCTAATGAACTCATCTTGATGTGTTGTGAGAGCTTTGAACCCCCAAGTATTTCACTACAGTTTATAACGCAGAGCCATGCAAATAAAAAATATTTTTTTTTCCACAAAAATTATATTTTAGCCCCCAGTTTTGTATTTTTCCAAGGTTAGCAGGAGAAATTGGACCCTAAATGTTGTTGTCCAATTTGTCCTGAGTACGCTGATACCCGATATGTGGGGGGGAACCACCGTTTGGGCGCATGGGAGGGCTCGGAAGGGAAGGAGCATCATTTGGAATGCAGACTTAGATGGATTGGTCTGCAGGCGTCACATTGCGTTTGCAGAGCCCCTAATGTACCTAAACAGTAGAAACCCCCCACAAGTGACCCCATATTGGAAACTAGACCCCTCAATGAACTTATCTAGATGTGTTGTGAGAACTTTGAACCCCCAAGTGTTTCACTACAGTTTATAACGCAGAGCCGTGAAAATAAAAAATCTTTTTGTTTTCCCACAAAAATTATTTTTTAGCCCCCAGTTTTGTATTTTCCCAAGGGTAACAGGAGAAATTGGTCCACAAAAGTTGTTGTCCAATTTGTCCTGAGTACGCTGATACCCCATGTGTTGGGGTAAACCCCTGTTTGGGCACACAGGAGAGCTCGGAAGGGAAGGAGCACTGTTTTACTTTTTCAACGCAGAATTGGCTGGAATTGAGATCGGACGCCATGTCGTGTTTGGAGAGCCCCTGATGTGCCGAAACAGTGGAAACCCCCCAATTATAACTGAAACCCTAATCTAAACACACCCCTAACCCTAATTCCAACGGTAACCCTAACCACACCTCTAACCCTGACACACCCCTAACCCTAATCCCAACCCTATTCCCAACTGTAAATGTAATCTAAACCCTAACCCTAACTTTAGCCCCAACCCTAACTGTAGCCCCAACCCTAACCCTAACCCTAGCCCTAACCCTAGCCCTAACCCTAGCCCTAACCCTAGCCCTAACCCTAACCCTAGCCCTAACCCTAGCCCTAACCCTAGCCCTAACCCTAGCCCTAACCCTAACCCTAGCCCTAACCCTAGCCCTAACCCTAGCCCTAACCCTAGCCCTAACCCTAGCCCTAACCCTAACCCTAGCCCTAGCCCTAACCCTAGCCCTAACCCTAGCCCTAGCCCTAACCCTAGCCCTAACCCTAGCCCTAACCCTAACCCTAATCCTAGCCCTAACCCTAGCCCTAATGGGAAAATGGAAATAAATACATTTTTTTTTATTTTTCTCTAACTAAGGGGGTGATGAAGGGGGGTTTGATTTACTTTTATAGCGAGTTTTTTAGCGGATTTTTATGATTGGCAGCCGTCACACACTGAAAGACCCTTTTTATTGCAAAAAATATTTTTTGCAATACCACATTTTGAGAGCTATAATTTTTCCATATTTTGGTCCACAGAGTCATGTGAGGTCTTGTTTTTTGCGGGACGAGTTGACGTTTTTATTGAAAACATTTTTGGGCACGTGACTTTTTTTATCGCTTTTTATTCCGATTTTTGTGAGGAAGAATGACCAAAAGCCAGCTATTCATGAATTTCTATTGGGGGAGGCGTTTATACCGTTCTGCGTTTGGTAAAATTGATAAATCAGTTTTATTCTTCGGGTCAGTACGATTACAGCGATACCTCATTTATATCATTTTTTTATGGTTTGGTGCTTTTATACGATAAAAACTATTTTACAGAAAAAATAATTATTTTTGCATCGCTTTATTCTCAGGACTATAACTTTTTTATTTTTTTGCTGATGATGCTGTATGGCGGCTCGTTTTTTGCGGGACAATATGACGCTTTCAGCGGTACCATGGTTATTTATATCTGTCCTTTTGATCGCGTGTTATTCCACTTTTTGTTCGGCGGTATGATAATAAAGCGTTGTTTTTTGCCTCGTTTTTTTTTTTTTTTCTTACGGTGTTTACTGAAGGGGTTAACTAGTGGGACAGTTTTATAGGTCGGGTCGTTACGGACGCGGCGATACTAAATATGTGTACTTTTATTGGTTTTTTTTTTTTATTTAGATGAAGAAATGTATTTATGGGAATAATATTTTTTTTTTTTTTTCATTATTTTGGAATATTTTTTTTTATTTTTTTTACACATTTGGAAATTTTTTTTTTTACTTTTTTACTTTGTCCCAGGGGGGGACATCACAGATCAGTGATCTGACAGTTTGCACAGCACTCTGTCAGATCACTGATCTGACATGCAGCGCTGCAGCCTTCACAGTGCCTGCTCTGAGCAGGCTCTGTGAAGCCACCTCCCTCCCTGCAGGACCCGGATCCGCGGCCATCTTGGATCCGGGGCTCGAGCAGGGAGGGAGGTGAGGAGACCCTCGCAGCAACGCGATCACATCGCGTTGCTGCGGGGGGCTCAGGGAAGCCCGCAGGGAGCCCCCTCCCTGCGCGGTGCTTCCCTGCACCGCCGGCACATCGCGATCATCTTTGATCGCGGTGTGCCAGGGGTTAATGTGCCGGGGGCGGTCCGTGACCGCTCCTGGCACATAGTGCCGGATGTCAGCTGCGATAAGCAGCTGACACCCGGCCGCGATCGGCCGCGCTCCCCCCGTGAGCGCGGCCGATCGGCTATGACGTACTATCCCGTCCAGGGTCAGATAAGCCCAGGGCACCTCGACGGGATAGTACGTCTAAGGTCACAGAGGGGTTAAAGAAGAAGTTACAGGTCTGTGAGAGACAGAAATCTTGATTGTTTCTGACCAAATACTTATTTTCCACCATAATATGCAAAAAAAAATGATAAAAAAACAGACAATGTGATTTTCTGTATTTTTTTTTTCTCAGTTTGTCTCCCATAGTTGAGGTCTACCTATGATGTAAATTACAGACGCCTCTCATCTTTTTAAGTGGTGGAACTTGCACTATTGCTGACTGACTAAATACTTTTTTGCCCCACTGTATATACATATATATACACACACACACACACACACACACACTGTATACAGACTTAGTTTCCAGGGAAAAATATAAAGGAAAGCTGACAGCAGCTGATTGCATGATCATATTAGTTATAGTGGGGCTGCATTTCAATGACATTTTTTTACATTCATGAAGTACACTAGCAAACCACCCATATTGTTGAAAGAGAGAGAAACATTTTTAAGGGAACCTGTTATGTTGAAAAACTTTAGTAAACTGAAGATATACGTAACATCAATCAGAAGGAGCCACAAGCACTACCATCATTGGTACTGGCTTTCCAGGCACCAGTAGGTCACAATTATGCAATTATAAAATGCTGCACTTGCTTTCAACTTATACTTTTGCACCTAGCAAGTTTATTAGCGGATTGTAAGTGAAGGACTTTATGGACTATGTAACACATGTTATCACTGACAGAGACATCATCAATTTGAGTCAGTTTTGAGTCAGTGTTCTTTTATTCCTCTTCCGCAACAGCTCCTGATTCAGTATTCCATTTGCACCTGTTTTTTGTATAGTTTTTAGAGTCTTTTGCAACTTTTTAAATTTGCGCCTTTTTTAAAGTCTATTTTATGTGTTTGGCCAGCATCACACTAGAGAGTTTTATGGACATATGAGAGGCGCAAAAACTACGCATTGCACACGGACCAATGATTCTCTATGGGGCAGCTCCTATCTGCCGTATATTTCTCTGCCGCATTTTACGGGCGTAGAAAATCGCAGCAGGCTGCGTTTGTCAGCGTATTGCGCAAAAAATCCGCTAATGAAAGTAAATGGGGGCGAGAAAAATATGGATTACACACGGACCAACAGTGTGACTTGCGAGAAATACGCAGCGGTGTTCTATAGAAAAGCCGGTAGTTCAGTGCGGTGTACAGTAAAATCCCACTGACAGGTTAGAATAGAATAGGTAGAATAAATGTCTACACATAGAATAGGTAGATTATATATATATATTTATATATATATATATATATGTCAGTGAGACACATATATATATATATATATATATATTTATTTATATTTCATACAGAGCTAGATAACAGAAAAGCCGGTAATTCCATTGCCGGCTTTTGCTATCTCCTTCCCAAACCCGACAGGATATGAGACATGGTTACATACAGTAAATCATTTCATATCCCTTATTTTTTTTACATATTCCTTACTAATAATGTTCCAAGTGTCTGTGTGAAAAATTTGGGGTCTCTAGCTGTTAAAATAAAGGGTTAAATCACGGAAAACATTGGCGTGGGCTCCCGCGCAATTTTCTCTGCCGGAGTGGGAAAGCCAGTGACTGAGGGCAGATATTAATAGCCTGGAGAGGGTCCATGGTTATTGCCCCCCCCCCCCCTGGCTAAAAACATGTGCCCCCAGCCACCCCAGAAAAGGCAGATCTGGAAGATGCGCCTATTCTGGCACTTACCCTCTCTCTTCCCACTTCCGTGTAGCAGTGGGATATAGTAACATAGTAACATAGTTAGTGAGGCCGAAAAAAGACATTTGTCCATCCAGTTCAGCCTATATTCCATCATAATAAATCCCCAGATCTACGTCCTTCTACAGAACCTAATAATTGTATGATACAATATTGTTCTGCTCCAGGAAGACATCCAGGCCTCTCTTAAACCCCTCGACTGAGTTCGCCATCACCACCTCCTCAGGCAAGCAATTCCAGATTCTCACTGCCCTAACAGTAAAGAATCCTCTTCTATGTTGGTGGAAAAACCTTCTCTCCTCCAGACGCAAAGAATGCCCCCTTGTGCCTGTCACCTTCCTTAGTATAAACAGATCCTCAGCGAGATGTTTGTATTGTCCCCTTATATACTTATACATGGTTATTAGATCGCCTCTCAGTCGTCTTTTTTCTAGACTAAATAATCCTAATTTTGCTAATCTATCTGGGTATTGTAGTTCTCCCATCCCCTTTATTAATTCTGTTGCCCTCCTTTGTACTCTCTCTAGTTCCATTATATCCTTCCTGAGCACCGGTGACCAAAACTGGACACTGTACTCCATGTGCGGTCTAGCTAGGGATTTGTACAGAGGCAGTATAATGCTCTCATCATGTGTATCCAGACCTCTTTTAATGCACCCCATGATCCTGTTTGCCTTGGCAGCTGCTGCCTGGCACTGGCTGCTCCAGGTAAGTTTATCATTAACTAGGATCCCCAAATCCTTCTCCCTGTCAGATTTACCCAGTGGTTTCCCGTTCAGTGTGTAATGGTGATATTGATTCCTTCTTCCCATGTGTATAACCTTACATTTATCATTGTTAAACCTCATCTGCCACCTTTCAGCCCAAGTTTCCAACTTATCCAGATCCATCTGTAGCAGAATACTATGTTCTCTTGTATTAACTGCTTTACATAGTTTTGTATCATCTGCAAATATCGATATTTTACTGTGTACACCTTCTACCAGATCATTAATGAATATGTTGAAGAGAACAGGTCCCAATACCGACCCCTGCGGTACCCCACTGGTCACAGCGACCCAGTTAGAGACTATACCTACTATGGGGTAATGAAGGGTTAATGTCACCTTTCTATTGTAAGGTGACATTAAGCTAGGTTAATAATGGAGAGATGTCAATAAGACACCTATCCATTATTAATCCAATAGTAGTAAATGGTTAATAAAACACACACACATTAGGAAAAAAGTATTTTATTGAAATAAAGACACAGGGTGTTGTAATAGTTTATTATACTCTCAATCCAAATGACGACCCTCGTTCTGTAAAAAAGGAAAAATAAAAAAAACAACAATATCCCATACCTTTCTGCCATTACAGTCATGTCCTACGCTGTAAATCCATCTCAAAGGGTTAAATAATTTTATAAGCAGGAGCCTGCTAATGCAGCCGCCCCTGCCTGTAAAAACTGGGGAATGAATTGAAAGCACGGGAACGTAGCTACCTAGACTTGCGGTGCTGTGCCCCTGCTGGTATAAACTCATATGAACTAGAGCGTGGGAATTTTTCTGAATATTTTCTCACGCTCACGAGTTCATATGAGTTTATACCAGCAGGGGCACAGCACCACAAGTCTAGGTAGCTACGTTCCCCTTCTTCCCATTCATTCCCCAGGTTTTACAGGTAGGGGCGGCTGCATTAGCAGGCTCCTGCTTGTAAAAATTTGGCTTGAAAATGGCTTGAAAAAGGATTTTTGTATCCGAAACATTGCCACGCCGCTCAGGCAATAAAGTCCACTTTTGTATTTTTTTTTGTGCTGCTTTTCTTTTTCTGATACATATATATATATACTGTATATATATATATATATAGACTGTATATATGTTTTCATGAATATTTGAGCCCATGGATCCATTGTATGTCCGTATGTCCATTTTGCAAGCCAGCGAGAAAATCTCGCTGTACGGATGCAATACGGATTACATACGGAGGATGTCATGCGCAAAATACGCTGCCACACCCTGCCTACGGATTACATACGGATCACTGTTTTGGGAACACTTCTGCGTATTACGCCTGTAAAACACTGACCGTATTTCCCTACGGTGAGTGTGACGCCGGCCTTTGTCTTTTTTTTTCACATGTGTTTGCCATTGTTGGCGGAGTTTAAGGTTGCCATATTTTTTTTTTATTTATCAATTATGACTCTTTAAAAAGTTCATAATTTTTCTAAATTATACTTCAGTCCTTCTAAAGTATGTATGTCAGGAACATTTTGTAACATTTCTGTAACCTTTGGAAAAATGGGTGACGTTCTGCACTTAAAAAGTAGTCAAAAAAGTTAAAGACAAAAATAAAAAACCGTGCACACCATTTTGAAGAATTTGGAGCAAAATACACCAATTATTAACTCAAGCCGAAAAAGGACCGTGACTTACAAAAGAACCCACTAATGATGAATCAAGCCCTAAATTTTTTCGATTGTGGACTTACAATTCCGTCAATTATTTCTCTGTCTTTTCTGACCCCGAGCGTACTAAGCCACAGCACTCCAGGTGCTAAGGAAGATATTTGACAACTACTTCAAGTTTATTTGTTGAATGAGAACAGCCAACCTTTGAACCTGTCTAGGCTAGGGTCACATTGCGTTAGTGCAACCCATTTAGCGCTAGCGCTAGCGGGTTGCGCTAACGCAATGTTTTTAATGTGGCCGCGTCCCGGGGTCGCGGTAACGTCCCCGCTCTCGCAGATCCCCGCAGCGTCCGCGGCGCGCCAGGAAACACCGTCGCGTCGCTAGCGCGTGCCGAACATGGCACGCGCTAGTGCTGCGCGTTCCCATTGCCGTGAATGGGCGCGCTAACGGACGCACTGCACGGCGTTAATTTCGCCGTGCAACGCTGTCCGTTAGCGCTTTCCCATTAACGCAATGGGAACCATGGGGCAGAGTAGATAAAGCACATGACTCAAATGCCTAGCAGTGTGTTGGTGGTATCAGTGGCACTGGACTTGGCAGCCAACATGTTACTAGCATTATGAGTCAGGATAAAAAAACTAGAGGTGGGAAAATGTGAGAGGTGGAAAAAATGCGAGGGGTGGTGGGATAGGGAGGCAATGAGTTCAAGACATTTCCCACAAGAAGACAAATGTCAGCCAATTCAGGAATGATGATGTTGATTATGTGTGGTAGAAATGATCGGGCAGCCAGATTGGAGGGACAAAGAGGTGATGTCTTCTGAGATAGCATCAACGATAAAGAGCTAAGGCGGCCAAAAGATCTTTCAGGAGCAGATTTGCTTCTTCTTTGGTCAGTTTGGCAGCAGTTGCTGCTGACAATGCTGTTGGTGAAAGATGCTCAACAGTGGCTGAAAGCTCTGATCATGTTTGTATTAGCATTGACTTCTATATGTGGTCATCTTGGGTGTGGACATTCTTTTCAGCATTGCTGGCCACCTGATTTTTTGTGGTATGCCACTTTGTAGGAGGAAAATAAGCCCTGGAACAAATCCACTTTGAATTACAGCTCTACATCAGCATGTGAAGTGGTTTTTCCTGCTTACATGGGAAATAGAAACTGTCCAGCAATATGAATAATGCTCAAGCCGCCCTCCACCTTCTCCTTGTCTTTTTGGTGGACACCTCAAGTAGTACCTAATTTGTGTCATCATCATCTACTGCTTGTCATACTCTGACTGCTCCACCACCTCCTTCTCCATTGTACGGTGATATATCCATATCTATTTGTGTGGCTCGTACAAACAACAATGTATGCCCGTCATCTGGCTTTCTAGGTAATTTCCCACGATCTATGAACAGCCAGCAGAGGGCGCCTCACCGCAAATTAAGCTAAATATAGATCATTGATCTATTTTTAGCCTCATTCCCTGGGGTTTTGCAGCGAGGAGCAGCGTGCATTAGCACAGCTCCTTGCTGCAAAATGTTTTAACCCCTTCAGAAGGATTTACATCGTTGGACGTTACAGATCTGCGGAGGGTAAGGATATTGTTGGTTTATTATGTTTTTTTACTCACAGAACGAGGGTCTTCAGTGACTGGATTGGGCGTTGAATAAAATACTGCAACAACCATTGTTTTTATTTCATTAAAATAATTTTAAAAAATGTGTTTGTGTTTTATTTAACCCTTTACTAGTATTGGATTAATAATGGATAGGTGTCATAATTGACGCCTCTCCATTATTAATTAGGCTTAATGTCACCTTACAATAGCAAGGTGGCATTAACCCTTCATTACCCCATATCCCACCGCTACACGGGAATGGGAAGAGAGTGGCCAAGTGCCAGAATAGGCGCATCTTCCAGATGCGCCTTTTCTGGGGTGGCTGGGGGCAGATATTTTTAGCCAGGGGGGGGCCAATAACCGTGGACCCTCTCCAGGCTATTAATATCTGCCCTCAGTCACTGGCTTTACTACTCTGGCGGAGAAAATTGCGCGGGAGCCCACGCCAATTTTTTCCGCCATTTAACCCTTTATTTTAAGAGCTAGAACGGCCAAATTTTGCAGATACACACTACTGACAGTAGTGTGGAATCTGCAAAAAAAATGGAGAGAAGACATGGTTTACTGTATGTAAACCATGTCTCAAATCATGTCGGGTTTTAGGAAGGAGAAGGAAAAAGCCGGTAATTGAATTACCGGCTTTCAAGCTGTCTAGCGCTGGAATAAATATTAATATATATACATATATGTGTCTACTGACATATATATATATATATACCTATTCTATGTGTACACATTTATTCTACCTATTCTACTGTAAGCTGTCAGTGTGATTTTACTGTACACCGCACTGAATTACCGGCTTTTCTCTCTAATATATGTGTCTACTGACACATATATATATATATATATATACATATATATATATAGACAGTATATATATATTTTCTTTTCTTTTTGGGACACATGGATCACTTCTATAGCGGTATGTTGGTTTTGCTAGCCTGCGAGAAAACCACGCAGTACGGATGCCATACGGATTACATACGGAGGATGCCATGCGCAAAAAACGCTGACACACCCTGCCTACGGAGGAGCTACGGACCACTTTTTTCGGGACTTTTCAGCGTATTACGGCCGTAATATACGGACCGTATTGTTTTACGCTGTGTGTGACGCCGGCCTAAATCTCCTCCACATTCTCAAGGAACATCACTGGATACCAAAGAGCAACAGGGCAGAATATCGCAAACACCCTCTGCCCTCAGTCTTTTCATTCATGCAAGCTTAAGTGCTGCCAAGCTGCTTTTAGCTTTGTCAACACAATCTGTACAGTGAATGAGTTGCTCCACTGCATCAAGTGGCAAATATTATGCTGAATGGCTCACTGTCACTACATGTGGGCATTGTAGTAAGCGACAATGTCCAACACATTGTAGGTGCACTATTTTGGGGCTAAGTAACACATGCTCCCTTCATGGTGAAACTCCAAAATTTGATTTAAAAAAATCTTTGAAAAATATGCTTAAGAGAATGTCTGATGATTTCAGCCATTTTTACGTGGCTAGGTCTGTGTGTGCACTACTTTATTTGCCACGTTCATGGATTGTCTGTATGAGCAGCATAAGTATTCATTGATTACAATATGTAGTAGGCAAACAGGAGGTTGTTACCTACCAAGAACCATTAAAGAGTCTACTAAATTTGTCAGTATGCTTAACTGTGGCATCAACTATGTTACCCCCATCATATTTATATTGGAACAAATGCTCACAAGGATACAAGTATAGACGAAGAACCAAAACTTCTACATGTTCTTCACTAGCAAAGAGCTGTTGGGGACCCTCAGAGATAATTTCAAATACAGAAAGACAAGGTGGAGAACTAGAAGAAGCTGGATATGGAAGGGGACAATGAGTTCTCCCAGGCACAAAAAGGGGACGAAGCTGACATTGTAAAATTGTCGATGATGGTGATTATGATGACAAGTGTCACAGGACAAATGAAAAGTGCCACATCTCCTACGGGACTTACTTCTGCAACATATGCTTCTGTCAACAGGTGCCATTGTATTCATTTTCGGGCTGTGATGGAGCAGACTCTGTCCAACCACTAAAATTAGGATGGCTGGGACATGTTGCACTGTCCAATCTGGCAATATAGGTTGGCATGCTGACCAGCTGAGGTAATCAGCTCCCTGCTTCAGCCAACTGGAAAGCACCACACCCGATTAAAACTCCCAGCATATTGTTGAAAGCTGCCAGATATAGCCTTGTTTTTCTCAGGTTCCATCCTGTGTGCACGGCTCCTGTCATGTCTCTGTTTCCTGTTTTGACCTTGGCTTATTTACTGACTATTCTTATGTTTTCTGATTTTGCACTTCCTCTGCCCACCTGGTTCTGACCTGGCTACCTAACCAATCCTGCCAGCCTGTACCACCAGCAAGCTGCTAACTCCATGGTCCTAGCCTAGGGCCCTCTGGGTAAGTCCAATTCTCAGTACAGGGATTAAAGTTTTAAGGCTAGGACAAGCCCCGGGATTTGGTTTGTGTTAAGCCTATTCTTGGAAGTCATTTTGGCAAACACTGACAAAGCCACATTACAGAAGGTGAACCAACTGCGGCATCGACTTTCCACTCTATAGAAGCAAAATAGTGGATTTTTTTTGTCAAAATTGACATATTGCCAGGATAAGATGTACTCCCTGATCATCAAATCTAACCAGGAGATCTCTCTCAGCTATCTTCAAAGTCAACACTCCCCTTCCCCTGCCAGTGCTACCAAAATAACAAGTAACAAAAGCAACAGAAAGATCAACTGATGGATGCATAGGTCAGATGGATCATCCACTGGACGTTATGCTAAGCGACCATACACAGCCATATATCTTCTGCCTTTTCATCATGTTCGATAATGTGCTGTTCTGACACTACCAGCAGACAGCCATACATCTTCTGCCTGTGCATTGTATTCTATATCTATACTGTACTGCTGCTTTTGCTAGGGATGTCAGTGTTGGCCCTACACAGCCAAACATCTCCTGTCGGTCCATCATACTCTCTATTGTGCTGTTTTTAACTCTGCAATTGCCAATTTACTAATAGACAGCCACACATCTCTTGCCAGGCCATTGTGTTCTTATTTATACTGTTCTGTGAGCACTTTTCCAACATGACAAAGATCCAAAACAAACACTATTGCATTTCTGAAGAAGAACAAGGTGAAAGGGATTCAGTGGCCAAATATGTCTCCTGATCTGAACCCATTCCAACACCTATGGGGAATTCGGAAGAGACAAGTTGTCATCACTCTCCACCCAGCATCCAGGCTCTAAAAGAGTTAATTCTTGAAGAATGGAAAAAAGATAGATGTTGCAGTTTGTCGCCAACTTGGTGATGTCCTTAAGAATCATGGAGATCATACAAAATACTAGATGTAGTAGTACAATAAGATTCTTAATGCAGATTCACTACTAACGGGCAACTAATGCAATATGATAGCAAAACAACAAAGCAGTGCAGGTGTGTAAGGATAGCCCAAGAAAAACAAGAGTTAATTGTGCCCAAGATATGATACTTTATAAATGTAACACATTTAGACAGTATATTATACAAAAATTGGTTAAAAAGCATGGTGCTGTGCATGCACAGAGAAGACATCGCATAGGAAATCATAGAAAAATACATGGAATATATACAGGCATGTGCCATATTGGAGAGTGTCATAGAAGGTATAATAAAATTATAAGAGTATGCTCCCAATATAGAACTAAAAGCAAGGGGTTAACTCCAAAATGCTAGACTTACATGTAGACTGATTCTCAGCGTGTCCCTGTGGCCCCAACACACATTTCACCCTTTATTCGAAATATGCATTTATATATATATATATATACAGCTCTGGCAAAAATTAAGAGACCACCACATCAAAACCCCGTCATGGGCAGCCCAATCTCCAGACCTGAACCCCATTGAAAACCTCTGGAATGTAATCAGGAGGATGATGGATAGTCACAAGCCAACAAACAAAGAAGAACTTCTTACATTTTTGCACTAGAAGCAGTGTGAAAGACTGGTGGAAAGCATGTCAAGACGCATGAAAGCTGTGATTGAAAATCATGGTTATTCCACAAAATATTGATTTCTGAACTCTTCCTTAGTTAAAACATTAGTATTGTTGCTTCTAAATTATTATGAACCTGTTTTCTTTGCATTATTTGAGGTCGGAAAGCAATGTTTTGTTTTTATTTTGACCATTTCTCCTTTTTCTCCTTTTTCTCCTTTTCAGAAAAAACCCCAAAATTTATTGCTTGGAAATTCGAAAACATGTTGTCAGAAGTCTACAGAATAAATGAACAATTTACATTTTACTCAAAAATATACCTATAAAGAGAAAAAAAAATCAGACAAACTGAAAATTCTGCAGTGGTCTCTTAATTTTTGCCGGAGCTGTACTTATTTCATGCAATAAACGGCAAATGAATTATGTAAAAGGCATACAATGTGATTTCCTGGATTTTATTTTTACGATTCCATCTCTCAAAGTTGAAGTGTACCTACGATAAAAATTACAGACCTCTCCATTTGTTGTTTTTTATGTGATCTGTGGCTATAAACCCGTTTAGCCCAAATATTAAAAGGCAGATATATTTCCTCAGAAGGAGTAAAAAAAAAAGCAAAGAAGAAACCTGTCATGTAGATCAAATATATCAATCAGTTTTCTCAGTGACATAGTTCATTTACACAGAGCAAATGTGAGGACCGTGCAGCTGTCAGCGAAAGACATAAACTGTCAGTGGGTAAAATGTTGAGAAAGAAAAACCCATTGTAGAACTGTGGTGACATAACTTCTACATCTTGTGCAGGGCTGTCAGTATTACAACACTAAACCACAGGATCATTTGTGTTTCATACTATGCAGTTGTACAATTTTACTCTGCATCATAGAATATTACATTTTTTTATATTATAAAAGTTCATATGATTTATAATGCAAATAAACATAAAAAAATATATAATTTGACATTATAGATGTCACAGGAGCAGTGTTATTGGAAGCCTGGCAGCTGTTAAAAGAGCTTCTACATACAGGCTTAGCGAAAGTCACTCGATTTACCAGAACCCAGGTTTTTCCATGGTCTTAACCCCTGTAAATGGATATGGACTTACACAGGACCCCCACGGTGGAGCAAGATGAAGGTAAGAAGTATCGCCATGTGGGGTTAATGCCAAGGTGTCACATCAGAAAAAAATCAGAATCCAAGTGGATGGTCAAAATTGAAGCCAAGGTCAGAAAATGAGAGAAATCAGTAAGACAAAACAAGAGCAAGGATTAGGGCTACAGCCAGGTAAGCAGAACTTATTGACTGGCAGTGGAAGTTAGAGAACCAGAGGTTTAAATAGCAGAAAGCCCCATCTAGGGCTATAAGAAAGGAGTAATCAAAACCAAACAACCTCATAGCTCTGTGATCCAGCGGCACCAAAAGTCCCAAGAATAAAACAGGACTGTAGAAGTCACAAGTCACCCACAACAAAAGCGCGGCGCCGCCTACCAGTAGTTGAATCAAAAACAGAGGGGACATGACCCGACACAGATGTTACAATAAATTGGAGAAAACACTAAAAAACATATTTTAAACATTTTAGATAGAGTTTTACGAAATTATAAAAAAGAACCCCCACATACAGTCATGGCCAAAAGTATTGACACCCCTGCAATTCTGTCAGATAATACTCAGTTTCTTCCTGAAAATGATTGCAAACACAAATTATTTGGTATTATTATCTTCATTTAATTTGTCTTAAATGAAAAAACACAAAAGAGAATGAAGCAAAAAGCAAAACATTGATAATTTCACACAAAACTCCAAAAATGGGCCAGACAAAAGTATTGGCACCCTCAGCCTAATACTTGGTTGCACAACCTTTAGCCAAAATAACTGCGACCAACCGCTTCCGGTAACCATCAATGAGTTTCTTACAATGCTCTGCTGGAATTTTAGACCATTCTTCTGTGGCAAACTGCTCCAGGTCCCTGATACTTGAAGGGTGCCTTCTCCAAACTGCCATTTTTAGATCTCTCCACAGGTGTTCTATGGGATTCAGGTCTGGACTCATTGCTGGCCACCTTAGAAGTCTCCAGTGCTTTCTCTCAAACCATTTTCTAGTGCTTTTTGAAGTGTGTTTTGGGTCATTGTCCTGCTGGAAGACCCATGATCTCTGATGGAGACCCAGCTTTTTCACACTGGGCCCTACATTATGCTGCAAAACTTGTTTGTAGTCTTCAGACTTCATAATGCCATGCACACGGTCAAGCAGTCCAGTGCCAGAGGCAGCAAAGCAACCCCAAAACATTAGGAAATCTCCGCCATGTTTGGCTGTAGGGACCGTATTGTTTTCTTTGAATATCTCTTTTTTTCGCCTGTAAACTCTATGTTGATGCCTTTGCCCAAAAAGCTCTACTTTTGTCTCATCTGACCAGAGAACAGTCTTCCAAAACGTTTTAGGCTTTTTCAGGTAAGTTTTAGCAAACTCCAGCCTGGCTTTTTTATGTCTCGGGGTAAGAAGTGGGGTCTTCCTGGGTCTCCTACCATACAGTCCCTTTTCATTCAGACGCCGACGGATAGTACGGGTTGACACTGTTGTACCCTCGGACTGCAGGGCAGCTTGAACTTGTTTGGATGTTAGTCGAGGTTCTTTATCCAACATCCGCACAATCTTGCGTTGAAATCTCTTGTCAATTTTTCTTTTCCGTCCACATCTAGGGAGGTTAGCCACAGTGCTATGGGCTTTAAACTTCTTGATGACACTGCGCACGGTAGACACAGGAACATTCAGGTCTTTGAAGATGGACTTGTAGCCTTGAGATTGCTCATGTTTCCTCACAATTTGGTTTCTTCTTCTTCTTTCTTTTCTCCATGCTCAATGTGGTACACACAAGGACATACGACAGAGGTTGAGTTAACTTTAATCCATGTCAACTGGCTGCAAGTGTGATTTAGTTATTGCCAACAACTGTTAGGTGCCACAGGTAAGTTACAGGTGCTGTTAATTACACAAATTAGAGAAGCATCACATGATTTTTTGAACAGTGCCAATACTTTTGCCCACCCCTTTTTATGTTTGGTGTGGAATTATATCCAATTTGGCTTTAGGGCAATTCTTTTTGTGTTTTTTCATTTAAGACAAATTAAATGAAGATAATAATAATAACAAAGAATTTGTGTTTGCAATCATTTTCAGGAAGAAAATGAGTATTATCTGACAGAATTGCAGGGGTGCAAATACTTTTGGCCATGACTGTATATACCTTTTACACAATTTGCACCCTTTAGTCAGTATTACAGAATGTCATACTGATTCACACAATGTTGCATTCGTAGGCTATGTTCTCAATGCTGTTAAATGATTCATTTGGATTCTCTGTCAGCATGATGGAAATCAAAACAGACCCATAACAGAACTATATAATTCAACAGGTTCTATCGGGCACCAGTCGCATAAGTCATGAGATTCATTTGGCACAGGTTTGTTGCTCCCATTATAAGCAGAAGCCATAACACCAGCATGAACATATCTAACATGATAGATATCATTAGCTGCGTACAGCAAGATGCTCACCTGAGGGTGATGTGCTCTAGGCACTACAACCATAAAAGCCTTCTATAAACAGATGTCTAAGAGGTCTCCTCTTTCCCGATTGACCATAAGCATTAGTTTAGAAGCTCATGTATGCATTTATAAAGAGAGGCACTCAAGATCTGAGTGATCCTAGTCTGAGAAGAATTGGAAGATTATGTGTTTCAACTTTTTTCCACATTTAGATGTTTCTGGTACAACTATTTGATAGGGACAGACCCCAGACCCCTTCATCAGATAAAGTGCAGCAATTGGTGTATGTGACAACACCCTGCTTATTCTTAGAGTACCGTCACACTGAAACGACGCTGCAGCAATACGACAACGATGTCAATCGCTGCAGCGTCGCTGTTTGGTCGCTGGAGAGCTGTCACACAGACAGCTCTCCAGCGACCAACGATCCCGAAGTCCCCTGGTAACCAGGGTAAACATCGTAAACGTAAAAAAACAAACATTACATACTTACCTTTCGCTGTCTGTCCTCCGGCGCTGTGCTTTCCTCTGCACTGTCAGCGCCGGTCAGCCGTAAAGCAGAGCGGTGACGTCACCGCTGTGCTTTCTGGCTGGCCGGCGCTGACACAGGATGCAGGAGGAGTGCAGAGAAGCACAGCGCCGGGGACAGACAGCTAAAGGTAAGTATGTAGTGTTTGTTTTTTTACGTTTACGCTGGTAACCAAGGTAAACATCGGGTTACTAAGCACTGCCCTGCGCTTAGTAACCCGATGTTTACCCTGGTTACCAGTGAAGACATCGCTGAATCGGCGTCACACACGCCGATTCAGCGAGGTCAGCGGGAGATCCAGCGACGAAAGAAAGTTTCAGACGATCTGCTATGACGTACGATTCTCAGCAGGGTCCCTGATCGCAGTAGCGTGTCAGACACAGCGAGATCGTAACGATATCGCTGGAACGTCACGAATTGTGCCGTCGTAGCGATCAAAATGCCACTGTGTAACGGTACCCTTAATTAGGCCAGACATGTTATTCAGCAGGTCAGGAGACATAAGCTATTGTTCATATGAGCCTGAAGGTTGACTCTTGACATAGTGTTTGTTGAATTGTTAAAGGAATGCTGTTTACCTATTATATCAGCTCCTACAGCTTATTGTTCTGCTATCCTTTGAGGACAAATTGAACAATCAATGTTAGGTAATATGTTGATGAGCCATTGTATCAGTTGCTGTTCTGCAAACATAGAAGGACAAACTATGCAGATTGATTAAATACTTGTACAAGGAGAGATCACCTAGTCTCACCTTCCCCCTGTCTTGTACATAATGACCTGAAGGACAGTTGTGAACTATAAAAGAAGAACCTGTCTCTGTTCCAAAAGACACTTTACAAAACAGCAGCAGGCATCATGGTTCTAACAGGAGGAATACAGATTTGATCCATTGCCTATCACCTAGTCCACGAAGACGTTTGGAGCACCCAGGTTGGGACAATCAGGTCACCTGGCCACAAACCTCAATGAACTGTCAGCTTGCTAAGCTTGCCACTACCTTCTCTCTCGCCAAAAGCCTGATGCCACTGGTTGAGGTAGTTGGATTTGGAAGCCTCGAAGTCGCAGGTGCCCTAATCCCAGCGAGCCAGCAGAAGTGTGAGACTCTGTTATTTGCACCATCTCATGCATTTGCTGGGACTGTACTATAATGTTATTGACTGTTGTTTATCCAATAAATTATTACGGAAATATGTTACCGTCACCCTGTGTTGTCTGAGTAGTATTCTGCCCATGGAGAAGGAGTATGGGCATTCAGTGGAATTATCCCTGGTCCATGCATTCTGTCTAAAGAAAGCCAGGCCAACGGACGGGAGCACCCATTGACCCTCATGTCTCCACAATGTACTTTAATGGAAGAAGGGAACTGTCAGCCCCAAAATGCCAGGTACAAAGACCTGACCCACATACAAATGATGTAGAATACTATGGATATTACACTAATAAATAATCTGTCTCCTTGTATTTATATACATTCACGTCAATGTTAACATACATGTAAAGCCACCTTAAAATGCTTCATTCAGGATGACCTCGACGTGGACACCATTCAAACAATATCCTTGTGACATGGCTGGGGAGAAAGCACCGATCAGCTGCTGCCGGATATGGAGCTTCAGTGATTGACAATTTAGTCATTTATGTGAAATTATATTTCAAACTAAGATTTCTCTTTAGCAAAAGACCCAACCAGTCAGCTAAGAAGTTTGGAATGAGTGCCTGACATACGATCATGGTTCATCATTTCTATTACAGAAAAAAAACAGATGCGATTTATAGATTGATACTGATTGCAACTATGGGGGAAAGATAAACCAAAAAACCCCAAAACAATATTGAGACTCTACTGCTATGTATAAGCAATACAGAAAAATCTTACATTACATTAAAAAACACCAAAAGCATAACATACAGGGGAAAATTACATGATGCAGGATAACATATGGTGGCATGTTGCAATGATCTTAAAATTTAATTGCTGTGAAAGTGCAAATTAATAGAGAGTTTAGATGAGAGGACCAATAAAATGCACGTCCAATGTATTTTATTTATCCTATTTCCATGAAAGGGCAACAGGGGTCCAAAATATCAGAGAATCTTTGGGGCATCAAATGGAAAGTATGATGCCTAAGGATAATATTATCTGCTCCGCACACAGACTGAAACGGAAAAAAGTGGAATAGGAGAAAAATCTTGTGAGTCAATGTAAAGCAATCCATAGTACCAGAAAGGGCAGCTTTTCCACCAAGAATCACCCTGACAAGTTTCGTGTTACCTTCTTCTTACTCAAATGTTCGCAGGTTTTTCGTTAAAACGCAAATAGGTATGGGAAAGTTGGAATAACTTTATATATAGCCTGAAAAAACTCATATGAAACTTTGTGGAATCACAGAGATCCTGCACAAATCAAAAGAATTAACCACTTCCAAACCGCCCATAGACTATAAAAATCTGTATTGCCTGCGTTCTACTCTGCATTGGTGTTCTAGAATGTCACTACCTAGTAGAGCAGCTGCACCAAATCAGACTTCCCATAGAGAAAGCAGATATGGGTTATTACCGTCTCTGCCTTCTCAATCGCTGTATACACACCTAGTAGAGCAGATGCACCAAATCAGACACAGCCAGACTTCCCATAGAGAAAGCAGATATGGGTTATTACCATCTCTGCCTTCTCTATCGCTGAATACACACCTAGTAGAGCAGATGCACCAAATCAGACACAGCCAGACTTCCCATAGAGAAAGCAGATATGGGTTATTACCGTCTCTGCCTTCTCTATCGCTGAATACACACCTAGTAGAGCAGATGCACCAAATCAGACACAGCCAGACTTCCCATAGAGAAAGCAGATATGGGTTATTACCGTCTCTGCCTTCTCTATCGCTGAATACACACCTAGTAGAGCAGATGCACCAAATCAGACGCAGCCAGACTTCCCATAGAGAAAGCAGATATGGGTTATTACCGTCTCTGCCTTCTCTATCGCTGAATACACACCTTCCCCTTGAGAAAGCCGAACATCCGCGTCAGCGAAACGCGCGTCGGGGTTTTCCTGGACTGAATCCTGCCCGGTACACACTGCCTCTGCATATTCTTGTGGTAAGCGCCGCCTGGTTACGGGTATTTTACACTGTGGGGGGTATACTAGTTACCCACAGCGGTAACTTGGTGTTCACATTAGGCTGCTTCCCTACTACTACCTTATATGTGGGATAATGACTCTTGGCAGTGTGTTTGCTGGTGGAGACTCACTCTAATTTTAACCATCCTGTTTGTACTTTTTGTATATATTTATGCACTATATGCAGGGCCGGCGTCAGCACCCGGCACAGCGGGCAAATGCCGGGGCCTTGGGAAGAAAGGGGGGCCCACTAGCAGCTGGGAGAGCAGAGCAGGAGATAACATGCTCTCTCCGCCCACAAAGTCACTGCTGGCTGCGTTCTCTTAACCCCTATGTGCCAGCTCTGACACAAGCATTTTCTCACTCAGTCAGTGCAGCCAAGCAGGCACACATAGGGGTTATTATGGCTGCAGACAGTGCTGCTGAGCTGAACTTATCAGGAAGATTCCGGAGGAGCTAGTCCTACCAGAGTGCAAAGGTATCCAGCAATAATTGCAGTTGGTCCTGTGGCTCAGTCTGCTGCTGTCTGTCTCTGCTGCCTAAAAATGTGGGTGATGTCTGGAGGAGCAGCTGGTGGGGTGCAGCCTGCAGCCACCCAGCTCTCCCAGAACCCCAGAATACATGCATGCTGCACCAAACCTGCACCAGTGGGGTAGGAAGAAGCTTAACCCCTTCCCATCTGTATGAAGGTTATTGCTAAACCTTAAATATAACAATCTGACCCGCATAAATGGGGTTAACCAGATGCCAGGAGGAAGGGGAGCTGCTGCCATGGATAAAACTGAGCTGTGGGCTGTACGTTGGGGCCCGGTGTCCCCAGGCTGGTGACTGGAGGGACTCTGCCCAGTGCTGGCATGTGGGTGATTTCTGCTCCGGAGTCTCAGCTTCTCTCCTCCACATCACACTGTGCAGTCACAGCAACATTGGTTGTGTCTGTCCAGGTCCCAGCAGCTGCCACTGCTCCCACCAAGGACATGGCATCACTTAACCCTTCCCCTGCAGCCACCAGCAACAAATCCACATTATTCCTTGATTAAATCAGGTTCCAACCCAATAGAGGAGCAGACATTTCCTGCTGCCATTAGGGTCCGGGAGGGAGTGACATTGGCTGCCCTGCTACTCTGTAGTGGGGGGTGACAAGTGTAACATGGGGTAACGATGAAGGAGAAATGCACAGGATAATAGTGAGAGCGACAGAGGGCAGTGTATGGTATGGAGCAGTCACGGGTGGGCTGCAGGATCCCTCCATACTGTACATGATTGCTCGGGACAGGGAGGCGTTTAATGAGCTTCTAATGACGGGGCACTAATTGGGTCATTAGGGTTTGTGGAAAGGATTCAGCATCAGGTCCCTCATTAATGCCCGAGCGATGTTACTTTGTAGCACAGATCTGTTGGGGCCGCAAAACCAAACAACGTTGTTTATGTAGAAAAGTCTTTGTTTCATAGAAAAACTCAAAACAGAAAAGATTTTCTGATACAACAACGCCCTGCTCACGACACTGCACAGCACCTCTCCTGTATATATACACTGCACAGCACCTTTCCCCCTGTATATATACACTGCACAGCACCTTTCCTCCTGTATGTATACATTGCACAGCACCTCTCCTGTATATATACACTGCACAGCACCTTTCCTCCTGTATATATACACTGCACAGTACCACTCCTCCTGTCCTGTATATATACACTGCAGAATTTACAATAGCTGTCACTCATGTAAGAAGTGAAATCTGGCATTGTACTATACATTTCTCTGCCATATCTGTGCATCATAAATCGGGTATGTGTTAAAGGGGGGGGCCCACTGAGACTCTTTCGCCCGGGGCCCTCAAAAACCTGGAGCCGGCCCTGACTATATGTTTAATAAATTATCTTTTGCATCATTCTTTTGCTCCGGTTATACTCCTTTCTTCCAATGATCTATATGGAGTTAGTTTGCCTTCTGGCTTTGGGCTTTTTCAGCGCTATTTAGTGCTTTAAATTCCCTGCTAATATGTTGCCTAGTTTTTTTGTTGACACCTAGTAGAGCAGATGCACCAAATCAGACACAGCCAGACTTCCCATAGAGAAAGCAGATAGGGGTTATTGCCGTCTCTGCCTTCTCTATCGCTCTATACACACCGCTTAACAAGCACTGTGTATTCATGAATAGGGAGCAGTAATGCCCCTTCCTCGTCCGGACCCAATGGTCATGTTATCGCTTGTAGGCAGAGAGCAGGAGCTGCAGAGTCTTAGGAGGCCCTGATCAGCTCTACTATACAGACAGGAGGCTCTATTGCCATTGTAACTGAGGCTATTATACCAATCACAGTTAAATGGGAAGTCAGATTGAAAAAAAAAGATTTGATGTGGAAATGCCCCCCCCCCCACCCCCCCCCCAAATATCTTTTTATTAACTTATGTGGGGCACAGTATGTAAAATAAATGAAAATAAATAAATTAAAATCAAATAATAATAAAAAAGCCTCTACCAATCATATGAAAAGGGAAGAAAATTTGAAAATGTTTTCAAGAATCTTAGACCATAATAACAAAGTGTTTAAAAAATGTGAAACAGATAAGTATTTTCTTTATTTTCCAACTGGTATCGCCTGATATCGGTAAAGAAATAAGAAAAGAAAGTGTGAAAACAAATAAAATTGTGCCGCACGTATCATGAAACAAAGATGGAAAAATTATTTGAATATGTGAAGGAAAATATTTTTTTTTCAATTCTTTAAACCGCATGTATGTAAAAAACACCTGATGGGAACATGGCCTATGGGTTCGAGTCACACATTTTGGCTCTATGCCACTTTGTGCTGTATGTTTTCTAAAAAGTATAATAAAGGGGCTGAGCGCGGGTAACCACACCAAGGCAAATTTTCAGTAATACAGAAAACTGGAAAAGTTTACAGATGAAATCTACGACAAGTATGAGCTAACAGAAAGCCCAAGAGACGCGCCAAATTTAATAAGAGTCTTGTGCCTTTTAGTAAAGTGGGCGCACCTCATAGCACAGGCTTTTGCTTCATTGGCGTGGGAAATCCCAGTCTTGACAAGTTCTATTGCTCGTTTCAGTGGAAGTACATGGTGCACCTGCAACTCTATAGTAAGGAACCATCGGGATTCCGCGAGCTGCCGAGCAGCCTCCATGCCCGTTGCTTGCTCTGTACATGAGGCCTAAATTTTGCAATATTTATGTATAAATAGTAAGCTGATATAATGCATGTTGTAAGGGCAGCCCCAACATGCAGATACATAAGGCCCATACAGGCCGGTCTTAGTAGTAAGATGCACAATATGACATGAATTAGCGTCTGTAAGCTGCCATAAGCCGTGCTTTGAAGTAGTTTTATTTTTTTTTATACTTTCTTTCCTTCTCTAAATCTCTCTTGGCCCACATTCACTCATGTGGTAATGTAAAATAGGGACATAGGTCTGCATCTTGTTACATGGGTGACCCAATCAGCGTATTTGCATGAATCGAGTGCTTTGTACATCGTGTCCTTTCTGACTGGGCTGAGGGCATATTGTCTTGTACTTTCTGTAATCTTTGAGAGCTCTGGTTGTGACGGACACATGGGGATCGCAGCATGAAGGCGTACCTGGGCTGGTAAGCCCTCAGACAGCCACGGGCGCTGCGTTTCTTCTGGTATGTCAGTTTATGAAACTTTGTGGCTTCAAAGCGACGATCACAGACATCTGCACAGATCCTTCATATTGCCGTGCACCACAACAGCTGCAGCATTTGCATTCTGTACCAGGGAAACAACACTGTTTCCGAACGCCACATTTTCTGGGTTAAGATATTTCTCCAGCTGCTATGGTAGGACACCCTGGGGGCACGGCTGCTGAATGTCAGTAAATTTACTGACAGAAATTTTCACGTCATAATGAAAACAGAAATAAAGAAAATCATGACAGAAAGATGATCAAATCTGAGTAATTATGGGTGCTGTTGCCATTTTCTTATTGCGATCAGAAAAGGGCCAGAAGTGGACATACCATTGGGCCACACAGGGCCACACAGGGATCCAGGAGAGAAGGGTCCCACCTCCAGCTCCAAAACTGCACAGACACATAAAGGGGTGCATTATGATGAGACCATCAACTTTTCTGGCACAGCGGTCTTCTTCTGTCTATGTCTGACCCTGTAAATATATAGATAAAGTTAATATATGAACATTATATTCAGTATCTATCTACAAGGTCTATATTGTCTATACAGCAGCAGAATTAGACAGGGGAGCAGGAAGCTCGGGTGTAACATTTGTGGTTGCAGAGGGTGCAACAGTGACCAGGCCAGGGTGGGAGGGGAGCCCACCATGTCTCAGCGCTGCAACACACCCCGCTGGCCAATCAGAGGCCAGCAGCTGACGTCGGCGTGTCAGTCACGAGGGGTGCACGGCAGAGACATCATGCGCTGCCCATGCCGCCACATTGAAGTCAGGTAAAAAGAGGACGCCACACATGATAGGAGCGAAGGAAGGTACGAATTATTTATCTTTTTTTATTTCATGTATTGGAAAAGACCGGCAGAACATTATACCAGGGATGGGATGGAAAGTATTACACAAGGAGGGGGCCCGGAATGAGGAGCATTACATAAGGAAGGGGCCCGGAATGTGGAACATTATACAAGGAAGGGGACCAGGATGGGGGACATTATACAAGGAAGGGGCCCGGAATGTGGAACATTATACAAGGAAGGGGACTAGGATGGGAATGAGGAGCATTACATAAGGAAGGGGCCTGGATGGGAAGCATTATACAAAGAAAGGGCCCAGGGTGGGAAGCATTATACAAGGAAGGGGCCACGAATGAGGAGCATTTCATAAGGAAGGAGCCCAGAATGTGGAGAATTATACAAAGAAAGGGCCCAGGGTGGGAAGCATTATACAGAGAAGGGGCCCAGAATGGGGTGGATTATACACTGAAGGGGCTCAGGTTTGAGAGCATTATACAGGGAAGGGGACCAGGATAGGAAGCATTATACAAGGAAAGGGGCCCCAGATGGGAAGCATTATACAAAGAAGGGGCCCAGAATGGAGAGCATTATACAAAGAAGGGGCCTAGAATGGGTAGCATTATACAAAGAAGGGGCCTAGAATGGGTAGCATTATACAAAGAAGGGGCCTAGAATGGGTAGCATTATACAAAGAAGGGGCCTAGAATGGGTAGCATTATACAAAGAAGGGGCCTAGAATGGGTAGCATTATACAAAGAAGGGGCCTAGAATGGGTAGCATTATACAAAGAAGGGGCCTAGAATGGGTAGCATTATACAAAGAAGGGGCCTAGAATGGGTAGCATTATACAAAGAAGGGGCCTAGAATGGGTAGCATTCTACAAGGAAGGAGCCCAGGATAGGAAGCATTATACAAGGAATGGCCCTGGATGCAGAGCATTATACAAAGAAAGGGCCCAGGGTGTAAAGTATTATAAAAGGAAGGGGCTCAGGATGGAGAGCATTATACAAGGAATGGGACCAGGATAGGAAGCATTATACAAGGAAGGGGCCCCGGATGAGGAGCATTATACAATTATACAAAGAAGGGGCCTAGATTGGAGAGCATTATACAAGGAAGGGGACCAGAATAGGAAGCATTATACATGGAAGGGGCTCAGGATGAAGAGCATTATACAAGGAAGGGGCCCAGGATAGGAAACATTATACAAGAAAGAGGCCCCAGATGGGGGACATTATACAAGGAAGGGGCTCAGGAGGGAGAGCATTATACAAGGAAGGGGCCCAGGATGGAGAGCATTATAAAAGGAAGGGGCCCAGGATGGAGAGCATTATACAAGGAAGGGGCCCAGGATGGAGAGCATTATACAAGGAAGGGGCCCAGGATGGAGAGCATTATACAAGGAAGGGGCCCAGGATGAGCATTATACAAGGAAGGGGCCCAGGATAGGAAGCATTATACAAGGAAGAGGCCTCAGATGGGGGACATTACACAAGGAAGGAGCTCAGGAGGGAGAGCATTATACAAGGAAGGGGCCCAGGATGGAGAGCATTATAAAAGGAAGGGTCCCAGGATGAACATTATACAGTCTATCAGACTCTAGTTACGCCACAGATGAGGATTAATCTGATTCCACTGTAACACTCCAGTTCTAGTAACAGATCTTGCTTTTAGGATGACAATTATGATTACATGGTCCTTTAGTTTTAGCCAGTAGCATTTTGTACAATATGAAATAGATAAGTACAGTAGATGTTCACCAAGAGTTCAGAACAATAACACTTTGTCCTATTTAGTTTTGTTTGTACTTACTAGGGAATGGAAAAAAAAGTTGACCTAAGTTATATCAGTGTAATATTCTGGAAAATCGGAAGATCCAGCCCTACCCTTTCTGGTCACACAGATGCTGCATTATTAGAAGGTTAATGTGTTTGGGTGTGTAGAAGATGAGTATAACAGATATTGCCAACAGTTTTCAAACGGACTCATAGAAAATCCAATCAAAGGCTTTTAATCAGATTTCAAGCAAAAAAAAGCTTTGAAAAGTCTAATTTTTTGCGCAAATGCGAGGTTGCACAAAAAGGCGGCTTTTGCCGTGTTCATGCCATTCTCACCCCAGCTCCAATAAATTGGTGGGGTGGGCAGAAAAGGAGAGTGAATCTTGCTTGTCAAATCCATGATGCGGTGGCTGGAGTAAGATTTGTGGCGAACCGCACATAGCAGCGCACACCACTACGGACTTTACCTAATTAAGAGGCGTGAGCCACTTAATGAATCAGGAACATTTGCTCCAAAACACCCCCTCTCTCGCCGGTCTTGAAATATCACCCCAGTAGTCCTTGATAACATGAAGGCTCCAAAGTGTGCTGCAGTACCAGACACAGCCACATGGGCTAGAGTTGTGCAGTGTCATGTTTTGCAGTATCAGGATTTTGATTAAGGGTGCTATACTATAAAGGCATAGGTGCTACATGCTGATCAGTGCATGTTTTCTGATGTTATCACTATTTTACATACTTCAATAAAGTCTGACATTTTTTTACCCCATCTTCAGCTAGATCTCCTCTGTATTCTCAAACATTTGCCGTCCATCGCAGTGGCAATGTTCTGGGCTCCGGAAGATGTCTTGCTGCATTGGCGAGCTGGCTTTTTCCCTTTTTTTTTTGTTATATTAAGAAAATATATTTGCACCGTCCCCCCCCTCTTACCCCTTTAACCTCTTTAAGCCTAAAACAACATTCACACTGTAGTATTTTAGTCAGTACTAGTTCATAATCTGGAAGCAAAAGTGGACTTAAAATATAGAAATAATGTAACTGTTTCAATTATACTATTATTATATTATTGGCTGCTTAACCCCTTAATGACAGAGCCAATTTGGTAAGATTACCTTGCACAGGCATGCACTACGGAGGACAGAGAATGAACTTCAATCCAATATTGCAGCCAGCATGCAGCCAGCGGGTAAGGAAAGGGTGAATCAAAAACCCCAAAACCCCGCCTCCATGGCTGAAGATTGTTCCCTCCAAATTCAGGTGACAGTGTCCCTTTAATGACCGGGCCAATTTTTGCAATTCTGACCACTGTCACTTTATGAGGTTATAACTCTGGAACGCTTCAACGGATCCCGCTGATTCTGAGATTGTTTTTTCGTGACATATTGTACTTCATGTTAGGCCTCTTTCACACTTCAGTTATTTGGCGTCAGTCTAAAACCGCCATTTTCCTCAAATAACGGATCCGTCATTTTTTTTTGACGAATCCGTTATTTTCCCATAGACTTGCATTAGTGACGGATTGTGACGGATGGTCGTCCGTTCCATCCGCCATGCGACGGATCCGTCGAAATTTGGCGGACGTTTTCTGAAAATAGACGGACATTGGAACGTTTTTTGTCAACGCCGAAATGGCGGATCGCGACAGATCCGTCGCGTCCGCCATTCCATAGAATGGGCGCCTATGGGCGACGGATCCTCCGCAACCGTTTTTTCGGCGGATCCGTCGCCCCAATCCGTTTTTTCAATTGCGCATGCTCCAAAAAGTAGATACTTCTCCCAGACAACCCCCAAGTAACGGATCCGTCAAAAAAACGGATCCGTTAGAACCGTTTTCGCAACAATTGTGACGGATCCGTCAATCCGTCACTATGTCGGTAGTGACTGACGCCAAAAGACTGAAGTGTGAAAGGGGCCTTAGAGGTAACATTTCTTCGATATTACTTTCGATTATTTATGAAAAAAACGGAAATATGGCGAAAATTTTAAAAATTTTGCAATTTTCAAATTTTGTATTTTTATGCCCTTAACCCCTTCATGACCTTGGGATTTTTCATTTTTCCGTGTTCGTTTTTCACTCCCCTCCTTCCCAGAGCCATAACTTTTTTATTTTTCCGTGAATTTGGCCATGTGAGGGCTTATTTTTTGCGAGACGAGTTGTACTTTTGAACGACATCATTGGTTTTACCATGTCGTGTACTAGAAAACGGGAAAAAAATTCCAAGTGCGGTGAAATTGCAAAAAAAGTGCAATCCCACACTTGTTTTTTGTTTGGCTTTTTTGCTAGGTTCACTAAATGCTACAACTGACCTGCTATTATGATTCTCCAGGTCAGTACGAGTTCATAGACACCTAACATGACTAGGTTATTTTTTATTTAAGTGGTGAAAAAAAATTCCAAACTTTGCTAAAAAAATAAAAATAAAAATTGCGCCATTTTCCGACACTCGTAGCGTCGATCTGGGGTCGGTTGAGGGCTTATTTTTTGCGTGCCGAGATGACGTTTTTAATGATAGCATTTTGGTGCAGATACGTTCTTTTGATCGCCCGTTATTGCATTTTAATGCAATGTCGCGGCGACCTAAAAAACGTAATTCTGGCGTTTCGAATTTTTTTCTCCCTACGCCGTTTAGCGATCAGGTTAACCCTTATCCGGCTGAATAGGTACAATTGTAACTATTCCGTTTTAAAATTGCAATAACTTTTTTTTGAAAAGACGTAGAGGGCTGAAATTTCGTGACATCTCTACATTTTTGGTCCAGAATATATTGGCCAAATTTCAATAAAATATCTCCACCCGCTTCCGAGATAAGGGGTCGAGATCTTTTTGCATCCATAACAAGCTGCATAGGTACAAATGTACCTCATATATTTTGAATGAAGATAATGCAAGGGAAAAAGCATAAATTTTTTTTTAATGATAATGCTATTTAACTATTATAAACAAGTAAAAAACTGTTCATTTACATTATAAAAGAAAATGTAAGAAACTTTTTTTTATTGATTTTCTTTGCAAGTAATGCATGTTGGCTTTGCTACAGAGTGTTCATCGCAAATGGGTTTCACACAAACCACACAAGACTTTCTAGTCTTGCGTTGTTTTCGCCTCAGGTCTCTGCAGACATAGCAACTACCAACAACAGGGGAGGGTCCACGACTACCATGAGGTATTTTGGGGCCAGCTGCTGGCTGCGATGCTACCACAATGCATCGTCCAAGCACCATTTCTACTGCACCTCGAAGAAAATGGTTTCTCATTATCATTTTGTTTGTACTACGATCTTCAATTGCAATCATACACAGCTGATTTGCGAGATCTTTCAGGAACTTTCTTCGTTGATCCTTTGCCCTGAAGCTTGGATTGTGTTCTCTGTAGATGATGTAGGATGCTAACCCACTGACATCAATCATATTGTAGAAAAATGCCAAAGTCCAACGTGATGTTCGTCGTTTCACAGTGTACTCTCCCAACATTTTATCCATAACATCAACGCCACCTTTTGTTATGTTGTAGTATTTTATTATCTCTGGCTTGGCTGCTAGTGTCTCTTCAACTTCTCCCGTCATGTGCATAGATGATAGAAGCACGACTGATTTGTTCTTCTTTGGTACATATGAACAGACTGTTGCATCATGATTGTAGGCAAAATTTGTCGAGTATACAGGCCTTTCTTTGGCAGGCTGCATGTTGTTAGGTAGGAACCTTTTGTTTTTTTCTCACTGTACCAACTAGTGTCATGTTCCAGGAGTTCAATACCTTAGC
The DNA here is from genome assembly GCF_032444005.1 of Ranitomeya imitator. Lineage (NCBI taxonomy): Eukaryota > Metazoa > Chordata > Amphibia > Anura > Dendrobatidae > Ranitomeya > Ranitomeya imitator. Next base: position 570,439,104 of record NC_091286.1, on the reverse strand, counting down.
TAGTTCCATGGTTGTAAAGAAGTTATCGGTGGTGACATTTCCTCCAGAGCCTTTATACGAGCTCACTAGGTCCAATACTGTTCGTTCTCCAATGTTTACTTGTCGAGGACCATCAGTTGGTTTCCCAGTGTAGAGCTGACCTTGTAAAGGGTAGGCATTTGATGAGTCACAAGCCCAGAAAATCTTTATGCCATATTTAGCTGGTTTTGAAGGTATATACTGGGTAAATTTAGTATGACCTCTAAATGGAAATAATTGCTCGTCGACGGTGATACAATGATATGGCTTGTAGGCTCTCTCCAGATTACTGTTCAGCATTGTCCAGATGTCCCGTATTGGTGCAGCTTTATCTGTTTGCACACGTTCTGCACATGTATTTTCGTTGTCAAACCTGATAAATCTGAGTATCATCTTGAAGCGGTCACGAGACATGGCTGCACGTATAAGAGGCAGAGCAGCAACATTCCACATTTCCTCCAGATTCTCTTTGTTGGCTCTGTGCACACCAGCAGCAATCAGTATGCCCAAAAATGCATGAAGTTCAGTTTCAGTAAATTGCTTGAATGTTTTTTGTGGTGGCCGTTTGGAAGAATCAGGAAAACGTTGTACCAGTTCGTTGTTGTAAGCATCACAAACTCTCTTGGCCTTTCGATTCGTTTCCCGTAATATGATGTCACACATCTCGGGAGTCATGATGGACTTGAATAGCTCTTTTGCTGTATATAGGTTGCTGATTGCTGCAGGGCCACCTCTTTGTCGTAGGACATTACGAGATTTTGTTTGTGCATTTGGCAGTGGATTACTGCACCATTGAGTTTCATCCTTAGCAGTCCAAATGTCGCCTGCACTTTGAGGCACAGAATCATCCTCAACACTTTCGTCTGATTCGTATTCATTTTCATGCTCTATGACCATTTCTTGTTCAATGTCTGAATCTTCTTCAGTAACATCCACTTGTGGTACATAGTTTTCATCATCAGATGGAACATATGGTTCATCCTCATGCTCAGAATCAGATTCTTCTAGCATTCGCATTATTTCGTCAGACGTAAATCTGTAAATATGAAAAAATGTAAAATAAATAATTTTCCGAAATACTGCATTATTGGCTTTTCACAAAATTATACTAACCTGCAAACACGTTTTCTTGGATTATGGCGGAAACTAGATCCAGCATTACTATCACTCATGATGACTTGCTAGATGAATTTTGGCTTCGTATTTTGTGCTGAATATAAATAAAACATCGTAAAACAATATGTAGATACTAATTATTATCCATTTTTCGTATAAAAATTATACCTATAGTGATAAGTTTCATACAAAATATATGTAAGCCAAGTCCAGGCTGAAAGACAATTTGACTGTTCTGTCCCCACATAATGAGAATAAAGGTATAACTGGCTGTTAGATGCTGTGAGACTTTCCTACCTTCGTTTCCAAGAAATTGAAGACTTCACAAGCCTAGAAATGTGTGCTCACAGCAATGAGATGAACAGCAAAATGGCTAATGAGAGGAGGGAGGCAGGAAGACAAGTAGAAGCCACTCCCAGTTTGAATTAACTTAATTGACAGCAACATAAGTGACCAGTAACAACACTGAACAATAGATATCAGCATAACATTTGTAGCTGAATGAACTTTAGTTTCTGAAACCAAGTAAAGTCTTCCCACAGTGGAGGTATATGTGAAGGTACAATTGTACCTATGCAGCCTGTTAAGGTTGTAAAATTATGCAGCCTGACAAGGGTTAATGCTTTTTTTTAGTTGATAGATCGGGCGATTCTGAGCGCGGCGATACCAAATATGTGTAGATTTGATTTTTTTTAATTGATTTATTTTGATTGGGGCGAAAGGGGGGTGATTTAAACTTTTATATTTTTTTTATTTTTTTCACATTTTTTTAACTTTTTTTTTTACTTTTGCCATGCTTCAATAGCCTCCATGGGAGGCTAGAAGCAGGCATAGCACGATCGGCTCTGCTACATAGCAGCGATCTGCTGTTCGCTGCTATGTAGCAGAAATGGAGGTGTGCTGTGAGCGCCGACCACAGGGTGGCGCTCACAGCCGCCGAGAATCAGTAACCATAGAGGTCTCAAGGACCTCTATGGTTACAATTCACAAGCATCGCCGACCCCCGATCATGTGACGGGGGTCGGCGATGACGTCATTTCCGGCCCTCTGGCCGGATGCGGTAGTTAAATGCCACTGTCTGCGATTGACAGCGGCATTTAACTAGTTAATAGGTGCGGGCAGATCGCGATTCTGCCCGCACCTATTGCGGGCACATGTCAGCTGTTCAAAACAGCTGACATGTCCCGGCTTTGATGCGGGCTCACCGCGGAGCCCTGCATCAAAGCAGGGGAGCTGACCTCGGACGTACTATCCCGTCCGAGGTCAGATAGGGGTTAAATCAGAGAGATATGTCACGAAAAATAGTTAATAAATAACATTTCCCACATGTCTACATTACATCAGCACAATTTTGGAAACAAAAATTTTTATTGTTCGGGAGTTATAAGGGTTATAAATTCACCAGCAATTTCTCATTTTTACAACACCTTTTTTTTTTTAGGGACCACATCACATTTGAAGTCATTTTGAGGGGTCTATATGATAGAAAATAACGAAGTGTGACACCATTCTAAAAACTACACCCCTCAAGGTGCTTAAAACCACATTCAAGAAGTTTATTAACCCTTTATGTGCTTCACAGGAACTGAAACAATGTGGAAGGAAAAAATTAACATTTAACTTATTTTTGCAAACATTTTAATTCAGAACCATTTTTTTTACTTTCACAAGTGTAAAAACAGAAATGTAACCATAAATTTTGTTGTGCAATTTCTCCTGAATACGCCGATACCCCATATGTGGGGGTAAACCCCTGTTTGGGCGCACCGCAGAACTTGGAAGTGAAGGAGCGCCGTTTGACTTTTTCAATGTAGAATTGGCTGGAATTGAGATTGGACGCCATGTCACGTTTAGAGAGCCTCTGATGTGCCTAACCAGTGGAAACCCCCCACAAGTGACACCATTTTGTAAACTAGACCCCTTAAGGAACTTATCTAGATGTGTGATGAGCACTTTGAACCCCCATGTGCTTCACAGAAGTTTATAACGTTGAGCCGTGAAAATAAAAAATTGCATTTTTTCTACAAAAATGATCTTTTTGCCCCCAAATTTTTATTTTCACAAGGCTAACAGGAGAAATTAGACCACAAAAGTTGTAGTGCAATTTCTCCTGAGTACGTCGATACCCAATATGTGGCGGTAAACCACTGTTTGGGCGCACCGCAGAGCTTGGAAGAGAAGGAGTGCCGTTTTACTTTTTCAATGTAGAATTGTCTGGAATTGAGATCGGACGCCATGTCGCGTTTGGAGAGCCCCTGATGTGCCTAAACAGTGGAAACCCCCCACAAGTGACACCATTTTGGAAACTAGACCCCTTATGGAACTTATCTAGATGTGTGGGTAACAGGAGAAATTGGACCGCAATAGTTGTTGTCCAATTTATTCCGAGTACACTGATGTGCCATATGTGGGGGTAATACACTGTTTGGACGCACGGCAGAGCTCGGAAGGGAAGGAGCGCCGTTTTGGAATGCAGACTTTGATAGAATGGTCTGTGGGCGATATGTTGCGATTGCAGAGCCCCTGATGTACCTAAACAGTAGTAACCTACCACAAGTGACCCCATTTTGGAAACTAGACCGCTGTTATGACCTGGTGGTTAGGAGCACCCGAAATGACCTGATAGTTAAACCTCATATAGGACGAGCTCTGGGATGTGGGAGCTCTGCTGACCGCAAGCCCTAATCCTATCACACACACTAGAAATAGCCGTGGAGCGCTCCTGACCAGACCTAGGCGCCTCGTCACAGCCTAAGAACTATCTAGCCCTAGAGATAGAAAATAAAGCTTACCTTGCCTCAGAGAAATTCCCCAAAGGTAAAGGAAGCCCCCCACATATAATGACTGTGAGTAAAGATGAAAGTCACAAACGCAGAAATGAAACAGGTTTCAGCAAAGGGAGGCCAGACTTACTAAATAGACAGAGGATAGGAAAGGTAACTTTGCGATCAGCACAAAAACCTACAAAAGACCACACAGAGTGTGCAAAAAGGACCTCCGCACCGACTCACGGTGCGGAGGGGCCACTCTGCATTCCAGAGCTTCCAGCTAGCAAGGCAAAATCATGATAACCAGCTGGACAAGAAAACAGTGAACAAATAAAGACTATCAGGAACTTAGCTTCTGCAGGAGAAGGCAGGTCACCAGAGAGATCCAGGAGCGAACTGAACAAATGCAAAAACATTGACAGCTGGCATGGAGTAACGATCTGAGAGGAGTTAAATAGAACAGCCAACCAAAGGATAAACCACGTCACCTGTGTAAGGAACCTCAGAAGCAGCAGCTTCACTCATAGCCACCAGAGGGAGCCCATAGACAGAACTCGCCGAAGTACCATTCACGACCACAGGAGGGAGTTCGACAACAGAATTCACAACAGTACCCCCCCCCTTGAGGAGGGGTCACCGAACCCTCACCAGAGCCCCCAGGCTGATCAGGATGAGCCAAATGAAAGGCACGAACAAGATCGGCAGCATGAACATCAGAGGCAAAAACCCAGGAATTATCTTCCTGACCATAACCCTTCCACTTGACCAGGTACTGGAGTTTCCGTCTCGAAACACGAGAATCCAAAATCTTCTCCACCACATACTCCAACTCCCCCTCGACCAACACCGGGGCAGGAGGATCAACGGAGGGAACCATAGGCGCCACGTATCTCCGCAACAACGACCTATGGAACACATTATGGATGGCAAAAGAAGCTGGAAGGTCCAAACAAAATGACACAGGATTAAGAACTTCAGAAATCTTATATGGCCCAATGAAACGAGGCTTAAACTTAGGAGAGGAAACCTTCATAGGAACGTGACGAGATGACAACCAAACCAAATCCCCAACACGAAGTCGGGGACCAACACAACGCCGGCGGTTAGCGAAACGTTGAGCCTTCTCCTGGGACAGTGTCAAATTGTCCACCACCTGAGTCCAAATCTGCTGCAACCTGTCCACCACCGCATCCACACCAGGACAGTCCGAAGGCTCAACCTGCCCTGAAGAAAAACGAGGATGGAAACCAGAATTACAGAAAAAAGGAGAAACTAAAGTAGCCGAGCTGGCCCGATTATTAAGGGCGAACTCAGCCAAAGGCAAGAAGGACACCCAATCATCCTGATCAGCAGAAACAAAGCATCTCAGATATGTCTCCAAAGTTTGATTAGTTCGTTCAGTTTGGCCATTAGTCTGAGGATGGAAAGCCGAAGAAAAAGACAAATCAATGCCCATCTTAGCGCAAAAGGACCGCCAAAACCTCGAAACAAACTGGGAACCTCTGTCCGAGACGATGTTCTCTGGAATGCCATGCAAACGAACCACATGCTGGAAAAACAAAGGCACCAAATCAGAGGAGGAAGGCAATTTAGATAAGGGTACCAAATGGACCATCTTAGAGAAGCGATCACAAACCACCCAAATGACCGACATCTTTTGAGAAACAGGGAGATCAGAAATAAAATCCATAGAAATATGCGTCCAGGGCCTCTTCGGGATCGGCAAGGGCAAAAGCAACCCACTGGCACGAGAACAGCAGGGCTTAGCCCGAGCACAAGTCCCACAGGACTGCACAAAAGAACGCACATCCCGTGACAAAGAAGGACACCAAAAGGATCTAGCCACCAAATCTCTGGTACCAAAGATTCCAGGATGACCAGCCAACACTGAACAATGAATCTCAGAGATAACTCTACTAGTCCATCTATCAGGGACAAACAGTTTCTCCGTAGGACAACGGTCAGGTCTATCAGCCTGAAACTTTTGCAGCACACGCCGCAAATCAGGGGAAATGGCAGACAAAATTACCCCTTCTTTAAGAATACCCGCCGGCTCCGGAACACCCGGAGAGTCAGGCACAAAACTCTCCGGCGTCAGCCTTCACATTCTTAGATCCCGGAAGGTATGAAACTACAATATCAAAACGGGAGAAAAAGAGCGACCATCGAGCCTGTCTAGGATTCAACCGTTTGGCAGACTCGAGATAAGTCAAATTCTTGTGATCCGTCAAGACCACCACGCGATGTTTAGCTCCTTCAAGCCAATGTCGCCACTCCTCAAATGCCCACTTCATGGCCAACAACTCTCGATTGCCAACATCATTATTGCGCTCAGCAGGCGAGAATTTTCTAGAAAAGAAGGCACAAGGTTTCATCACCGAGCCATCAGAACTTCTTTGCGACAAAACAGCCCCTGCTCCAATTTCAGAAGCATCAACCTCAACCTGAAAAGGGAGCGAAACATCTGGCTGGCACAACACAGGGGCAGAAGCAAAACGACGCTTCAACTCCTGAAAAGCCTCTACAGCCGCATAGGACCAATTGACCACATCAGCACCTTTCTTGGTCAAATCAGTCAACGGTTTAGCAATACTGGAAAAATTAGCGATGAAGCGACGATAAAAATTAACAAAGCCCAGGAATTTCTGCAAGCTCTTCACAGATGTCGGCTGAGTCCAATCGTAAATGGCCTGGACTTAAACAGGGTCCATCTCGATAGTAGAAGGGGAAAAAATGAACCCCAAAAATGAAACCTTCTGAACTCCAAAGAGACACTTTGACCCCTTCACAAACAAGGAATTCGCACGAAGGACCTGGAACACCATTCTGACCTGCTTCACATGAGACTCCCAATCATCCGAAAAGACCAAAATGTCATCCAAATATACAATCAGGAATTTATCCAGGTACTCTCGGAAGATGTCATGCATAAAGGACTGAAATACTGATGGAGCATTGGAAAGCCCGAATGGCATAACCAGGTACTCAAAATGGCCCTCGGGCGTATTAAATGCTGTTTTCCATTCATCGCCTTGTTTAATACGCACAAGATTATATGCCCCTCGAAGATCTATCTTGGAGAACCAACTAGCCCCTTTAATATGAGCAACCAAATCAGACAGCAACGGCAAAGGATACTGAAATTTGACTGTAATTTTATTAAGAAGGCGGTAATCAATACAAGGTCTCAAAGAACCATCCTTCTTGGCCACAAAAAAGAACCCTGCTCCTAACAGTGATGACGACGGGCGAATATGGCCTTTCTCCAAGGATTCCTTTATATAACTCCGCATAGCGGCGTTTTCTGGCACAGATAAATTGAACAATCGGCCCTTAGGAAACTTACTACCAGGAATCAAATTAATTGCACAATCGCAATCCCTATGAGGAGGTAGGGCACTGGCTTTGGGCTCAACAAATACATCCCGATAATCCGACAAAAACTCTGGAACTTCAGAAGGAGTGGAAGACGAAATAGACAAAAATGGAACATCACCATGTACCCCCTGGCAACCCCAGCTGGACACAGACATAGATTTCCAGTCCAATACTGGATTATGAACCTGTAGCCATGGCAACCCCAAAACAACCACATCATGCAGATTATGCAACACCAGAAAGCGGATATCCTCCTGATGTGCAGGAGCCATGCACATGGTCAATTGGGTCCAGTACTGAGGCTTATTCTTGGCCAAAGGCGTAGCATCAATTCCTCTTAATGGAATAGGATACTGCAAGGGCTCCAAGAAAAAAACACAGCGCCTAGCATACTCCAAGTCCATCAAATTCAGGGCAGTTCTTAGGACAATCGGAGATAGCATGAGTGGAATCACCACAGTAAAAACATAGTCCATTCCGACGTCTGTGCTCTTGCCGTTCAGCTCTGGTCAAAGTCCTATCACATTGCATAGGCTCAGGCCCATGCTCAGATAGTACCGCCAAATGGTGCACAGCTTTACGCTCACGCAAGCGTCGATCGATCTGAATGGCCAAAGACATAGACTCATTCAGACCAGCAGGCATGGGAAATCCCACCATGACATCCTTAAGGGCTTCAGAGAGACCCTTTCTGAAGATTGCTGCCAGGGCACATTCATTCCACTGAGTGAGCACAGACCACTTTCTAAACTTCTGACAATATATCTCCGCTTCATCCTGACCCTGACACAGAGCCAGCAAGATTTTCTCTGCCTGATCCACTGAATTAGGTTCATCATAAAGCAATCCAAGCGCCAGGAAAAACGCATCAACATCACGCAATGCCGGATCTCCTGGCACAAGGGAAAATGCCCAGTCTTGAGGGTCACCATGTAACAAAGAAATAATGATCTTTACTTGTTGAACAGGGTCGCCTGAGGAGCAAGGTTTCAAGGCAAGAAACAATTTACAATTATTTTTGAAATTCAAGAACTTAGATCTATCACCAAAAAACAAATCAGGAATTGGAATCCTAGGCTCTGACATCGGATTCTGAACCACAAAATCTTGAATGTTTTGTACCCTTGTAGTGAGATTATCCATCCAAGAGGACATACCTTGAATGTCCATGTTTACACCTGTGTCCTGAACCACCCAGAGGTAAAGGGGAAAAGAGAGACAAAACACAGTGCAAAGAAAAAAAATGGTCTCAGAACTTCTCTTATCCCTCTATTGAGATGCATTAGTACTTTGGGCCACCTGTACTGTTATGACCTGGTGGTCAGGACAATAATCGACCTGGTGGTTAAGAGCACACGGAATGACCTGATAGTTACTGATAATAAAGGACGAGCTCTGGGACGTGGGAACTCTGCTGACCGCAATCCCTAATCCTATCACACACACTAGAAATAGCCGTGGATTGCTCCTAATGCTCCCTATGCAACTCGGCACAGCCTAAGGAACTAGCTAGCCCTGAAGATAGAAAAATAAAGCCTACCTTGCCTCAGAGAAATTCCCCAAAGGAAAAGGCAGCCCCCCACATATAATGACTGTGAGTAAAGATGAAAATACAAACACAGAGATGAAATAGATTTAGCAAAGTGAGGCCCGACTTACTGAACAGACTGAGGATAGGAAAGGTTGCTTTGCGGTCAGCACAAAAACCTACAAAAAGACCACGCAGAGGGCGCAAAAAGACCCTCCGCACCGACTCACGGTGCGGAAGCGCTCCCTCTGCGTCCCAGAGCTTCCAGCAAGCAAGACAACAATAAAAATAGCAAGCTGGACAGAAAAATAGCAAACCAAAGAAAATACAAGCAGGAACTTAGCTTCTGCTGGGAAGACAGGTCACAAGAACGATCCAGGAGTGAACTAGACCAATACTGGAACATTGACAGGTGGCATGGAGCAAAGATCTAAGTGGAGTTAAATAGAGCAGCCAGCTAACGAATTAACCTCGTCACCTGTGGAAGGAAACTCAGAAACACCCACCAGAGGAAGTCCATGGACAGAACCAGCCGAAGTACCATTCATGACCACAGGAGGGAGCCCGACAACAGAATTCACAACAGGCCCCGTACCGACATAAGTGTGAAAGAAGCCTGACCCTAAATTTAGCCCCAACCCTAACCCTGAATTTAGCCCCAACCCTAACCCTAAATTTAGCCCGAACCCTAGCCCTAACCCTAATTTTAGCCCCAACTGGTCTTCTCCTGCTGGCCGGCAGATGGCGATAGATGGCGGGCGCACTGCGCATGCGCCCGCCATTTTCTTTTCCCCGGCAGCCAGGAGGAGCAGCAGGAGGACCCAGGGACACCGGTGAGTATGATAGGGTCCCCGAATCCCCCTATTTCTCTGTCCTCTGATGTGCGATCACATCAGAGGACAGAGAATTACACTTTGCTTTTTTTTTTTTTTTGCGGTCGCCGGTAAACAGTTAATTACCGGCGATCGCAAAACAGGGGTCGGTAAAACCGACCCCGATCATGTTCTTTGGGGTCTCGGCTACCCCCGGCAGCTGAGACCCCAAAGATTCTCCCGGTGCCGGCGGGCGCACTATGCATGCGCCTGCCATTTTGAAGATGGCGGCGCCCATTGGGAGCCACGAGGAGCACCGGGGGAGATAGGTAAGTATTGGGGGGGCTACCTGGGACCCCATTTCTCTGTCCTCTGATGTGCGATCACATCGGAGGACGGAGAAATTAAAAAGAAATCTCGTTTTTTTTTGCGATCGCCGGTAAACGGTTAATTACCGGCGATCGCAAATGTGGGGTCGGTAAAAAAAAACCCCGAATCATCTTCTCTGGGGTCTCGGCTACCCCCTGCAGCCGAGACCCCGGAGAAAATCCGAATCGGGGGGGCCCTATTTACTTTTTTCACAGCGCCGTTAATTAACGGCGCTGTGGTTTAAGTGCCCTTAGTGGCCGCCGTTGAACGGCGTATTGGCGGTCGCTAAGGGGTTAAGAAAAGTTGACAATAATCCAAAAGACAGATGACAATTTAGAGATGAGTTGCTGCCCAGCTGCTGTGACTAGAAAAAGTCAAACCTTAAATGGTCAAAACCATGTTAATAAGCCACAGAAGTTAATGATTCTGCTCTGTGAAGGGATAAACCAAGACTGGCACTTTCAGGTGCATTCATCAGTAAAATCTTTAGGAGGACAAATGAAGCACGCACTGAAAAAACCAGCCTGCCTACAGTGAAGTATAGTGGTGGGTCAGTGATGCCTACAGTGAAGCATGGTGGTGGCTTGATGATGTTCTGGGACTGTTTGCTTCCTCTGTCACTGGAAACCAGCAGTACTTAAAGGGCAAGAAGGATTGAATCAAATATTGAATCAAATATTAGTAGTGTCAGGGAAAAACGAGCCTTCTGTGAGGAACCTGAAGCCTGGGCGTCACTGGATCTTCCAACAGGGTGATAATTGCAAACAAACTTCAAAGTTTACCAAGGCTCTTATTCAGATGTTTTACAATATTCTAGTGACCATCACAGTCTTCTGAATTGGACCCCACAGAAAATATTTGGTGGGATTTGAAGAAGGTGGTTGCAGCTTGCAAACCCAAGAATATTCCATGAGGAATGGGCTACGATTCCTCAGTAATACCTGCTTATGCTTCAGTGTTCTGCCATGCATCACATTTGCATCAGGTCATAACAGCCAGTGCTCAACTATATACTGAAAATGCATGTCATGAAGGGATGAACATGTTTTGGGCCTGAAGTAGTCAGTAAAAGCGACATTTTGTGTTGAATTAGGAGAAACCATGTGTTATATAAGTTATGTTTTTTTAAATTATTCTTGTTTCACAATTTTTTGGCAAACAGCAGAATAAGTTTTGGTAATAAATTTGCAATGGGGGGGGGGGGGGGTTCAATCATTTTGATTAAAATTAAAGTTCTTTTGGAGATGGAATTCTGTACATTCTTACCACTGGATGAGTCAAATAATGTTTGGTTGCCCCTTTCCAAGGGCTCCTTAGCAGCCGTTTGGCCTGTCTTCATGAGATGTACGGTATGTACATTGCTGGTAGAGTCTTGATTTTAAGGATTCATGTTTAACACAAGAGAAAGACCCAAGAATAAGCCAAGGTGGCATTGTATTTCGGAGTTCTGAACTATATGAAATCTTCCTCAGCTTCCCATTACATTGAACATATAGCTCTATGGCCATAATCATCTTAATATACCATAGCTAGCTCATTATCTGTGTCATGGTGCAGACTTTTTATCAAAGTTTTTGCCACCCCATCTAGGGGCAGAGACCCTAATTTCCGTGATGTGTCACTTACTAGGCTGCTTGCAGTCATTTTGATAAAATCGGTATTCATCTGTTGCAGATTTAGCAGGGTTCTGAATGCTCAGCTCTGTATAACCCTGTCCACACCACAGAATGGCAGCTTTCTGAATACACTGTGCATAGGCAGAAAGCTGCCAAAGAGTGATGCGTGCGGGGTTATACATGCTCATGAATATGGAGGACTACCTGGCAGCAGGTTTACTAGTCCTCTAATGATAATATCCTGCTTATAAATGAGTTATTTTACCAAAACTACAGCAAACGGCCGGAGTAAGTGACACATCCTGGGAATCAGGGTCTCTGTCTGTACATTATACTGCTATCAGATTAGGTAGCAAAAACCTGATGAGAAATTCCCTTAAAATATATATTTCATAGGACAAATGACAGGGAATGAGGGCAATTACTGTTCTGCTTGTGTCTAAATTTTTCCAAAATGGCAAATAATATAATATTCAATTCTCTTCTACAACTCTGCAAACAACACTTAGCCATGAAAATATGGGAAATGTGATGATTTATCAGTTTGTGAAATACATTTCAACACTCCTGACACAGATACTTGGTGATAAATATTCATGGATGTTTTTGTTTTCTTTCACATCCCATTAGCATTTACTTACACAGGAATATGTCTACCAATTTGTAATATTTAACCCCCCACAGATGAAAGAGGTCAGAGTGCAGAGGCCATTAGAGGATTTGACCAGGTCACAGTCAGACTGGACAGGTCAGAGGGCAAACCTTTTTTTTTGCCATGGAGCCTAGTGCCTGCTACAAATGTCTGTGTCTTCATATATTTATATCTCCCCAGTGATGGACAGTGACTGCTTGGGGATGAAGGTCGGCAGAATCTATTGCTTGTTACAGCAGTGGTTTCTTGGACCATAACTAGAAATACAGATCGAGCAATAACTAAATATTTAAGGGAACCTGTCAGCAGGATTGTGCTCAGCAACCTACAGTGTCAGGTTGGCGCCGTTATACTGATTACAATGATACCTGGGTGATGAAATCCGTCTTGTGGTTGTTTAATCTTTATTCTCAGTTTTGAGTTGATGATATGCCCGTGCTCCGGGGCGGCCTGTGGGGGTCTTCATGTGGTGCTCTGATTAGGTATTCATGTGTACGGCTTCTGACGGGTCACTGATCCCTCACTGACCTGCCCCTATTTTACATAATAAATATTAGATATATATTTTTTTTTAAATCCCCTTCTGCAGGCAGGCGCTGGCGCTGTACCATGATCGCATTCATAATATGCAGTTAATTAGTCTTTTTGATGGTATCCATAAATTTCTAAAAAAAAAGTTTCAAAATCGCGCCGGCCGCGCCTGCACAGTAGCAGCTATCAACGATCCGATAGCTGCTACTGTGCAGTCGCTAGCGACGCTATCTTTGCTACAGAAAAAAATTGCCTCTTCCAAGATGGCGGATCGCCGATAGATGCTACTGTGCAGGCGTGGCCGGCACCATCTTAATAGCGACATTTTTGCTTTCTCTCTAGTAAGACAGCGCCGCCGGCGCCTGCGCAGTAGCAGCTATCAGTGATCCGATAGATGCTACTGTGCAGGCAGCAACATCCTGGAAAAAGCTATTTTTTTCCCTAGCAAGATGGCACCGCCGGCGCCTGCACAGTAGCAGCTATTAAATCGCCGAAAACTACTGCTATCAAACCATTTTCAAACTGTTTTTTTTTAGGAATTTATGGATACCATCAAAAAGAATAATTAACTGATCCCAGTGCAGCGCAGGCGTCGCCACCAGCTCCTGCCTGCAAAATGGGGATTTTTTTTAAAACAATATAACCAATATTCATTATGTAAATGAGGGGGCAGGTCAGTGAGGGATCAATGACCTGTCATAAGCCATACAGATGAATACCTAATCAGAGCACCACGTGAAACCCTGCCTACAGGCCGCCCCAGAGCACGGGCATATCATTAACTGAAAATAAAGATTACACAACAACCACAAGACAGATTTCATCAACCAAAGTATTATTGTAATCTATATCTCGGCACCAACCTGACACTGTCTGTAAGTAACTGTGCACAATCCTGCTGACAGGTTCCCTTTAAAAATTCATAGTATCTTTAGATCAGGTATGTCAAATACACAGAGGGCCAAAACTAATAGCTTGGACAAAGTCTTGGGCCAAACTTCATATTTATTAAAAAAAACTAGATGGTGGCCCGATTCTAACGCATCGGGTATTCTAGAATATGTATGTAGTTTATTTATGAAGTTTTCAGATGAATGCAATTTATACACAGGATTCGGCCGGCCACGACCAATTAGCGAAGCGTGGTTCAAATTCCGCTCCAATTTGCGGGCGGACTGCGCCTGTCGCTGATTGTTCATGGCCGGGTGTGACCAATCAGTGAAGACAGTGCCGGCTCCAGGTTTTTGAGGGCCCTGGGCGAAAGAGTCTCAGTGTGCCCCCCTCTTTAACACATACCATGATTCATGATGCACAGATACAGCAGAGAAGTATAGCACAGCCAAGTAGCATACAACACAGCCCACGTAGTATATAACACAGCCACGTAGTATATAGCACAGCCACATAGTATATCGCCCAGCCACGTAGTATATAGCACAGCCCACGTAGTAAATAGCACAGACACGTAGTATATTGCCCAACCACGTAGTATATTGCCCAGCCATGTAGTATATTGCCCAGCCACGTAGTATATTGCCCAGCCACGTAGTATATTGCCCAGCCATGTAGTATATAGCACAGACACGTAGTATATAGCAGACACGTAGTATATTGCACAGCCACGTAATATATTGCACAGCCACGTAGTATATAGCACAGAGACGTAGTATATAACACTGCCCATGCAGTATATAACCATGGGCAGTGTCATGATCCAGGTCAGAGTTTGCCATGTTTCTCCTGCTCCGGCCTGGTCATGGTGGGGTTAACTATTCCTGCCTCTCTTTGATTTGGGAGTGGCTATTTCTTGGTTCTCTTGCTGGCAGTTTGTGTCAGTGATAGTTTTGGGCTTGCTGGGACTGCTACCTGTGAAACCCCTGTGTTCCTTTTGCCTCTGACATCCCTTACCTGTACCTGACCTGTCTCCTGTACCCGACCTAGTTTGACTCTGGTGTGTATCCCCTCCGTTTGTGACTCGGCTAAAACTCTGACTTTGTCTCCTGTTTCCCGTCTTTGTTACCACACGTCTGTCTGGCTTTTTGGCTTATACCTTTGCTCCTGGCTGGTTCGGACCCTCGGCTTGTATTTTGACCACAAGTTCTATTTTCCCCTTCAAACTATACGCTTACCGACTGTTACGGACTTGGCTTGTTTTGACCACTCTCTGTCGCCACCTGGGGCGCAGTGCAGTGTGCACTGGGCTGCGGTGTGGCAAGTGTGACCTCCTTTTCTGTCACCCACTCTCCTTCGTGGAGTCTGCACATACCTGCATTGCTGCAGCGTGACACCACATAGTATAGAGCACAGCAATGTAGTATATTGCCCAGCCACATAATATATCACAGCCACATAGTATATAGCACAGCCAACATAGTATATAGCACAGAGATGTAGTATATAACACAACCCACGTAGTATATAGCAATGTGGGCACCATATTCCTGTTAAAAAAATAATTAAAAGAAAAAATAGTTATATATTCACCTTCCGTCGGCCCCCTGGATCCAGCCCAGGCGTTTACCTATGCTCCTCGCGACGGTTCGGTCCATGTATTGCGGTCTCGCAAGATGATGACATAGCGGTCTCGCGAGATCGCTACATCATCATCTCGCGAGACCGCAATGCATGGACCGAACCGTCGCGAGGAGCGGGAAAGGCGCCGGAGTATATAATGATTTTTTTAATTTTTTTAAAATTATTTTTAGCATTAGATCTTTTTACTATTGATGCTGCATAGGCAGCATCAATGGTAAAAAGTTGGTCACACAGGGTTAATAGCAGCGTTAACGGACTGCGTTACACCGCGGCACAACGCAACCATTAACCCTGTGTGAGTGCTGACTGGGGGGAGTATGGAGCGTGCACTGACAGCAGGGGTGTAGGGAGCGGCTATTTCGCGGCCGCACTGTGCCTGTCGCTGATCAGTCAAATGGCCACGACCTATCAGCGACTTGGGATTTCCGTGACAGACAGAGACAGAAGTGACCCTTAGACAATTATATAGTCGATGTCTACAATTGAGGACATGATAACTGATCAGGAACAATCAAATGTAACTAAGAACTTTTTCATATGGAAACAAACTTAAAGGGGTTGTTACACATACAAAGTACATTTTAATTAATAGAACTTAGAATAAAACATTGGAATACTATTATATGTTTTGTAAGAGCAGTAACAAGCATATCGCCCAATGGCTTAATTTAAATATTAAAAAACAATAAAAACCTTGAAAAATACAGATAATAAAGTATGATTCAAATAAAAGTGCCCCCGAACATGGTATGATACCCCAACAGTGAATTCCTCCACAGTACCTTCCACACGCACGGTAAGACAACAATACTGTACCACCCTCCCTCAATTTCCCCGACAAAGAATGATGAACCCATCGCGGTATGATTCCCCAAACTATAATACCCACACAGCCCTCCATACAATATAATGGCCCCACACAGTGCTTCATACAGTATAATGGCCCCAAACAGTGCTCCATACAGTATAATGGCCCCACACAGTGCTCCTTACAGTATAATGACCCCACACAGCCCTCCATACAGTACAAGGGCCCCACACAGTGCTCCATACAGTATAATGGCCCCACACAGTGCTCCTTATAGTATAATGGCCCCACACAGCCCTCCATACAGAATAATGGGCCACAAACAGTGCTTCATACAGTATAATGGCCCTATATAGTGCGCTGTACAGTATAATTGCCACACATAGTGCTCCATACAGTATAATGGGACCCAAAAAATGCTTCATACAGTATAATGATCTCACATAGTGCTCCATACAGTATAGAGGGCCCCACATTATGCTTGATACAGAATAATGGGCCCCACATAGTGCTCCATACAGTATAATGTGCTCCATAAAATGCTCCATGCAGTATAATGATCTCACATAGCGCTCCATACAGTATAATGGCCCTATATAGTGCTCTGTACAGTATAATGGACCAACATAGTGCTCCTTACAGTATAATGGCCCCACACAGCCCTCCATACAGAATAATGGGCCCCACACAGTGATCTATATAGTATAATGGCCCCACACAGCCCTCCATACAGAATAATGGGCCCCACACAGTGCTTCATACAGTATAATGGCCCTATATAGTGCTCTGTACAGTATAATGGCCACACATAGTGCTCCGTACAGTACAATGGGACCCAAAAATGCTTCATACAGTATAATGATCTCACATAGTGCTCCATACAGTATAGAGGGACCCACATTATGCTTGATACAGAATAATGGGCCCCACATAGTGCTTCATACAGTATAATGTGCTCCATAAAATGCTCCATGCAGTATAATGATCTCACATAGCGCTCCATACAGTATAATGGCCCTATATAGTGCTGTGTACAGTATGATGGACCCACATAGGGCTCCTTACAGTATAATGGCCCCACACAGCCCTCCATACAGTATAATGGCCCCACACAGTGCTCCATACAGTATAATCGCCCTATATAGTGCTCTGTACAGTATAATGGCCCCACACAGTGCTCCTTACAGTATAATGGCCCCACACAGCCCTCCATACAGTATAGTGGCCCCACACAGTGCCCCATACAGTACAATGGCCCCACACAGTGCTCCTTACAGTATAATGGCCCCACACAGCCCTCCATACAGAATAATGGGCCCACACAGTGATCTATATAGTATAATGGCCCCACACAGCCCTCCATACAGAATAATGGGCCCCACGCAGTGCTTCATACAGTATAATGGCCCTATATAGTGCTCTGTACAGTATAATGGCTACACATAGAGATCCATACAGTATAATGGGTCCCAAAAAATGCTTCATACAGTATAATGCCAGAGAGAGTAAAAATAATCCCAAAATATTCTTTAACTACATAAATAGTAAGAAACTAAAAAATGATAGTGTTGGCCCCCTTAAAAATAGTCTGGGTGAAATGGTGGATGAGGATGAGGAAAAAGCCAAGACGCTAAATGACTTTTTTTCATCAGTATTTACAAAAGAAAATCCCATGGCAGACAAAATGATCAGTGATGACAAAAATTCCACATTAAAGGTACCGTCACACTCAGCAACTTTGCAACGAGAACGACAACGATCCGTGACGTTGCAGCGTCCTGGATAGCGATCTCGTTGTGTTTGACACGCAGCAGCGATCTGGATCCCGCTGTGCCATTGCTGGTCAGAGCTAGAAGTCCAGAACTTTATTTCGTCATCAGGTCAGCGTGTATCGTCATGTTTGACATCAAAAGCAACGATGCCAGCAATGGAGCTAACAACCAGCGAGAACGATAAGTGAGTCGCCGTTACGTCACTGGATCGCTCCTGCATTGTTCTGGAGCTGCTGTGTTTGACGTCTCTACAGCGACCTAAACAGCGACTCGTTGTCTATATCGCTGTAGCGCCGCTGAGTGTGACGGTTCCTTAAGTGTCACCTGCTTAACCCAGCAGGAAGTACGGCGGCGTCTACAAATCACTAAAATTGACAAATCTCCGGGCCCGGATGGGATACACCCCCGAGTACTGCAGGAATTAAGTACAGTCATTGATAGACCATTATTTTTAATCTTTAAAGACTCCATAATAACAGGGTCTCTACCACAGGACTCTTTTCAAAAAACCTGATCTGCACATCCAAACATAGACACAGTGTGAACAGGTGCTGAACCCAGAGTCGCCAACTCGTATATATTTAAGTAAATAGGGCAGCACACTGCAGCGCCAAAACATGCAAACTTGAAAACACAAAATTTGAACTGCATTACTGCACTGAAAATATGAAAAATGAGAGCTTTTAGCGCATAAAAATGGCCAATTTTATGTGTACCTCGTAGCCACTATAAGGCATCTCTCTTATACGAGGCCCTACGCTTGACCTACCTCTCTGAGAATAAACGTCTCCATCTGAATGGGTACATGTGAAACCTCTCCTTGGACTCAAATTCTCTCTCACTGTGGAGGGGTATTGGACCTATTATAATTAAAACACCTGAAGCTAGGAGGCGGGGAGTGCACGATCAGAAGGCTAGAGAATACATTTCAAAAAACCTGATCTGCACATCCAAACATAGACACAGTGTGAACAGGTGCTGAACCCAGAGTCGCCAACTCGTATATATTTAAGTAAATAGGGCAGCACACTGCAGCGCCAAAACATGCAAACTTGAAAACACAAAATTTGAACTGCATCACTGCACTGAAAATATGAAAAATGAGAGCTTTTAGCGCATAAAAATGGGCCTCGTATAAGAGAGATGCCTTATCGTGGCTACGAGGTACACATAAAATTGGCCATTTTTATGCGCTAAAAGCTCTCATTTTTCATATTTTCAGTGCAGTAATGCAGTTCAAATTTTGTGTTTTCAAGTTTGCATGTTTTGGCGCTGCAGTGTGCTGCCCTATTTACTTAAATATATACGAGTTGGCGACTCTGGGTTCAGCACCTGTTCACACTGTGTCTATGTTTGGATGTGCAGATCAGGTTTTTTGAAATGTATTCTCTAGCCTTCTGATCGTGCACTCCCCGCCTCCTAGCTTTAGGTGTTTTAATTATAATAGGTCCAATACCCCTCCACAGTGAGAGAGAATTTGAGTCCAAGGAGAGGTTTCACATGTACCCATTCAGATGGAGACGTTTATTCTCAGAGAGGTAGGTCAAGCGTAGGGCCTCGTATAAGAGAGATGCCTTATCGTGGCTACGAGGTACACATAAAATTGGCCATTTTTATGCGCTAAAAGCTCTCATTTTTCATATTTTCAGTGCAGTAATGCAGTTCAAATTTTGTGTTTTCAAGTTTGCATGTTTTGGCGCTGCAGTGTGCTGCCCTATTTACTTAAATATATACGAGTTGGCGACTCTGGGTTCAGCACCTGTTCACACTCAGTCTATGTTTGGATGTGCAGATCAGGTTTTTTGAAATGTATTCTCTAGCCTTCTGATCGTGCACTCCCCGCCTCCTAGCTTCAGGTGTTTTAATTATAATAGGTCCAATACCCCTCCACAGTGAGAGAGAATTTGAGTCCAAGGAGAGGTTTCACATGTACCCATTCAGATGGAGACGTTTATTCTCAGAGAGGTAGGTCAAGCGTAGGGCCTCGTATAAGAGAGATGCCTTATCGTGGCTACGAGGTACACATAAAATCTACCACAGGACTGGCGTATAGCAAATGTGGTGCCAATATTCAAAAAGGGGACAAAAACTGAACTCGGTAATTATAGGCCAGTTAGCTTAACCTCTACTGTGGGTAAAATCCTGGAGGGCATTCTAAGGGATGCTATGCTGGAGTATCTGAAGAGGAATAACCTCATAACCCAGTATCAGCACGGGTTTACTAGGGACCGTTCATGTCAGACTAATTTGATCAGTTTCTATGAAGAGGTAAGTTCCGGACTGGACCAAGGGAACCCAGTAGATGTAATGTATATGGACTTTTCAAAAGCTTTTGATACGGTGCCACACAAAAGGTTGATACATAAAATGAGAATGGGGATAGGGGAAAATATGTGTAAGTGGGTTGAGAGCTGGCTCAGGGATAGGAAACAAAGGGTGGTTATTAATGGAGCACACTCGGACTGGGTAGCCTTTAGCAGTGGGGTACCACAGGGGTCAGTATTGGGCCCTCTTCTTTTTAACATATTTATTAATGACCTTGTAGGGGGCATTCAGAGCAGAATTTCAATATTTGCAGATGACACTAAACTCTGCAGGGTAATCAATACAGGGGAGGACAATTTTATATTACAGGATGATTTATGTAAACTAGAAGCTTGGGCTGATAAATGGCAACTGAGCTTTAATGGGGATAAATGTAAGGTCATGCACTTGGGTATAAGTAATAAGATGTATAATTATGTGCTTAATTCTAAAACTCTGGGCAAAACCGTCAATGAAAAAGACCTGGGTGTATGGGTGGATGACAAACTCATATTCAGTGGCCAGTGTCAGGCAGCTGCTACAAAGGCAAATAAAATAATGGGATGCGTTAAAAGAGGCATAGATGCTCATGAGGAGAACATAATTTTACCTCTATACAAGTCACTAGTGCGACCACACTTAGAATACTGTGCACAGTTCTGGTCTCCAGTGTATAAGAAAGACATAGCTGAACTAGAGCGGGTGCAGAGAAGAGCGACCAAGGTTATTAGAGGACTGGGGGGTCTGCAATACCAAGATAGGTTATTACACTTGGGGCTATTTAGTTTGGAAAAACGAAGACTAAGGGGTGATCTTATTTTAATGTATAAATATATGAGGGGACAGTGCAAAGACCTTTCTGATAATCTTTTTAATCATAGACCTGAAACCGGGACAAGGGGGCATCCTCTACGTTTGGAGGAAAAAAGGTTTAAGCATAATAACAGACGCGGATTCTTTACTGTAAGAGCAGTGAGACTATGGAACTCTCTGCCGTATGATGTTGTGATGAGTGATTCATTGCTTAAATTTAAGAGAGGACTGGATACATTTCTGGAAAAGTATAATGTTACAGGATATATACACTAGATTCCTTGATAGGGCGTTGATCCAGGGAACTAGTCTGATTGCCGTATGTGGAGTCGGGAAGGAATTTTTTTCCCCCAAGGTGGAGCTTACTCTTTGCCACATGGGTTTTTTTTGCCTTCCTCTGGATCAACATGTTAGGGCATGTTAGGTTAAGCTATGGGTTGAACTAGATGGACTTATAGTCTTCCTTCAACCTTAATAACTATATAACTATGTAACATCACTCTCTGAATTAAGGGCATAAAAATTCAAAGTCTGAAAATTGCAAAATTTTCGTTATATTTCCGTTTTTTTTTTCCTCATAAATAAACGCAAGTCATATCGAAGAAATTTTGCCACTAACATGAACTACAATATGTCAGGAAAAAACAATCTCAGAATCAGCGGGATCCGTTGAAACATTCCAGAGTTGTAACCACATAAAGTGAGAGTGGTTAGAATTGTAAAAATTGGCTTGGCCATTAAGCTGCAAATTGGCTCCGTCACGAAGGGGTTAAACTCACAATACAGGGACCTCCCATGGTTTAAAGTCATATCCTATGGTAATCCAAGGTATATTCTATAGAACAAGGAGTTACCTGCCTGCTGCAACCATAATGGGGTCACTAAACTGCATCCATGTTATACTGTAGAACCCCAGGCAAAAATTATGAAATCACCGGCCTTGGATGATGTTCATTCAGTTGTTTAATTTTGTAGCAAAAAGCAGATCGCAGACATGGCACAAAACTAAAGTCATTTCAAATGGCAACTTTCTGGCCTTAAGAAATACTAAAAGAAACCAAGAACAAAAAATGTGCTAGTCAGTAATGGTTACTTTTTTTAACCAAGCATAGGGGAAAAATTATGGAATCACTCAATTCTGAGGAAAAAATTATGGAATCATGAAAAACAAACAAAAAAACACTCCAAAACATCACTAGTATTTTGTTGCACCACCTCTGGCTTTTATAACAGCTTGCAGTCTCTGAGGCATGGACTTACTGAGTGTCACACTGTACTCTTCATCAATCTGGCTCCAACTTTCTCTGATTGCTGTTGCCAGAGCAGCGTTGTAGGTTGGAGCCTCGTCATGGACCATTTTCTTCAACTTCCAACTTCTCAATTGGATTGAGATCCGGACTATTTGCAGGCATGACATTGACCTTATGTGTCTTTTTTCAAGGAATGTTTTTGGATCGCCCCCAGACACAGGTTCTCGGTACCGGGCCTCTCTGGTTCGGTGCTGAGGCTATCACGGTGGCTAAACCCGGTCCGCGACCCTGCCAAGGGGCGTCCAATCAGTGGCGTAGGAAGTGGGTGCGGGGGGGGGGCGGGCCGCCCCGGGCGGCACAATGCGGGGGGCGGCCGGCGCTGCAGGAGGAGAAAAAAAAAAAAAAAAGACGCGGGCACTTTAAATCTTCGGGCGGCGCCGTCCGCCGCCAAGACCAGGCTCCCCCCACCCCTGCTCTAATACTCACCTCTCCTGGTTCCTGCGGCGCCGGCAGCTGCAGCGTCTTCAGCGCCCTCTGACTCTGCGACGTCTCAGGGCAGAGGGCGCGATGACGTCATCACTGTGCGCGCCGCTCAGCCTCTCTGTCCTGAGCGTTGCAGAGACGGAGAGACGCTGACTGGCTGCACCGGACCTGCGCTAGGAACGGGAGAGGTGAGGATTTTTTTTCTCTTTATGTCTGACTCTGGGGGCAATGCTGGAGACACTGGGGCAATACTGGAGACCATGGGGCAGATTGCTCGACACACCGGGGCAATACTGGAGACCATGGGGCAGATTGCTGGACACACTGGGGCAATACTGGAGACCATGGGGCAGAATGCTGGACACACTGGGGCAATACTGAAGACTATGGGGCAGAATGCTGGACACACTGGGGCACTACAGGAGACCATGGGGCAGATTGCTGGACACACTGGGGCAATACTGGAGACCCTGGGGCAGATTTCTGGACACATTGAGGCAATGCTGGAGACCCTGGGGCAGACTTCTGGACACACTGGGGCAGATTTCTGGACATACTGGGGCAATGCTGGAGACCCTGGGGCAGATTGCTGGACACGCTGGGGCAGATTGCTGTGCACGCTGGGGCAGATTGCTGTGCACGCTGGGGCAGATTGCTGTGCACTCTGGGGCAGATTGCTGTGCACACTGGGGGCAATGCTGGACACACTGGGGGCAATGCTGGAGACCCTGGGGCAGATTTCTGGACACACTGGGCAATGCTGGACACTGGGGCAGATTGCTGGACACTGGGGCAGATTGCTGGACACACTGGGGGCAATGCTGGACACACTGGGGCAATGCTGGACACACTGGGGCAATACTGGAGACCCTGGGGCAGATTGCTGGAGACCCTGGGGCAGATTTCTGGACACACTGGGGCAGATTTCTGGATATACTGGGGCAATGCTGGAGACCCTGGGGCAGATTTCTGGACACTGGGGCAATACTGGACACTGGGGCAGATTGCTGGACACGCTGGGGGCAATGCTGGACACTGTGGCAGATTGCTGTGCACACTGTGGCAGATTGCTGTGCACACTGGGGCAGATTGCTGTGCACACTGGGGCAATGCTGGAGACCCTGGGGCAGATTTCTGGACACACTGGGGCAATGCTGGACACTGGGGCAGATTGCTGGACACACTGGGGGTAATATACTGGACACACTGGGGCAATGCTGGACAACATGGGGGTAATATGCTGGACACACTGGGGGCAGGACTTGAGGCATGGGCAGAATGTAGATACGGGGCATGATTGGAGACACGGGGCAGGATTGGATCATGGGGCAGGATTGGATCATGGGGCAGGACGGATACGATGGAGGCTGGTGGGGCAGGATGGGGAGATCATATGGGGTAGAATGGATACTCATGAGGGCAGGATGCGAGAACATATGGCTGGAGCCAGGAATGAGATAAACGGGACCAGGGTGGGGAATATTATTACCATAGGGGGTAATTAAGGGATATTATTACTGCAGTGATGTATTTATTTTATTTTTTGAGTATACTGTTTTAAATGAGGGGGCGGTCCTGTTACTGTGCAGAGTGACACTATGTCACCTTTTTTTCTTCATGTGGTGTAATGTAGAAGTTGTGAAAAATTAAGTAATGTGTTCTGCAAGCGGAGCTCGAGATAACTGTGTTATTTCCTGCAGAAACGAGTCCTGGCTGGAAGGAATGATGGCGGTCTGTGCTGGATGAAAGATGAAGGACTTCACCTAGAGACGTCACTGGTGAGTCAATGTTACCTATACACTGACACTATACACTGTATACTATATACAGCGGTCCTGTGTACAATGTCACCAATGATCACTGTGTTATCTATACATTATATACAGAGTTCCTGTGTATAATACCACCAGTGATCTCTGTATTACCTCTACACAGACACTGCATACTAAGTACAGATCTCCTGTGAATACTGGCACTTATGGTGATAGTATTGTGTTTTTTGTTTTTTTTTTATTATTACTGATCAGTATTGTAGTATTCAGTCACTATGTGGTGGTAATATGTGGTCTGGAAATGGTGCGGTGGTATTTGTCCCTTGTATGTAGTATGTATGTAGTATGTAGTATTTGTCCCTTGTATGTAGTATGTAGTATGGAAAGTCTACTTCTAAAGCAGATAGATGAAGCTGCAACCCATAATGAGGTCCTGGTTATGGGGGACTTTAACTACCCGGATATTAACTGGGAAACAGAAACCTGTGAAACCCATAAAGGCAACAGGTTTCTGCTAATAACCAAGAAAAATTATCTTTCACAATTGGTGCAGAATCCAACCAGAGGAGCAGCACTTTTAGACCTAATACTATCTAATAGACCTGACAGAATAACAAATCTGCAGGTGGTCGGGCATCTAGGAAATAGCGACCACAATATTGTACAGTTTCACCTGTCTTTCACTAGGGGGACTTGTCAGGGAGTCACAAAAACACTGAACTTTAGGAAGGCAAAGTTTGACCAGCTTAGAGATGCCCTTAATCTGGTAGACTGGGACAATATCCTCAGAAATAAGAATACAGATAATAAATGGGAAATGTTTAAGAACATCCTAAATAGGCAGTGTAAGCGGTTTATACCTTGTGGGAATAAAAGGACTAGAAATAGGAAAAACCCAATGTGGCTAAACAAAGAAGTAAGACAGGCAATTAACAGTAAAAAGAAAGCATTTGCACTACTAAAGCAGGATGGCACCATTGAAGCTCTAAAAAACTATAGGGAGAAAAATACTTTATCTAAAAAACTAATTAAAGCTGCCAAAAAGGAAACAGAGAAGCACATTGCTAAGGAGAGTAAAACTAATCCCAAACTGTTCTTCAACTATATCAATAGTAAAAGAATAAAAACTGAAAATGTAGGCCCCTTAAAAAATAGTGAGGAAAGAATGGTTGTAGATGACGAGGAAAAAGCTAACATATTAAACACCTTCTCCACGGTATTCACGGTGGAAAATGAAATGCTAGGTGAAATCCCAAGAAACAATGAAAACCCTATATTAAGGGTCACCAATCTAACCCAAGAAGAGGTGCGAAAGCGGCTAAATAAGATTAAAATAGATAAATCTCCGGGTCCGGATGGCATACACCCACGAGTACTAAGAGAACTAAGTAATGTAATAGATAAACCATTATTTCTTATTTTTAGGGACTCTATAGCGACAGGGTCTGTTCCGCAGGATTGGCGCATAGCAAATGTGGTGCCAATATTCAAAAAGGGCTCTAAAAGTGAACCTGGAAATTATAGGCCAGTAAGTCTAACCTCAATTGTTGGTAAAATATTTGAAGGGTTTCTGAGGGATGTTATTCTGGATTATCTCAATGAGAATAACTGTTTAACTCCATATCAGCATGGGTTTATGAGAAATCGCTCCTGTCAAACCAATCTAATCAGTTTTTATGAAGAGGTAAGCTATAGGCTGGACCACGGTGAGTCATTGGACGTGGTATATCTCGATTTTTCCAAAGCGTTTGATACCGTGCCACACAAGAGGTTGGTACACAAAATGAGAATGCTTGGTCTGGGGGAAAATGTGTGTAAATGGGTTAGTAACTGGCTTAGTGATAGAAAGCAGAGGGTGGTTATAAATGGTATAGTCTCTAACTGGGTCGCTGTGACCAGTGGGGTACCGCAGGGGTCAGTATTGGGACCTGTTCTCTTCAACATATTCATTAATGATCTGGTAGAAGGTTTACACAGTAAAATATCGATATTTGCAGATGATACAAAACTATGTAAAGCAGTTAATACAAGAGAAGATAGTATTCTGCTACAGATGGATCTGGATAAGTTGGAAACTTGGGCTGAAAGGTGGCAGATGAGGTTTAACAATGATAAATGTAAGGTTATACACATGGGAAGAGGGAATCAATATCACCATTACACACTGAATGGGAAACCACTGGGTAAATCTGACAGGGAGAAGGACTTGGGGATCCTAGTTAATGATAAACTTACCTGGAGCAGCCAGTGCCAGGCAGCAGCTGCCAAGGCAAACAGGATCATGGGGTCCATTAAAAGAGGTCTGGATACACATGATGAGAGCATTATACTGCCTCTGTACAAATCCCTAGTTAGACCGCACATGGAGTACTGTGTCCAGTTTTGGGCACCGGTGCTCAGGAAGGATATAATGGAACTAGAGAGAGTACAAAGGAGGGCAACAAAATTAATAAAGGGGATGGGAGAACTACAATACCCAGATAGATTAGCGAAATTAGGATTATTTAGTCTAGAAAAAAGACGACTGAGGGGCGATCTAATAACCATGCATAAGTATATAAGGGGACAATACAAATATCTCGCTGAGGATCTGTTTATACCAAGGAAGGTGATGGGCACAAGGGGGCATTCTTTGCCTCTGGAGGAGAGAAGGTTTTTCCACCAACATAGAAGAGGATTCTTTACTGTTAGGGCAGTGAGAATCTGGAATTGCTTGCCTGAGGAGGTGGTGATGGCGAACTCAGTCGAGGGGTTCAAGAGAGGCCTGGATGTCTTCCTGGAGCAGAACAATATTGTATCATACAATTATTAGGTTCTGTAGAAGGACGTAGATCTGGGGATTTATTATGATGGAATATAGGCTGAACTGGATGGACAAATGTCTTTTTTCGGCCTCACTTACTATGTTACTATTCGGTCACTATGTGGTCTGGTCATGGTGTGGTGGTATTAAGTCACAGGTTTGGCATGTGGGGGTGACACCATTAGGCCCAGTTTAAGTTCTACAAAACAGGAAAACCATTTTTGGTAACCTTTGTGTGTATTGAGCCGGGGGAGGTGGGGGCGCCAAACTCGGGAACAGCCCCGGGCGGCAAAAGCTCTAGCTACGCCTCTGCGTCCAATGAAGGTGGTGGTACAGTCTGTCAGGGGTTCGTGACGCCACCTGTGGTGTTCGGTCAGGGTGACCGACGCTGCTGTGGGGTCCGCTGGGGTGATGGAATGGCAGCCGGATGGTATACCTTCCCACAGGTGAAGTATGTCCCCAGGGCTTCCCAGTGGTGTAGGTAGTGATGGTGTGAGGTGCAGGCAATAACGAGGACACAGGGTTGCAGTCTCTTTACTGTAGACTTCAGGATCCACAATCCAGGGCACGCTTAACAGGGCTATCTGAGACCGGCCGGTCCGATGGGCACATCCAGAGTTTCCTTCGCAGATGGAAATCGTTGCCTACCACTAGCGCCTGTGTGTTGTAGTCCTACCCTGCTGAGCATTCGGAATAGTCCTCACAACTGTTCTCGTTCGTTCTCTACAGCTCTCTTTCTTGTTCTTTGGAGGTCTTGCGGGACCCTAGAGACGCCCCTCTCCCAATGTTGCCCCCTATGTCTTCTTAGGGAATTAAAGGTAGACAGTCAACCTATAATTAACTGTCCGGCGGAGTTTGAAGTAAGGCCTGAAGTCAGTTACTCCTGTGGTGTTCCGGCCACCGACTACGCGCCTCAGTAAGATGTTGCCTCTCTCTCACGGCACGACTCCTACTGGCTCTCCTTTGTGCTTGATCTCGTTTACACTGTTCCACAATATCCTTCCCTTCGTGTCTCTCTCCTGGATACCGCCGCAGGGTGTGCAGGCGCGTTTCCGTTACGTTCTGTTCGCTAGGCACCTGCCAGGTTCCCACGCCTGACAGGGACCCCCCTGAGCCTTCTCCCTGCAACACCCCCTGCCACGGGATGTTGCCTGAATCCAACCCAGTCAGCTTCTGACTAACTTCCTCCCCAGCCCCTAGTTTTACCAATGTGAGGAGTGGCCTAATAAATAAAGCCTTTTTCTCCCCCTAGTGGCCGGAGTGTGAAGTGTAATGTGTTCTGGTGATACCTGGTCAGGAGAACTCCTTAGTGCCATCAGACGTACCGCCACTCTCCTTAGCGGCAGAGTGCCATACTGCAACGACCAGGTCTCTGGGGCGCTGCACTTTCACAGTTTTTGCTCTATGGCAGGATGCATTATCATCTAGAAAAATGATTTCATCATTCCCAAAAATCCTTTCAATTGATGGGATAAGAAAAGTGTCCAAAATATCAACATAAACTTGTGCATTTATTGAAGATGTAATGACAGCCATCTCCCCAGTGCCTTCACCTGACATGCAGCCCCATATCATCAGTGACTGTGGAAATTTGCATGTTCTCTTCAGGCAGTCACCATTATAAATCTCATTGGCACCAAAGTTCCAGCATCATCACCTTGCCCAATGCAGATTCGTGATTCATCGCTGAATATGACTTTCATCCAGTCATCCACAGTCCACGATTGCTTTTCCTAAAGGCCCCTTCACATTTAGCGACGCTGCAGCGATACCGACAACGATCCGGATCGCTGCAGCGTCGCTGTTTGGTCGCTGGAGAGCTGTCACACAGACCGCTCTCCAGCGACCAACGATGCCGGTAACCAGGGTAAACATCGGGTAACTAAGCGCAGGGCCGCGCTTAGTAACCCGATGTTTACCCTGGTTACCATCCTAAAAGTAAAAAAAAACAAACACTACATACTTACCTACCGCTGTCTGTCCTCCAGCGCTGCGCTCTGCTTCTCTGCTCTCCTCCTGTACTGTCTGGGAGCCGGAAAGCAGAGCGGTGACATCACCGCTCTGCTTTCCGGCTCACAGACAGTACAGGAGGAGTGCAGAGCACAGCGCTGGAGGACAGACAGCTGTAGGTAAGTATGTACTGTTTGTTTTTTTTTACTTTTAGGATGGTAACCAGGGTAAACATCGGGTTACTAAGCGCGGCCCTGCGCTTAGTTACCCGATGTTTACCCTGGTTACCAGTGAAGACATCGCTGGATCGGTGTCACACACGCCGATCCAGCGATGTCTCCAGGGAGTCCAGCGACGAAATAAAGTTCTGGACTTTATTCAGCGACCAACGATCTCCCAGCAGGGGCCTGATCGTTGGTCGCTGTCACACATAACGATTTCATTAACGATATCGTTGCTACGTCACAAATAGCAACGATATCGTTAACAATATCGTTATGTGTGAAGGTACCTTTAGCCCATTGTAACCTTGTTTTTTCTGTTTAGCTGTTAATGATGGCGTTCGTTTAGCTTTTCTGTATGTAAATCCCATTTCCTTTAGGCGGTTTCTTCCTGTCCGGTCACAGACGTTGACTCCAGCAGTTTCCACCCATTCGTTCCTCATTTGTTTTGTTGTGCATTTCCTGTTTTGGAGACATATTGCTTTACGTTTCCAGTCTTGACGCTTTGATGTTTTCCTTGGTCTACCAGTATGTTTGCCTTTAACAACCTTCCCATGTTGTTTGTATTTTGTCCAGATTTTAGACACAGCTGACTGTGAACAACCAACATCTTTTGCAACATTGCGTGATGATTTACCTTCTTTTAAGAGTTTGATAATCCTCTCCTTTGTTTCATTTTACATCTCTCGTGTTGGAGCCATGATTCATGTCAGTCCACTTGGTGCAACAGCTCTCCAAGGTGTGATCACTCCTTTTTAGATGCAGACTAACAAGCATCCTCTAAGGCTGGTGATTCCATAATTTTTTCCAGGGGTTGTATTATATTATGAAGATAGGAAGAAGTAGAGAAAGAGGAAGAAGGACTTAAGGAATAAAGGATGACATGAACGAATGTCAGACATCTGAGCTTTCAGTTTCCTTCTGTGTATTTTGCTGTTTTCTAGAATTCTCCCATTCAGTTTTCTTCATTTTGCTGAGATAAAACACCATAGTAAATAACAATAACGAAGTGTGAGACTGTAGAGCTGATATCTGCCGCTGTCTCCATCAGGCACATCGCAGTATTAGACAATTATTATTGTCCCCCCATAGTGATGTGTCATACCGTTCACACCTTCTATGCCAGCATACCCCACTCTCACACCCCAGCATACCCCACTGTCACACTCCGGAATACCCCATTCTCACATCCCGGCACACCCCACTCTCACACCCCAGCATACCCCACTCTCACACCCTGGCATACCCACTCTCACATCCCGGCATACCCCACTCTCACACCCCGGCATACCCCACTCTCACACCCCGGCATACCCCACTCTCACACCCTGGCATACCCCACTCTCACTCTGGCATACCCCACTCTCACACCCCGGCATGCCCCATTCTCACATCCCGGCACACCCCACTCTCACATCCCGGCACACCCCACTCTCACACCCCGGCAGACCCCACTCTCACACCCCGGCATACCCCACTCTCACTCCGGCACACCCCACTCTCACACCCCGGCAGACCCCACTCTCACTCCGGCACACCCCACTCTCACACCCCGGCAGACCCCACTCTCACTCCGGCACACCCCACTCTCACACCCCGGCACACCCCACTCTCACACCTCGGCAGACCCCACTCTCACTCCGGCATACCCCACTCTCACACACCCCACTCTCACACCCCGGCATACCCCACTCTCACTCCGGCACACCCCACTCTCACACCCCGGCAGACCCCACTCTCACTCCGGCACACCCCACTCTCACACCCCGGCACACCCCACTCTCACACCTCGGCAGACCCCACTCTCACTCCGGCATACCCCACTCTCACACACCCCACTCTCACACCCCGGCACACTCCACTCTCACTCCGGCACACCCCACTCTCACACCCCGGCACACCCCACTCTCACTCCGGCACACCCCACTCTCACACCTCGGCAGACCCCACTCTCACTCCGGCACACCCCACTCTCACACCTCGGCAGACCCCACTCTCACCCCGGCATACCCCACTCTCACTCCGGCACACCCCACTCTCACACCTCGGCACACCCCACTCTCACACCTCGGCAGACCCCACTCTCACACCCTTCCACACTCCACTCCATCCCTCTTGCCGGCCGGCCGCCACCACCCAACCAGGACACACATGACTCCGCTGCAGGGCTGCCTGTGATGGCGCCTGTGATTGGCTGATGCTCCCCAATGTGCTCCGTGCAGCGCGCAGTGGCCGCTTCAGTCTGTGGAGGGAGCGGGGCTGTCAGCATCATCCTCCTCTGCAGCAGTAGCAGCATCGCCCCGGAGCCGCACAGGTCAGCCGGCAGTGACACGTCTCCGCAGCCGCTGCCAGCAGCACATTGTGGAGGGACCTGCGGTGACACAATGGGGGAGGATCCTGCACACTGACTGCTGGAGCGGAGCAGGTACCGAGAGGCTGCAGTGAGCCAGCTGTGCTGAGGCTGGTGACACCGCTCTGTGCTGCCTGCAGCTGGATGTCACTGCCCTGGGAGAGGACTGCTGCTACTAGAGGACTACACCCCTCAGCACAGGCTGAGCACCCTCCTGTGTAGTCACCAGCTCCATGTAGACACTGTGGACATGCCCTGTGCCAGCCACCCTGCCTCTTCATAGCCTGGGGCCCCCAGTGCCCCTGATGCCACATGAATGCCCTGCAGCCCCATTAATGATGTGCTAGCTGGTGCTTGTGCTGTCTGTCAGGTGCCCTGAGCCACACAGGACAAGATCTCAAGGGCTTCTTCCTGGTGACCTGTGCATGTTGCCTCCTTTGCCTGTGGTCAACATATTTTACTTCCACAAGTTTCTTTTATTTTGGCCTCTCTGCATCTCTCATCCACTGAGGACATGGAGTGGTCATGTGGGCATTTGTGGTGGCATCTTGGAATTGTCTTCTTTGTGCACTGGGCAGCTGGAGAGATGGGGAACAAAGCCAAGAGCTGTGAAGCAGTGAGACAGGTGTACAGTGCCAAAAGCTTCAGCCTAAGCGGGGTCCCTCAGTCAGAGATCTCAGGTGAGTGTGCACTGGGGGGCTTGGAGCTTTCTGGGGCTGCCCATACATCTATGGAATAAGAGAACAATGGGGGTCATGGGGAGAAGGAAATGGTCCAGAAACCACCAATAAGTGCAGTCTAGTTAGATGTCACTTCTGCAATGACAACATATGGTTAATAGAGGGTTAGCTATAAAAGAGTGCCTTAAGGAGACCAGAAGATGGCTCCCAATATAAATGGTCACTTGTGTATATGTACAGCATGAGATATCTCAGCCGCATACTATGGCATTGTGAGACCTTACATGTGGTGGAACTACTTGGCTTAACTACTTCATGTATTGACAATTCAAAGAATAGACTCAATTTCAGATTGAATAATTAATAATGGATGAAGTTTATATGTTTATATTGTATGAGGCCTCTGTCCTTGTTCTTCCATAACTGGCTCATCAGTAGAGTTAGTGTCCTCGTCTATGGTGTCATTACACTTTAGTGTCCTTTAAATTGGTCTTGCAGATTGGTGTCCCAATAGAAGGAGTAATGATTCAATCAAGAAGAACTCAGACTAATCCTGCAGCCTCTTCATAATGTCTTCTTCCAGTTTCCGGTCACTGAAGGAATGTTCTGCCTAAGGTCCTAATGCTCTGCCTAAGGTCCTAATGCTCTGCCTAAGGTCCTAATGCTCTGCCTAAGGTCCTAATGCTCTGCCTAAGGTCCTAATGCTCTGCCTAAGGTCCTAATGCTCTGCCTAAGGTCCTAATGCTCTGCCTAAGGTCCTAATGCTCTGCCTAAGGTCCTAATGCTCTGCCTAAGGTCCTAATGCTCTGCCTAAGGTCCTAATGCTCTGCCTAAGGTCCTAATGCTCTGCCTAAGGTCCTAATGCTCTGCCTAAGGTCCTAATGCTCTGCCTAAGGTCCTAATGCTCTGCCTAAGGTCCTAATGCTCTGCCTAATGTTCTACATAATGCCCTACCTAAGGTCCTAATTGAACTGATTCCTTGTATATTACCCATGATATGTAGCAGGCACTTCGAAGTTTAGTTATGCTTTGTGACCTAAGTTCCTCAGTTACGCGTAATATATGGTCTAACAAATGTCTCAAGGTTATAAAATTCTTCAGTGACACTCCAAAGATCTCCTCCATCTAATTTCTTCACAATTGCGTATCTTAGTTTGACATCTTTGGTGAGTTATCAGAAAGATCTAACCTGCATACCCTGCCTGCCTGACATCTCAGGTGTGTTCTCAGTCTATTTGAAGTTGGTGCCCCTGATTGACATTTTATAGGTGTGTACTGTAATAAGATTTCATCTGTGTACCAAGCCTGACAGCTTTTCTCTATGTTCTCTGGAAGATTCCAGGTGTGTAGAGAAGGATAAGTCATGAGCAGGATCCTGTTGAGACACGTAGCTGTATGCACTAGGTTGATCTCAGGCCAATGACACATCCTTGGTATTGTACTGGATACAGGTTCTCGAGGTATAGAAAACCCATACATGCTTGCCCACTCATCAGTGAAGGCACAAAGTGATGGCTGGCTACTGCATCTTACAAGGTTGTCACGGTTCATTATTTGGCCTTTATGTGCATCACTGAATGGCTTATAGGCAGTGTTATAAGTTAGTGAGGTCAGCTTTATGGGGTAGTCATTGATTTTATAGGACTTATTTATGTGGCTGATTTATGGGTCTGATGACACAGACGCTTGGTTAGTATACCAGTCTTCATCCTTAGCAAGTGCTTGTTTTCAGAGTGTTGGGAACATGGGGCTTAACGTTCACCTTAAGGGGTTATACAGAGCTCATGAATATAGAAGACTACATGGAAGCAGGTTTACTAGTCCTCTAATAATATCCTGCTGATAAAATTGTGATTTTATGAAAACTACAGCCATCAGCCCAGTAAGTGACATATCTCTGGAATCAGAGTTTCTACCTGCCCCTACATTATGCTGCTTTCAGATGCAATAGCAAAAATCTGGTGACAGTCTCTTAGGGTGGATTTTTGTTCCATTTGCAATAACCCTGCTTATGTCCATTTGGTAAAGATCCCGCCTGTAAGTTTAGTAGGTATAATAATAATATTAGCAAACACCTCCAGTTAGAAATGTAGTAGAGTTCTTCTGATTTGCTGTGTCCCTTACCCCCACGTGCAGGCAGTGCAGTAGCTTAGGTATCCATGATTACGACTGCTTACAGCTCACTAACTGTCAGTATATGAGTGTTCGCAACCAGGGATACCTAAGCCAATGCCTGCACATGGGGCAAAGTATACAGTGAATCAGAAGAACTATTCTACAGCAACATAGGTTATCAAGAGAACTATACTACATTTCTAATTGGAGATATCTGCTAATATTAATATTCTTACACCTACTTTATATTGAGATAGGATCTTGAGGCCTCACATATAATTTAGATAGCTGTGGGTGTGATCCTTTTAATCTTTGTCCTCTATTCCCATACACCTTAGATAGCTGTTGGCCGAACCATCGTTTAGCCGATCGTTGGCAGCGATCTCGCCCCGCTCTCCCATACACAGGAGTGTTTGCTTGGCCGAGCAATCCTGAGTTCTCTATGAGAAAGCCTCTGCCAGATGTCAGTGGCGGCAGCTCATCTCTAGAGAACAAAAGGATCTGCAGTCTAAAATTGGACATGTCAGATCCTTACCAATCATCTGTCGGACGCCCATACATATAGGACTGTTGGCCGATTCCATCGATATTGACCAATCTTCATCTGCAGACCATTGGCAGATCCAGTATCCAATGTCTGTTCTGGCCATACACAAAAGACTAATATCAGATCCAACTGATATAAGCGGAGTCCGCCGATGGTCAGGGTTAAAATAAATATGGATACCCTCGTTTATTCCCACTTTCAAGATATTATAAGGAAAAACCTGCACGGAAAAGCTGCAAGAGATAAAAAACTCCCCTGGTGGTGTGATACTCTCTAATTGCATTCTATATGAAGCTATGTCTGTGCGCTATACAGATATGTGTGTGTGTGTGTGTATATATATATATATATATATATATATATATATATATATATATATATATATATATATATATATATATATATATATATATATATATATATATATATATATATATATATTATACCAATTACCTTAACGCCGTTGGTAACAATACATACAGAAACTGGGGCACAATAAGTGTAATAAAAACCTTAAAAACAATATCAGTACCAGTTCACACTGTGACGTAAGCTCAGCACATAGTTCCAACAAATGATACCCGCTGCTAATATGAGCTGTTTATATAAGCATAAAGGTACATATGGTGGTAATACGAATTGTGCGTATTAATGGTATTGGTGACCGTTCACACTGCGACACAGATAAACTTGGATAATTGATAAAATGGTACCAGCTGTTATGCATAGAAATATAAAGTTGCACTAGACCGTAATTATTACCTTGTCACCAGTCAAATGTGTACAGGAATAATATACCAATGCTAAATGGTTGTTAAAAAGAGGACTTTGAGTCTGATTAGGCAAAAAGAAAAAAAAAATCAAAATGTATTGGCTGCAAAGGAAAAAAAATCTCACCAAATATTTCAATACATAATTATAGGTACAATTGTGATGTACTCCCAATGTAAAATGTTTTGACCAAGGAACAGATCAGGACATGATAGGTAAAGTACGTACAATGAAAAACATATGAGTAATCTGTCAGGAATTCATATAATCCAAACGTAAAAAAAAAGTCTAGATAGTGAAACAGTAGCTCAATGTCTGTTAAAAAGTAACAGCAGATTCATTCTGGACGTATTAAGTATTAGAGAGGTAATAGAAGAAGTTATTTATCCATTGTGTTAGATAGTCCTGCCTGCTCCCCTGAGGAAGCGACATTGACGCGAAACGCGCGTTGTGGAAGTATCGCTCCTTGCCCCTAATGGAGTTCACAATCTAGGGCCAATTCCCTTTGAAGCCAGTTATCCTATCGGCATGGCAGGAGACCGAACATACAAACTCCATGATATTGCTCCTAGTTGGAATTGAACCAAGGAGATTATCACTATACAACTGGTAAATCTGCTGCCACCATGTTCATTAGTCCTGTATAACCCCGACCCCAGCACTAATTGGCAGCTTTCTGCCTATACACAGTACGCACAAAAAAAAGAAAAGCAGCAGTGTGAATGAGGTTCTACACAGCTCAGCATTTAGAGAACTGGATTGACCTGAAGTTACGGGGTATATTGCTAGAATTGGGGTCTGCGCCCCTGCTTCATTCTGCTCTCAGATGGGGTAGTAAAAACCTGGCGACTGATTCCCGATAAATCCTTTACTGTTCCAGTGCAGCCGCTCCAGCGCTTCCTGCAGCAATTACATCACGGTAATGCATGTGACTGCTGTAAATGATCACTGGGCTTTTTCAATGTTATTTTATTATTTTATCACCTTTACATCCTCTCCCCAATGTGGACACTCTTTTGCCGAACTTGGAAGATCCCTTTAAGTTTTGGCACAGTGCCTTTTCTAAATACGATTAGACGTGTATTTGTGGCTAAATCACTAAGGTCTGGTCCTTTTGGGTCTTCTGAACTTGTACATTGTTTACTGTCCCAGCGGAGCTGCAGGATTACTGTACTGTGCTTGTTCCTTAAGGCGATGTTCTCACTTTCCGTCAGACATTTCACTTTGTCTGTTCTATCCTTAGGAACACACAGAATTGATGTGTAAAATTGATCCGTTGCATAACTGACGGAAGCAGGAGCCGAGTGACCTCATTGATTATTGTGAGGTCTGGATTCTCTACTTGTCCGTTTGTAGAACGTGAGGAAATGCGCAGCTGCTCATCTTTTTTTCTGTTTTAAAAACTGACACAAAGGGATCCCAAATAGATCCCAAAAGAATCAAGTGACCCTCTGTTTGTTTGCACATTTTGGACACAGGAAAGATATATACTGTATCTTGGTACCGTGTTAGCCAGTAGATAGAAAAATACTTAGAACTGAGAGTCCTCAGTGGTTGATACCTTTTAATGGTTAACTGAAAAGATGGTAACACATTGCAAGCTTTCAAGACTACTCAGGTCACTTCATCAGGCATGGACTAATACAAAATCTGAAGAATATTTATACCCAGCACAGAAGTAATATCATAGATAAGACAAGTTACATGAAGCAGAACTATCATTATAGGAGAGGGATAAACCGTTGTGTTCATAAATATTGGAACAGTTTATAGATAAGGAGTGTGAAAGTTTTATTGTCCTCTGATATGGATTTGTCTTTTTTCATCAATTAATGAATTTGTTCCTCAGACCTTGTGGGGGCATCACAACACAGAACCAGACCCCAATCACAGGACAATAAAATTTTCATACTCCTTATCTATGAACTGTTCCAATATTTATGGCCACCACTGTTTATCACTCTCCCATAATGGTAGTTCTGCTTCACGTCTCCTGTCTTATCTATGGCATTATTTATGTGCTGTGTTGTGCATAAATATGTGATTCTTCAGATTTTGTATTAGTCTTGCCTGATGAAGAGATCTGAGTAGTCTCAAAAGCTTGCAATTTGTTACCTTTTGATGGCTAAATGAAAAGATGGTATCAACCACTGAGGACTCTCAATCCTAAATACATTTCGAACATTAATCTGTTTGTCTGTTCCTAAAAACGTATTGGACAAAGGGAATGTCCGAATAGAAGTGTGAAAGTAGCCTTATTTTCACGCCTTCTCTGCCCTGTTTTCCAGCTTGTTGACTCCAGTAGGTTGTTAATATCGAGGTCGGTGATCACCATCAAGCAATGATCTGCTATGACAATGCTGGAGATGAAAGCTATTGCTGCCGGTAATCTTTTCCCCTCTGTGTTGCTCCTGAGAGTTGCTGACATTTACAAGGCAGTGTTGTTTAAGCTCAGTCAGTTTGCCCAATGCTTTATTAATCAGGATCTAGGAGAAACACGAGTTCTTTTCCTCCGCTTCACTATTTGATGGAGAAAACTATAGTGTTCGGGAAAACTCAATCACATGTGAAGACTGGGTGACTTTGTCACAAACAAGACATAACTTCAGATTGATTTCTGTGTCTTGATTAATGAGGAAAAATAGCTGTGGGGGGGAAATTGAGATGAAACAAGCAAATAAATCTGTAATCGAGGAAGTCATCAAGGGTATGAGATTTCCCCCTGAGGTTATCAGAGGAGTGAGTACAGGAGTGGGGAATGTGTGAATCATTGAGCTGCCGAGCGTCTGACGAATGGAGACGAGGTAAGACTTGTACTGCTTGGAATAGAAAACCAAAGATCTAACATATTCTCAAAGTGCAAAGAAAAGAAAGGCCTGATGAAGGTATATGGGGAGCCAACTCTACCATTGCTCTACGGCTGCCATCCTAACGTCAACCTGCCCAGAGGCCCATACTGCCCGCACCATTGGCAACATGAAGCAGATACTCGCTGCGTAACTGTAGTTGTGTTTGTTTTACACTGAAGTATTTAAAAGAAAACACTGTGGCCTCAATTCGTCAAGACTGGCATTGTTCACAATTTGAGTTGCACCTAAACTTTGCAATTTTGCAAATTGAAAGCTTTTATGAATCAAGCTCAAGGGCTCAATGTGTCTCTGATGACTAGTCCAAGGCAGGTACCAAGAGGTGGCTTCTATTTACTCATCTCCCAGTTAGTCTACGTGAGCAGGAGAGAAAGAACCCAATGGGACACCACCTCAAACTGGTCAACTGAGTCACATAGCCCAGCTGGCTTTCAAAGTATGTAATGATTTAGAAGGAAACGTAGAACGTAGACGACTGTGTCTAATGCTTTTTGTGGCGCGAGCGATATGAATCTGCTGACAAGCTCCCTTTCAGTTGCCCATATCCATTATATAAATACTCAGCGAATAGCCACCTCTCCCAACTCCCTCATCAATATGAACGCTCACCTCATGTGTTTTCAATGGGAGAGTGGGAAATAAGTTGCTTCCAGACACCTCTGGTGGTTGCTTATTTTCCGTGAGAGCTAAAGGAAGCAAGAAAAATAGAGTAAAATGACAGCACAAAAATACAAGACACCACGGCCCGATTCATCAAGACCGACAGCAATGTTCACTCCAGTGTTGATGAGGGTCCATGTTGGAGTTAGTCCCGATTTATGAAGAGACAATGAATCAGGAGTGTCCGCAGGGGTGGATTAAGGGTAGCCAGGGCCCCGGGCTGTTCAGACACTGTGGGCCCCCCCGGTCATGTGACGGGGTCATGCGAAGGGGTCATGCGACAGGATCATCATATACCTGAACCAGATTATTCCAGAAAAATAGTTGCTGTTTGAAACTATAACCTGTCAAACATCCATTGATCTAGTCAATTTACCCTTCAGTTCTGTGTATAGTATACAGTGTATAGTGTCAGTGTATAGGTCACACAGACTCACCAGTGACGTCTCTAGGTGAAGTCCTTCATCTTTCATCCAACACAGACCGCCATCACGTCATCCAGCCAGGACTCGTCTCTGAAGGAAATAACACAGTTATCTCGAACTCCGCTTGCAGAACACATTACTTAATTTTTCCCAACTTCTAAATTACACCACATGAAGAAAAAGAGGCAACATAGTGTCACTCTACACAGTAACAGGACCGCCCCCCATTTAAAACAGTGTCCTCAAAAAATAAAATAA
This sequence comes from Ranitomeya imitator, assembly GCF_032444005.1. Classification (NCBI taxonomy): domain Eukaryota; kingdom Metazoa; phylum Chordata; class Amphibia; order Anura; family Dendrobatidae; genus Ranitomeya; species Ranitomeya imitator. The sequence continues at coordinate 570,398,932 of NC_091286.1, read as the reverse complement.
ATACATCACTTTAGTAATAATATCCCCCATCCTGGCCCCGTGTATCTCATTCCTGGCTTCAGCCATATGTTCTCCCATCCTGCCCTCATGAGTATCCATAATGCCCCATATGATCTTCCCATCCTGCCCCATCAGTCTCCATCGTATCCATCCTGCCCCATGATCCTGCACGTTCTGTCTCCAATCCTGCCCCATGTCTTTCATTCTGCCCCATGTCTCAAGTCCTGCCCCCAGTGTGTCCAGCATCTCTGCCCCCAGTGTGTCCAGCATCTCTGCCCCCAGTGTGTCCAGCATCTCTGCCCCCAGTGTGTCTGACTCCAGCAATCTGCCCCAGTATGTCCAGCATATTGCCCCAGTATGTCCAGCATATTGCCCCAGTGTGTCCAGCTTATTGCCCACAGACAGTGTTCAGCATTCCGGCCCGCCCTGGCCCCCCGGATTGCCGTTTGCAAAAAAAAACAAAAAAAAAACAAGTTCTCCTCACCTGACCTGCGCTCCAGTGGCGAGCTTCCTCCAGCAGTGCGCACTCGCCAGCGACTGACAATGACGTCAGACGTCGGCGACATGTGCGCTGCGCCTGCGGCCGACTTCAGCCGCCCCTGAGTGTCCGACACGTGGTGTGCACCTCACCACAAATCTTACGCCAGTCGGGGACTCCTCATGAATAGGAGAAGTTGTGGTGTCACGCTGTCGTTCCGCCCAAGCTCTGTCCATTTTGGTGGAGTTGGGTAAAACTGGTGCAAACATACACAAGGTTGAAAATTTTCAGAATTTTCAAAGTGATTTACGAGTAATTGCTCTGAGTCAGGGCAGCTTAGAAAACAAAGAACACTGAAAAGAAAGTAAAGTAGAATGTAGCATAAAAGCTCTCTAGAAAACCATATTATCCATATTCCTCCATGAGCCAAAGTGTTGTGATACTAACAAAGCAGCGGCAGTCATTGTGCCTACTTGCTCCACATGGGAGGCCCTTCATACCGGCCACATCTTCTCCAGCAACATTTACCGGGGATTCCAATCTGTCGAGACAGCCCATTTTTGCCTCTTTACTTGTACCATACAAATGTTTGGTTTGTTGCTATGGGTTAATATGTTTCATTGCATTAGTCATCCATAGTGACAGTAATGATCGTGAGCAGGGGTTTATATACACACAGACAAGTTGGCAATGCGGTTAACAGAACATTCTAGAATCATGAAATTGGAATTTCCATAATAAGCAGATCAGTAAACAGGGTTTACTAAAATGGGTGACAAATAATACTCAGTCTCTTTTCCATTAGTACATTTCAAAAACCTGACCTGCACATCCAAACATAGACTGAGTGTGAACAGGTGCTGAACCCAGAGTCGCCAACTCGTATATAGTTAAATAAATAGGGCAGCACACTGCAGCGCCAAAACATGCAAACTTGAAAAAACGAAATTTGAACTGCATTACTGCACTAGAAATATGAAAAATGAGAGCTTTTAGCGCACAAAAATGGCCAATTTTATGTGTACCTCGTAGCCACGTATATATAAGAGAGATGCCTTAACGTGGCTACGAGGTACACATAAAATTGGCCATTTTTGTGCGCTAAAAGCTCTCATTTTTCATATTTCTAGTGCAGTAATGCAGTTCAAATTTCGTTTTTTCAAGTTTGCATGTTTTGGCGCTGCAGTGTGCTGCCCTATTTATTTATTTATTTATCTTTTCCATTAGTGTCACCATTAGAGGCATTTTCCATTTTATCCATTAAACTCGTAAAAAATGGGAATGATGCGGATTGTTCTAATGCCGTAACAGAGCACGTAAAAAATAATCTTGTCTGTCCGAGTCGCTCTCTGTGGCGGCAGCCAACTAAGCCATGTTAGTAAACAGAGGGCACGGACACTGCTCCTTCAGGAAGCTCCATGTTTTATCCCATCCAACCACAATATGAATAAACATCCCGGCCGTAAAACCAAGTACAAATTTATGTTACATTTCAGCCAAATTGTAAGTAATGACCTCGGTATAACATCTGTGCAATGAGACAAGTATAGAACATATCATGGAATGTGCAGAGGGAAGAGCCGTTCTCTTAAAGGGAGCCTGTCGCCATCACCTTCATATGAGAGCGGCATAATGTAGGAAAAGAGACCCTGATTCCAACGATGTATCACTTAGTTTACTGGGTGCCGCAGTTGTGACACAATGTAGCATGTAGCAGACCTCAGAAAGGTGCCCCTGCCCACAGCAAGGTCTCTATCTACAGTGTCATGTAAAAGTTTGGGCACCCTTGGTCAAAATTACTGTTATTGTGAACAGTTAAACAAGTTGAGGATAAAATGATCTCTAAAAGGCCTAAAGTTTGTATTTTAGGCAAATATACAGTACAGACAAAAAGTTTGGACACACCTTCGCATGTAAAGATTTTTCTGTATTTTCACGACTATGAAAATTGTACATTCACACTGAAGGCATCAAAACTATGAATTAACACATGTGGAATTACATACTTAACAAAAAAGTGTGAAACGACTGAAAATATGTCTTATATTCTAGGTTCTTCAAAGTAGCCACCTTTTGCTTTGATGACTACTTTGTACACTCTTGGCATTCTCTTGATGAGCTTCAAGAGGTAGTCACCGTAAATGGTCTTCCAACAATCTTGAAGTAGTTCCCAGAGATGCTTAGCACTTGTTGGCACTTTTGCCCTCACTCTGCAGTCCAGCTCACCCCAAACCATCTCGATTGGGTTCAGGTCTGGTGACTGTGGAGGCCAGGTCATCTGGCGTAGCACCCCATCACTCTCTTTCTTGGTCAAATAGCCCTTACACAGCCTGGAGGTGTGTTTGGGGTCGTTGTCCTGTTGAAAAATAAATGATGGTCCAACTAAACGCAAACCAGATGGAATAGCATGCTGCTGCAAGATGCTGTGGTAGCCATGCTGGTTCAGTATGCCTTCAATTTTGAATAAATCCCCAACAGTTTCACCAGCAAAGCACCCCCACACCATCACACCTCCTCCTCCTCCATGCTTCACGGTGGGAACCAGGCATGTAGAGTCCATCCGTTCACCTTTTCTGCGTAACACAAAGACACGGTGGTTGGAACCAAAGATCTCAAATTTGGATTCATCAGACCAAAGCACAGATTTCCACTGGTCTGATGTCCATTCCATGTGTTCTTTAGCCCAAACAAGTCTCTTCTGCTTGTTGCCTGTCCTTAGCAGTGGTTTCCTAGCAGCTATTTTACCATGAAGGCCTGCTGCACAAAGTCTCCTCTTAACAGTTGTTGTAGAGATGTGTCTGCTGCTAGAACTCTGTGTGGCATTGACCTGGTCTCTAATCTGAGCTGCTGTTAACCTGCGATTTCTGAGGCTGGTGACTCAGATAAACTTATCCTCAGAAGCAGAGGTGACTCTTGGTCTTCCTTTCCTGGGGCGGTCCTCGTGAGCCAGTTTCTTTGTAGCGCTTGATGGTTTTTGCCAGTGCACTTGGGGACACTTTCAAAGTCTTCCCAATTTTTCGGACTGACTAACCTTCATTTCTTAAAGTAATAATGGCCACTCGTTTTTCTTTACTTAGCTGCTTTTTTCTTGCCATAATACAAATTCTAACAGTCTATTCAGTAGGACTATCATCTGTGTATCCACCAGACTTCCGCACGACACAACTGATGGTCCCAACCCCATTTATAAGGCAAGAAATCCCACTTATTAAACCTGACAGGGCACACCTGTGAAGTGAAAACCATTCCCGGTGACTACCTCTTGAAGCTCATCAAGAGAATGCCAAGAGTGTACAAAGTAGTCATCAAAGCAAAAGGTGGCTACTTTGAAGAACCTAGAATATAAGACATTTCAGTTTTTTCACACTTTTTTGTTAAGTATATAATTCCACATGTGTTAATTCATAGTTTTGATGCCTTCAGTGTGAATGTACAATTTTCATAGTCCTGAAAATACAGAAAAACCTTTACATGAGAAGGTGTGTCCAAACTTTTGGTCTGTACTGTGTGTGTGTGTGTGTGTGTGTATATATATACCGTATTTTCCGGCGTATAAGACGACTTTTTAACCCCTGAAAATTTTAAGTTAGGGGTCGTCTTATACGTTGGGTGCAGACACCAATGTGTATATGGTGGGTGGGGGGGAGTGGTCCCGATGATGAAGAGGGGGCGTCTCACAGGAAAGTGTGAGTGGAGTATCCCCCATTACCTCATTGTAGCTGCAGCGTGGGGTCTCTGTGCTGGGAGCGGCGGCGGCTGCTCCTTTGTGCCGCGTGGGTGCTGTGCTGTGGGGTGGCGGCTCCTCTTCGTGCAGCGTCTGGGCTCTGTCCTGTGGGACGGCGACGTATCTTAGTGCATAGTCAGTCGGGGCTACTCCGACATTTCCTCAAAGCCCGGAGGCCCCGGCAGCTCCATTGCTGCGATGCGGTGGTCTCCAGGAAAATGGCCGCTGGGGGCGGCGCATGCTCAGATTCAGATCTCATCCTGGGAGATTCTACCACAATTTCCTATTTTTTTTTTCTTACATTAAAACTGAATTAAAGCCTTTTATGAATATCCTCCTATAAACCTATCATTAGGCCACTAAAGAGGAATTTCGCATTATATGGCTGCCACCGAACACACGGTACACATGGATTTGCTAGGTCTTGGAAACACTCTTCTGATATGTTCACGTTGTGTTTTTGGCCTACATTTAAAGGGAACCTGTCACCCCCAAAATCGAAGATGAGCTAAGCCCACCAGCATCAGGGGCTTATCTATAGCATTCTGTAATGCTGTAGATAAGCCCTCGATGTGTCCTGAAAGATGAGAAAAAGAGGTTAGATTATACTCGCCCAGAGGCGGTCCCGGTACGATGGGCTTCGCGGTCCGGTCTGGGGCCTCCCATCTTCTTACGATGACGTCCTCTTCTTGTATTCATGCTCCGGCGCAGGCGTACTTTGCCCTGTTGAGATTCAACAGGGCAGACAACGTATGCTTGTGCCGGAGCCACAGCGTGACTAGAAGAAGAGGAAATCATCGTAGGAAGATGGGAGGCCCTGAACCAGACCGCGACACCTATCGGATCGGACCGCAGCGGGACCGCCCCTGGGTGAGTATAATATAACCTCTTCTTCTCATCTTTTAGGTTACATCGGGGGCTTATCTACAGCATTCCAGAATGCTGTAGATAAGCCCCTGATGCTGGTGGGCTTAGCTCATCTTCGATTTTGGGGGTGACAGGTTCCCTTTAATATATAAGCCATACATCATGGAAAGGCCCCAAACCTGTATATTAGTGGCTGTGATGGATGCCTGGACGTGGCGTCAGCCAATGAAGGAAAAGCAATAGTGTGCAAAAAACACACCATATATATACCCCCTGGCTCAAGACAGAATCAGCTGTGGAGGATATCCACTAATAAAACATAACTTTTAATATTAAATGCTAAAAACTGCACATCCAACAGGACACAAACGAAAAAAACATACAAAGTGCTCAGGTGAACCAGTGCTCAATAAAAAAGAATGGTTGGATCTCACCCAAGCTGCCGGACACTGTATACTTCCGTACGACACAGTAGAGATCCAATTAGATGAGGAGGGGCAGGGCTGAAGTAGTATGTCTACCCTGTAACCCCTCTGTAACTCCTGTCCTGACAAGGACAGGCCCCAAATGGACCTTGCTCTAAGGGACCAGCCCACCCAATATGTGTAAAGGCAGAGTCCCAAAACCTCTTGAAACGTAGAATCTTCCTCCCTACGCGTTTCAACTCCGGTCATGGAGAATCATCAGGGGAGTCATATGGAAAAAAGTGCCAACGGGCACAGAGATGTAAGTCCGTCTAAATTGTGGGGCCTGCAGTGGCTAGGTAACCCACGCTGGAGATGACCGTCTGTGTCCACAGTCTCTGGTAGAGTACCAAAGCCAATGAAGGACTATAATGGTATTCTTTTCCCTGATACATCATGAAAACTAATGAAAAGCTTAGTGAATGCCTGCGAAGGAGGCCGTACATTGGCTTACTGTACTGTACCACATGCTGCCATGTATACGGTGTGGTATATTTTATTTATCTAGAATTTACGTGGGAATCAATAGCAAACTCTGCTACCTGTTTCATAGCTTTTCTTGTATAATGACCCATACCCGTTAGTCAGAGGCCAAACTATGCAGGGGTGTATATTGGTCGATTTCCCAGCATACACTACAGATATACATGGTTACAGATATAACCAAAACCCTTCATGCAGGCAGACATTTAGATGGCGTTACTCATTTGTGACTCAGATTGAGCAGAGAACCCCCTCCGTGGTGCCTACATGCCCAATACAGCACCATTACAGGAAATGCTTTTTATTTTTTAAAGATCACATGCTCTCGGCTGCATCCAGTTCTTTCATTGCGGGAATACCCCTTTAATTATAATTCCATTAAGCCTATATGCCAACATAATCTATTTAGGAGCTATGGAATATTACTTTCCCATAGTAAGCTGATGTACATTATCTAGATGGGTACACATTATATAAATGGCCTCTGGGATGTACCCAGCATTGACATACATACGCACATGGGAACTTGCCTTCCAGTTGTTATGTTATAACTAGACAGCATTTACAGCTGCACAGGAAGAAATCCATGGTCTATGCACTTATCCTGACAGTTGTTGTCATTGCGTAGCAGTCACGTGGCTGTCACTATTCTTGGACTTGGGTCTTTCAATTATGGTGTTGTATTATATTCGACAGGATCCATTTGTCTATTTGATTGACGCAATTTGAAGAGGTTGTCCACTATTACATTGATGACCTATCCTTTGAATAGGTCATCAACGTTTGATCAGCCGGGGTCTGACACCTATCAACCATGCTGATCTGCTGTCATCGGTGGTGGTGTGGGCTGCGGTACCATTCGCCGGCCACTACCAGAAGACAGAGCAGCTCAGCAAGTGAGAACTTCCTGCCGGCTGCCCACGCCGCCGATAACAGCTGATCGGCGGGGGTGCTGGGTGTCGGACCCCATCCAATAAGACTTTGATGACCTATTCTAAGGATGGGCCATCAATGTAAAAGTAGTGGACAATGTCTTTCTTTTCAAATATAAAGGGGTATTCCCCACGAACAAAGTACATTTTAATCAATAGATCTTTGAATAAAAATAATTTTCACAATTGGATGTGTTTAAAAAATGTTCCTGTGCTGAGAGAAATGTGCCCCCTGCTGTGTACTGTGTAATGGCCGTGTCTGACCATGCAGGAATATGGTCTGATAATACCACAGCTCCTGGGCAGGAGAGGAAGCACAAGAGAGTAAACAGACATGACAGCACAAGATCACAGCTGATTCTTTCTGTGAGGTAGAACATGTTTTTAAACAGGCCGGGAAATGTTTTACCTCACAAAAAGAATCAGCTGTGATCCCGTACTGTCCCATCTGTATCCTTTCTTTTTTTCCTCCCCTGCCCAGTAGCTGTGGTATGATCAGATCATGTCTCTGTACGGTGAGACACAGTTATTACATAATACATATCAGGGGCGCATACAGTATATAAAATTATCTTGGCACAAGAACATTTTTTTAACATCCAATTGTGGAACTTATTTTTATTCTAAGATCTATAGGTTAAAATGTACTTTATAGTAGAGAGAGAAAACCATCTCACCTGGGCGGCTTGTGTGTAGAAGCAGGTAAATTTGTGGCCACGTGAAAAATCCAGGAAAAAAGGAAAAGAATCCAGCTTCTAAAATTTCCAAAGTTTATTTAGTAAAAATATTAAAAAGCTCAATGGCAAGATTACATTGTGTGATCTTATCTGAGAGCAACGCATTTCAAACACTCTATGGCGTTCTCACTCAAAAGCTGAGCTTTTTCTTAAAATGTACTTTGTTTGTGGGACAACCCCTCTAAGTGTATGTGTTCATGAGATGTAGCTACAGTTAAATCTGCAGTAGCAAAATACAACATGGATCTGGGTGTAGAAATGGCAGATTGAACCTTTTTTTATTGCATTTAAAAAGTTGGCTATTTGTGCTCTCTCCTATAAAAGAGCCTTCCACCAAGGACAATCTTTTTGACCAATAATTCCAATGGAAAATTTGAGACATAGTCTAGTGAAAAGTCCCATAATACAAATACATATTTATACAGTTGTGTGAAAAAGTGCCCCCTTCCTGATTTCCTATTCTTTTGCATGTTTGACCCACTTAAATGTTTCAAATCGCCAAACAAATATTTGACAAATATAACACAAGTATACATAAAATTCAGTTTTTAAATGAAGGCCTCTATTACTAAAGTAAAAACAAATCCAAACCTATGTGTGAAAAAGTGATTGCCCCCTAAACCTTATAACTGGTTGTCCAAACTTAGTGTAATGACACCAAAGGTGTCACTGGCGCAGCCTAGGGGGTGCTATCAGAGGGCACGGGAACGAACGCCAGGAGTGGGGGGAACAAGGCACGCAGTGCACAAGGACCTGAGACTAAGCAGTGAGCACAGGACCTGGAACAAAGCAGTCATGTGATGACAGGTGGGCGGAGTCACCAAGCGTGCGGCCAGGGAAAGCAGCTGGGACCTCGGAGTACAGGGCACAGAACATAAACGTAGTCAACGTAGAGCCAAGGGTCAAAAGCCAGACGAGAGCGTAGTACAAAGGGACAAGACAGAGAGTAAACCGAGATGAGCCAAGGGATCACAAAACCAGGAAGGACAGGGCAGTACAATGCAGGATACAGAGGCAAAGTCAGAGGACAAACCGGGTCATACACAGGAAAAGCTGAGACACACAGAGGCACAGCGATTACGAACGAGTAACCTGGGTCAGCAACCACATACCGAGTATACGGAAGTTACAACAACACCAAACCCAGGAACTATTAGCCATCCCAGAACCAAAGAGAGGCAGACTAGAATTAACCCTGACCTGACCAGAATGGAGATGGAATCATCCTGTCAGAGTCACGACACTTAGCAGCAACAACTGCAATCAAGCGTTTGTGATAACTAGCAATGAGTCTTTTACAACACTCTGGATGAATTTGAGCCCATTAATCTCTGCAGAATTGTAATTCAGCCACATTGGAGGGTTTCAGAGCCTGAACTGCCTTTTTAATGTCATACCACAGCATCTCAGATTAAGGTCAGGACTTTGACTAGGCCACTCCAAAGTCTTAATTTTGTTTTTCTTATGACATTCAGCAGTGGACTTGCTGGTGTGTTTTGGATCATTGTCCTGCTGCATAACCCAAGTGCGCTTCAAATTGAAGTCACAAACAGATGGCAGGACATTCTCCTTCAGGATTTTTTGGTAGTCAGCAGAATTCATGGTTCCATTTACCACAGCAAGTCTTCAAGGTCCTGAAGCAGTAAAACAGCCCCCAGACCCTCACACTACCACCACCATATTTTACTGTTGGAAGGATATTCCTATTCTGAAATGCTGTGTTACTTCTACACCAGATGTAATGGGACATACACCTTCCAAAAAGTGAAACATTTGTCTTGTCAGTCCACAAAGTATTCTCTCAAAATCTAGGGGATCGTCCAAATGTTTTCTGGTAAATCTGAGATGAGCCTTTATGTTCTTATTGCTCAGCAGTGGTTTTCATCATGGAACTCTGCCATGCAGGCCATTTTGCCCAGTCTCTTTCTTATGGTGGAGTCATGAACACTGATCTTAACTGAGGCAAGTGAGGCTTGCAGTTCTTTGGGTGTTGTTGTCAGGTCTTTTGTGACCTCTTGGATGAGTTGTCACTGCGCTCTTGGGGTAATTTTGGTCAGCCGGCCACTCCTGGGAAGATTCACCACTATTCCATGTTTTTGCCATTTGCGGATAATGGCTCTCATTGTGCTTTGCTGAAGTCACAAAGCTTTAGAAATGGTTTTATAACCTTTTCCAGACTGATAGATCTAAATTACTTTGTTTCTCATTTGTTTCAGAAGTTCTTTGGATCGTGGCATGATGTCTACCTTTTGAGAATCTTTTGGTCTAATTCACTTTGTCAGGCAGGTACTATTTCAGTGATTTCTTGATTGAGAACAGATGTGGCAGTACTCAGGCCTGGTTTTGGCTAGTGAATTTGAACTCAGCTTTCCAAAGATGTGATAAACTACAGTTAATTTATGTTTTAAAGGGAGGGCAATCACTTTTTCACACAGGGCCCTGTAGATTTGTATTTCTTTTTCTCTTAATAATAAAAACCTTCTTTTAAACTTCATGTTGTGTTTACTTGTTATCTTTATCTAATAATTAAATTTGCTTGGTGATCAGAAACTTTTAAATGTGACGAGGCAAAGACTTTTTCACACAGCTGTGAATATATATGTATATGTATCGTTAGAGGGTCAGTGGAAATGTATATGAGTGGAGATATGTATCACAAACCATGATGTCAACCACCAAATTTTCTCTCCTGCATGTTATGTGCTAAGAGGGGTTAATCAGTCATGACAAGGTTGTTTTTTTTTGTGACTAGCTGTAAGAGATGGGTGGGATGGCCACTCACCATATCTTCACCCCAATTGTGTGGTTCAGCAAGTTAAATGTCCAGCCACTGAGTTTTTTTACTCACTATCTGTGTGTTGGAAGACAAGTAAAATTCTCCAGCCTGGAGCTCCAGTGGGAGCTGAAGTTTGTTACATCCTGAGCAGGCAAATCCGACAGACATATGGACTGTGCTACAACTTATCTTGTTTGCCATTATGCCAGAAAGGCTATGTTTATTCTGTTACATCCTGCACTGGTTTATGCCATGTTTAACTAAACCAGCAGAAGAAATCTTCCTGTGTCTACCTCTGAGAGCAGCCGACCTACCACAATATTATATAAAAAACTGATATGAAAAATTGTACACAAGAACCCAAGATGTAAAAAAATACAAATTTTATTGAAAATAAAAAACTAAAAGACAAAAATACAAACATAATAGGCATTAAAAAGTGGGAAACCAAAAATTGGCAAAGGAACCCACCATGCTATCAAAAGAGGTACTATAGAGAACCAAACAAGCCAATGTAATGCACATGGTTAAACGTCAAACACCAAAATCTATAAATATAGTATAAAATATCGTTAGACGTGGAAGTACTCATCAAAGAGTTCCAATAGTAATGTGCAAATAGTTACCTCTGGTGGGTGCCAACGCCTGCCCCTACGCACGTTTCGGCGAACAGCCTTCTGTCTTTTTATTTTTTATTTTCAATAAAATTTGCATTTTTTTACATCTTGGGTTCTTGTGTACAATTTTTCTTATCGGATTTTCATGTGTTTTTGTACTGAACTGTTACTACGCCCATTGTTGGTTAAATAGGTTTTGGCATCCATTTAGTCTAATTAGATTTTGTTTTGTGCGTGGATACCCCTATTTTTTTATTCAACTCCTTTGTCTTCACAAAATTATATATAAATATAATGTCTACTACATTTATTCCATGCAGCAAAATTAAAACATATGTTGATGCATACTGGTCCGTCCTACATGGAGTAGGCAATTTTTGGCAAGCATAGGATACCTTTGGCATCAAAGTGCATATGCCAAAAAAGGGCCAAAATGAGAAATGAACTGAGTCCTCACCCTGTCATTTCCACACTTTATGATTACATGTGACTATTTTGTCGATGATAAGAAGTGACCATCAGCTGCTGTCACATCTCTGACCGTCACACGCCATGATATTCTGAGGTTTCTGATGAACTGATAACCTTCAGCAATTGTATTCGGGAGCACGGACAGTCCCGAATTATCTGACAGAAGCCATACGGTTGCTGTCGACCTGCAGCACCTTGTATTCAGCAGGAGACTCAACGACTGGTCCTCTCCTGGGATTTAATGGCAAGACACAAGGGACGTGGTGTTACCTCAGACACGGGAGCTGTCAGAAGCCATCTGATGATTTCACATGAAACATACCATATGCTCCTTCTATTCTTCCTGGGACATTCAGTACTGGTGTGCTCTGGATCAGGTATTTCATAGAAAGCCTTTAACTGGTCTTTTCACCCCTGGAGCAGAATGTAAGATTAATGGCGCTAAGCCACTAGGAAACAAAAGGACCTGTCAGCTATTGTAGTAGCGAGCAGACACAAAAAGTAACAATGCCGGGTGGAAACTCAATAGCAAGAGGCATTAGCAGTAGAAAAAGACGAGTGCTGAATGTCAGAGACAGGCCTTTTTAGGAATTGATTAGCGCATATACTGAATTTTTAGCCCCTCGAAGAGAAAAGGGTGAAGGGGCAAGCCTAACTAGCGGGAAAGTGAAAAGCCTCCCCATTGTTTCTTATATATGGAATATAATATCATCACTTTAATTGTATCTTGAAGAAATATCCATAATCCGCGGTATATTAATCTGCAGCTGAAGCATCAGATGTTCTTATGACAAGACAGCCATCAATTCAAGACACAGTGGTACAGAATGATTGCAAAAAGGATTAATTATTAGCCAAAAAAGCATCCCACTCAGATACGTGCGCACCTGCCGGTCTGGCAAATGCATTTCGAAGGGCGCACACAATTTTTTTTAGTCTTTGCAAACACCCCTACAAAAGCATCTTGTGTCCTGATCTACAGAGAAACCGCCATAGAAATTGGGAACAATAAAAGTGACACATCAAAAGCCGGACTCCTTTTTAGGACTGGTCAATTCACTATATTCATTATTGTGTCTTTTTTTTTTTTTCCTTTAATCTGAAGTAACGATAATTTATTTCTCAAAGAGTTTCTCTATCTTCACACATCCGACCTTCAGGGTCTGCGTATGATCTGGCTGCAGGATTCTTATATATGTCTGAGACCTGAATGTTGGCAGTGTTAGGCCATGTTCACACATTTAATCACGAGTGCAACAATCAGAAGAAAGTGTGATAGAAACACGTCACCACTTCGCCATAATTCACCCACTCCTGGTTTTGGCTTACAAATACTGAGGTAAAATACTGAACGTGTGATTGTGGCCTGGAAATTGTGATTAGGGTGAAAAAGAAAGTCTAGTAAGGTAGAGGAGGAGTATAACATGTAATCCCTTAAAATTCAAATACTTTAATATAATATTATTTTAAAAATACCTTATCCCAGTGCAAAACATAGTAACACAATAGGTCTATTACAATAACCTAGCAATTTCCCTATACTTAACTGCTATCCCTTCCTAGCAGTGGAGGTTGGCACCCTAGTAGACACGATTCTTTGGCGCCCCCACTCCGCGACGGCTGTCCCCGCCTAGCCCTATTAAACACTTACTTCGCTATAGGTGGGAAAACAATAAGCAGTATAAAGAGATGAAGGGAAAGGGCTTATTAGAAGGTAATTGTACAAAATTAAATAACCCCCATCCAACAAAATGCTAGTCTCTCAAAAATGAGATGTAGCCTATAATGCCAATGCATATGAAAGAATCAATATACACCAGGTAATTATAATGACAGCTTCACAATTGAAACGAGTCCCAAACCCCAAGAAGAAAAAAGGAAGGGGGGAGGAGAGGGGAATTCATATAAACCAAGAGATGATGGGTTAAACAGCCTGGTTCAAATAACGGTCATCTATACATTATAGTTCACATGGAGACATAGAAAGATAAACCAACTTGCAAAGATCAATGAGTGATACAGAGAAGACAAGTCCGGTGTTAACCCAAAAAGACTTGGCGTCCGCCACAGCCTCCAAATTAGCGAACATCATTGAATATTTCAAGAAAAGCATGTCCGGGTGTTAACCCAACACTTAGCTTCCAGCCACAACCTCGATTTATTTTTTTTAAGGTAGAGGAGGAGTCCACTTGAATAGATATCTGCTCACTGATGCCAAGAAATATGGTGCATGATCTCTGAAGCTACTGATTGACTGCAGAAGTCACATGCAATGGTAAGCAGGTAAACAAAGTTGGGCAAGTAAGGTAACCACAAGGGCCTCTGCCCTAATTTGTTGGGGGATTAAAAAGTTGAGTACAGATTTTTTGTTGTTATTTTAGGTCTTTAAGCAAAAAAAAAAGGAAAGTTCTCAAGGTCTTAACACAGGCAACTCCATGGGACCTCTGAAAGAGCTAGGAAAATCCACAAATAGCTCTCAGACCAGATATCCAACGCATAAAGGTTTGTTCTCTGCTCAGAAGTAGATACAGTCCATAATTTTGGAAAAAAGTAAAGCGGCACCTGATAATAGAAAAACATGGCTATTTTATTAGAACATGGACAAACTATGCCGGGCAAACACCATACCAATAAGCTAACGCCATTTTCAGCACATGAGTAAGTGTGTGTTCACGCAAAACGGCGTTGGCCGATGAGTGTGGTATTTTCCCGGCATAGTTCATATAAAATAAGCACATTTTTCTACTATCGTGGGCCGCTTTACTATTTTTTCCAAGATCATATTTTAGATCTTTTGCTACTCATCTTTTTCTTTCTTTTCCAAAGAGTTGGAGAACTTTGTTAATTTGCTGCTGATTGGCTGCTCCACTCTTAGGCTCTGGTAACCTCTCCACTCTGACACTACATTTGTCTGTTCCATCTAAGGCTAGGTTCACATTGCGTTTGTGGGTGTCCGCTAACGGACTCCGTTACATGGCACAATTGTCGCAATTAACGCTATGTAACAGATCTGTTAGCGCACCCATTGACTGCAATGTGCTAACGGATCGCTAACGCATCGCAAACGTATTCCATTTTTGGCATGCGTCTGCAATGTGCCCTTAGTTTTGGACGGACCTCGAACGCTGCTTGCAGCGTTCAGGGTCCGTTCCTCGCTAGCGCAGATCGGGCATCTGTGCTAGCGGGATTGCCAAACGCAATCCCTTTTTGGACATTGCGTTAGTGCAATCCGTAGCGTATCCGCTAAACAGATTGCACTAATGCAATGTGAACCTAGCCTTAGAAACAGTCTAACAGAATAAGTGACCCGTTGATCTAGTTAGACACATGATGGCAGAGATGCCCTATTAATTATTATGTGGTCCATCTGGATTCTGATTTTTGGAACAGAAGAAAAAATGTTGCTGCATGCTCAACTTTATTTTCCATTCTAAAAACAGAACACTTACGGTAACTGCATTGACACCATATTTGAAGTATTTCGTGGTGCCTGGCACAATTATCTGACAAATTCTGCATTGATTCTATTTTTCTCCTGGCCCTATTGTTTGATTTAGGGTATCTTGACACGTCAATGATTTTCTTAGGAAAGTCCATGGCAAATCTGGCAGCTCTGAGCAACAATTATCCCCATTGTCATCAGACAGATATATTCTACAGCAAGTGGAATATAGAAGATCTGCATCTTGGTTAATATTCCGTAGGTATGTTACTGTACACCTAACTTCTCAATCAGTCTTGGACATGTGAACAATTGCAACAGAGGGGAATATCTGCAAGGTATAGACTCTGTAACATTGTAGTGTGAGAACAATCTTTTATGGTTGCTACTAGAGTTGGTACGAATTGGTTTGCATGACCCGGTCCGTCAGCCATGTTAGTGATCTTTTGCCACTATATGGGAGCTGTGAAAACTGCCTTTTACTTGACAAAATCCGCTCTTTTGGTTACTTGGCCAGGCCAGCTACTCAAAAGAAGAGCTTCATATGCCATTAATTAAAAGGCGGTTTTCATGGCCCTCATCCAGCATTAAAAGATCACTGGACCGGGTCATGCAAATTGATTCACACCAACTCTAATTGCTACTTAATTGAACAATTCAGGGACATTACAAGGTCATCCTTGCTGACTTTTTGTTTGGCATGTGAGAATTAGTTGAACATTTTTAGATGTAGAGCCATTTTCAAGGTCACGCTTCCCCAAGACTACTCACGTGAAGATTTGCCAACACATGAGGGAGTTCAAGCAGCTTCCCGGAGATTCTGGGAGAGTTGACAAGTATTTACTAGCTTTGGGTGCTAGGGCTGAGAACGCTGAGAATTATCTTGACGTTATAATAAGAGTTGGTTTCGAACCGGTTAAAAAACCCTGCTGTGGCATGTGTCTTAATGCTTTTATGATTGAAGCTCCTTCGGCTAACCACAAGTGGTATGCACTTACAAAAATTCTAGGCAAAAGATCATAAAACATCTGAAGTACACCAGGTACTTTGGACCATCCAAGTCCTGAAACAACATTCATTTTTCTCCTGACATAAAGGGTTTAAAATACATTATTTTAGGTTCTTGTAACTCAAACTGGCTTATATGAGGTTCGTAGGTCCTCAAAATATCTGCACAGTATTTAAGTTTTATCTTTTGGCCTGAAGATAAAAGCCTCATTGTATTCTCTAGGGGAATATTGCGTAATAGCCGACATTTGATGAATAATATATGAGATCACATGTGTTGTGTGCAATAAAGGTCACTAATGGTGGGTAATGTGTATGTGAATTGGGCATTGGGATGGGGACCATGAGCTCTCGTGTGATACTTCAGTGTAACACCGTGCTATCGGATCGTTCCTTAATAAGTATGCATACCTTTGAGACGTATGTTTGGACAGGCGCTCAGATCTTATCTGCGGAATGTGAACGCATCGAGTCAGTGATAGAAGACACATGTCCTGAGATAGGTCGCCATGTCTGCTTTGATGATCAGGTGCATGGCATATGCCATTGGTGTGATGTAACCTACTATAAACAATACATCATTGTACCTCGGCACAGTCAGTCGCGGATAAAATTGTAAGTATCAAAGGAATAGTCGCCTCCTTATGGAGTGTGATTTTAATTAGTTCTTGTGTCTCTTTCGCACCATATTGGTTTTTGGAGTACAGTCAAACTGAGACATCCCGTTGAATTATTTATTTAGTAGCCCTCGAGGACATCTGCCTTACAAGCAACTAGCTCATCAATATTTCTTCAGCCTAAAAAACAAGCAAACAGTATAGTCATACACAGTGTACCATAGAGAGGTAAGATCCGGTGCTGAGATCACATCTTACCCAGCATATGCCATCTGTTTTGAACAGCTGACATGTGCCTCTAACAGGCGCAGGTGGAATCGCAATCCACCCGCAGCTGTTAAACGCCGCTGTCAGTCTCTGACAGCGGCATTTAACTCACGCTTCCAATAAGCGCACCAGAAATCCCACCCATTGGTGACCCCTTCACGTGATCGCGAGTCAATAATGGGTTGGCATGACAAACAGAGGTCTCCAGCAGACCTTTATGGTTGTAATAGCCAGATTGCTATAGCAAGTGAGCATTTCTGCTACATACAGGCGATCTGATCATTACCTGTATGTAGCAGAGCCGATCAGACAACTGCAGCTTCTAGTCTCCCATGGATACTATTGAAACATGCAAAAAGTAAAAAAAAAAGTTTTTAAAAATATTTAAAAAATAAAAGTTCAAATCACCCCCCTTCGCCTCATTCAAAATAAAACAATTTAAAAAAAATGAAATATACACCTATTTTGTATCATCGCGTTCAGAATCACCCGATCTATCAAGATTAAAAAAAACTAACCCGATCGCTAAATGGCATAACGAGAAAAAACCTCAAATATGTTTTTTGGTTACCGCTACATTGCAATAAAATGCAATAACGGGCGATCAAAAGATCATTTTTACACCAAAATGGTATCAGTAAAAACGACAGCTCGGACCACAGAAAAATAAACCCTCACCCAACTGAAGATCATGAAAATGGAGACGCTACAGGTCTAGGAAAATAGCACAATTTTTTTTTACCAAAGTTATTTTTTTTTCACCACTTAAAAAAGAACCTAGACATGTTTGGTGTCTCATAATGCCAGGTCAGTTGTAGCATTCAGTGAAAATGATAAAAAAAAATACCCCCAAAACAGCTGTGGAATTGCAGTTTTTTGCAATTTCACCTCAGTTGGATTTTTTTTTTATGTTTTCCAGTACACAACATGTTAAAACCAATGGTGTTGTTCAAAAGTACAACTCGTCCAGCAAAAAACAAGCCCTCACCTGGCCATTTTAACCAAAAATAAAAAAGTTATGGCACTGAGAAGGGGAGTAAAAAACGAAAACGCAATAGCGAAAATACCTCCGATCATGAAGGGGTTAATGGGTTGAGGAAGCTAAGAAATGTTGTTTCATATTAGAAAAACAGATGCAACAAGCATTGTAAAGACTAACATTCTGTATGAACCAAAAGTGGGTGCCGTCCAGCACATTGAAAAAAATACCAACCGTATTCCACATTTGAGGCAAAAAAGATGCGTTAATCCAGCCTTACGCTTGAATATATCTAGGGGATATCTTCAGGCAGACTCAGCCCACCTGTGTGGTGCACATTCAATGGCCGATCATGTAATATATGAATAGATTAGGATCCATTTACAGCAACACTTGCATTGGCAGACAGGAAAGAATCCCTGCAGTAGGAGGGAACTCAACTCTGATGTCCATATGCTTTAGTAGGGCGAATGAAAGAGGGTTATCTCAGCAGATGTGAGGAGAACACTAGTTAGTAATGGCTCATTCAGACGTCCGAATTTTCCACATACGACAAAAACAAACTGATTCTGTTCATACTGTGATCAGAGTTTGATCAGAGTGTGGTCTGAGCGTTATTCGATGTTCTCATACATGGAGAAATTTACAAGAATAATTTTCTCCACTTCCTCCTTTCTAACAATCAGTGAAAATTGGATGTTATCCGAGTGCGGTGCAATTTTTTCACAGACCCATTGACTTGTATAGCTTATTTTGATCTGACTCTCGGATCAAAATTGGACATATCTTTGCGATTTTGATGAAAACTCATGGACCTGTGAATGGCCCCAAAGAGTATCACAGGTACGAGTCCTATCCGTGAAAATCACAACTAGCACTGGTATGTGAAAATCGGACGTCTGAATGAAGCCTATCGCTGGCCATACACGTTAGATGGCTATGGGCCAAATGATCAGCTTGGCAGCAGCTAATCTGTAGAGAGAACAAAAGGATCAACCACTGAAATTCACACTGCGCGATCCTTATCTCATCCGACATCATCTGTCGGGGAAGAGTTGGTAGGACGCCATATGCACATTGGATGGTAGGTTGATTGACTGTAATCAAATGTGTGGGAGCCTTAAAACTGTCCAAAATTATTTCTTGGAAACTTTGGTAGGTTTTATATTTTCCAGGATTCTCTCTTAGACCCCTCAGTTCCACATCTTTATTAGTTCCGACACAGAAAAGACTAATTCTGAAGTGCACCATTTACCTGTCTACATAGTTTCAATAGCTAAACAAGCCCCTTTCTCTAGTGCGACTGACCCAGAGACAGACAATCGGCCTGGTAAAGCCATTAATTAAGCCACTCAGTCTACGTCCTTCATTGCAGGCCGATAAGGAGGACCAGGAAAACTCAATTCTAATGTTTGAACCAATGTATAAGTGGGATTGCTCTGACCAGGACAGTGGTGCAGAACTTATGGCAGATTTAAACAATTTAGTAAATGTAACTATGAAACATTTCATACATACCGGAAGATATTTTTATTGCACTGAATAGCTCCTTTGAGTTTCTTCACTTGGGATAACCAGCGGCCCAATCCCAAACATCTGGAATATGGCTTTTACCACAGATTTGTGGAAACCCTTTTTCACACCCAATTTTGATATATATATATATATATATATATATATATATATATATATATATATATATATATATATATATATATATTAGTTGAGTAAGCCAAGGAACTGCCTTGAATATGACAGTGTTGTCTCAGGTGATATCAGTATATAGGAACCTTCAATATCTGTGTTGCCTTCATTTTCTAGGCAGGAAAGATCATGTGTGTGCAGATTAAGGGGGCAGAGAAAGATCACATCTAATTAACATTAGGGCTCATTCACACGTCAGTATTTCTCCGTCAGTATTTCATCAGTATTTGGATGCCAAAACCAGGAATGTCTTTAATCTTTCAATTGTAGTTTTTCTCTGTAAGTTCCACTCCTGGCTTTGACACTGTTGCAAAATACTGACCTGTGAATGAGGCCTTAATAGGATTTTCTTGTGTAATTTGAATAAAAAAGTGCGGTTGAAGGGTCGCAATGTACTAATTCCTAAACATTTTCTAGATTTGTGCTTACTGTCAATGAAAGAGAGCATTCTTGGGTACACCAACATGGACCTAGTAGTGCCCAGTCCAGACAATCTTCTGTGAACTAAAGAGCCAGGACTGGAATTGATACGTACTACCTACATTGGATCTAAAGTATTTAATAGATAGACAGGTCAGGATAGAGATTTGAGTGGCTTCTTATATATTCAACTCATAAAGGATGTCCAAGCTTGATACTTTCATTCTCTACAGTATTGCTGTTGACAGTGGAGTACGCCACTCTGCTTCATTCTCGACCTACTGTCCAATCAGACATTAAGATCTAATCTCCATAGGATGGGGATGACTTACTAATCACTTGAGTCCGACCCCTCGGACCCTCACTGACCCTCACTCTACAAAGCTCTGTATGACTAAGGCAGAGGTCAAGCACGCGCACCTCCACTCAGTTTGTATGGGTGTGCCAGAAATAGACAAGAACTGCACTATCATATTCCACAGCACTTTACAGACATCATCACTGTCCCCATTGGGGCTCACAATCTAAATTCCCTATCAGAAAGTCTTTGGAGTGTTGGAGGAAACAGGAGAGCGAGGAGAAAACTCACGCAAACATGGGGAGAACATACAAACTCCTTGCAGATGTTGTACTTGGTGGGATTTGAACCCAGGACCCCAGTGCTTCAAAACAACAGTGCTAACTACTGAGCCACCGTGCTGCCCGTACAGTGCTCAACTATCAGTCAATCACGCAGAGAATGAATTGGTAAAAAAGATCAAGCTAAACCATCCTCTGTGAGCTAAATACATAAGAAGCAGCACTAATCTCTGCCCTGTCCTGATTTATATTCTGTGTATTCCATGTAGTAGTAAGTGCTATCTCCAGTACCGGCTTTTTAGCTCACAGAGGATTATTTAGCCTGGACATAGCTACTGTATGTTGGTGTAATCAAGAAAGCTATCATTCACTAAGAGGAAGCAGATCCCTTGAAGTTGGTTAATTCTGTGCATCAGTGCAGGTTCCAATGGATGGGCCGCCAGCTATCAGTAAATTATCCCATATCCTATATCGGAATGAGCGGAGGTCGAGCATGAGCAACTCTGCTTTTCTCACCTTTTCCATGTAGCAGTGATGGAATCTGCTGAGAATCTGAATTACACAGTGTAATCTTCCTGCAGACTTTGCTGCAAATTCATCAAGGTTTATGGTGAAATACATAATGGATTTTTTCTGATATACAGCTCTGGCATAAATTAAGAGACCACTGCACAGTTTTATAAAAATCAGCTTCTCTACATGTCTGACAGCCATTCCATTCCACCGTCAGTTGAATTCCAACCAGAGTACACCTCATTCTACTTAATGTACTTATGATTAGGTGATCACGTGAACCAAATCTTATTTAACGAAGGAAAGTATAAAAAACACTGCTGTGGCGTTCACAATCCACTCGCAATAGGACAAGCTGGATGGCAAAACAAGTGCTAGTAATATCCCAAAAGTAATAGGAATGAAAATATAACTTCTAACCATGCCAAAGGTGAAGAAAAGTCTTGAGTAGTGTTGAGCCATCTCCCTAGTATTCGGGTTCGGTTTGGTTCGTCGAAAAGGGACGTGTTCGACGAATGTTTGTCGAATGTTCGAACACCGTCGTACCCCATTGAAACCAATGGCAGGCAAACACATACAAACACATAGAAAACACCTTAAAAGGTGTCCAAAAGCTGACAAACTGCTCAGAAGACACAACAAACACATGGAAAAGTCACAACTACATATAGTCATGCGAAAAGAAAAGAGGTGGAGGAGTAAAAGGAGGAGGAGACACAGATATAGGCATGTCATGCCCTTCTAAAATCAAGAAAGGCTGGAGTAAAAATCTAAAATCACTCTACCAACACCCAGACGTCTTGACAAAAAAAATTAAAAAAGAAATATCTTTCGGTAGAATGGTGGCGGGTCCATTCAGAACACTTTCCTTAGAAGACGTAGTGGTACCCCTGTTGGGAGTTGTGCCAAAAAATGAACCCAATACACTCTCAGACTAATCCACCATTTGTCATATCCAAGGGGCAGGTCAGTAAATGACAACATCGACGCGGAACCAAGTACAGTACTATGTACTGTACCTCCTTTGATGAGGCAATCAGGCGGGTCAAGTAGTTGGTAAGGGGCACCCTAATGGCCAAAACAGACATTGAGGGGGCGTTCCGGTTTCTACCTGTGCCTCCGAATAGTGTCCTCCCATTGGGCTGCTTCTGTGAAGGAGCATACTACATAGATCGCTGTTTGCCCATGGGGTGCTCCATATCCTGCTCACTATTTGAGGCATTTAGTTGCTTCCTCGAATGGGTCATCATGGACGTTTGTAAGGCGGCACATATTATCCATTACCTCAATGACTTCTTATGCCTGGGCCCAAAAGATTTGCCAGTGTGAAAACACGCGGTAGTCCACCTGTGAGAAGGAGAGAGGTGGATGGAGAGTGGACACCTGTTGTGAATTCTGCTCTTGGGCTCCCTCTGGTGGTTGTAAGTGGCACTTTTGTGAGTTCTGCTCTTGGGCTCCCTCTTGTGGTTTCTAGTGGTATGGCTGCTCCTTGGAGTTAGCTGTCATCAGCTGCCTCCACTTATCTTCTCTTCTGCTCGGCTATTTAGGCCTGGCTCTGTCTTCAGCCAGTGCCACTTGTAAATGGTTTCTGGTTGGATTCACATCTCTTTGGAGTTCCCTGTTATCCTGACCAGTTCAGCTAAGCTAAGTTTTTGCTTGCTCTTTTCTGTCCATAGATTGTGGACTTATCCATTCTGTGTTTTCTATGTTTGTCCAGCTTATCAGTGTGAATTTATTCTGTCTTGCTGGAAGCTCTGGGAGGCAGATTTGCCCTCCACACCTTTAGTCAGGTGTGGAGTTTTTTTTTGTAAACTCTGCGTGGATTTTTGTAGTGTTTTATACTGACCACACAGTATTCCATCCTGTCCTATCTATTTAGCTAGACTGGCCTCCTGTGCTCATCCTGGTTTCATTCTGTGTATGTCTTTTCCCTCTCCACTCACAGTCATTATTTGTGGGGGGCTAATCTATCCTTTGGGGATTTTCTCTGAGGCAAGATAGTTTTCCTGCTTCTTTCTTTAGGGGTAGTTGGCTCTTAGGCTGTGACGAGATGCCTAGGGAGAGTTAGGAGCATTCCACGGCTACTTCTAGTGTTGTGTTGAGCTTAGGGACTGCGGTCAGTACAGTTACCACGTCCTTCAGAGCTCGTTCCGTGTTGCTCCTAGACCACCGTATCATAACAGACACCCCAGAACCGAGGGGTTAGATTGAGAAAGGAAGAAGGCGGTGTAGCTTGCTTCATGGGTGGGATACTCTGCTGAGTAGCAGAAATTGCTACTAGGCCCAAAAGGATTTCCTGGGCTAGATGCCGTTACAAAATAGTAGTTGGGTAAACAGGCGGTGTAGCTTGCTTCATGGGTGGGGTACTCTGCTGAGTAGCACAAAATGCTGTTAGGTACAAAACAATTTCCTGGGCTAGATGCAGTTAAAAATTAGTAATTAGATCAACAGGCAGTGTAGCTTGCTTCACGGGTGAAGTACCTTGCTGAGTAGCACCAAATTCTACTAGGCCCAAAAGGATTTCCTGGGCTAGATGCAGTCACAAAATAGTAGTTGGGTAAACAGGCGGTGTAGCTTGCTTCATGGGTGGGGTACGCTGCTGAGCAGCACCAGATTCTACTAGGCCCAAAAGGATTTCCTGGGCTAGATGCAGTTACAAAATAGTAGTTAGGTAAACAGGCGGTGTAGCTTGCTTCATGGGTGGGGTACGCTGCTGAGTAGCACCAGATTCTTCTAGGCCCAAAAGGATTTCCTGGGCTAGATGCCGTTACAAAATAGTAGTTGGGTAAACAGGTGGTGTAGCTTGCTTCATGGGTGGGGTACGCTGCTGAGTAGCACCAAATTCTACTAGGCCCAAAAGGATTTCCTGGGCTAGATGCCGTTAAAAAATAGTACTTAGGTAAACAGGCGGTGTAGCTTGCTTCATGGGTGGGGTACTCTGCTGAGTAGCACCAAATTCTATTAGGCCCAAAAGGATTTCCTGGGCCAGATGCCGTTAAAAATAGTACTTGGGTAAACAGGCGGTGGGTGGCTGGGCTACTCTGCTGACTAGCAGACACTGAAGCTTTGGAGCAGACCTCTACATCCCAGGCCATAGTATGAGTAAACAACTCTGCAGACGACCCCACCCACCTGGAATTGACGATGGCAACATCATGTAAAACTCAGCAAGGGCACTAAAGAGTCTCCATTTTTTCCAAAAATTCGGCCACAGACACCACTTAAATGGCATCAATTTCGCCAGAGTTTTTTAAAACGGCTGGTGAGGTGATTTTCAAAAATCATCAAGCTTTTAGTCTCCCCAAGATGACACAGGGGTAGAAAGGTCCTTGCGGATCCAGGATTTGTTCATCTTGATGAACGTTAGTCTGTCTACATTGTCACTGAACAGCCGCGTGCGCTTATCTGTCATCACACCACCAGCAGCGCTGAACACACGTTCAGAGAGAACGCTGGCTGCGGGGCACAACAAGATCTCCAAGGTGTGAGTGGCGAGCTTAGGCCATTTTTCAAGATTGGAAGCCCAAAATGAGCAAGGGTCCATAGTCATGGCATCGATGTTAACTTGGAGATACTCTTGTACCATCCTCTCTAGGGTTGGCTGTGCGTGAGGCTTGTCTCCTGTGGCCTTGCAAAGGATGGTCTAAAAAAATCTTGAAACGATTGGAAAAATTGCTGTTACCACCAGATACAATGTTATGTTACGGATTGAGTGATGACTCGATAGTCCCACGGTTGGCAAGTTAGAACTCAGAGACTGACTACGTGCACCACTGGTGTTTTGGGGAAAAGCAGATGTTAGATTCTGTAACAGTGTCTGCTGATACTCCTGCATGCGTGAATCCCTTTCTATGGCAGGAATTTTCGCCAAATTTACTTTTGTACCTGGGATCTAAGAGTGTGGCAACCCAGTAGTCGGCATTACTTCGGATTCTGACAATCCGAGGGTCATGTTGCAGGTAGTGCAGCAAGAAGGCACTTATGTGTCTTGCGCATCCAGGAGGACCAAGTCCTTGTTGTCTTGGTGGTGGCGAGGTGAGAATCATGCTTCCTTCCTCTGCCCTCTCCCCCCAACCTCGCACAACAGAAATTTGATCAAGGTCTCCCTCATCTGATGAGTCTTCCATGCCCAGCGCCAGTTCGTCCTCCACTTCTTCTTCGCCTCCTGCACCTTCCTCATCAGTTTGGCTGCTACCATGCGCCCTCGATAATCCCTCTCCCCCAGCCTCCAATGCCAGCCACCTTGGTGCTGCCAACCTTCTTGACCTTGGAGATATTATCCCTTCTGCATATGACTCCTCCTGTTCCTCCTTTTCCTCCTTTTGTTCCACCACCTGACTCCGAACACTGTGTAAGGTGTGCTCCAGCATGTAAATCACCGGAATAGTCATGCTGATAATTGCATCGTCAGCACTAAACATCTTCGTTGCTATTTCAAAACTGTGCAGAAGGGTGCATAGGTCCCTCATCTGAGACCACTCCTGCAGCGTGATTTGCCCCACCTCTTGATCTCGGCCCAGGCTGTACGTCCTAACGTATTGCACCAGAGCTCATCGTTGCTGCCACAGTCGCTGCAACATGTGCAGAGTTGAATTCCACCGTGTGGGCACATCGCATTTCAGCCGGTGAACTGGCAGGCCCAACGACTTCTGTAGAGATGTAAGTCGATGAGCTGCGGGATGCGAACGGTGGAAGTGAGCACACAGCGACCGTGCCCTCTGCAGAAGCCCTTCTAGTCCGGGATAGTGGGATAAAAATTGCTGGGCAACCAGGTTCAAAACATGAGCCATACAAGGCACGTGTGTGACATTGCCCCGGCGAAGGGCCGCACCCAGGTTTGCAGCATTGTTGCACACAGCCTACCCTGGCTGCAGGTTGAGTGGAGACAACCATTGATGGAACTCGGTCTCCAGAGCTGACCACAACTCCTCAGCTGTGTGACTCACATTTCCCAGACATTTCAATGTAAACATTGACTGATGCCGTTGAGCCCTGGTGACAGCATAGTGAGGAGGTGTGCAGGATTCCTTCTATGTAGTTACAACGCGGGTGGCATTACCAGACAGGCTTTGGGTGCAGGTGGAGGACCGAGAGGAGGTTGAGGAGGCAGAAGCAGTGGAGGAACTTCTAGATACAGAGGATCGATGAGCAACTCGTGGGGACGGCAAGTCTTGGACATCAGCCCCTTCTCCTGATGTCACCGTAGTTACCCAGTGCCCAGTCACTGACATGTAACGCCCCTGTCCATGTCTACTCGTCCAAGTGTCTGTGGTGAAATGCACCCTGTCACACACAGAGTTTCTCAAGGAAGTGGTGATGTTGTGTGCGACATGCTGGTGTAGCGCAGGCACAGCTTTCTTTGAGAAGTAGTGGCGACTGGGCATCTGGTACTGGGGCACTGCGACGGACATAAGGTCTCAAAAATCCTGTGTCCACCAGGCGGAAAGGCAGCATTTCTGTAGCCAACAACTTGCAAATGGGGAAAATCAACCTCTTAGCTTTGTCATGGCTAGGAGGAAATGGTCTTTTACTTGTCCACATCTGAGGGACTGAGGGCTGGCTGCCGTGCTTAGACGGAGTTGAGTAGGGTATCCCCGGCAAACTGCTGGTCTGTGAGGAAGGTGCAGGCGGAGATGTTATGCTGCCTTGATCAAATTGTGTCGATGTAGGAGAGCGTTCAGCAGCAGCAGGTGTTTCCACTTGCAAATGTCCTGACACCTGTCAATCACACTGGCTGTTGCGGGTAAAAAGGTGTAAGTTCTGCGTCCAAAACCATGTGCGACTGCTGTCCCCACAGTCAAAGAGGATGAAGAGGACGTGGATGCACTTGATGGGGCAAATGGTGGTTGAGCCGGCCCTCTAGGCCGCATTGTAGCACAGTGAGCTTCCCACTGCAACTTATGCCTCATATCCATGTGACGGTTCATGCATGAAGTACTCAAGCTAGTCAATTTTTGTCCTCTACTGAGATTTTGTTGACAAATCTTACAGACAACATGAGTTGGGTCATCCTTTGCAATGTCAAAAAATGCCCAGGCTATGCAAGGCTTAGAGCCCGTGCGATCTGAAGAGCCACCATGACTTCTGGTCTGAGGCACAGTTGGGGTTGAGGATGCAGTTGTTGCCGTGCTTCCAGTACTCCGTCTCTGTCCAGGAAGGCGCAACGTAACCTCGTCGTCAGACTTGTCACTAGCATCCTACTCCACCTCCTCTGCTGACCTCATGGACTGGCGGACTGGGGGTTGACAGTAAGTGGGGTCTACAACCTCGTCATCATCATCCTGTGTGTTCTCACACCCATCGTCCTCAGAGCCAACCTCTTCCTGCCCCAACCGAAAAGTCAAGCTTTCGTTCCAATCAGGTATCTCAGTCTCATCATCATCTTCCTCATTGTGTCCACCAACAGGAGTTAGTTTGGGAACAAGGGTCTACATTATGCTCAGAACCTTCTTCATCTGGACCTTGATCCGTCTCACAAAGATTCTGGGCATCAGTGCAGATCATTTCCTCGTCTGGATTCACAGAAGCTCTGGAGCAGACCTCTGATTCCCAGGCTATAGTATGCGTAAACGGCTCTACAGACTCAACCGTGTGTGTTACCCCATGCTCAGGCGGGCAGCTGGAGACTTGGGAGCTGTGAGGAAGCAAGTGCGATTGGGGTGACAACTCTGAGGACTGGAGTAGTTGTGATGAAGTTGACATGGAGGAGAGCCCACTTGAACGAGCACTTGATATCCGTTCAAGCACCTGCTGTTTTTGTGCCTCATCTGGAATTTTTGGCGATGCTTGTAGCAATGGTCGTAAGAAAGGAATCATATCAGATTGTCCACGAAAAGAAGTAGACATCTTACTTTGGCTGGAAGATGGTCTTTCTTCTGCAGATGTTACTGTTGCTTTACCACCTACCCCACGGACACAACCTTTTTTCCCTTTCCAACACGCCTATTCCCCTTTCCACCAGCAGCAGGCCTTTTGGCACTCATTTTAGTGCTTAACTAACTGTATCTGTAGTTGTTGGCACAACAACCGATGGATGAAAACTGAGCAGAACTGAGTGGCCAAACTGTGGTACAAGGCCCAAAACTATTAACTGGGTTAGATGCTGTAAAAATTGAGATACACAGGCGGTTTAGTTAGTTTCACAGGCGGGCTAGTCTGCTGACGTGCAGACACTGTTCCTAGGCCCAACACTATTAACTGGATTAGATGCAGGAAAAATTTAGATACACAGGCGGTATAGTTGGTTTCACAGGCGGGCTACTCTGCTGACGCGTGGACACTGCTCCTCGGCCCAAAACTATTAAGTGGATTAGATGCAGTAAAAATTGAGATACACAGGCGGTGTAGCTAGCTTCACAGGCGGGCTACTCAGCTGACTATCAGACAATGCTACTAGCCCAAAAGGATTGGCTGAGCTAGAGTACACCAAATGCTGTGGCAAACACTTGCAAGCACTGGCACAGACCTGCCTGGCCAACAGTGCTATGAACTGCTGTAACCTACCCTGAAAAGGGCTGATATTGCAACTAGTCCCGACTCCTCCCGACTCCCTAAACCTATCTCTCTGAAAATTTGCTCCAAAAAAACACTTAGACTGTATAGCGCCCACAGCAGCAGCGGTGCCGTCTAACACTAAGCTGCAGCAGTGAGGAAATGGTGGCGACGGGGCAAATGACTGGTTCCTATAGGGCAAGGACATGTGACATACACAGCCAATGACACATGCCCTTGCTTGTGTGCATCACATGCACATTGCTGTGTGTGTGTGCACTGCTGATAGGCTGAGAGACTGCACCGCCCCACTGTAAATACGGGGAAAAAAAAAATGGAGATCAGCGTTATTTCAGCACAGATCTATCCCTCGCTCCCCCCTCCCCCCGCCCACTATACACTGAAACAGTCTATTAACAATGATAAACAGTTTTAATGTGCATATCAAGTTAGGGTTTTGGTGAACGAACAGTTATCGAACAGAAACTCGAATAGCCGAATTTTAAGCAAATTGTTCGAGTTCGTCGAACGACTTGAACACTGCCCAAAACAGCTCGAATTTGAAATTGGCTTACAGTTCGACTCGACCCGCTCATCTCTAGCCTTGAGTGAGGAGAAGGAGGGCTTAATTCTGGCTTTACTAGCAGAGGGACACAGTGAGCGTCATGTTGGCTCCATTCTTAAAATTTCTAAGACGGCAATCCATTACAAGGTCAAGCAGCAGATATTGGGGACAACAAAGCTACAGACCGGTAGAGGGCAAAAACGACTCTCCACTGACGGGGATGACCATCATCTTATTCGAATGTCACTCTGCAACTGCAGGATGACATCAAGTGACCTACAAAAGGAATGGCAAATGGCAGTTTGGGTGAAGTGCACGGCAAGAATAGTTTGTAACAGGCTCCTAGAAGCAGGGCTCAAGTCATGTAAAGCTAGAAAAAAGCCTTTCTTCAATGAGAAGAAAAGAAGAGCCAGGCTGAAGTTTGCCGTAGATCATAAGGATTCGACCATAGAGGACTGGAGTAAGGTAATCTTCTCTGATGAGTCTAATTTTCAGCTTTGCCCAACACCTGGTCATCTAATGGTTAGACAGAGACCTGGAGAGGTGTTCAAGCCAGTGTCTTTTACCCACTGTGAAATTTGGAGGAGGATCGGTGATGACCTGGGGACACTTCAGCAAGGCTGGAATTGGGCAGGTTGTTCTTTGCGAAGGACGTATGAATCAAGCCGCATACAAGGTTATCCAGGAAAAACAGTTGATTCTTTCTGCTCAGGCAATGTTCCCCAATTCCGAGGACTGGTTTGTCCAGCAGGACAAAGCGCCATGCCACACAGCTAAGTCAGTCAAAGTGTGGATGAAGGATCACCACATCAAATCCCTGTCTTGGCCAGCCCAATCTCCAGACCTGAACCCCATTGAAAACCTCTGGAATGTAATCAAGAGGAAAATGGATAGTCACAAGCCATCAAACAAAGAAGAACTGCTTAAATTTTTGTACCAGGAATGGCATAAGGTCACCCAAAAGCAGTGTGAAAGACTGGTGGAAAGCAAGCCAAGACGCATGAAAGCTGTGATTAAAAATCAAAGTTATTCCACAATATATTGATTTCTGAACTCTTCCTGAGTTATAACATTAGTGTTGTTGTTTCTAAATGATCATGAACTTGTTTTCTTTGCTTTATTTGAGGTCTGAAAGCACTGGGTTTTTTTTTTTTTTTTTTCATTTTGACCATTTATTTTTTTCTTTGTCAGAAAAAAAAATTACAAAATGTATTGCTTGGAAATTCAGAGACATGTTGTCAGAAGTTTATAGAATAAAAGAACAATTTACACTTTACTCAAAAAAAATCTACCTATAAAGCGAAAAATCAGACAAACTGAACATTTTGCAGTGGTCTCTTAATTTTTGCCAGCGCTGTATATGTTTCCAGTGGACTTATCCTTCCATTACCTCAATGAAATGTGCACTGAAAACGCGGTAGTCTGAGATTACGGTATGTAAGACCACTTAGAGGAAATAGCAGGCTGAAAGATTACTGGACCCCATGCATTGACAGGGAAAGTGAGACCACCTCTGGAACTGCAACCAAACTCCGGAGCAAAGATAAATGGACGTACACTGCCTCCTGAATCGAATGGAAGTGGGCACACGTCTAGTCTGTAATGTTAACGCTATATGGTCAATTTCTCCCCGTAGACAGGACTGGTGAGCTTAATTCTCTATTTTATATACTTGGGCGGGTTCTTCTAGCTAGTCTTGACCCTTTCATGTCACTGGCTGTTCATGTGTTACCTGCCTGCGGGGTACAGAGCTGCTTTCCTTTCACTCCTATTTCAAACACTTTTATGACAATTATTCTGTATTTCGAGACCTGTCTGGGAGGTTTTCTTAAAGAATGAAGCGATGAAAGGCAAGCAGAATGGCTTTTGAAGTCTTCCAGTGTGAGCTAATGGTGTCTGCATGGCAGGGAGCTGTAGACTGCTGGATGAGGTCATGGAAATCAATTTGAAATGCAATTTGTGATATAATAGGAAAGCCGAGGGCTGAGTTATGGGTCATATTTATGGATCTCAGGAGCTGCTAATTATTGGTGGTTCTATAATTCCTCAGCGCTTTTTGTAATGAAATGAAGGTCTAAGCGTTCGATCTATAAATATGAGGGACAGGCGAGTAGAGAGCTGCCACTCTGGGAAGTGCATGAGTGGGAATTCCCAGATGATGGCTTTCAATTTAGTGGCCTATAATTTAGTGTCAAACTGCGGAGAAGAGTTCAAGTCTTCAAAATGGCACTTGGATTTAGAAGAATAGTCAGATATTAAAGTAATCGTTGAAGAGGTCACTTGGCGCATTAGCTGTTAGCGCCGAGTTCTCATAGGATGACTTTCCGTATGGTCCCATATTGATGGTTATCCATATGCCTTGCAGAGTACATGGCTCTGTTATTTGAATATGCAGTTTTTGTCTGTGTTCCTTAAATAAATTAATGGTCACATTTTGATTGTACCCAATTATATTGGCTCTACAGGCACTCACTTGGTTGTCTCACCGTCTCTCATGTTCTTGAATGAAAAATCAGGCTGGGGCAGCCATTTCTTTTCCTAGGCACAAGCATTGGGATCAGACCTGGTCCCAATGGCAAGACACTTGACTATGACACTTTTGGGTATGGCGTCCATCTGAACTGATAATTTGATAACCACAGATTCAGTCAATCTCTATGTTTTGTTTTCCTCTGTATCAGTTTATAGACATTGCACAAAGGAATCACATAAATTACCACCAAGTTTTACTGTAATCCATCTCTCCAACTCCGACCATCGTATGTGGTCGTCACTCTATTGAAATTATGGGAGATTTTTGAAACATATACTCTGTGTCAGTGCTGAGTGGAACTTTGTTCAATCCGGAAAGACCTACACGTTCGTGGTTCAACCTAAAGCTATTTTCTCAAATGTTTCAATTTTTTTAAATCAAAATACACACTAGCAAAATAATCTGCTCTGATTATTGCATTTTTGCAGTGTTTTTATTCTTTTTCCTTTCTTTCATGCTTTCTGGAGCACATTTGATCCAGATTTAGTTCTGAGATTCTGTAGTTGAAAATGCAATTGAATTTTTTTTACATGCATTTCTTTCACGCTCCCTGTAGAAGCCTTCACACTATCAGTATTTGGTTAGTATTTTAACTCAGTATTTGTATGCCAAAACCAGAGTGGGTGAAAAATTCAGAAGTGGCAATGTGTTTCTATTACTCTTTTCGTCTGATTGTTCCACTCCTGGTTTTGACTTACAAATACTGAGTTAAAATACTGACCAAATCCTGAACAAGTGAACTTGGCTTCAGGGGATGAAAAAGGACGGAAAAAAAAACACACAATGATTTGCAGTTTTCATGAAATCACACCCACTATACTCGAATAGTTAAACACAGCAGATTTGCTGTACCAAAAAAATGCAGAAGAAAAACGTAGTCCTTACGCTAAGTGTGAACTTGGCCTAAAGGTACCGTCACACTCAGCAACTTTGCAAAGAGAACAACAACAATCCGTGACGTTGCAGCGTCCTGGATAGCGATCTCGTTGTGTTTGACACGCAGCAGCGATCTGGATCCCACTGTGACATCGCTGGTCGGAGCTAGAAGTCCAGAACTTTATTTCGTCGCTAGGTCGGCGTGTATCGTCATGTTTGACATCAAAAGCAACGACGCCAGCAACGTTTTACATGGAGCTAACAACCAGCGAGAACGAGAAGTGAGTCGCCGTTACGTCACTGGATCGCTCCTGCATCGTTCTGGAGTTGCTGTGTTTGACGTCTCTACAGCGAACCTAAACAGCGACGCTCCAGCAATCTAGTTTAGGTCGGCACGTTGTCTATATTGCTGCAGCGTGACGGTACCTTGTCTTCACAATCTATAACAAGTATTGACTATGCTAAAGGGGCAAGGTAGCCCCTGAAACAAAGGTAATCACTTGGCATCTAAGCACTCACTACTGCTCACTACATATACACTGATTCAATAGCTGCATACACTTTTTGAGTCGCTGAGATTTCATTACAAGACTTCTAAATTTAATATCACTTTTTGTTTTTCCACTCTCTACTTTTGCTGTACTTTGCCTTGTATCTGAGCATTCTCCCTGCACTGATGTAGATCTGAGAGCGGGAGGACATTCCATCTGTGCGAAACACGTTGCTGCTCGTTCAAACACAAATGGCTGGATAAAAAGAGCATTACACAGATTTCTCAGGGCTGTCAGCTCAGAAGATATCACATTCATTTGCATTCAAATCAGTCTTCCACATAACATTCTTAACACTTCAACTCCCAGAAAAAAAATAACACCCAGTGAATGAACTTCTCATATAAACTACTGCATCTATTAGGCTACGTTCACATGTTCATCATTTGGTCAGTATTTTACCTCAGGATTTGTAAGCCAAAACCAGGAGTGGGTGATAAATACAGAAGTGGTGACGTCTTGCTATTATACTTTTCCTCTGATTGTTCCACTTCTGGTTTTGGCCTAGAAATACTGAGGTAAAATGCTGACCAAATACTGAACGTGTGAACGTGGCGTTACTTTGACTTTTGACATGAGCCTCTATATCACACTTGAGCAATGTATGACCACTTTCTCTGTGACCTGTGGCAAGGAGAGACAGATGCAACATCTCCACAGCATTGTCTCCTAATGCCCAAAATGTCTGTGGAGGTCTGAATGTGACACAGAAGAACTGTGTGTCAGGCTTGACAGCTTAAAAGTCTCCTCACCTTGGCTTGGCATGTCTTGACATGTCACTCTGGACATGGAGAAACATTACCCCTAGGATGCTGTCAGACACCTCTTACCCAGCCAATCCCGACCTAACACTTTGCACTGATGAGGGGCAGTAACCTGAAACAGTGTCTGCAAATTGAGATTCTTGTTTTGTCTTTCATCCCAAGTCATGTGACAAGGCTCGTTAGTGGGTCGATATTGACTTTTAGGATTGCTACTTCCTGTAGGTGGCACTAGATTTCTAGTCCTCTTCCTTCTCGAAGAGACAATTTGCAGAAGAACTGGTGACACTTACCCGGACATCCGCCTGTGTGTCACAGGAAACTGAGGCATAAAAGTAATTTTCCAGTGGCAAGAAAGGAAGATATATTGTCCTCCTTTATATTTCTTTTTTTATATCTGGTTGTTTAGTTTGTTCAATACGATTGTGAATAATTTAGAAACTTGAGAGTTTTGTGATGTGACTTGTTAAAATAATGACTTAAGTCAGGGTTTAAAGGTCTTGTCCAGTGCTATTATATTTTTTTTTACTATCGGCCTAAAAACTAACTGGAAGGTAGTTGCTAACAGAGATAACTACCTGCTTTTTCTACCCAGCGTCGACACCGAGTGGACACTGCCAGCGAATAAACTGATCAACGTCAACAAAGCGGCTCCTCCTCTTCTGCTGTCGACCTGGTGTGACTTTTGACCTCATGCTGATTGACACCTGGCTCCCCTCAGTTAAGCTGCGGGGAACCGGCTGTCAGGTAGAAGTTAGCAGTCACACACCGTCAATAGAATAGAGCGAAAGAGAAGCCACTGCTCTGTCGACATGAAGTCAGCGGAAGCCACTGAATCGCCAGCAGGAGAAGTCTATGACCGCTCTACACCGGCAGAGATTGGAAACGGTCAATTTTGCTCTCGTTGTGATCTAATTGGCGACAAAAGCCTATAGCAATCCACTGTAGCCCAAAGGGATATTTTTTTCTAAAAGATCCCATTTTTGGCATCCCTTAATTTGCTGTTAGACTCCACATCAGTCTAGGAGCCTTTATCTACTTCGATGTTGAAGGGCAGTAGTGGATACCACTGAAGATCTCTACCATCAGGGCTCTACAACTGTTGCCCACACCCACAAAAAATTGTGTGCAATATTTATTTGCCAGTAAATCAACCATGTCAGCATAACTTATCTTGGGATGTAAATCACAGGAGAATGCAGTTCTTGCAACAAGAAAGCACATAGGCCCCGATTAATCACTTGTGGGTTGTTGTTTTTTTAAAGTCACTCTGCTTTTTTGTCTTGTGGTATTAGTTGCTATTTTAGCACCAGATTAAAATGGCGCACTCAATTCATGCATTTGGTGCAAAATCCAAAAGGGGTTTTCTTCCTGCCTTGAATTATTTGTGTTACTTTTTCACCAATTTAAAATGCACAAGTGGCGACTGAAGTAAAACTGCACCAAATTTTGCTACTTTTTAAAACGTTGCAATTGAAAAAATCAGCCGAAAACATCCAGAATTGCTAGACTCTGCCCTCAAAGTGGAAAACAATATAAAAACAGACAAGCTCATATACAATAGACTTCAAAAACGCGCAAATAAAATAATGAATTAGGTGCAACCAAAACAAAAGGCGCAAAAAGGCACAAAAGTAGACAAACAGGCGCAAAGGCAATGATGAATCGGAGTCATAGCTTTCAGAACAGTTAATCATTTTTCTTTTTAGAACAAAGGGGTGCTCTCTTGCCCTTTGAGGCAAAAAAATGTGTTTTTGAAATGCAAAATAAAACGTATTTACTTAAAGGGAATCTGTCAGCAGGTGTTTGCTATGTAATCTGACTTCCAGCAATGTGTCACTTAGTTTACTGGGTGCTGTAGATATGACAGATCACCGTTTTCTCTTCAGCAGATCTAGCAGAGATCCGCTGTTGAGATGTATATAATCCCGTCCACACCACAGCCTCCCGTGTCCTATGTATATTGACAGAGAGCTGCTAATCAGTGCTGGTAAAGTGGCTGGACTACGCTGCACGTGCCAAGTTGTCCTGTAATGATAATCTGATATGATTGTCTCAAAACAGCAAACCATAGTCTAGTAAGTGACACATCACTAGAATCGGGGTATCTGCATGATACATCCTACATCAAATTACATAGCAAAAACCTATTGACAGATTTCCTTAAATTTTTAAATTTTTGATGCATCACACAATTTAGATCTCCTGGTCCCAAAGCTTAAATTTCCATGTTAATTCCAACACAGGCAGATAGATTCCCTCCTCTCTATGTCAGTGACATGCCTGAAGGGGTGGTCTGAGGTGCTCAGTTCATTAGCTAAGCCAGTCTTCTTCAATAAGGTTGCTTCAGCAATAATGAAGAGTTGGGCTGGCTTATCTAATGAACTCAACCAGACTGCCAGCCCCTCATCTGCGTCACTGGCTAAATCTCACTGTGTTGTGAAGGTTTCAGGACCAGGATAGAGGGTCTGAAATGGGACAATGGGACAATTTCGGCTGAATTAGGTACATTAATACGTTAATTTATTTTACATACCATAATCAATAAACAGATGGTTGTCTGTGGACAACTCCTTTAAAGGGTTATCCGGAGAAAGTATTGTCCCCAGCAATACCCGAAATGAGGCTGTGGATCCCAAAGACATTGATGGGATAGGCTCTGTTTTTGAGATCCGTGTCAGAAGTCGGTCCCACTGCAATCTGTTTCGGAAATTTTGTATTCAGAAGGTAAAGATGTGATCTTGTCTAGGGAGGGAAGAAATATTTGTTTCTTCACAATTTTCAACCACCATTAACCCCTTTACCCCCAAGGGTGGTTTGCACGTTATGGACCGGGCCAATTTTTACAATTCTGACCACTGTCCCTTTATGAGGTTATAACTCTGGAACGCTTCAACGGATCCCGGTGATTCTGACATTGTTTTCTCGTGACATATTGTACTTCATGATAGTGGTAAAATTTCTTTGATATTACCTGCGTTTATTTGTGAAAAAAATGGAAATATGGCGAAAATTTTTAAAATTTCGCAATTTTCCAACTTTGAATTTTAATGCAATTAAATCACAGAGATATGTCACACAAAATACTTAATAAGTAACATTTCCCACATGTCTACTTTACATCAGCACAATTTTGGAAACAAAATTTTTTTTTTGTTAGGGAGTTATAAGGGTTAAAAGTTGACCAGCAATTTCTCATTTTTACAACACCATTTTATTTTAGGGACCACATCTCATTTGAAGTCATTTTGAGGGGTCTATATGATAGAAAATACCCAAGTGTGACACCATTCTAAAAACTGCACCCCTCAAGGTTCTCAAAACCACATTCAAGAAGTTTATTAACTCTTCAGGTGTTTCACAGGAATTTTGGAATGTTTAAATAAAAATGAACATTTAACTTTTTTTCACAAAAAATTTACTTCAGCTCCAATTTGTTTTATTTTACCAAGGGTAACAGGAGAAAATGGACCCCAAACCTTGTTGTACAATTTGTCCTGAGTACGCCGATACCCCATAAGTGGAGGTAAACCACTGTTTGGGCGCATGACAGAGCTTGGAAGCGAAGGAGCGCCATTTGACTTTTTAATGCAAAATTGACTGGAATTGAGATGGGACGCCATGTTGCGTTTGGAGAACCACTGATGTGCCTAAACATTGAAACCCCCCACGAGTGACACCATTTTGGAAAGTAGACCCCCTAAGGAACTTATCTAGAGGTGTGGTGAGCACTTTGACCCACCAAGTGCTTTACAGAAGTTTATAATGCAGAACCGTAAAAATAAAAAATCATTTTTTTTTCACAAAAATTATCTTTTCGCCCCCAATTTTTTATTTTCCCAATGGTAAGAGAAGAAATTGGAACCAAAAAGTTGTTGCACAATTTGTCCTGAGTACTCTGATACCCCATATGTGGGGGTAAACCACTGTTTGGGCGCATGGGAGAGCTCGGAAGGGAAGGAGCGCCGTTTGACTTTTCAATGCAAAATTGATAGGAATTGAGATGGGACGCCATGTTGCGTTTGAAGAGTCACTGATGTGCCTAAACATTGAAACCCCCCACAAGTGACACCATTTTGGAAAGTAGACCCCCTAAGGAACTTATCTAGAGGTGTGGTGAGCACTTTGACCCACCAAGAGCTTCATAGAAGTTTATAATGCAGAGCCATAAAAATAAAACAAAAATTTTTTCCCACAAATTATTTTTTAGTCCCCAGTTTTGTATTTTTCCGAGGGTAACAGGAGAAATTGGACCCCAAAAGTTGTTGTGCAATTTGTCCTGAGTGCGCTGATACCCCATATGTGGGGGGGACCACCGTTTGGGCGCATGGGAGGGCTCGGAAGGGAAGGAGCGCCATTTGGAATACAGACTTAGATGGAATGGTCTGCAGGCGTCACATTGTGTTTGCAGAGCCCCTAATGTACCTAAACAGTAGAAACCCCCCACAAGTGACCCCATATTGGAAACTAGACCCCCCAAGGAACTTATCTAGATGTGTTGTGAGAACTTTGAGCCCCCAAGTGTTTCACTAGTTTCTAACGCAGAGCCGTGAAAATAAAAAATAAAAATTCCCCCCAAAATTATTTTTTAGCCCCCAGTTTTGTATTTTCCCAAGGGTAACAGGAGAAATTGGACCCCAAAAGTTGTTGTCCAATTTGTCCTGAGTACGCTGATACCCCATATGTTGGGGTAAACCCCTGTTTGGACACACGGGAGAGCTCAGAAGGGAAGGAGCACTGTTTTACTTTTTCAACGCAGAATTGGCTGGAATTGAGATCGGACGCCATGTCGCGTTTGGAGAGCCCCTGATGTGCCTAAACAGTGGAAACCCCCCAATTATAACTGAAACCCTAATCCAAACACACCCCTAACCCTAATTCCAACGGTAACCCTAACCACACCTCTAACCCAGACACACCCCTAACCCTAATCCCAACCCTATTCCCAACCGCAAATGTAATCCAAACCCTAACCCTAACTTTAGCCCCAACCCTAACTGTAGCCCTAACCCTAGCCCTAACCCTAGCCCTAACCCTAGCCCTAACCCTAGCCCTAGCCCTAACCCTAGCCCTAACCCTAGCCCTAACCCTAGCCCTAACCCTAGCCCTAATGGGAAAATGGAAATAAATACATTTTTTAAATTTTTCCCTAACTAAGGGGGTGATGAAGGGGGGTTTGATTTACTTTTATAGCGGGTTTTTTAGCGGATTTTTATGATTGGCAGCCGTCACAAACTGAAAGACGCTTTTTATTGCAAAAAATATTTTTTGCTTTACCACATTTTGAGAGCTATAATTTTTCCATATTTGAGTCCATAGAGTCATGTGAGGTCTTGTTTTTTGCGGGACGAGTTGACGTTTTTATTGGTAACATTTTCGGGCACGTGACATTTTTGATCGCTTTTTATTTCCGATTTTTGTGAGGCAGAATTACCAAAAACCAGCTATTCATGAATTTCTTTTGGGGGAGGAGTTTATACCATTCCGCGTTTGGTAAAATTGATAAAGCAGTTTTATTCTTCGGGTCAGTACGATTACAGCGATACCTCATTTATATAATTTTTTTAATGTTTTGGCACTTTTATACGATAAAAACTATTTTATAGAAAAAATAATTTATTTTGCTTCGCTTTATTCTGAGGACTATAACTTTTTTTATTTTTTTGCTGATGTTGCTGTATCACGGCTCGTTTTTTGCGGGACAAGATGATGCTTTCACCGGTACCATGGTCATTTATATCCGTCTTTTTGATTGCGTGTTATTCCACTTTTTGTTCGGCGGTATGATAAAGCGTTGTTTTTTGTCTCGTTTTTTTTTTTTTTCTTACGGTGTTTACTGAAGGGGTTAACTAGTGGGACAGTTTTATAGGTTGGGTCGTTACGGACGCGGCGATACTAAATGTGTACTTTTATTGTTTGTTTTTTTAATTTAGATAAAGAAATGTATTTATGGGAATAATATATATATTTTTTTTAATTATTTAGGATTTATTTTTTTTTATTTTTTTTTTACACACTTGTAAAAAATTTTTTTTAACTTTTTTACTTTGTCCCAGGGGTGGACAATACAGATCGGTGATCTGCCAGTTTGCACAGCACTCTGACAGATCACCGATCTGTCTCAGAGCGCTGCAGCGTTACCAAGTGCCTGCTCTGAGCAGGCACTTGGTAAGGCACCTCCCTCCCTGCAGGACCCATCCCCGCGGCCATCTTGGATCCGGGACTTGCTGCAGGAAGGAAGGTAGGAGACCCCCGGAGCAACGCGATGCTTCCCTGCACCGCCGGCACATCGCGATCATGTTTGATCGCGGTGTGCCGGGGGTTAATGTGCCGGGGGCGATCCGTGACCGCTCCTGGCACATAGTGCCGGATGTCAGCTGCGATAAGTAGCTGACACCCGGCCGCGATCGGCCGCGCTCCCCCCGTGAGCGCGGCCGATCGCCTATGACGTACTATTCCGCCCTTGGGAAGTAAGGCCCACCCCACATGGACGGAATAGTACGTCTAATGGCAGAAAGGGGTTAAAAGAGTCTTTATAGTCGGAAATAACTGAGTTAAAGCTTTCCCCTGTGATCCCACTTTTAGGTTAGTATCAAAGAATGAGACAATAGCTTCCAAATGATTATTTATTTTTTTTTTAATCGGAGGATTAGATTCCTGGAGTTTGTTACTTAACCTCTCATTTCTCTTTGTCCATCTTCACTATTAGACTTCACAGATGGGAGCAGATGATGATAGTTACATGTATGGGGCTTCCGGAGGCTTTCAACGTGAGCTGAGGTTTACATCTTAGGATAGGATCACAACGGCGATTAAGGTTTCGTTGTCTTGTTCCGTTTCACCAACAGAAAAACAGAACTTCTGTAAGAAACTGATCCGATACATAATGTCCACAAAAGATACAACATTGACTATTAACTGGGCTCACTTGGTTTCTCTTTAGGGGAAGTAATTTTAGCTACAAAATAGTTTATTGAACAGATAAGTAACATAACATTATTCTCATTTCCCCTTTGTAGTAAAACCAGCATGAGCAATGTATAAGCACAATCATAATGAACCTTAATTTGCAGATAAAGGGGGAGAGAGGATGAAAAGTGAGGTAGACCCTAATCACAGGCGGCACAAAGGATGAGGAACACTAATGGGAAAGTTTTCATAATAGTCTTTAAATGTCTAGAGTACAACAGAGACCTGACACATCTAGAGACTTACCCGATGGCTCTCAGGATATTGGGAACACTTGCTTGTTCTAGTAGGTTGTATCTAGTCATATTGCGTCCTACTGGAAATCGGTATATCATGGCTGACCTGGCTAGACAATGTGGAGGACTTCTACTGTGCCACAATGTGGATTCGTTCAGCCACATTGTGAGAGTTCATGTTTCTGATTCTGGAGGTCTGGTGGCAATTTGTCTTTAAGCAAGAGTGGTGATTAGAAAGACATTAAGTAGTAACTGTGCTACTTGTCTCCAACTATAGGGC
This sequence comes from Ranitomeya imitator, assembly GCF_032444005.1. Classification (NCBI taxonomy): domain Eukaryota; kingdom Metazoa; phylum Chordata; class Amphibia; order Anura; family Dendrobatidae; genus Ranitomeya; species Ranitomeya imitator. Next base: position 570,357,592 of record NC_091286.1, on the reverse strand, counting down.
TTAACCACCCGATATGGATATGGGAACCATTTTCAGAACACGCTTTGGAGCATATGGGGTATGTGTGTTGTAATTTGTGCTAGGCAGGTTCTTTGAAGAATTTTGATAAACATTTCAGCATAATCTATTCTGTGACTACTGCCCTTCTGAACCGCAGTGCAACGATAGTGCCATCTAAGCATTGAAACCGGCAGATCTGATTCTCACTTCCGCACGGTGAGGAGTTTTTGTTCCAGGAGAGGTTGGTTAAAAATTAGAATAAAGGAACCAATTGCAAGAATAATGTACGTTGTGTGATCACTGAAGAATGAAGCAGAAACCAAGGCGGACTACCGGAACAGTGGCATCGGAGCAACAGGGATTGAAGAGGTGAGCATTGGCTTTCTTTTTTATATAACCCATTTACTACTCTGGATAAAGCAAAAACAAAGTAAAAAAAGTCATGGCCACACAAGGCCCATTCATACAATAAATTTACACAAGACAACCAGAATGTGGGAAAAAATGGCCGTGTTATTTATTTTAGAGTTACTCAAAATTTCCATAACATAAAATTTGATCTTAAAATTTCAATCTTAAAATAACCAGAAGTTTAAACCGTTATCATAACCAATCCACCCATAAGGGCGATTTACCTCACAAAATAACTTAACACGACAGGGTAGCCCTGAAACAGAGGGAGGGTGGGAGGGGTCTTCGGTTTCTTCAGTTCACCGACGACTGAGGTGAAATTAAAATCTGAGGGCTTTTTATAGCCCTGAAAAAGCCCGCCAATACCGGCGTTAACCAATCAGGAACTCGTGTTTGAGCGCCGAACAAACACATTCAAAATACTAGTTTTAACTGCTTCTAGCAAAAACGCCAAAGCTTACTTTTGACCCAATATTATCACAAATATACATGACACAAAATTAAAGCTTTCCTTCAGAGCCTGTGAGGCCATGAGAGCCCCCCCCTATAATTTTAATATTATTGACGGGGGAGGGCTAACATGGCCACACAAGGCCCATTCATACAATAAATTTACACAAGACAACCAGAATGTGGGAAAAAATGGCCGTGTTATTTATTTTAGAGTTACTCAAAATTTCCATAACATAAAATTTCAATCTTAAAATAACCAGAAGTTTAAACCGTTATCATAACCAATCCACCCATAAGGGCGATTTACCACACGCCAGGGTTCAAAGAAACCTGGCCCCTCCACTAGCGCACAGCCATTTTTCCACTATCGTCTGAAGGTTTAGGTTGAAAATGTCCAAACCTATATCTGAAAGGTGAACAAAATCATGCCTGTAAAGTCCTGGTACAAATCCTTCAAGGTCATCATGTCTAAAGGAGAAGCCACTAATCATGGGAAGGAATTTTGACATTGCTCGGTTAATCCTTTTCCGGATTTTATCCATAAAAGAAAGTTCGCAGCAATTCCATAACAACCTAGGAATGATCTCCGAAAAAACAAAAGAGGAATTAGGAGAAAACTGTTTAAAATACACAAAATCAGATCTCAAAAGAGCTAATAATTCCAGTGTTTTGGTTTTCCCGAGATCATTCCCTCCTACGTGAAAAATTACCAAATCCGGAGAAGGAAACTTAGAAAAACATTTTTTAAACTCCACTGGATGGTTATACCACGACATCCCTCTTACACTATGCCAAAAGACTTGAGCAATATCCTGGCTGAAAGAAAGGTTCTCCGAATAAAAACGCAGCCTAGCTCTCTTCTGAGCCCAAAAAACATAAGAGTGTCCCACGATCCATATTATCTTGGAACCTGAAATAAAATTAAACTTGGTTATCATACAATTCATGTCTTATGTACAATTTGAATCTACCCGATTCCCATCTTCCCAGCCGCATAATCTGGGAATCCTGTAAACCAGCTCTAGCTGCCTCCGTTGCTGCCCCTATTCGGAAAGAATGAGAAGTAATTCTTAAATGATCCTTTTTTAAAACTTGCAAGCACTTTTTTAATACTGCATTAAACTGAAAAATGGTTACTGGACTGCCATCCGAATGAGCGAACAACGGCCCAGATATATTAGGCCTAACACTCAACCACCTCTTGACATTCTCAACTGGGCAAAAATCCTTGTCCAAAACAGCATCAAGTTTCAATCTGAAACCTCTGCCTGACTGATCTGTTTTGGATCTCCTTATATAAAGAAATAAATGAGACTCCAAAACCGAAACATCGGAGACCATCAATCCTGATATATTATCTTTTTTTGCCGAAACTAATTCACCTACTCGTAACGCTCCAAAAAATGCCAGCGAAAATGCCGATGCAAATAAAGATGGCTCAAATGAGCTAAAACACACTTTCCGAAGGGATAGACATAGGTCTTTTAAGAGCGGGAGGGAAATCGGGCGTCTCGTATCTGGCTTAAAATTAATTCTCTTAAACCCTTTCAAAAACTGCTTGATAGGAAACAAACCTGTCAATGGAACTTTCCCAAACAACTTCAAAAAGAATGACACCCCTGCCAAGGATTTTGCGACCGCTGAGTATGATAACCCTTTTCTACAAAGAAATTCAACAAATCTTAAACCAGAGATGGGGCTAGAAACACTATAATCAAAACTATTTACACTACAAAAATTAATCCATTGCTGCCATGCGGCTGAATAGTCAGCCCATGATCGTGTCGATAATGAGTTTTCGATAAAATGTGGAATTAGCTCAAGACCATGTCCCAGAGCTCCTGCGGGCAAGGCGTCGGATCCATATCTGCTGTAGGAACCTGTTGACGAAAAATTTCCCATTGTTGATAACACAGAGAATCCGATACTGAATCCAGCTTACTTCTACCCAACTTGGCTTTCAACCATATATTCAGCTTTAGGCACAATAGAACTAGTTGCCTCAAAATTTTCATTGCCCAAAGATTTTTTGAAGAAAGTGTGTTAATCCCGAAAAAAAACGCCTTTGTTATTAGATAGGATTATAATCCTAGAATTCCTCATTAGGTGACCCCATAAATAAAAACCTGCATAAATAGAAAAAAGTTCCAACACCATCACATTATCAACTAAATTGTTATGAACCCAAGAATCAGGCCATTTATGAGATACCCAATGAGGGGAAAACAGGATACCAAGACCTACATTGGAATCACAAGAAAAAGCAAAATTGAAGGTATCCGCCAAAGCAAAAGACGATTGCCAACAGGATTTACCGTTGTAACCTGATAAAAATGCGCGCCAAATCTTAGCGTCCTCTTTCAAATCTAATGAGACTCTGATATGTGACTCGGGAGATGAAACCCCAATGGTGGCGTTATAAAGTCGTCTAGAAAAAATTCTACCCATTGGAATAACGCGTAACGCGAAATTTAACAGACCCAGCAGGGATTGCATCTCTTTCAGAGTTATCTTCTTTCTGGCCAGAAATCTATCCAAGGAACTGCACAATTTTGAAATTTTGTCTTCTGGAAGCCTACATTCCATTTTAACTGAATCAAGAGTAATCCCCAAAAACTCGATCACATTGGTCGGTAGGCAGGTTTTATCGCCAGCCAAGGGAACCCCAAATTTCTCGCACACGGCTATGAAGCAATTTAATGTATCCCGACAAGAGCTAGAGGAAAAAGGACCGACAAACAAAAAATCATCTAAGTAGTGTAATACTCCAGAGCCTTGAGAGCTGGATTCAACTACCCAATGAAGAAAAGACGAAAAACTTTCAAAATAAAAACAGGATAGGGAAAACCCCATGGGTAAACACATATCAAAGAAAAATTGCTTATCAAAATGAAAGCCCAAAGAATTGAATCCTGATGGATGGACAGGAAGCAATCGAAAGGCAGACTTAATGTCAGATTTGGCCATTAATGAGAACCTACCAAATTTCCTGAGAAGATCAATTGCCGAATCAAAAGAAGAGTAAGAAACTGAACACAAGGATTTATCCACTTCGTCATTCAACGAAGAACCTGCAGGATATGATAAGTGATGGATCATGCGGAAGCTACCTGCTTCCTTTTTTGGGACAATCCCTAATGGTGAAATCCGAAAATTCTCAAATGGAGGAGAAGAAAATGGGCCCGCGATTCTACCTAAACTCAGCTCTTCTAAAATCTTCTTCCTCGCCACATCACTATGCAAATATAAAGATGACAGATTCTTTACCACGACACAACCCTGGCCATTAAATTGGGGTACTTCAAAGCCATGACAAAATCCGTTAAATAAAAGATTACTGGTCGCTTGATTTGGATAGATGCTTAGCCACCATAGCATTTCTGATAGTCTCACCGGGGTCTGAGCTCTTTGAAATTGGATCCCTTGAGGATGCTTGAGCAGTTTGTTTACGGAAGCATTTGGACCCGGGATGCTGGTTCCCACAAAAGGAGCACTCATGCCGAAATCTGCATGAGTTGCCCCATTTGCATGCAGACTCGTTTAAAGCAAAACAGACCCCTTTTCTCTGAAAACTAGAAACTGGTTGTTTGCTAGAATACTGCCTTTGTGGAAGCATCAGATTTATCCACAAACCCACATCTTTTACACCCCAAGAAATATTTGGGTGTACTGCCAATTTTTGCCTAAACGCCTCATCGTAATGGAGCCACGCCGTGCCTCCAAAATTGCGAAAGGCTTCCAAAATAATATCTATGTGCTGAAACAGCTTACTACATAGATTTGGAGACTTCTCCCCCAAAACTGCTGAATAAATACAGAAAGCTTGAAGCCAATTATTAAAAGACTTCAAAGGGGCACGTTTAAGGTCATCCTCAAATTTAGCATCTTTATCTGACTTAAATGCATTGTCTTTCCGTGGAAGTAATGAAAATAAATCAACATAGCCATTATTCCAAATGAGCTCTTTAACCGTCGAGCTCAAATGGAATCCAAGAGGTGTAAGCTCACATGTCAGAGCCTCCTTATATGTATTCAGAGGTATAAGGATACCCTCTGAAATAACAGGTGTTCGCAAACGCATAGAAGTATTCAAACATTCCCCTAAAGACTCAGACAGCACATTCCTAATCATATCTCTAAGTTGGTTCGGGTGCACAGATAGGGGCATATTGATTATCTCACCCCTTCCTGAAGATCCTTCCTTTCGCATCTGCTCCTCAGGGCAGCTAGTGCTCAAACCTTGCACAGAAGGCGAACACAGCTGAAAGTCTTCTGACGCTGGAGAGATCCGCTCTTCGTCTGATTCTTCGTTCCTGTTGCTGATTGTCGGCACTGCTTGTTGAATGCAGGGAACAGGGGCTGGTACAGCCGCCGACACCCGGCGAGAGCCTACCGCTGCAGCGCTTTTACGGCTGCTAGCAGGAATAGACCTCCCGGCGGTGTGACGTGACGTAGATTGGACCGCTTCAAGATGGCGCTGAGAGTCTCGCGCCGGACTCCGGGATTTGCTGGCAGCTGGGCGGCGTGGCCTCTTACTAACATCCGGTGCGCGGCCCCTTCGATTTGTAGGCGGAAGGGGCGGCGATAAGTACCTCTGCGGCGTCTTCCTTCTCGAACTCCTGGCTGGAGTTACCGCCGCAGTCACTTCTTGCCCCGTCGGCTGCGGCTGAAGGCTCGGTATTGAAGATTCCGTACCGGCATCCGGAGGTGTAGGTAAGGGATTACTGGCTAAACAGCTTTGCAGCCATTCAACCCCATCCTCTTTACCGGCTCTTGATAGAAGTTGCTGAAACAGGTCCTCCATTTTCAACGCGGTCTTCGGTTTCTTCAGTTCACCGACGACTGAGGTGAAATTCAAATCTGAGGGCTTTTTATAGCCCTGAAAAAGCCCGCCAATACCGGCGTTAACCAATCAGGAACTCGTGTTTGAGCGCCGAACAAACACATTCAAAATACTAGTTTTAACTGCTTCTAGCAAAAACGCCAAAGCTTACTTTTGACCTAATATTATCACAAATATACATGACACAAAATTAAAGCTTTCCTTCAGAGCCTGTGAGGCCATGAGACCCCCCCCCTATAATTTTAATATTATTGACGGGGGAGGGCTAACATTCTTCTTCTAAATTCTAGTAGGAAAACCTAAGCTCCCATCAATTCAGAACATTTATTATTTTGTTGTTTATTTTGATTTTACATTAACGACTGCGCCTTTTTTTGTTTGTGCCTTACTAATTTTTCCATTCGAGCCTTTTTTGAAGTCTATTTTAAATGCGCTCACCTGTTTTTTTTTTTTTTGTTTTTTTTTTCATTTTTTCAGTTTGTTACTGTGGGACGAGTGGTTTTCTAGATATTTTCATTAGATTCATCACTTACAACAAGCGTACTCCAGTTCCCCCATGGAGTGATTTTCTGTACGCCAGATATTCATGTGCAAATTTTTTGCCATTTTGCAAATTGTGCAACTTTTTGCACTATACAGTCCCAAAAGAGGTTAGAGACAAAAATGAAGACCAATTTTGACTGTGTGAGAATTTCTTGAACAGTGTGTGCCATTTTAAAGAATTTGCCACACAAAACTGACAACTAATACCTCATAAAAAAAGAAAAGTAACACACACACACACACACACACACACACACACACACACACACACACACACACACACACACACACACAGACACACACACACACACAGACACACACACACACACACACACACACACACACACACAATGTGTCCGGACCATCATTTTATCTAATCCTGGGCAACCCTTTTAAATACAAATATCAAGATTTAGATTTAAAAAGCGCCCTAGATGTGATATAAGATATATGCGAGAAATATAGAACCTATCACATTTGAACGGTACATAGCTGATGGGGATGAGCAACAGAAAATAGCGTAGTGTTCCAGATCCCATGAGGAAGCTTTCTACAACAGCTGAAATACTATTTTTTGCAGGTAATTGGAAGGCATTTACTTTTTCCCTTTGGTCACTTATCTATCCCCAAAGTGAAATGTGTTAGGTTATCCATTAAATTAGAGAAGTGAAGTGTACTTCAGAAGAAAAGATTAGTTGAAACAAGAGGTCAGCAGTCAAGTTCAGTGTGAACGGCAATAAAAGTAGAGCAAGTCACACATAATAATTACTAGAAAGGAGATATCAAGGTGGACCGCAGAACACTGTACCTGCCCTGTAGCCATCAGGGCTGAAACGACTGCAAGGATCAGAGTTGCATAAGCCATCTTTGAGGATCGGAGAATTTAAAGACAGAGTATTGTCTGTGGTGTCTGCTACAATTTTATATGAGAATATAGCACAGATCATTTTGCAAGATCAATGAAGGAGGATCGGGCATGCGCAGGGCACAGCCCTGGACGCCACAGGATGTGGAGGGGAGGTACCCCTTTTTTTGGGCATCAGTCTGGCGGCAGGTATAAAGACAGGTGAGCTTAACCGGGCATTTAGCTATCTATCATCAAATATGACACTGAATATCGGGGTATCAGGCCTCCTGATGAGCCCAGAGAGGCGAAACGCGTTGAGGCGCTAACCAGCCACGGCGAATGAGGGATTACCGCTGTTATACATCTATAGGATGAGTACTTATATATTCCATTCATTTATTTCCTCTATGCAGATGATACGGGGTATCACCAGTTGGTCTGGTTCCCACTAATTGAGCATATGGGGTATTTACATCGCATGTATCTATATGTACAGTCTGGAATTAGTACTGTCCACTGACTTAGCGGTATCATTGATTTCTATATATCTCGCTATGTGTTCATACTATGTTTTTACTATGATTGGGGACCTAGATTTTCCCTAGCACAGGTTTGCTCTTTGTTTAGTGACAGAGGACCCTTTTAGAATGTGGGTAGAGGCTCACTAGTGGCTGTAGGACATATCAGGGCCTGTAGGGTCAGCCATCGTGGAGCGGTGGCGCCACAATGTTCCCCCTAGGGCGTCAACCTCCGCAGATAGGAAGGGGCAACTGCAGTCTGGCAGCTAGGGTCATCTAGTTTTCCCCATTAGGTTTTTGTTTTTTTCTTGTTTTGAGCACTATTTTGTTTGTATTTTTTGTCACGAGAGTTGGCCTTGGTTTTTAATAATAAAAAGTGTTTTTATAGTTAGGGTAGTTACATGATTTTGACTTGTTTCCCTTATACTACTATATATAATTTTGGAAGTATTTCAATGAAGGAGGAAACAATCATTTTTATAGGTCTAAAAGGGGATATCCGTGACTTAAAAACAAAAAAGGCATGTCGTTTTTTAGAGGGAGCTATGTGCCTGTTGTACCCGGCGCGGTCATTAACTGCTCCCGCAAGAAATTCAGCTGCTCCCTGTCAATAGAGCAGCAGTTTTTCTTCCTGTTGACAAGTGGGACTACTGGTGTCATGCTGATTAACAACAGCTTTACACTGCCTAAATGGGGGAGGCTGGCTGTCAATCAGCATGACACCAGTAGTCCCACCCTGTTAACGAAAAGAGAAACTGCTGCTCTGTTGACCAGGAGTAGATGAATCTCTTGCAGAAGCAGTCGATAACTAGCGCAGGGTACAACAGACAGGTAGTTGCCTCTGTTAGCAACTGCATGCCTTTTTTTAAGTCCCAGATATTCCCTTTAAGTAGAGTTGGTACAAATCGACTGGTAAAACCCAATCCATCCACCATATCAGTAATGGGCACCGCCTCCTATCTACCGAGTCTTCTTATGATTAACTGGCAAATTTCTAGGTTATCATTACGACCTGGCGCACTTGTGACATCGTCCCAGGCTAGCTAATCAAGAGAGAATCCTGATGACGATAAGTAAGAGACGGTTCTAAGGCCTCCCGTCCAGTGGTCACAGATTCCTTGCATGACCAGTGGACTGGATCCTTCTAAGTGATTCTAATCTTAGGCCACGTTCACACGTTCAGTATTTGGTAAGTATTTTACATCAGTATTTGTAAGCCATAACCAGGAATGGGTGAAACCTGTAGAAGTTGTGCACGTGTTTCTATTATACTTTCCCTCTGGATGTTCGACTCCTGATTTTGGTTTACAAGTACTGATGTAAAATACTGACCAAAAACTTGTGAACTTGGCCTTAATGGGGTTTTCTCATTAACAAAGTACATTGTAATCTGTAGATCTTCAAATGAAAATAAGTTCCACAATTGGATGTGTTAAAAAAAAAAAAAAAATTGCTGTGCATAGAAACGGTAATCTCACACATGTGCCTCTGTAAAGTACTGTGTAATGGCTGTGCCTCACCGTGCTGGAACATGATCTCCACATACCACAATTCCTGGCTAGGGGAGGATGTAAGAGAGAGTATAGTGGCAGGAGAGCATGGGATCACAGCTGATTCTTTCTGTGAGGTAAAGCTATTTCTGCTTGTTGTTAAACATGTTTTACCTCACAGAAAGCAGTATCTGCGATCCCATGCTGTCCTGTCTGATTACTGTGCTTCCTCCTCTGCCAGGAGCTGTGATATGTTTAGACCATGTACTGGAGCAACTCTGCATTGTCATACGCAGCCATTATGCAGTATATAGCAAAGGCACATTTATAACACTATCTCCACACAGGAACATTTTTTTAGCACATCCAATTGTGGAATTTATTTTTATTCCAAGATCTTTTGATTAAAATGTACTTTGTTTGTTGGAAAATCCCTATAAATAAATTTGTTTGGTGAGAAGTGACCTACTCTGTGAGGAGAAGATCATTAGGTGATTTACCTAGCAGCTGGGAACAAGTACATGGCATACGTAGGACACTGCCGTTGTGGCACATGACATAAGAATTATCAGGAACCCTGCTGCAGACTTACTACAGTAGTAGTCCGCGCATGTGTTTCAAGTGGACCGAGTGTGTGTGCGGAGAGCTGCGGCAAGCTTATCTGCCGACGTGAAGGACCTGAAACACATAACCACCGGGTATTGGCCGGAGGCAGAGCCAGACACCGAGTGGCGGCGGTGGCCGGAGATCCCAGAGAGTAGTCAAAGTGCCAGTCAAGCCGGGAGGTCAGCGTAGTACAAAAGGGTGAAACGTAAAGGGAGGTCAGATAGCCGGAGATAGCGACGCAGTACAAACGGGGCAGGGAGATGGGAAGAAAGAGAACCAAGCCAAGAGTCAGAGCCAGAAACGGATAACAATGACAGTCACAAGACACATGCACAGACAAGAAAACGGACCGGGTCATACCCTAAAAAGCAAACAGAGAAAACAGTATGCAAGCACATCAGGGGTCAGACAAACAGACAAGAACGAATGTATCACTGACAAGGATCCCCAGACAGAGGCAGGTAAATATAGCCCCCACCAAACCAAAAGGAGGCCATGCAAAATTAACCCTGAGAGGACAGGAAGGGGAATCCTGTCCACAACCATGACAAGAATAATACATGAATACATCATATAATTAAGGTTTAAAAAAATAAGGAAGTAAATATAATAATTTCCATTTCTATAACTGGAATGACATGATTTGAAATTGCAGCTAATGCTGGGAGTCAACAGTTTCTCGACACTTATGTCAGTCTGCTCAGTCTAGATATCCATCTAGGACTGGCTGATGACTTGTCTTATTAGGTCACCCGATGACATTTTGTTGGCTGGTCCCGATACACACAGTTGTTTTCACTGCAGTAATTGAAAATAAATACAGAATATTAGTAAAACTAATGTTCTCATCACTACCGTCTGTAAACAACTTATTTTAACTATATGAGTTTTGAAAAAATGGATGGACTATTTGCTCTCATTCTATCACATTAAATACAGTATTTTTCCACAGAATTTGACTTGATCATTTTGGGAAACTTGTTGCAGTTTGACATGAAGCTCTGTTTGGTTTTGCCCGTCTTTTAGTTGAATATTGTTTAATTTGGCCACCTTCTGTATAATTCTGAATGGTTGACTGTGTGGCCTGTGTATAGCAGAGTTGACATAAATTGCTAAACAAACATCAGGCCACTCTTGGATGTACTTGTTGACAATGGCAAATTTTTAGAAGTGATCCATCATACACTTGGAGATGTCAACTGAACCAAAAATAAAGCTCGAAATAATAATGTAACAGTCTATGACAGAATTCCAATTTAGAGGACAATTCTAAGAAACAGTTTACAAGACTAAGTATACTAATGAAACGGTTTGGAGAAGGTTATATTTAGGGTATTTATTTTATTATGTCCCACATTAAAAGGATTTTCTGAGATTATAATGCTGATGATCCACGCTGAGGCCTTCAGTGGGATTTTGACTCCTGTAACCTTTAACTATCAGCTGATTTAAGAGTTTCTGTACAATAGAAGAGGCACAGCTTTGTACATGGTATAATGGCCATAAATAGTTCTACAAGCTCATTCCCATTCACTTGTGTAGCAAATATCTCGCTTTACTATTCACAGGCACTACACACTTGCAATGTAGTCCTGGAAAACCCTTCGTAAGTTCCAGTCAATTACATTAAGATGCAGAACTATGTTTCTATGTGCACATTTCCAGGAAGCATAGTATGGTGAAACCATGAAGGTTGGATGATTAGCCGTACAGTATATCATGGAGATGGCTTTTTACTTTCTGGTGATTTCAGGAGGCAGATGGTCTTGGCACATTCAGTGAAGCTCTATGCTCATGATTTTAAGGTGCTCCTGACCGTGCAGCTGTTGAGGTCTCATGGATAAATCTTCACTCATGGCCACTGAAGCAGTGAAGATACTCATTGACATCCTATTTTTTCAGAAAATTAAAAATGGCTATTACCAGTTGCGCTAATCACTGATCTTATCAAGGGCATCACACTTCTTTAGTACAAGGAGGGAATATTTTCATTACCTGTACATATAGCTTTGATGCTAACAATCTATCCTTTTTCACATCGCTATGGTTTTATCTAAAAATTCTGAAAACGTCTGAAGATAAAAGGTTTGGCTTTGTCTATATGCTTATGGCGAGATGTCTGGTGTCTGATGATTTCAGACCACTACCAATTCATTAACATTTTTTGCATCATTCCAATTAGCGGCTTCTTTAGTAGACGCACATACATGCAAATTTAGAAATTACTGCTATGAATTAAATGTTTTTATGAAACCTCTAAAATATAACAAGCATTTCCTAATCCTGCGGTGAAGATCAAAGTCAGGAACTGTAAAAATATTTTAACTCTTGTTTGTACTGTGAAATTCTTTTAAGCTTAGATTTCATAATCTAGAAAGTCTTACAATCCATCGCTGTATTATGGGGAATATCACAAGTGCAGAAGCAGCAGCCAGAGCGGAAAGAAACAAGAAAACTTGCGTTATTGCAAAATTATAGTAGGTGAATGTGTCTTAACATGTTATTGTAGGCTATTAGAATATTTTATATATCTTTTTATCATCTGTTGAGAATATTGGATTATCCGTTTCTATTAGTTCTTGATTAAACAACTAGGATCTGAGTTTTCTCTGAGCTTGGCTGGTTGTGCAGGAGAATACATATTAGTTCTAAACATCCTGAAGTGAGTACTCCTGCAGATTCCTTGCCCCCCATTTGGGGAGGAAAAAGAAAAAACCCAAACCCTAAATGACAGCAATCATGTCAGAGATGGATGCACGAGCACAGAGACAAACACCCTCCCCTACTCTCTGTAATCTGTCTCTGCAGCTCTGCTTCTTGATATGGATTACACTTGACAACAGGCATGTTAGAAGACGGACAAAAAGTGACGCCATGTTGGAGTGATTTTACAGATCAATCCAACATGATTTTATCACATCTATCAAATTAGATCAAGTTGTGTGAAAATGAAGAGACCATTTAATGGGAACTAATCATGTAAAAATTCTGTTAATCTGCAGGTTAATAGTGTTATAAAGCTGTGTGGCTGACGCACTGAGAGCCCCGCTGCCTGGAGGAAATGAACTTTGAGCTCACTGACAGCCAGCTCAGCATTAGAGCCGCCTGTCCATCACTTGTTGTGGTTACAGCCGCTGCTCACTATGCACTGAGCAGTAACTGAAGCCATACCGGCCCACCCCTATGACTTGGAAGCCCAAGGCTACTGGAATGGATAAAGCTCATTTTCTCCCGGCATCGGCCTCTCAGTGTGGCGGCTGTACTACTTCAGAATGCTGTTAACCTGCAAATTAACTCAACTTACAGATTGATAGCATTGATAGAATTTATTTTTACATAGTAGGTTCTCTTTAAATACCTTTAGTAGTCCACTCCCTGCAAAAGTTTGTGTGAGTGTGGGGCAACAGCAGTGCATTCACCATGAGCCTGGGTCAGTATCCTTCCCTGTTATTATACTCATTAGTTCTTGTATAGATTTTATTACCTTATATCACACTCGTTATATCACTCTATACTTTTTAGTGTTTTTCTGTGGCTTCTATGACACATACATTTGATGTATTATTTTCTGGCCATTAACACTACTTTGTTCTTTTGGGACATCCTATACATGTTGCTTATACTTAGTTATTTGTGTTTTTCTCTCTGGTATTATTATTCTCCCTTTATTACATTTTTTTTTTATTCTTAATTGCTTTCATTTATTCTATGATTCCTGGTTCATGGTGGCCACTGTCCTCCACCTCCTTTCTAGTGTGTGTTTTTATCCTTGTCTTTTACATGTTTTTTTTTATTGTGTCCTGGTTTGTCAGTTGGTGTTTTTCGCAATAAAATCACCCTTGTTTTTGCTTTACAATTATTTTGTGTTCATCCAATGCAGATTTTCTAGGTTTGGAAACTGACATATTTCTTCAACCCTCCAAACCTTATGTCGGTCAAATAATAATAATAATAATAATAATAATTTTATTTATATAGCGCCAACATATTCCGCAGCGCTTTACAAATTATAGAGGGGACTTGTACAGACAATAAACATTACAGCATAACAGAAATACAGTTCAAAACAGATACCAGGAGGAGTGAGGGCCCTGCTCGCAAGCTTACAAACTATGGGGAAAAGGGGAGACACGAGAGGTGGATGGTAACAATTGGTCAAATGACCAAACTGTCCAGGAGTCTATGAACGCTCTTAATGAATGTCATGTAAGTGCTTTTTTACGCCTCTTATTCAGATGCAACACCCGAGAAAACAAAAACGCACTTACCGGTATATTACGCTCGTCTGAAAGTTGCCCAAGTTTTCAATATTGAACTTCCATTGCCTTTTTTTGGTTCTTGTCTGTAAGTGGATGTGTGATTATCCCTCTTATTGCGCTATTGATGTAGGCGATGAATACCACTGAAATAATGGTAGATTTCTATACTGACTGCAGGCAAGTGACTGCACTTTAGGGTCAATCGGCGAGACAGCTTTTCCCCCTTCTTAATTCACCATGGTTAGCAATGATTGCTTGATTAATTACAGTATACAATACAAACAGACAACGTGCGTATTGTTCACAAGGGCTTTTCATGTGCTCGCTCCTCTTCCCATGTCAATCTGCCTTAGTTTGGGTTGGCCTCATGCATTTCTTCTGCCTCATATATAGAGTCATAAACAGTGTAATTCCAGGATTTTGTGAGTCTCGCGCACACTCCCAGGAGCACGTTATATAAGTATGGCAGTGCGCCAGGCTCCACTATCCTTCTTGAGAGTTCTTTGTTTTTTTTGTAACTTTAGACAGGTTTAATACGCTTTGTAGATCCTTAATTTTTCATTATACTAGGGATCCTAGAACGTTGGCCAAACCACGGGGAGATATTTTATGAGCGGTGTCAAGACCAAAGCAGAGTCCTGGTGCCCAAAGGCTCCACTGGCCCCTAAATGAACATAGTCATAAAAATGGGGCAGCTCCGAGGTGTAATGGCATATCACAGTACCATAATGTAATATCTGTATACAGACTGACCTCCGTATCCAAGGAATATACTTTACTGCAGGTATACAAGTCTGTGCCATCTAGCTCTATTACCGCTTGGTCACTCGTGCTCCGCCTATAGCCCCGCTAAAGGGAATCTGTCACTGAGTGTCTGCTGCTCCATCTGAGAAAAGCATGATGTAGGGACAGGCGCCGATTCCTGTGTGCCACTTACTGGTTACTGTAGTTTTGATAAAATTACAATTTTATCTGCAGTTCTCTGAATGCTGAGCTGTGTATAGCTCCGCCCACACCACTGATTGGGTGCTTACTGTGTACACTGTGCATAGGTAGAAAGCAGCCAATCAGTGGTGGGGCGGGGTTATACAGAGCTCATGAATATTGAGGACTATATGGCAGCAGGTTTACTAGTCCTCTAGTGATAACCCGTCGCTAAAAGTGATTTTATCAAGACTATAGCAAGCAGCCCAGAAAGTGACACATTACTGGAATCGGGGTCTCTGTCTCTACATTATGCTGCTCTCATATTAGGTGGAAAACCCGACAGATTTCCTTTAATACTGGAGCATTTTATGCAATACTAATGATGTGCCAGATCCATGATGAACATTCCCATCGTGAATTTTTTCAGCAGGAGAATATCACCTCGTAGATAGTTGTGATTTCAGTGATCACTACCATTTCTACAATTGTGACTAAATCAATGGCACAAGTAAATATTACACATTTTGTAACATAGAAAAGACCGTAGTCGCCCTCCTGGAGGAGAGCTAATTTGCACATTCCCCCATGGGCATTGAAGACTCCATACTCTGTTAATGAGAATCAGCACTTCGGGCGTTTTTGAGTTTAACCTCAAGGAGATCAATGGCAAGTGTGAATAATAAGCCACCGTTTTATGGAAACAGATATATATTTTTAGATTTTTCATGTTATATTGATTCAAAGTAGGGTTAAAAACTTATAGGGTAGGGGAGTTATTGCTGGGATCATTTTTAACTTTTTTTTCAGCATTTTTCATGTTTAGTGTTCATTTATTTGTCCTTTACAGGGTTTGTCTCAAAATAGCATGTTATCACCTATCTACAGCATAGATAATAAAGTGCTGATTGTTGGGACCCCACTAATCCTGAGAATGGGGCTCTGAAGTCTCCTGTTTGTAGGGAGCATTGACTTTGCATGTGTGACATCACTCTGATCATTGTCTTTGGGAATGGCTGAGATGATGGAGCGCCATACTTGGCTATCTCCAGCCGTCTCATAGATAGTGATTGGCGTGGGGGCTTATGCATGGCCATCTACCCATTCAAATTGGGCACTCTACAGACCTGTCTTCAGTATTGGGTCAGCAATTAATCACCGATCCTGTCGATAAATTGGAATAACCACCTTGACCCATGGAATAATTCACTATGTCTACGTCTTGATGTTACAAAATTCCTGATTTTTGACGTATCCAGATGCTTCCTCCATTATTCTATTAACTATCAGATAAAGGCCTGGTAATTTTAATTTCTGCGTTTCCTTTGCTGTAGTTGACATATAATTGAGTTTTTTCATATAATTGCAGATTAGATTGAAATAACTTGTATCGGGAAAATTCTATGTGAAATTACCAAGAACACGTATGTAGGTTAAATCACTCATATCGTTAGGTCAACTTATGTTATTACCCGCACAGCACTGAGATAGACTCGTTATTATAGGACATCTCAAGGAAACTGATCTCCCTGGTTCTTTGCAGAGTGCGGAAATCGCAGCCTTGTATAAATGGGCGCGTGTAATGGATCTCTTTCTATGGCTGCACACCCATGCTTAATTACAGATAGCAGCGTGTCCTTAATTGATTGATGAGCTATTAAAAGCAGCTCTGTTTTCTGTTTATGTTGATAGACTCAAAACAATTGTCTCTGCTCCGTTCGTTGCCCCTCAGGGACTCTGTCTTATTAACAGCTCGTGCACCCTTGGAAATATGCCCAGGCAGGTAACTGTGGCTCGGTATTGCGTGTGTGTCTTATTCTCAGAATTAATTACTAATACTTGGCTCTATCGTTGTGTTCAGGATTAGTATTACGGTTCATATATGACATTTCAGAGGCGGACGAGGCCTAGAGGGAGAAGGAGAATGAGACTTCCCATAAGATAGGCCACCATCTTTTTCCTCTGTATTTGATTGTTAAAGAGGAACCGTCACCAAGTCAAAAGTGAAGAATTTTTGCTCCTAATTTATTCTTGATGCTCCCATGAGTATGACTTTTTTTGTTTGTTTTTTATCTGCCATACGGTTTCGGGAATATGGCTTTTTCTATTTTCTGTTATTTGTTTATAGTCTTTACCAAGTGGGCGGTGCTCACAGGATTCTCTAGGGGCGTGTCTTTAAGCGGCTTTATATTATCACCCTGGGAGCATCACCCCTTTACCTTCTGAACACTGCCCCTCACCTTGTGAGCACTGCCCCCTTACCTTTTGAGCATCAAGCCCTTATTTTGTGAGCATCACCCCCTTACCTTGCGAGCATCTTCCCCTTAACCCCTTCCCGACCTGTGACACAGCGTATGCGTCATGAAAGTCGGTGCCAATCCGACCTGTGACGCATATGCTGTGTCACAGAAAGATCGCGTCCCTGCAGATCGGGTGAAAGGGTTAACTCCCATTTCACCCGATCTGCAGGGACAGGGGGAGTGGTAGTTTAGCCCAGGGGGGGTGGCTTCACCCCCTCGTGGCTACGATCGCTCTGATTGGCTGTTGAAAGTGAAACTGCCAATCAGAGCGATTTGTAATATTTCACCTAAAAAAATGGTGAAATATTACAATCCAGCCATGGCCGATGCTGCAATATCATCGGCCATGGCTGGAAATACTAATGTGCCCCCACCCCACCCCTCCGATCGCCCCCCCAGCCCCCCGATCTGTGGCCCGCTCCCCTCCGTCCTGTGCTCCGCTTCCCCGTCCTCCTGTCCGCTCCCCCGTGCTCCAATCACACCCCCCCGTGCTCCAATCAAACCCCCCCGCACTCCGATCCCCCCCGTGCTCCGAACCACCCCCCCTGCACACCGATCCCCCCCCCTGCACACCGATCCACCCGCCCGCACACCGATCACTCTCCCCCATGCTCCGATCCCTCCCCCCCCGTGCTCCGACGCCCCCCCGTGCCCTGATCTCCCCCCCCTGTGCCCTGATCTCCCCCCCCTGTGCCCTGATCTCCCCCCCTTATACTTACCGATCCTGGCGGGGTCCGTCAGTCTTCTTCCCCGAGCGCCGCCATGTTCCAAAATGGCGGGCGCATGCGCAGTGCGCCCGCCGAATCTGCCGGCCGGCAGATTCGTTCCAATGTGAATTTTGATCACTGTGATATAATCTATCACAGTGGTCAAAATAAAAAAACAGTAAATGACCCCCCCCCATTTGTCCCCCATAGATAGGGACAATAATAAAATAAAGAATTTTTTTTTTTTTCACTAAGGTTGGAGTTAGAACTAGGGTTAGGGTTAGGGTTAGGGGTAGGGTTAGGGGTAGGGTTAGGGTTAGGGGTTGGTGTTAGGGTTAGGGGTAGGGGTAGGGTTAGGGGTAGGGGTAGGGTTAGGGTTAGGGTTTCGGTATGTGCACACGTATTCTGGTCCTCTGCGGATTTTTCCGCTGTGGATTTGATAAATCCGCAGTGCTAAACCGCTGCGGATTTATGGCAGATTTACCGCGGTTTTTCTGCGCATTTCACTGCGGTTTTACAACTGCGATTTTCTATTGGAGCAGTTGTAAAACCGCTGTGGAATCCGCAGAAAGAAGTGACATGCTGCGGAATGTAAACCGCTGCGTTTCCGTGCAGTTTTTCCGCAGCATGTGTACAGCGATTTTTGTTTCCCATAGGTTTACATTGAAATGTAAACTCATGGGAAACTGCTGCGGATCCGCAGCGTTTTCCAAAGCGTGTGCACATACCTTTAGAATTAGGCTATGTGCACACGGTGCGGATTTGGCTGCGGATCCGCAGCGCATTGGCCGCTGCGGATCCGCAGCAGTGTTCCATCAGGTTTACAGTACCATGTAAACCTATGGAAAACCAAATCCGCTGTGCCCATGGTGCGGAAAATACCGCACGGAAACGCTGCGTTGTATTTTCCGCAGCATGTCAATTCTTTGTGCGGATTCCGCAGCGTTTTACACCTATTCCTCAATAGGAATCCGCAGGTGAAATCCGCAGTAAATCCGCAGGTAAAACGCAGTGCCTTTTACCCGCGGATTTTTCAAAAATGGTGCGGAAAAATCTCACACGAATCCGCAACGTGGGTACATAGCCTTAGGGTTAGGGTTGGGTTGGAATTAGGGTTGTGGTTAGGGTTAGGGGTGTGTTGGGGTTAGGGTTGTGGTTAGGGGTGTGTTGCGGTTAGGGTTGTGGTTAGGGTTACGGCTACAGTTGGGATAAGGGTTAGGGGTGTGTTGGCGTAAGAATTGAGGGGTTTCCACTGTTTAGGCACATCAGGGGGTCTCCAAACGCAACATGGCGCCACCATTGATTCCAGCCAATCTTTTATTCAAAAAGTCAAATGGTGCTCCTTCCCTTCCGAGCCCCGACGTGTGCCCAAACAGTGGTTTACCCCCACATATGGGGTATCAGTGTACTCAGGACAAACTGGGCAACAATTACTGGGGTCCAATTTCTCCTGTTACCCTTGAGAAAATAAAAAATTGCTTGCTAAAACATCATTTTTGAGGAAAGTAAAATGATTTTTTATTTTCACGGCTCTGCGTTGTAAACGTCTGTGAAGCACTTGGGGGTTCAAAGTGCTCACCACATATCTAGATAAGTTCCTTGGGGGGTCTAGTTTCCAAAATGGGGTCACTTGTGGGGGGTTTCTACTGTTTAGGCACACCAGGGGCTCTGCAAACGCAACGTGACGCCCGCAGACCATTCCATCAAAGTCTGCATTTCAAAACGTCACTACTTGACTTCCGAGCCCCGACATGTGCCCAAACAGTGGTTTACCCCCACATATGGGGTATCAGCGTACTCAGGACAAACTGGGCAACAATTACTGGGGTCCAATTTCTCCTGTTACCCTTGAGAAAATAAAAAATTGCTTGCTAAAACATCATTTTTGAGGAAAGAAAAATGATTTTTTATTTTCACGGCTCTGCGTTGTAAACGTCTGTGAAGCACTTGGGGGTTCAAAGTGCTCACCACATATCTAGATAAGTTCCTTGGGGGGTCTAGTTTCCAAAATGGGGTCACTTGTGGGGGGTTTCTACTGTTTAGGCACACCAGGGGCTCTGCAAACGCAACGTGACGCCCGCAGACCATTCCATCAAAGTCTGCATTTCAAAAGTCACTACTTCCCTTCTGAGCCCCGACGTGTGCCCAAACAGTGGTTTACCCCCACATATGGGGTATCAGCGTACTCAGGAGAAACTGGACAACAACTTTTGGGGTCCAATTTCTCCTGTAACCCTTGGGAAAATAAAAAATTCTGGGCTAAAAAATTATTTTTGAGGAAAGAAAACGTATTTATTATTTTCACTGCTCTGTGTTATAAACTTCTGTGAAGCACTTGGGGGTTCAAAGTGCTCACCTCACATCTAGATAAGTTACTTTCGGGGTCTAGTTTCTAAAATGGGGTCACTTGTGGGGGGTTTCTACTGTTTAGCCACATCAGGGGCTCTGCAAACGCAACGTAACGCCCGCAGAGCATTCCATCAAAGTCTGCATTTCAAAATGTCACTACTTGACTTCCGAGCCCCGACATGTGCCCAAACTGTGGTTTACCCCCACATATGGGGTATCAGCGTACTCAGGAGAAACTGTACAACAACTTTTGGGGTCAAATTTCTCCTGTTACCCTTGGGAAAATAATAAATTGCAGGCTAAAAGATCATTTTAGAGAAAATAAAATTTTTATTTTATTTTCATGGCTCTGCGTTATAAACTTCTGTGAAGCACTTGGAAGTTCAAAGTCCTCACCACACATCTAGATTAGTTCCTTTGGGGGTCTAGTTTCCAAAATGGGGTCATATGTGGGGGATCTCCAATGTTTAGGCACACAGGGGCTCTCCAAACGTGACATGGTGTCCGCTAATGATTGGAGCTAATTTTCCATTTAAAAAGCCAATTGGCGTGCCTTCCCTTCCGAGCCCTGCCGTGCGCCCAAACAGTGGTTTACCCCCACATATGGGGTATCAGCGTACTCAGGACAAACTGGACAACAACATTTGCGGTCCAATTTCTCCTATTACCCTTGGCAAAATAGGAAATTCCAGGCTAAAAATCATTTTTGAGGAAAGAAAAATTATTTTTTATTTTCATGGCTCTGCATTATAAACTTCTGTGAAGCACCTGGGGGTTTAAAGTGCTCAATATGCATCTAGATAAGTTCCTTGGGGGGTCTAGTTTCCAAAATGGGGTCACTTGTGGGGGAGCTCCAATGCATAGGCACACAGGGGCTCTCTAAACGCGACATGGTGTCCGCTAACAATTGGAGCTAATTTTCCATTCAAAAAGTCAAATGGCGCGCCTTCCCTTCCGAGCCCTGCCGTGTGCCCAAACAGTGGTTTACCCCCACATATGAGGTATCGGCGTACTCGGGAGAAATTGCCCAACAAATTTTAGGATTCATTTTATCCTATTGCCCATGTGAAAATGAAAAACTGAGGCGAAAAGAATTTTTTTGTGAAAAAAAAAAGTACTTTTTCATTTTTACAGATCAATTTGTGAAGCACCTGAGGGTTTAAAGTGCTCAATATGCATCTAGATAAGTTCCTTTGGGGGTCTAGTTTCCAAAATGGGGTCATTTGTGGGGGAGCTCCAATGTTTAGGCACACGGGGGCTCTCCAAACACAACATGGTGTCCGCTAAAGAGTGGAGCCAATTTTTCATTCAAAAAGTCAAATGGCGCTCCTTCCCTTCCAAGCCCTGCCGTGCGCCCAAACAGTGGTTTACCCCCACATATGAGGTATCAGCGTACTCAGGACAAATTGGACAACAACTTTCGTGGTTCAGTTTCTCCTTGTACCATTGGGAAAATAAAAAAAATGTTGCTAAAAGATAATTTTTGTGACTAAAAAGTTAAATGTTCATTTTTTCCTTCCATGTTGCTTCTGCTGCTGTGAAGCACCTGAAGGGTTAAAAAACTTCTTGAATGTGGTTTTGAGCACCTTGAGGGGTGCATTTTTTAGAATGGTGTCACTTTTGGGTATTTTCATCCATATAGACCCCTCAAACTGACTTCAAATGTGAGGTGGTCCCTAAAAAAAATGGTTTTGTAAATTTCGTTGTAAAAATGAGAAATCGCTGGTCAAATTTTAACTCTTATAACTTCCTAGCAAAAAAAAATGTTGTTTCCAAAATTGTGCTGGTGTAAAGTAGACATGTGGGAAATGTTATTTATTAACTATTTTGTGTCACATAACTCTCTGGTTTAACAGAATAAAAATTCAAAATGTGAAAATTGCGAAATTTTCAAAATTTTCGCCAAATTTCCGTTTTTATCACAAATAAACGCAGAATTTATTGACCTAAATTTACCACTAACATGAAGCCCAATATGTCACGAAAAAACAATCTCAGAACCGCTAGGATCCGTTGAAGCGTTCCTGAGTTATTACCTCATAAAGGGACACTGGTCAGAATTGCAAAAAACGGCCAGGTCATTAAGGTCAAAATAGGCTGGGTCATGAAGGGGTTAACCCATGAGCATTGCCCCTTGTGAGCATCGCTTCTTTACATTGTGACCATTGCCCCCTTACCTTGTGAGCATCGCCCCTTTACATTGTGAGCATCGTACCCTTACCTTGTGAGCAACGTCCCCTTACCTTGTGAGCACGCTCGGACTGGCCCATAGGGTAACAGGGGAATCCCCCGGTGGGCCCCTGTGCAGATCTGGGCCCTCAACCCCACTGTATGGGCAGTACTTGGCATAATTCACGGGATTCAAACAGCATCTCGTCATTCATTAACTAAACTATCCAGTCTATTATTATATAGCGACATAGGTAAATTTGTGGATGACGGTAGTGTAATATTTGCATGCAAGTGAAAAGTGCCGCATCCCCCCCCCCCAAGTCAATTTTACTGGTTGGTCCTTGCAATCCCAGTCCAACACTGCTTCTGTGCATCGCCCCCTTACCTTGTGAGCATTGCACCCTCTCACCTTGTGAGCATCGCCCCCTTACCTTGTGAGCATTGCCCCCTTACCTTGAGAGTATCACCCAATTACCTTGTAAAGAGCATCATCCCCTTACCTTGAGAGCATCACCTTTTTTGCCTTGTGATCATTTTGCCCTTACCTTGCGAGCATCAACCTTCTACCTTGTGATCATTGTGCCCAAACCGTGTAAGTATAGCTCACTTACCTTGGAAACATCGCACCTTTACATTGTGAGCATCATCCACTTACCTTGTGAGCATCCCCCACTTACCTTGAGAGCATCTTCCCCTTACCTTGAGAGCATCACCCTTTTATCTTGTGATCATTGCGCCCTTACCTTGTGAGCATTGCGCCCTTACCTTGTGAGCATGGCCCCCTTTTTCCCTGTGAGCATCGTGCCCTTACCTTGAGAGCATCACCCTTTTACCGTGTGAGCATTGTCCCCTTACCTTGCGAGCATCGTCCCCTTAACCTTGTGAGCATCGTGCCCTTACCTTGAGAGCATCACCCTTTTACCTTGTGATCATCGCGCCGTTACCTTGTGAGCATCACACATTTACATTGTGAGCATCGCCCACTTACCTTGTGAGCGTCGCTCCCTTACCTTGTGAGCATACCCCACTTACCTTGAGAGCATCGTCCCCTTACCTTGAGAGCATCACCCTTTTACCTTGTGATCATTGCGCCCTTACCTTGTGAGCATCACGCCCTTACCTTGTGAGCATGGCCCCCTTTTTTCCTTGTGAGCATCGCGCCCTTACCTTGTGAGCATGGCCCCCTTTTTTCCTTGTGAGCATCGTGCCCTTACCTTGTGAGCATGGCCCCCTTTTTTCCTCATGAGCATCGCGCCCTTACCTTGTGAGCATGGCCCCCTTTTTTCCTTGTGAGCATCGCGCCATTACCTTGTGAGCATGGCCCCCTTTTTTCCTTGTGAGCATCGTGCCCTTACCTTGTGAGCATGGCCCCCTTTTTTCCTCATGAGCATCGCGCCCTTACCTTGCAAACATCGTCCACATATGTTTGGGTTTTTTTTCTGATTAAATTTAAGAACAGCGTTTTTTAAATCTGAAGCAGTTCAATTTTTTCAGCATTTTTGCAGGGTTTTTTCACCCAAGAGGAGCAATAAGAAAGTGTAAAGAAACACCAAACAGTTTTTTTTGCTGCATTTTTGGTGAATAAAACAAACTTTACTAAACATGTACTGTAGGCAAAGCACATGTAATCCGCTCCCCCCCAAAAAGTAACACAAACGCAGCTAAACCTGTGTTTTGAACGCAGCATTTTTATTACCAAGATAGCAGGTTTTGGCAGCAGAAAAAACGTTGCAATAATGCTGCGTGTGAACATAGACTAAAAGGATTGGGTATATGGACATGTAATAGTTCAGCATGTCCAGTCCTTGTTGTCTAATAGTTGGATCACCCCACTGCACATTAGAACTTTGATGGGTCATTCAGGCACAATGAACTCTCTATAGTCCGCTTCAGGGCGCAGTCAGATGGTTGTATTACTGATGCGACGATCGCAGTGCTCGGACTGGCCGTCAGCTCTCCTGACCTGAGCGTGACAGCATGTATTTCTATGCAGCTGTCACGTTCAGGTCAGGAGAACCACCTGCCAGTCTGAGGAGTGAAATGCAATCCTCGCACAAGTAATACAGCAGTCACGACTTAACCCTTAGTGTTGTTCTACTAGACATACAAAATATCTTAATAAATTATCAATATGACTAATAATGTAAATATATCTTGGTGCTCCATTTGTACTCCAGCTGTACTGTGGCTCCACTTTGTACCGTTTCATACAGAGTGCATGGAGACTGTATGGCTTCTTACACAGCCATCCAGTCTCAGTGCACTCTGTTTTGCCATGTGCATGAATCCCTGAAATTATTAAGACTGGTTGGAGATCAGTCAGTGGCAGCAATAGGACTTGATCTGACTACTGAAATCATATTCTTGTTCTTTGCCATGTGACTCCATCATAGATTTGATCTAATGAGTCATGAATCCTTGTGAGACAGATCGGCATGCCGGTCATTGATTATCACTAGATGATCAGGCATGCACAAAGTCATTACCATGGGGACATGGGGATGATTCATCTGTTCATTTGTGGGATACATTTATTTTGAATATTCCTTTGCAAATCAAGAACAAATTATTCATCATTTGTAAGTAAAATCATTATGTTTATTGCCAGTACAATGTATGCAAAGGTTGGATCAATATTTAGCATATTAAAGGGCATCTGTCATGAGGGCAGACCACTTTAAGTTAGGTTAAGTGCTGATCGCAAGAATAGAAAATGCTATATTTGCATAGAGGTCTACCTTTGGTGGCTTCTTTGGACGATTAGATGGCTCATGAAAATGAAGTTGAAGTTTCCTTGACCAAGTCTAAAGTGAAGAGTAAGACACAACCAGGAAACATTTTAAAAAAAAATTTGTCTAGCCCTTTAAATGTTTTTTTTTTTTTTTCATAAATTACAATGACTTACTATTTATGTGTCTTTCAAAGACAAGTCCAGCAATATTTTTACTTAGCCAGTGCGTTTCTCCATTACTGAGGCATCATTGATTGAACTTATAATCAAATGATGCTAAAAGTCTACGGTAGATCTGAAGCCTCTGTCACTCCAACTCTATTCCTGCCCAGCTCCGCCTCCTGCTTGACTGACAGCCTTTATGCCATGACAATTCAGACAAAGGAGCCATCAGTCAAGCAAGAGGAGGCAGTGCTGGGTGGGCAATGGAGCTGGAGTGACAGAGGCTTCAGATCTACCATAGCTCTTCAGCCTCATTTACATGTTCATTCAAACGCTGATTTCTCAGTAATGGAGGAATGGACCGGCCCTGTAAAATTATTGCTGGACTTGTCTTTGAAAGAGCTACATTCACATATAAATAGTTTCTTGGGGTGGGGTGATGATTTAAGGGTAAGATTGTAAGCTCAGTGATCAAGATGTTCATGCTTCTCATTAACGGTATAAATGAGCTTTATGGGTTCATGCCCTGTGCCTATATGCAGGGAGTGTCTAATTCCGGTGCGTTAGAGAAATAGGCCGGGTGTCCTTGCACGGAGCTCTCCTGACTGACTGCTCCTGGATAATCACTTTAAATTGCTCTTTGTTCCACAAGACCTATGGATTTTCTATAGACGTGGAAAAATCTATATGAAAAGTTCTCTGACGCTAATACACAAATACAAATTTGGAAAAAAACAAACAAAACAAAAAAACCTCAGCAGTTTTGACTCTTGGGCTGTATAGGTACAAATTCCATTTACAACTCACACAAAAAAAGAAAAAGAAAAGAGAATCACAAATGCTTCTAGATGATATAACTTGGTGTAAATTATTGATTTCTTGGAAGTGCATGGTCTGGAGTAAATTGGTACCATTAATAGAGCGAGGATATAATATGTCCTTGTCTTTCGCTTCCCTATAGAAGCACAAATGTGTTTTCTAAGGACATTTTTCAGTATCATAGGAAGCTGCCAGTACAAAGCCGTGATGGTGTGTGCGCTAAATAAACCAGCACGGTCAGTTGTGTGCGTATACATGCTTATATATTAGAATATACGTGTACATTACACTGTTACTCAAGTGTAATCATAAAGAGGTCTTCTGATAATGAATAACTAAAGGAAAAGTCATTATTAATAAACTCTTACATTCTTTTAATTAGCAAATTATACTAGTTTTGTCTCTGGAGGTAATCGCAGAAGCCTGTCGTAGGATGTTAATAGGACCAGTAGGAAGCTTCTCTTCATAAATATATTTCTAAATAAAGATATTCAGGAACTTATTTAGAATGATACTTCATTCAGTTATTTATTTATTTTAAGAAGGTATAGGCCATGCTGTGTAACCAGCTCCTCCTCTAGTAGGTATAGGCCATGTTGTGTAATCAGATCCTCCTAAAGTAGGTGTAGACCATGTTGTGTAACCAGATCCTTCTAAAGTAGGTGTAGACCATGTTGTGTAACCAGATCCTCCTAAAGTAGGTGTAGACCATGTTGTGTAACCAGATCCTTCTAAAGTAGGTGTAGACCATGTTGTGTAACCAGATCCTTCTAAAGTAGGTGTAGACCATGTTGTGTAACCAGATCCTTCTAAAGTAGGTGTAGACCATGTTGTGTAACCAGATCCTCCTAAAGTAGGTGTAGACCATGTTGTGTAACCAGATCCTTCTAAAGTAGGTGTAGACCATGTTGTGTAACCAGATCCTTCTAAAGTAGGTGTAGACCATGTTGTGTAACCAGATCCTCCTAAAGTAGGTGTAGGCAATGTTGTGTAACCAGATCCTTCTAAAGTATGTATAGGCCATGTTGTGTAACCAGATCCTCCTAAAGTTTGTGTAGGCCATTTTGTGTCACCAGCTCCACCTAAAGTAGGTATATGCCATGTTGTGTAACCAGCTCATCGTAAAGTAGGTGTAGGCCATGTTGTGTAACCCGCTCCTCCTAAAGTAGGTATAGGTCAAGTTTTGTAACCAACTTCTTCTATATTAGGTATAGGCCATGTCGTGTAACCAGCTCCTCCTATAGTAGGTATAGGCCATATTGTGTAACCAGCTCCTCCTAAAATAAAGGAGGAGAGCTTCCAAAATGTGCATTGGGGTGAGCGCACGGACCCAGGGAACCCCCATATCTGCGTCTCATCCAAGGTAATACCCGTTTCATAATTTATTTATTTGGCCCTCTGCGGTGGGAATTTTTCCAAACCGCAGCTCATATTGTTGGTATAAATCTTTTCTCTATTGTCAGGTATATTATGATGATTTGCAGGTATGTCCACATATCATAATGAGCTTTTACTTTAGTTAGTCCCCATTATAGGAATGGAAACTTTTAATATACAGTACAGACCAAAAGTTTGGACACACCTTCTCATTTAAAGATTTTTCTGTATTTTAATGACTATGAAAATTGCACATTCACACTGAAGGCATCAAAACTGTGGATTAACACATGTGGAATTATATACTTAACAAAAAAGTGTGAAACAACTGAAAATATGTCTTATATTCTAGGTTCTTCAAAGTAGCCACCTTTTGCTTTGATGACTGCTTTGCACACTCTTGGCATTCTCTTGATGAGCTTCAAGAGGTAGTCATTGGGAATGGTTTTCACTTCACAGGTGTGCCCTATCAGGTTTAATAAGTGGGATTTCTTGCCTTATAAATGGGGTTGGGACCATCAGTTGTGTTGTGCAGAAGTCTGGTGGATACACAGCTGATAGTCCTACTGTTAGACTGTTAGAATTTGTATTATGGCAAGAAAAAAGCAGCTAAGTAAAGAAAAACGAGTGGCCATCATTACTTTAAGAAATGAAGTCAGTCAGTCCGAAAAATTGGGAAAACTTTGAAAGTGTCCCCAAGTACAGTGGCAAAAACCATCAAGCGCTACAAAGAAACTGGCTCACATGAGGACCGCCCCAGGAAAGGAAGACCAAGAGTCACCTCTGCTTCTGAGGATAAGCTTATCCGAGTCACCAGCCTCAGAAATCGCAGGTTAACAGCAGCTCAGATTAGAGACCAGGTCAATGCCACACAGAGTTCTAGCAGCAGACACATCTCTACAACAACTGTTAAGAGGAGACTTTGTGCAGCAGGCCTTCATGGTAAAATAGCTGCTAGGAAACCACTGCTAAGGACAGGCAACAAGCAGAAGAGACTTGTTTGGGCTAAAGAACACAAGGAATGGACATTAGACCAGTGGAAATCCTGTGCTTTGGTCTGATGAGTCCAAATTTGAGATCTTTGGTTCCAACCACCGTGTCTTTGTGTGACGCAGAAAAGGTGAACGGATGGACTCTACATGCCTGGTTCCCACCCTGAAGCATGGAGGAGGAGGTGTGATAGTGTGGGGGTGCTTTGCTGGTGACGCTGTTGGGGATTTATTCAAAATTGAAGGCATACTGAACCAGCATGGTGTTATGAATAGGTAATTCAGAACCACAATGGACCTTGAAGTTCAGAGCACACAAGTGACCTGACAAAAACCACAAAACATAGGACGAGCTCTGAGACGTGGAAACTCTGCTGACCGCAATCCCTAAACCTATCAAACCACACTAGAGGTAGCCGTGGATTGCACCTAACGCTCCCTATGCAACTCGGCACAGCCTGAGAAACTAGCTAGTCCTGAAGATAGAAAAATAAGCCTACCTTGCCTCAGAGAAATTCCCCAAAGGAAAAGGCAGCCCCCCACATATAATGACTGTGAGTAAAGATGAAAATACAAACACAGAGATGAAATAGATTTAGCAAAGTGAGGCCCGACTTACTGAATAGACCGAGGATAGGAAAGATAGCTTTGCGGTCAACACAAAAACCTACAAACAACCACGCAGAGGGGCAAAAAGACCCTCCGCACCGACTAATGGTACGGAGGTGCTCCCTCTGCGTCTCGGAGCTTCCAGCAAGCAAGCAAAACCAAAAAAGCAAGCTGGAAAGAAAATATAGCAGCAAAAGTAACACAAGCAGAACTTAGCTTATGCTGAGCAGACAGGCCACAGGAACGATCCAGGAGGAAGCAAGACCAATACTAGAACATTGACTGGAGGCCAGGATCAAAGCACTAGGTGGAGTTAAATAGAGCAGCACCTAACGACTTAACCTCATCACCTGAGGAAGGAAACTCAGAAGCCGCAGTACCACTCGTGACCACAGGAGGGAGCTTGATCACATAATTCACAACAGCATGGCTACCACAGCATCTTGCAGTGGCATGCTATTCCATCCGGCTTACGTTTAGTTGGACCATCATTTATTTTTCAACAGGACAATGACACCAAACACACTTCCAGGCTGTGTAAGGGCTATTTGAGCAAGAAGGAGAGTGATGGGGTGCTACACCAGATGACCTGGCCTCCACAGTCACCAGACCTGAACCCAATCGAGATGGTTTGGGGTGAGCTGGACTACAGAGTGAAGGCAAAAGGGTCAACAAGTGGGAAGTATCTCTGGGAACTCCTTCAAGATTGTTGGAAGACCATCCCCGGTGACTACCTCTTGAAGCTCATCAAGAGAATGCCAAGAGAAAGCAAAAGGTGGCTACTTTGAAGAACCTAGAATATAAGACATATTTTCAGTTGTTTCACACTTTTTTAAGTATATAATTCCACAATTGTTAATTCATAGTTTTGATGCCTTCAGTGTGAATTTACAATTTTCATGAAAATATAGAAAAATCTTTAAATGGGAAGGTGTGTCTAAACTTTTGGTCTGTACTATAAGTGTAATTCTAATGTGATTGGTATGGTCCCCTTGCTCCGTGTGCTCTCGTGCGGGCCTGCATTCATGCAGTGGTTGGTACTCTTTTTTTTTTTTTTTTTTTTTTTTTTTTTTTTTTTGGTGCACTTTTCCTCATCTGTTCTATGTATTATATTTCTTAAATAATTTTTTTCATTTTTATACATATGGATTCTATGGTCGTTTGTTTAGGCTTTGCCTACCGCCTTGCTCCTCTCAACATAAGTATAGGCTATATTGCATTACCATTATCGTCTTAAAAGGGTTCTATTTTTTTCTTAATTTTAAATAATAAATACTAAACTTTCATTTCTTTTAATAATTTTGTCCAGCCTAAGGCTACTTTCACACTTGTATCGTTTGTTGTACGTCCCAATGCGTCGTTTTGGAGAAAAAACGCATCCTGCAAAGTTGCCCGCAAGATGCGTTTTTTCTCCATAGACTTGTACTACCAACGCATTGCGACGTATGGCCATATGTCGCATCCGTCGTGCAACGGATGCGTCGTGTTTTTGGAGGACGCGACGCACAAAAAACGTTCAATGTAACGTTTTTTTGTGCGTCGTGACCGCCATTTTCGACCGCGCAGCCGAAACTCCGCCCCATCCTCCCCACTCATCGCAATGAGCAGTGGATGCGTTGTACAACTGCATCCGCTGCCCACGTTGTGCTACATTCAACACACTGTCCGTCGGCACATTGGGCCGACGGTTTGCGACGGCCCCGTACCGACGCAAGTGTGAAAGTAGCCTAAAAAGTTATGAAACTTTGCAGCTTATTAAAGGATTTGTCTTGATTCATGTAATTAAAAATGCATTTAGTGGCTTTCAAACCTTTGTGCTCCCTAGGCTATTTGTGATATCAATGCAGCTGAAAATAGGCAATGTCATTATTTGTAATACATATGTTGGCAGTGATGGGTCAGCACCTGTGTCCTCCCCTTAGTGAGCTCAGCCAGTGCTTCTGTCACATTGTTTGTGGCTGGTCCAACCCACAACTAATTGCCTTTCACTCCAGTAAGATTAATAATAGCAGTAATGTTTGATAATAGACAGGCCCTCTTTGCCCCTTTTATACTGTATAGCATTGGATCTGCCCCCACAGGGACCTTGTTCTCATACCCACTAGTGATAGATACAGTTGTTTAAAAAAGTGTTCGCCCCTTTCTGATTTCCTATTCTTTTGCATGTTTGTCACAAGTAAATGTTTCAGATCACCAAATTTAAATATTAGACAACGATAACACAAGTAAACACAAAATATAGTTTTTAAATGAAGGTCTTAATTATTAAGGGAAAAAGAAATCCAAACCTACAGGACCCTGTACGCGAAACTGATTGCCCTTCATTAAAAAATAAATTAACTGTGGTTTATTACATCTTTGGAAAGCGGAGTTCAAATTCCCTAGCCACACGCAGGCCTGATTACTGTCACACCTGTTGTCAATCAAGAAATCACTTAAATAGGCCTGACAAAGTGAAGTAGACCAAAAGGTCCTCAAAAGCTAAACATAATGCTGCAATTCAAAAAGAATTCTGGAATAAATGAGAAACGAAGTATTTTGAGATCTATCAGTCTGGAAAAGGTTATAAAGTCATGTCTAAAGCTTTTTGACTCCAGCAAACCACAGTGAGAGCTATTATCCACAAATGGTGAAAACAAGGAACAGTGGTGAACCTTCCCAGGAGTGAGCGGCCGACTAAAATTACGCCAAGAGCAAAGCGACGACCTATCCATGAGGTCACAAAAGACCCCACAGCAACATCCACAGAACTGCAGGCCTCAACTTTCCTCAGTTAAGGTTAGTGTTCATGGCTAGAGATGAGCGAATTTGATCGGGTCAGGGCTTAGCAAGCTATAGTCTTACCGATAAGCTGCAGAGGGAACCCGGCTTCCTGGATCGCTCTGGCTGATCAGCTGTCTGGCGCCGCATGTGTTGTGGCTGTGTGACAGTCACGACACATGCATGGAGATCCTGTTTTTGGCAAAAAGAGTAACCATCGTTTTCCCTTTTATTTCACAAATCAACGGTGCACATGAAAATAACTTTGTGATATATCTTCTAAGAAAAATCTGTTTCTTTCACTTACTGGATGTATTTCTCACTCTCAATTTATGAGTAAAGTCTATATACAGTGAAGGCAGATTTTCACATTAGTAAGATAGAAGATGACTGTTCGTGCTTTTAAAGTTCTATGGAGGGGGAAATGTGAGGAGCTTGAAACAGACAAAGACTTTCTGCTGCAAGTTCTCCTGAAATGACAGATCCAATTCTCCATAGAACTTTATGAGCACCAACTGTCATCTCCCATCTCAGTAATGGGAAAATCTGTATTCACTGAAAATAGATTTTATTTTGAGAATGCACGATCAGACCGAGAGGATAAAGATGTGGATTTCTCTACTAAGACATATTACAATTTTTTTTTTTTTTTTTACATTTGATTAATGAATAAAAATGATACTTAAGAAAGATTTTTTTAACTTTTTATTACTTTTTTTTTTATATATATTAATCAGAACACCTACAGCAGACCTTGACACTATCTGATATTTCTAGGAAGGTGTCGCGGTAGCGATCAGTTATATATAGGAGCGAGCGGCGCATGTGAGGCACACGTTTATCCCGCTGTAAAGCGAAGGGCGCCGATCAAATGGATGCTGAGATGTAAGAGCGAGGAGGAGAATGTCAGACAAGGTGCCGCTTTTGTCTGCAGGAGGATTTTTGGCTTCCAGAATTCCTTCTTTCTTGAGTCTCTGACCTCACGTTTCATTAGGATTTAATAAAGTTCCCGTGTAATGACATTGTGCTGAGTTCCCGCGGCTGACGGAGGACGCCACCTTCCATTGGATCAGAGGCCACAATGAACTGTCTCATAGATAATTGTCCTTGATCCTTCGCTTCAGACACAGGCTGCCGCCGATTTGATTCTATTAATTGACAAAGAAATATTGTAATGTCAGTAAAAAAAAAAAAAAAAAAAAAAGCAAACGTCTGGTGATGACAAACTGTCTAAGGGGAAATTAAAATCAACACATCTCTGTGGGAGGATTTAATTAAACAGAGAGCTGGTGCATGTGCCGTAATAATCTGCGCGTTAACACTTACCCACCCGGGAAGCCTCCAACGCCAATTTTTCACTTATACAATATCTTATGCGGAAAAAGAAAAGACTTTATACAGGTAAGTCCTTGATTGTAAGTGTAATCGTCGCTGTGCCCGTGTAGCCCCCTGATCGGGTGGTGCGGTGAGCATTTCTGGATAATCTGAGGACTTGTGTCCAATGATCCTCCCTGATAATCCTGCAAAAATCATCCACAATACGAAGATATGAAAACTCTCAGGATCAACAACACGTCAGACTAAGCCAGGTCCTTCATCCGTCATCGCTATTTCATCACTCCCTGCCCATCGTTGTAATCTTCCTTTTTGTCTACCCTAAAAGTCATTTCAGAGTTACCGCCATTTTTGTCTTATGATATTTTCATTTTGCTTTATGTGCTATGCTTGCTTTAGACATAAAGCGGCAAACTATGAAAACGCCAGTCTTAAGGCCCCTATACATGGTGAAATGTCATCCAGATTCCGACGCTAGCGTTTGACGCACCGCACAACGGGTGCAGCGGATGCATTTCTCCGGCGCATCCGCTGCCCCATTGTGAGGTGCGGGGAGGTGGGGGCAGCAGATGCGCCGGAGAAATGCATCCGCTGCACCCGTTGTAACGTTTTTTGCTCCCGGCGGTCCGCCACAACACGGCGCAACCATCGCACGACGGTTGCGACGTGTGGCAAAGTGTCGCAATGCGTCGCTAATGTTAATCTATGGGGCAAAAACGCATCCTGCAAACAACTTTGCAGGATGCGTTTTTTGCCATAAACGACGCATTGCGACGTCTGGCAAAAACCGCCAGTGTGAAAGTAGCCTAAGACGTTCATTATCGCTGGTGTTTCTCATGTACAATAGAAAAGCCTAAGAAAAAAATGGCATAAAAAATCCCATGTGTAGTGCGTACTGCGTTCTGAAATCCTCACATACAACAGAAACACTTCCAGAATGGCTGTAAAAACCAATATGGACTAAAATATTAATGGCTTTGTTCATTTGCAAGAACTAATATCAACCTGTATATATGGCTACCTTTAAAGGAAATTTGTCACCAGATTTTTGAGGACCCCATAATGTAGGGGAAGAGACCCTGATTCCGGCCATGTGTTACTTACCGGGCTGCTTTCTGTAGTTTTAATAAAATTCCTGTTTTATCTTCTGCAGATCTACCAGTTCTCTGAATGTTGAGCTCTGTGTATCCCCTCCCACTCCACTGATTGGCAGCATTCTGTATTCACTGTGCATAGGCAGAAAGCTAGGGGCGGGTTTATACAGAACTCTTGAATATGGAAGACTACATGGCAGCAGTTTTATTACTCCTTTAGATTTAATCTCCTGCTGATAAAACTGTGGTTTTATCAAAACTACAGCATGCAG
Organism: Ranitomeya imitator; assembly: GCF_032444005.1. Taxonomy (NCBI): domain Eukaryota; kingdom Metazoa; phylum Chordata; class Amphibia; order Anura; family Dendrobatidae; genus Ranitomeya; species Ranitomeya imitator. The sequence continues at coordinate 570,323,022 of NC_091286.1, read as the reverse complement.
CCCAGTAAGGGACACATTGCTGGAATCGGGGTCTCTTTCCCTACATTATGTTGCTCTCAGATTAGGTGGCCTGGTGACAGATTCCCTTTAAAGAACTTCTGTAATATAAGTTGTAATCGGTCTTGTCGAGCCGTTAGATGCTGTGTGGAGGGGAGTTAACGGGACGTAATTGTAAGTATCACTCCAATGATTTCCTATTGGATGGATCGCATTTCCTCCAGTGACCTCATTTAGATTGGGGTCCTCTATAATAACGTATCTCTGATGGCATTAATTAGAATACTTGTGATGAGAGGGGCTCCGATCACTTTAGCCCCCTCTATATGGTGCCACTATTTTTAGTTGAGCAAATGTTTTGTGCCCACTCACCAATCCTAGCGGTACAGATCATGTACATGACATGCACAGCTTTCCTCCTATCGCTTGTACTGTAAAGCAAGAACCAGATGAATACATTTTTTGCAAAACAGATGACGTCACTGATTGTAAAGTATCCGCCAATTATGCAGTGCTGAAAAGTGTGAAGTGTCGTTAGCGTCGGGGCTTCTTGTGCTCTTTTACCAGCAGTTGCATATGGTGATGTGTATTTCCATAAGTTTTCCGAGTTTCCTGAATCTGCCAGGATCTCGGTCAGCTATTGTAAGTGAATCCGTTCATTGGCAGGAGGACTCCATTCTGATTTATGCGCCGAGGTTGATTTATCAATACTGTTGCTGAGGGCAGGTTCTGCAGCTATGTACAAACTCATTAATCTGAGTAATGGGTGCAACATACTGTATTTCTAAAATATGGTGCGCCTTATGATAAATGTATGGTGGTTTCCTGCTCTGATTGTATGTAAAGCAAAGCCATTGTACAGAAACAGAGACTAATAGACCAAGATTCTATAGAAACAAACCCTGATATAGCGTCTCTGGTCTGTGGACCTTTCATCACTTTTTGTCATGTTAAACTTGATACCTTATGGTAAACGGGCTAAAGAGATGAATAAAACATTTGTTTTTATTTCTCCCCTCCATCGTACGTAAAAAGATATTCTTCTGGGGGTGGAAACTGTTTCTCCTGTATGGATTTGACCAATCCTAACAAGGCAGGAGAAAAAAATAGCACACGCCCCCAAAGAATTCAGAGCTGCCATTTTCAGTGTGATTTGGTAAGACTGTGTCTCACCTGATCTCCTAACTCCCCGGCGCTTATTGACAGAACAAGCTTTGGGAGAGGAGCCTTAGCTGTCATTACATCTAACACTCTGGATCTATCCCAGATATCGGCCTGTACACCCCTGGCCTCAGCTATTCGACAATTCAATTGTTCACCTATTAGAAAATCTCCATTATGCTGTTTTGACAGACATGGTCATTCTTGTATCTGCTCTTCTAGGTGAACACCTGAGGATTTGTCCACAAGGTTACACATGCTGCACCACGGAGATGGAAGAGAACTTCGCCAATATCAGTAAAATGGAGTTTGACAACTCGTTGAGAGAGTCCAGCCTCTCCGTCCAGGGCCTGCTCTTCACTCAGAACCGAAACTTTGACAGTAAGAGCCTTTTATATAACATCACATAGAAATCAGTCCATAAAATGGGAGAACTAAAGGTGATCAAACATGGACCATGTCTCCCCACTATACTCTCAGGCCTTATGCACTTCGACAGTGTTCATAAATCTTGTTAGAATTGTGACGACTAGTAAAAGCAGCAAAAGGATGTAGAGTACGAAATGTGTGTCCATATTCTGTAACGGAGTGTAGGTCAGTCTTGTTTTACTTGAGGTCTTCAGTGAGGTTTGTCATGACAACTCTGGTCACACTAAAACTACGGTACACTATGCCTGCCTAAGGCTACAGTACACTATGCCTGACTAAGGCTACAGTACACTATGCCTGCCTGACTAAGGCTACAGTACACTATGCCTGCCTAAGGCTACAGTACACTGTGCCTGCCTAAGGCTACAGTACACTGTGCCTGCCTAAGGCTACAGTACACTATGCCTGCCTAAGGCTACAGTACACTATGCCTGACTAAGGCTACAGTACACTATGCCTGCCTAAGGCTACAGTACACTGTGCCTGCCTAAGGCTACAGTACACTATGCCTGCCTAAGGCTACAGTACACTATGCCTGCCTGACTAAGGCTACAGTACACTATGCCTGCCTAAGGCTACAGTACACTATGCCTGACTAAGGCTACAGTACACTATGCCTGCCTGACTAAGGCTACAGTACACTATGCCTGCCCAACTAAGGCTACAGTACACTATGCCTGCCTAAGGCTACAGTACACTATGCCTGACTAAGGCTACAGTACACTATGCCTGCCTGACTAAGGCTACAGTACACTATGCCTGCCCAACTAAGGCTACAGTACACTATGCCTGCCTAAGGCTACAGTACACTATGCCTGCCTAAGGCTACAGTACACTATGCCTGCCTGACTAAGGCTACAGTACACTATGCCTGCCCAACTAAGGCTACAGTACACTATGCCTGCCTAAGGCTACAGTACACTATGCCTGCCTAAGGCTACAGTACACTATGCCTGCCTGACTAAGGCTACAGTACACTATGCCTGCCTAAGGCTACAGTACACTATGCCTGACTAAGGCTACAGTACACTATGCCTGCCTAAGGCTACAGTACACTATGCCTGCCTAAGGCTACAGTACACTATGTCTGCCTAAGGCTTCTGTACACTATGCCTGCCTGACTAAGGCTGCAGTACACTATGCCTGCCTGATTGGCTTCTGTACACTATGCCTGCCTGACACTGCCTGCCTGACTAAGGCTACTGTACACTATGGTACACAGTGGCGGTATGTCCCTGCTAGACTACATTTGCGTGGTCTATTCTTTGCCACAAGGGTCAGTGACCCATTTAGCTTGTTTTTTTATTAATTATTATTATTATTATTGAGGTCCTGATATAAATGAGTTGATGCTACTGACAAGTTTGATTTTAAAAAATTAATGTTTTTTTTTTCCAGTTTTATATAAATAAATAGTAATCAGTGTTTAAATTGTTTATCCCACCAATAACATTTATCACCTCACCATGAGTGTCTGAGCGTATGTGCCCACGATCCAGAGTTACTACAGGTTTGACACAGCAACATACACTGCGTCCAAAGAACTGCTAGTTCCGGATCGTGGGCACCCAGACTAAGGGGTAATGTTTCTTCTTGGGAAGAGATATATGCCTGACATACCAGTGTAAGGAGACTTATAGGCCATGAAATGCTCCTCTGGAAGTAGCAATGCTAAAAGTCTTTTAGGATTGCTACTTCCATTAGGTGGTGCTAGAGTTCAAGACCTCTTACTCTATGAAGGGAGGCAATTTGCATATCTAACCATGGGTGGCGATACATATGTGATGACAGGAGTCTGTCCACTAGGACCCCCACGGGTTCTAAGATCAGAAGTGATAGTGCACATGTGTGACCACCTCTCTATTCACTTCTATGGGAGAGGGCATGCACTTATGTGACCACCCCACCTATAGACAATGAATAGAGCAGTGGTCACACATGCTCACTACTGCTCCGTGTCCACAAAAGCCGTTCTCATGATTGGCGAGGCTCTCAGGAGTTGGACCTCACAGATCATGCTTTTATCACATATGCTGTGGATGTGTAATACATTATGTTGGTGGGATAACCCCCTTAATGAAAAGTGTTCAGTTTTGAGCCTATGGATGTACCCATAGATGGCTCCATACAGTGACTGCACGCCATTCTCACAGAACAGTTTTTCCATTCTATTCCTTACGTATAATATCTCGCTCCTTTCCAGGATATTTTCTGGACCTGTTGAATAAATCCGAACAGATTCTCATGGACACATTTCCTAATTTGTATGGAGAACTTTACACCCAAAATGATGGGAAGATATTCAGAGACTTGTACATCGAGCTGCGCCAGTACTACCGCGGCTCCGGAGTCAATCTGGAGGAGGCGCTGACGGAGTTCTGGAGCCATCTACTGGAGAGCGTGTTCAAGACACAGAACTCACAGTTCACCTTTTCTTATGAGTATTTGGACTGCTTGGCAAAGCAGTATGACCAGCTGAAGCCATTTGGGGACATTCCACGGGAAATGAAATTAAAGGCAACCCGGGCGTTTATCGCAGCCCGATCATTTGTCCAAGGACTTGGCGCTGCTGCTGATATCGTCAGGAAGGTCACCCAGGTATGTGTTCACACTGAGTGTCCTGTACACGCAACATACAATGGACACATCACTATCGTTATTGGCAAAATGAGACTCATTAGTCAGGCAACCATGGTATGGTTGTCATTCTCAATTAGCATACTCCTCTTATTCTTCTTTAGAGGATCTGTTGTAGACTTTTCTGCTCTATGCTAACCCAAATATTGTGCCGTTTGGCAAATAGAAGCTATTAAAAAGTGCAGACATACTCCTTCCCTCTCACGCACCACCCGTCCTCTCACCAGTGATCAAACATCTTGTAAATATATTTATGAAGTTACATTACCATACATAGGTTAAATCAGCTCTCCAATGTAAGATTTAAGCAGGGTTTACACGGTGGCTTTGCCTCGACAAAGAGCGCTATGCATAGCTGCTACATCACAGTGCACAACAAGTAAATGGGACCGCATTGCCACCCTTAGGGTACCGTGACCTGGACAAGAACAGTACAAAAAAATCCGACTCCGTTGGATATTTTGCAACTTGCTAGTGGCAGTTAGGTTACCATAGAGGCCACAAACTGATACATTGGAACGGATTTACTAATGTGGCTGGGCCTAGGTCGTGACAAAATATGCACCAATCGCAATCCAATGGATCAGTTTGGGACCGCTAGTGTACCACAAATGCAACAAGCAAGTTGCTAAAAATCCAACAGAGATTTTTCAACATGCTTGTCGAAGTCATGGTACCATAGAGGTCGCAAACTGATACATTGGAAGGGATTTACTCGATTGTGGTGCGAAAAATGTACCAAAGTTTGGTGAAATTTGGAGCATAATGTTACAATAAGCTTTATAGCTATTTGTTATGTGTTTTAGACACTTTTTTCTTCCTTATTCAAGGGACAAAGAGTAACAAAGCAGATGAGGGGAGCAGCGTAGATGAAAAGAGGAGCAGCGTAGACGAAAAGAGGAGCAGCGTAGATGAAAAGGGGTGCAGCATAAATGAAAACAGGAGTAGTGTAGACGAAAAAGGGAACAGCGTAGACAAAAAGGGGAGCAGCGTAGATGAAAAGGAAAGCAGCGTAGATGAAAAGGAAAGCAGCGTAGATGAAAAGGAAAGCAGCGTAGATGAAAAGGAAAGCAGCGTAGATGAAAAGGAAAGCAGCGTAGATGAAAAGGAAAGGAGCGTAGGCTAAAAGGGGAGCAGCGTAGATGAAAAGGAGAGCAGCGTAGATGAAAAGGAGAGCAGCGTAGATGAAAAGGAAAGCAGCGTAGATGAAAAGGAAAGCAGCGTAGATGAAATGGAAAGCAGCGTAGATGAAAAGGAAAGCAGCGTAGATGAAAAGGAAAGCAGCGTAGATGAAAAGGAAAGGAGCGTAGGCTAAAAGGGGAGCAGCGTAGATGAAAAGGAGAGCAGCGTAGATGAAAAGGAAAGCAGCGTAGATGAAAAGGAAAGCAGCGTAGATGAAAAGGAAAGCAGCGTAGATGAAAAGGAAAGCAGCGTAGATGAAAAGGAAAGCAGCGTAGATGAAAAGGAAAGCAGCGTAGATGAAAAGGAAAGCAGCGTAGATGAAAAGGAAAGCAGCGTAGATGAAAAGGAAAGCAGCGTAGATGAAAAGGAAAGGAGCGTAGGCTAAAAGGGGAGCAGCGTAGATGAAAAGGAGAGCAGCGTAGATGAAAAGGAGAGCAGCGTAGATGAAAAGGAAAGCAGCGTAGATGAAAAGGAAAGCAGCGTAGATGAAAAGGAAAGCAGCGTAGATGAAAAGGAAAGCAGCGTAGATGAAAAGGAAAGCAGCGTAGATGAAAAGGAAAGCAGCGTAGATGAAAAGGAAAGCAGCGTAGATGAAAAGGAAAGCAGCGTAGATGAAAAGGAAAGCAGCGTAGATGAAAAGGAAAGCAGCGTAGATGAAAAGGAAAGCAGCGTAGATGAAAAGGAAAGCAGCGTAGATGAAAAGGAAAGCAGCGTAGATGAAAAGGAAAGCAGCGTAGATGAAAAGGAAAGCAGCGTAGATGAAAAGGAAAGCAGCGTAGATGAAAAGGAAAGGAGCGTAGATGAAAAGGGGAGCAGCGTAGGCTAAAAGGGGAGCAGCGTAGGCGAAAAGGGGAGCAGCATAGATGAAAAGGGGAGCAGCATATACAAAAAGGGGAGCAGTGTAGATGAAAAAGGGAGCAGCGTAGATGAAAAGAGGAGCAGCATAAATACAATTTGGAACAGGAAATGTCTCGGTTGTTTAAAGCAATTGTTTAAAGCAAACAATTGATGGCTGAAAATTCGACTAAACTGGCTAAAGAGGCACAAAATTTATCATCCATTATGAGCCAGCATCACAGATTTGGCGCATATTCAGACTGCACTCTAATGCTGGATTTACACCAGCTACCTTTTCTAGATCCCATGCACCCAGATCCTTTATACGTATAGTCTGTCACCGTTCATCATCAGCACGTCTTTTTTTTTTTTTTGGTACATTCTAAATTGATCTAAACTGATTTCCAGAAAAAAGAAGGGGCATCTTTACTCAGAACTCTGGTACAAATGTGACCATGGGATCAGTTTTGCAGATGTTTTCCTTCAGCTGCAGCGAATCTTCATTCTGGATTAGACTCGATACATGACCGTATTTCATGCTTTCAGGTCCCTATTAGTCGAGAATGCACGCGAGAAGTCATGAAGCTCATGTATTGTCCTCTCTGCCGCGGCCACTCCAATGTAAAGCTGTGTGATAATTACTGCTGGAACGTCATGCGAGGATGTCTAGCTAATCAAGCAGATTTAGACCCGGAGTGGAGGAATCTGATCGGTAAGTGAAGTTGTCAGACATCCAGATGATCAGGTTACAGTCTCTTGTCCAATATTTTGTGTTTGTATGACGATCACAGTAATAAATGGACAGTATGTAGTTATATGGATGATCAGAACATGTTGGGAAACCCAGTAACAATCACGTGAGTCATCTTTGTATTCATAAAGGAGTGAGTGAAGTGATTGCACCGTGTCAGTGCTGACACGGTGGGTGGCCTCAGAATCGGGGAGGTCTCGCAAACCAGTGCTTCATGTATTAGGAAGGTCATGCATGCACGCTACCACTCCGATCATTGTCTATGGGACTGATTGGCAATCTTTCAGTCCCATAGACAATGAATGGCGTGGAGGTGTGCATGCATGACCATAGCTCTAATAACACATGGGTCTATGATTCGCGTTTCTGTTTTCATGTGAAGCTCTGTAAGGCTGACCATATATCTATAAGTATCAGGAAACTAACGTCAGCATTTTCCGGCCTCTCTGGTGTAGTCATGCCTCTCTTTTTGCCTTATTTGCAGGTCTCACGAAACCTCATTACTCCATTCTTAATAGAATCCCATTTGTTAGCTGTGGGCCACACACCTAGTTATGACCCATAGTTGCGATCATGAAGCCTGGGGTTAAAATCTCTCCCAATCAATCTGAAATAAATTAGCACTTAGACCTTCCCGGACCCTTGAACAGAAATCTATGAAGCCAAATAGCTGGCAAGTGCTTGGGCAGTGGTCCTGTGTGAACATGTAGTGAACTGGCTGCGTACTCTGGTGCTTGCAGATGTTCTCTATATATTCATACATGGAAGGTTGACAATGGCACCTGGGATCATTATTTGGACTTGCATTAACGGCTAGAAGACCTCATGGTCACAATTGATTACACGTTACAGAGACGCTTTCTCAGCACATCGACCTTTGCACATTTGTATCCCTGGTTTTTACTATTCATAAGACAAAGGATGGCCTTCACGTTGCAAGAACAGTAATAGTGCTGAAAAGCAAATGTTCCAGAAGAGCAGGACAACGTTACAAAGATGTGAACCATTGACTCGTTTCTGTTTCTAAAGTGTCCTTTATATAGTAACATCGATCCTTGTGCTCTCGTATATATTCATCTGACCAGCTAATGCAAGAATGTTGGATCCAAAGAGGCAAATAGAGATGACAAAAGGAAGTTGAATGGGTTAAGTGATGGGGTAATGGTGTCTGTCTCTCCGTATCTCTCATAGAATCCTTATTGCTCGTGGCTGGCAAGTTTAATGGAGTTTCTGGAGTGGAAAACATTGTGGGAACTATTCACATGAAGATCTCGGAGGCCATAACCCATATGCAGGAGAACAAGGAGGTCATAACAAATAAGGTAAATGCTAAGCAGTAATGTAATCTGAGGCCGTACAAGTATAGAAAGTAGAGCAGAAATTATAGACGTTCCTGAGCTCCTCGTATGTTCCTCTTCCTACAACACTACAGGCTGCGGTGCTTGACAAGGGTCATAGCTCCAGATATTATTCTGATGGTACCTGTTCTCACATTTGCTTCTTATACATTCATGACATATCTACCGGATACACCATAAATGTCTCATAAATGCACGTTCTACCTCTAGTTAGAGAAGATTAGCGTGCACACAGTCTTTTCATGGAGGTGCTGGTGGACGGGGTGTGGAACCCCAAGTATCAATATGGAACAATAATATACAGCTCTGGAAAAAATTAAGAGACCACTGCAAAATGTTCAGTTTGTCTGATTTTTCTCTTTATAGGTACCGTATTTTTTGGCGTATAAGACGTCTTTTTAACCCCTGAAAATCTTCTCAAAAGTCGGGGGTCGTCTTATACGCCGGGTACGGAGCTCTGAAGTTGCCGCATATTGTGCAGGGAGCGGTCTTGGATGGTTCCCAGGGTCTGGAGGAGAGGAGATTCTCCTTCAGGCCCTGGGATCCATATTCGTGTAAAAAAAAAGAATAAAAAAAAAAAAATATATGGATATACTTACCTTCCGACGGCCCCCAGAGTTCTCCTGGCTCTCCGCGATGCATGCGGCGGCTTCCGTTCCCAAGGATGCATTGCGCGCCGCGAAGGACCTTTGTGGTGTCAGTCACGCGACCGCGACGTCACAAAGGTCCTTCGCGGCGCGCACTGCATCCTTGGGAACGGAAGCCGCTGCATGCATCCCGGAGAGCCAGGAGAACTCCGGGGGCCGTCGGAAGGTAAGTATATACATATTTTTTATTTTTATTCTTTTTTTTTTTTTTACACGAATATGGATCCCAGGGCCTGAAGGAGAATCTCCTCTCCTCCAGACCCTGGGAACCATCCGGGACCGTTCCCTACACATGCCGTATATGATGACCCCCGAAAAGTTGGTGGTCGTCTTATACGCCGAAAAATATGGTATATTTTTGAATAAAATGTAAATTGTTCTTTTAATCTATAAACTTCTGACAACATGTCTCCGAATTTCCAAAAAATAAGTTTTGTATTTTTTTTCTGACAAAGAAAAATGGTCAAAATAAAAAAACATAAATAAATAACCCAGTGCTTTCATACCTCAAATAATGCAAATAAAACAAGTTCATAATCATTTAGAAACAACAATACTAATGTTATAACTCAGGAAGAGTTCAGAAATCAATATTTTATGGAATAACCATGATTTTTAATCACAGCTTTCATGCGTCTTGACATGCTTTCCAAGAGTCTTTCACACTGCTTGTGGCGCAAAAATTTTAAGCAGTTCTTCTTTGTTTGACGGCTTGTGACTATCCATCATCCTCTTGATTACATTCCAGAGGTTTTCAATGGGGTTCAGGTCTGGAGATTGGGCTGCCCCTGACAGGATTTTGATGTGGTGGTCTCTTAATTTTTTCCAAAGCTGTATACCCTGTCACACTTCTCCCTGCGCCTCAGTGTGTCTACTTCACATCTACAAATAAAATCTTACTGTATTTTGAATGAAGAGTGTGTGATGAATTGTTCAACATTGTCCTAACTCTAGAACAAGGGTCTCTCCAACCCTTGACTTGATTAATGGTGAATGAGGTGGGCTTGCGTGGACATGCGTGTGCTGCTGCGTCCATTAACTTCCATGTGAATTCAACAGCCAAGCATGGCTTGATACTATTACACATACATACATAGACATACATGGTGATTTGCTATTGGTTGGTCAGATGGCTAATTGAGAGGACAGTGGTTGATTAATTTGCTTATTATCATTATTTTTTACATGATATATGACCATCATGGTGTCTTTGATTTTCTACAGGTGTTCAAAAGTTGTGGAAATGCCAAAAAGGCTAACAAAGGATCCAAGTCAGAGGAAAGAAAGAGAAAAGGAAAAGCGGCTCCAGAAGATAAATCCCCAATTCCTAGCATGGACAACCTGGTAAGTGATCTACGACTAGACTAACGAAGCCAACCATATACAAAAAATGACGGTATGAGTGTCTAAAAGTTCAGAACACTTTGGGTGCGTCCACACACGACTGATGCCCTATCGTACCAGTATTGTCAATGACATTTGGTGAAATATCTTCCATACATTTTGTAAAAAAAAACTAGTGTAAATTGGTCAGCATTGTGGATCTTAAATGTATTGTGTGTGTACAAGTATGGTTCTGATTTTGTAAGTTTGCCCACTGACAAATACATGAACAATCTATAACTTTAAAGGTAGGTTAATTTTAACATTGAGAGATAGAATATCAAAAATAAAATCCAGAAAATCACATATAAATTCTATAAATGTATTAGCACTTTGCAGTGAAAAATAAGTATTTGATCCCTCTGGCAAACAAGACTCAGTACTTGGTTGCAAAACTCTTGTTAGCAAGCACATCAGTCAGACGTTTTTGTAGTTGATGATGAGGTTTGCGCACCAAAGCCATAATCCTCAACATTAACAGAAATAACCACGTGAAATCACTCTGTAATGACTCCTTATAATATGAGCTTCACATATATATATATATATATATATATATATATATATATATATATATATATATATATATATATATATATATATATATATATATATATATATATATATATATATATCCATATCCCCCCTGGCATTTTTTGTGCTTTGCTACCTCACAACCTGGAATTTCAGTTTTTTTGAGGGCTTGCATTCGGCAATGGAAAGAGCATGCCTACAACTGTGAATACTTAGTGATATATATATATATATATATATATATATAATATAGCTCAAAAAATAAAGGGAACACTTTAAAACAACAGAATATAACTCCCAAGTAAATCAAACTTCTGTGAAATCAAACCGTCCACTTAGGAAGTAACACTGACAATCAATTTCACATGCTGTTGTGCAAATGGAATAGACAACAGATGGAAATTATTGCCAATTATCAAGACACCCTCAATAAAGGAGTGGTTCTGCAGGTGGGGACCACAGATCACATCTCAGTACCAATGCTTTCTGGCTGATGTTTTGGTCATTTTTGAATGTTGGTTGTGCTTCCACACTCGAGGTAGCATGAGACGGACTCTACAACCCACACAAGTGGCTCAGGTAGTGCAACTCATCCAGGATGGCACATCAATGCGAGCTGTGGCAAGAAAGTTTGCTGTGTCTGTCAGCGTAGTGTCCAGAGGCTGAAGGCGCTACCAGGAGACAGGCCAGTACACTAGGAGACATGGAGGGGACGGTAGGAGGGCAATAGCAGGACCGCTACCTCAGCCTTTGTGCAAGGAGGAACAGGAGGAGCACTGCCAGAGCCCTGCAAAATGACCTCCAGCAGGCCACAAATGTGCATGTGTCTGCACAAACTGTTAGAAACCGACTCCATGAGGATGGTCTGAGTGCCCGACGTCCACAGTTGGGGGTTGTGCTCACAGCCCAACACCATGCAGGACCATGCATTTGCCACAGAACACCAGGATTGGCAAATTCGCCACTGGCGCCCTGTGCTCTTCACAGATGAAAGCAGGTTCACACTGAGCACATGTGACAGACCTGACAGAGTCTGGAGACGCCGTGGAGAGCGATCTTCTGCCTGCAACATCCTTAAGCGTGACCGGTTTTTGGCAGTGGGTCAGTAATGGAGTGGGGTGGCATTTCTTTAGAGGGCCGCACAGCCCTCCATGTGCTTGCCAGAGAGGTAGCCTGATGAGATTCTCAGACCCCTTGTGAGACCATATGCTGGTGCGGTCGGCCCTGGGTTCCTCCTAATGCAGGACAATGCCAGACCTCATGTGGCTGGAGTGTGTCAGCAGTTCCTGCAAGATGAAGGCATTGACGCTATGGACTGACCCACCCGTTTCCCAGATCTGAATCCTATTGAACACATCTGGGACATCATATCTCGCTCCATCCATCGACGTCACGTTGCACCACAGACTGTCCAGGAGTTGGCAGATGCTTTAGTCGAGGTCTGGGAGGAGATCCCTCAGGAGACCATCCGCCACCTCATCAGGAGCATGCCCAGGCGTTGTAGGGAGGTCATACAGGCACCTGGAGGCCCCACACAATACTGAGGATCTTTTCCTTGTCATGAGGCATTTCCACTGAAGTTGGATCAGACTCTAATTTGAGTTTCCACTTTGATTTTCCTAAAATGCATCTAAGCCTTAGTGTAACAAGTTTGAACGTTATTCTAGAAAATCTTCCGGTCTTTGTCCAGTCTTACTCATTAGCACAAAATGCTGATGTCACTCCTGTAATCTGAGTCTTTACTTCCAAATTTAACTCCAAGCCATAATCCATGTTACTGACTGGCCAAAATCAGTTGTACGCTGCAGTGATTGAACCATTTTGGTTTAGTTCTCGCCGCAGTGTATTCTGTTATTTTTGGCTTCTAGATAGCTGATCAGTGCAGAATGCTGCAGACTCACCGTTTATGGCTTACTGAGGACATATTAATAACTGACAGATTGTTCATTATAAATAATTATTATTATATGCTTATTCCCAAGTGTTCCCCACACAGCGCCAGGACTTAAAGGGTAAATTACTAAGTGCTGAAAAATGGGCAGCAAATACATAGATGTCATTTGGAAGCGTATTCAGTTCTGTTAGTTACAAGCTTCATAGAGATTTGTTCAAAAATCTTAAAAATGTTTTTCATGTCTGAATTTTGACTTGTAATTGATCAGACAAGCTGTATTCCTGGAATTGTGCTTTGGTCTCTCGGAATGTGTAACTTGTGTATTTCGTCACAATCCCTCATTTGTTTGGCATTAGTGCAACCATACAGGGACTCCTCCGTGTCAGGGCAACCGAGGCAGGAACCTCTAGGACTGCGCATATGGGGCCTCCTACTGAACTGATGTGGGTCAGTTACAAAAATAACGTTTTGGTCGTATCGGCTACAGTAAAGAGTCTCCCAGCCCAGACTAATAGTAGAAACTAAGCAGACAGCATTAAGGCAATGTAGCCCCTATAAAAAAAATAGTATACCTTAATGGCTCATGCAGATGTCCATGCAAGCTGGTCTGAGATCGAAACGCAATTCACAGGCTGGACAGCCGACCTACTGACCCGAGAGTGACAGCCTCATAAAAATACATGAAGCGGTCATGTCCGGGTTGGTAGACCCATGGACAGTCCGTGCATTCGGGGTCCATGCTCAGATCATTTTGCATGGACGTCTCCATGAGCCCTTAGTCTTCTAATTGCTGCCTTCATTCAGCAGAAACTGAAGATTAGTCAAACCCTATAACAAGGGTCCTCAGTGCACCCTTGGTGAGGCCGAGAGGCTCAGTGCACTGTTCCTCAGACTAGTTCTGTATGCCCCAACCTTCCCCACTGGACACTGACAGTGCTGGTTTGCCTGAGCGTTTTGGGCAGACACTGCTGACTCTATGTAAGCCAGCGCTGTCAAGCGCCAGTGTGGGTGGAACGGTGCACCGAGGGTCTCGGCCACTCCAAGGGTGCACTGAGCTCCCTAACTAGCATGTCTGGGAGATTCCCTGAGCTTATAAATGGGGTCTTCCTTTTATTACACACATTGTTACTCTTTGTCCCTGGGCTGTGTCATCTATTGCAGTTTAGCTTCATGCAAGATGATTGGGCTGAGCTGCTATACTAGAACCAGCGGAAAACACATTTTATGTTCCACAGTCTCGTCTCCTGCCAAGATTCTCCTCTAGGGTGCTCCCAGTCAGGACAGACGGGGATGTGATGGCAGATCAAATCTCACGAGTTCCATTATTAAGTAGGAGAGAAACTCTTCTATGCAGGGTTTGATGGTCCTGGTATTCTTCTGCCCAGCTTCTTCTCTAGGATACGCCTAGTCAGTACACATAAGAAATGATGCAGGACAAAATCTCACATGAGTTCTGCTAATGAAGAGGACATGTTGCCAGGTCAAAAATGGCTGGTTTTACTCCTAATTTATTCCTGCTGTTCACCAAAGTAATAAACCTTTTTATTTAATTTTGTTATAAATCTGCCATTCTAGAGATCTAGTAATTTTAATGCTCCTTTTCAAGCGAGCAATGCTGACAGGATTCCATGGAGGTGTCTTCAGGCACAGTAGCAAAATTACCCTATAAGCAATGTCTCATTGGTTAAAAGAATACAAATTTCCACTAAATAAAAAGGCTCTTAACTCTGGAACCATACGGTGAATGTAAAAATAAAAGAATCAAATGAGAGCAAAAACTGGCCACTTTTGACCCGATAACAGGTCCTGTGTAAGTACTGGAGAAACTATGCAGACTTTAATGATCCAGTTTTCTGGCTTCTTCTCTAGGGGCTCTTAGGACACACAAGAAATGATGCAAGGCCAAATCTCAGTTTAGTTAAACTATTAAGTTGAAGAGTAAGTCTTCTTGTAATCCAGCTCTTCTTCTGCCCGGCTTCTTCTCTAGGGTACTCCTAGGCAGGACAGACAGGAAATGATGCAAAACTCAATCGTACATGAGTTCAGCTATTAAATTGAAGGGAAATTCTATTCTGCAGCCTCTTATAATCCATCTCTTCTGCCCGGCTTCTTCTCTAGGGTACTCCTTGGCAGGACAGACAGGAAATGATGCAAGAGAAAACCCTACAAGAGTTTAGCTTTTAAGTTGGAGAGAAACGTTATTATGCGGCTATAATGATCCAGCCCTTCCTCTATACAGTTTCTTCTCCCAGTCTGGATAGACAAGAAAAGACTTTTACTCTGCAAAAATGTTGGGTTTATCGTAGATTTTTTTATTTAAATATTGAAGTCTACAAAGTTTCTTAAAAACATGGAAACTCTTTGTATGCATCTTATATAAGTAGACCGCATGATCACTTGTATATTAACAATCCATTCCTCCTTTCCATGATGATGTCTGTAATTCTAGTGAACACTTGTCACAGTGAGACGCCATGCATTCAGTGTGTACGTTAGGGTTTGGGGACATCAGTTTAAAAGGAGTCTGTCACCGTGTTTTTGTCTCCAAATCCTAGAACAGAAATATGTAGAGAAAGAGACTCTGATTTCAGTGATGTGTCACTTACCAGGCTGATTGCTGTAGTTTTGACAAAATCACTGTATTAGCAGAAAGAGACTTTCATTAGAGGGTTGGTAAATCTGCCGCCAAGTAGTTATGTATTTTTATGAGCTCTGTATAACCCGCCCCCTTACCACTGATTGGCAGCTTTGTGTTTACAGTATGCATAGGCAGAAAGCTACCAATCAGTGGTGGGGGCGGGGTCATACAGAGAACTGGTAGATCTGCAGAAGATAAAACAGTCCAGTAAGTGATACATTGCTGGAATTGGGGTCTCAGGGTTAGCAGAAGCCTGTTGACAGATTCCCTTTAAGAATACTCACCTTTAATCGCAACTTTTTAGATGAACGTGGGAAATATAGAATATTAGTAATTAAACCTCCATCACAATGTACCTAAATTAACGATGATAATATTTTTTAAAGGTTTCAGATGTAAAGGTAATGCTCACTGAAGTTCAAGATTATTGGGTGTCTCTACCAAACCTATTCTGCAGCGAAAAGGTTATTGCTGGTCCAGGAAATGAAGACAAGTGTTGGAATGGAATGGCCAGAGCAAGGTCAGCCTTGGTCATATATCTGATCCAGCTGAATAAAGCTTTTTTTATATTTCTTCTGAACTCTTCAACATTGTACGTTGTTTTTCTTTAGGTACATGCCTGAGCGCATGGGCAGCGGACTCGCCAACCAGATAAATAATCCTGAGATTGATGTGGATATTACAAAGCCTGACATGACCATCCGTCAACAGATCATGCAGCTGAAGATTATGACCAATCGTCTCCGCAATGCCTACAATGGAAATGACGTGGATTTCCAAGACACAAGTAAGAGGACCAGTACAAAATGTCATTCCAGAGCTTAATGGTGATCCCACAGGAACACAGAGGTTTGACCTTCTTACACTGATCAAATCACAGCTATCCTGTCCAGGATGTCTTAGTCAGATGCATATTCTTCTTTCATTGAGCTTGGGGGATTCTCCAGTGCTGGGGGCAGCGGACGTGTGACTGTAGGTATGTGACTTGCATACATGCGGTCATGTGCCGACTAGATGAATCAACAAAATGCAAATTGGGTGAGGTTTTACTGCACCTCCAACCCAAAGCCTTTGCATCATACTGATTATTATTTATCAGCCATGTATTAAAGGGAACCCGTCACCAGAAAAAGCGCCCTTAACCTGCAGATGTGTGGTTAATCAGCAGATTAATAGCATTATTAACCTGCCTGGCGCCTGCACTTACCTGATCGCTGCAGGGAGAAAATGAACTTTATTGCCCCCAGTAGCCTCTCTGAGTACAGAGAGTGGTGGATGTAACCGACACCCGACACTGACTAACAGCCGGCACTAATGCAGAGACCGTGTCAGACAGTGACGCGGCTACAGCCACCGCTCTATACTCAGTTCGATGACTGAAACCCGGGGAATAAAGTTAGTTTTCTCTCTGCAGAGTTCAGGTAAGTGCCAGGCAAATTAATAACACTATTATTAACCCGGTATTTGCTGGATAATAGCATTTTATCTGGTGACTGGTTTTTAGATGTCCCTGTGTACTATGTAAAGTGGAAGATATTGTTGCTCTTAAAGGGTTACTGTGCAAAAGAAGGGATAAGCTGCTTGTAAAGGGTTAATGAGAGTTTCTAACTACATAATGTACAGACTGATAGACAGCTATAAAACAATGAGAAGTCTATGCCTGGAATCGCTTCAGTTGCAATCTAGTGTCTCCTCTTCCGGTTGCTCCATAATATCCATGAATCTCTTATATCTCATGTACACACAGAATGAAGAAGGATATCAGCACACATCTGTAGCGTTTGCATGCTGCACATTCCCGTCTCCCCCACACAGTGGTATCTCCCAGCTCATAAGCATAAAGCCTCACAGTTGTCAAAATAGTGAGACAGCGAAGAGCCCAACTTTGGTCTCTTATAAACCCAGAGCTATTATAACCGGATTAAACACTTTTTTTTTTAGGTTTCATAATTATATATGTTTGGGAAAGGTTTTACACAAATTACGGGACATGTCTGATGATTGCTGAGGTCTTTGTGCCGATTCATTTCTCTGGTAGGAGAAACTGACTTCTAATATATGGTAAATTGTATTGTGAACTCCTGGTCTATGTTTTGACACCCAACACAACCCATTTGTACAGGAGTAGAGTTTGAATATGTTGTCACATATGATCCAATATTGCTTTTTTTAAACTCAAAATTCACACAGAAACTTACCAGATCACAGGCTAAAGTTAGCCACACACAATAATGTCATCCAGACCCACCAATTTTGGATGTATCATACAACAATCCAATGCGTCCAGAGGTTTCCTGATACTCTCCATGGCAGATGTTATGGGAAACAAGGATCGGGCAGTTTGATTTCAACATGCCTAATCATTTTTAGTGGAAATAAGCTGCAGCGAGAGGAGTCTATGGTCAGTAGGCATAGCTGAGTATTTGGTAGACAGCAATCTGGAGTATTTGGCCTGGTTAGGAGGTTTTTCTTGACCAAGAGATCATCCAATGCATTTATTATTTGGCAAGTCAACCAATTTATAGACTCTGCTCCACAAAGATTATCTGATAAACTGTCCTCAGCAGGTTTGATGAGCCGATAATGGATTTCGATGCTGGGTGTTACCAAGTATTAACCTCTCTATTTTTGCAGGTGATGACATCAGTGGCTCGGGGAGCGGAGACGGCTGCTCCGACACCGTGTGCATCAAAACAGCTTCTGGAGACAACACTGTAATACACACACAAACACATGTCGTCCGAAAGGGACATTCGCCAGGGCTGAATGGAAACGCCAGCTTCAAATCGTGGGATCTATCGCTACTTCTTGCCGCTTTGCTTGTGACACACGTTGCCAGGTGGTAACCTCTGTGAACTGTTATATAAAGGGAACGCGGTCACTTTTCTCCCTTAATAAACTTGACTTTCTGCTGTATTTGGAAGTAGATGAAAATGGAAACGACTGCTGGAGATTAGGCCACTATAACACTGTGCTCTTCTGCAGGCCCAACCTGTCTCCATAACTGTACATTTTTTGTAATTGCGTGTATTTTATTTTCTGATACAGATAAACCATATCTGGCTGGTTTTTTTTTTCCTTTGGTTGATAGGAAAAAAAAATGTTAAAAGTGACATAAAGCTTCACTAATATTGTGTCTCTTTTCTAAAATTAAAAATAAAATTGCAAAAAAATTGTAAAATATTTATTAGTGCAAAGACATACCGTTCTCTACATACACAGGTGACAAGCACAAAGGAGCAATGTATGCAATTTTCCTGGTTTCTATATAAAGTACATTTTTCTTCATATCCGTCACTGGGAGTTTTATTTTGTCAATTCTCTGATTCAGCAGAAAGCCCCTGGCTCTGAGCAGGGCCGCTGATTCCGGTTTACTCAGAAAGCTATGACTTGGATCAGTAAGCCGGGAGGACTGATGTAGCAAAGATATAGTGAAAATATTGCGACTTTTGGCTGAATGCAGATCTCCTTCAGAATCTGCCTACAAAGCATAGAGGGGTCATCCCCCCCCCAAAAAAAAGGACATTTTAATCAACAGATTTTGGAATAATAATAATTTAGAAAACTGGATGTGCTAAAAAAAATGTTCCTGTGCTGAGATAATCTTATAAATGTGCCCCTGCTATGTATTGTGTAATGGCCGTGT
Organism: Ranitomeya imitator; assembly: GCF_032444005.1. Taxonomy (NCBI): domain Eukaryota; kingdom Metazoa; phylum Chordata; class Amphibia; order Anura; family Dendrobatidae; genus Ranitomeya; species Ranitomeya imitator. The sequence goes on along the minus strand of NC_091286.1, from coordinate 570,303,928 downwards.
CTGACTGTGCAGGAACATGGTTTGATCATACCATACATCTTAAAAGATGATTTATCCACAACACGGCATCTTATATCACTTTATGTAAATGACTTTTTCGAGGCTCTGTGGAGGATGCTGCCTGGAAGATAACTCTGCCTCCAGAGCTTATTTTACATGAAGGGTGAGGAACCAGTGTGATGGCTGCTCTTTGCTCTCCTGATCTCACTACAGAGCCCTGTGTGATTATACCTGCAGGTTCCTCTCAGCTTCCAGCTCACAGGCAGACATGGTTGCAATATTGTTGCAGTACAGCAGAGCTCAGAGAGCTGCAAAATTCTGTCTGCAAGAAGACAGTTAATTTCTCCTGTTCTGTGTTAGTTACTTGTCTCACACTAGTAACTCTCTCTTCATGTAAACTAAGCTCTGGAGGCAGAGTTATCTTTCAGGCAGCATCCTCCCCATATCCTGGAAAAGATCGTTTAAATATAAGAAAATGTGGATTTCTCTGGAATCAGATCGCAAATATCAAGGTATCATTTTACTCAGCTTTCTATGACCTGCATGGCCAAATAGGCGGGCTTAGGAGGGATGATCCTATTGACAGATTCCCTTTAAGTCTGCAAAATATAGTCTCAACTTTATGTTCATGTGAATTCTCATTCTTATTTTGTAACCTTATGTTAAGTCTGTTCCTGTTATTCCTGCTAGAATGTATGAATAAATTGACAACTGTGCGATACCTTTATCCTCACCGTAGAGTGCACAGATACAGCTCCAACGGGTAATACGAAATCAATAAATCCTCACATTTCTGGTAGATGTAACAAAGGAACGACTACAACTTACAAAGAAAAAGTTATTATAAATTTTAATATTATGCAGATTATACAGAATGCAGTTGATTATTAAAACAGACATCTTAAAGGGAACCTGTCAGGTCCTGCAACCCAGTAGCATGCACTTATTTATGAGTAAATTCCCTTCATAACCAGCCCTTTATAACATATTTCTTCTGTAAAACTGTGGTTTAAAAAAGCATTTATATTGTCCCCATTTCCTATACTAATTATGGCTTTGATTAGTCGATGGGGTGTTCGTTCCCCAGACTAGTGAGCCCTATTTCCATGTTATCACGTCAAATGTGCAATTTGGTCCACGAGGTCGGCCAATTCCTCTGGTCGGGCTCCAGAAAGAATGCCCTGACGAAGTTGATTAGCCCATGCTGTTATCGACTTTGCCACCCAGGTGGAGGCAAAGGCAGGGTACAATGGAGAGGCGGCTGTTTCAAAGGCTGACCTTGCAAAGGACTCCATGAGCCTGTCATTGGTGTCCTTGAGAGATGTTCTATCCGGAAGCGGAAGGACTGTATTGGTGGTCAGTCTGGAAACCGGAGGGTCCACAGTTGGAGAAGTGGTCCAGTTAGCAATGACCTCGGGGGAGAAGGGATATAGAATACCGAGGAGCTTCCCTCTTTGAAAGCGGCTGGTTGGGTTGTCATGTTCCTTGGAAAGTACCTCCTCAAATTCTCTGAGGCACAAAGACCTTAGGAGCTGGTCTCGACCGTCTAAACGAAACCACCTGTTCTGTAGTGGTATCCCTAATGTTAAATGTCTGGTTGACCGCCAAAATGAGGCTCTGGACCATATCTCTCCTATTAGAGGCCTGGTGAAAGTCCGGGTCTGAGTAATCCTCAGACAGTACATCTGAAACTGCCACGGCAGACTCCAGGGAAGAGGACTTGGAAAAACATGGCTGTAGGCAGAGGTCAGGGGAAGAGAGAGAGCACCAGAATGATGCTCCCGCCTACTTCTATTAAGGCCCCTTATGGTAGGCGGCACAGGTGGAGAATCCTGCGATCCGCTAGTAACGACGGAGCTAGGAAAGGAAAATCTGTCAAGGACGGACACCAGGGACTGTGATACCTTGGTGAGGTCCGTGACCGATTGCGACAGATAGCCCCCACTGGAATGGGGGCACTACTCTCTCCTGGGGCAAAAAGGAACTCCTGGGTAGCAGGGACGGGGGCTGCTGCAGTCCTGACAGTGGGAAGAGGACTGGCCTGAAGGGAGTTTGCAATTACATGTGGTGCAAATAAAGTGTCTGACAAGAGCAAAGGAAGAAGAAGAGGCAGGAGGGCGAGAGCACTAGGCATGATGAGAAGCAGACCCACTACTAATGGTGCCAGAAGGTTAGGGAACAGAGAGCTGAGTAGAGTGTCAATCTGCCGAGCAGAGCTACTCACAGGAAGATGCAGGTCCTGAGGTCTTCTTCCGGACTGTAGAGGGCTCCAGAAGACAACCAGGGCTGCAGGATAACCGTGGAGGAGATAAGAGAGTTCCCTGCAGGGATGCCACCTTCCAGGACCTGATGCTGGCAAATGGTGATCACAGGGAGGAAGAGGAGCACCCACAGGGAGAAGGCGCGCGCAAGAGGAGAGAAGAGGGTGCGTTACTTCAAAAGCCTGTTCGGCGAGGCCAAAAATGGGTGGAGCTAACCACCAGGGAAGTGGGCGGAGGTAGCTGTTGCAAACAAGAGGGAGACAGTGATGCCCTGGACACCTGCACGTCCACACTGAAGGGGCGGAGCTAACTGCCGGAAACAGAAGGAGAGGGCGTGCCATCGACGGGCGGTAAAAAAAAAAAGCCCACTAAAAGATGCCAAGAAGGGGCGGAGCCAAATGCTGAAGGTAAGCCGCTCTGAAGCCAGGGCTTAAATTTATAACTGAGGCCCTGGAGAATGGGGAGGGCGGCAGGAAGGCCCAGACTGCCTGTCAGGTAACCCAGAAAGAAAGAGATAAAACAGGCCCCCTATCGACCAAAAAAAAACGGTCTATACCTAAAAGGAAAAAGCCCCTCTACTACAAACCCTATTAGGCCACGCTGAGGCCGGGGCCTATATTTATAACAGAGGCCCCGGAGACAGGACAGAGCGGCACAGAGGCCCAGACTGCCTGTCCGGAAAGCCCCTGTACTACACACCCTGAATAAAAGTCAGGGTAAAAGGAAGGCCCCTCTAACTACAAACCCTCTAGTAATAAAAAAGTAGGGGGGCAGTAAAACTCATCCATCTTCTGTCATCTTCCGCCGTGCTTTCATTATCTTCATCCTTCTGTTTTTCATCATCTTTATTTTCTTCTTTGTATGGATCTTCTCCCCTAACACCTCTGGACACCTGACAGAGAGAGAAGAAAGGGAGATGTACCTCTCCATCCAGACCTTCATTGGATGTCCGAGCCTCTTGGGAATGTGGGACGTCCATGCCTCCTGAAACCGACATGCTCTGGTGGGCGAGTGGATAGGAGACAAGGGCCAGGACCAATGTTCGGATCACCTAAACACTCTTCTGTGTCAGGGGTTGGGGTCCTGCCGAATAGACGTACGAGCATACGGGGTGGCAGTATACGCCGTACTCATAGTCTCTATGTGGGAGTACAGTTGTGACTGTTCACACTGTATCCCTCCAGAGGTAAGGCTAGAAGATCCATATGAAAAGAAACAAGGAAAACTGAGGTAGATATGGGTCTAGCAGAAGACCCGTGTCCACCTCCTACAGCCACTAAGCTAAACTGAATATCCTAGTTCCGGTTGGTGGGGTGTACACTGTGGAGGAGGAGCTAACTTTTGGCAGCAGCATACACCCATGGTTTCCGGTGTCCCCCAATGAAGTGATAGCGAAAAGGCCTTTATTGTTTCGTAAAAATAAAGAATAGCGAAGTTTTCACCCATCAAGTTTTTATCAAGCTTATAAATGTGACATAACAGTGAGATTATATAAGCAATGAAAATAACCAATCACACAAAAAAAGACCGTAGATGCCCGCAAAAACATCATGGTACACAGGCTACAAGGAATCTGAGCTGAAATCAGGGTCTCAGCCCCTACGTTGTGCTGCTCTCGGATTACACAGCTAAACCTGCTGACAGATTCCCTTTAACAGTTTCCATTTGAATCATTTTAGTTTGTATGTGAAATTGGCAAATAGAGAACTGACCGCATCTCAAGTTACCAATGGTAACTGATGGTGGGAACACGGACTAACTGATATTACTAAGCACCACTCTTCCAAATCACGATAATGTTTATCGTCTATCAACGACTTATTATGTTCCACAGTCTTAACATCTTTTTTTAAGAGAAAAAACTAAACGCTGGCTGTTTTCTGCTTTTCTTTTTTAATAGGATATCCTTTAAATATCATCTTTCAAGATTCTGATTGGCCGCTTTCTCTAAAGCTCCATCTAATAATGGAGCAAGATGGACTTTTAGAAACACAGACCCAGATTCATTCAATCTGACAATTTATGTCAGAAAGTCACTTTGTGAAAAGTCACAAACATTTCAACATTTCGTGCAACGTGAAGTCGGGCATCTCTGCCAAATTGGGTGGAGCTGGAGAGGATCTGGGACGGGCTGTGCCAACAGCCGCTCGTCAAATTCGACAAAACTAGCGGCGTTCCTTACGGCAGAAACATTACTTCAGTCCTTGACTGGAATAACATTTCTGGCGAGGTACACGGAGGAGCAATAACATTTCCGGCGAGGCACACGGAGAAGCAATAACATTTCTGGTGAAGGACACGGAGGAGCAATAGCATTTCTGGTGAGGGACACGGAGGAGCAATAACATTTCTGGTGAGGCACACGGAGGAGCAATAACATTTCTGGTGAGGGACAGGGAGGAGCAATAACATTTCTGGTGAGGGACACGGAGGAGCAATAGCATTTCTGGTGAGGGACACGGAGGAGCAATAACATTTCTGGTGAGGGACACGGAGGAGCAATAACATTTCTGGTGAGGGGCAGGGAGGAGCAATAACATTTCTGGCGAGGCACACGGAGGAGCAATAACATTTCTGGTGAGGGACACGGAGGAGCAATAGCATTTCTGGCGAGGGAGACGGAGGAGCAATAACATTTCGGGTGAGGGACACGGAGGAGCAATAGCATTTCTGGTGAGGGACAGGGAGGAGCAATAACATTTCTGGCGAGGTACACGGAGGAGCAATAACATTTCTGGCGAGGCACACGGAGGAGCGATAACATTTCTGGCGAGGCACACGGAGGAGCGATAACATTTCTGGCGAGGCACACGGAGGAGCGATAACATTTCTGGTGAGGGACACGGAGGAGCAATAACATTTCTGGTGAGGGACACGGAGGAGCAATAACATTTCTGGTGAGGGACACGGAGGAGCCATAACATTTCTGGCGAGGCACACGGAGGAGCGATAACATTTCTGGTGAGGGACACGGAGGAGCAATAACATTTCTGGTGAGGGACACGGAGGAGCAATAACATTTCTGGTGAGGGACACGGAGGAGCGTGCAGCTAAGAAAATGCATTGAATTCCTTACGTGATGTGCACCTATCAATAAATTCAGCACATCTTCCTATATGAAATGCCAGTCATAATGAATCAGGATCATAGTTTTTAGTTCTTCAGCTTGTTGGCCAAAAAACGCATCTTTACTGTTAATCCTACGAAGACTGAAAAACTGACTTTAGGGGTCAGGCCGTTGCCTGAAACGCGTTAGCACTGTTTATCTCTGGACTTAATAAAGTGACATTTTTTGTGCCGTTTGGTGAATCCCACTTGTTCTATCTATTTTTCTTCATCATTTGGATGGTACATGGAAGCCATCTATTTCTACAGGATACATTTTTTACAGCCACGAATAGATGTGAATGTGCTCGAAAGCAATTCATATATCTGCACTTCCATTGCTTATGCCGCAAACGCCTGATTCTGCAGAGAGTAAGGCTCCATTCCCCAATTTAGCGAATAAAGTTATGACCCGCAAACCTATCAAAATTTGTGCATGATTGGCAGGTATTGCCACGTGTCCTATTCTAATAATTAAGACCCATATATGCGTCTTGGCAGGTGCATGGCTCGTAAATCGCAACGTCATTAGAACCATAGTCATTTACTGGCTGTCTCCTTCCAACAACAGCGTCATCCCATATCTACAGGTTTTGAACCATGTTGCAGCCCTGCATCATTCACAACAATAGAGCAGAGCTGCACCTCCAATCACAACCTGGACATGGAAAAAGAAAGCCATGTTTTTCTATTTCTGGAATAACTCTTAACTCTTTTAAAATTAGTTTTCTGGCATTGTATACAGTATCTTCTATAGAGAAGCCACAAAGGAAAATACCAGAAAAAAAACACCATGTTCAAAGCTTCTCAAAAACCAAAAACACAGCACAAAACAAAATGCTTAGTCTGCAGTGTGTTATATTTCATTTTAGACTTTAATGAAATGTATGTCCTCAGTGTTTATGCACCCTCCCGCAACAAACGTAAAGGGCTTGCCAAGAAAAATTCTAGGAACAACGCCTACCTATGCAAAATGATGTATGTGAAATTAAAAGGAATTTATCAGCAAGATTTTAACCTCCAAACTAAAGTACTTATGTGCGCGTATAGTAAGTCCAGCAATACCATTACATGGCCAGTCATATACTGACAAATCAAAGAATTGATGTGTAAATTATGCTGAAGGGCTATGGTAGATCTGAAGCATTGGTCACTCCAGCTCTATTCACACCCAGCACTGCCTCCTCTTGCTTCAATGACAATCTCTATGCTGTGTATATTCAGCCAAAGGAGACATCAGCCAAGCAGGAGGAGGCGGCGTTGGGCATAGAATAGAGCTGGAGTAACAGAGGCTTCCGATCTACTATAGCTCTCCATCCTCATTTACATATCAATAATTCAAAAGGATATTCCTGTTCCATATCAATGAAGCTTGATTACTATGCAATTAAAAAATATGCAGCTTTCTAATATACTTTGTGATCTCATGCATTGCTGCTTTCAAAATATCTGTTCATCTTTGCAGAATTGTTGTAATTCAGCCACATTGGAGGGTTTCCGAGCATGAATCGCCTTTTTAATATCATGTCACAGCATCTCAAATCGGACTAAGATCAAGACTCTGACTAAGCCACTCCAAAGTCTTAATTTTGTTTCAAGCCATTCAGAGGTGGACTTGCTGGTGTGTGTTGGATCATTGTCCTGTTGCATAAACCAATGCGCTTCAGCTTTATGAAGAGATGGCCGGACATTCTCCTGCAGGAGTTTTTGGTAGACAGAAGAATTCATGCTTCCATTTATCACAGCAAGTTTTCCAGGTCCTAAAGCAGCAAAACAGCCCCAGACCATTATATTACCACCACCATATTTTATTGTTGGTATCATGTTCCTTTTCTGAAATGCTGTCTTAGTTCTACGCCAGTTGTAAAAGGACATACACTTCGCAAAAAAGTTCAACTTGTGTCTCGTCAGTTCACTGAGTATTCTCCCAAAAGTATTGGGGATATTTAAGATTTTTTCTGGAGCCTTTATGTTCTTATTGCTCAGCAGTGGTTTTCGGCTTGGAACTCTGCCATGCAGGCCATTTTGCCCAGTCTCTTTCTTATGGTGGAGTCATGAATACTGACCTTAACTGAGGCAAGTGAGGCCTGCAGTTCTTTGAATGTTGTTGTGGGGCCTTTTTGTGACCTCTTGGATGAGTTGTCACTGCGCTCTTGGGGTAGTTTGGGTCGATCGGTCATTCCTTGGAAGGTTCACCACTGTTCCATGTTTTTGCCAATTGTGAATAATGACTCTCACTGTGGTTTGCTGGAGTCCCAAAGCTTTGTAAATGGCTTTTTAGCCTTTTTCAGACTGATAGAATTCAATTACTTTGTTTCTCATCTGTTTCAGATTTTTTTTTTATCGTGGCATGATGTCTAGCTTTTGATGATCTTTCGGTCTACTTCAATATGTGAGACAGGTCCTATTTAAGTGATTTCTTGATTGAGAACAGGTGTGGCAGTACTCAGGCCTGGGTGTGGCTAGGGAAATTGAACTCAGCTTCCCAAAGAGGTGATAAACACAGTTAATTTTATGTTTTAGGGGGGGGAGAGGGGGCAATCACTTTTTTTCAGACAGGGCCCTAATACCTTAATTTAAAAACTGCATTTTGCGTTTACTTGTGTTATCTTTGTCTATTATTAAATTTTATTTAAATTATCTGAAACATTTAAGTGTGACAAATATGCAAAATAACAGGAAATCAGGAAGGGGGCAAACACTTTTTCACACAACTGTATATCTATGAAGATGAGAATAACCTTTTACCATCTGTATATAATAGAAAAACATTTTAGTTGATTACATTAAATGGGTGTTTAGGATTCCCAATAGAAATCTTATAGATGGGTTCTGTATTTTTGTTGCATGCTGTAAAGAAAGGAAAGGAGGCCACATATGTGCGGCTCCCTCCAAATCTATAAAATTCTGCAAAATTCCAAATCATGTGAACAAAATATGTGGATACTTCTATACATCACATCATGCTTTATGTGTTTTTTTTTGCACACAAACAGACATCACAAGAGCGAGGCACTGCCACATACGCAGATGTACTTAATTGTAACTGTAGTTCTCCCCAGTACTTGCAATGCTGTCACCATAAACCTCACGTCCTGATGAGTCTTTCTCAGCATGTAGATGCTTTGTCCCTTTGGCTGAATGCATCTTTCCACTGAGTTTCCCTACAATTAAAATTAAATTAAGGATTAAAATAATAAAACCATCTTCACATTTCTCTTCCAGCAGTTCTGCAGTTTATATACTCGTAAACTTATGCATCAGCCAGTCTCATAAATCCATGAGCATTTAGCATATTTAATTTTCAGAGGGGCATTGCATGGCCTACAAGTCTCCAAACAGTAGATTCACACTCTCTGCAAGGAAAAATATTCCCATGTACACCCCCACTGAGAGGCCTCTCACCCAGCCAAATAAGCTTTCCTGCTTTGCACTGAGGAGTGGTAAACACCCTGAAACACGTGACTGCAAATGTAGTGTCTGGTTTGGCTTTGGCCTAAGTCATACAGTGGCATGTAAAAGTTTGGGCACCCCTGCTCAAAATTACTGTTATTGTGAACAGTTAAGCAAGTTGAAGATTAAATTATCTATCTATCTATCTATATGTATAAGTCATTTTTTAAATTTTAAAAATTGCAAAAAGGAAAATGGGCAGATGCAAAAGTTTGGTACCCTTGGATATTTGCACGCTTAGATAACTTTGACCAAGGTTTCAGACCTTAATTAGCCTGTTAGGGTTATGGCTTGGTCACTATCATCGTTAGGAAAGGTCAAGTGATGCAAATTTCTCCTCTAACCTTGTACCAAAAAAAACAACAGCCTTGGGTTCTTCTAAGCAGCTGCCTAGCACTCCGAAAATTAAAAGCAGGAGAAGGCTATATATAAGAAAATATCAAAGCATTTTCAAGTTTTCCATTCCTGAGTTAGAAACGTATTTAAGAAATGTCAGTTACCAGGAACAGTGGAGGTCAAGATAAGGTCTGAAAGACCAAGCAAAATTTCAGTGACAGCTGCTTGTAGGATTGCTGGAGAGGTAAATCAGAATCCCCACTGCTTGACTGCAAAAGACCTTGAGAAACATTTAGCAGACTCAGGAGTTGTGGTACATTTTACTAGTGTTCAGACACGCCTGCACAAATATGGCCAAGACCCCGGAGAAATTCCAACTCTGGGGGGGGCGCTATACACTTTTTCCACACTTTTTCCTGTGGTTTAAGTACCCTTAATTGCCGCCGTGAAAAGGCGTATCGGCGGTCATTAAGGGGTTAAGAAAGGCATCTGGTGTTGTCATGTTGGTGCTCACCTGTACGTTGTTGGCATTCATCTTTGTGTAGTTCCCATGATTTCTTCTTGCACTGTTTGCTACAAGTGAATACAGAGTAACATCGCAGGCACGGAGAAAGCTTGACGCCAATAGAGCGGCCACACTGGTAGCAGTACTTGAAGAAAGTTCTAATGAACAGAAGCGCAAAAGTTGTCAGCAGAAAGCACATGGAAGCTCAGCTGCAAGTAGATGCCAAGAGATCCTACTGCCAACAGGAGACAGTAGGCGCCTCACCGGTGTGGTGGCACGCTGCCTTCACCAGATGTCACCTTTGTACTTCCCCTGGTGATCGCCTCTCCTAAAGTAAGAGACACAATGACTTTGTGGAGTTTATACAGTGCAATTCTACAATTCTTTATAAAAATAAAACAGTGGCCGGCCTGCTAAATGCCCCCATTGCTGCCATTTTGCTACTCCTGTGAAGCCCAACCACAGGTGACCGGGATTTTCACTATATATATTACAATACCTAATTATTGCAACCAACAGTAGACATGAATAGTCGCAAGTTTAGTCTACTATGGGGGCTAAAAATGCAGTAAAAAACACTTTTAAACAGTTTTAAAACATAAAAAAAAATGAATCACCCATTTTTTATCTGTTTAAACAAAAAAAGAGAAAAAGTTGAATATTGCACATTGCCATGCCCATAAAAGTCCAATCTATCAAAATATAAAATTATATAACCCATACGGTACACATTGTGAGGAAAAGAAAATGCCCAAATTGCCTTTTTTTGGCCACTGTAACCTCTCCCAAAACACTGCAATGAAAAGCTATCAAAACATTGTATGCAATGTACCCCGCTACAGTTCAGAAAACGGGAAAAACAAATTCCCGTACAGTTCCATCGATAGAAAAATGAAGAAGTTACAGATCTCAGAAAATCGTGACACAAACCAACATTTTGTTCACCACTTAACTATAAAGAAAACTATTAAAGAATTGGTATTGTAGTAATCCTACTGAGGAATCGTGTTGTGAAGTCCAGTAAAAACCACACCCAAAAGGCAGAATTGCACTTTTTTCATAATTTCATCTCACTTGGTATTTTTTCCCCATTTTGCAATACACAACATGGCAAAATAAATGGGGTCATTCAATACTACCACTTGTCCAGCAAAAAAAGTGCCTTCATACAGCAATGTCAGTAAAAAAAATAAAATAGGTGTGGCTCTTGGAAAAAGTGGCGAAAATAACAAAAGGGCAAAAATGAAAATTGGCTGGGAGCTTAAGGGGTTAAAAAGATTGTCAGTTAAAGGGGCATTACCATCTCCAAGATCCTATCCCAATATGTAGTAGGTGTAATAATAATAATATTAGCAAATACCTCCTATTAGAAAAGTAGTATAGTTATTTTGATAACCTATGTCCCTTACCCTATGTGCAGGGCGTTGCAGTAGCTTAGGTATCCATGGTTACAACTAATCATATAGTGACAGTTACTTGGTTAGCTGTTAGTGGTCATAACCATGGATACCTTAAGCCACTGCAAATCCTGCACATGAAGTGACATAGCAAATCAGAAGAACTATTCTATATTAAACAGATGGCATAGAATCTTGGAGATGAAAATACCACTTTATCTAAAAGGGGACAACAGTTTTCACCTCTTAAGTTTAATGTTCATCCCTGGATGCAGTTCGGAATAAAAACAAATTGCTCTGTTTTCACCTCCCCCCGAGTCCATTGTTGAGTCTCGCCACTGCTCCTGGTGTCTGGCATTGGCTTTGGGGCTGATATCACTTCGACAGAGCAGTAGCCAATCAGTGAGCTCAGTGGCACTGATTGGTGCATTCTGTTTACACTCCCAGAGCTGCTGAGCTCACCGATTGGTGGCTGTGGTGTTGATATAATGTTAGTTCCACAGCCAATGAGACACACCGGGAGCAGCGGCGGAGACTCACCGGTGGACTCGGGGAAGGTGAGTATAGTGCAGGTAGTTTTTTAGGCCAAACTGAACCCAGCGATGAACATTAACTGAATTTGTCACTTATTTCCAATCTGATTTTTTCTCTTCTTGATGCAGGACTCTCTCGGCTCAGCATGGTGAGTGATATATAGCAGTGTATAGCGACTCAGCACTAGATTATTAGTATCATCACCACGACACTCGGTAATGAGAATGTGCAGCTTACGGACGAGGCCTTCCTTCGCCCACTCCTGCTCCTTCGCTATGACTCCTTCCCGAGTGTGCTTTCCCAAGTGCTCCAATAGCTGCTTCCGGGCGTTGTACGTGTCCCGCTCCTCTGGTGACAAGGCATGGTACGGTGTGTGTGCGATCCGCTTATCCTGCAATATACAAGATATCATATACACTATGTACGATCCTGGAGTATCATTCACAAAAAATACTAATTATCATCATTTCTTCCTATATACAATGTACAGAACATGTTCCTACATAAAGCATGGGCACCTAATTCACCTTGTACTAGCTCATTCCAATATAATGTTGTATTCGCCCTCACTGGCTAGTACTAGGACTAAAAAAACGTTAAGGCCGGCGTCACACTTGGGACTGCAATGCGAGAAACTCGCGCATGAATCCCCGGCACTCGGGACCAGAGCGTTCAGCGGCATAGAAATACATGCAGACTCACACTCCGGTCCTAGTGCCGGCGGCAGTGCCGGGTATTGATGAGCGAGTTTCTCGCATTGCACTCTCAAAGTGTGACCTCGGCCTTATAGTCAGTGGTCAAGAGGCTCAGCAGGACTCAAACTCTCGGACCATGTGCTTAAAGAGTTAACGTCATTTAATATTTTTGTTTCCTAAATCAATAGTACTTGTTGATAAGTTGAAATTTTGTAATATATGTTCCTAGGAAAATTTGCTTCTTTCTCCTCCTGGACTGATCTTCGAGAGTCTCCAAATTCTCAATTTATAGGTGCAAATGTTCTCTTGAGAGAGGAAGAGAACTAGAAGAGGAAGAGAACTAGAACTCTAGCGCCACCTATTAGAAGTAGCAATCCTAAACGTCAATGTCGACCCTTTAACGAGCTTTGTCACATGACTTAGGATAATAGCCAAACCAGAATCTCAGTTTGCAGACACTGTGTTTCGGAGTACTGCCCCTCGTCAGTGCAAAGTATGAGATCTGGTTTGGCTGGGTGAGAGGAGTCCGACTGAAAATTTGTCTTCAGTGAATACAGATTATTGCATTACTGAGAGAAGATGACACTTGGTGCTCATCAAGTTCTATGGAGAACTGTAACTGACTATTCAGGAGAACTTGCGGCAGAATGTCTGACTTCCTCTAGCTCCTCCCACCTCCATAGAATGTTATGAGCACCAATTGTCATCTACTATCTCAGTAATGGCAAAATCTCTCTTTACTGAATACATTGTTCACCCATGAATTGGAAGTAAAAATTAAATCAATCTCTGTTAAGATATATCACAAAGTTTCTTAATTGCATGAGTACTTTTGACTTATGAAACAAGGCTCACAAGTCCCAATTTGTTTATGGACCATTATGTATGGACTTTCTGTGTATCTCCAGACCCAAGCTCAACAAGCAACCTTATGGGCATACGAGAGGTTGTTGGGTTCAAGTCGGAAGACCTGAGGACAGTTTGTAGACATGCTGTGGCTCAATGACATCTGAATTTGGCCTCAGCTGCATGTTTTTCCTCCTCCCGCATGACACTGATGCGGACGATCACTGCAGGGCAGCAGGAAGCTGAGCATGATGAGCACATTGCACTCATGCAGAGATCTGTGCGGTGATACATTGCTCCATAGTTTTCTCTTTACTTGTGCGGCAATACGCCTTGTGCACAATTATTAGGCAAGTAAGTATGTTTATTTTGTCATCATTTTTATGCAGATTTTCCCTCTCTAAGCTGCGTAAACTTGAATGCTTATTGGATGAAGGTGATGTATATTTGTGTATTGAAGAAGGTGCGGCCTAAGGACTAGTGATAAGCGATTGGGCTGGTTTCTCGAGTTTTCTGAGCATGCTCAGGTGTTCGAGTATTTTGGACGTGCTCTGAGATTATGTTTGAGTCCCTGCAGCTGCATGATTTGCAGCTGCTAGACAGCCTGAATATATGTGGGGTTTCCCGAACAAATAGGCAATCCCTGCATGTGTTCAGGTTGTCTAGCAGATGCAAATCATGCAGCTGCGGGGACACAAACATAATCGCCGAGCACACTGAAATACTCGGAGAACACCCGAGCATGCTTGGAAATCTCGAGTAATGAACACATTCGCCCATCACTACTAAAGACCCAACACTCTTTATCTAGGTGTGCAGAATTATTAGGCAGCTTGTTTTCCTCAGGCAACATGGGACAAAGAAGAGAATTAGTTGACTCTGAGAAGTAAAAAATTGTTAAGAGTCTTACACATGGATGCAGCACTCCTAAAATTGCTAAGATATCGGTTTGTGATCACAGAACCATCAAAAGTTTTGTTGAGAAGAACCAATCATGAAGCGGCCAGGAAGCAATTATCCTCCAATGCTGCCATATTCCAGATCTAGAGGCCCAGAAGTACAAGGTGTTCAGTACTCAGAGACATGGCCGAGGTAAGGAGGCCGAAACCGACCATCACTGAGCAAGACACAGAAGGTGAAACGTCAAGACTGGGCCAAGATATCTGAAGACAAATTTTTCAAAGGCGTTATGGACTGATGAGATGAGAATGACTCCTGATGGACCAGACTGATGGGGCCATAACTGGATCAGTAATGAGCAAAGACCTTCACTGCCAGGACTCAGACACCAGTAAGGTGGAGGTGGGGACTGCTATGGGCTGGTGTTATTATAGAAGAGCTAGTTGGTCCTTTTCCGGTTGAAGACAGACTCAAAATGAACTCCCAAACCTACTGCCATTTTTACAAGACACTTTCTTCAAGCACGAAAAAGTCTACATCTCTCAAGAAAACCATGATTTTTATGCAGGACAATTCTCTATCACAGCATCAAAGTCTCCACTGCTTGGCTGCTACTAAAGACCTTAAAGATGGAAGAATAATGACTCGGCCCCTTCCTCACCGCACCTAGATCATATAAAGAACTTGTGGACACTTCTTAAATGGGAGATTTATAGTAAAGGAGAACAGTCACCCCTCTGATCAGTATCTGGGAGGCTGCTGGTGGAGCTGCCCAAAAAGTTGGAGCAGCAGCAGAATGTGATGTGCACACAGTGTATGATCAGTTTAGAGCGGCAGCAGAATGTGATGTGCACACAGTGTATGATCAGTGTAGAGCGGCAGCAGAATGTGATGAGCACACAGTGTATGATCAGTGTAGAGCGGCAGCAGAATGTGATGTGCACACAGTGTATGATCAGTTTAGAGCGGCAGCAGAATGTGATGTGCACACAGTGTATGATCAGTGTAGAGCGGCAGCAGAATCTGATGTGCACACAGTGTATGATCAGTTTAGAACGGCAGCAGAATGTGATGTGCACACAGTGTATGATCAGTGTAGAGCGGCAGCAGAATGTGATGTGCACACAGTGTATGATCAGTGTAGAGCGGCAGCAGAATGTGATGTGCACACAGTGTATGACCAGTGTAGAGCGGCAGCAGAATGTGATGTGCACACAGTGTATGATCAGTGTAGAGCGGCAGCAGAATGTGATGTGTACACAGTGTATGATCAGTGTAGAGCGGCAGCAGAATGTGATGTGCACACAGTGTATGATCAGTGTAGAGCGGCAGCAGAATGTGATGTGCACACAGTGTATGATCAGTGTAGAGCGGCAGCAGAATGTGATGTGCACACAGTGTATGATCAGTTTAGAGCGGCAGCAGAATGTGATGTGCACACAGTGTATGATCAGTGTAGAGCGGCAGCAGAATGTGATGTGCACACAGTGTATGATCAGTGTAGAGCGGCAGCAGAATGTGATGTGCACACAGTGTATGATCAGTGTAGAGCGGCAGCAGAATGTGATGTGCACACAGTGTATGATCAGTGTAGAGCGGCAGCAGAATGTGATGTGCACACAGTGTATGATCAGTGTAGAGCGGCAGCAGAATGTGATGTGCACACAGTGTATGATCAGTGTAGAGCGGCAGCAGAATGTGATGTGCACACAGTGTATGATCAGTGTAGAGCGGCAGCAGAATGTGATGTGCACACAGTGTATGATCAGTTTAGAGCGGCAGCAGAATGTGATGTGCACACAGTGTATGATCAGTGTAGAGCGGCAGTAGAATGTGATGTGTACACAGTGTATGATCAGTGTAGAGAGGCAGTAGAATGTGATGTGTACACAGTGTATGATCAGTGTAGAGCGGCAGCAGAATGTGATGTGCACACAGTGTATGATCAGAGTGTAGAGCGACAGCAGAATGTGATGTGCACACAGTGTATGATCAGTGTAGAGCAGCAGTAGAATGTGATGTGCACACAGTGTATGATCAGTGTAGAGCAGCAGTAGAATGTGATGAGCACACAGTGTATGATCAGTGTAGAGCGGCAGTAGAATGTGATGTGCACACAGTGTATGATCAGTGTAGAGCGGCAGCAGAATGTGATGTGCACACAGTGTATGATCAGTGTAGAGCAGCAGTAGAATGTGATGTGCACACAGTGTATGATCAGTGTAGAGCGACAGCAGAATGTGATGTGCACACAGTGTATGATCAGTGTAGAGCGGCAGTAGAATGTGATGTGCACACAGTGTATGATCAGTGTAGAGCGGCAGCAGAATGTGATGTGCACACAGTGTATGATCAGTGTAGAGCGGCAGTAGAATGTGATGTGCACACAGTGTATGATCAGTGTAGAGCGGCAGTAGAATGTGATGTGCACACAGTGTATGATCAGTTTAGAGCGGCAGCAGAATGTGATGTGCACACAGTGTATGATCAGTGTAGAGCGGCAGCAGAATGTGATGTGCACACAGTGTATGATCAGTGTAGAGCGGCAGCAGAATGTGATGTGCACACAGTGTATGATCAGTGTAGAGCGGCAGTAGAATGTGATGTGCACACAGTGTATGATCAGTGTAGAGAGGCAGCAGAATGTGATGTGCACACAGTGTATGATCAGTGTAGAGCGGCAGCAGAATGTGATGTGCACACAGTGTATGATCAGTGTAGAGCGGCAGTAGAATGTGATGTGCACACAGTGTATGATCAGTGTAGAGAGGCAGCAGAATGTGATGTGCACACAGTGTATGATCAGTGTAGAGCGGCAGTAGAATGTGATGTGCACACAGTGTATGATCAGTGTAGAGAGGCAGCAGAATGTGATGTGCACACAGTGTATGATCAGTGTAGAGCGGCAGCAGAATGTGATGTGCACACAGTGTATGATCAGTGTAGAGCGGCAGCAGAACGTGATGTGCACACACAGCGTTCATCTTTATGACAGGACACATTGCTAGAGCCATAGAGCCAGTGCAGGAGTTAGGAAACCAACAGACAACCAGGCTTCTACACTCAATCTGTACAAGGCCGCTAGGGAACAATATATATATATATACCAGTCTAACATACCCTAAACCTTTGCTTCTACTTTAGGGTACAATGGAATAAACTATTAACACCTTCTTCTCCCAGTACACCAAGAATGTCCTTAGACCATGAAAGTGCTATTAATGGCTCCATATGCTTTCCTTTTATTTGGAAGAAATGTCTGTTTTTGCTTTTTTTAGTGGAGTGTAAACTTGTGTGTATCTAGTAGTCAAAAAAGCAGAGATTAGCTACCTGGAAGTACTTGAAATAGGCGTAGTCAGTGGCTGTACCCAGAGACGTCCTTTTTCCTTCTCCAATAAGAATTGGCATCAGAATACTTGCACCAGCTTTTATAATTCTGTCCACCTGTCAATTACAAGAAGTCTTCATAATCACATAGCTAAAATGGTAGAAAGAAGACAAATGTGCATCAAGTTCAATTGTGGGCCGGGAAAGCACAAAGGGAAGGGGCACATGCAGAACCACAAGAAATGACCCAGTCCGCCCCCAAAGAGCTCATCTTTCTCTCCTGATCCCAATTGTGGATCCACTGGACCATTCAGAAAAGAACTTTACACATTTCCATAAATGTTTCTATTATTTAAGCCTTTTTTTCTTAATCCCATCAATGATTCCCGCTGTGACCCACCTCAGAGGCGCCTATTACACAGATTAATAGTTCTCACTGTAGAGAAACCCTGTATCCTCTGGAGATTGAACTTGTCTTTCTCCAGACAGAAGCGTTCACTTGCCTATTGATAAGGGTTTTATATGAAGCAGCTTATGATCATATTTTTTATGGTCCATTTATGTACTTCTACAACTTAATTACGCTATGTTCCCCCTTAAATTTTTCATCTTATGACTAAAGGAGTTTATTCTTTACTCATAAGCAACATTCTCCATGCCCCTTATCAAATTTGTGGCTCTTTTTTTTTTTTACCTTTTCTAACTTTATTTATTTTACTTACTTACATAGCACCATCATATTCCACAGCAGTTTACAGACATAATCAGCACACTTTGTAAAGCGATTATATTATGTCCCTGTCAGGCATCTGTCACCCCTCGAGATGTACATGCCCTATTAATATGGGCATACAGGTAATAGAAATGTTACACTAGTCCTACCTGTATGCCTCATATTAATGGTCTTGTTGCTTAGAAATGTTATATTCTGTCTTTTTGTAAAGATTTCTTTCAGGCTCCGGGGCGTTCGGTGCCTGGAAGAAGTCCCTGCCCCCTGTCCTTACTGTTACACCACATCCCTCCCATGCATGTCAGTGGGCTCTGCATTCAGGCAGACAGATAGGACCAGTGTAACATTTCTATTACCTGTATGCCCATATTAATAGGTCATATATGTCCCAGGGGTGACAGATTCCCTTTAAATGCATGAAGCCCTGCTCTGTGTAGCATAAACGATTGGATGATCACAGCTTCTAGTCTCCCTAGAGGCTACCGAAGCAAGTAAAAAAATTTTTTTTTTAAATATTTAAAAAAATAAAAAAATCGAAAAAGTTCAAATCACCCTCCAAATGCCCCATTCAAAATAAAAGAATAATAAAATATACACATATTTGGTATCACCACGTTCAGAATCGCCCGATCTATCAATACGTAAAAAGAATTAACCTGATCACTATACGGCGTAGCGAGAAAAAAAGTCAAAACGTCAGAATTACATCTTTTTGGTCGCCACAACATTGCATTAAAATGCAATAATGTATCTACACCAAAATGGTATCAATAAAAACATCATTTTGGCGAGCAAAAAATAAGTCCTTACCCAGCCCCAGATCACGAAAAATGGAGACGCTACCAGTCTTGGAAAATGGCGACTTTTTTTTAAAGAAACTTTGGATGGTAAAACAGCAAAACAAAAAACCATTGTGGGATTGCACTTTTTTTTTGCATTTTCACGGCACTTTGAATTTTTTCCCCCGTTCCCCCCAGTTACGTAGTATATTGCCCAGTGATGTAGCATATTGCCCAGGCACGTAGTATATTGCCCAGTCACGTAGTATATTGCCCAGTCACGTAGTATATTGCCCAGCCACGTAGTATATTGCCCAGCCACGTAGTATATTGCACAGCCCACGTAGTATATTGCCCAGTCACGTAGTATATTGCCCAGTCACGTAGTATATTGCCCAGTTACTTAGTATATTGCCCAGTCACGTAGTATATTGCCCAGCCACGTAGTATATTGCCCAGCCACGTAGTATATTGCACAGCCCACGTAGTATATTGCCCAGTTACGTAGTATATTGCCCAGTGAGGTAGTATATTGCCCAGCCACGTAGTATATTGCCCAGTCACGTAGTATATTGCCCAGTGACGTAGTATATTGCCCAGTGACGTAGTATATTGCCCAGCCACGTAGTATATTGCCCAGCCACGTAGTATATTGCCCAGCCACGTAATATATTGCCCAGTGACGTAGTATATTGCCCAGGCACATAGTATATTGCCCAGTTACGTAGTATATTGCCCAGTCACGTAGTATATTGCCCAGGCACGTAGTATATTGCCCAGTCACGTAGTATATTGCCCAGTCACGTAGTATATTGCCCAGTAACGTAGTATATTGCCCAGTGACGTAGTATGTTGCCCAGTGACGTAGTATGTTGCCCAGTGACGTAGTATATTGTCCAGTGACGTAGTATACAGCACAGAGCCACATAGTATATTGCACAGCAACGTAGTATACAGCACAGAGCCACATAGTATATTGCACAGCGACATAGTATACAGCACAGAGCCACGTAGTATATTGGCCAGCCACGTAGTATATTGGCCAGTCACGTAGTATATTGCCCAGCCACGTATGTCACAGGTTAAAAAATAAAAAATAAACATATACTCACCTTCCGAGGGCCCCTTGTAGTTCGGTCACATAACCGTGACGTCATGGCAGGTCCTTACGCGCAGGCGCGCAGGACCTGTGATGACGTCGTGGTCACATGACCGTGACGTCATGGCAGGTCCTTCTCGCGCAGGCGCGCAGGGCCTGTGATGACGTTGCGGTCACAAGACCGTGACGTCATGGCAGGTCCTTCTCCCATACCATCCTTGGCACCGAAACCTGCCGCTTGCATGGAGCGGTCACCGGAGCGTCGCGAAAGGTGAGTATATAATGACTTTTCATTTTTTTAAATTATTTTTAACATTAGATGTTTTTACTATTGACGCTGCATAGGCAGCATCAATAGTAAAAACTTGGTCACACAGGGTTAATAGCGGCGGTAACGGAGTGAGTTACCCGCGGCATAACGCGGTCCGTTACCGCTGGCATTAACCCTGTGTGAGCGGAGACTGCGGGGAGTATGGAGCGAGCGCCGGGCGCTGACTGCAGGGGAGGGATTAATCGGACTGTGGCCGTCGCTGATTGGTTGCAGCAGCCATGACAGGCAGCTGGCGAGATCAATCAGGGACTTGGATTCCATGACAGACAGAGACCGCGACCAATGAATATCCGTGACAGACAGAAGGACAGACAGAAAGACGGAAGTGACCCTTAGACAATTATATAGTAGATGGGTGACACAATAGGAAGGTGTTCACATGTGAGGGTCTGCTTATGCTGATTGTGATCATGATTCATTTTTGCCTCCCCCACAAGGAAACAGAAGAACAACTAGGTATTTTCTGTTTATTTCTAACTTTTTATTTTATAACTGTTTCACATATTTGTGTGCTGTTTTATTTTTATCTTTTTATCTCTTTTCTTATAAGAACTGTATTTTTTATATTTAAGCTTAAACCTTTAATAAGTTTGACCCTTGTATGTTATAAGAATCCACAGCCTTTCAGAGAGTGTGTGACCCTTTCTGATTGGCAGCAGCATATTTTGGGGACTAATCACCCCATGTGTTTGATGAGTGGTGGCAACGTGTTGCATAGTCGGGGTGTGTGGACTGTGTCGGGGTGTGATTTATGCTCACTTTACAGCAGGGATGTCAAACTCAAATACAGAGAGCCAAAATGAAAAGTTTGGACAAAGTCACAGACCAATCTTGATATTTATTAACAAAATGTCTACAACTGAGAAAGTGTTTCCTTATCATCAAATATAACAATGAGCTTTTTCATTTGGAAACAAGCTTATAGGGGTTGTCCCATGAACAAAATACATTTTAACCAATAGATCTTGGAATAAAATACTGGAATAATATAATACGTTAAGTAAAAGTAGTAAAAAGCATATCGCCCAATCGCCTAATTTAAATACGAAATAAAGTATAATAACCTTGATAGATAGTAAAGTAATATGCAAACAAAAAGTGCCCCAAACACAGTATGATACCCCCACAGTGAATTCCTCCACAGTACCCTCCACACGCAGTATGATGACCCCACTGTACTCCCCTCTCTCAATATCCCTGCCAAAGAATGGTGACCCTCATCACAGTATGATTCTCTAACTGTAATCCCCATGCAGCCAACCATACAGTATAATGGGCCCACATAGTCGTCCATACAGTATAATGGCCACAAAAATTGCCCCATACAGTATAGTGGGCCCCACAGTCGTCCATACAGTACGATGGCCACAAAAAGTGCCCCATACAGTATAATGAGCCCCACAGTCATCCATACAGTATAATGGCCACAAAAAGTGCCCCATACAGTATAATGGGCCCCATACAATAGTCCATATAGTATAACAGGGCCCTGCATTGCCTTCTATACAGTAAAATGGTTCCACATATTGATCCACACAGCAAAATCCTCCCACATAGTGCTCCATACAGTGTAATGGCCACAAAATGTGATCCATACAGTATAATGGCCCCCGATAGTGTTCCATACAGTATAATGGCCCCAGATAATGTTCCATACAGTATAATGGTCCCACACATTGCTCCACACAGCAATATCCTCCCACATAGTGCTCCATACAGTATAATGGTATAATGGCCCCCCACAGTGCCTTCTTCAGACAGATTGCATACACTGCATGTAACAGCTCTGTGGGAAATAGAGATTCGACGCCCATAGGATTTTCTTAAATTCTTTCTTCACTGAGTATATGGAGGGGTATTCTATCCTGGCACCTATTTTTAGACAGAGTGACGTAAATCCTATCTATACATTCCCATTCAGGGCTGATGAATACAAGTTCCTTTAGAACCCGTGAGAGAATTCAGTTCTGCTTAGCGAGAGTCCCATAGACAATGTATTAATTACATGACTGTCCCAGCCCTGGCAATACAATTACTGATTCAATTAAATAAATTAACCTAGGGAATACTCTTAAATTAAAACTATAAATCAAAATGGACACAACTCTTTTGTGAGCAAATTTTACAGTTAAAGTTCTGCTAATCAGACGGCGTGCGTTCTCTATCGCCACATATTACTGTTACAGTATGCGGGACCACACGGCTCTTGTTTCCATGGCACAATTTTTCCTGCACAAGAAAATGTGTCACTGCTGATAATTACCTTGTCAAAGAGCCTGCAAAATGCTTGTTAACCCCAAAAAGGAGGTTTAGCCTCTGCACCAAGGGAATTCCCAGGGTACAGTAAGCAGATTAGTTCCCAACAGAGAGAGACTGTGACCAAGAGACAGCCAGAATAACAAGGCCGGAGACAGAAGCGGGAGCGAATGGTACCAGAGGAACGTAGACATGAGTATTCATACCAGATCTTGGCCAACACACGCTGAAGACTTCGTATGACCAGGTCAGAAGCCGTACAATACAAAATAATAGGAAAATCTAAAGTACAGTGGGGCAAAAAAGTATTTAGTCAGTCAGCAATAGTGCAAGTTCCATCACTTAAAAAGATGAGAGGCGTCTGTAATTTACATCATAGGTAGACCTCAACTATGGGAGACAAACTGAGAAAAAAAATCCAGAAAATCACATTGTCTGTTTTTTTTAACATTTTATGTGCATATTATGGTGGAAAATAAGTATTTGGTCAGAAACAAAATTTCATCTCAATACTTTGTAATATATCCTTTGTTGGCAATGACAGAGGTCAAACGTTTTCTGTAAGTCTTCACAAGGTTGCCACACACTGTTGTTGGTATGTTGGCCCATTCCTCCATGCAGATCTCCTCTAGAGCAGTGATGTTTTTGGCTTTTCGCTTGGCAACACGGACTTTCAACTCCCTCCAAAGGTTTTCTATAGGGTTGAGATCTGGAGACTGGCTAGGCCACTCCAGGACCTTGAAATGCTTCTTACGAAGCCACTCCTTCGTTGCCCTGGTGGTGTGCTTTGGATCATTGTCATGTTGAAAGACCCAGCCACGTTTAATCTTCAATGCCCTTGCTGATGGAAGGAGGTTTGCACTCAAAATCTCACGATACATGGCCCCATTCATTCTTTCATGTACCCGGATCAGTCGTCCTGGCCCCTTTGCAGAGAAACAGCCCCAAAGCATGATGTTTCCACCACCATGCTTTACAGTAGGTATGGTGTTTGATGGATGCAACTCAGTATTCTTTTTCCTCCAAACACGACAAGTTGTGTTTCTACCAAACAGTTCCAGTTTGGTTTCATCAGACCATAGGACATTCTCCCAAAACTCCTCTGGATCATCCAAATGCTCTCTCGCAAACTTCAGACGGGCCCGGACATGTACTGGCTTAAGCAGTGGGACACGTCTGGCACTGCAGGATCTGAGTCCATGGTGGCGTAGTGTGTTACTTATGGTAGGCCTTGTTACATTGGTCCCAGCTCTCTGCAGTTCATTCACTAGGTCCCCCCGCGTGGTTCTGGGATTTTTGCTCACCGTTCTTGTGATAATTCTGACCCCACGGGGTGGGATTTTGCGTGGAGCCCCAGATCGAGGGAGAATATCAGTAGTCTTGTATGTCTTCCATTTTCTAATTATTGCTCCCACTGTTGATTTCTTCACTCCAAGCTGGTTGGCTATTGCAGATTCAGTCTTCCCAGCCTGGTGCAGGGCTACAATTTTGTTTCTGGTGTCCTTTGACAGCTCTTTGGTCTTCACCATAGTGGAGTTTGGAGTCAGACTGTTTGAGGGTGTGCACAGGTGTCTTTTTATACTGATAACAAGTTTAAACAGGTGCCATTACTACAGGTAATGAGTGGAGGAAAGAGGAGACTCTTAAAGAAGAAGTTACAGGTCTGTGAGAGCCAGAAATCTTGATTGTTTGTTTCTGACCAAATACTTATTTTCCACCATAATATGCAAAAAAAATGATAAAAAAAGAGACAATGTGATTTTCTGGATTTTTTTTTCTCAGTTTTTCTCCCATAGTTGAGGTCTACCTATGATGTAAATTACAGACGCCTCTCATCTTTTTAAGTGGTGGAACTTGCACTATTGCTGACTGACTAAATACTTTTTTGCCCCACTGTATATGGGTGAGAGATCAACAAAGCAACCGGATAGTATCGGTTACCAAAATTACAACAGTACCTTGTGCAGACAGTCCATCAGCCAGGACAGAATACTAACAGTACCTATCTTAGGATTTCTACTAGAAAATCTAGAAGCCAAATATAAATTTCAGTAGTTGTCTCTACATTGCGCAGATACGCCAGGGCATTACGTAAACATAGCATCACTGGGATCCCTATCCCTATTCTCCCTATACGCACTAAACTCTCCAAACAAGCGAGTATGATGAAGGCTCTGGTGGAGCCGAAACGTCTCTTATCGCTTTTTTGAAATATTCTGTTATGCTCCCTGAACACATTTAATAAATTTGTTAAAAATTTGGCATTATATTCCCTTTGAGAGTGCGGTGAAATTTATATTTGGCTATTTACGGGACCATTCGGTCCGTTGCACCTGCACCCCAATTCTCTGACAGAGTGCACGCTATATCTATCACTATAGAAAATCTAGAAGGACATCATTACATAGGTTGAAAAAAAGACCTAGGTCCATCAAGGTCAACCTTTCTCCACCAATTATACATCTTTATCACTAATTTAACTATAACCCACAATGTTATGTGTATTGAGAAAATCATCCAGCCCTTTTTTAAAAGCTGTTATACTGTCTGCCATTACTATCTTGTAGTCGGCATTCCACAGTCTGACTGCTCTAACTGTAAAGAACCCTTTCCCATTTAGCTGACAGAATCTCCTTTATTCCACCCGTAATGAGTTCCTCCTGGTCCTTAGTATGGTCTTTGGTTGGAATAAGTCATGTGCCAGTGTTTCATACTGACCACACATATATTTATACATATAAATGAGATGTCCTCTGAGGCATCTTTTTTCTAAGCTAAACAAGCCCAACTTTTCCAACCTCTCCTCATATGAGAGGCCTCCATCCCTTGTAATAATACCGTTGCCCGACTTTGAACTAACTCTAACTTGTGAATGTTCTTTTTAAAATGTGGAGCCCAAAATTGGATCCTATATTCTAGATGTGGCCTCACCAGTGGTTTATACAAGGGTAACGATACGTTGGGAACCCTTAATATTGTGAAGGAACATATTAAAAAAGATTCTCCATTTTGTGCTAGATTCTCCATTTTGTGCTTTGACTCCATTTTCTTGTTGGTTAAAGATAAATTCTGTTATTTAATTAGGTAAAAGGTTACAGCTGCCATGAAGTAACTTTATCTTGTTTTTCACAAGCCTGTTATTCAACTAGGCTATGGTTCATAATTGGTATAAAGACCTTGAGTGTTCTAACTCGAACCAGATAAGAGACTCGGGGGTGTATCGCTATACAAGACTGAAGCATCTGTTAGTATGTCTTTTTTATGCCAAGAAGACATGACCATATCTGTAGTTTCCATTTTTTCTTTATCCTCATGGGTTAAGTTTTTCCTGCATTCTTATAGGTTAAGAACTGTGAGCGTGTTCTTATGCTGATTGGTTGAAGTACAATTTCTATCCAATATTGTAAAGGAATGGGCTTCCTATTAGTAAATAAGAGCAATTTCAATCAAGGTGACAGGTTTAAGCGGTCTAAGGGCCCGATTCATCACTTGCGTTTTTTTAAAGTCAGTTTTGTATTTTGGTCCTGTTGACATTTTTAGCGCCAGACTCTTCAAAGTTCAGGAACTTTGGGTAAAATTAAAAATGCTCTTTATTTTTGTTTTTAACCTGCTGTAGCACAAAAGGTCACATGTGCCTCTAAAATGTATCAAAATATGTGCAAAAACATTCAGCGCAAATATAGTCACTCCTACGTTGTGGGTCATGGAGGTTTAACGACTGGAATACGATTGCACCAAAACTTTTAAAAAACGTAGGAAAGTCGCAAATGATGAATCAGGAGAAATAAGGTCTGGAAAGAAATAAACCCGGCCCACAATTACAAACTAAAAAAACAGTTAAAAGGTGATTTTAAAGAAGCAGAAATGAAAAGATGAATATGGTAAAAGCAAAAACAGGTGCAAAACGAAACAAAAAAGACACAAAACTAGAAAAAGGTGCAAAAGTAATGATGATCTGGCCAAAAGTCTTGTAAAATGATACTCTACGTGACTGGGAGGAATTGGGTCTTATTTGGCCTTTTCTGAGAATAAAGGGGGTATTCCCATTCAATTTTATGACATATTGCTAGGTAGTTAGTGTCCAACCTCTTGGTCCCCCGCTTATCTGGAGAATAAAGACATCAATGTTGTTGTGCAACGTAACGTCCTAAAGCTGAGATGGGGCCACAATGTCGTGTCCCCTACATGCTAAGGATGAGTGGGAGTTCTGCTTGTTGGAAATCCACTATCTCGAAAAAAGACCTAGGTCCATCAAGGTCAACCGATCTCCACCAAATATACATCTTTGTTGTACACGGCTACGTATTGCGGGGGAAAAAACACTTCAAAACATATTTTCGGGGAAAAGACCTAATCCATTTATAAGAAACATGAAAAATTTACAGATAAGAAATAAGTCAACCCAGTAATCCTCAAAGAAAAAGGCAGTAATCCTCAGAAACCACTGAAAAGACGTTTTCTTATTTTCAGATGATATCCAGCGCAAACATATATGAAGATGCTGCAAAATAATTCTCTAAATTATTCAGTTCTGTCAGTCTTCGAGACAAATATATAACCGCTGATCAACAATAACCCATGTGACGATGCATAACCCGGAGGAAAGAAGGTCTGTGAAGGCATCTCTGGCCTTGGGCATGTAAGTGACAGAAGAAGCTGAAGAACGTAAACTCTGCTTGGCAGATGACTTCAAGTGGACAAAAGATGGGCAAATAGCTAGAACTTCATCCCAGTGATCATTCTCTGCATTATAGTAAGGTAACGTGAAGCTGAACTTCTGAAGACACTCAAGAGTTTTATGATCTCAAAATATTGTGATGCCAAGCTCCGTGCCCTCAGTAGATGATGCAATGCCAATAGGTTAGGCTTGGAGGTCAGAAGCTTCTGCTGAGCAAAAACATAATTGGGCTCCCACAGAAGAGAGAGTTCAGGATAGACAACAGTGAAACATTTTTTAAATGAAGTCTGTCAAACCAAACTGATAGTATAAGATTGGCACAAGATTGTGCAGGGTAAAACTGAAGCTTCATCAAATATGCTAATTTTGGGCACTCCTTGCACCCTCGGTGTGGCCAAGAGGCTCTGTGTACCGTTCTGCCCTTTGGTTTTTCATGCAATCTCACTGGTGATTGATTGAGCTGGCCTGGCTGGAGTGAGTACTGTCTGCACGGAACGTTCAGGTAAGTCAGCGCTGTCAATCACCAGTGATGGAGGTAAACCAGAGGTTGGAAGGTTGAACTGAGTCTGTCGGCCACACCAAGGGTGCACTGAGCACCCACATTAGCATATCTGATTACACTTCAGATTCTGCAGAGTGGAGGCAGCGATTAGACCTCAAAAGGTGAGACCTTCATAGGGACTATATCCCGTAAGAGGCCATGTGCTTGTTTGTACTCTGTTTGGGCTTAAAGATGACTTTAAGAGAGTAACCGTTGTTTTAATTTTTATTTCATAAATCAATACTATACCTGAAGATACAATACTTTGTAATACATATATTATCAAAGAATTCTGATTTCTATCTTTCTCCTCCGTAACTGATCTTCCATTCTCAAAATTCTTAACTCAGTTACAACTCATAAGATTTTATGTATGGGGGAGGGGAAGGAAAGGCGGAGCCAGAGACAGAGCTCCTCCTCCCACCTACGTAAAATCTTATCATTAGTAATGAAATCCCCTATCTCAGTAATGTAGTAATCTGTCTTCATTCAATACAGATTTTACCTGTGAAGGGAAATTTTTGGAAGGAATGATCAGCGCAGGAAGAGAAAGAAGCTGATTTCTCTGATCCGATATATTGCAAAGTTTCTTATTTTTAAGTGTACTATTGATTAATAAAATTAAAATGACGGTTTGCAAATACTTAGTGTATCTTCCTTGTGGAGGTAGCACCAAGGTGATAATGGTGGATAAACTGTACGTATTAGCAAACTACCAAATTCTCTCTAAGGGATGAGACAAATTGCTTGAGGTAGAAAAAAAACCACAATCACGGTGTTAGAGGGTCCAATTTTTAAGGAATAAGCAGAGCTGATGACTCCAAGAAAAGGAAGGTCAGGGCCCTATAAAAGGGTAGTACACGGCCTCCACACAGGAGACAAGCCATGGATGACATCATGAGCAATCTCTATCGCCCCTAGGATCTTATGCCAATTTAGGCAACCAATCAGAAGCAAGGGGCAAAACCAGTACAAGAACATGTGGTGGTTTGCCTAAAAGGGTTCTAGTTGGCAGCCATGCACAGCTGTGCTCCAGCTACCACTGCCCAACAAAGGAAAGAATCAAAATGGCAGCAGGTAATGATAAAACAAATAAACTAGCCAAAGTAAGAAATAAAGTACATCCATTAATGAGGCTGTCATTATGAGACCTGTTAAGTAATATTGGGACCTCTTCCCTCTTCTAAGACTATTGGAACAACCCCTTATCAATCACTACGTTCTCCCTTATAAAATAATATCAGCTATACTCACCTCCGGTGCTGGTGCGGTTCCAGCGGTGTCGGCACTGGCTCTCTCGAGGCTCCCTGTGGCCAATCAGCGGCTGCTTCACTGTCCCCTCCATCAGAGAAGTCAGAGCTGTGGTTGCCTCATCCAAACAAGGGGCTGTCCAAGTAGTAGACAGACCCCTTAACAGACATTGGAGAGTATAAAGAGTAAAACTAAAGATCAGAAAGATGAGAGGGTCCAGAACAGAGAGAGAGTGCACTGCTTTGGAGTCTCACTTTAAGACGTCCCCGAGATGGATATTTAGTCTTACCAAACCTATTCTTGCCGCTAAAGTTCTTTTCTTCTCATAATCAATGTTGACAGCGGCACATAGAGCACTGCCTACTCCTCTGCTGAGGGCCAGGTTAGGGTCTGCTCCATTAGCTAGCAGTTCTTTCACAGCCTGGAAAATAGCAAAGAAATTATGTATTGATTATGTTTTTTTGGTATACAGAAAACAGGAAAACCAGCATAACAAAAACAATAGGCCACAGGCATCAAATAAACCATAATGATCAGAAGAAGTAAAGAAACATGTTGGAGAACTCTCACCAGGTCATTTCCACTGGCAATGGCCAAAGAGAGAGGAGAGTGACCACTCCATAGGGGGTTGATCTTGGCTTTGTGGGCAAGAAGCAAGGAAATTGTGTCTCTGGCATACTGTAAAAGCAAAAAGGCACATTATCTCTGTTGTTCAGCCTAGAAAAGGGGCAGGTGTTGCCAAACTCAAAACTAGACATCCCCATTAATGGTATCAAACATTGTATGAGGTTTGCCAGAAGCTTACCTTGTAGTTGTCCTCACGTTCACATGCCACATGCAGGGGTGTACGTCCACCCTCCTCTGAAACGCAGGGACTCTTGTCAAAGTAGCTATACAGAGGAAGGCCTGACTCAAGGCCGCCTTTCATAGAAAACCCAAGCAAAGCACCGCTCATCTCCCCCTGCAGGAAAGGTTTACATAAAGTTAAGGCCAAAGCCAATCATTGTGTTGACAGAAGGGCAATCACTTTATCTGGGCGACCACCATTGGATTACATGGCAACTGATTTATAAGAGTAAAGGAAGTTTTTGTATCTAGCTAAGAGGTGGAATGTTTGTCTTCTCGAATTGATGCCTCCATTGATGGAGATACAGAAGCTTCACTGCAGTTCTTCAGGACCTTTCACATAGTACTCAATTCCCACTATGTTCACAGAAGATATTAAGCCAAGGAAAATCGCTGGGGTATGCTATCACTTTATGATGGGTGGGGGTTCTACCTTTGATCCTGAAAATAATGGGGCTGCAGCATTAATTCGCCGCATTGGCTCTTTAAAGCATTTTCCACTTGAACAGCAATGCAGGGAATTTGTCTTGTTGTTTCATGAAAGAAATGAACCTGACTGATGTTTCCCTGCACAGCCGAGCAGCCAGGAGCTGTGTGTGGTAATAGGGGCCAGGGCGCTGTGGCGGTCTCCAAATTCCCAGAATTAGTGGCAATCTCAGAGGCTGGAACCTCACCAGTCATAAAGTGATTGCACACCCTACCACAATGTCACCACCGCGTCATGAGATATAATGAATCCTTTAAGGACCAAGCAATCTTTCATTTTGCGTTTTTCTCTGTCCAAAACCATACTTTTATAATTTTTCTGTTGACATAACTGTGTAAGAACTTGTTTCATGCGGATGGGGAGTGGATTGACACAATTCTCTTTATCACATTTTGTAAAATCAGATAAAATGGTGGACAATTTTGGAATGGTGTACACCCTAAAGCCGTCTACATATTAATCAAAAAAATCTATGCATGGAAACTTGGAAAAAGTCTCAAGTCAATTCATAGAGAAATATACGGTAACTGTGGCTGACAACTCCACCGCCTCTTCCAGACTTTTCAATTTTTGTCTTGTAGCATTTGTTGACAATCAAATACTCTTTATTTTCGCGCTTAACCTTTTTTTTGTTCCATTAAAATGTTGCAAAACTTGTGCAAATATTCCTGATGTATATAAAAAAAAAACTTCAAGGGGAAATGCACAAAGATATTTACACTTTTTAATAAGTTGCAATTGATGAAAATGTCTGGAAACCCCGTGCCCCACCTAAGATGACAAACATCGAAAAAGGCGCAAATTAGAGGAAGAATAAGGCGCATATGAAAAACACCAAAAACTAGAGGAAAAAAGATGCAAATGCAATAGTGAATGGGCCCCAAACACTTAATATATGTTTTATTCTCAAGAAACAAGAAAGGAACTTTTGTCTAAATACTGAAGCAAATGTTGCAAGAAGATACAACCCAAGGCGTAATAATAGTCTACAGTATTTTGTAGAATTAGCAGTGCCTTATACCCAGAGGGTGGAGAGACAGGTGACAGAATGACAAGCTCCAGAAAGGTCTTAATCTATAGTGATTAGTACTGAGAAGAAATGACACCAAAAAGAAGCATCAAGTCTTCCTGGAGCTCCAACCTGTGGACAATGTTGTCATCTGGGAGCTTTATCTGCTGCCGAACACTGGGTTTATCTGACACTAATCTGGGTTCATTGATGGAGACCAACCGTGGCCACCACAGATTTCCTAAGAATGAACACAAGAAATCTCCAAGGAACATCTGAAGCACGAGCTTCATCTTTATGTGACAGACGCATCTTGCCATATTTATCTCCTTCACACTAATGAGATGTCCCGGTGAGGATAGACATTGCTCCTAACCATACCCTGTCATGATCATACACGAAGTCCTCATCCTCGGCGCTGGCATTCGGGTCTGCAGCAGCATGCAGCAAAATCTCTGTGATCCGGATACCTTCAACCACTGGCAAAGCTGCTGCTATGTGTAGAGGGGTGAGGGAGCCATGCTGCGGAATAAATGTACAGTCACATCATTCCTACCAGAGGAGAACACACCCAAGACATGTCCTCAGCTAAATTACATCTGCAGTAAAACTCATCAGGCAACGAGGAGCCGCACCATTATTGATGGAGCACCGGGACAGGAGAAGGAAAGCATGTGATCTAATAAATGAATTCATCACCGTCAGACTTATCTATCTGGGACGAGTTATGTCCAGTGACTAATGAACGGCAGAACTCATTGATCACAACATGGAGAGCAGGCAGCAAAGTCTATACAGTGTATGGAAAGCAGAGATGACAATCTGTCCTTACCAGTAATTATGCTGAACAGCCCAATAATTCCCATCGCACGGCTTCATATTTTCTAACGGTGGGACTCAGCAGCCGGCTATATTACATTGGGGACAGGAGCTCATACGTTACACGGTAAGAACTAATCACCATGTTGGGCCTTTAGACAAGGCAGTTTTATAAAGGTCAATAAATGAGCAAAGAAATGAACGGCAGAATATAGACGGGAGAGAGAAACAGAGCAAAATGGAAAAGTAGGGCTCTGAATAAAGGAAATAACGGGGGGACTGAACAAAGAAGAGGACAGAGGAGTCTGGAGGAGGAGAACAAAGGACAGAGTAGTCTGGAGGAGGAGAACAAAGGAAAGGACAGAGGAGTCTAGAGCAGGAGAACAAAGGAAAGGACAGAGGAGTCTGGAGGAGGAGAACAAAGGAGAGGACAGAGGAGTCTGGAGGAGAACACAGGAAAGGACAGAGGAGTCTGGAGGAGGAGAACAAAGGAGAGGACAGAGGAGTCTGGAGGAGGAGAACAAAGGAGAGGACAGAGGAGTCTGGAGGAGAACACAGGAAAGGACAGAGGAGTCTGGAGGAGGAGAACAAAGGAGAGGACAGAGGAGTCTGGAGGAGGAGAACAAAGGACAGATGAGTCTGGAGGAGGAGAACAAAGGAGAGGACAGAGGAGTCTGGAGGAGGAGAACAAAGGAAAGGACAGAAGAGTCTGGAGGAGGAGAACAAAGGAAAGGACAGAGGAGTCTGGAGGAGGAAAATAAAGGAAAGGACAGAGGAGTCTGGAGGAGGAGAACAAAGAAAAGGACAGAGGAGTCTGGAGGAGGAGAACAAAGGAGAGGACAGAGGAGTCTGAAGGAGGAAAACAAAGGAAAGGACAGAGGAGTCTGGAGGAGGAGAACAAAGGAAAGGACAGAGGAGTCTGGAGGAGGAGAACAAAGGAAAGGACAGAGGAGTCTGGAGGAAGAGAATAAAGGAAAGGACAGAGGAGTCTGGAGGAGGAGAACAAAGAAAAGGACAGAGGAGTCTGGAGGAGGAGAACAAAGGAGAGGACAGAGGAGTCTGGAGGAGGAGAATAAAGGAAAGGACAGAGGAGTCTGGAGGAGGAGAACAAAGGAAAGGACAGAGGAGTCTGGAGGAGAAGAACAAAGAAGAGGACAGAGGAGTCTGGAGGAGGAGAACAAAGAAAAGGACAGAGGAGTCTGGAGGAGGAGAACAAAGAAGAGGACAGAGGAGTCTGGAGGAGGAGAACAAAGAAAAGGACAGAGGAGTCTGGAGGAGGAGAACAAAGGAGAGGACAGAGGAGTCTGGAGGAGGAGAACAAAGAAGAGGACAGAGGAGTCTGGAGGAGGAGAACAAAGGAAAGGACAGAGGAGTCTGGAGGAGGAGAACAAAGGAGAGGACAGAGGAGTCTGGAGGAGGAGAACAAAGGAAAGGACAGATGAGTCTGGAGGAGGAGAACAAATGAAAGGACAGAGGAGTCTGGAGGAGGAGAACAAAGAAGAGGACAGAGGAGTCTGGAGGAGGAGAACAAAGAAAAGGACAGAAGAGTCTGGAGGAGGAGAACAAAGGAAAGGACAGAGGAGTCTGGAGGAGGAGAACAAAGGAAAGGACAGAGGAGTCTGGAGGAGGAGAACAAAGGAAAGGACAGAGGAGTCTGGAGGAGGAGAACAAAGGAAAGGACAGAGGAGTCTGGAGGAGGAGAACAAAGGAAAGGACAGAGGAGTCTGGAGGAGGAGAACAAAGAAAAGGACAGAGGAGTCTGGAGGAGGAGAACAAAGGAGAGGACAGAGGAGTCTGGAGGAGGAGAATAAAGGAAAGGACAGAGGAGTCTGGAGGAGGAGAACAAAGGAAAGGACAGAGGAGTCTGGAGGAGAAGAACAAAGAAGAGGACAGAGGAGTCTGGAGGAGGAGAACAAAGAAAAGGACAGAGGAGTCTGGAGGAGGAGAACAAAGAAGAGGACAGAGGAGTCTGGAGGAGGAGAACAAAGAAAAGGACAGAGGAGTCTGGAGGAGGAGAACAAAGGAGAGGACAGAGGAGTCTGGAGGAGGAGAACAAAGGAGAGGACAGAGGAGTCTGGAGGAGGAGAACAAAGGAGAGGACAGAGGAGTCTGGAGGAGGAGAACAAAGGAGAGGACAGAGGAGTCTGGAGGAGGAGAACAAAGAAGAGGACAGAGGAGTCTGGAGGAGGAGAACAAAGGAGAGGACAGAGGAGTCTGGAGGAGGAGAACAAAGAAGAGGACAGAGGAGTCTGGAGGAGGAGAACAAAGGAGAGGACAGAGGAGTCTGGAGGAGGAGAACAAAGGAGAGGACAGAGGAGTCTGGAGAAGGAGAACAAAGAAGAGGACAGAGGAGTCTGGAGGAGGAGAACAAAGGAAAGGACAGAGGAGTCTGGAGGAGGAGAACAAAGGAGAGGACAGAGGAGTCTGGAGGAGGAGAACAAAGGAAAGGACAGAGGAGTCTGGAGGAGGAGAACAAAGGAAAGGACAGAGGAGTCTGGAGGAGGAGAACAAAGAAGAGGACAGAGGAGTCTGGAGGAGGAGAACAAAGAAAAGGACAGAAGAGTCTGGAGGAGGAGAACAAAGGAAAGGACAGAGGAGTCTGGAGGAGGAGAACAAAGGAGAGGACAGAGTTATCTGGAGGAGGAGAATAAAGGAAAGGACAGAGGAGTCTGGAACAGGATTACAGAAGTGTCTAAAGGTGGAGAACAGAAGAGTCTGAAGAAGGAGGACAGAAGAGGACGGCGGAGTGTGGAGGAAAAGGACGGCGGAGTCTGGAGGAAAAGGACGGCGGATTCTAGAGGAAGAGGACGGCGGATTCTAGAGGAAGAGGACGGCAGAGTCTGGAGAAAGAGGATGGCAGAGTCTGGAGAAAGAGGATGGCAGAGTCTGGAGAAAGAGGATGGCAGAGTCTGGAGAAAGAGGATGGCAGAGTCTGGAGGAAGAGGACAGCAGAGTCTGGAGAAAGAGGTTAGCAAAGTCTTGAGAAAGAGGATGGCAGAGTCTGGAGAAAGAGGACGGCAGAGTCTGGAGGA
The DNA here is from genome assembly GCF_032444005.1 of Ranitomeya imitator. Classification (NCBI taxonomy): domain Eukaryota; kingdom Metazoa; phylum Chordata; class Amphibia; order Anura; family Dendrobatidae; genus Ranitomeya; species Ranitomeya imitator. The sequence continues at coordinate 570,268,711 of NC_091286.1, read as the reverse complement.
AGAGGACAGCAGAGTCTGGAGAAAGAGGACAGCAGAGTCTGGAGGAAGAGAATGGCTGAGTATGACAGAGGACTTTGGAGATTGGGAACAAAGGACTCTGGAGGAGGGGGACAGAGGACTCTGGAGGAAAAGGACAGAGGACTCTGGAGGAGGAGGACAGAGGACTCTGGAGGAGAAGGACAGAGGACTCTGGAGGAGGGGGACAGAGGACTCTGGAGGAGGGGGACTGAGAACTCTGAAAGAGGGAGACAGAGGACTCTGGAGGAGGAGGACAGAGGACTCTGGAGGAGGACAGAGAACTCTGGAGGAGGAGGACAGAGAACTCTGGAGGAGAGGGACAGAGAACTCTGAAAGAGGGAGACAGAGGACTCGGGAGGAGGGGGACATAGGACTCTGGAGGAGAGGGACAGAGGAGTCTGGGAGAAGGAGATATAGAGGAGTTCGCTATTGTGTATGGTGAAGTCGGGGGACATAGTTGTCGGCTGAACATGCGTTTGGCCATTAGTTATCTATGTGTATGGTTATTGTAAGGCAATGGCAGGTCAGTTCTGACAAGCTGCCCCATTATCAGATATGATCAAATCAAAATAAAAAAGATTCCATACACTTTCCAATTACAAATCTTTTGCAAATCCTGTAGTAAAGACATACCGTAATCAGTCTCTGAAAAAAAAAAATCGAGTGAGTACAGAAGGTCTTGCGATCCTCCTAGTCTATGATTACAATTGGGCGCAACATGGAGGCCGTGGAGCTCACATGCCATATTACTGGCATCATGGTGCCCATCGCCTACTCAGTGATACAGGACTTGACCACTGAAACCACTGAGTGACTGCAGCGGTCACACGCTGGTCGTGATGGGCATTACCGCCGGATCACAGGGGAAAAGACGAGATGAGTGTTGTTACATTGTTATTGGAATCACAACTGATGTGGATTTTAGATTCTCGTCTAACGAGCAGCAAGGCTGAACACTAATAAATCCCCCCATACAGGGCACACGGGTGGCAGCAGTACTATTAATGGGGCAGAGGTTACATGGAGACCCCGGAGCTTACAGCTATGGAGAATCAGCGTGATGGCGTTACCTGTGTCTTCACGCGGACATCAGTCCTGGCTCCACATTCGAGCAGGAGCCGCACAGCGCTGACATCCGCAGCTTTAACAGCAAAGAAAAGTGCCAACATAGGAATGCTGCATATATTGGGGTCCGCGCCTCGCAGGAGAAGCAGGTTCATGGTTGATCTTAGATTTTTATTCCTAGGACAATAAATATTAAGGAGTCATCGCCCGTATGTAAGTGCCCTATAGATTGTGTAGGCGAAGGATAGGAAATGTCAGCAGGTAGGAACGGGTAGATAAATAGTTGTCCAGGTTGGGAAAAATAGTTTTTTTTCCCCAAAAACTGCACCACACGTGTCCACTAGTTGTTTTTGGCAATGCAGCTTGGCTCCTTTGAAGTGGCTGCAATACCACATACAACCTGTGAACAAACGTCCTCCTTAAACAAGGATATAGTGGTTATTAGGGTTACCTGGGACATTTAAGTCATCATATATGGGTATTGTCGGACAGTACTTGTAAATACAGACAATTTAACTATTTACTGTTTATTAAAATGTTCAGCCGTTCTTGAGATATTAACACTTTTCTTTTGTATACAGCTCGTTGCCTTAGAAACCGACCACCGCTGCTAGAACTCAGAGCGTGCTCAGTGCTCACCAGCTCTTTTCAATTCACTTTTTAAATAGCGTTTTGAAACTCGCCAGTATCCCTGTACATCGGACACTGTTACCTCCTAATCCAACCAGCTACTGCGCAGTGCTCGCAGGCCACACAGCAGAGGTGGTCGGTGTCCTAGGCAATCCGCTATGAATGATAGGAAAGAAAGTTGGTAATATCTCACAAATGGCTGCAAATTTTAATAAGTAGTAAATTGCAAAAGTGCTTGTTATTACAAGTACTACTATCTGACAACATCCATACAGGAAGCTGAGAATAACCCCTTAATGTTCTATCTTTTCATCAATAATCAATAGGGTTCTGAACCTTGGGACCCTCACCAATAAGCAGACCTTCAGACACATGGCTGTGACTTGTAGTGCAGCTCAGCCAATCACAGCCAGCACCAGGTACGAGTACATCTATATGTATGGAGCTGCACATACAATGCAGGAGCTGCAGGGATTTTTGCCGACAATTCATTCTGCTTATAGTTAGATGGCGGGGAATGTTTAAGGGGATAAATCTCCCACCGATCATCCACTGATGGATGTTAAGAAGTGCACATCAGAAATTTGGATACCCTCCTTAAAGGGATTGTATCAGTAGGATAAACCCTCCTAAGGCATCTATATGGGCATGCAGGTCATAGGAAGCTGAAATAAATAATACCGTAATATCTGCGATCCAATGTCTTATGCCAGAGAAATCCACATTTTTCTTATATGTAAATGAGCTGTTAAGATCTATGGGTTGGAAGTAGATCTCCCAGAGAATCTGCCTCCAGAGGAGTCTTTACCAGTGTGAGACATGTAATGGCTGCTTATAAAATATGAACCACACCATTAATGATAGTACAGACTTGGCACTGCCTCCCATACCTATGATGATCAGGGGCGGAATCCGCTTCCTCACTTTCTACACTTGCTCCAGTTTTGGAACTCACAGATGTGTGGTGGGATTCGTCAGATAACGGAGATATTTCACCATTCTTCTCCGGATCCATTTCATTCCCAGCACAGTTCTCGTTTTTAGAGCTGTCCAATGCAAAGTCACTATGTTCTTCCTATATTAGTCAAAAGATGTTAGAATAAGATTAGGAGAAAATGTAGACAGCCGCCATACTGTTACCCGCCATACTGTTACCCGCCATACTGTTACCCGCCATACTGCTACCCGCCATACTGTTACCCGCCATACTGCTACCCGCCATACTGTTACCCGCCATACTGCTACCCGCCATACTGTTACCCGCCATACTGTTACCCACCATACTGTTACCCGCCATACTGTTACCCGCCATACTGTTACCCGCCATACTGTTACCCATCATACTGTTACCCGCCATACTGTTACCCGCCATACTGTTACCCGCCATACTATTACCGGCCGTACTGTAACCAACCATACTGTTACCCACCATACTGTTACCCACCATACTGTTACCCATCATACTGTTACCCACCACACTGTTACCCGCCATACTGTTACCCGCCATACTGTTACCCACCATACTGTTACCCGCCATACTGTTACCCGCCATACTGTTACCCACCATACTGTTACCCGCCAGACTGTTACCCGCCATACTGTTACCCGCCATACTGTTACCCACCATACTGTTACCCGCCATACTGTTACCCGCCATACTGTTACCCACCATACTGTTACCCGCCAGACTGTTACCCGCCATACTGTTACCCGCCATACTGTTACCCACCATACTGTTACCCGCCATACTGTTACCCGCCATACTGTTACCCACCATACTGTTACCCGCCAGACTGTTACCCGCCATACTGTTACCCGCCATACTGTTACCCGCCATACTGTTACCGGCCATAATGTTACCCACCATACTGTTACCGGCCATACTGTTACCCGCCATACTGTTACCCACCATACTGTTACCCGCCATAATGTTACCCACCATACTGTTACCGGCCATACTGTTACCCACCATACTGTTACCCACCATACTATTACCCGCCATACCGTTACCCGCCATACTGTTACCCATCATACTGTTACCGGCCATACTGTTACCCACCATAATGTTACCGGCCATACTGTTACCCACCATACTGTTACCCACCATGCTATTACCCGCCATACTGTTACCCACCATACTATTACCCACCATACTGTTACCCACCATACTATTACCCGCCATACTATTACCCACCATACTGTTACCGGCCATACTGTTACCGGCCATACTGTTACCCACCATACTGTTACCCACCATACTGTTACCCACCATACTATTACCCGCCATACTGTTACCCGCCATACTGTTACCGGCCATACTGTTACCCACCATACTGTTACCCACCATACTGTTACCCACCATACTATTACCCGCCATACTGTTACCCGCCATACTGTTACCCATCATACTGTTACCCGCCATACTGTTACCCGCCATACTGTTACCCGCCATACTAATACTGTAGTGGGTCAGATTTATCAGTACTGATAACTTAAACTGGACAGCCTGAAAGTTCTCCTAATTTATCATAGTGCTTTATGCTCTTTGCCCTTTGCTGCAAAAGGCGCAGAAAGTATCTAAAACACTTCATAAATATGGTGAAAATCATGAAAAAGTATTTTTTTCAAGCACCAATTGTTTAGCTTAGTAAATCTCCCCTTTATTAATATTTACAGCATTGTATAGAAATGTATAGGGCCCTCTGGGTGCTGCACGGACCATTGGACAAGGTGCGGCAACTATTGGGCAGGGACCTGGATGACTCTATGTGCTCACCATATTATTAGGCTAGGTGCAGACAGCCGTGTATTCTCTCATCTGAGAGAATCGGCCCGATTATGAAATCACACTCTGATCAGAGTGTGATCAGATCATAGTGTTATCAATTCTCTCGGATGAGAAGATGGAGAAAAATGTCTTCCCCTTCTCCATTCTGCCAGTGCGTGGAAATCAGACTGCACTCAGATGTCATCCCAGTGCAGTCTCATGGTTTCCACGCACTCACGGACTTCCATGGCTGAGTGCGGTCTGAATATTGGATCAAACTCAGGCATAGAGTGATGTTTTGTCAGATGGCACCTTGACTGAAAATTTAGCCATGTACACGAGTCCTTAATCTGTGTCCCCTGTGCCACTATGTGGTTAAGGCACCACTCCAGCAATTTTTATCCAGCTCTGGAGTGGTGCTTTAAATGTAAGCCCGCTGCCCTGGTCATATACTCAACCTCTGGCAGCTTCACCGCTTTTCGGCATCATCTTGTGACAGTAGCTTATGACTGGCCGGAAGTCAGACGTTACGTCACAAGCTCTCAATACAAGTCTATGAGAGGCAGAACGAGGCCAGAACAAGGCTCAAGGAGACTTTTATTGAATAGTGACCTCCGCGCCGCTCCATGAAACACTGGAGCGTGCCGACACGTCACTTTTCGCTGAAGACTGACGGAAGCGACGCTGGAGAAGGATGAAGGCAGCAGCTGAGTATGAGACAGGGGGCAGGGGAATCACATTTAAAGCGCCACTCCGGTGGTGCAATAAAAAAAAAACGCTGGAGTGGTGCTTTAATACATTATTCTTACATCATTTATAATTTATCTTTGAAAACACCACTGCTCCCTATCAACACAAATAAACTATAAACATAGGCCTCTATTCACCAGTGAAGCCTCACCCAGACATCCATTTTTCACTTTTGTGTGTTTTCACGGAGAGAACACATGGAACAAACTCTGATGAAACTCGGATCCAAAACACTGATCAAAAGATCGTCCTGTTTTTTTCAAGGCAGAAAATCACAGCTATAATAAATGAATTATTGTAGTAAATTATAATTAAAATAAAAATATGTAATATTTCAAGCATATTATCAGAACTATGCACAGGTCAGACGTTCTTCTGCCCTCCATGTACGGTCCATTGACTTGATGAATACCCGCGGTGGCGCTGACAGCACTGATCGCTCGGGATTACACCGCTTCTTACACGAGGGTGTGGGAAATAATCCTCACCTTGTACGAGGGGAGATTTCGCTCAGCCACGTTAGGCCAGAATGACTTTGTGCTGTAGAAGAGCATCAGGCACAAGGACAAAGCTGGGAGCCCCTCGTCATTCCTCCTGCTAACATCCGCTCCATTGTCGAGAAGAAGGTTAATGACGTTATTACAGCCATTTACCTGAAAGAGGACTGGTTAGCAAACTAGATGGCAAATCACGAGCTGCACATCATTTATAGCATAAACATCGCTTGTCTGCTTCTATAACAAAGAGGGGAAAATGGTATAAAAGAAAAATTAGGAAGTTATAAAAAAAAAATTGTCTTATGTCGCTATTTCCTGAGAGCTGCAATTTTTCTCTGGATGGAAATTTGAGGGATTGGTTTTTGTACCAAGATCCTCTCTCATCTGTTGGAAATTTGCCCTCCTGAAGTTTAGTGTCCTTGTAACCCCTCTACTACACATCTTATTAAAGGATACATGAAAACTTATTATTTTGTGATCACTATTCCCCAAGTGACCCCCAACCCTTATATTTGATATGCGGTCTGGCCTGTTGGTTAATATTAGGTCTAGCAGTGCCCTCCTTCTTGTTGGGTCCTGAACCAGTTGTGAAAGGTAATTGTCTCTCATAGTTGTCACAAACCGATTACCTTTGCTGGAACTGCAGATTTCCATTCCCCAATCTATTTCAGGGTAGTTGAAGTCCCCCATAATAATGACTTCCCCTTGAGTCGCAGCTTCATCTATTTACTTTACGAGGATATTCTCCATTGCTTCCATTATTTTTGGAGACTTATAACAAGCCCCTATCAGTAATTTATTATTTTTCCCCCTCCCCTTATCTCCACCAACAGGGACTCTACATTTTCATTAAATTCACCTATATTATCACGCCGGATGGGTTTTAAGGATGATTTTACATATAGAGACACACCCCTCCCCCTCGCTTATCCATTTGGTCATTTCTGAACAGAATATAACCCTGTAAGTTAACAGCCCAGTCATGGCTCTCATCCAGCCATGTTTCAGATATGCCCACCATGTCATAATTATGCTCCAACAACATTAACCCCTTAATGACCGCCAACACGTCTTTTAACTGACCTGAGATATAAGAGAATAGTCTCCCCATACAGGTGACAATCCAGCAGCTGCCGGCTGTCCACCATAGCTGACAACTTGCTGTATCAGCCACGATCAGTGTTTGCACCGTCCATATCTGTTTAACCCCTTAGATGCTGCTGTCAATAGTGACTACATCATTATAAATGGTTAACAGAGTGTTGTGGCTTCCTATTTATCACAATTGGTGCCCTTAGATCATGATTTTGTGGTCCTGATGTTTGCGATGGCAATTCATGGCCAAATAGAGGCCTTACAGTCTGACGGCTGTTGTAACCTGTTTAGAAGTTACCGACATTTAGGTGGTAAAAATACACATTTTCATTCCTGTCATGCCACTTTGCTTTAATTCCTGTAAAGCACCTGAAGGGTTAATAAACTACCTGACAGCAGTTTTCAATATGTCTGGGGGTGCTGTTTTTAAAATGGTATCACGTTTGAGGGTTTTCCAATATACAAGACCCCTAAAGTCACTTCAAACATGGATAAGACCCTAAAAAATAAATGTTTTAAATTTCCTTTAAAAAATGAAAAATTGCTGCTACATTTTTAAACCTCCTAAAATGCTAACAAAATAAAAGAACATTTTACAAATGGTGCTGATGTAAAGCAGACATGAGGGAAATGTTATTTATTAATGGTTTGCTGTGGTATGACTATCTGGATTAAAGGGATAATCATTCAAAGTTTGAAAATTGCAAATTATTTAACACTTTTCTCTCAAATTTTTGATATTTTTTATAAACACAAAACATATTGACCTAAATTTACCATTATCATAAAGTATAATGTGTCACGAAAAAACAAACTCAAAATCACTGGGATTTGTTGATGTGTTGCTGAGTTATTACCACAGAAAGTGACACTGGTCAGATTTCAAAAATTTGGCTCTGTCACTAAGGGGTTAATTCTAATTCCTCCATTTTGTTGGCAAGGCTTCTGGCATTAGTATACATACATTTTATGTATCGCTCTGCACCTCTATTTTTTCTCAAATTATTAATTGATCTAACCCCAGTATTGAGTAGAAGCCCCCTTTTCAGCTAGTACAGCCATAAGTCTTCTCGGGAATGATGCAACAAGTTTTTCACACCAGGATTTGGGGATCCTCTGCCATTCTTCCTTGCAGATCCTCTCCAGTTCCGTCAGGTTGGATGGTGAACGTTGGTGGACGGCCATTTTCAGGTCTCTCCAGAGATGCTCAATTGGGCTTAGGTCAGGGCTCTGGCTGGGCCAGTCAAGAATGGTCACAGAGTTGTTCTGAAGCCACTCCTTTGTTATTTTAGCTGTGTGCTTAAGGTCATTGTCTTGTTGGAAGGTGAACCTTCGGCCATGTCTGAGGTCCAGAGCACCCTGGAAGAGGTTTTCGTCCAGGATATCTCTGTACTTGGCTGCATTCATGTTTCCTTCAATGGCAACAAGTCGTCCTGTCCCTGCAGCTGAAAAACACCCCCATAGCATAATGCTGCCATGTTTCACTGTTGGGACTGTATTGGGCAGGTGATGAGCAGTTCCTGGTTTTCTCCACACATACCGCTTAGAATTATCACCATAAAGGTCTATCTTCGTCTCATCAGACCAGAGAATCTTATTTTTCATAGTCTGGGAGTCCTTCATGTGTTTTTTAGCAAACTCTATGCGGGCTTTCATATGTCTTGCACTGAGAGCCTTCCATTGGGTCACTCTGCTATAAAGGCCCAACTGGTGGAGGGCTGCAGTGATAGTTGACTTTGTGGAACTTTCTCCCATCTCCTTACTGCATCTCTGGAGCTCAGCCTCAGTGATCTTGGGGTTCTTCTTTACCTCTCTCACCAAGGCTCTTCTCCCACGATTGCTCAGTTTGGCTGGACGGCCAGCTATTGGAAGACTTCTGGTGGTCCCAATCGTCTTCCATTTAAGGATTATGGAGGTCACTGTGCTCTTAGGAACCTTGAGTACTGCAGAAATTCTTTTGTAACCTTGGCCAGATCTGTGCCTTGCCACAATACTGTCTCTGAGCTGCTTGGCCAGTTCCTTTGACCTCATGATTCTCATTTGGTCTGACATGCACTGTGAGCTGTGAGGTCTTATATAGATAGGTGTGCGCCTTTCCAAATCAAGTCCTATCAGTTTTATTAAACACAGCTGGACTCCAATGAAGAAGTAGAACCATCTCAAGGAGCATCACAAGGAAATGAACAGCATGTGACTTAAATATGAGTGTCTAAGCAAAGGGTGGGAATACTTATGACCACGTGATATTTGAGTTTTTCTTTTTTTATTAAATTTGCAAACATTTCTACATTTCTGTTTTTTTCCAGTCAAGATGGAGTGCAGAGTGTACATTAATGTGAAAAAAATGAACTTTTTTAATTTACCAAATGGCTGCAATTAAACAAAGAGTGAAAAATTTAAAGGGGTCTGAATACTTTCCGTACCCACTGTATACTGCTATACAATAGTATTGCAGTATATACTTGAAATCACTGCCTCGTATGAATGTCAGCCACAAACTTGTCTTTACAGGAGCACAATCATGGCTGGCATGGGGATCTTCATCAGTCCCCTAGGCTGCCATAGCAGCCCACATTCATGCTTTGAGGGGGGCTATTGGGCACATGGAGTGGTGTGCACTCCTCCTGTTAACTCACTTTCAATGGCGCTGTCAGAGACTTATAACCTCGTTTAAGGAGTCAACAGCAGTGGGCAGACCTCGGCTCTGCATGCTGATATTAGAAGCAGAAGATGGCTGAACAATACATCCAGCATCTGCCGGGAATGATGCAGGCTCAGCTCCATATGCTGACGTTAGAGGCAGATGATTGCAAAACAGCACATCCTGCGTCTGCTGGGAATGATGCAGGTTATTTAGTTTAGTGTTCTATTGCTGTTTTGCACCCTCAGGATTCCTCTATATTATATACAGTATAGCAGTGCGCCCAAGTGCTCTTGTCTTGTTGCTGGGAATGATGCAGACTCAGCTCCTGAGCCAGTTCAAAGAAAGAGATCTGATATTGAATGTACCTATCGCTAAAGGAGCCATTTATTCGTTTAAAGCAATGACCTCCTTTAAGTCAAACCCTAGGGATTTCCTACTAGATATCTATACCCAAAATATAATGTACATACACAGAAATATGGCATAACTTTACGGCTAAAAAGAGAAAATTTCACAAAAAACTACTGACTAAACCTCAAAAACAAATGAAACATCCACATTAATAGTAAATGTGAACTCACCCTTTAAAAGTAGATAACATAAATGGTATATGACAACTCACTGCGGCAGCGTGTAGAGCGGTCTGCCCACTGTCATCAGACACATCCACATGGGCTAAACCATGTCTTAGGATTGTAGAGATGGTCTCCAAATCTCCCAGCCCAGCCATCTCTATCAGCCGCTCAGCAGAGCGCTCACGGGGACCTCTTGGACCAAAGTTTGCCCGATCGTTCCTCATAATTGAACACATATTCCAGTCAAAATGTTCCGGTCTGTTTCTGATGGAATGAGAATGTGACTTATAAGTTGTGAACGATTTTTCATTTCCATGTAGTCAGACTACATTTTTGAATAAATCAATTAATATTTAACATTTTATCAGAAAAGACTCAGTATGAGACCAGATGTTACGTAAATTTACTAAGGCCTCTTTCACACTTCCGTCTTTCAGCTCCCGTCACAATCCATCGATTTTTGAGAATGCAGGATCCTGCATTTTCTCATAGACTTGTATTAGCGACGGATTGTGATGGATGGCCATCCGTTTCATCCGTCGTGCACTGGATTCTGCGTAAAAAAAACGGTCCGTCGGGCAGAGAAAACGTTCAGAGGAACGTTTTTTCTGCACGTCGACTTCTCGCGAGACTTAGCAATATACTGTATTACTAGGAACACTGGCTGCCGGGAGCATCGGTAACACTGCGCGGGATGCCGGTAGGTGAGAATATTGCGATTTATTTTATTTTTTTAAATTATTTTTCACATTCTATCTTGTTACTATTGATGCTGCATAGGCAGCATCAATAGTAAAAAGAGAAAGAGAGCGAGCGAGAGAGAATTTCCCTGATGGGAAATTCTTCCACGCATGCTCTCTTTGAAAAGACAGGACCTGTCGCTGGATTCCTGCTTTTCACAGATAGCGACGTATCCTGCGTCCATAGGCTTCCATTTCCTCATGTCGGAAAATCGGTCAGCAACGCATCCTGCGCTGCCCGTCACTGGCTACAATAGTAGCCTATGGACGCAGGATACGTCGCTGCCTGTGAAAAGCAGGAATCCAGCGACGGGTCCCGTCTTTTCAAAGAGAGCATGCGTGGAAGAATTTCCCGTCAGGGAAATTCTCTCTCGCTCGCTCTCTTTCTCTTTTTACTATTGATGCTGCCTATGCAGCATCAATAGTAACAAGATAGAATGTAAAAAATAATTTTAAAAAATTTAAAAAATCGCAATATTCTCACCTACCGGCATCCCGCGCAGCGTTACCGATGCTCCCGGCAGCTAGTGTTCCTAGTAATACATTGCGAAATCTCACGAGATGTCGCAAAAACCACTGCAAAGACGCATACACAACAGGTGCACATAGCCTCGACGGGTACATCAGAAAGCCGGGCCCAGTTCACCCGTCACACACGTTTTGACACTATTTTGTTAACGTCCGTCGCTAGGTCTCGGCAACGCAGCAGGATAATAATGTGACAAAAGGGACATGTTAAACCGAGGTGTGTCCATTAACTAGCATCACAGGTGTCTGCAATCTTGGAATCAGTGAGTGGGCCTGTGTATAGGGCTACAGATACTCACTTTGCTGTTTGGTGACATGGTGTGTATCACTCTCAACATGGACCAGAGGAAGCAAAGGAAAGAGTTGTCTCAGGAGATTAGAAAGAAAATTATAGACCAACATGTTAAACGTAAAAGTTCTAAGACCATCTCCAAGCAGCTTGATGCTCCTGTGACTACAGTTGAACATATTCAGAAATTTAAGATCCATGGGACTGTAGCCAACCTTCCTAGATGTGGCCGCAGGAGAAAAAGTGATGACTGATAATACGAATGGTAACACAAGAGCCCAGAAAAACATATAAACAGATTAAAGGGAACCTGTCACCCCGAAAATCGAAGGTGAGCTAAGCCCACCAGCATCAGGGGCTTATCTACAGCATTCTGTAATGCTGTAGATAAGCCCCCGATGTAACCTGAAAGATGAGAAAAAGAGGTTAGATTATACTCACCTGGGCGGGCGGTCCGATCCGGTGGGCGTCGCGGTCCGGTCCGGGGCCTCCCATCTCCATAGGATGACGTCCTCTTCTGGTCTTCACGCCGCGGCTCCGGCGCAGGCGTACTTTGTTTGCCCTGTTGAGGGCAGAGCAAAGTACTGCAGAGCGCAGGCGCCGGGAAAGGTCAGAGAGACCCAGCACCTGCGCACTGCAGTACTTTACTCTGCCCTCAACAGGGCAGACAAAGTACGCCTGCGCTGGAGCCGCAGTGTAAAGACAAGAAGAGGACGTCATCTGATGAAGATGGGAGGCGCCGGACCGGACCGCGACACCCATCGGACCGGACCGGGACCACCCCTGGGTGAGTGTAATCTAACCTCTTTTAGGATACATCAGAATGCTGTAGATAAGTGTTGTGAATTCTGTGGCTGAGTTCACTTCTGTGGTCACAAGTGGTATTGCAGTCTCTGGGCTTCCTCCCTCAGGTGTTTTGGTGAGCTCGTTGGCTGCCTTGCTATTTAGCTCCACCTGAGTCTGTCTTCCTTGCTCCTTGTCAATGTTCCAGTGTTGGATCTGAGCTACTGCATCTTTCCTTGGGCCTGCTGCTCTGCTAGATAAGTGCTTCTAGTTTGTTTTCTGTTTTTTCTGTCCAGCTTGCTATTAACTTTTGCTGGAAGCTCTGAGAAGCAAAGGGGTGCACCGCCGTGCTGTTAGTTCGGCACGGTGGGTCTTTTTGCCCCTTTGCGTGGTTTTCGTTTTAGGGTTTTTTGTAGACTGCATAGTTCTCTTTGCTATCCTCGCTCTGTCTAGAATATCGGGCCTCACTTTGCTGAATCTATTTCATTCCTACGTTTGTCTTTTCATCTTGCTAACAGTCATTATATGTGGGGGGCTGCCTATTCCTTTGGGGTATTTCTCTGAGGTAAGTCAGGCTTGTATTTCTATCTTCAGGCTAGTCAGCTCCTCAGGCAGTGCCGAGTTGCATAGGTAGTGATAGGCGCAATCCACTGCTGCTTATAGTTGTGTGAGGATAGATCAGGTACTGCAGTCTACAGAGATTCCACGTCTCAGAGCTCGTCCTATTGTTTTTGGTTATTGCCAGATCTCTGTATGTGCGCTGATTACTGCACGCTGTGTTGCCTGATTGCCAGCCATAACAGTACAAGGAGCCACACCAATGATTCCCAATAGAGGGAAAAAAGAAATCCTGACATCATTTTTTTTTCTTAGCTCTGTCTTCAGTCTTTTTTTTCCCCTAGACATTAGAGTGCTTCAGGACACAGCTGTGGACATGGATATTCAGGCTCTGTGCTCCTCAATGGATAATCTCGTTGTAAATGTACAAAAGATTCAAGATACTATTGATCAGAAATCGATGCTAGAACCAAGAATTCCGATTCCTGATTTGTTTTTTGGTGACAGAACTAAGTTCCTGAGCTTCAGAAATAATTGTAAGCTATTTTTGGCCTTGAAACCTCATTCTTCTGGTAATCCTATTCAACAGGTTTTGATTATTATTTCTTTTTTGCGCGGCGACCCACAGGACTGGGCGTTTTCTCTTGCACCAGGAGATTCTGCATTGAGTAATGTTGATGCATTTTTCCAGGCGCTGGGATTGCTTTACGATGAGCCTAATTCAGTGGATCAGGCTGAGAAAAATCTGCTGGCTTTATGCCAGGGTCAGGATGATGTAGAAGTATATTGTCAGAAATTTAGGAAGTGGTCAGTACTCACTCTGTGGAATGAATCTGCACTAGCGGCTTTGTTCAGAAAGGGTCTCTCTGAAGCTCTTAAGGATGTAATGGTGGGATTTCCTATGCCTGCTGGTTTGAATGAGTCTATGTCCTTGGCCATTCAGATCGGTCGTCGCTTGCGCGAGCGTAAATCTGTGCACCATCTGGCGGTATTGTCTGAGAGTAAACCTGAGCCTATGCAGTGCGACAGGACTATGACTAAAGTAGAACGGCAAGAACACAGACGTCTGAACAGACTGTGTTTCTATTGTGGTGATTCTACTCATGCTATTTCTAATTGTCCTAAACGCACTAGGCGGTTCAATAGCTCTGCCGTTATTGGTACTGTACAGTCCAAATTCCTTTTGTCCATTACCTTAATGTGCTCTTTGTCATCGTATTCTGTCATGGCGTTTGTGGATTCAGGCGCTGCCCTGAATCTGATGGATTTGGATTATGCTAAACGTTGTGGATTTTTCTTGGAGCCTCTGCGGTGTCCTATTCCGTTGAGAGGAATTGATGCTACACCTTTGGCCAAGAATAAGCCTCAGTACTGGGCCCAGCTGACCATGTGCATGGCTCCTGCACATCAGGAAGTTATTCGCTTTCTGGTACTGCATAATTTGCATGATGTGGTCGTGTTGGGGTTGCCATGGCTACAAACCCATAATCCAGTATTGGATTGGAACTCTATGTCGGTAACCAGCTGGGGTTGTCAGGGAGTACATGGTGATGTTCCATTTTTGTCTATTTCGTCATCCATTCCTTCTGACATCCCAGAGTTCTTGTCGGACTTTCAGGATGTATTTGAAGAGTCCAAGTCTGATGCCCTACCTCCGCATAGGAATTGTGATTGTGCTATCGATTTGATTCCTGGTAGTAAATTCCCTAAGGGTCGTTTATTTAATTTGTCCGTACCTGAACACACCGCTATGCGCAGTTATGTGAAGGAGTCCCTGGAGAAGGGACATATTCGCCCATCGTCGTCACCATTGGGAGCAGGGTTCTTTTTTGTAGCCAAGAAGGATGGTTCGCTAAGACCGTGTATTGATTACCGCCTTCTTAATAAGATCACTGTTAAGTTTCAGTATTCCTTGCCATTGATTTCTGACTTGTTTGCTCGGATTAAGGGGGCTAGTTGGTTTACTAAGATTGATCTTCGTGGTGCGTATAATCTGGTGAGAATCAGGCAGGGAGATGAATGGAAAACGGCATTTAATACGCCCGAGGGTCATTTTGAGTATCTGGTGATGCCGTTCGGACTTGCCAATGCTCCATCTGTTTTTCAGTCTTTTATGCATGACATTTTCCGTGAGTATCTGGATAAATTCTTGATTGTTTACTTGGATGACATTTTGATCTTCTCAGATGATTGGGAGTCTCATGTGAAGCAAGTCAGAATGGTTTTCCAGGTACTGCGTGCTAATTCCTTGTTCGTGAAGGGATCAAAGTGTCTCTTCGGTGTGCAGAAAGTTTCATTTTTGGGGTTCATCTTTTCCCCTTCTACTATCGAGATGGATCCGGTTAAGGTTCAGGCCATCCAGGATTGGACTCAGCCGACATCTCTAAAAAGTCTGCAGAAATTCCTGGGCTTTGCTAATTTTTATCGTCGCTTCATCTGTAATTTTTCTAGCATTGCCAGACCATTGACCGATTTGACCAAGAAGGGTGCTGATTTGGTTAATTGGTCTTCTGCTGCCGTGGAAGCTTTTCAGGAGTTGAAGCGTCGTTTTTGCTGTGCCCCTGTGTTGTGTCAACCTGATGTTTCTCTTCCGTTCCAGGTCGAGGTTGATGCTTCTGAGATTGGTGCAGGGGCGGTTTTGTCACAGAGAGGTTCTGGTTGCTCAGTGTTCAAACCATGTGCTTTCTTTTCCAGGAAATTTTCTGCTGCTGAGCGTAATTATGATGTGGGCAACCGAGAGTTGCTGGCCATGAAGTGGGCATTCGAGGAGTGGCGTCATTGGCTTGAGGGTGCTAAGCATCGCGTGGTGGTATTGACTGATCATAAGAACCTTACTTATCTTGAGTCTGCCAAGCGCTTGAATCCTAGACAGGCCCGTTGGTCGTTATTTTTTGCTCGTTTTGATTTTGTGATTTCATACCTTCCGGGCTCTAAAAATGTGAAGGCGGATGCTCTGTCTAGGAGTTTTGTGCCCGACTCTCCGGGGTTATCTGAGCCGGCGAGTATCCTCAAGGAAGGAGTCATTGTGTCTGCCATCTCCCCTGATTTGCGGAGAGTGTTGCAGAAATTTCAGGCTAATAAACCTGATCGTTGTCCGGCCGAGAAACTGTTCGTCCCTGATAGGTGGACTAGTAAAGTTATCTCTGAACTTCATTGTTCGGTGCTGGCCGGTCATCCAGGAATCTTTGGTACCAGGGAGTTGGTTGCTAGATCCTTCTGGTGGCCATCTCTGTCACGGGATGTGCGTGCTTTTGTGCAGTCCTGTGGAATTTGTGCTAGGGCTAAGCCCTGCTGTTCACGTGCCAGTGGGTTGCTTTTGCCCTTGCCGGTCCCGAAGAGGCCTTGGACACATATTTCGATGGATTTCATTTCTGACCTTCCCGTTTCTCAAAAAATGTCGGTCATTTGGGTGGTCTGTGATCGCTTTTCTAAAATGGTCCATCTGGTGCCCTTGGTTAAATTGCCTTCCTCCTCTGATTTGGTGCCTTTGTTCTTCCAGCATGTGGTTCGTTTACATGGCATTCCTGAGAATATTGTTTCTGACAGAGGTTCCCAGTTTGTCTCGAGGTTCTGGCGAGCCTTTTGTGGTAGGATGGGCATTGACCTATCTTTCTCCTCGGCCTTCCATCCTCAGACTAATGGCCAGACCGAACGAACCAATCAGACCTTGGAAACATATCTGAGATGTTTTGTTTCCGCTGACCAGGATGATTGGGTGTCATTTTTGCCGTTGGCTGAGTTCGCCCTTAATAATCGGGCCAGCTCGGCTACCTTGGTCTCTCCATTTTTCTGCAATTCTGGATTCCATCCTCGTTTCTCTTCAGGACAGGTTGGGTCTTCGGACTGTCCTGGTGTGGATTCTGTGGTGGACAGGTTGCAGCAGATCTGGACTCAGGTAGTGGACAATTTGACCTTGTCCCAGGAGAAGGCTCAGCTTTTCGCTAATCGCAGACGCCGTGTGGGATCCCGACTTCGTGTTGGGGATCTGGTTTGGTTATCTTCTCGTCATATTCCTATGAAGGTTTCCTCTCCTAAATTTAAACCTCGTTTTATTGGTCCGTATAGGATTTCTGAGATTCTCAATCCGGTGTCTTTTCGTCTGACCCTCCCAGACTCCTTTTCCATACATAATGTATTCCATAGGTCGTTGTTGAGGAGATACGTGGCACCTATGGTTCCATCTGTGGAGCCTCCTGCCCCTGTTTTGGTGGAGGGGGAATTGGAGTATATTGTGGAGAAGATTTTGGATTCTCGTGTCTCTAGACGGAAACTCCAGTATCTGGTCAAATGGAAGGGTTATGCTCAGGAAGATAATTCCTGGGTTTTTGCCTCTGATGTCCATGCCCCAGATCTTGTTCGTGCCTTTCATGTGGCTCATCCTGGTCGGCCTGGGGGTTCTGGTGAGGGTTCGGTGACCCCTCCTCAAGGGGGGGGGGTACTGTTGTGAATTCTGTGGCTGAGTTCACTTCTGTGGTCACAAGTGGTATTGCAGTCTCTGGGCTTCCTCCCTCAGGTGTTTTGGTGAGCTCGTTGGCTGCCTTGCTATTTAGCTCCACCTGAGTCTGTCTTCCTTGCTCCTTGTCAATGTTCCAGTGTTGGATCTGAGCTACTGCATCTTTCCTTGGGCCTGCTGCTCTGCTAGATAAGTGCTTCTAGTTTGTTTTCTGTTTTTTCTGTCCAGCTTGCTATTAACTTTTGCTGGAAGCTCTGAGAAGCAAAGGGGTGCACCGCCGTGCTGTTAGTTCGGCACAGTGGGTCTTTTTGCCCCTTTGCGTGGTTTTCGTTTTAGGGTTTTTTGTAGACTGCATAGTTCTCTTTGCTATCCTCGCTCTGTCTAGAATATCGGGCCTCACTTTGCTGAATCTATTTCATTCCTACGTTTGTCTTTTCATCTTGCTAACAGTCATTATATGTGGGGGGCTGCCTATTCCTTTGGGGTATTTCTCTGAGGTAAGTCAGGCTTGTATTTCTATCTTCAGGCTAGTCAGCTCCTCA
This sequence comes from Ranitomeya imitator, assembly GCF_032444005.1. NCBI lineage: Eukaryota > Metazoa > Chordata > Amphibia > Anura > Dendrobatidae > Ranitomeya > Ranitomeya imitator. The sequence goes on along the minus strand of NC_091286.1, from coordinate 570,250,777 downwards.
GGCAGTGCCGAGTTGCATAGGTAGTGATAGGCGCAATCCACTGCTGCTTATAGTTGTGTGAGGATAGATCAGGTACTGCAGTCTACAGAGATTCCACGTCTCAGAGCTCGTCCTATTGTTTTTGGTTATTGCCAGATCTCTGTATGTGCGCTGATTACTGCACGCTGTGTTGCCTGATTGCCAGCCATAACAGATAAGCCCCTGATGCTGGTGGGCTTAGCTCACCCTCGATTTTGGGGGTGACAGGTTCCCTTTAAACGTGAACTTCAAGCTCAAGTAACATCAGTGTCAGATTGCACCATCCGTCATTGTCTGAGCCAAAGTGGACTTCATGGGAGACGAGCAAGGAGGACACCATTGTTGAAAAAAAAAATCATAAAAAAGCCAGACTGGAATTTGCCAAACTACGTGTTGACAAGCCACAAAGCTTCAGAGAAAATGTCCTATGGACAGATGAGACAAAAAATGTAACTTTTTGACAAGGCACATCAGCTCTATGTTCCCAAATGGAAAAATTAAGCATATCAAGAAAAGAACACTATCCCTACTGTGAATCATGGAGGAGGCTGTTATGTTCTGGGGCTGCATTGCTGCATCTGGCACAGGCTGTCTATAGTCTGTGCAGGTACAATGAAATTTCAAGACTATCAAGGGATTCTATTGAGAAATGTGCTGCCCGGTGTCAGAAAGCTTGGTCTCAGTCGCAGGTCATGGGTCTTGCAACCGGATAATGACCCAAAACACACAGCTGAAAACACCCAAGAGTGGCTAAGAGAAAAACATTGGACTATTGTCTCAAAAGGTTGTGCAACAAAATATTAAGTTAAGGGTACCATCATTTCTGTCCAGGCCTATTTCATGAGTTTTATTTTATTTTATTTTTTTAAATCTGTGGAAGCATGGTTGAAAATCAACACATTCTGAAGCAGTTCAAAAGGAGTCTCCTGTAAGACCCCCAGGACCAAGTTAAGGGAGGCACTACATGTGCAACCCCTTGTATGAAAGTATTCACTTGCAGATTTGTCGCAATCCTGTGCTGGAATAAGGCCGATATCTGGCCGTTGAGGGAACTGAGAGCCAGGCCTGAGTCCAGACCGGACTGAAGGAAGTCTAAAATGGTGAAAATAGAAAACATGAGTGGGGAACATTCCTGATTTCTGCACCATGCGAAAAAAGTTTTCCAGGTACGGTGGTAGATGCGTACCGACACAGGTTTGCGAACACTAATCATTATGGAAACAACCTGTTGTGAAAAACTAGCCTGGGTCAGAACCCAGGATTCAATGGCTAAGCCGTTAAACACAGGGCCGCTGAGTTCTGGTGGCAAATCGGACCCTGGGAGAGCAGATCTGGACGATGCGGCAATCGCCAGGGAATGTCAGCGACGAGGTGCACCAACTCTGCGAACCACGCTAGGCGTGGCCAGTCTGGAGTGACCAGGATCACCAGAAAACTCTCCGCTTTGATCTTCCTAATGACTTTAGGAAGTAGCAGCAGCGGGGGAAAAATGTACGGAAGGCGAAACTGGCACCACAGAAGAACCAGAGCATGCACTCCGATGGCTCTTGGATCTCGAGACTGAGCTATGAACTCGGGAACTTTGGTATTCAGTCTGGACGCCATTAGATCGACATCCGTGGTCCCCCAGCGAAGACAGATCTGTTGGAAAACTTCCGGATGAATTTCCCACTCCCCTGAGGCGAGACCCTGACGGCTGAGGAAGTCTGCCCCCCAGTTTCCCACACCTGGGATGTGTACTGCCGAGATCAATGAGTGATTTATCGGAGAATGTGAACTACCTCGGCCATGGCTGCCCGGCTGCGTGTTGATTGATGATTGATATACGCCACAGCCGTGGCATTGTCCGATTGAATTCGGATGGGGTGACCCGCCAGAAGACAGTGGAATTGCTAGCCGTATCGCTCAGATCTCTAGAACATTGATTGGGAGTCTGGATTCCCGAGTTGACCAGCCTCTATGAGCAGTGTGGAGATGAAAAACTGCTCCCCAGCACAGAAGACTGGCATCGGTAGTCACCACTAACCATTGAACCGTGAGAAAGGATCTTCCCTGGTTGAGGGAGGAGCTCAGAGTCCACCATCTGAGAGCCTGTCTGAGCCGCAGAGACAAGCGGCACCGGCGGGCGAGAGAGAATGGGTTCCTGTCCCAAGCAGCCAGAAGAGAATGCTGTAGGGGACGGAGATGCAGTTGAGCGAAGGAGACTGCTTCCATTGCTGCCACCATTTTTCCCAGAACCCTCATAGCAAATCGGATGGAATGAGGGGATGAATGACAAAGTGCGTAGGCTCCCTGTTGAAGGGCTAAGGCCTTGTCCCGAGGGAGATTCACCAACCCTCGGGAGGTGTCCAAGATCATCCCCAAAAAGGATATCTGATGGGCGAGAACTGGGGAAGACATGCTTAAGTTTATCAACCAGCCCAGCCGAGAAAGTGTATTGCAAGTGATAATAACAGACTCTGCGCGGTCCCTTGACTAGAAGGTCGCCCAGATAGGGCAGAACAACCACGCCCCAAGAGTGCAAGATGGACATGACGGCCACCATAACCTTTGTGAATACTCTGGGAGTGGTAGTGAGGCCAAAGCCATGAACTGAAAATGCTGTTCGCGAATGGCGAAGCACAGTAATTGTTGGTGAGGGGAAAAAAAATCAGAATGTGGAGGTAAGCACCCCGAATGTCAATGGATGCCAGAAACTCCCCTTTTTCCATTGAGGTAATGACCGAACTAGGAGAGATTCCATGCGAAAATGGTGGACCTTGACAAACTTGTTTAGAAGTTTGAGGTCCAGGATGGGTCTTACTTTTCCATCATTTTTTGGGACCACAAACAGGTTCGAGTAGAACTCTTTGAACCTTTCATTTTCTGGGACTGGCACAATGACTCCATCTTGACGCAGTGAATCTATGGCTCGAGAGAAAGCCCTTGCTCTCGCTTTGGATTTTGGAAAATGGGAAAGGAAGAACCGGGTTGCAGGACGAGAGGAAAAATTGATTTTGTATCTGGAGGACACCAGGTCTATGACCCATTTGTCGTGGATGACGGAAAGCCAGACCTGACGAAACAGAAGTAGGTGTCCGCCTACCTTGCTGGTGCCAACCGAATAAAGCCAGGAGTCATTGGGTGGAAAATCTCTGGGACTTAGATCCCTTAGATCTAGACTGTCTTGGACGACCCTTCCACTGGTGGTTGGGTCTATAGGAAACATGTGACCCTTTGTTCCTGAGTGGGGAACGCCCTGATTCAAAAGAAGTGCGCCAGCCTGGATTGGAACGAAAGGACCAGAAGCGGATTAGTTGCTGATGCTTAAAGGGATGCCTAAGCCTCTGCTGTGGAAGGAATTTGCTCTTCCCTCCTGTACAATCCGAAATAAGCTGATGCAACGTCTCACCGAATAAATGGCCGCTCTGGTAAGGGAGAGATGTCAGAGACTTTTTGGAGGCAGAGTCCACTTTCCATTCTCTGAGCCATAATGCGCTTCTGATTGTAATGGCATTTGCTACTGACAGCACCGCGCAACTGTCACATCCAAAGAGGAATGAACCACATAGTCTCCCACTCGAGAGAATTGATTAGCCAGCTCCACTGCCTCCAGGGGAAGGTTACTGTCCTGAATCGAAGTAGTTAAGGTCTCTGTCCAGGAGACCATTGCTTTAGCTACACATGAGGTGGCGAGGGAAGGGTAGAGCGCTGAACCTGAGGCCTCAAAGACAGAATGAGCCAGATTTTCTATCTGATGGTCCGTGGGATTTTTAATTGATGACCCATCCAGCAGGGATAGAAGGGTTTGGAAGCCAATCCGGATATTGGTGGGTCTACTACAGGACATTCGGCCCAATCTTTCCTCAGATCAGCTGAATAAAGGATACCGCACTTTAAGGGGCTTCTGCCCAGTGAATCGCTTATCCGGATGCTCCCTGTGCTGATCAACTATAGTCTGAAACTCCAGGTGAATGGCAAATGTTCTATGAGGGCGTTTAGTCCTTTTGAAGGACACTGCGTGATCCGGAGAAGAACCGAAGTCCTCGTCAAACTTCAGAGTTTGGTTGACGGCCTCAATAAGTGAATCCACCATTTTCTGGAAATCTGGAGAGTCCAGATCCAAAGAAACATCTGAATCATACTTAGAATCATGTTTGCTACACTGTTGTGAATTCTGTTGTCAAGCTCCCTCCTGTGGTCATGAATGGTACTTCGGCTGGTTCTGTCCATGGGCTTCCTCTGGTGGTTGTGAGTGGGGCTGCGGCTTCTGGGTTTCCTTCCACAGGTGACGAGGTTGATTCGTTGGCTGGCTGCTCTATTTAACTCCACTTAGATCATTGCTCCATGCCACCTGTCAATGTTCTAGTATTGGTCTAGTTCGCTCCTGGATCGTTCTGGTGACCTGTTTTCTCCAGCTGAAGCTAAGTTCCTGCTTGTTTTTCTCTTGTTTGCTATTTTTCTGTCCAGCTTGCTATTTTGATTTTTGTCTTGCTTGCTGGAAGCTCTGGGAGGCAGAGGGGGCGCCTCCGCACCGTGAGTCGGTGTGGAGGGTCTTTTTGCGCCCTTTGCGTGGTTTTTTTGTAGTTTTTGTGCTGACCGCAAAGTTACCTTTCCTATCCTCTGTCTGTTCAGTAAGTCGGGCCTCTCTTTGCTAAATCTATTTCATCTCTGTGTTTGTGATTTTCATCTTAACTCACAGTCATTATATGTGGGGGGCTGCCTTTTCCTTTGGGGAATTTCTCTGAGGAAAGGTAGGCTTTATATTTCTATCTTTAGGGCTAGCTAGTTCTTAGGCTGTGACGAGTTGCATAGGGAGCGTTAGGAGCAATCCACGGCTATTTCTAGTGTGTGTGATAGGATTAGGGATTGCGGTCAGCAGAGTTCCCACGTCCCAGAGCTTGTCCTGTATTATTGTAACTATCAGGTCTTTCCGTGTGCTCTTAACCACCAGGTCCATTATTGTCCTAACCACCAGGTCATAACAGTACAGGTGGCCCAAAGTATTAATGCATTTCAATAGAGGGATAAGAGAAGTTCTGAGACCATTTTTTTTTCTTTGCAGTGTGTTTTGTCTCTGTTTTCCCCTTTACCTCTGGGTGGTTCAGGATACAGGTGTAGATATGGACATTCAAGGTCTGTCCTCTTGTATGGATAATCTCACTGCAAGGGTACAAGACATTCAAGATTTTGTGGTTCAGAATCCGATGTCAGAGCCTAGGATTCCAATTCCTGATTTGTTTTTTGGGGATAGATCTAAGTTTCTGAATTTCAAAAATAATTGTAAATTGTTTCTTACTTTGAAACCTCGCTCCTCAGGTGACCCTGTTCAACAAGTGAAAATCATTATTTCTTTGTTACGTGGCGACCCTCAAGACTGGGCATTTTCCCTTGCGCCAGGAGATCCGGCATTGCGTGATGTTGATGCGTTTTTTCTGGCGCTTGGATTGCTTTATGATGAACCAAATTCAGTGGATCAGGCAGAGAAAATCTTGCTGGCTCTGTGTCAGGGTCAGGATGAGGTAGAGATATATTGTCAGAAGTTTAGGAAGTGGTCTGTACTCACTCAGTGGAATGAATGTGCCCTGGCAGCAATTTTCAGAAAGGGTCTCTCTGAAGCCCTTAAGGATGTCATGGTGGGATTTCCCATGCCTGCTGGTCTGAATGAGTCTATGTCTTTGGCCATTCAGATCGATCGACGCTTGCGTGAGCGTAAAGCTGTGCACCATTTGGAGGTATTATCTGAGCATAGACCTGAGTCTATGCAATGTGATAGGACTTTGACCAGAGCTGAACGGCAAGAACACAGAAGTCGGAATGGGCTGTGTTTTTACTGTGGTGATTCCACTCATGCTATCTCCGATTGTCCTAAGCGCACTAAGCGGTTCGCTAGGGCAGCCACCATTGGTATGGTACAGTCGAATTTTCTTTTGTCCGTTACTCTGATTTGCTCTTTGTCATCCTATTCTGTTATGGCATTTGTGGTTTCAGGCGCTGCCCTGAATTTGATGGACTTGGAGTTTGCTAGGCGCTGTGGTTTTTTCTTGGAGCCCTTGCAGTATCCTATTCCTTTGAGAGGTATTGATGCTACGCCTTTGGCCAAGAATAAGCCTCAGTATTGGACCCAATTGACCATGTGCATGGCTCCTGCACATCAGGAGGATATTCGCTTTTTGGTGTTGCATAATCTGCATGATGTGGTCGTTTTGGGGTTGCCATGGCTACAGGTCCATAATTCAGTATTGGATTGGAAATCTATGTCTGTGTCCAGCTGGGGTTGTCAGGGGGTACATGGTGATGTTCCATTTTTGTCAATTTCGTCGTCCACTCCTTCTGAAGTCCCGGAGTTTTTGTCGGATTACCGGGATGTATTTGATGAGCCCAAATCCAGTGCCCTACGTCCTCATAGGGATTGCGATTGTGCTATTAATTTGATTCCTGGTAGTAAGTTTCCTAAGGGCCGACTGTTCAATTTATCTGTGCCAGAACACGCCGCTATGCGGAGTTATATAAAGGAATCCTTGGAGAAAGGTCATATTCGCCCGTCATCATCACCGTTAGGAGCAGGGTTCTTTTTTGTGGCCAAGAAGGATGGTTCTTTGAGACCTTGTATTGATTACCGCCTTCTTAATAAAATTACAGTCAGGTTTCAGTATCCTTTCCCGCTGCTGTCTGATTTGTTTGCTCGTATTAAAGGGGCTAGTTGGTTCACCAAGATAGATCTTCGAGGGGCGTATAATCTTGTGCGTATTAAACAGGGCGATGAATGGAAAACAGCATTTAATACGCCCGAGGGCCATTTTGAGTACCTGGTTATGCCATTCGGGCTTTCCAATGCTCCATCAGTATTTCAGTCCTTTATGCATGACATCTTCCGAGAGTACCTGGATAAATTCCTGATTGTATATTTGGATGATATTTTGGTCTTTTCGGATGATTGGGAGTCTCACGTGAAGCAGGTCAGAATGGTGTTCCAGGTCCTTCGTGCAAATTATTTGTTTGTGAAGGGGTCAAAGTGTCTCTTTGGAGTTCAGAAGGTTTCATTTTTGGGTTTCATTTTTTCCCCTTCTACTATCGAGATGGATCCTGTTAAAGTCCAGGCCATTTATGATTGGACTCAGCCGACATCTGTGAAGAGCCTGCAAAAGTTCCTGGGCTTTGCTAATTTTTATCGTCGCTTCATCAGTAATTTTTCTATTGTTGCTAAACCGTTGATTGATTTGAACAAGAAGGGTGCTGATGTGGTCAATTGGTCCTCTGCGGCTGTAGAGGCTTTTCAGGAGTTGAAGCGTCGTTTTGCTTCTGCCCCTGTGTTGTGCCAGCCAGATGTTTCGCTCCCGTTTCAGGTTGAGGTTGATGCTTCTGAGATTGGAGCAGGAGCTGTTTTGTCGCAAAGAAGTTCTGATGGCTCGGTGATGAAACCATGTGCCTTCTTTTCTAGAAAGTTTTCGCCTGCTGAGCGCAATTATGACGTTGGCAATCGAGAGTTGTTGGCCATGAAGTGGGCATTTGAGGAGTGGCGTCATTGGCTTGAAGGAGCCAAGCATCGCGTGGTGGTCTTGACAGATCACAAGAATTTGACTTATCTCGAGTCTGCCAAACGGTTGAATCCTAGACAGGCTCGATGGTCGCTATTTTTCTCCCGTTTTGATTTTCTGGTTTCGTACCTTCCGGGCTCTAAGAATGTGAAGGCTGATGCCCTGTCAAGGAGTTTTGTGCCCGACTCTCCGGGTGTTCCTGAGCCAGCGGGTATTCTCAAAGAGGGGGTAATTTTGTCTGCCATCTCCCCTGATTTGCGGCGGGTGCTGCAAAAATTTCAGGCTGATAGACCTGACCCTTGCCCAGCGGAGAGACTGTTTGTCCCTGATAGATGGGCTAGTAGAGTTATCTCTGAGGTTCATTGTTCGGTGTTGGCTGGTCATCCTGGAATCTTTGGTACCAGAGATTTGGTGGCTAGATCCTTTTGGTGGCCGTCTTTGTCACGGGATGTGCGTTCTTTTGTGCAGTCCTGTGGTACTTGTGCTCGGGCTAAGCCCTGCTGTTCTCGTGCCAGTGGGTTGCTTTTGCCCTTGCCGGTTCCGAAGAGGCCCTGGACGCATATTTCTATGGATTTTATTTCGGATCTCCCTGTCTCTCAAAAGATGTCGGTCACTTGGGTGGTTTGTGATCGCTTCTCTAAGATGGTCCATTTGGTACCCTTGTCTAAATTGCCTTCCTCCTCTGATTTGGTGCCCTTGTTTTTCCAGCATGTGGTTCGTTTGCATCGCATTCCGGAGAACATCGTTTCGGACAGAGGTTCCCAGTTTGTTTCGAGGTTTTGGCGATCCTTTTGTGATAGGATGGGCATTGATTTGTCTTTTTCCTCGGCTTTCCATCTTCAGACAAATGGCCAAAATGAACGAACTAATCAGACTTTGGAAACATATCTGAGATGCTTTGTTTCTGCTGATCAGGATGATTGGGTGTCATTTTTGCCTTTGGCTGAGTTCGCCCTTAATAATCGGGCCAGCTCGGCTACTTTGGTTTCGCCGTTTTTCTGCAATTCTGGTTTCCATCCTCGTTTCTCTTCAGGGCAGGTTGAGTCTTCGGACTGTCCTGGTGTAGATACTGTGGTGGATAGGTTGCAGCAGATTTGGACTCATGTGGTGGACAATTTGACATTGTCCCAGGAGAAGGCTCAACGTTTCGCTAACCGCCGACGCTGTGTAGGTCCCCGACTTCGTGTTGGGGATTTGGTTTGGTTGTCGTCTCGTTATGTTCCTATGAAGGTTTCCTCTCCTAAGTTTAAGCCTCGTTTCATTGGTCCGTATAAGATTTCTGAGGTTCTCAATCCTGTGTCATTTCGTTTGATCCTTCCAGCTTCTTTTGCCATCCATAATGTGTTCCATAGGTCGTTGTTGCGGAGATACGTGGCGCCTGTGGTTCCATCCGTTGATCCTCCTGCCCCGGTGTTGGTTGAGGGGGAGTTGGAGTATGTTGTGGAGAAGATTTTGGATTCTCATATTTCGAGACGGAAACTCCAGTACCTGGTCAAGTGAAAGGGTTATGGTCAGGAAGATAATTCCTGGGTCTTTGCCTCTGATGTTCATGCTGCCGATCTGGTTCGTGCCTTTCATTTGGCTCATCCTGGTCGGCCTGGGGGCTCTAGTGAGGGTTTGGTGACCCCTCCTCAAGGGGGGGTACTGTTGTGAATTCTGTTGTCAAGCTCCCTCCTGTGGTCATGAATGGTACTTCGGCTGGTTCTGTCCATGGGCTTCCTATGCTGGTTGTGAGTGGGGCTGCGGCTTCTGAGTTTCCTTCCACAGGTGACGAGGTTGATTCGTTGGCTGGCTGCTCTATTTAACTCCACTTAGATCATTGCTCCCAGCGAAGACAGATCTGTTGGAAAACTTCCGGATGAATTTCCCACTCCCCTGAGGCGAGACCCTGACGGCTGAGGAAGTCTGCCGCCCAGTTTCCCACACCTGGGATGTGTACTGCCGAGATCAATGAGTGATTTATCGGAGAATGTGAACTACCTCGGCCATGGCTGCCCGGCTGCGTGTTGACTGATGATTGATATACGCCACAGACGTGGCACTGTCCGATTGAATTCGGATGGGGTGACCCGCCAGAAGACAGTGGAATTTCTAGCCGTATCGCTCAGATCTCTAGAACATTGATTGGGAGTCTGGATTCCCGAGTTGACCAGCCTCTATGAGCAGTGTGGAGCTGAAAAACTGCTCCCCAGCCCAGAAGACTGGCATCGGTAGTCACCACTAACCATTGAACCGTGAGAAAGGATCTTCCCTGGTTGAGGGAGGAGCTCAGAGTCCACCATCTGAGAGCCTGTCTGAGCCGCAGAGACAAGCGGCACCGGCGGTCGAGAGAGAATGGGTTCCTGTCCCAAGCAGCCAGAATAGAATGCTGTAGGGGACGGAGATGCAGTTGAGCGAAGGAGACTGCTTCCATTGCTGCCACCATTTTTCCCAGAACCCTCATAGCAAATCGGATGGAATGAGGGGATGAATGACAAAGTGCGTGGGCTCCCTGTTGAAGGGCTAAGGCCTTGTCCCGAGGGAGATTCACCAACCCTCGGGAGGTGTCCAAGATCATCCCCAAAAAGGATATCTGATGGGCGAGAACTGGGGAAGACATGCTTAAGTTTATCAACCAGCCCAGCCGAGAAAGTGTATTGCAAGTGATAATAACGGATTCTGCGCGGTCCCTTGACTAGAAGGTCGCCCAGATAGGGCAGAACAACCACGCCCCAAGAGTGCAAGATGGACATGACGGCCACCATAACCTTTGTGAATACTCTGGGAGTGGTAGTGAGGCCAAAGCCGTGAACTGAAAATGCTGTTCGCGAATAGCGTAGCACAGTAATTGTTGGTGAGGGGGAAAAAAATCGGAATGTGGAGGTAAGCACCCCGAATGTCAATGGATGCCAGAAACTCCCCTTTTTCCATTGAGGTAATGACCGAACTAGGAGAGATTCCATGCGAAAATGGTGGACCTTGACAAACTTGTTTAGAAGTTTGAGGTCCAGGATGGGTCTTACTTTTCCATCATTTTTTGGGACCACAAACAGGTTCGAGTAGAACTCTTTGAACCTTTCATTTTCTGGGACTGGCACAATGACTCCATCTTGACGCAGTGAATCTATGGCTCGAGAGAAAGCCCTTGCTCTCGCTTTGGATTTTGGAAAATGGGAAAGGAAGAACCGGGTTGCAGGACGAGAGGAAAAATTGATTTTGTATCTGGAGGACACCAGGTCTATGACCCATTTGTCGTGGATGACGGAAAGCCAGACCTGACGAAACAGAAGTAGGTGTCCGCCTACCTTGCTGGTGCCAACCGAATAAAGCCAGGAGTCATTGGGTGGAAAATCTCTGGGACTTAGATCCCTTAGATCTAGACTGTCTTGGACGACCCTTCCACTGGTGGTTGGGTCTATAGGAAACATGTGACCCTTTGTTCCTGAGTGGGGAACGCCCTGATTCAGAAGAAGTGCGCCAGCCTGGATTGGAACGAAAGGACCAGAAGTGGATTAGTTGCTGAGGCTTAAAAGGATGCCTAAGCCTCTGCAACAACTGTCACATCCAAAGAGGAATGAACCACATAGTCTCCCACTCGAGAGAATTGATTAGCCAGCTCCACTGCCTCCAGGGGAAGGTTACTGTCCTGAATCGAAGTAGTTAAGGTCTCTGTCCAGGAGACCATTGCTTTAGCTACACATGAGGTGGCGAGGGAAGGGTAGAGCGCTGAACCTGAGGCCTCAAAGACAGAATGAGCCAGATTTTCTATCTGATGGTCCGTGGGATTTTTAATTGATGACCCATCCAGCAGGGATAGAAGGGTTTGGAAGCCAATCCGGATATTGGTGGGTCTACTACAGGACATTCGGCCCAATCTTTCCTCAGATCAGCTGAATAAAGGATACCGCACTTTAAGGGGCTTCTGCCCAGTGAATCGCTTATCCGGATGCCCCCTGTGCTGATCAACTATAGTCTGAAACTCCAGGTGAATGGCAAATGTTCTATGAGGGCGTTTAGTCCTTTTGAAGGACACTGCGTGATCCGGAGAAGAACCGAAGTCCTCGTCAACCTTCAGAGTTTGGTTGACGGCCTCAATAAATGAATCCACCATTTTCTGGAAATCTGGAGAGTCCAGATCCAAAGAAACATCTGAATCATACTTAGAATCATGTTTGCTACACTGTTGTGAATTCTGTTGTCAAGCTCCCTCCTGTGGTCATGAATGGTACTTCGGCTGGTTCTGTCCATGGGCTTCCTCTGGTGGTTGTGAGTGGGGCTGCGGCTTCTGAGTTTCCTTCCACAGGTGACGAGGTTGATTCGTTGGCTGGCTGCTCTATTTAACTCCACTTAGATCATTGCTCCATGCCACCTGTCAATGTTCTAGTATTGGTCTAGTTCGCTCCTGGATCGTTCTGGTGACCTGTTTTCTCCAGCTGAAGCTAAGTTCCTGCTTGTTTTTCTCTTGTTTGCTATTTTTCTGTCCAGCTTGCTATTTTGATTTTTGTCTTGCTTGCTTGAAGCTCTGGGAGGCAGAGGGGGCGCCTCCGCACCGAGAGACGGTGCGGAGGGTCTTTTTGCGCCCTCTGCGTGGTTTTTTTGTAGTTTTTGTGCTGACCGCAAAGTTACCTTTCCTATCCTCTGTCTGTTCAGTAAGTCGGGCCTCTCTTTGCTAAATCTATTTCATCTCTGTGTTTGTGATTTTCATCTTAACTCACAGTCATTATATGTGGGGGGCTGCCTTTTCCTTTGGGGAATTTCTCTGAGGCAAGGTAGGCTTTATATTTCTATCTTTAGGGCTAGCTAGTTCTTAGGCTGTGACGAGTTGCATAGGGAGCGTTAGGAACAATCCACAGCTATTTCTAGTGTGTGTGATAGGATTAGGGATTGCGGTCAGCAGAGTTCCCACGTCCCAGAGCTTGTCCTGTATTATTGTAACTATCAGGTCTTTCCGTGTGCTCTTAACCACCAGGTCCATTATTGTCCTAACCACCAGGTCATAACACTACACACTTCTGGTGAGAGAGAGCGAGAAGCGGTGCTCACGGTTGCCAAGGCACATGATGGCTCGGTGGACGTAGTACGGATCCATTTTCTAGTTGCCTGCACATTTCTAGAATGCTTGCGGACCCTGCTACCCGACATCTCCCTTGTACGAGAGGATCCATCAACCTCCGTCATGGGAGCTGTCCAATCCACAGAGGGATCACGGAGTGATTCAATCGCTTTGGCCAGAGAAGCCATGGATTGCAACAGTGACGAAGCCCACTCAGGGGGACCGGGTACACTGGGCTCGGTGACAGTGGAGGGCTCCTGAGCGTATTTGGGGTCACAGGCTTTGCAGAGTGGCGAGCTTTGTGCTTTAGGGAACGCAGACTGGCAAGAGTTACATGTGGTGAAAAAGACTGTAATAGTCTTATTAGATTTTTTAAGTGCTTTGGACTGAGACATAATGTACCCTTCTATGAGGCCTTTTACAGGGACTCCTACAAAAAATGCAGAGGTAATACTGCAGAGGGTAAGAGGGGATGGGAGTATTGCAGAGGTCCCTTACCCGAGTCTTTGAGCAGATCCTGCATTCCAGATCCTGTGGCCCAGATCTTGCGGCCCAGGTCCTATGTCCCCTCTTGATTAGTGCTGTTCTCAGCGCTCAATTACCAAATCCTTGCAGGGAAAAAAAACGCTCACGGATGTCCAGCTTGTGTCCGGAAAGTGGCATGAAGGGACAGAAAGATGGCCCCCGAGAATACAAAAGGCGCTTCTCGTCCTGAACAAGAAGGCTGATGAGGGGACTAAATTTATTTTTTCTTTTCGGCGCCGGAAAGGGACCCTCCCCCGCTGCAGAAAATTATGGAAAACTCTGTTACCAGCGTCCCAGACCGCTTGTTTGGAGCCCTCCAGTCCCAGCAGCCAGATGCAGAGAAACACAGCTGTATCCAGCAGGTACGGTGTGGGCCTCCTGCTGTTGCTGCCAGTTTCTTTGATCGGTGCAGGGAACCCTCAATCCACCATCCCTTTAACAGGGAGGTGGAGAGGGACCGTCCACCTCCTTGCATCATCCACTTTAACAGTGGTGATGCAGTGGGGGCTGAACGGACACCAAAAAAGGAAAGAATGCCTCTGTACATCCAACGGGTTCAATTCCCTCAGAAGGTACAGGGCTGGATGTCCGCCATTAGGCCTGGCTGCAGAAGAGGGTACATGGAGGCAAAACTCCATGTACTCATCTGTTGATGGTGTGGGGAAATCGGTACCCTTTAAGGGACCTGTCGCCCCTAAAAATCAGCTCATGCCCACGTCGCAGGAGAGGATATGTGGAGGTGACACTCCACTTGCTCACCTGTTGTTGGCTCGGGGCGATCGAAGCCTTGAAAGGTTCCATCGTCCCTTCATCCGAAGAAAATGTAAAAATGTAAAAATTGAAAATTAAAATAAAAAAGGGATTTTTAGTCTGAAGAAAAGACCCATGTGCCTCCTACGGACACTAAGCATGAACTGGTTCCCCGGGAGCCAGCATGAGGGTCTATTTTATCAGGTGCAACTACTACCAAATGTATAAAGCTGTGGCCGGTAAACAATGCAGACGCCCCCACAGTCACCGGAGGAGGAGGAGTGGTAGGGTTCAGATGTACACCAATCAGATACTGATGGCCTATCCTGACTAGAGGTTAATAGTATGATACTTTCTAGAAAATACTTTTACAGAAACCATATCTGTGGATACATGGGGCAAATTATGCACTGAAATTGTCAGGAACTTATAGAACAATCCACGTGTATTAGATTTTACTCTTTCAATAAGCAAGGCAAAATATGTGGTGATCTGCACACAATCTGCATGAACATTTGTAGTTGGTATAGTCCCGGTTTTAAGCATTTCAGGGTAGAGGTTCATAAAAACTTATCTTTTATACATATACTCATGATAGCCATCATTGTGAAGATTAGTGAGCCGTCAGCTATAACCCCCATGTAACGTGTCATTTCAATATGAGGATTTAAATAAGTGATACACAGACATATCTGATACTGTTTATGTCCTGGGAAAAAAGGTCTTGAGTCCAACCTATCAAGTTCTTGATTCTCTCCAAGACATAAAAGCAAGCGGAATCCACCATGTAATACCTAATGTGTATGACCAACCTTTGGATTTGCCAAGTTTCTCTAAAGTTACAACCAGCAGAGAACATACCTGTGCTTGACAACTTGCAGATAGATGTCCTTCACACTACTGGCGCTGTGCATACTGTCAGACGTGCAGTCATCAGCCTCCTCTTGTGCGTTACTGGTTCTATAAAAGTTGCTGTCAAACTCCCTGTGCTGAGAGTCAGTGATGGGCAGATGGTCTGTATCTACCGAGTAGGAGTAGATCTTATCGGGGAGTGTGAAATTGTCATCATCTTTAAGTAGCATCTGATATCTGTACTCAAATGGATCCTCTGACCGACCTTCCTGGAGGTCTACGTAATATTTGCCATTACCTAAATCCTTATTAAAATGGGGACAAAGCTCTGGAAAAGAAGACATGGAGAAAGATCCAGGTACCCGAGTACACAGTCTAAACAAGTGCTGCCCCATCCAGAGGCCAACATCTTGACAGTCATCAGGGTAACTTTCAACGCCAGGTCCAAAGCGCAGGTCTGCCTTGTAGAGTCCCTGCCAAAAGTGGAGAGGTGACATGTTTATGACGATTCATGAGACAGAAGAATGTACAGCACGAAGTACAATCCACCGGACATCAGTATATAAAGACGCACTTTCATAATAGGGTGGGCGAGTGCCTTTGAATGTTACGGATATCTGAGATGACTTCTGATTTTCTTACAATTTCCATCAGGGGAATAAATTAAAGGTGTTATCCAACCCCAAGAATTAATCTATAAATGTATAAACCTACAATAAGCGTAATACTCACTTTATCATCCCCTGCCGCTGCTGTGCTAATATCTTCCCTGATCCCCAATGTAATCTATTGTCAACTTGGCACCCCAGTACGGCCAGATATTGGCTACAGCAGGCATGTGCTGATACGCCACATTTTGACTGTAGCTCCGTAAAGAAAGACGGGTGGAGACATTGGGAGGCAAGGGATTGGTCAGGTGAGTATCATTCCTTGTGTACTTTTAGACCATAAAAGTGTCTTGCAGAAATTCAAAGGCTTGGATGACCCCTTTAGCTATACAGCACAGGAGCTGAGAGTCTATAGTGAAGCCTTTTGTGTTCTCAAATGCATTGCATCTGAATTTTCTGGTCAGCTTACAATACACAAGCCAACAAGCAGAGAAGGACCACCTGATAGAATGTTGTTTCTTGATTGCTGGAGTCGGCACAATCTCTCCACTATATCACCAATAGTGGTAGAGGATGTCAGTGATGGCTGCCACGTCTACACTCCAACACAAGTAAGTTGCTAGAGATCACTTTAACTAAGCAGAACACAAAATTGGTGCCAAAGAACCTGGGAAAGAGGCTAACACTATTAGGGTATGTGCACACGTCAGGATTTTTTCCTGACAAAATCCTGAGAATTCTGCCAGAAATCCGCGTTTTTTTTTGCGCGGATTTCTCGCGGAATTTGCGCTGATTTTTTGCGGATTTTTTTTTTTTTTCCTGGAATGTCCTTTTTGCTTGGAAATCCGCAAAAAATCCGCAAAAAGATAGAGCATGTCAGGATTTTTTGCGGTATGCGTTTTTTTTTTTCGGAAAAAAACGCATACATCTGCACAAAAAATGCGGAATGCATTCTAAATGATAGGATGCATCATTTTAGCGTTTTTTTTAGCGGAATTATAGCGTTTTTATAGCGAAATTCTGCAAAAAAAACGATAAAAATCCTGACGTGTGCACATACCCTTAGGGTATGCTCACATGTCCGCCTATAACATATTCAAGGAGTATTTACGAGAGGATCTGAGGAAAAATCCAGGGTGGACACTTGGATTTCTGGTACGGATGTGCCTCACAAGTGCCTATTGCTCCCTATGAGGATTAGCCACATTTACCATGCTCATGGGGTCAATCTACTGGGTTTTTTCAGGAGCAAAGTTTTCATAAAGTTGCCATCCCAAAAAAATGAAGTACTGCGCATGTCGGGTCCCCCTCTTTGATGCAGGGCTCCGGCGGTGAGCCCACATCAAAGTCGCGACATGTCAGCTGTTTTGTACAGCTGACATGTGCGCAATAGCGGCAGGTGAAATCGCGATTCACCCGCCGCTATTAACCTGTTAAATGCCGCTGTCAAACGCTGACAGCGGCATTTAACTACCGCTTCCGGCCGCGCGGCCGGAAATGAGCGCATCGCCGACTCCCGTCACATGATCGGGGGTCGGCGATGTCTCAGGATGATAACCATAGAGGTCCTTGAGACCTCTATGGTTACTGATGCCGGCCTGCTGTGAGCGCCCCCCTGTGGTCGGCGCTCATAGCACACCTGCATTTCTGCTGCATAGCAGCGATCTGATGATCTCTGCTATGTAGAAGAGCCGATCGAGTGGTGCCAGCTTCTAGCCTCCCATAGAGGCTATTGAAGCATGGCAAAAGTTTTAAAAAAATGTTTTTCAAAATATGAAAAAAAAAAAAAAAAAAGTTTAACCCCTTCGTGACATGCGCCGTACTAGTACTGCGCTGCCGGCACTGCATTAGTGCCAGCAGCAGTACTAGTACGGCGCACCGATCACCGCGGTCTCGCGCTGAGCGCCGCGGTGATCGGGTGCGGGTGTCAGCTGTATACGACAGCTGACACCCCGCAGCAATGCCCACGATCGGCGCTATCGCCGATCGCGGGCATTTAACCCCTCTGATGCCGCTGTCAGTAGTGACAGCGGCATAGAGGGGGATCGCGCAGGGACGGGGGCTCCCTGCGCTCTCCCACCGGAGCAACGCAATGAGATCGCGTTGCTCCGGTGACCCGGAAGGAGTCCCCGGATCCAAGATGGCCGCCGGACTCCTTCCGGGTCATGAAGTGACCTGGCTAGCCGGCGCCTGCTGAGAGCAGGCGCTGGAAAGCCAGCTAAACTGCATGTCAGATCGTTGATCTGACAGTGTGCTATGCACAGTGTCAGATCAACGATCTGATCTAATACAGAGATGTCCCACCCTGGGACAATGTTAGAAAGTTAAAAAAAAAAAAAATAGAATGTGTAAAAAAAAATTAAAAAAAATCCCCCAAAAAAAAAAAAAACATTTCCCAATAAATCCATTTACGGTATTTATGTAAAAAAAAAAAAATAAAAATAAATGTACACATATTTGGTATCGCCGCGTCCGTAACGACCCGCTCTATAAAACTGTCCCACTAGTTAACCCCTTCAGTGAACACCGCAAAAAAAAAAAAAAAAAACAAGGCAAAAAACAACGCTTTATTATCATACAGGCGAACAAAAAGTGGAATAACACGCGATCAAAACGACGGATATAAATAACCATGGTACCGCTGAAAACATCATCTTGTCCCGCAAAAAAAAAGCCGCCATACAGCATCATCAGCAGAAAAATAAAAAAGTTATAGCTCTCAGAATAATGCGATGCAAAAACAATTATTTTTTTATATAAAATAGTTTTTATTGTGTAAAAGCGCCAAAACATAAAAAAAATTACATAAATGAGGTATCGCTGTAATCGTACTGACCCGAAGAATAAAACTGCTTTATCCATTTTACCACACGTGGAACGGTATAAACGCCCCCCCTAAAAGAAATTCAGGAATTGCTGGTTTTTGTTCATTCCGCCTCCCAAAAATCGGAATAAAAAGCGATCAAAAAATGTAATCTGCCCGAAAATGTTACCAATAAAAACGTCAACTCGTCCCGCAAAAAACAAGACCTCATATGACTCTGTGGGCCAAAATATGGATAAATTATAGCTCTCAAAATGTGGTGATGCAAAAACTATTTTTTGCAATAAAAAGCGTCTTTTAGTGTGTGACAGCTGCCAATCATAAAAATCCGCCAAAAAAACGCTATAAAAGTAAATCAAACCCCCCTTCATCACCCCCTTAGTTAGGGAAAAATAATAAAATGTAAAAAAATGTATTTATTTCCATTTTCCCATTAGTGCTAGGGTTAGGGCTAGGGTTAGGGCTAGGGCTAGGGCTAGGGTTAGGGCTAGGGTTAGGGCTGGGGTTAGGGCTAGGGCTAGGGTTAGGGCTAGGGTTAGGGTTGGGGTTAGGGTTTCAGTTATAATTGGGGGTTTCCACTGTTTAGGCACATCAGGGGCTCTCCAAACGCGACATGGCGTCCGATCTCAATTCCAGCCAATTCTGCTTTGAAAAAGTAAAACAGGGCTCCTTCCCTTCCGAGTTCTCCTGTGTGCCCAAACAGTGGTTCCCCCCAACATATGGGGTATCAGCGTTCTCAGGACAAGTTGGACAACAACTTTTGGGGTCCAATTTGTCCTGTTACCCTTGGGAAAATAAAAACATAGGGGATAAAATATCATTTTCGTGGAAAAAAAAATATTTTTTATTTTCACGGCTCTGTGTTATAAACTGTAGTGAAACACTTGTTGGTTCAAAGCTCTCACAACACATCTAGATAAGTTCCTTGGGGGGTCTAGTTTCCAATATGGGGTCACTTGTGGGGGGTTTCTACTGTTTAGGTACATCAGGGGCTCTGCAAATGCAACATGACGCCTACAGACCAATCCATCTAAGTCTGCATTTCAAATGGCGCTCCTTCCCTTCCGAGCTCTGCCGTGCACCCAAACAGTGGTTCCCCCCAACATGTGGGGTATCAGCGTACTCAGGACAAATTGGACAATAAAATTTGTGGTCCAATTTCTCCTGTTACCCTTGGGAAAAAAAATTGCGGGCTAAAACATCATTTTGTGGAAAGAAATAATGATTTTTTAATTTTCACAATGCTACATTCTAAACTTTAGTGAAACAATTGGGGGTTAAAAGTGCTCACCACACATCTAGATAAGTTCCTTAGGGGGTCTTCTTTCCAAAATGGGGTCACTTGTGGGGGGTTTCCACTGTTAAGGCACGTCAGGGGCTCTCCAAATGCGACATGGCGTCCGATCTCAATTCCAGCCAATTTTGCATTGAAAAGTCAAATGGCACTCCTTCCCTTCCGAGCTCTGCCATGCGCTCAAACAGTGGTTTATCCCCATATATGAAGTATCGACGTACTCAGGACAAATTGCACAACAACTTTTGGGGTCCAATTTATCCTTTTACCCTTGGGAAAATAAAACATTTGGGGCAAAAAGATCATTTTTTGTGAAAATTAATAAAAAAATTTTTTTTACGGCTCTACATTATAAACTTCTGTGAAGCACTTGGAGGTTCAAAGTGCTCACCACACATCTAGATTAGTTCCTTAGGGGGTCTACTTTCCAAAATGGTGTCACTTGTGGGGGTTTCCACTGTTTAGGCACATCAGGGGCTCTCCAATCGTGACATGGGCTCCGATCTCAATTCCAGCAAATCTTGCATTGAAAAGTCAAATGGCGCTCCTTCCCTTCCGAGCTCTGCCATGTGCCCAAACAGTGGTTTACCCCCACATATGGGGTATCGGCGTACTCAGGACAAATTGTACAACGAATTTTGTGGTCCAATTTCTCCTGTTACCCTTGGTAAAATGAAACAAATTGGACCTGAAGTAAAAATTTTGTGAAAAAAAAGTTAAATGTTCAATTTTTTTAAACATTCAAAAAATTCCTGTGAAGCACCTGAAGGGTTAATAAACTTTTTGAATGTGGTTTTGAGTACCTTGAGGGGTGCAGTTTTTAGAATGGTGTCACTTTTGGGCATTTTCTGTCATATAGACCCCTCAAAGTCACTTCAAGTGTGAGGTGGTCCGTAAAAAAATGGTTTTGCAAATTTTGTTGCAAAAATGAGAAATCGCTGGTCAACTTTTAACCCTTATAACGTCCTAACAAAAAAAAGTTATGTTTCCAAAATTGTGCTGATGTAAAGCAGACATGTGGGAAATGTTGTTTATTAACTATATTATGTGATATAACTCTCTAATTTAAGGGCATAAAAACTAAGAGTTTGAAAATTGCTAAATTTTCATAATTTCCGACAAATTTTTGTTTTTTTCACAAATAAATGCAAGTCATATCGAAGAAGTTTTACCACTATCATGAAGTACAATATGTCACGAGAAAACAGTGTCAGAATCACCAGGATCCGTTGAAGCGTTTCAGAGTTATGACCTCATAAAGTGACAGTGGTCAGAATTGTAAAAATTGGCCCTGTCACTTAGGTGAAAACAGGCTTTGGGGTGAAGGGGTTAAATCACCCCCATTTCGCCCCATCCAAAATAAAACAATAATAAAAAAACCTACACATATTTGGTATCGCCACGTTCAGAATCGCCCGATCTATCAATAAAAAAAAGCATTAACCTGATCGCTAAACGGCATAGCGAGAAAAAAAATTGAAATGCCAGAATTAAGTTTTTTTGGTCGCCGCGACATTGCATTAAAATGCAATAACGGGCGATCAAAAGAACGTATCTGCACAAAAGTGGTATAATTAAAAACGTCAGCTCGGGCACGCAAAAAATAAGCCCTCACCCGACCCCAGATCATGACAAATTGAGACGCTACGGGTATCGGAAAATGGCGCATTTTTTTTTTTTTACCAAATTTTTAATTTTTTTGTCACCACTTAGATAAAAAATAACCTAGACATGTTAGGTGTCTATGAAGTCTTGGGTATGTGCACACGTCAGGTTTTTTTCCTGACAAAATCCGGAGAATTCTGGCAGAAAATTGCATTTTTTTCCGCGCGGATTCTTTGCGGAATTTTTGCGTTTTTTTTTTTTTTTTTTTCCTGAAAGTCATTTTGGCTTAGAAATCTGCAAAAAATCCGCAAAAAGAATGAGCATGTCCATTTTTTTTGCGGAATGTGTTTTTTTGCGGAAAAAAACGCATCCATCTGAACAAAAAATCCGGAATGCATTTTAAATGATAGGATGCATATTTTTAGCGTTTTTGATGCGGAATTATAGCGTTTTTATAGCGAAATTCCGCAAAAAAAACGCTAAAAATCCGGACGTGTGCACATACCCTTAATGACCTGGAGAATCATAATAGCAGGTCAGTTTTAGCATTTAGTGAAGCTATCAAAAAAGCCAATCAGAAAACAAGTGTGGGATTGCACTTTTTTTTTGCAATTTCACCGCACTTGGAATTTTTTTTACGTTTTCTAGTACAAGACATGGTAAAACCAATGGTGTCGTTCAAAAGTACAACTAGTCCCACAAAAAATAAGCCCTCACATGGGCATATTGACAGAAAAATAAAAGTTATGGCTCTGAGAAGGACGGGAGCGGAAAACGAAAACACAAAAACAAAATAGGGCCGCGGCGGGAAGGGGTTTTAAAGAAGAAGTTTTATGGGTAGAAATACTGAGTGACAAGAAGCATCTTGAGATGAACCTGAGAAGAAGAGGCAAAGAAGAAGCAACTTCTGGATAAGAGAATAAAGCAGTTTACTATATTGTGCTGCATTAGGACAGTGAACTCTTACTACATAAGCACCTGGTATTTCCTGCCATCAGCAAATGTCATGGTCCCATAACCTTCTTTCCGGCTAAGATAAAAAGTGCCAGTGAACTTGGAACCATCAGGCCACGTGTAAATCCCCTTTCCATGATGATGATCTTTGTAAAATTCACCAACATAGGTCTGAAATAAAAGAATACATAATGCATCACTATAATAAGTTCAAGAAAGGTTACTATGATATTTGGAGGGGGAGAGTCTTATGCATTTTATAGCTTTCTTATTTCACCAGGATAATCGATAGCTTTTGTTGGCTCTGACATCTATACTAACCTCTCCATTGGCCCACTTAAATTCTCCAAAGCCTTTTTTCAGATCCAGGGCCATGTGTCCTTTGAAGCTGGAGCCATCAGACCATTGCTGAATTTCCAGATCTTCTAAACCCCAAAGTAATTTTTGTTCATCCAAGTTTAATTGATGACCTGATCTTACTGGGGCTCCTTTACCATCGAGATCTCCAGGGACACTGTCACAAGTTGGTTCCTCTTTGATTTCCTCTTGATCTGGCTCATCTAAAACATCTTCTCCACAAGTCTTTACGAGTCCCTCAGGGTCATCCAGCTTTATATCTACCAGTGGTGGTTCATGACTGTCATCTTCTTCCTGTGACTTTGTATCGGACATGTCCTCTCCTCTACATGGATCTGTGTTTGATAGAACATAACTAGTATTATAAAGAGCAAAGTCCTTACAACTGCTGGTTCAGAGCTTTACTGTGGACTCTTAGCGTACGGTAGAGTAAAGGCACATTTACCTTACACAATTATTGGGAACGGGCATTCCTAAGAACACTCATTCCCCGATAATCACGCAGTGTTAATAGACTTCCGATCACCAGGCTAAAGGATTGTTTATTGGGTGAAATGATCCTTTGGTTAGCTCAAAAGATCAATGTTCTCAGCAGCACATAATCCTCGGTAAACACGACCTGGACTTTAACCCCTTAGTGACAGAGCCAATTTGGTACTTAATGACCAGGCCAATTTTTGCAATTCTGACCACTGTCACTTTATGAGGTTATAACTCTGGAACGCTTCAACGGATCCCGCTGATTCTGAGATTGTTTTTTCGTGACATATTGTACTTCATGTTAGTGGTAACATTTCTTCGATATTACTTGCGATTATTTATGAAAAAAACGGAAATATGGCGAAAATTTTTAAAATTTTGCAATTTTCAAACTTTGTATTTTTATGCCCTTAAATCAGAGAGATATGTCATAAAAAATAGTTAATAAATAACATTTCCCACATGTCTACTTTACATCAGCACAATCTTGGAAACAAAATTTTTTTTTGTTAGGGAGTTATAAGGGTTAAAAGTTGACCAGCAATTTCTCATTTTTACAACACCATTTTTTTTTAGGGACCACATCACATTTGAAGTCATTTTGAGGGGTCTATATGATAGAAAATAATGAAGTGTGACACCATTCTAAAAACTACACCCCTCAAGGTTCTCAAAACCACATTCAAGAAGTTTATTAACCCTTTACGTGCTTCACAGGAACTGAAACAATGTGGAAGGAAAAAATGAACATTTAACTTTTTTTTGCAAACATCTTAATTCAGAACCATTTTTTTTATTTTCACAAGTGTAAAAACAGAAATGTAACCATAAATTTTGTTATGCAATTTCTCCTGAATACGCCAATACCCCATATGTGGGGGTAAACCACTGTTAGGGCGCACCGCAGAACTTAGAAGTGAAGGAGCGCCGTTTGACTTTTTCAATGCAGAATTGGCTGGAATTGAGATCGGACACCATGTCACATTTAGAGAGCCCCTGATGTACCTAAACAGTGGAAACTCCCCACAAGTGACACCATTTTGGAAACTAGACCCCTTAAGGAACTTATCTAGATGTGTGGTGAGCACTTTGAACCCCCAAGTGCTTCACAGAAGTTTATAACGTAGAGCCGTGAAAATAAAAAATCGCTTTTGTTTACACAAAAATGATCTTTTTGCCCACAAATTCTTATTTTCACAAGGGTAACAGGAGAAATTAGACCACAAAAGTTGTTGTGTGATTTCTCCTGAGTACGCTGATACCCAATATGTGGGGGTAAACAACTGTTAGGGCGCACCGCAGAGCTTGGAAGAGAAGGAGTGCCGTTTTACTTTTTCAATGTAGAATTGGCTGGAATTGAGATTGGACGCCATGTCGCGTTTGGAGAGCCCCTGATGTGCCTAAACAGTGGAAACCCCCCACAAGTGACACCATTTTGGAAACTAGACCCCTTAAGGAACTTATCTAGATGTGTTGCGAGCACTTTGAACCCCCATGTGCTTCACAGAAGTTTATAACGTAGAGCCGTGAAAAAAAAAAATTGCATTTTTTCTACAAAAATGATCTTTTTGCCCACAAATTTTTATTTTCACAAGGGTAACAGGAGAAATTAGACCACAAAAGTTGTTGTGCAATTTCTCCTGAGTACGTCGATACCCAATATGTGGGGGTAAACCACTGTTTGGGCGCACCGCAGAGCTTGGAAGAGAAAGAGTGCCGTTTTACTTTTTCAATGTAGAATTGGCTGGAATTGAGATCGGACGCCATGTCGCGTTTGGAGAGCCCCTGATGTGCCTAAACAGTAGAAATCCCCCACAAGTGACCCCATTTTGGAAACTAGACCCCCCAAGGAACTTATCTAGATGTGTGGTGAGAACTTTGAATGCCCAAGTGCTTCACAGAAGTTTAGAATGCAGAGTCGTGAAAATAAAAAATATTTTTTTTTTCACAAAAAAGATTTTGTAGCCCCCAAGTTTTTATTTTCACAAGGGTAACAAGAGAAATTGGACCCCAGAAGTTGTTGTCCAATTTATCCCGAGTACGCTGATGGCCCATATGTGGGGGTAACCCACTGTTTGGGCGCACGGCAGAGCTCAGAAGGGAGGGAGCACCATTTGACTTTTTGAGCGCAAAATTGGCTGTCGTGTTTGGAGACCCCCTGATGTACCTAAACAGTGGAAACCCCCCAATTCTAGCTCCAACCCTAACCCCAACACACCCCTTACCCTAATCCCAACCTCATCCATAATCCTAATCACTAACCCTAACCATAATCACAACCCTTACCCCAAAACAACCCTAATGTCAACCCTAACCATAACCCTAATCAAAACCCTAAATCCAACACACCCCTAATCCTAATCTCAACCCTAACCTCAAACCTAACCCTAATCCCAATACACCCCTAATCACAACCCTAACCTTAACCCTAATCCCAAACCTAACCCTAATCCCAAGCGTAACCCTAATGCCAACCCTAACCCTAATACGAACCCTAATCCAAACCCTAACCCTAATCCCAGCTCTAACCCTAACTTTAGCCCCAACCCTAGCCCTAACTTTAGCCCCAACCCTAACCCTAGCCCTAGGGCTACTTTCACACTTGCGTCGTTTGGCATTCCGTCGCAATCCGTCATTTTGGACAAGAAACGGATCCTGCAAATGTGCCCGCAGGATGCGTTTTTTGCCCATAGACTTGTATTGCCGACGGATCGTGACGGATGGCCACACGTCGCGTCCGTCGTGCACTGGATCAGTTGTATTTTGGCGGAGCGTCGGCACAAAAAAACGTTCAATGAAACGTTTTTTTGTATGTCGCATCCGCCATTTCTGACCGCACATGCGTGGCCGTAACTCCGCCCCCTCCTCCCCAGGACATAGATTGGGCAGCGGATGTGTTGAAAAACTACAGCTGCTGCCCACGTTGTGCACAATTTTCACAACGTGCGTCGGTATGTCGGGCCGACGCATTGTGACGGCCCCGTACCGACGTAAGTGTGAAAGAAGCCTAACCCTAAGTTTAGCCCCAACCCTAACCCTAAATTTAGCCCCAACCCTAACCCTAAATTTAGCCCCAACCCTAGCCCTACCCCTAACCTAACCCTACCCCTAACCTAACCCTACCCCTAACCCTACCCTAACCCTAACCTAACCCTAACCCTACCCCTAACCCTAACCCTACCCCTAACCCTAACCTAACCCTACCCCTAACCCTACCCCTAACCCTACCCCTAACCTAACCCTAACCTAACCCTACCCCTAACCCTACCCCTAACCTAACCCCTAACCTAACCCTAACCTAACCCTAACCCTACCCCTAACCCTACCCCTACCCCTAACCCTAACCCTGCCCCTAATTTTAGCCCCAACTGCTGTTCTCCTGCCGGCCGGCAGATGGAGACAGATGGCGGGCGCACTGGGCATGCGTCCGCCATGTTCTGCTGCCGGCGGCCAGGAGGAGCAGCAAGAGGATCCAGGGACCTAGGTGAGTATGCTAGGGTCCCCGAATCCCCCTATTTCTCTGTCCTCTGATGTGCGATCACATCAGAGGACAGAGAATTACACTTTACTTTTTTTTTTTTTTTGCGGTCGCCGGTAAACAGTTAATTACCGGCGATCGCAAAACAGGGGTCAGTAATACCGACCCCGATCGTGCTCTTTGGGGTCTCGGCTACCCCCGGCAGCCGAGACCCCAAAGATTCTCCCGGTGCCGGCCGGCGGGCGCACTGCGCATGCGCCCGCCATTTTGAAGATGGCGGCGCCCACCGGGAGACACGAGGAGCATCGGGGGAGCTAGGTGAGTATTGGGGGGCCACCTGGGACCCCTTTTCTCTGTCCTCCGATGTGCGATCACATCGGAGGACAGAGAAATTAAAAAGAGATCGCTTTTTTTTTTTTTTTTTTCTTTGCGATCGCCGGTAAACGGTTAATTACCGGCGATCGCAAATGCGGGGTGGGTTAAAAAAACCCCGAATCATGTTCTCTGGGGTCTCGGCTACCCTCGGCAGCCGAGACCCCGGAGAAAATCGGCCTCTGGGGGGCGCTATGGACTTTTTCCACAGCGCCGTTAATTAACGGCGCTGTGGTTTAAGTACCCTTAGCGGCCACCGTTAAAAGGCGTATCGGCGGTCGCTAAGGGGTTAAAGAGAGCTAAGGATATAGTGTATAATAAAAGTCGTAATTAATTACTGAAAATGCAATACTAGTGGGTGCACAAAAAAAAACAACAGGTTTTGTCACCACTTTTAGTAGAGCGTATAGCCAAATAAAAACTATTGTCAATAAGTATTTGCCAATTATACATGGGGATTCTTCCTTGAATTAATTTATTAAAAATAGATGTCTTTTCTCTGAGAAAAAAAATCACCAACTTTATCTATCATGTTATCACCCAGTTTATTTTACAAAAAAAAAGAAGAGAAAAGAACCAGGCTTACACCCATAGGGTGTCACAAATGCGGTATCAGAGTGCTTCGTGCAAGTATGAAAACAAACCAAAGGATTGATCTAGTGGTCCAAAGTAGACAATATCGGATAAAACAGGTTATAAATTGTAGTAGCACTTTTGTAGTGTACTGTGTTAATTGCATATCATACAATAGGGAAGCGAATAATCCATCGGATGTATCTAAACATTTCCTACAAAAACATGGGGGTGATGTTAAGAAAGGATTATGGTTTAGAGAAAGTGAACCCCTTACCTAGAGGCGGAGATCGAAGACATGCTTTTTTTTAATAGAGAGGCATACTGGATACCGATGGCGGATATGTTCTGTTCGCGGGGATTGAATAGGCAGACTCATCTGATTCTACATTATTAAATATCATGTATTGTGTAGGTATAGATTCTTTTACATGTCTTTTATTTGTTTCTTGGAATTTGTACTTAATTAGTGTTTGATCTTGTTAACCCAATGACGTCATGGAACCGGTGTTTGGAGGGTGTGTTCTCCGGTGGGGTAAAAACGATGGAGTTATTTCCTTCTTGTAGGTTATGAGTAAGAGGAGTCTGCCTGAAAAGGCGTTAAAGGTCATGGATTAAAAGGGAGTCTTTTCCATTTTATGCAAGGTCTATTTGGCACACCATCTTTTTACAGATTAGAAATAAAGATGGATACGTTTTAGATGAGCTGGATCTCTTTGTTGGACATTCCCATTCGCACTGCTACTCCGTTTCTATCAGGTCTAAGAGTTCCCCGTTCTACCGGTCAATGTGGACCCCTGAAGTTGGACCTCTACCGATCAATAAAGCTGTCATCTACACTGTGTGAAAGAGATATTTTCACCGATCAACCCCTTTATTCATGAATTTTTTAGAAGTAACACCACAATAATTCTTTATGGGAAGCTAAGTTATTGACACAAAACAGAAAAAGCCTTGCAACTGTAGATGAATATGGCGTATGAAATTATTTGTTCTCTCCCTCCGCAATTAGAGACTGTGCTCATATTCCAAGCTTTCCTGCCTCCAGCAGATTGGGGAAGATTTAGATATGCTGTCTAATTTTTAGAAAGTGCAAACAGTTACACGTGGAGGAAAGACAATTATGGCAGCTAAATAGGAAAGGGTTCTTTACAGTAAGAGCAATCAGACTGGAATGTCCGACCACAAGAGCTAGTAATGGCAGTTACTATAACAACATTTAAATAAGGTCTGGATGCTTTGTAACAAAACATGACATTGTGAGTTATAAATAATCTAGCAATATAAAATATATCACATTGAAGATAGGTTGAACTTGATGGTTTTTTCAACCTATGTAGTTATGTGAACTGTACATTAGGAAAATGCTTGAAATGTAATTCCCTATGATATTATTTTACAAGTAATTTCCCCTTATTTTTTCTGTGTAAAGTGCCAGCTAAAAATCCAATCTCTGGATTTAAAAAGTGCAAAACACTCCTGAAACACTTGCATGTTTAATTTGTATTTCTTATGGTGCCTAAGGGAAGCCATAATGATAGGCGCCTGCTTGGTAACAAGTGCAGTTATTTGCCTCTATAATGAAGTGAATTACCAATGATGAAAGGGTCAATACTTGTGTCCTGCATCAGTAATAGCCCATGCAGTAACCATGACAACTGTTATGGGGTCATAAACAAGTGTGATAAAGAAGATTCCATAATAGAAGGCCGCGCTGCCACGATCAGCGCCATTACTGATGCGCCTGAGGACGTTGAGCTTGACCACCCCACGTAATGTGCCGACCTTGGTGAAATTTGGAGGTTCTAGCAGGGAAAGCGTTTGTCTGCTTTAGACACCCCCAGCGCATGGGAAAGTAATCGATGGGGATCCCAAGCACAGGATCCCCTTCTGTTACCCTCTACAAAAAGCTGCTCTCCTTTGGGAGTTCATGGAAGCACCTATGACTTTAACCCCTTTACCCCCAAGGGTGGTTTGCACGTTATGGACCGGGCCAATTTTTACAATTCTGACCACTGTCCCTTTATGAGGTTATAACTCTGGAATGCTTCAACGGATCCCGGTGATTCTGACATTGTTTTCTCGTGACATATCGTACTTCATGATAGTGGTAAAATTTCTTTGATATTACCTGCGTTTATTTGTGAAAAAAACGGAAATTTGGCGAAAATTTTGAAAATTTCGCAATTTTCCAACTTTGAATTTTTATGCAATTAAATCACAGAGATATGTCACACAAAATACTTAATAAGTAACATTTCCGACATGTCTACTTTACATCAGCATAATTTTGGAACCAAAATTTTTTTTTGTTAGGGAGTTATAAGGGTTAAAAGTTGACCAGCAATTTCTCATTTTTACAACACCATTTTATTTTAGGGACCACATCTCATTTGAAGTCATTTTGAGGGGTCTATATGAAAGAAAATACCCAAGTGTGACACCATTCTAAAAACTGCACCCCTCAAGGTTCTCAAAACCACATTCAAGAAGTTTATTAACCCTTCAGGTGCTTCACAGGAATTTTTGGAATGTTTAAATAAAAATTAACATTTAACTTTTTTTCACAAAAAATTTACTTCAGCTCCAATTTGTTTTATTTTACCAAGGGTTACAGGAGAAAATGGACCCCAAACGTTGTTGTACAATTTGTCCTGAGTACGCTGATACCCCATATGTGGGGGTTAACCACAGTTTGGGCGCATGGCAGAGCTCGGAAGGGAAGGAGCGCCATTTGACTTTTCAATGCAAAATTGACTGGAATTGAGATGGGACGCCATGTTGCGTTTGGAGAGCCACTGATGTGCCTAAACATTGAAACCCCCCACAAGTGACACCATTTTGGAAAGTAGACCCCCTAAGGAACTTATCTAGAGGTGTGGTGAGCACTTTGACCCACCAAGTGCTTCACAGAAGTTTATAATGCAGAACCGTAAAAATAAAAAATCATTTTTTTTTCACAAAAATTATCTTTTCGCCCCCAATTTTTTATTTTCCCAATAGTAAGAGAAGAAATTGGACCACAAAAGTTGTGGCACAATTTGTCCTGAGTACTCTGATACCCCATATGTGGGGGTAAACCATTGTTTGGGCGCATGGGAGAGCTCGGAAGGGAAGGAGCGCCGTTTGACCTTTCAATGCAAAATTGACAGGAATTGAGATGGGACGCCATGTTGCGTTTGGAGAGCCACTGATGTGCCTAAACATTGAAACCCCCCACAAGTGACACCATTTTGGAAAGTAGACCCCCTAAGGAACTTATCTAGAGGTGTGGTGAGCACTTTGACCCAATAAGAGCTTCACAGAAGTTTATAATGCAGAGCCGTAAAAATAAAACAAAATTTTTTTCCCACAAAAATAATTTTTTAGCCCCCAGTTTTGTATTTTCCTGAGGGTAACAGGAGAAATTGGACCCCAAAAGTTGTTGTGCAATTTGTCCTGAGTGCGCTGATACCCTATATGTGGGGGAGAACCAGCGTTTGGGCGCATGGGAGGGCTCGGAAGGGAAGGAGCGCCATTTGGAATACAGACTTAGATGGAATGGTCTGCAGGCGTCACATTGTGTTTGCAGAGCCCCTAATGTACCTAAACAGTAGAAACCCCCCACAAGTGACCCCATATTGGAAACTAGACCCCCCAAGGAACTTATCTAGATGTGTTGTGAGAACTTTGAGCCCCCAAGTATTTCACTACAGTTTATAACGCAGAGCCGTGAAAATAAAAAAAAAAATTTCCCCTCAAAATTATTTTTTAGCCCCCAGTTTTGTATTTTCTCGAGGGTAAAAGGAGAAATTGGACCCCAAAAGTTGTTGTCCAATTTGTCCTGAGTGCGTTGATACCCCATATGTGGGGGGGAACCAGCGTTTGGGCGCATGGGAGGGCTCGGAAGGGAAGGAGCGCCATTTGGAATGCAGACTTAAATGGAATGGTCTGCAGGCGTCACATTGCGTTTGCAGAGCCCCTAATATACCTAAACAGTAGAAACCCCCACAAGTGACCCCATATTGGAAACTAGACCCCCCAAGGAACTTATCTAGATGTGTTGTGAGAACTTTGAGCCCCCAAGTGTTTCACTACAGTTTATAACGCAGAGCCGTGAAAATAAAAAATCTCTTTTTTTCCCACAAAAATTATTTTTTAGCCCCCAGTTTTGTATTTTCCCAAGGGTAACAGGAGAAATTGGACCCCAAAAGTTGTTGTCCAATTTGTCCTGAGTACGCTGATACCCCATATGTTGGGGTAAACTCCTGTTTGGGCACACGGGAGAGCTCGGAAGGGAAGGAGCACTGTTTTACTTTTTCAATGCAGAATTGGATGGAATTGAGATCGGTCGCCATGTCGCGTTTGGAGATCCCCCTGATGTGCCTAAACAGTGGAAACCCCCCAATTATAACTGAAACCCTAATCCAAACACACCCCTAACCCTAATCCCAACAGTAACCCTAACCACACCTCTAACCCTGACACACCCCTAACCCTAATCCCAACGGTAACCCTAACCACACCTCTAACCCAGACACACCCCTAATCCTAATCCCAATCGCAAATGTAATCCAAACCCTAACCCTAACTTTAGCCCCAAGCCTAACTGTAGCCTTAACCCTAGCCCTAGCCCTAACCCTAGCCCCAACCCTAACCCTAGTCCCAACCCTAGCCCTAGCCCTAACCCTAGCCCTAACCCTAGCCCTAACCCTAACCCTAGCCCTAACCCTAGCCCTAGCCCTAACCCTAGCCCTAACCCTAGCCCTAACCCTAGCCCTAACCCTAGCCCTAGCCCTAACCCTAGCCCTAACCCTAATGGGAAAATGGAAATAAATACATTTTTTCATTTACTTCTATAGCGGGTTTTTTAGCGGATTTTTATGATTGGCAGCTGTCACACACTGAAAGACGCTTTTTATTGCAAAAAATATTTTTTGCGTTACCACATTTTGAGAGCTATAATTTTTCCATATTTGAGTCCACAGAGTCATGTGAGGTCTTGTTTTTTGCGGGACGAGTTGACGTTTTTATTGGTAACATTTTCGGGCACGTGACATTTTTTGATCGCTTTTTATTTCGATTTTTGTGAGGCAGAATGACCAAAAACCAGCTATTCATGAATTTCTTTTGGGGGAGGCGTTTATAACGTTCCGCGTTTGGTAAAATTGATAAAGCAGTTTTATTCTTCGGGTCAGTACGATTACAGCGACACCTCATTTATATCATTTTTTTTATGTTTTGGCGCTTTTATACGATAAAAACTATTTTATAGAAAAAAATAATTATTTTTGCATCGCTTTATTCTGAGGACTATAACTTTTTTATTTTTTTGCTGATGTTGCTGTATGGTGGCTCATTTTTTGCGGGACAAGATGATGCTTTCAGTGGTACCATGGTTATTTATATCCGTCTTTTTGATCGCGTGTTATTCCACTTTTTGTTTGGCGGTATGATAATAAAGCATTGTTTTTTGCCTCGTTTTTTTTTTTTTTTTCTTACGGTGTTTACTGAAGGGGTTAACTAGTGGGCCAGTTTTATAGGTCGGGTCGTTACGGACGCGGCGATACTAAATATGTGCACTTTTATTGTTTTTTTTTTTTATTTAGATAAAAAAATGTATTTATGGGAATAATATTTTTTTTTTTTTTTTTTTTTTACACACTTGCAAATTTTTTTTTTTA
Organism: Ranitomeya imitator; assembly: GCF_032444005.1. NCBI lineage: Eukaryota > Metazoa > Chordata > Amphibia > Anura > Dendrobatidae > Ranitomeya > Ranitomeya imitator. The sequence goes on along the minus strand of NC_091286.1, from coordinate 570,217,875 downwards.
CTTTTTTACTTTGTCCCAGGGGGGGACAATACAGATCGGTGATCTGCCAGTTTGCACAGCACTCTGACAGATCACCGATCTGTCTGAGAGCAGTGCAGCGTTACCAAGTGCCTGCTCTGAGCAAGCACTTGGTAAGCCACCTCCCTCCCTGCAGGACCCGGATCCGCGGCCATTTTGGATCCGGGACTTTCTGCAGGGAGGGAGGTAGGAGACCCCCGGAGCAACGCGATCACATCGCATTGCTGCGGGGGTCTCAGGGAAGCACGCAGGGAGCCCCCTCCCTGCGCGATGCTTCCCTGCACCGCCGGCACATCGCGATCATCTTTGATCGCGGTGTGCCGGGGGTTAATGTGCCGGGGGCGGTCCGTGACCGCTCCTGGCACATAGTGCCGGATGTCAGCTGCGATAAGCAGCTGACACCCGGCCGCGATCGCCCGCGCTCCCCCCGTGAGCGCGGCCGATCGCCTATGACGTACTATTCCGTCCGTGGGAAGTAAAGCCTACCCCACATGGACGGAATAGTACGTCTAATGGCAGAAAGGGGTTAATGGGTGATAAATTGGGATGGGAGAAGGGGGGAGGGGGTATTTCTACTAATACGGGTTATCTATTATGAACAATCCCTGTAACCAAAAGTCTAAATTTATGAGAGGTGGACCTGAATCTGTAAGGAAGAAATGGTTCATTCATATGGGCAATCAGATCAACTAAATTGGGTCAAACAACCCATGTGGTGACCGATATCGCAGCCAGATCTCTCCCACATCCGGTTTATCACATTTATAGTCTATATTTGTTATGTCGTTCTCTGTCAATCTGGTAAAATGTACAAATGTTAAAACTTGTTACATCTGTTATATATCGGCACTAACTCTCTAAGCCCAAGGGAAGGGCGATCCTCCAGCCATGGTTTCCTAGAGGTTTCCACCACAGGGGGTTTTCCTCTCCTGAGTGCTGGAGGGTGACTCTTTGTGAGTCGGGAGTTGTGCCATTTTTGGTGTCATGTGAATGTAAATAAAATTGAGAACGTTTGACACCTAATTACAATGCTTCGTGTATTTATTTTGTGTGCGTCTGCGTGATTCATTTTGTTTGGGAGTCGGGGTCCATCACATGTCACTGTGTCATAGGGAAGGACAACTGCCGTCCACAGTTTTGCCCCAGGTGTTGCTCCTGCTCTGCTGAATATCATGGAGCATAGAAGACAAGCAAGTGTGCACTCATCATTGGAATAAAGAGTTATATTACAGCAGGATTACAAGCAGCTTCCTCGCCTCATTCACACAGTGAGTATTTTGGCCAGTATTTTACATCAGTATTTGTCAGCTAAAAAAACAGACAGGAGCAAACACTGAGAAAAATAATAACTGAATGACTTTCACCACTTCTGTGTTTTGGATAAACTCCTGGAGTCTGTTAACAAATACTGATGCAAAATATCGCCATGTAAAAGTGCTGTAAATCCTTACTGACTTCATCATTACATCGATCACAGCGCTGCAGTCAGTAACTTAGCTCAGTGACTCTGCTTGGGTTGACATCATAAGCTGCTGAGATAACTAATTGTCTGCAGCGCTGTCGATGTGAAGTCAGTGCTGCAGACAATTACAGATATCATGGGTGGCACCAGAGATTTAGCCCTGGAGCAGGGGAGAGTGTGTAAAGTACAGGGGAACAGATAATTCACTTTCTGAATACCCTTCATAAAAACCGACGCATTTCGAACCAGGACTAAGAACGTTGTGATGTTTGAAACGCCTTGGTTCTTATAGAAAGTGTTCACTTCAACCTTTTGCAAAGTTTGTATATGTTTTCACTTTTTTAATGTATTAAATTAAACAATTATATTCTGGAAGCTGGATCCTTTACCGTTCTTGGACTTGTTTACTTTTTTTAATACTACAAAAATTGAGGTGCGTTGAATTTTTGAAATCTTGCAAATTATATGTGTTTTATTTGCATGATTTCCCCATACACTTTAATGAGATGCCGAATATTCGCATATAAAAAATTGATATGGGTTTTCATTACATTTCAGCAGCAAAAAAATGGATGTAATCCACGTGCACACATAACTGTTTTGAATTCTGTGGCTGAATTCACTCCTGTGGTCACAAGTGGTACTGCAGCTTCTGAGCTTCCTCCCTCAGGTGTTCTGGTGAGCTCATTGGCTGCTTTGTTATTTAACTCCACCTGATTCTGTCTTCCTTGCTCCTTGTCAATGTTCCAGTGTTGGATCTGAGCTTCTGGATCTTTCCTGTGGCCTGCTGCTCTGCTTAGATAAGTGCTTCTTTGCTTTTGTTGCTACTTTTTCTGTCCAGCTTGTTAATTCGTTTTGCTGGAAGCTCTGAGACGCAAAGGGTGTACCGCCGTGCCGTTAGTTCGGCACGGTGGGTCTTTTTGCCCCCTTTGCGTGGTTTTTTGCTTTAGGGTTTTTTGTAGACTGCAAAGTTCTCTTTGCTATCCTCGCTCTATCTAGAATATCGGGCCTCACTTTGCTGAATCTATTTCATCCCTACGTTTGTCTTTTCATCTTGCTAACAGTCATTATATGTGGGGGGCTGCCTTTTCCTTTGGGGTATTTCTCTGAGGCAAGTCAGGCTTGTTTTTCTATCTTCAGGCTAGTCAGCTCCTCAGGCTGTGCCGAGTTGCATAGGTAGTGTCAGGCGCAATCCACAGCTGCCTTTAGTTGTGTGTAGGATAGGTTCAGGTATTGCGGTCTACAGAGATTCCACGTCTCAGAGCTCGTTCTATTGTTTTTTGGGTTATTGTCAGATCACTGTATGTGCTCTGATTGCTGGCACACTGTGTCACTGGATTGCCTACATAACAGTACAAGGAGCCAACCTAATGATTCTCAATAGAGGGAAAAAAGAAGTTCTGACATCATTTTTTTTTCTCAGCTCTGTGTTCAGTCTTTTTTTTCCCCTAGACATTTGGGTGTTTCAGGACACAGGTGTGGACATGGATATTCAGGGTCTGTGCTCTTCAATGGATAATCTCGTTACAAATGTACAAAGGATTCAAGATACTATTGATCAGAAATCTATGTTAGAACCAAGAATTCCTATTCCTGATTTGTTTTTTGGTGATAGAACTAAGTTTCTTAATTTCAAAAATAATTGTAAGCTATTTCTGGCCTTGAAACCTCATTCTTCTGGTAATCCTATTCAACAGGTTTTGATTATTATTTCTTTTTTGCGCGGCGACCCTCAGGACTGGGCATTTTCTCTTGCGCCAGGAGACCCTGCATTGAGTAATGTCAATGCGTTTTTCCTGGCGCTCGGATTACTTTACGATGAGCCTAATTCAGTGGATCAGGCTGAGAAAAATTTGCTGGCTTTGTGCCAGGGCCAGGATGATATAGAAGTATATTGTCAGAAATTTAGGAAGTGGTCAGTACTCACTCTGTGGAATGAATCTGCGCTGGCAGCTTTGTTCAGAAAGGGTCTCTCTGAGGCTCTTAAGGATGTCATGGTGGGTTTTCCTATGCCTACTGGTTTGAATGAGTCTATGTCTTTGGCCATTCAGATCGGTCGACACTTGCGCGAGCGTAAATCTGTGCACCATTTGGCGGTATTGTCTAAGATTAAACCTGAGCCTATGCAGTGCGATAGGACTATGACCAGAGTTGAACGGCAAGAACACAGACGTCTGAATGGTCTGTGTTTCTACTGTGGTGATTCCACTCATGCTATTTCTGATTGTCCTAAGCGCACTAAGCGGTTCGATAGGTCTGCCGTCATTGGTACTGTACAATCCAAATTCCTTCTGTCCATTACCTTGATATGCTCTTTGTCATCGTATTCTGTCATGGCGTTTGTGGATTCAGGCGCTGCCCTGAATCTGATGGATTTGGATTATGCTAAACGTTGTGGGTTTTTCTTGGAGCCTTTGCGGTGTCCTATTCCGTTGAGAGGAATTGATGCTACACCTTTGGCCAAGAATAAACCTAAGTAATGGACCCAGCTGACCATGTGCATGGCTCCTGCACATCAGGAAGTTATTCGCTTTCTGGTGCTACATAATCTGCATGATGTGGTCGTGTTGGGGTTGCCATGGCTGAAAACCCATAATCCAGTATTGGATTGGAACTCTATGTCGGTATCCAGCTGGGGTTGTCAGGGGGTACATGGTGATGTTCCATTTTTGTCTATTTCGTCATCCACTCCTTCTGAGGTCCCAGAGATCTTGTCTGATTATCAGGATGTATTTGAAGAGCCCAAGTCCGATGCCCTACCTCCGCATAGGGATTGTGATTGTGCTATCAATTTGATTCCTGGTAGTAAAATCCCAAAAGGTCGATTATTTAATTTATCCGTGCCTGAACACGCCGCTATGCGCAGTTATGTGAAGGAATCCCTGGAGAAGGGACATATTCGCCCATCGTCATCACCACTGGGAGCAGGGTTCTTTTTTGTAGCCAAGAAGGATGGTTCGCTGAGACCGTGTATTGATTACCGCCTTCTTAATAAAATCACTGTTAAATTTCAGTATCCTTTGCCATTGTTATCTGACTTGTTTGCTCGGATTAAGGGGGCTAGTTGGTTCACTAAGATAGATCTTCGTGGTGCGTATAATCTGGTGAGAATCAGGCAAGGAGATGAATGGAAAACTGCATTTAATACGCCCGAGGGTCATTTTGAGTATCTAGTGATGCCGTTCGGACTTGCCAATGCTCCATCTGTGTTTCAGTCTTTTATGCATGACATCTTCCGTGAGTATCTGGATAAATTCCTGATTGTTTACTTGGATGACATTTTGATCTTCTCAGATGATTGGGACTCTCATGTGAAGCAGGTCAGAATGGTTTTTCAGGTCCTGCGTGCTAATTCTTTGTTTGTGAAGGGATCAAAGTTGTCTCTTCGGTGTGCAGAAAGTTTCATTTTTGGGGTTCATCTTTTCCCCTTCTACTATTGAGATGGATCCGGTTAAGGTCCAAGCCATCCAGGATTGGACTCAGCCGACATCTCTGAAAAGTCTGCAAAAGTTCCTGGGCTTTCCTAGTTTTTATCGTCGCTTCATCTGTAATTTTTCTAGCATTGCCAAACCATTGACCGATTTGACCAAGAAGGGTGCTGATTTGGTTAATTGGTCTTCTGCTGCTGTGGAAGCTTTTCAGGAGTTGAAGCGTCGTTTTTGTTCTGCCCCTGTGTTGTGTCAACCAGATGTTTCTCTTCCGTTCCAGGTCGAGGTTGATGCTTCTGAGATTGGAGCAGGGGCGGTTTTGTCACAGAGAGGTTCTGGTTGCTCAGTGTTGAAACCATGTGCTTTCTTTTCCAGGAAGTTTTTGGCTGCTGAGCGTAATTATGATGTGGGCAACCGAGAGTTGCTGGCCATGAAGTGGGCATTCGAGGAATGGCGTCATTGGCTTGAAGGAGCTAAGCATCGCGTGGTGGTATTGACTGATCATAAGAACCTTACTTATCTCGAGTCTGCCAAGCGCTTGAATCCTAGACAGGCCCGTTGGTCGTTATTTTTTGCCCGCTTCGATTTTGTGATTTCGTACCTTCCGGGCTCTAAAAATGTGAAGGCGGATGCTCTGTCTAGGAGTTTTGTGCCCGACTCTCCGGGTTCATCTGAGCCGGCGAGTATCCTCAAGGAAGGAGTCATTGTGTCTGCCATCTCCCCTGATTTGCGGCGAGTGTTGCAAAAATTTCAGGCGAATAAACCTGATTGTTGTCCGGCGGAGAAACTGTTCGTCCCTGATAGGTGGACTAGTAAAGTTATCTCTGAACTTCATTGTTCGGTGTTGGCTGGTCATCCTGGAATCTTTGGTACCACAGAGTTAGTGGCTAGATCCTTCTGGTGGCCATCTCTGTCACGGGATGTACGTACTTTTGTGCAGTCCTGTGGGATTTGTCCTAGGGCTAAGCCCTGCTGTTCACGTGCCAGTGGGTTGCTTTTGCCCTTGCCGGTCCCAAAGAGGCCTTGGACACATATTTCGATGGATTTCATTTCTGACCTTCCTGTTTCTCAAAAGATGTCAGTCATTTGGGTGGTCTGTGATCGCTTTTCTAAAATGGTCCATCTGGTGCCCTTGGTTAAATTGCCTTCCTCCTCTGATTTGGTGCCTTTGTTCTTCCAGCATGTGGTTCGTTTGCATGGCATTCCTGAGAATATTGTTTCTGACAGAGGTTCCCAGTTTGTTTCAAGGTTTTGGCGAGCCTTTTGTGGTAGGATGGGCATTGACCTATCTTTTTCCTCGGCTTTCCATCCTCAGACTAATGGCCAGACCGAACGAACCAATCAGACCTTGGAAACATATCTGAGATGTTTTGTTTCTGCAGACCAGGATGATTGGGTGTCATTTTTGCCGTTGGCTGAGTTCGCCCTTAATAATCGGGCCAGCTCGGCTACCTTGGTCTCTCCATTTTTCTGCAATTCTGGGTTCCATCCTCGTTTCTCTTCAGACAGGTTGAGTCTTCGGACTGTCCTGGTGTGGATTCTGTGGTGGACAGGTTGCAGCAGATCTGGACTCAGGTAGTGGACAATTTGACCTTGTCCCAGGAGAAGGCTCAACTTTTCGCTAATCGCAGACGCCGTGTGGGTCCCCGACTTCGTGTTGGGGATCTGGTTTGGTTATCTTCTCGTCATATTCCTATGAAGGTTTCCTCTCCTAAATTTAAACCTCGTTTTATTGGTCCGTATAGTATTTCTGAGATTCTCAATCCTGTGTCTTTTCGTCTGACCCTCCCAGACTCCTTTTCCATACATAATGTATTCCATAGGTCGTTGTTGCGGAGATACGTGGCACCTATGGTTCCATCTGTTGAGCCTCCTGCCCCGGTTTTGGTGGAGGGGGAATTGGAGTATATTGTGGAGAAAATTTTGGATTCTCGTGTTTCTAGACGGAAACTCCAGTATCTGGTTAAATGGAAGGGTTATGCTCAGGAAGATAATTCCTGGGTTTTTGCCTCTGATGTCCATGCTCCAGATCTTGTTCGTGCATTTCATGTGGCTCATCCTGGTCGGCCTGGGGGCTCTGGTGAGGGTTCGGTGACCCCTCCTCAAGGGGGGGTACTGTTGTGAATTCTGTGGCTGAATTCACTCCTGTGGTCACAAGTGGTACTGCAGCTTCTGAGCTTCCTCCCTCAGGTGTTCTGGTGAGCTCATTGGCTGCTTTGTTATTTAACTCCACCTGATTCTGTCTTCCTTGCTCCTTGTCAATGTTCCAGTGTTGGATCTGAGCTTCTGGATCTTTCCTGTGGCCTGCTGCTCTGCTTAGATAAGTGCTTCTTTGCTTTTGTTGCTACTTTTTCTGTCCAGCTTGTTAATTCGTTTTGCTGGAAGCTCTGAGACGCAAAGGGTGTACCGCCGTGCCGTTAGTTCGGCACGGTGGGTCTTTTTGCCCCCTTTGCGTGGTTTTTTGCTTTAGGGTTTTTTGTAGACTGCAAAGTTCTCTTTGCTATCCTCGCTCTATCTAGAATATCGGGCCTCACTTTGCTGAATCTATTTCATCCCTACGTTTGTCTTTTCATCTTGCTAACAGTCATTATATGTGGGGGGCTGCCTTTTCCTTTGGGGTATTTCTCTGAGGCAAGTCAGGCTTGTTTTTCTATCTTCAGGCTAGTCAGCTCCTCAGGCTGTGCCGAGTTGCATAGGTAGTGTCAGGCGCAATCCACAGCTGCCTTTAGTTGTGTTTAGGATAGGTTCAGGTATTGCGGTCTACAGAGATTCCACGTCTCAGAGCTCGTTCTATTGTTTTTTGGGTTATTGTCAGATCACTGTATGTGCTCTGATTGCTGGCACACTGTGTCACTGGATTGCCTACATAACACGTAACATTATCAATAAAGCATTATCAAAGCTCACAACAAACAGGAAGTTTACAAAACAAAGCAATTTTAATTAAAAAATTATATTCAAAAAGAAGCAAGAGCGAAACTGAAAAAAAATGCAATAAAAACATGCAAAAAACACTCAAAAGGCAATGAAGAAACACAAATAAGCCGGATTACGTACCGGTAATGCTCTTTTAATGAGTCCACGACAGCACCCCACATGAGAGAGAGGGATCCGCCCATAGGAACAGGAAACCTACAGAATAAAAGGAGGCGGTCCCCTCTCCTCCTCAGTTTAGTTACAGAGTATAAAAAGGGGAACCGCAAAAGTGTTAGTATTCATTCTTATTCAGTCACATAAATTTCTTAACTCTATACAACCATTATTTGTGACCTTAAAGGAAAGAGCTGTGCACAATTTAGGGAGGGTAATACATGGGTGCTGTCGTGGACTCATTAAAAGAGCATTACCGGTACGTAATCCGGCTTTTTACCCTTCGCCACGACAGCACCCCACATGAGAGATTTTCAGAGAGTCATTATTTGGGTGGGATTACTGTATTAAGAACAGCTCTACCAAAGGTCAGATCAGAAGACGTGGACAGATCAAGTCTATAATGGTTGTAGAAGGTAGAAGGTGTAGACCAAGTTGCAGCCTTACATATTAAATGGATCGGTACATCTGCTTGTTCCGCCCAGGAGGAAGCCATGGCTCGTGTTGAGTGCGCTTTTATACCCACTGGAGGAATCTCGCCTTTTGACGTATAGGCCAAGCAGATAGCCTCTCTGATCCACCGAGATATGGTAGCTCTCGTGACCCCATGTCCTTTCTTGTGGCCCTGAAAGGAGATAAACAGAGCCCTACTCTCCCTCCATGTCTGACACCTTTCTATATAAGTCAGGATGGCTCTTCTGACATCTAAGGTGTGGAACTTATGATGTTCTGGAGTTACAGGTGAATCAAAAAAGGAAGGGAGAAATATTTCTTGTGACCTGTGGTAGGTGGACGCTACCTTAGGGAGGTATGAGGGGTCTGGTTTCAGGACTATCCGATCATGAAATATCAGTAAGAAAGGTGGGTCTACTGATAGGGCCTGGATGTCACTAACCCGTCTAGCTGAGGTTAGGGCTACTAGTAAGGCTACTTTATATGTTAGGATTTTTAAAGGTATTGAATCTAATGGTTCAAATGGAGAGCTTGTTAAGGCCTCTAATACTAGATTTAAATCCCACGGAGGTAGACGGGGAATATGGACCGGTTTACTACGTTCACAAGATTTTATGAATCTGGAGATCCACCTATTAGCTGCTATATTGCATCCATATAGGGCTCCTAATGCCGAGACCTGAACTCTTAAGGTATTTACAGATAGTCCTAACTCTCGGCCTTTTTGCAAGAACTCTAGGATAGGTGTGAGTGGAACTTGCTTAGTGAACGGTACCGTGTAGAAGTCTAAAAATTTATTCCATACCCTACTATATATTAGGGTGGTAGATCTTTTCCTGCTCAATAAGAGGGTGTTTACTAGTTCTGTTGAGAACCCTCTGGAACTTAATAGTTGCCTCTCAAATTCCACGCCGTCAAGTGAAGACCTTTCACTTGCGGGTGGAAAAAGGGGCCTTGGTACAGCAGCTCCTTGTCTGATGGGAGGATCCAAGGATCGCATAGGCACATGGTCTGGAGACAAGAGAACCATGGTCTTTTCGGCCAGAATGGTGCAATGAGGATTACTCTTGCCTGTTCCCTCCTGATCTTTCTGATCACTAGAGGAATCAGAGACATTGGAGGAAAGGCATATGCCAGTCTGAACCGCCAAGGATGGTGGAGAGAGTCCAACATATCTGGGTGATCCCTGGTGTTCAGGGAAGCGAACCTTTGTACTTGCCGGTTGTCTCTTGTGGCAAATAGGTCGATTTGTGGTATCCCCCATGCTTCTGTTATCCTTCTGAATATGGATTTGTTTAAGGTCCATTCTCCTTGACGCAACTCGTTTCTGCTGAGGTAGTCTGCCCTGATGTTCTCTACACCTTTGATGTGCAGGGCTGTTAAGGATGTTAGATGAGCCTCTGCCAGCTGAAAGATGTTTGCAGCTATGGTCATCAGACTTCCTGACTTTGTACCACCCTGACGGTTCAAGTATGCCACTGCGGTGGAATTGTCTGAGTAAATTCTTACATTTGTTCCATGAATCTGCGGAAGAAAATGATATAAGGCACATTCTATTGCTTTTAACTCCTTCCAGTTGGAGGAACATATTAATTCTGTCTGATCCCAAGTATTTTGGGCCAGATTGTCTTCCATATGTGCTCCCCACCCAATAGGGCTGGCGTCGGTGGTAATTATTTTAGACGGGTCTATTATCCATGGCACACCCCGTGATAGGTGGTCCATGTCTAGCCACCAGGATAGCGATTCTAAGACATTACTGGAAAGAGTTATTCTACTTTCTAGATAACCGTCTTTCCCCTGAGCCGACAATACTTCGTACTGCAATTGACGGGTATGGAATTGTGCCCAAGGTACAGCAGGGATACATGATGATAATGACCCCAGTAAGGACATGGCCTTTCTTAGTGTCATGTAGGGTTTGCGTATTGCGTCTGATACCTTTGATTGTATAGTCAACCTCTTTGACTGAGGAAGAAAGCATTTCTGACTTACGGAGTCTAGCTGGATTCCTAGAAATGTCTGAACGGTTTCTGGATTCAGCCGAGATTTTTCGAAGTTGACGATCCAACCTAACTCCTGTAGGGACGAGATCGTATTAGATAAACGAGTTTTACATTGAAGTGCAGAGCTTCCTACCACTAGAAAGTCATCTAGGTAGGGTATTATCAAGGTATCTCGTTGGCGTAGATGAGCCATCACTTCTAGTATCACCTTAGTGAAGACGCGGGGAGCCATAGAAAGCCCAAATGGCATTGCAACATATTGAAAGTGACGAACCTTTCCCTCCAGGGTGACTGCTACCCTTAGGTACTGCTGATGTTCGGCATGTATGGGAAGATGGTAATAGGCGTCCTTTAAGTCTATTCCGGCCATGACACACCTAGAGAATAAGAGTTTTATGGTAGAACTAATGGATTCCATTTTGAAGGTATGATTACGCAGGAAAGAATTTAATTTTTTAAGATTTATGATGGTTCTAAATGAACCATCTGGCTTATTAATCAGGAATAAAGGGGAGTAGAACCCTTTCCCTTTTTGATCCTGGGGAACTTCAATCAGGACTTTCTTAGATAGAAGAGATAGGATCTCTATTTCTAGAGCCCTCTGTTGGTCCTGACCTTTTGGAGATGTTATTATGAAGGAATCCCAAGGGATTCGATCAAATTCTAATTTAAGGCCGTATTGCACAATGTCCAGAATCCACTGGCTGGATGTTATCTGTTCCCATTGGGGAAGAAAAAATTTTAATCTGCCGCCTACTTCCTGGTTAGCGGTATTTACGTCTCGGATTATGGGACCCGCTAAAAAAGGCACCTTTTTGCTTTGGGTCCTTCGACTCCCATCGCTCTCTTTGTTCAAGCGGCTTGTTCCTAGTAAAGGGGCGTCTCCTGAAGGCTCTCCTGTAGGATGGAAGATACTGGTTAGGGAAGCCTTTCTTCCTTTCACCTGCTTTATTCAGGAGTTCATCCAGCGTCTTCCCAAAAAGGAACTCACCCTGACAGGGAATCGCACAAAGTTTTGCTTTAGCTTGTGCGTCCCCCTTCCAATTCTTTAGCCAGAGTGCACGCCGGGCTGTGTTGACTAGGCCGGCTGACCTGGCTGCAAGACGTAGCGAGTCCACTGAGGCATCAGCTAGGAATGCTACTGCTTCTTTAATTTGAGGCAATTTCAGCAGGATAGATTCCCTCGAAGTTTTGCCTCTAATCTGTTCCTCCAATTGCTCCGTCCATACTAGTAGAGATCTTGCAGTACAGGTACTAGATATGGCGGGCCTGAACGCCCCCGTATTGACTTCCCATGACCTCTTTAGTAAAGCTTCTGCTTTACGGTCCAGCGGGTCTGTTAGGACCCCTGAATCCTCCACTGGTAGGACCGACTGTTTGGTTGTGGAGGCTACCGCAGCATCAACTTTTGGCACCTTTGACCAGGTGTTTAGGTCTTCATCGCTGAAGGGATAGCGCCTTTTAGAGGATGATGGTAAAAACCCTCTATTCTGCTTGTCCCACTCCTTTTTGACAATATCTTTGATGGTTTGTATGACGGGGAAGGACCTACGTTTCTTCTGTCCTAACCCCGCAAACATTATGTCCTGTGCTGATTTCTTTTCTTTCCCATCTGGGCACCCCATCGTGCTCCTGACAGATTTTATTAAATTGTCCACATTACTGTTGGGAAGACAAAGTCCCCCTTCAGTCTCGGATGAGCTCGGCTGAGATCCCTCTTCGTCTGAAGAAATACATACACCCTCTGACTCCGAACTAACCGGAGACCGGGACCTGCTAGGCTGACGGGTACTGGCGCTACTTGTCTGCGCCAAACCCTGCATCTCTTCTCGGATAATAGCTCTGACATCTGAGGGAGTCATGATATTTTCCTGCCGTAGAGTTTGCATGATACACTCTGCACACAGTTTTTTGGCATAATCATCCGGGAGGGGCTGCGTACATAAAGCACACTCTTTATGCTTAGATTTGTGTGTCCTTTTCTTAGTCTAGAGGAAGGATACAGGAGGAACATATATCAGCATATAGGAAGAGACTCTTTCAAAAACTCACCCAGTGAAGCTGACAGGTACCGGTTCTGGAGGCGGAATTCGTTTGGTGGTAGAACTCTTCTCTGGAGGTCGGCCACCACTCTTTGTGCTGCTCCTCGTGCTTCTCTCCCTGCTGGGAGAGCGCTGTTGCACTGCGGGCAGGTGCGCTTCGTCGGCCGGTGAAGCCATTTCACACACACCGGCCCGACGCTAGCGCTGCATTTTTAAACTTGCCGCCCATTCTCCTGCCTCCCCGGACCAACCCGGAAGTGCTCCCGCGACTTCCGGGTTAGACGCGCCGCTCTCACTCACCATGCGGCCGCCAGAGGCTATTAAGCCGGCCGCTGCAGCGCGCGCGTCCTCACAGTGCCGGCCGGACCTACGGTGACCGGACCCGGACCGTGGATGTTTGGCCAGACGAGGGGGGAGGCTGCAAGCAGGGGCTCCCCCGCCGCTGCTTCTGGTACCGCAGCCCCTGCCGTTCCCACAGAAACCGGCGCAGGCGGGTGCATGGCCCAGGGATCCTCTTCATCTGTAGGTAAGCCGGGTCCCTGTAGGAACAGGAAACCTAAAACTGAGGAGGAGAGGGGACCGCCTCCTTTTATTCTGTAGGTTTCCTGTTCCTATGGGCGGATCCCTCTCTCTCATGTGGGGTGCTGTCGTGGCGAAGGGTAAAAACCTAATCTGGCAAGATGAAGAATGAAATTCTGCAGGAAATCTACAGCGTTAAAATCTCACCAAATATTCATCGTAGAAACATAGCCTTAGAGGGTAATTTCACTGATTGTGAGACGGAAGATGAGAGACAAGTCTGCTGCCAATGGGAGAGAATTTGTGGTCTAAATTATGAGATTGTCTAGCTAAGAAAAAAGTGCACAAAAAACCACAAAACATTTTGATATGGTATCTTGAAGAATACTAAGGAATATAGGGGTGTCCTTTGTCCATGATCCTCGTGGTCTGTGTGGTTACAGAGAACATGTCTTGCTCTTGCCTCCGGACCGCTGTTATACCCTGCAGTAACTGATAATCCACGGATATGAATAAGCGCTGTATTGTGAGGGGCAGCCAGGGCCGTACTCATAGCCCAAATAGGTGTCTGCTTTAGCGTGCCCTGACCACCCGCATCACATATATACAGTCACACTGTCTCACTTGACTGGTTCTCAGAGGCCTCCCTTAGACGTAGGGACATTTCACATAAAGAGACAGAGTCCAATCCCAACTTAAAACGTAGAACTTTGCTTGTTTCCAGTCGCAGAATGTCCACAACAGTTACAGCATCAACACAGAGTTCTGCACAGTTCACATCCTTCGCTTTCCCTGTGGTTTTCCCTATGTCCTTTAGGTTGTACACGGTTTGTCCCATCTTGACCGGAACTGCAGCGTCTTCCTTTTCAGCTCTGATACATTAAGGAATTCCCTTGCCCGTTTTGCACCAGACATAAGTGCATCTGCCCAAGTAGAAAGCTGCCACATTTTGGAGCAACCAGCGTTTCTGTTCTGCTATCACCTCTGCTCTCACTTCTGCTGTTTCTGCTGCTCTCACTTCTGCTGTCCTGCTGCTCTCACTTCTGCAGTCCTGCTGCTCTCACTTCTGCAGTCCTGCTGCTCTCACTTCTGCTGTTCCTGCTGCTCTCACTTCTGCTGCTCTCACTTCTGGTGTTTCTGCTGCTCTCACTTCTGCTGTCCTGCTGCTCTCACTTCTGCTGCCCTGCTGCTCTCACTTCTGCTGTCCTGCTGCTCTCACTTCTGCTGTCTTGCTGCTCTCACTTCTGCAGTCCTGCTGCTCTCACTTCTGCTGTTCCTGCTGCTCTCACTTCTGCTGTTCCTGCTGCTCTCACTTCTGCTGCTCTCACTTCTGGTGTTTCTGCTGCTCTCACTTCTGCTGTCCTGCTGCTCTCACTTCTGCTGTCCTGCTGCTCTCACTTCTGCTGTCTTGCTGCTCTCACTTCTGCAGTCCTGCTGCTCTCACTTCTGCAGTCCTGCTGCTCTCACTTCTGCAGTCTGGCTGCTCTCACTTCTGCTGTTCCTGCTGCTCTCACTTCTGCTGTCCTGCTGCTCTCACTTCTGCAGTCCTGCTGCTCTCACTTCTGCTGTTCCTGCTGCTCTCATTTCTGCTGTTTCTGCTGCTCTCACTTCTGCTGCTCTCACTTCTGCTGCCCTGCTGCTCTCACTTCTGCTGTCCTGCTGCTCTCACTTCTGCTGTCCTGTTGCTCTCACTTCTGCTGTCCTGCTGCTCTCACTTCTGCTGTCCTGCTGCTCTCACTTCTGCAGTCCTGCTGCTCTCACTTCTGCAGTCCTGCTGCTCTCACTTCTGCTGTTCCTGCTGCTCTCATTTATGCTGTTTCTGCTGCTCTCACTTCTGCTGCTCTCACTTCTGCTGTCCTGCTGCTCTCACTTCTGCTGTCCTGCTGCTCTCACTTCTGCAGTCCTGCTGCTCTCACTTCTGCAGTCCTGCTGCTCTCACTTCTGCAGTCCTGCTGCTCTCACTTCTGCAGTCCTGCTGCTCTCACTTCTGCAGTCCTGCTGCTCTCACTTCTGCAGTCCTGCTGCTCTCACTTCTGCAGTCCTGCTGCTCTCACTTCTGCAGTCCTGCTGCTCTCACTCCTGCTGTCCTGCTGCTCTCACTTCTGCTGTCCTGCTGCTCTCACTTCTGCTGCTCTCACTTCTGCTGTCCTGCTGCTCTCACTTCTGCTGTCCTGCTGCTCTCACTTCTGCTGCTCTCACTTCTGCAGTCCTGCTGCTCTCACTTCTGCAGTCCTGCTGCTCTCACTTCTGCAGTCCTGCTGCTCTCACTTCTGCAGTCCTGCTGCCCTCACTTCTGCAGTCCTGCTGCTCTCACTTCTGCAGTCCTGCTGCTCTCACTTCTGCAGTCCTGCTGCTCTCACTTCTGCAGTCCTGCTGCTCTCACTTCTGCAGTCCTGCTGCTCTCACTTCTGCAGTCCTGCTGCTCACACTTCTGCAATCCTGCTGCTCTCACTCCTGCTGTCCTGCTGCTCTCACTTCTGCTGTCCTGCTGCTCTCACTTCTGCTGCTCTCACTTCTGCTGTCCTGCTGCTCTCACTTCTGCTGTCCTGCTGCTCTCACTTCTGCAGTCCTGCTGCTCTCACTTCTGCAGTCCTGCTGCTCTCACTTCTGCAGTCCTGCTGCTCTCACTTCTGCAGTCCTGCTGCTCTCACTTCTGCAGTCCTGCTGCTCTCACTCCTGCTGTCCTGCTGCTCTCACTTCTGCAGTCCTGCTGCTCTCACTTCTGCAGTCCTGCTGCTCTCACTTCTGCAGTCCTGCTGCTCTCACTTCTGCAGTCCTGCTGCTCTCACTCCTGCTGTCCTGCTGCTCTCACTTCTGCTGTCCTGCTGCTCTCACTTCTGCTGTCCTGGATGACTGGGCTTCACACTTACCGTTACGTGGCCCATGGCTTAGCTGGGGGCCCCAGGCCCAGCTGACCTGCCTGGGCTCCCTAGCCTGACTGAACCAAAACCAGGAAATCCTCCTGTCTTACTCACAGTTGGCCCCTCCTAAGTTAACTGTTACTGTTCCTGAGTTCCTATCTCTAATCTCAGTGTGCTAAAATGCCCCCTCTAGTGGATAACCCAGACTCTTAGAGCTGCTTAAAATGTACAGAAACTGGCCAGTGCCCCACACCATTTTTTTTCTGACCAAAATTTAGAAAATTTAAGGGAAGCAACAGTTTATTAAGGAGACACAAGTCTCTTTTAGGAGCCTCTAAAAGCCAGCAATGGTCTTTGTCCAGCACCGGACAATGTAAAGTGCTAACAAATATATATGCCCTATCTAACTAACAATTTGTGAACAGACATATATGCTGACAAGGGACAACTGAACGCCGGACTGGACGTGGTTGCTGACTGTTGTGTCTGTGCAACTGCAGGTTGTGGGCAAGAGGCATCAGCGCCTCCTTCCTGGACAGCAAATTGGGAAGGATATAACACAGGGGAATTGAATTACTCCATGCATATAAATCGGGTACATAAAGCACCCATCCTGAGTTACTTCATTGATGCAAGAAATGCAATTTGTAAAACAGTAACATACCTACATAGTGTCCCGATGTCACCAAAAAATGCTATGTTGACAGCATGGAATCTCATTTATTCAGGAAACTTTTTTGAAAGTTTTTTTTCCTCTTAATACAGTATATTGCAATCATCATTTGGTATATCACGGTGTACTTACAATTGCTCATTTTGCTTTTCTACCCAGCTAATTCTTCTCTTTTCCCTTAGCTCTATATCACGGGATGTAGAATTGAAGTTCTAATGGTGACTCATGCAGGGAAGAGAGGTTTCCTGTTTCTGCATAGCGCTTAGAGGGATTCAGCTAGTCTGTTTTTACTCACGTGATGTCATAGACCTAATAGAAAAGAATATAATTAACTGGGAAGAAGGGAAAAATGAGCAATTGTAAGTACACACTGCTGTATAATATGATGATTGCACTATATTAAGAGGAGTGCATTTTAAAATGTAGTTTCCTTCAGTTGACACATATTGTGATGCCATCAGATATTATAGCTTTTCTTCTAGATTTTATTTAGGTGCCTGGTTCATGTAGGAAACTGGGCTCATAAGATGTGTTTCTCTTCAAGAACTACAATGAGAAATCATATCTATCCCCTCATCTGGATACATTTTGGTCAATGATTTTTAAACGATTTTTGTCATTTTTTTGGTCACGATGTACATTTTTACCATAAGTGTGGTTTTTGTTTGAAAGGGTTGAAAAAGATCAACATTTTCCAATTTCTACCTATGTGACAGTGAAAAGTAGACAGCATTATGATGCCACACGGATAGCCTCAATTTATCTATAAGAAAGCTGGACATGTGAGCGTGCCCATAGACTATAATGAGTACTTGTTTATAATGGACAGAACACTATGAGAATATTGGATGAGTGAAAATGATCTAATATTTCTTTACTCGATCTTATACTCATCATCGATTACAGGCTGTTAATAGCCAACAGCTGCATTCACAATTTTACAGAATAGATAGCAGTAATCTGCCAGCAGTAATTTCTGACTCGGGGCCTTGAGGTTTAGATTATTGATACTTAGAATAGGCCCGTGTTATCAGATCAGTGGGACTCTTCACACCCCATAAAGATCAGCACAAGCGCTGTTAGAATGATTCACAGCACTACAACCAGTGTCGGACTGGGGTGACAAGGGCCCACCAGTAACATTGACTTTGGGGGGCCGACTTTTCACCTGCAGGCAAATATTATACTACCTTCGTTGGGTTGGGAGCCCAGATCTACACAGGGGCCCGCCGAGGGATTCCCCTGTTACCCTGTGGGTCAGTCCGAGCCTGCTTGGATGGTAAATCAATGAGCCAAATGTATCATAGTGTCTCGCGCTTATGATAAACTACTTTCTGACCAATTTTTTGTAAAATAATTTTGATGCCTCCTTAAAGGAGTTGTCCGGCCTTAGGCTACAAGTCTGCAGTCACTCTATGTGACTGCAGACGTATGAATAGTCACACTGTGCGCACTGCGTGCTGTGAGGATTCTCCGATGCCGGCGTCGGGAACAGACGGGCGCATGATCGCAAGTGTATGATTGACACCCATACAGTCATTTGGTGACTAGATGGGTGCGGCCCTGCTCAATGCAAGTGTATTGAAAGAGGTCGGACAAGGCTACACGGAATAAGGCAGGGAGTATGCAAATCGCATCATTGCGGTCACATCACCGCCCTCGCCCGCGTCATCACCGGAGAATCCTCACAGCACGCAGTGCGCATGATGTCAGGATTCACAAGTCTGTAGTCACATAGAGTGACTGCTGAATCGTAGCCTAAGGCTGGACAAACCCTTTAAAGTGAACCTGTCAGCAGGGTTATGCATAGTATCCTACAGTGTCAGGTCGGCGCCGTTATACTGAATACAATGATACCTGGGTGATGAACTCCGTCTTGTGGTTGTTGTTTAATCTTTATTTTCAGTTTTGTGTTCTCGTGCCCTAAGCCGGGTTCATGTATGTGGTGCTCTGATTACCGTATATTCATAATGCAGACTGCTGATAGGTTACTGATCTCTCACTGACCCGCCCCCTAGTTTGCATAATAAATATCTGTATATACTTACAAAAATAAAAACCTTCTGTAGGCAGGTACCAAGGTAGCACTGTAATCAGTATAACGGCGCCGACCTGACACTGTCTGTAGGTTACTGCGCACAATCCTGCTGACAGGTTCCCTTTAAGCCACACTCAGTCTAGATAGAGTTGAAAGCAGAAGTTTCCATACACTATATAAAAAGACACATCTGCACGTTTCTCTCAATATCTGACATGAAATCGGAATAAACCTTTCCGATTTTAGGTGAATTAGGATTACCACAATTATTAATATTTGCCAAATGCCAGAATAATGAGAGAGAGAATATATTAAGGCATTTTTATTACTGCAAAGTCAAAGGTTTACATACATTTCATTAGTATTTGGTATGATTGTCCTTAGACTGAGTGACTTGGGTGAAACGTTTGGGATTTCCTTCCATAAGCTTCTCACAATAGTTGGTTGGACTTTGGGCCCATTCCTCCTGACAATACTGGTGTAACTGATCCAGGTTTGTAGGTCGCCTTGCTCGCACCGGCCTTTTCAGCTTTTCCCATAAATTTTCAATAGGATTGAGATCAGAGCTCTGTGATGGCCGCTCCAAAACATTCACTCTGTTATCCTTAAGCCACTTTGTTACCATTTTGGCAGTATGCTTCGGGTCATTGTCCATTTGAGAGACCCATTTCCGCCCAAGCTTTAACTTCCTGTCTGATGTCTTGAGATGTTGCTTCAGTATTGCCACATAATCTTCTATTCTGATGATGACATCTATTTTGTGAAGTGCACCAGTACCTCCTGCAGCAAAACAACCCCACAACATGATGCTGCCTCCTCCGTGTTTCACAGTTGGGATGGTGTTCTGAGGTTTCCAAGCTTCTCTCTTTTTCCTCCAAACGTAACGATGGTTATTATGCCCAAAAGTTACATTTTAGTTTTGTCAGACCACAGGACATGTTTGGTCATTGTTCCTGTGTGCATTTTCAAAAATTAATCTGGCTTTTTATATTTCTTTTGCAGTAATGGCTTCTTCCTGGCAGAGTGGCCTTTCAGCCGATGTTAATACAGTACTCGTTTCACTGTAGATATTGACACAATCTTACCAGCTTCCACCATCATCTTCACAAGGTCTTTTGCTTATTTCCTTGGGTTGATATGCACATGTCGGACCAAAGCACGTTCATCTCTGGGACACAGAACCCGTCTCCTTCCTGAGCGGTATGATGGCTGGACATTCCCATCTTGTTCGTACTTGCATATAATTTCTGGTACAGATGAACGAGGCACCTTCAGGTATCTTGAAATTGTACCCAAGGATGAGCCAGACTTGTGCAAGTCCACAATTCTCTTCCTGATATCTTGGCTGATTTCTTTAGACTTTCCCATGATGATACACAAAGAAGCAGAGTGTTTCAGGTGTGCTTTAAAATACATTCACAGGTGTGTCTGTAATTCACTCAGATGTTGCAAAAAAAATATCAGAAATTCCAAACACATGACATCATCATATGAGCAGTCCAGACTCGTTTAAACGCATAGTAATCTTAGTGTATGTAAACTTGTGACTTTGCAGTAAGTAATAAAAATGCCTTAATAGCCTTAATACATTCTCTCTCTCATTATTCTGGCAAATATTAATAATTATGGTAATCCTAATTGACCTAAAACACATACACATATATATATATAGTATATGCATGTAGAGTGTGCAGACATATACAGTACACACACACATACATATATACAGTGGGGCAAAAAAGTATTTAGTCAGTCAGCAATAGTGCAAGTTCCACCACTTAAAAAGATGAGAGGTGTCTGTAATTTACATCATAGGTAGACCTCAACTGTGGGAGACAAACTGAGAAAAAAAATCCAGAAAATCACATTGTCTGTTTTTTTATCATTTTTTTTGCATATTATGGTGGAAAATAAGTATTTGGTCAGAAACAAACAATCAAGATTTCTGGCTCTCACAGACCTGTAACTTCTTCTTTAAGAGTCTCCTCTTTCCTCCACTCATTACCTGTAGTAATGGCACCTGTTTAAACTTGTTATCAGTATAAAAAGACACCTGTGCAAACCCTCAAACAGTCTGACTCCAAACTCCACTATGGTGAAGACCAAAGAGCTGTCAAAGGACACCAGAAACAAAATTGTAGCCCTGCACCAGGCTGGGAAGACTGAATCTGCAATAGCCAACCAGCTTGGAGTGAAGAAATCAACAGTGGGAGCAATAATTAGAAAATGGAAGACATACAAGACCACTGATAATCTCCCTCGATCTGGGGCTCCACGCAAAATCCCACCCCGTGGGGTCAGAATGATCACAAGAACGGTGAGCAAAAATCCTAGAACCACGCAGGGGGACCTAGTGAATGAACTGCAGAGAGCTGGGACCAATGTAACAAGGTCTACCATAAGTAACACACTACGCCACCATGGACTCAGATCCTGCAGTGCCAGACGTGTCCCACTTCTTAAGCCAGTACATGTCCGGGCCCGTCTGAAGTTTGCTAGAGAGCATTTGGATGATCCAGAGGAGTTTTGGGAGAATGTCCTATGGTCTGATGAAACCAAACTGGAACTGTTTGGTAGAAACACAACTTGTCGTGTTTGGAGGAAAAAGAATACTGAGTTGCATCCATCAAACACCATACCTACTGTAAAGCATGGTGGTGGAAACATCATGCTTTGGGGCTGTTTCTCTGCAAAGGGGCCAGGACGACTGATCCGGGTACATGAAAGAATGAATGGGGCCATGTATCGTGAGATTTTGAGTGCAAACCTCCTTCCATCAGCAAGGGCATTGAAGATGAAACGTGGCTGGGTCTTTCAACATGACAATGATCCACAGCACAACGCCAGGGCAACGAAGGAGTGGCTTCGTAAGAAGCATTTCAAGGTCCTGGAGTGGCTTAGCCAGTCTCCAGATCTCAACCCTATAGAAAACCTTTGGAGGGAGTTGAAAGTCCGTGTTGCCAAGCGAAAAGCCAAAAACATCACTGCTCTAGAGGAGATCTGCATGGAGGAATGGGCCAACATACCAACAACAGTGTGTGGCAACCTTGTGAAGACTTACAGAAAACGTTTGACCTCTGTCATTGCCAACAAAGGATATATTACAAAGTATTGAGATGAAATTTTGTTTCTGACCAAATACTTATTTTCCACCATAATATGCAAATAAAATGTTAAAAAAACAGACAATGTGATTTTCTGGATTTTTTTTTCTCAGTTTGTCTCCCATAGTTGAGGTCTACCTATGATGTAAATTACAGACGCCTCTCATCTTTTTAAGTGGTGGAACTTGCACTATTGCTGACTGACTAAATACTTTTTTGCCCCACTGTATAGAGAGAGAGAATATTCATGCAGTGTGTGTGAAGACATATTCAGTACACACACACACATATATACAGTGTATATATATATATTAATTTAGCAATAGGGTCCAAAGCACATGGTAAGAGGTGCTAGACACTCTAAATTAACAACTCACACTTATCCTAATTAACGATCATTTTACCGCCTTAGGATATAGAGAGATTCCAGCAATAGAATTTTAAAAAATAAGAGTTTATTGACACATAGTTAAAAATACAGAAAAAAAAAAGGAAAAATTAAAAAACAGGGTGGGAATAAACCTCCAAAATGAGGATGTGTTTAGTCAGAGGCTGAGCCTCCTACACAATGTAAAGCTCATAACATAAACATCCGTCTAATGCCCAAAGTCACATAACGATATAGTTCTCATAGTCAACAATCTAATATCAGAAATCTTATCATATATGCCAGAAAATCCAGCTCTGTCCACATAAAGACATTTCTTATCTGTTACAGACTCCAAGGAAGTGCATAATGCAGACAATGCTGAGTGCAACAAGGAAGTCTCATCTGATTGTGGACAGATTATAGCACTGGCTCACATGAAAAAATATTAGCACAATTAATTATCAGAAATACAAGTTGACAAGATTGAGATATCAAATATCATCAGTACAGAAGAAGGGTGGTAAAGCAAAAGACTACATCACCCGGGACCATGAGGAGCAACAAGATCTAGCAGGAGGCAGGAGAAGCCACACATCCCCGGGGACGCCGTACCGTTACCACCCTTCTTCTGTACTGATCATATTCAGTATTGCAGGGTGTGCAGACATATACATTGTACACACACATATATATAGAGAGAGAGACTATATACATGAAGGCGTGCCGACATATACAGTGTACACACACACACACACATATATATAAAGAGAGTGAGACAATATACATGCATATACAGTGTACACTAATATATATATATATATATATATATATATATATATATATAAAGAGACTATATATATATATGAAGGCCTGTCGACATATACAGTGTACACACACACACATATATATATATATATATATATATATATATATACACAGAGAGAGAGGATATATATGCGGGGTGTGCAGACATATACAATATACTCACATATAGTATATACATGCAGAGAACAGACATATACAGTACACACACACACATATATACAGAGAGAGAGGATACATGCATATACAGTGTACACTAATATATATATAAAGAGACTATATATATATGAAGGCCTGCCGACATATACAGTGTACACACACACACACACACATATATATATATATATATATATATATATATACACACATATACAGAGAGAGAGAATATACATGCGGGGTGTGCCGACATATACAGTGTACACACACACACACACACACACACACACACACACACACACACACATATATATATATATATATATATACACAGAGAGAGAGGATATATATGCGGGGTGTGCAGACATATACAATATACTCACATATAGTATATACATGCAGAGTGTGACGACATATACAGTACACACACACACATATATAGTATATACATGCAGAGAACAGACATATACAGCACACACACACATATATAGTATATACATGCAGAGTGTGACGACATATACAGCACACACACACACACATATATAGTATATACATGCAGAGAACAGACATATACAGCACACACACACATATATAGTATATACATGCAGAGTGTGACGACATATACAGTACACACACACACATATATAGTATATACATGCAGAGAACAGACATATACAGCACACACACATATAGTATATACATGCAGAGTGTGACGACATATACAGTACACACACACACATATAGTATATACATGCAGAGAACAGACATATACAGCACACACACATATATATAGTATATACATGCAGAGTGTGACGACATATACAGTACACACACACACATATAGTATATACATGCAGAGAACAGACATATACAGTACACACACACACATATAGTATATACATGCAGAGAACAGACATATACAGTACACACACACACATATAGTATATACATGCAGAGAACAGACATATACAGCACACACACACACATATAGTATATACATGCAGAGAACAGACATATACAGCACACACACATATATAGTATATACATGCAGAGAACAGACATATACAGCACACACACACACATATAGTATATACATGCAGAGAACAGACATATACAGCACACACACACATATAGTATATACATGCAGAGAACAGACATATACAGCACACACACACACATATAGTATATACATGCAGAGTGTGACGACATATACAGTACACACACACACACATATAGTATATACATGCAGAGAACAGACATATACAGTACACACACACATATATAGTATATCCATGCAGAGTGTGACGACATATACAGTACACACACACACATATATAGTATATACATGCAGAGAACAGACATATACAGCACACACACATATAGTATATACATGCAGAGAACAGACATATACAGTACACACACACACATAGTATATACATGCAGAGAACAGACATATACAGTACACACACACACATATATAGTATATACATGCAGAGAACAGACATATACAGTACACACACACACACACATATAGTATATACATGCAGAGAACAGACATATACAGCACACACACACATATAGTATATACATGCAGAGAACAGACATATACAGCACACACACACATATATAGTATATACATGCAGAGAACAGACATATACAGCACACACACATATATAGTATATACATGCAGAGAACAGACATATACAGCACACACACACACATATATAGTATATACATGCAGAGAACAGACATATACAGCACACACACACACATATATATAGTATATACATGCAGAGAACAGACATATACAGCACACACACACATATAGTATATACATGCAGAGAACAGACATATACAGCACACACACACACACATATATAGTATATACATGCAGAGAACAGACATATACAGCACACACACACACATATATAGTATATACATGCAGAGAACAGACATATACAGCACACACACATATAGTATATACATGCAGAGAACAGACATATACAGCACACACACATATAGTATATACATGCAGAGAACAGACATATACAGCACACACACATATAGTATATACATGCAGAGAACAGACATATACAGCACACACACATATATAGTATATACATGCAGAGAACAGACATATACAGCACACACACACACACATATAGTATATACATGCAGAGAACAGACATATACAGCACACACACACATATAGTATATACATGCAGAGAACAGACATATACAGCACACACACACACATATAGTATATACATGCAGAGTGTGACGACATATACAGTACACACACACACACATATAGTATATACATGCAGAGAACAGACATATACAGTACACACACACACACATATAGTATATACATGCAGAGAACAGACATATACAGCACACACTCACATATATAGTATATACATGCAGAGTGTGACGACATATACAGTACACACACACATATATAGTATATACATGCAGAGAACAGACATATACAGCACACACACATATAGTATGTACATGCAGAGAACAGACATATACAGTACACACACACACACATATAGTATATACATGCAGAGAACAGACATATACAGTACACACACACACACATATATAGTATATACATGCAGAGAACAGACATATACAGCACACACACACATATAGTATATACATGCAGAGAACAGACATATACAGCACACACACACATATATAGTATATACATGCAGAGAACAGACATATACAGCACACACACATATATAGTATATACATGCAGAGAACAGACATATACAGCACACACACACACATATATAGTATATACATGCAGAGAACAGACATATACAGCACACACACACACACATATATAGTATATACATGCAGAGAACAGACATATACAGCACACACACACATATATAGTATATACATGCAGAGAACAGACATATACAGCACACACACACACATATATAGTATATACATGCAGAGAACAGACATATACAGTACACACACACACATATATAGTATATACATGCAGAGAACAGACATATACAGTACACACACACACACATATATAGTATATACATGCAGAGAACAGACATATACAGCACACACACACACACATATAGTATATACATGCAGAGAACAGACATATACAGCACACACACACACACATATAGTATATACATGCAGAGAACAGACATATACAGCACACACACACACATATATAGTATATACATGCAGAGAACAGACATATACAGTACACACACACACACATATAGTATATACATGCAGAGAACAGACATATACAGCACACACACACATATATAGTATATACATGCAGAGAACAGACATATACAGCACACACACACACATATATAGTATATACATGCAGAGAACAGACATATACAGCACACACACACACACATATATAGTATATACATGCAGAGAACAGACATATACAGCACACACACACATATATAGTATATACATGCAGAGAACAGACATATACAGTACACACACACACATATATAGTATATACATGCAGAGAACAGACATATACAGCACACACACACACATATAGTATATACATGCAGAGAACAGACATATACAGTACACACACACACACATATATAGTATATACATGCAGAGAACAGACATATACAGCACACACACACACATATAGTATATACATGCAGAGAACAGACATATACAGTACACACACACACATATATAGTATATACATGCAGAGAACAGACATATACAGCACACACACACACACATATATAGTATATACATGCAGAGAACAGACATATACAGCACACACACACACATATATAGTATATACATGCAGAGAACAGACATATACAGCACACACACACACATATATAGTATATACATGCAGAGAACAGACATATACAGCACACACACACATATATAGTATATACATGCAGAGAACAGACATATACAGTACACACACACACACATATATAGTATATACATGCAGAGAACAGACATATACAGCACACACACACACATATAGTATATACATGCAGAGAACAGACATATACAGTACACACACACACACACATATAGTATATACATGCAGAGAACAGACATATACAGCACACACACACACATATAGTATATACATGCAGAGAACAGACATATACAGCACACACACACACATATATAGTATATACATGCAGAGAACAGACATATACAGCACACACACACACACATATATAGTATATACATGCAGAGAACAGACATATACAGCACACACACACACATATATAGTATATACATGCAGAGAACAGACATATACAGCACACACACACACATATATAGTATATACATGCAGAGAACAGACATATACAGCACACACACACACACATATATAGTATATACATGCAGAGAACAGACATATACAGCACACACACACACATATATAGTATATACATGCAGAGAACAGACATATACAGCACACACACACACATATATAGTATATACATGCAGAGAACAGACATATACAGCACACACACACATATATAGTATATACATGCAGAGAACAGACATATACAGCACACACACACATATATAGTATATACATGCAGAGAACAGACATATACAGTACACACACACACATATAGTATATACATGCAGAGAACAGACATATACAGCACACACACACACACATATAGTATATACATGCAGAGAACAGACATATACAGCACACACACACATATATAGTATATACATGCAGAGAACAGACATATACAGCACACACACACACATATATAGTATATACATGCAGAGAACAGACATATACAGCACACACACACACACATATATAGTATATACATGCAGAGAACAGACATATACAGTACACACACACACACATATATAGTATATACATGCAGAGAACAGACATATACAGCACACACACACACACATATATAGTATATACATGCAGAGAACAGACATATACAGTACACACACACACATATATAGTATATACATGCAGAGAACAGACATATACAGTACACACACACACACATATATAGTATATACATGCAGAGAACAGACATATACAGCACACACACACATAGTATATACATGCAGAGAACAGACATATACAGCACACACACACACATATATAGTATATACATGCAGAGAACAGACATATACAGCACACACACACACATATATAGTATATACATGCAGAGAACAGACATATACAGCACACACACACATATATAGTATATACATGCAGAGAACAGACATATACAGTACACACACACACACATATAGTATATACATGCAGAGAACAGACATATACAGCACACACACACACATATATATAGTATATACATGCAGAGAACAGACATATACAGCACACACACACATATATAGTATATACATGCAGAGAACAGACATATACAGTACACACACACACACATATAGTATATACATGCAGAGAACAGACATATACAGCACACACACACACATATATAGTATATACATGCAGAGAACAGACATATACAGCACACACACATATACATCGCAGGAGAGACAAGATGCTATTTCAGATCTGTGATCCTACACCCTCGTGCTGGTATAAGACTACAAGTCCCAGCATGTCCCCTCCTGCCCAGGTGTGAGCCCGCTGCCTGCTCGGCCTCCGCACACATTATGTCGCAGTTACCTCATTCGCAATGAGCCGTCACTTCTCCTTCCAGGAACTTTCCCACTCACCGGCCGCTGAGCTCGTTGTACCCCGGTTCCCATAGATACCGGTGACGCCAGATGTACCCGTCACCATGGATGCTGTCGCTTAGCAGTGACGTCACGGTCTCGGTCCGGCCATGCCTGATAAGGGCACCGCTGCCAGTCTCTTGCAGCTAATGCGGCTTCTACAGAGAATTATTCACACTGTGACATTTCGCTGAGCCCGAGCTTACTTCTCCGCCAGTGCCGCCATGGAGGCCAATAAAGTAAGTTTCTGTCAGATGTTACTACTCAGTCACTAGTTTCAGTGATAGTCCTGGCAACATTATGTGCTGATAAGACTGTGTTCACACTACACGGCTCTCCTGGAGGGAATATGTCAGGGTTTCCACAAAGAACGTATTTTGACAGGAAACCTGATGGAGCCACGCACCTAAATGAAGCACAAAAACATGGAGGCCAGACATCGTGCACCGCGACTGTCGGCATCATTCAAGTGCATGGCTTTGTGTGAGTTCCTATCAGTTTTGGGGATTCCCAGTGAAACCCCAACATATCGCTAAACCGACAGCATTGTATTAATATGAGCACATCTGGGAGGTGGAGCCGCATATTCAACACTGTAATGGGCGGCACCATGTGACCGCTCATACAGGAGAAGCTGCAGCGAGGAGAGGAAGCAGCGAGGGAGCCGGGTAAGTATTTTATTAACAGCGGGGGGGGGGGGGGGGGAGGCGCACAGGGGGTGGGAGGGGGTTGGGGACAGGGATCTTTTTTTTAAACACCAAAAAAAAAAAGATTTGTCATATCTTCTCTCCAGCGAACGCTGCTGGAGAGAAGAAATGAATGGCGGCTTCAGCACCACGCTGGGGGGAGAGCGCTTACTGTAGCGCTGTCTCCTGCACGGCACACGGACTGCACATGGACAGCATCCGTGTGCGGTACGTGTTTTATACGGACCCATTGACTTTAATGGGACACATTGATTTTAATGTGTCTACGTGAGTCAGTGGCTCCGGTACATGAGGAAACTGTCACCTCACGTACCGGAGCCACTGACGTGTGAAACCGGCCTTAGAAGAACAGAAGAAGAGATAAATTGCTGCAAATTTTGGCCAAACCCTAATCCGCTCCCATTTAGAGGAGCGCTGGCAGTGAGGGACATTCAGCAGATGCCCGAGACTGCAGGGTGTAGACCCAAATCTGGGACTGTCCGCTGTATCCAGGAAGATTAGGACTAGAGATGAGCGGATGGATTCACGGGTCTCTGGTCCAGCGTGAAAGTCAGTGTTAGGCTGGGATCACACATGCGAGAAATACGTCCGAGTCTCGCATGGTAATATCCGGCATTGCCGCCGTCACTCAGGAGCGGAGCGTGCGGCTCCATGTATTGCTATGCGGCCGACGCTCCGCTCCTGAGTGACAGCGGCAATGCCGGATATTACCATGCGAGACTCGGACGTATTTCTCGCATGTGTGATCCCAGCCTTACGTGGAAGCTGGACAGGAGGCCCCAAATCTCTTACCTTCTGGCATCCCTGATGTGGCATCCTGTGCGCCCTGCTCATCTCTAGATGGGACCTGTGGATTTATTTTTTGTTCCTTCATTTACAGTCAGAGCCACCAGAACTTTCTCATCTTTATGTACCTTCACTGCATGACATCTGTCTTTTTTGTGTCTGTTAGGCCGTAGCATAAATCCTGTGTCTTGTTTTCTGCAGATGTGCACATCAAACTACATGATACCAATCTTCTCTGATTGTGATGAGTGAACTTGCTCGGATAACGTTTTATCTTGGGCGTGCTTGGATAGACAGCCGCAACAGATGCCGGGATTACCTGTTTGTTTGGCAATCCCCACATGTGTTGCAGTTGTCTTCCGCCGCAAAACATGCAGCCGCAGGAACTCGAATATATTACCCGAGCATGCCCAGGTTAGTCGGATTACACCCGAGGAGAACCAGCGGCACCAATGCAATGGAGGATGAGAAAGTAGTCAGCATGAAGCTGAAGTATGGTTTAGGGCAGGGGTGTCAAACTGCATTCCTCAAGGGCTGCAAACAGGTCATGTTTTCAGGATTTCCTTGTACTGCACAGGTGATAATTTCATCACCTACACAAATAATGAGTTGGTGATTAAATTATCACCTGTGCAGTACAAGGAAATCCTGAAAACATGACCTGTTTGCAGCCCTCGAGGAATGCAGTTTGACACCCCTGGTTTAGGGCATTTTCACACGAGCATTTGCATTTGCACACGGACAGTTCACGGATGTCAATGCTGCAGCCCGGCACAGACTGGCCCACAGGGTAACAGGGGAATCCCCCGGTGGGCCCCTGTGTAGATCTGGGCCCCCAACCCCACTGTATGGGCAGTACTTGGCATAATCCACTTGATTCACTCTGTACAGAAAAAAGCAGCTTCTCATCATTCATTAACCACACTACCCAGTTTATTATTATATGGAGACGTAGGTAAATTTGTGAACCAGGGTAGTATAATATTTGTATGCAGGTGAAAAGTTGGCCCCCCCAAAGGCAATGTTATTGATGGGCCCTTGTCACCCCAGTCGGACATTGGCTGCAGCCCAAATACAGACACTGAAGCAGTGATGGAGAGCCGGCACTGCACCAAGGGTGGGTACTGTCTGTCTTTATTTTAATACTTTTTTTTACAAAAGTGGAAAACTCTTCTAAATACTTTGATTCGGCACTGTGGCACTATGCGTTGTGTGCACACTGCCCTGCTGTCTATTTTTATCAAGTAGCTCCTTCTCTATAGCTCAGGCCACTTGTCAGAAGTCAGGATCTTAAAATATCCCCAGAATACTCGGCCAGCAGATAGCTGAAGTCAGAGGTGCCATCACAGGATCAAGAAGAATTTGCAGTTTTTCATCATGACCTTTTAATTACTTTATTTATATTATATAGATTTTCTTGATACCTGATCCAGGGAAATCTTGGGAGATGTCAGAGCTTTTTAAAGTGACAGACTCCTTAATGATCAGCAATGCTAGAGCGGCCTGCAAAAAGGATCTTCTTATCTCAGAAGGTGTGACCTGCTGCATCAACGTTTCCAGGAGACAGCCGTTTCCAGACTTTGATATCCACGCCCTGCGTATCCCTGTGTTCGATCATCCACTGCAGAACATCTCCGATTATTTTGATCAATGTGTGGCGCTGATAGACAGCACTATAAAAAATGGGGGGAAGTGCCTGGTGTATTGCAAACATGGGCGAAGTCGTTCTGCCACAATCTGTATAGCCTACCTAATAAAACACAGGAATATGTCACTTAAGGACGCCTTCCAGGTAGGGCTATCTGTGAAGAGTTGAGAGTCCACTACTTTATTGATGTTACTAATCTTATATTGTTCATTTTCCTGACATCAAATTATCCTATTCCACGAAGAATAGTTTTACTTTCAATAACTTTCACCAATTATAACCTATTTAATTTAATAATTGGAATGCATACATAGTAATTCCCTTATATAATGTGGAAAAACTACTGTATATAGACCTTTGTGTTTTTTTAGTGCACTGGTTATATTATGTGGAATTTAACATTTGTACATTTGCTTTTAGGTAAATTTTGTTTTCCATTTTTCTTCTGCAGCTTGCAGATAACACAATACACTGCAAGCTGCTCAATGCTGTTCAGTATTATTCATGAGAGCCACCTCCATTCCAATTAATTCTCCAGTCATTTTTATCTCTTGTGAGTGCCGAAAGACCAATTATATCCAATCAGGATCACATTGGAGCTTATATACAAGTGAATAGGAGCTAAGCTGAGAATGGCCACACAATCTACTGTGTCGGCTGCATATACTGATTATATCAAGCCACCACTAGAACTGCAAAGAGCTGATTGTAAGAGGCGCCTATTTTCGGACCCCAATCTGATATTGATCCTAAGGATCCTTTCCTATTCTTCTAATTAATGATAAGGACAAATGTTTTAAGGTACCGTCACACTGAGCGACGCTGCAGCGATACCGACAACGACCCGGATCGCTGCAGCGTCGCTGTTTGGTCGCTGGAGAGCTGTCACACAGACCGCTCTCCAGCGACCAACGATGCCGGTAACCAGGGTAAACATCGGGTTACTAAGCGCAGCCCTGCGCTTAGTAACCCGATGTTTACCCTGGTTACCAGTGAAGACATCGCTGAATCGGCGTCACACACACCGATTCAGCGATGTCAGCAGGGAGTCCAGCGACGAAATAAAGTGCTGGACTTTCTGCAGCGACAAACGACATCACAGCAGGATTCTGATCGCTGCTGTGTGTCAAACTGAACGATATCGCTAGCCAGGACGCTGCAACGTCACGGATCGCTAGCGATATCGTCCAGTGTGACGGTACCTTTACTCCACACAACACCATATATGTATTTACATATATATCTAATATATAAAGCTGAATGTGTGTGTGTATGTGTGTGTGTATGTCCGGGATTGGCATCTGTACCGTCGCAGCTACAGCCACAAAATTTTGCACAGTCACACGTCTGGACCCCAAGAGCGTCATAGCCTATGTTGTGAGGCAAAATTTTAACCCCGCGCGTTCCAATTCACCAAACAATTTTGCCCCTATCTTCATAATGGGGAAAAAAGTGAATGGAAAAGTGTTGGAGGCGTCGCAGCTACAGCCACAAAATTTTGCACAGTCACACGTCTGGACCCTGAGAGCATCATAGGCTATGCTGTGAGGTGAAATTTTAATCCCGCGCTTTCCAATTCACCAAACAATTTTGCCCCTATCTACATAATGGGGAAAAAGTGAAAGGAAAAGTGTTGGAGGCGTCGCAGCTACAGCTACAAAATTTTGCACAGTCACACGTCTGGACCCCGAGAGCGTCATAGGCTATGTTGTGAGGTGAAATTTTAACCCCGCGCTTTCCAATTCACCAAACAATTTTGCCCCTATCTACATAATGGGGAAAAGTGAAAGGAAAAGTGTTGGAGGCAAATTGACAGCTGCCAGATGTGAACAAGGGGGACTTAAAGAATGAGAGCGATGGTGCCAAAGAGTATATACCGTACAGTTGATAAGGTGGGGCCCCGACATGGGATACTCACCACACACGGGGATATGAACACACACACAGAAAGGGCCAAACACTACCACATGCTTGAACACATATATCACCCTCAGCACACATTTCACCATACATACACCAACCTCGCCACATAAAAGTCGAAACACAAAAGTCGCCGCTCAAAACTCGCCACGCGCAAAACTCGCCACATGCAAAAACTAAGCTCCCGCAAAACTCGCCACAAGTGCAAAACTCACCTCATGGAAAACTCGCCACATGCAAAACTTGCACACGCGGAAAAATTGCCACATGCACAAAAGTTGCAACACATGCAAAAGTTGCCTCACACAAAACTTGCACATACTCAAAAGGCACCACACAAAACTCGCCGCGTGCAAAAGTCGCCATGCGCAAAACTTGCACACAACTTGCTACACTAACCTGTCACATGCAACTCGACACACAAAAAGTTGCTACACGCATGTTGCCACACAAAACTCATCTCACAAAAGTCCACACATGCATGTCGCCACATGCAACTCAACACACACAACTTGACAAACGAAACTCGCTCTAAAACACACACAAGTCTGGTATTATCCTTTAAAAATAAAAATCTGATTAATAAGCAGACAAACTACAAGAGCAACAAATGTACCATATAGGAAATACAGCAGCTGTCAGTCACATGACCTGTCTATTATGTGTATGTGTGAGCTAATATATACTGCCAGGGGTGTTATGAACAGGTGATTCAGAACCACAATGGACCTAGTGGTTAAGAGCACACAAAGTGACCTGATAGTTACTAACATAGGACGAGCTCTGAGACGTGGGAACTCTGCTGACCGCAATCCCTAATCCTATCATACCACACTAAAGGTAGCCGTGGAGCGCTCCTGACCAGAACCTAGGCGCCTCGGCACAGCCTGAGAAACTAGCTAGCCCTGAAGATAGAAAAATAAGCCTACCTTGCCTCAGAGAAATTCCCCAAAGGAAAAGGCAGTCCCCCACATATAATGACTGTGAGTTGAGATGAAAATACAAACACAGAGATGAAATAGATTTTAGCAAACAGAGGCCCGACTTACTGAATAGACCGAGGATAGGAAAGATAGCTTTGCGGTCAGCACAAAAACCTACAAACAACCACATAGAGGGGCAAAAAGACCCTCCGCACCGACTAACGGTACGGAGGTGCTCCCTCTGCGTCTCAGAGCTTCCAGCAAGCAAGAAAAACCAATATAGCAAGCTGGACAGAAAATATAGCAAACAAAAGTAACACAAGCAAAACTTAGCTTATGCAGGGCAGACAGGCCACAAGAACAATCCAGGAGAAAGAAAGACCAATACTGGAACATTGACTGGAGGCCAGGAACAAAGAACTAGGTGGAGTTAAATAGAGCAGCACCTAACGACTTAACCTCATCACCTGAGGAAGGAAACTCAGAAGCCGCAGCCCCACTCACATCCACCAGAGGAAGCTCATAGACAGAACCAGCCGAAGTACCACTCATGACCACAGGAGGGAGCTTGACCACAGAATTCACAACACAGGGGGGAGGGCTTCCTGTTGGCTGGGGATTTATCAGGCTGCCAATTTAGCTTACAAATACTGAGGTAAAAATACTGAGCAAAGAACGTGTGAACGAGGTCTAATACAGGAGGAGATGACATACAGATATATACTATATACAGGGGAGATGACACACAGATATATACTATATACAGGAGAGATGAGACACAGGTATATACTATATAGAGGAGGAGATGACATACAGGTACATATATATACAGGAGGAGATGACATACAGGTATATACTATATACAGTGGAGATGACCCAGGTATATACTATATACAGGGGAGATGACACACAGGTATATACTATATACAGCGGAGATGACACACACACATATATACTATACACAGGAGAGATGACACACAGGTATAAACTATATACGGGGAGATGACACACAGATATATACTATATACAGGAGAGATGACACACAGGTATACTATATATAGAGGAGATGACATACAGGTACATACTATATACAGGAGGAGATGACATACAGGTATATATATATATACTATATACAGGAGGAGATGACACACAGGTATATACTATATACAGAAGCAGATGACCTACAGGTATATACCATATACAGGAGGAGATGACATACAGGTATATGCTATATACAGGAGGAGATGACACACAGATATATACTATATACAGGGGAGATGACACACAGGTATATACTATATACAGGAGGAGATGACATACAGGTATATACTATATATAGAAGGAGATGACATACAGGTATATACTCTATATAGGAGGAGATAACATACAGGTATATACTATATACAGGGGAGATGACACACAGCAGGTATATACTATATACAGGGGAGATGACATACAGGAATATACTATATACAGGAGATGACATACAGGTGTATACTATATATAAGGGAGATGACAAACATGTATATACTGAGGTGAAAATGAGAGGTGTGAGGTGAAAATGAAAAGGTGTGAGTGCAAAATGAGAGGAGTGAGGGAAAATAGTGGAGTGATCGGAAAATGACAGATGTGAGGTCGAAATGACAAGTGTTAAGGGGGAATGAGAGGAGTGAGGGAGAAAATGAGAGGTGTGAGGGAGAAAATGAGAGATGTAAGGGGGAAAATGAAAAATGTGATTGGGAAAATGAGAGGCGTGATGGGAAAATAAGAGAAGTGAGGTGCTATAACTAACCACAGATATTTACTATGCCCAGGCAACGCCGGGCTCTTCAGCTAGTTGTATACTAAAAACAGTGCCATACTTTTCCATGGGCTGGATCTACTACAGCAGATAATTCCTACTATACATAACTGCAGACTTCCCTTTTCCTGAGAGTGCGTGGTGTGCACACTGTCAGGATTAACTGGTACTGGCAGCAAGAGCAGACAGTCACTTGACCACAAGTATGTGATTTGCCTACATGTGGTCACATGCAGTGATCGGCTTCTCTCCATTCACTTGTATTGAGAGTAGCAAGGCACATCTGGTCGGAAGTATGCAGATGCACACTGCACACTGTCAGGATTCAGAAGTTTGCACATAGAGTAACTATAAGCTTTTGTCAGAAGAGGGGACAGCCACTTTAGAAATCTCATATACAGTAAATATGCTATTATTTTCTCTTCTTTTGCAGATGGTTAAAGCAGTGCGACCATCCATAGAACCAAATGAAGGGTTCTGGTCGCAGTTGGAATCATATGAGAAATCTTTACAACAAAACCCATGAGTCCACAATTGTTTTATACCATGAAGGACATTAGAGGGTTTGAACAACCAGAAATTCCATTGTCAGAAGATGTAAAGAACCACGGGCCTAGCTGGTGAAAAAATTACTTCAAAGACTGTCGTGGAAATTGTACCTGATACGAGTATTGTCCTTCAAAACGTTTTACGATAGATCCCGAAGTCTTTGGAAATGGTCTATCCTAGATGGAGGTATCTTGGTCGAGGTTATTATTGGCGCCCAGATGCTTCAATTTATGCCTTTGCACATGTGTGCAGTGTGGGCAAGCTGGAAAACGAGCTACTTGTCATGATCAGTTTTGGATTATTCTTATAATGTGAAAATACAATCACATTCTATCCTTCAGTAATTGATTGTATTGTGTTTGATATTTTGGACTAAAGTTGTTTTACAAAAGATATGGCTTTATAAAAGGAAAGGGAATAATGCGCTGGTCATTCTGTGGCTTCTGGCATGGACGCCATTAACATTTCTAATTTGTTCTTTTTTATAATTTTGTTGTTTAATCTTTTACTTTTAAGGAAAATATCTCAGTAAACTAGCTGTACTATAAAGCTGTGCATTCGTGTTCCATATCATGGAGCCATAGAGACTCTTATTTTCAATATAAGGCTCCATGAACTAGAGGCGTAACTAGGGGTGGGCAGGCGGGGCATTTGACCTGGGTACAATTTGCTTGGGGTACCATTGGGCAGACTAATGTAGGGGTTTGAATTGTCTCCCAGGTTGCTGCATCTGAATGTCGGCACTGCCATTGCTGAATGATGTCAGCAGTGGGATCAGGTCTCCTGATCATGCTGCCAACTTCACTCCTACACCACAGAGGAAGGGGGCAGGAAAGTGCTCCAATTGAGCCAAAGAAACAAGAATGTTATTGGGGTGCAGAGTGTGAGGGGAAGGAATATGAGCAGTAGGAAGTGTGAGGGTACAGTATATGTGGGATAGTGTGAGGAGACAGTATATGGTAAAGTTTGTGGTGACAGTATGGAGGGAAGTGTGAAAGGACAATATTGTGGGAGAAAAGTGTAAAGTGACAGTATGGGGTGGAGAAAAGTCAGAGGGGACAGTATGGGGTGGGGCAATAATGTGAGGGGGAATAGTATGAGGGGACAATATGGGAGGATAGTTTGTGTTGACAGTAAGGGATGAAAAAAGTGAGGGGACTGTGGGGGTGAAGAAAAATGTGAGGGACTGACTGGGGAGAGAACGTGAGGTGACAGGATGGGAGCAAAAAAGTATGAGAGGATAGTATGGGGGAGAAAAGTGTGAGGGGACATTATAGGGGAAATAATGTGAGGTGACAGGGACAGCATGGGGAATGAAAAGTGTAAAGGAGCAGTATGGGGGAGAAAAGTGTGAGGGAACATTATGGGGGAAAAGTTAGAGTGCAGTAAAATTAAGAGTGGAGTAAATTAATAGTATACCATGGTTGATTGTCATACTTGTCTATATATGGGAAAAGTTAGAAGGCAGTGTGGGGCGAAGTGTGAGGGGTAGTAAGAGGGGAATAGTGTGTAGGGGACAGTATGGGATTATGGGAGGGAATGTGAGGGCACAGTATGGGGGAAGAAATGTGTGAGGGGATAGTAATTAGTGATAAAAGTGTAAGGGCAGTATACAGAAGGAGCAGCATGTGAGGACCATGTGATCGCACAGCATAGAGGGGACTGTATGCAGAAAGGGGAGTGTGAGGAGGAGGCACAGTGTAGAGACTGGGCAGAATAGGGAGGAAACTGTGAGGGGACAGTGTGAAGGGGGGGGCAACATGGAAATGATAGGACAGTGTGAATACCATTTACCAAAAGAGGGATAGTGTGGAGGTAATGTCTTGTGCAGGGAGCACAGTAAGGGGCAATTATTCAGGGGCACAGCGTTGAGCAGATATTTTTATTCAGGACAATTATAATGTTACTTTTAAGAGCACAATTTCACTGCAGAGGAATGGAAAAGAAAGAAGTCTGCAGAGACGAGCTGAGGATGTGAAAAGTCATCATGGCAGCTGGACAAAATGGAAAAGAAAAAGAATTCCAATTAGAGAAGATTTCATCTATAAGGTACCTATATGGAAATGTTTATTTGTGACCCTGACTACATTTCATCAGTACTGTGGTTCCCTTTTAGTCTGCAGTCTGATGATGGCTGTTAACAACTCCGAGTATCTCCTTACTATTGTCAACCATATTGCAGTGAGTGCCAGATCCCGCTGGTGAGAACAGCAAAATAGTATTATGACTTAAGGCATTTTGTGTGCTAGAAATGAGTCAGATTTTCCGCTCATCATGTGGGGACCTGTTTTTTAATGGATTACAAAGAAAGGACGTTTAGGACAAAAGAAGAATCGACGTCTTCGAAATGTGCTAAAGAAGGATTTTATCAATACCATGGATGGCAAGAAGAACAAATAAATTAATTTTGGCACAAATCAAACCAGACATGTAATTTGAAGCAATGATCACCAAACTACGACTTACCTACTTTGGACACATCATATGATGAGAGCAGTGGTGTAACTTGAAACTCATGGGCCCCGATGCGAAAGCTCCAATGGGGCCCCCAAATATTTTAAATTTTTATTAGCAATAGTCTTTTTATATAGGCCAAAGGGACTTTTAGGGCCCCCTAGGCTCCAGGGTCCGGGTGCGTTTGCAACCCCTGCACCTGTTGTAGTTACGCCCCTGGATGAGAGTAACCAATAGAGAAGGACATCATTGTCAGAAGAATAGAAAAAACAAGAAAAGGAAGACCAGCAAGTTGATGGCTTGATGCTATCAAGATGATGCAGAGAACACCCTGGTGGACCTATCTAGACTTGCACAAGATATCGATCGTCCCATAGATTGTTCATCCATCAAGTCGCCATGGCTCGAAATTAAGCCAATGGCCAATAAAAAGAAAATCGTTTTATTGTTGTGGTCACATGATGACTACTCAAGACAAGGCACAGAGAGAGAAAGACAAGACCAAAAGAATGGTATGCACTCCCAAAATGTACAAAGATCAATATATAAACTTTAATAGCACCTCAAAAAACAGCAAACACAAAATAAAACCATTTAAAATAGGCCTAAATATAGGACCAAAAAGCCCCACCCCTATACAATAGTACAAGATATGGCATAGTGAAACAAAATACCAAAAACAGTAATATGAATGGCTAGATATGGCAACATATGATGTCCCTAGTACAGGATGTATAGTACAAAAAAGGGCTAACGAAATATGTAACCCAAAGGTCTAACTGACCCGATGACACAGCTGAAAAAAGTAACGGTACACAGTATGCTTCAAATATTCCAAAAAATTATTAGCAAAGGAGTGCACATATAAATAATGCCATAACAGATGAAAGGCATGTGCATATATAATTGGTACCACACCAGTAAAAATCATGAGGTACCCATGATAATATGCAGCTAACAGAGAGTAAACCCCAATAAGGTCAATCTGTAAGGCAACTGATACTACCGGAGAAGATGGAAAAGGTAGCGTCAGTGTAAGCAGCTCAAGTCAGTGACCCGAAATAAATGGGACGCAAAGCCAAGTGAGGGGTGAGGCAAGAGCCCCACGCGTATCGCTGCAGGACGCAGCTTCGTCAGGGGAAGTAGATAGTCGGCCGTTTGAGGAGGTATATATACAAGTAGATAATTGTAAAGTAAATACACACCGGTGTGCGGAGCTGGGTAAGAACGTCAGTCGCAGCCGCCGCATGGAGGAAAACAGGAAGTGGCTATAGCCGGAAGTGTATATCGTTGTCATGGTGCCATTGCACATGCGCAACGAATACACATAGGAGAACGTACCGCGCACGCGTCGCTGGAAACACCATAGGCCGGCGTGTAGACAAATATAGTGTCCGCCGTGCTCAATGGAAAACAAGGGCAGTCAAGTATAACTCGCGTGGGAGAGAGGAGACACAGAACACTTAGAAAAACCAATGTATGACTAGACTAAGGGGACCATTGTGCCTTCAGGCATGGGACATAGGCATGAGTATGAAAAGGCATGTGGTGTAAAAAGAAATGTCATGCCATGTACCACCTCAAATAATAGCAAGATGTACAGCCACAAAGGGCGTAATAATAGATGGTACAGTATTACAGGTATATCAATAATAGCGCCAATAGAAAGAAAGTAAAACCATAAACAATGAAAAAATACAATAATAATAATAATAATAGTCAGAGAATGGGGGATCCATATACGGAAAGGCTATTCATATAATTATATTATAATGCATACACTATATATAGAGGTAAAGGGTGACAGAAATAACTGCACCAGAATATAGGGTCCCAAAAACTGACTCAGGACCTAATAACTAGGGACCGGACAATAGGATAAAAAATGTCCGGTGCAGGTAGATGGTCAACTGACTGATAGCCGGATACCAGAACAAATAGATAATTAATAGCTAGGTCCAGATACAATAGTATTTATTATTATTATTAGATAAATAATGTGCATATAGTGGAGTCAGTATGAAGTAATATCAACAATTTGTCCTTGTCACGGTCCATATTCCACAGAAGCCCAGAAATACAAGTAATTGCATAGTGACGGTCCAACTGTAAAAGTCCTGTCAGCCGATGTAAGTATAGAGGAGGCCATAAGATCCATCCAAAGTCCAAGGGAAAATTACACGAATCAACCGAAGCTAGGAGTTTTCACTTGAAGGATGTGGGACAGAGCTGAGCCTGTTAGCATGTTGATAATCAATCTTGTGCAAGGTCCATGTCCCACCGAGATCCAAGAATATGATGGAGCTAGATAGGCTCAAATGTAGGCGACGACTGATGGAAACCTCAAGATGATGTAGTCCGATGATATACGAAGCCAATGGCGCCTAGGTACAAAGCCTGAAGAAAAAACAAAACACTGCACTCATCCAGTTCAAATGCGTTAAGGTGAAAAAGTTTATTGAAGACGTGAGGGCAAAAACAGTAAGGCAGCAAGTTTCAGCAAGTTTTAACGTTTCGGCCACTCAGTGGCCTTGTTCACAAATGGTGCTGTAACAAGAAGATAAAAAATATAATGTATGAACAAAATATATACATAGTGTACAAAATATATACAAGATTATTTACAAGGGAGGTATAGGAACTAGAACCCATGTCATGTCATGTAGAGGAAAGAAATAGGTTCTGCTGATCCTGTCACCGATAGTACAACCAAAGGATATAAAGAAAGGAGGTTGGGTTTATAGAGGATAGGATCACCACAGATGGAGGGATCTGGTAAGAGGTTTATAAACATACCCTTAGGAACTGTTTGTGATACGTCGTGTAAGTACAGGGACAAAGTAATATGTAGCCAGGTACGGGTAGTCCGGCTGTGTCCTATATGGAATGAACATAAGAAGTTTGTCGCTAGAGAAGTAAATGGAGCAACCAATCCACATAAATGGAATAAAATAAAACAAAACAAAAGTATAACGAGCCATAAGAGGTCAGAGTAATGTATATATATATGTATAGATATATATATATAGATATATATGAGAGTAATTACCCTGATGACGGATTGAATTGTTCTATTATGCAATGGTCAGGAACTGTAGTATAGTCCAGTGATAAATTTGAGACATCTGTCCAAGGTCAGGTTGGCTGTAATCTATATGGTATAGGGATGTATACACTATATAAGTGCTAAGATAGACCAGTAAAACCAGTAAATCAGCATAGTTGCTACCTGGATTGTTACGTTGGTTATTTATATGGCTCAGCAGGCTCGAGGTTTCCAGCAGAGGAAATGGGGTGAGGCCGGGAATGTTAAAAGTTCCTTCATGCCGTGTCTGTCACCTTAGTAAGGACCTATGTGCCTATAGAGGGTATGAGCAGGGATACATAGCGTCATATAATGTCCGACCAGAGGTACTTATCTTAAAAGCCGATACCAGTCTCACAGTCATTGGTGATGCAATGGATGCGCGGTCCGGGGTTGCACAATCCGCAGCTGGAGGTGCCGTGGGATGCGCCGACACAGACAGTGTCTAGGCGGTAGGAGCGGCGGTAACTGGACTCCAAAGTGTGGAGTTTTTAAAGGCCATAACCGGTCATGTGACCGGAAGGAG
Source organism: Ranitomeya imitator (assembly GCF_032444005.1). NCBI lineage: Eukaryota > Metazoa > Chordata > Amphibia > Anura > Dendrobatidae > Ranitomeya > Ranitomeya imitator. The sequence continues at coordinate 570,174,689 of NC_091286.1, read as the reverse complement.
GGGAAGCCCGCCCGCACCTGCGCATTAGCCTAGAAGAGGTCAATGCGACAAGCGTCTGCGTATGGGGCTTGTGTGTCCGGCATCTGCGCATTGAAGGGAAAAGATGGCGCCTGCGCAGGACATCGTCTAAGGAGACACAGCGCAAGAAAGGTGTGCGCATGCGTAAAAATACTAAAGAGGCCGGATCTGTCGGGCGCAACAGCGCTAAAGGGTAGAGCTACTTATGTATAACTGTCTCAGAAGGCACAGCGCAAGAGAGGTGTCCGCATGTATAAAAGTACTACAGAGGCCGAATCAGCCGGGCGCAACAGTGCTAAGGGGGAGAGCTACTTATGTATATACTGTATTAGGGGAGCCAGGAGCTAGATAACTCTATTGAAATGGTGATATAATGGGCACTGGTATAAGCTAACTAGGAAGAAAACTGGGAAAAAAAGGGGGTCCTAGTCTTAATGGCTTATCCCCATAAGGGTATGAAGTGGCGGTATGTATCATATGTAGGTATGAAGACATATAGCTAGAGGAAAAGAAAAAAACAGAAGTATGATAGGATACATAGGAGTGCAGTATCATAATAGTAGCACTATAAAAGAGAGAATATATTGCCATTATTCACAACATGATGGTAATATGGTAGGAGTCCAAACCAACAATGATTATTCATAAGGAACCTGAGTTGAGTAGGGGAAAAAAAAAAAAAAAAAAAAAAAGGGAACAAAAGGCTAAATGAAACTTAGGGAGCTCCTAAAGGGTATGTCTCTTACCATCCAGTGGAAATACGATACGAATTCTAACTGTGCAGTGGGTTAGTTTGCCTAGGGGAAAGAAAATCCGGTTAAGATAGCCAATCCAACTCCCTATTGAGTCCTTTAGGATGAAGTGTGTCAAGTGTGTAAATCCAGAAGGATTCCCTCTGTTTAAGTAATTGAATATGGTTCCCTCCTCGCCTAGGGCGATGGACTTTTTCAATAACCTGAAAGCGTAATTGTGCTATTGTGTGGTTGGCTTCTTTAAAGTGGAATGGTAGTGGCAACCAGGTCTTACCACATCTAATAGTAGATTTGTGGCTTGAGATCCTACTTTTGATGGCCTGGGTGGTCTCACCCACATAAAGCAAACCACATGGGCACTTAATGATATATATTACAAAGTTGGAGTTACAAGTGTGGTATTCCTTGATCGAGAAGGCCTTACCAGTGCGTGGGTGAAGAAACTCATTACCTTTTATGACGTTTGAGCAACACATGCAACTGAGGCAGGGAAAAGTACCAGTTCTTTTCTGGCCTGAAAGTGTCAAGAGTGATGGTGTTTTAGATGTACCCAGGTCGGCCCGTACCACCTTGTCTTTTACATTCTGGGGTCGTCGCATGCTCATAAGGGGAGGGTCCTTGAAAATAGGAATGTTGGGGTATGCCTTGGACAACAGTGGCCAATGACCCCGAATCAGGTTGTGTATTCTGTGCATGGTAGGGTGGTGATTATGAACAAACTGAAGTCTAGGGTTCTTGACACCAGTAGGAACTGCAACTTCAGTACTGAAGACTTTAGAGGATTCTAACTCAAGAAGTTTGGTCGGGTAATTCCGGGCCTTAAATTTGTTAGACATTTCCTGAACTCTATTGTTCCTAGTTACTGGGTCGGAAACAATTCTGGCTACCCTTTTGAATTGGGACCTAGGGAGGCTATCCCGGGTAGGTTTGGGGTGGCAACTATTGTAGAGTAACAGGCTGTTACAGTCAGTAGGTTTCGAGACCTATGTCTATGACGATGCCACTGGTTCAACCATCCTGTCTAAAATAAGATCAAATACCGATTTTTTACATATCCCGAGCAAGGATATCAAGACAAGGGATTGGGAGAAGGAGAGAAAGAAACTAATTTCATTTGATCTACACTGTGCCACACTGGGTGAATACCACCGCCAGGGAAAGATACCACGAGGACTACGGTGTAATCTGAGACCCACCCTATTTGCAGACAACGAGAAATATTGCACCACCTTTCAGAAAATCCTCAATAAATGTTCCTTCGACATTATTCTGCTAACCATTGAGTACCTCCAAGAGGCTATTAAAACAACGGAGGAGAAAATCACTTCAATTGAAACCCAGTTAACAACAACTCTGAGCAACACCGAGTTTTCAACGCTAAAGGGTAAAGTGGACTCCATTCTGTCAACCCACCAGAAAACTCTGGAGGAGAGAAAAAGAACTAAATTCCAGAGAGACACCGAGGACTACCTCACGAATAAGGTTTACAAATGGGAGGACCCATTTCCCCGACAATCACGCCAGCGTTTTCGTCGGACACCAAGAGGAAATTACCACTCAGGGGGATCCTCACCAGCGGATGGTTCCTCAGCAGGATCTGGCAGCGAGATGACTTCACCAGGCCCTCGTTTTTTAGGACCAAACGGACGCCTACCAGGAGGTCGAGGAGGAAGAGCACCAGACCGACACATACCCTGAGGTCCCAGGTAGGAGTCCAAACTCGGTAATCAATATATCTGATTATTCTTTGTCCCCCCTTGAGTTGAAGGTTCTCAATATGGGTTTGTCTTTTTGTCCCACACCAAGGTGGGACTCTTTTCAGCTAGAAAAAGACCTTCAACGCTTCTATAGAAGCATAAGATTGAAGGTACATTTTGAGGTTAACCCTCCTAGTAGGGATAACACCACAGGTGCCGCACCCAACCCGGATACACCCAAAATCAGCATCAACTCTTTAGGACTCAGGAACCCCAGTACATTCATGCCACCCAAATCATATCATGCAGCAGAAACTTTCATTAGTCTCTTGGACAGAGACATTAAAAATACTCTTCAGGATCAACACCTGGGTCTTCTCCCAGTTCAACACAACCTGAACACCGCTGAGAGACAGGCCTTGGGCTCACTGAGTAGCAATAAGAACATTATTATTAAGCCGGCTGATAAAGGGGGTGCCACAGTTGTTATGAATAGAAACCAGTATACTGCGGAAGTTAGACGCCAACTCTCAGATTCCTCCACATATAGGAAATTACAAACTGACCCCACCTACAACATACGTCAGAAGATTACCTCCGTTCTAGATAAACACCAACAACTCAAAACTATAGATGCGAAAACTAGAACATACCTCATAAATCACCACCCTGTGACCCCGGTATTATATATCCTACCCAAAATCCACAAGGATCTCCATAATCCCCCTGGTCGCCCTATAGTGGCATCTACCAACTCAATATTGAATCCATTATCTATTTTTCTAGAAAAAATTCTCACCCCCCATGCTCGCTCTACCAAATCCTACATTTTAGATACAGGTGACTTCCTGAACAAAATTCGCAGAATCAATAACATTCCTCCTGACAGTATTTTGTGTACTTTAGACGTTAATAGTCTGTACACCTCAATTGAACACGACAAGGGGATTGAGGCGGTAACACTTACTCTTCGTGAGGCCAATATGGACCCGAACCTATTAGAACTGTGCCTTGACCTACTGAATCTTGTCCTTAGGGAGAACTTCTTCATGTTTGAAGATGACTTCTTTTTACAAACATGCGGTACTGCCATGGGGTCAAATGTGGCCCCGGCATATGCAAATTTGTATATGGATCATTTTGAGCGCACACATATATACCCCAACTCTATGTTCCAACAACATGCCCTTACATGGTACAGGTATATAGATGACATTTTCTGTATATGGAAAGGTGATCAGACCACTCTACAAGAATTTTTTAGAACAATGAACGGTGTTAGACCAGAGCTGACATTCACATTGATACACCATAACAAGGAAATTGCTTTTCTTGACACTAAAATCTTGAAAGACACATTTGGGAATTTGAGTACGGACCTATTTGTGAAACCTACTGACTGTAACAGCCTGTTACTCTACAATAGTTGCCACCCCAAACCTACCCGGGATAGCCTCCCTAGGTCCCAATTCAAAAGGGTAGCCAGAATTGTTTCCGACCCAGTAACTAGGAACAATAGAGTTCAGGAAATGTCTAACAAATTTAAGGCCCGGAATTACCCGACCAAACTTCTTGAGTTAGAATCCTCTAAAGTCCTCAGTACTGAAGTTGCAGTTCCTACTGGTGTCAAGAACCCTAGACTTCAGTTTGTTCATAATCACCACCCTACCATGCACAGAATACACAACCTGATTCGGGGTCATTGGCCACTGTTGTCCAAGGCATACCCCAACATTCCTATTTTCAAGGACCCTCCCCTTATGAGCATGCGACGACCCCAGAATGTAAAAGACAAGGTGGTACGGGCCGACCTGGGTACATCTAAAACACCATCACTCTTGACACTTTCAGGCCAGAAAAGAACTGGTACTTTTCCCTGCCTCAGTTGCATGTGTTGCTCAAACGTCATAAAAGGTAATGAGTTTCTTCACCCACGCACTGGTAAGGCCTTCTCGATCAAGGAATACCACACTTGTAACTCCAACTTTGTAATATATATCATTAAGTGCCCATGTGGTTTGCTTTATGTGGGTGAGACCACCCAGGCCATCAAAAGTAGGATCTCAAGCCACAAATCTACTATTAGATGTGGTAAGACCTGGTTGCCACTACCATTCCACTTTAAAGAAGCCAACCACACAATAGCACAATTACGCTTTCAGGTTATTGAAAAAGTCCATCGCCCTAGGCGAGGAGGGAACCATATTCAATTACTTAAACAGAGGGAATCCTTCTGGATTTACACACTTGACACACTTCATCCTAAAGGACTCAATAGGGAGTTGGATTGGCTATCTTAACCGGATTTTCTTTCCCCTAGGCAAACTAACCCACTGCACAGTTAGAATTCGTATCGTATTTCCACTGGATGGTAAGAGACATACCCTTTAGGAGCTCCCTAAGTTTCATTTAGCCTTTTGTTCCCTTTTTTTTTTTTTTTTTTTTTTTTTTTCCCTACTCAACTCAGGTTCCTTATGAATAATCATTGTTGGTTTGGACTCCTACCATATTACCATCATGTTGTGAATAATGGCAATATATTCTCTCTTTTATAGTGCTACTATTATGATACTGCACTCCTATGTATCCTATCATACTTCTGTTTTTTTCTTTTCCTCTAGCTATATGTCTTCATACCTACATATGATACATACCGCCACTTCATACCCTTATGGGGATAAGCCATTAAGACTAGGACCCCCTTTTTTCCCAGTTTTCTTCCTAGTTAGCTTATACCAGTGCCCATTATATCACTATTTCAATAGAGTTATCTAGCTCCTGGCTCCCCTAATACAGTATATACATAAGTAGCTCTCCCCCTTAGCACTGTTGCGCCCGGCTGATTCGGCCTCTGTAGTACTTTTATACATGCGGACACCTCTCTTGCGCTGTGCCTTCTGAGACAGTTATACATAAGTAGCTCTACCCTTTAGCGCTGTTGCGCCCGACAGATCCGGCCTCTTTAGTATTTTTACGCATGCGCACACCTTTCTTGCGCTGTGTCTCCTTAGACGATGTCCTGCGCAGGCGCCATCTTTTCCCTTCAATGCGCAGATGCCGGACACACAAGCCCCATACGCAGACGCTTGTCGCATTGACCTCTTCTAGGCTAATGCGCAGGTGCGGGCGGGCTTCCCCTCCTTCCGGTCACATGACCGGTTATGGCCTTTAAAAACTCCACACTTTGGAGTCCAGTTACCGCCACTCCTACCGCCTAGACACTGTCTGTGTCGGCGCATCCCACGGCACCTCCAGCTGCGGATTGTGCAACCCCGGACCGCGCATCCATTGCATCACCAATGACTGTGAGACTGGTATCGGCTTTTAAGATAAGTACCTCTGGTCGGACATTATATGACGCTATGTATCCCTGCTCATACCCTCTATAGGCACATAGGTCCTTACTAAGGTGACAGACACGGCATGAAGGAACTTTTAACATTCCCGGCCTCACCCCATTTCCTCTGCTGGAAACCTCGAGCCTGCTGAGCCATATAAATAACCAACGTAACAATCCAGGTAGCAACTATGCTGATTTACTGGTTTTACTGGTCTATCTTAGCACTTATATAGTGTATACATCCCTATACCATATAGATTACAGCCAACCTGACCTTGGACAGATGTCTCAAATTTATCACTGGACTATACTACAGTTCCTGACCATTGCATAATAGAACAATTCAATCCGTCATCAGGGTAATTACTCTCATATATATCTATATATATATATCTATACATATATATATACATTACTCTGACCTCTTATGGCTCGTTATACTTTTGTTTTGTTTTATTTTATTCCATTTATGTGGATTGGTTGCTCCATTTACTTCTCTAGCGACAAACTTCTTATGTTCATTCCATATAGGACACAGCCGGACTACCCGTACCTGGCTACATATTACTTTGTCCCTGTACTTACACGACGTATCACAAACAGTTCCTAAGGGTATGTTTATAAACCTCTTACCAGATCCCTCCATCTGTGGTGATCCTATCCTCTATAAACCCAACCTCCTTTCTTTATATCCTTTGGTTGTACTATCGGTGACAGGATCAGCAGAACCTATTTCTTTCCTCTACATGACATGACATGGGTTCTAGTTCCTATACCTCCCTTGTAAATAATCTTGTATATATTTTGTACACTATGTATATATTTTGTTCATACATTATATTTTTTATCTTCTTGTTACAGCACCATTTGTGAACAAGGCCACTGAGTGGCCGAAACGTTAAAACTTGCTGAAACTTGCTGCCTTACTGTTTTTGCCCTCACGTCTTCAATAAACTTTTTCACCTTAACGCATTTGAACTGGATGAGTGCAGTGTTTTGTTTTTTCTTCAGTTACTGGGGGTCTTTGGATCCCGTTCACTAGCACCATCAAGAAACTTTATGTATTTGTCGAGTGCTAGCTCTTTATTTTTTTAGGTACAAAGCCTAGCAAAAGTTGGCCCTGAAAAGATGAATAAATGAGTACCATGGCATAAGAATAAAGTACTCTTGTACATAGGGGTCAACATGAATTGTAAAAGACCCATGAGGACCCAAAAACTAGCCCCCTATCTCAGCCCAAGAACCCTGTAAATAAGAGCTCTTCATTAAGGCCCTGTGGCGCCATAGATCTAAGATTGAAAATCCACCTAGATTCAATCCGAAGCAGTAGCTTGTGTGGATTTCCACCCCTACCCCCATAAAGGACCTTCTGTAGGCCTACAACACTAGTGTTAGAAGTAGAACACCCATGGGCTGCCAAAAAGTGTGCAGCAACCGGGGTGAGAGGCTTACCCTTGCGTTGATCTGTGGCCGCCAAATGGATGGTAGACATGTGTTTCTGTATTCTCTTTCTTAATTCCTGAGAAGTTTGGCCCACATAAGGTTTACCACAAGGGCAGATGATGACATAAACGACATCCTTTGTCCTGCAGTTAATATAATGCTTGAGGGAGTGGAGAGTAGAATCTACCGGGTTGAAAAAGGTATTTTTAGTGGGTGTCATAAAAACACAAACGTTGCACCCACCACAAGGAAAGGACCCCTTGAGTACAACCCCCCTGTTTAATCTAACTGTGGGCCTAGAAAAATGGCTAGACGTAAGTAGATCACGCAAATTTGGGGCCCGTCTTGTCACAAGTAACGGTCTATCGCTCTTAACTTCTGCGGTCTGGGCATCAGTCCTAAGAATAGACCAATGTCGATTAATGATGTTCTTTACCTGGTGCCAGCTATTGTTATAGTCCGTAATGAATCGAGTGGTATGGTCAGGGTTTCGAGGTCTAGAGGTCAGTAGTGATGTTTGGTCCTCCCGTCGTGCTCTCTGGAAGGCCGATGAAATCACTCGCTTTGGATACCCTCTCTGCTTGAAGCGTCTTGTAAGATCATGAGCCTGTGTTATAAAATCGGCATCATGGGTGCAATTACGCCTCACCCGCAGGAATTGACTGATAGGTACACCCACCTTCGTGTGGAGAGGGTGAAAGCTATTGAACTCAAGCAGGGAGTTGGTAGCCGTGGCCTTGCGAAAAAGGTCCGTAATCAGCCGATGACCCTCAACAGAGATCTTCAAGTCCAGGTATGTAGCAGACACTGTGGACATAGAATGTGTAAGCAGAATGTTAAGGGTATTGGTATTCAAATCCTTCAGAAACTGTACACACTCGGCCTCAGTGCCCAACCACAGAAAGAACACGTCGTCAATGTAACGATGCCAGTGACGCACTTTTTCTTGGAACATTGAAGACGGGTATACCACCGTCTCCTCCCACCAGCCTAAGAAAATGTTCGCATAGGCTGGCGCACATTTAGCCCCCATAGCCACACCGGATACTTGGAGGTAAAAAGTACGATCAAAAAGGAAAAAATTATGGTTTAACACAAATTTCAAAAGTTCGAGAAGGAACATATGATGTTGGGTATCTTCCTGTTCCCTTTTGGACAGAAAAAAGAAAAGCGCATTAAGACCATCCGTATGCCTGATGTTAGAGTATAAGGATTCCACATCACATGTGACCAAATAGAAGTCGGTGGGTAGACTGATGTCACGAATCACTTCGATGAAGTGAGCGGAATCCTTGACATATGATGGTAGTGATGTTGCAATGGGCTGTAAAAAGAAGTCTATGTAGTTGCAAGCTTTTTCACATAGGTTACCAATACTGGAGACAATGGGACGACCGGGGGGCTGTGTGTCGTCCTTGTGGATTTTTGGAAGCATATAAAATGTTGCGATGATAGGATCCTCCACCCACATGTATCGTTTTTCATTGGGAGTGATAATATCCAGCTCGTTGGCTCTACAAAGTAAGGTTTGATATTTAGACAAGAATACCTTTGTAGGATCTGATGGTAATCTGTTATAAAACTGTCTATTGTTCAGTTGCCTACTAGCCTCCTCCAGGTACATGTGGGTGGGCCACAGGACGACATTGCCCCCCTTGTCCGCTTCCTTAATAATAAAGGCCCCATTATTCCTCAGGGCGGAGATGGCGCGATTTTCTGCAAGGGAAAGGTTAGGGGGTGTGCTCACCTGAGGAGACATAGCCACAATATCACGTTTTACCAACTCATAAAAAATCTTCACAGAAGGAACCAAGGAAAAGGAAGGCGTCCTAGATGATTTATTTCTGTAGGGAAATCTGTTGTTACGGGACGTAGGTTGGTTTTCCTCCAGTAGATCGACCAGATCCTGAAAGACCTGACGTTCATCCTGAGGAATATTGTGCAGAATACTAGGTCTTTTGTACATCACTTGAAAGGTGATGTTCCTGCAGAAAAGATACAAATCTTTAATTAGGGTGAATTTATCTACCCTATGTGTAGGGACAAACGTCAGACCCCTACGGAGTACTGACAGTTCCACCTGTGACAAGGGATAATCAGATAGATTAATAACCTGCAAAACATTATGTTGTACCTCAGGTCCTGGCATAGGGATGTCCCGGATCTCCAAATCATCTACTTGCGTCGAGTGGGGTACTTGTGCCGGTATGTTGATGTCCTCCCCCGGTACTGTGCGAATTGTTTTCTTGTGGGAGGTCTTCTTTCTCCTGCTACGTCTGGTCCGTGGTCGAGCTCGCTCCCCGTAGAGGACAAAAAATCACTCGAGCTGGCCCCTCTGAGGGAGGGTTCAGTGTTGGTAGGGAGATGGGAGTTGCTATTAGCAGATGTGGGACCAGTTCTAGCATTGCCTCTATGCCTCCATCTATACACCTGCTGGTGTTCATAGTCCATTTTATCCCGTTGGAATTTCTTGCGTTTCCCAGAAATGACCTCAGTCTCATATTTGTCAAGTGTCTCTTTAAGCCTGATTTTAAAAGCCCCCACTTGCGTGTCTTCAAATTTATGTAGTTTAGTTTCCAAATCCTTAATATGGGTTTTGGTGGAAGAAAACAGCTCCCTATCGTGCTCAATTAAAAGGGCAATAAGAATGTTCGAGCAACGTGTAAGGCCTTGTTCCCAGATCTTCTGAAATGCGGCTGATGGTTCCCATGCCGGGAAAATAGAAATGCGTAAGCCCCTAGGTACAAACCCAGCCTTGGAATATTCCTCTAGGCCTCTCATATTCCACCAGAGTTTGACCCCGGTTTTGTGGGCCTTTGTGAGTTCCATACATAGTGCTGAAAAATCCGAGTCTGGAGCAGAAGGCTCCACTGTATGGAATATACTGGTGGACTGTGCTAGCCACGCAGCTTCCCTGGCGTCCCAATCCATAACTGCACACCAAATGCTAAAAATCGTAACAATACAAACTATTAAATACAATGAGTCAGCAGATAACGCTAAAATACGCGTGTGCAACCCCTTGGAAAGAACCCCTAAACAGGGTAAAGACAAGACTAATGAATATATATGTATAAGGGGTGCACCCCTGCACAAGTCAAAAAATAGGGTGCAAAACCTGGTCTGTAAAGTAGTCTAGACAAGGCACAGAGAGAGAAAGACAAGACCAAAAGAATGGTATGCACTCCCAAAATGTACAAAGATCAATATATAAACTTTAATAGCACCTCAAAAAACAGCAAACACAAAATAAAACCATTTAAAATAGGCCTAAATATAGGACCAAAAAGCCCCACCCCTATACAATAGTACAAGATATGGCATAGTGAAACAAAATACCAAAAACAGTAATATGAATGGCTAGATATGGCAACATATGATGTCCCTAGTACAGGATGTATAGTACAAAAAAGGGCTAACGAAATATGTAACCCAAAGGTCTAACTGACCCGATGACACAGCTGAAAAAAGTAACGGTACACAGTATGCTTCAAATATTCCAAAAAATTATTAGCAAAGGAGTGCACATATAAATAATGCCATAACAGATGAAAGGCATGTGCATATATAATTGGTACCATACCAGTAAAAATCATGAGGTACCCATGATAATATGCAGCTAACAGAGAGTAAACCCCAATAAGGTCAATCTGTAAGGCAACTGATACTACCGGAGAAGATGGAAAAGGTAGCGTCAGTGTAAGCAGCTCAAGTCAGTGACCCGAAATAAATGGGACGCAAAGCCAAGTGAGGGGTGAGGCAAGAGCCCCACGCGTATCGCTGCAGGACGCAGCTTCGTCAGGGGAAGTAGATAGTCGGCCGTTTGAGGAGGTATATATACAAGTAGATAATTGTAAAGTAAATACACACCGGTGTGCGGAGCCGGGTAAGAACGTCAGTCGCAGCCGCCGCATGGAGGAAAACAGGAAGTGGCTATAGCCGGAAGTGTATATCGTTGTCATGGTGCCATTGCACATGCGCAACGAATACACATAGGAGAACGTACCGCGCCCGCGTCGCTGGAAACACCATAGGCCGGCGTGTAGACAAATATAGTGTCCGCCGTGCTCAATGGAAAACAAGGGCAGTCAAGTATAACTCGCGTGGGAGAGAGGAGACACAGAACACTTAGAAAAACCAATGTATGACTAGACTAAGGGGACCATTGTGCCTTCAGGCATGGGACATAGGCATGAGTATGAAAAGGCATGTGGTGTAAAAAGAAATGTCATGCCATGTACCACCTCAAATAATAGCAAGATGTACAGCCACAAAGGGCGTAATAATAGATGGTACAGTATTACAGGTATATCAATAATAGCGCCAATAGAAAGAAAGTAAAACCATAAACAATGAAAAAATACAATAATAATAATAATAATAGTCAGAGAATGGGGGATCCATATACGGAAAGGCTATTCATATAATTATATTATAATGCATACACTATATATAGAGGTAAAGGGTGACAGAAATAACTGCACCAGAATATAGGGTCCCAAAAACTGACTCAGGACCTAATAACTAGGGACCGGACAATAGGATAAAAAATGTCCGGTGCAGGTAGATGGTCAACTGACTGATAGCCGGATACCAGAACAAATAGATAATTAATAGCTAGGTCCAGATACAATAGTATTTATTATTATTATTAGATAAATAATGTGCATATAGTGGAGTCAGTATGAAGTAATATCAACAATTTGTCCTTGTCACGGTCCATATTCCACAGAAGCCCAGAAATACAAGTAATTGCATAGTGACGGTCCAACTGTAAAAGTCCTGTCAGCCGATGTAAGTATAGAGGAGGCCATAAGATCCATCCAAAGTCCAAGGGAAAATTACACGAATCAACCGAAGCTAGGAGTTTTCACTTGAAGGATGTGGGACAGAGCTGAGCCTGTTAGCATGTTGATAATCAATCTTGTGCAAGGTCCATGTCCCACCGAGATCCAAGAATATGATGGAGCTAGATAGGCTCAAATGTAGGCGACGACCGATGGAAACCTCAAGATGATGTAGTCCGATGATATACGAAGCCAATGGCGCCTAGGTACAAAGCCTAGCAAAAGTTGGCCCTGAAAAGATGAATAAATGAGTACCATGGCATAAGAATAAAGTACTCTTGTACATAGGGGTCAACATGAATTGTAAAAGACCCATGAGGACCCAAAAACTAGCCCCCTATCTCAGCCCAAGAACCCTGTAAATAAGAGCTCTTCATTAAGGCCCTGTGGCGCCATAGATCTAAGATTGAAAATCCACCTAGATTCAATCCGAAGCAGTAGCTTGTGTGGATTTCCACCCCTACCCCCATAAAGGACCTTCTGTAGGCCTACAACACTAGTGTTAGAAGTAGAACACCCATGGGCTGCCAAAAAGTGTGCAGCAACCGGGGTGAGAGGCTTACCCTTGCGTTGATCTGTGGCCGCCAAATGGATGGTAGACATGTGTTTCTGTATTCTCTTTCTTAATTCCTGAGAAGTTTGGCCCACATAAGGTTTACCACAAGGGCAGATGATGACATAAACGACATCCTTTGTCCTGCAGTTAATATAATATACATAGTAACATAGTAACATAGTTAGTAAGGCCGAAAAAAGACATTTGTCCATCCAGTTCAGCCTATATTCCATCATAATAAATACCCAGCTCTACGTCCTTCTACAGAACCTAATAATTGTATGATACAATATTGTTCTGCTCCAGGAAGACATCCAGGCCTCTCTTGAACCCCTCGACTGAGTTCGCCATCACCACCTCCTCAGGCAAGCAATTCCAGATTCTCACTGCCCAAAATAATGCTTGAGGGAGTGGAGAGTAGAATCTACCGGGTTGAAAAAGGTATTTTTAGTGGGTGTCATAAAAACACAAACGTTGCACCCACCACAAGGAAAGGACCCCTTGAGTACAACCCCCCTGTTTAATCTAACTGTGGGCCTAGAAAAATGGCTAGACGTAAGTAGATCACGCAAATTTGGGGCCCGTCTTGTCACAAGTAACGGTCTATCGCTCGTAACTTCTGCGGTCTGGGCATCAGTCCTAAGAATAGACCAATGTCGATTAATGATGTTCTTTACCTGGTGCCAGCTATTGTTATAGTCCGTAATGAATCGAGTGGTATGGTCAGGGTTTCGAGGTCTAGAGGTCAGTAGGGATGTTTGGTCCTCCCGTCGTGCTCTCTGGAAGGCCGATGAAATCCCTCGCTTTGGATACCCTCTCTGCTTGAAGCGTCTTGTAAGATCATGAGCCTGTGTTATAAAATCGGCATCATGGGTGCAATTACGCCTCACCCGCAGGAATTGACTGATAGGTACACCCACCTTCGTGTGGAGAGGGTGAAAGCTATTGAACTCAAGCAGGGAGTTGGTAGCCGTGGCCTTGCGAAAAAGGTCCGTAATCAGCCGATGACCCTCAACAGAGATCTTCAAGTCCAGGTATGTAGCAGACACTGTGGACATAGAATGTGTAAGCAGAATGTTAAGGGTATTGGTATTCAAATCCTGCAGAAACTGTACACACTCGGCCTCAGTGCCCAACCACAGAAAGAACACGTCGTCAATGTAACGATGCCAGTGACGCACTTTTTCTTGGAACATTGAAGACGGGTATACCACCGTCTCCTCCCACCAGCCTAAGAAAATGTTCGCATAGGCTGGCGCACATTTAGCCCCCATAGCCACACCGGATACTTGGAGGTAAAAAGTACGATCAAAAAGGAAAAAATTATGGTGTAACACAAATTTCAAAAGTTCGAGAAGGAACATATGATGTTGGGTATCTTCCTGTTCCCTTTTGGACAGAAAAAAGAAAAGCGCATTAAGACCATCCGTATGCCTGATGTTAGAGTATAAGGATTCCACATCACATGTGACCAAATAGAAGTCGGTGGGTAGACTGATGTCACGAATCACTTCGATGAAGTGAGCGGAATCCTTAACATATGATGGTAGTGATGTTGCAATGGGCTGTAAAAAGAAGTCTATGTAGTTGCAAGCTTTTTCACATAGGCTACCAATACTGGAGACAATGGGACGACCGGGGGGCTGTGTGTGCCCACAGTTAGATTAAACAGGGGGGTTGTACTCAAGGGGTCCTTTCCTTGTGGTGGGTGCAACGTTTGTGTTTTTATGACACCCACTAAAAATACCTTTTTCAACCCGGTAGATTCTACTCTCCACTCCCTCAAGCATTATATTAACTGCAGGACAAAGGATGTCGTTTATGTCATCATCTGCCCTTGTGGTAAACCTTATGTGGGCCAAACTTCTCAGGAATTAAGAAAGAGAATACAGAAACACATGTCTACCATCCATTTGGCGGCCACAGATCAACGCAAGGGTAAGCCTCTCACCCCGGTTGCTGCACACTTTTTGGCAGCCCATGGGTGTTCTACTTCTAACACTAGTGTTGTAGGCCTACAGAAGGTCCTTTATGGGGGTAGGGGTGGAAATCCACACAAGCTACTGCTTTGGATTGAATCTAGGTGGATTTTCAATCTTAGATCTATGGCGCCACAGGGCCTTAATGAAGAGCTCTTATTTACAGGGTTCTTGGGCTGAGATAGGGGGCTAGTTTTTGGGTCCTCATGGGTCTTTTACAATTCATGTTGACCCCTATGTACAAGAGTACTTTATTCTTATGCCATGGTACTCATTTATTCATCTTTTCAGGGCCAACTTTTGCTAGGCTTTGTACCTAGGCGCCATTGGCTTCGTATATCATCGGACTACATCATCTTGAGGTTTCCATCGGTCGTCGCCTACATTTGAGCCTATCTAGCTCCATCATATTCTTGGATCTCGGTGGGACATGGACCTTGCACAAGATTGATTATCAACATGCTAACAGGCTCAGCTCTGTCCCACATCCTTCAAGTGAAAACTCCTAGCTTCGGTTGATTCGTGTAATTTTCCCTTGGACTTTGGATGGATCTTATGGCCTCCTCTATACTTACATCGGCTGACAGGACTTTTACAGTTGGACCGTCACTATGCAATTACTTGTATTTCTGGGCTTCTGTGGAATATGGACCGTGACAAGGACAAATTGTTGATATTACTTCATACTGACTCCACTATATGCACATTATTTATCTAATAATAATAATTAATACTATTGTATCTGGACCTAGCTATTAATTATCTATTTGTTCTGGTATCCGGCTATCAGTCAGTTGACCATCTACCTGCACCGGACATTTTTTATCCTATTGTCCGGTCTCTAGTTATTAGGTCCTGAGTCAGTTTTTGGGACCCTATATTCTGGTGCAGTTATTTCTGTCACCCTTTACCTCTATATATAGTGTATGCATTATAATATAATTATATGAATAGCCTTTCCGTATATGGATCCCCCATTCTCTGACTATTATTATTATTATTATTGTATTTTTTCATTGTTTATGGTTTTACTTTCTTTCTATTGGCGCTATTATTGATATACCTGTAATACTGTACCATCTATTATTACGCCCTTTGTGGCTGTACATCTTGCTATTATTTGAGGTGGTACATGGCATGACATTTCTTTTTACACCACATGCCTTTTCATACTCATGCCTATGTCCCATGCCTGAAGGCACAATGGTCCCCTTAAGGTACCGTCACACTAAGCGACGCTGCAGCGATACCGACAACGATCCGGATCGCTGCAGCGTCGCTGTTTGGTCGCTGGAGAGCTGTCACACAGACCGCTCTCCAGCGACCAACGATCCCGAGGTCCCCGGTAACCAGGGTAAACATCGGGTAACTAAGCGCAGGGCCGCGCTTAGTAAACCGATGTTTACCCTGGTTACCAGCGTAAAAAAACAAACAGTACATACTTACATTCAGCTGTCTGTCCCTTGCCGTCTGTTTGCTGCACTGACTGCTGGCCGTAAAGTGAAAGCAGAGCACAGCCACAGCGGTGAGTCACCGCTGTGTGACTCACCGCTGTGCTGTGCTTTCACTTTCACTTTGCGGCCAGCAGTCAGTGCAGCAAACAGACGGCAAGGGACAGACAGCTGAATGTAAGTATGTACTGTTTGTTTTTTTACGCTGGTAACCAGGGTAAACATCGGGTTACTAAGCGCGGCCCTGCGCTTAGTTACCCGATGTTTACCCTGGTTACCAGTGAAGACATCGCTGAATCGGTGTCACACACACCGATTCAGCGATGTCTGCGGGGAGTCCAGCGACGAAATAAAGTTCTGGACTTTCTTCCCCGACCAGCGATCTCCCAGCAGGGGCCTGATCGCTGCTGCCTGTCACACTGGACGATATCGCTAGCGAGGACGCTGCAACGTCACGGATCGCTAGCGATATCGTCTAGTGTGACGGTACCTTAAGTCTAGTCATACATTGGTTTTTCTAAGTGTTCTGTGTCTCCTCTCTCCCACGCGAGTTATACTTGACTGCCCTTGTTTTCCATTGAGCACGGCGGACACTATATTTGTCTACACGCCGGCCTATGGTGTTTCCAGCGACGCGTGCGCGGTACGTTCTCCTATGTGTATTCGTTGCGAATGTGCAATGGCACCATGACAACGATATACACTTCCGGCTATAGCCACTTCCTGTTTTCCTCCATGCGGCGGCTGCGAATGACGTTCTTACCCGGCTCCGCACACCGGTGTGTATTTACTTTACAATTATCTACTTGTATATATACCTCCTCAAACGGCCGACTATCTACTTCCCCTGACGAAGCTGCGTCCTGCAGCGATACGCGTGGGGCTCTTGCCTCACCCCTCACTTGGCTTTGCGTCCCATTTATTTCGGGTCACTGACTTGAGCTGCTTACACTGACGCTACCTTTTCCATCTTCTCCGGTAGTATCAGTTGCCTTACAGATTGACCTTATTGGGGTTTACTCTCTGTTAGCTGCATATTATCATGGGTACCTCATGATTTTTACTGGTATGGTACCAATTATATATGCACATGCCTTTCATCTGTTATGGCATTATTTATATGTGCACTCCTTTGCTAATAATTTTTTGGAATATTTGAAGCATACTGTGTACCGTTACTTTTTTCAGCTGTGTCATCGGGTCAGTTAGACCTTTGGGTTACATATTTCGTTAGCCCTTTTTTGTACTATACATCCTGTACTAGGGACATCATATGTTGCCATATCTAGCCATTCATATTACTGTTTTTGGTATTTTGTTTCACTATGCCATATCTTGTACTATTGTATAGGGGTGGGGCTTTTTGGTCCTATATTTAGGCCTATTTTAAATGGTTTTATTTTGTGTTTGCTGTTTTTTGAGGTGCTATTAAAGTTTATATATTGATCCTTGTACATTTTGGGAGTGCATACCATTCTTTTGGTCTTGTCTTTCTCTCTCTGTGCCTTGTGTAGACTACTTTACAGACCAGGTTTTGCACCCTATTTTTTGACTTGTGCAGGGGTGCACCCCTTATACATATATATTCATTAGTCTTGTCTTTACCCTGTTTAGGGTTCTTTCCAAGGGGTTGCACACGCGTATTTTAGCGTTATCTGCTGACTCATTGTATTTAATAGTTTGTATTGTTACGATTTTTAGCAATTGGTGTGCAGTTATGGATTGGGACGCCAGGGAAGCTGCGTGGCTAGCACAGTCCACCAGTATATTCCATACAGTGGAGCCTTCTGCTCCAGACTCGGATTTTTCAGCACTATGTACGGAACTCACAAAGGCCCACAAAACCGGGGTCAAACTCTGGTGGAATATGAGAGGCCTAGAGGAATATTCCAAGGCTGGGTTTGTACCTAGGGGCTTACGCATTTCTATTTTCCCGGCATGGGAACCATCAGCCGCATTTCAGAAGATCTGGGAACAAGGCCTTACACGTTGCTCGAACATTCTTATTGCCCTTTTAATTGAGCACGATAGGGAGCTGTTTTCTTCCACCAAAACCCATATTAAGGATTTGGAAACTAAACTACATAAATTTGAAGACACGCAAGTGGGGGCTTTTAAAATCAGGCTTAAAGAGACACTTGACAAATATGAGACTGAGGTCATTTCTGGGAAACGCAAGAAATTCCAACGGGATAAAATGGACTATGAACACCAGCAGGTGTATAGATGGAGGCATAGAGGCAATGCTAGAACTGGTCCCACATCTGCTAATAGCAACTCCCATCTCCCTACCAACACTGAACCCTCCCTCAGAGGGGCCAGCTCGAGTGATTTTTTGTCCTCTACGGGGAGCGAGCTCGACCACGGACCAGACGTAGCAGGAGAAAGAAGACCTCCCACAAGAACACGATTCGCACAGTACCGGGGGAGGACATCACCATACCGGCACAAGTACCCCACTCAACGCAAGTAGATGATTTGGAGATCCGGGACATCCCTATGCCAGGACCTGAGGTACAACATAATGTTTTGCAGGTTATTAATCTATCTGATTATCCCTTGTCACAGGTGGAACTGTCAGTACTCCGTAGGGGTCTGACGTTTGTCCCTACACATAGGGTAGATAAATTCACCCTAATTAAAGATTTGTATCTTTTCTGCAGGAACATCACCTTTCAAGTGATGTACAAAAGACCTAGTATTCTGCACAATATTCCTCAGGATGAACGTCAGGTCTTTCAGGATCTGGTCGATCTACTGGAGGAAAACCAACCTACGTCCCGTAACAACAGATTTCCCTACAGAAATAAATCATCTAGGACGCCTTCCTTTTCCTTGGTTCCTGCTGTGAAGATTTTTTATGAGTTGGTAAAACGTGATATTGTGGCTATGTCTCCTCAGGTGAGCACACCACCTAACCTTTCCCTTGCAGAAAATCGCGCCATCTCCGCCCTGAGGAATAATGGGGCCTTTATTATTAAGGAAGCGGACAAGGAGGGCAATGTCGTCCTGTGGCCCACCCACATGTACCTGGAGGAGGCTAGTAGGCAACTGAACAATAGACAGTTTTATAACAGATTACCATCAGATCCTACAAAGGTATTCTTGTCTAAATATCAAACCTTACTTTGTAGAGCCAACGAGCTGGATATTATCACTCCCAATGAAAAACGATACATGTGGGTGGAGGATCCTATCATCGCAACATTTTATATGCTTCCAAAAATCCACAAGGACGACACACAGCCCCCCGGTCGTCCCATTGTCTCCAGTATTGGTAGCCTATGTGAAAAAGCTTGCAACTACATAGACTTCTTTTTACAGCCCATTGCAACATCACTACCATCATATGTCAAGGATTCCGCTCACTTCATCGAAGTGATTCGTGACATCAGTCTACCCACCGACTTCTATTTGGTCACATGTGATGTGGAATCCTTATACTCTAACATCAGGCATACGGATGGTCTTAATGCACTTTTCTTTTTTCTGTCCAAAAGGGAACAGGAAGATACCCAACATCATATGTTCCTTCTCGAACTTTTGAAATTTGTGTTACACCATAATTTTTTCCTTTTTGATCGTACTTTTTACCTCCAAGTATCCGGTGTGGCTATGGGGGCTAAATGTGCGCCAGCCTATGCGAACATTTTCTTAGGCTGGTGGGAGGAGACGGTGGTATACCCGTCTTCAATGTTCCAAGAAAAAGTGCGTCACTGGCATCGTTACATTGACGACGTGTTCTTTCTGTGGTTGGGCACTGAGGCCGACTGTGTACAGTTTCTGCAGGATTTGAATACCAATACCCTTAACATTCTGCTTACACATTCTATGTCCACAGTGTCTGCTACATACCTGGACTTGAAGATCTCTGTTGAGGGTCATCGGCTGATTACGGACCTTTTTCGCAAGGCCACGGCTACCAACTCCCTGCTTGAGTTCAATAGCTTTCACCCTCTCCACACGAAGGTGGGTGTACCTATCAGTCAATTCCTGCGGGTGAGGCGTAATTGCACCCATGATGCCGATTTTATAACACAGGCTCATGATCTTACAAGACGCTTCAAGCAGAGAGGGTATCCAAAGCGAGTGATTTCATCGGCCTTCCAGAGAGCACGATGGGAGGACCAAACATCACTACTGACCTCTAGACCTCGAAACCCTGACCATACCACTCGATTCATTACGGACTATAACAATAGCTGGCACCAGGTAAAGAACATCATTAATCGACATTGGTCTATTCTTAGGACTGATGCCCAGACCGCAGAAGTTACGAGCGATAGACCGTTACTTGTGACAAGACGGGCCCCAAATTTGCGTGATCTACTTATGTCTAGCCATTTTTCTAGGCCCACAGTTAGATTAAACAGGGGGGTTGTACTCAAGGGGTCCTTTCCTTGTGGTGGGTGCAACGTTTGTGTTTTTATGACACCCACTAAAAATACCTTTTTCAACCCGGTAGATTCTACTCTCCACTCCCTCAAGCATTATATTAACTGCAGGACAAAGGATGTCGTTTATGTCATCATCTGCCCTTGTGGTAAACCTTATGTGGGCCAAACTTCTCAGGAATTAAGAAAGAGAATACAGAAACACATGTCTACCATCCATTTGGCGGCCACAGATCAATGCAAGGGTAAGCCTCTCACCCCGGTTGCTGCACACTTTTTGGCAGCCCATGGGTGTTCTACTTCTAACACTAGTGTTGTAGGCCTACAGAAGGTCCTGTATGGGGGTAGGGGTGGAAATCCACACAAGCTACTGCTTCGGATTGAATCTAGGTGGATTTTCAATCTTAGATCTATGGCGCCACAGGGCCTTAATGAAGAACTCTTATTTACAGGGTTCTTGGGCTGAGATAGGGGGCTAGTTTTTCGGTCCTCATGGGTCTTTTACAATTCATGTTGACCCCTATGTACAAGAGTACTTTATTCTTATGCCATGGTACTCATTTATTCATCTTTTCAGGGCCATCTTTTGCTAGGCTTTGTACCTAGGCGCCATTGGCTTCGTATATCATCGGACTACATCATCTTGAGGTTTCCATCGGTCGTCGCCTACATTTGAGCCTATCTAGCTCCATCATATTCTTGGATCTCGGTGGGACATGGACCTTGCACAAGATTGATTATCAACATGCTAACAGGCTCAGCTCTGTCCCACATCCTTCAAGTGAAAACTCCTAGCTTCGGTTGATTCGTGTAATTTTCCCTTGGACTTTGGATGGATCTTATGGCCTCCTCTATACTTACATCGGCTGACAGGACTTTTACAGTTGGACCGTCACTATGCAATTACTTGTATTTCTGGGCTTCTGTGGAATATGGACCGTGACAAGGACAAATTGTTGATATTACTTCATACTGACTCCACTATATGCACATTATTTATCTAATAATAATAATAAATACTATTGTATCTGGACCTAGCTATTAATTATCTATTTGTTCTGGTATCCGGCTATCAGTCAGTTGACCATCTACCTGCACCGGACATTTTTTATCCTATTGTCCGGTCCCTAGTTATTAGGTCCTGAGTCAGTTTTTGGGACCCTATATTCTGGTGCAGTTATTTCTGTCACCCTTTACCTCTATATATAGTGTATGCATTATAATATAATTATATGAATAGCCTTTCCGTATATGGATCCCCCATTCTCTGACTATTATTATTATTATTATTGTATTTTTTCATTGTTTATGGTTTTACTTTCTTTCTATTGGCGCTATTATTGATATACCTGTAATACTGTACCATCTATTATTACGCCCTTTGTGGCTGTACATCTTGCTATTATTTGAGGTGGTACATGGCATGACATTTCTTTTTACACCACATGCCTTTTCATACTCATGCCTATGTCCCATGCCTGAAGGCACAATGGTCCCCTTAGTCTAGTCATACATTGGTTTTTCTAAGTGTTCTGTGTCTCCTCTCTCCCACGCGAGTTATACTTGACTGCCCTTGTTTTCCATTGAGCACGGCGGACACTATATTTGTCTACACGCCGGCCTATGGTGTTTCCAGCTACGCGTGCGCGGTACGTTCTCCTATGTGTATTCGTTGCGCATGTGCAATGGCACCATGACAATGATATACACTTCCGGCTATAGCCACTTCCTGTTTTCCTCCATGCGGCGGCTGCGACTGACATTCTTACCCGGCTCCGCACACCGGTGTGTATTTACTTTACAATTATCTACTTGTATATATACCTCCTCAAACGGCCGACTATCTACTTCCCCTGACGAAGCTGCGTCCTGCAGCGATACGCGTGGGGCTCTTGCCTCACCCCTCACTTGGCTTTGCGTCCCATTTATTTCGGGTCACTGACTTGAGCTGCTTACACTGACGCTACCTTTTCCATCTTCTCCGGTAGTATCAGTTGCCTTACAGATTGACCTTATATTGACCTGTTAGGGCAGTGAGAATCTGGAATTGCTTGCCTGAGGAGGTGGTGATGGCGAACTCAGTCGAGGGGTTCAAGAGAGGCCTGGATGTCTTCCTGGAGCAGAACAATATTGTATCATACAATTATTAGGTTCTGTAGAAGGACGTAGATCTGGGTATTTATTATGATGGAATATAGGCTGAACTGGATGGACAAATGTCTTTTTTCGGCCTTACTAACTATGTTACTATGTTACTATGTATTGGGGTTTACTCTCTGTTAGCTGCATATTATCATGGGTACCTCATGATTTTTACTGGTATGGTACCAATTATATATGCACATGCCTTTCATCTGTTATGGCATTATTTATATGTGCACTCCTTTGCTAATAATTTTTTGGAATATTTGAAGCATACTGTGTACCGTTACTTTTTTCAGCTGTGTCATCGGGTCAGTTAGACCTTTGGGTTACATATTTCGTTAGCCCTTTTTTGTACTATACATCCTGTACTAGGGACATCATATGTTGCCATATCTAGCCATTCATATTACTGTTTTTGGTATTTTGTTTCACTATGCCATATTGTGGCACCCCTAGGGGTATTTGCCACAAAAATAGTTACTGACAATAAATACAAATACTAAGATAGCAAAACTGCACTACCACCTCCGGCCAGAAGGGGGAGCTCCAGAGACTTCCCTTGATCCATTCTGGTCTGAGAGAAGAAATGGCAGTTGGGCCAAGGAGCTGAAAGTGAGAGGTCATACAGTTAAATCTCTAACAGCCCTGTGACTGTTACCAGGCCTAAATCACCGGCCTGAGGAGAAGAGGGACAGAGAAAAAGGACATTGTGAGAACCAGGTAGCATTAATCACTACCCAGTACAGGCGCAAAGACGGATACCGGATCCGTGGCTGTTCATTACATATAATACAGCAACCGGAAAAACGTGAGGTGATATCAGCTTCACTAGGGCCGGACGCAGCAACAGACGCAGAGTTCAGCGGTACTCCCAGAGGGGGTAAACCGATAAAAGGACTCAGGTTGCCCGTCGAACCAGGACCCGGAGGGGACAGATTGGGCCGGCAGCCAGTTCACATACAGCAGCAGGGCCACACAGAAATTGCGCACAATAAGAGGCGAAGACCCCGGCAGGGTCAAAGTAACTCAGAGTTCCCATACAGACTCCGGTGACAGGACTGGTTGTAAATCCTTTTATGTTAAAGTAAACTGGTTAAACGTTTCAGTGCCTCAGTCTTTCATTTGGACAATAGCCATCTATCCAGGATCGGGATCGTCACCGCTGGGAGAACCTGCTGCTGATCAAGTAAGTGCCTGTCCCCTCACGATACCCCTTACACTGTGCATTGCCTGAGGCCACAGCACCGGGTCAAGCCACCCGTGACATCCCCCTCAAGAGACAGACTCCATTGGTCCGGTGCTGGGTATCCCGGTCTCCTGGGCGTCACAATTGGCGTCACGAACAGGATTCAGCCAGCCCGTATACCGGGTATTGTGTGCCATGATTGGAGTCCAAAATTGTGAAAACTTGGATGAAAAATCTTGAAAATTGACTTTATTAAAGAAAATTCCATTTCCCATTGAAAACTATTGAAAGTGACTTTTCCCCATTGGTTATAATGGAGAAAAGATGGCCGCCATCCCCTGAGGTAATCACCTCATAACCGTTAGGCACGAGACTGTTAATTGAGCTGCGCCATCACCTGAGCCCCAGTCTAACTGAAAAACTTCAGAATCCGCCATTACAGAGCGCGCGGCGGGTGGGAGCAGCAGGGGGCGTGTCATTGTGGGCGGCACCAAGCTGAGCGCTCTGACGTCAGAGCAAGGGGAAAACCGATCCTGCTGCACAGCGGAACGAATCTACACTATCCCGACGGAAGCGGAGGACCGGAAGGGTCCGGATTAACTAAGGGGGCACAGTATGTCGCAGCACGGAGACGCCGCAGCACCCGGCGACGCTAATGCAGCTGAAAGACAGAGTGTCGATAGAGAGTCCGGTAGCGCAGCGGTGCAAAGAGTTGCGCCCATCATGCCGGTGCTGATGCCATATACCCCGGGTGGTCCATGGCTTCCAATGTATGAAGGTGAACCTAATACCCTTGACGATTTCAGAGAAAAGATGCTGGCCCATTTTGACATGTTCCCTGTGGGTGAAGTTCAGCGTGTTAGTCTCCTGATGATGCAGTTAAGTGGCCATGCTAAGCGAGAAGTCACAGCATGGGCAGCTGATCTAAAAGGCACTGTTGAACGCATATTTGCTGGATTAAAAGCTACATTTGAAACCACTGCCGGCAGCAAAGCTAAAGTACGATTCTTTAATTGCAAACAAAAAGCTAATGAGGGCGTGAGAGACTTTGCCTTAAACCTGCAGGAAGCCCTTAAATCACTTACACTGGCTGAACCCATTTTTAACACCGGAGCGGATAAACTGCTAAGAGATCAATTAATTGAGGGACTCTACACCCCTTCTCACCGGGGGCATGTGAGCATGCTTGTTTTTAAGAACCCTGAATTGACATTTGCACAATTAAAGGAGAGCGTTATACGTCTCCAGCTGGCAGAAGCACCTCGGGATCAGGAGCCTGCGCAACTCATGGCAGAGGCTCCTCAACAACATGGAGTACCAGTGACATCAGCTATGTCCGGGGCCATTGCTAAGCCCCTGGGGCCCAGTACTAATGAGGCTCTTCAACAAAAGCTTGACTCTTTAACTGATGTTGTTGCTTCAATGGCTAAAACCATGCAGGAGATGAGAGGACCCAAGATGGAGTTGGCAAACCGTAGAGAAGATGTTCCATGGATGAGACCCCGGAGATACCCGACATGGAGAGGACGACCCCGCGACCGCTACCAACCGGATGGACAGCCCATTTGCCGCCGTTGCCAGCAGCCAGGCCACTTTGCACGAGATTGTGATTTAAATGGGAATCCCCTGGGAATGCGGGCCGCTTCACAGGAATGAACTTTCAAGGCCCAACACCCTGGCACGACAGGTACATCGGAGGACGACCCATTATCCCTATCATGCTGGACGGAATTCCTCTCAACGCTTTGCTGGACACAGGTTCCCAGATTTCATCTATACCGTATATCCTTTATAAGAGGTACTGGGCTGATGCAGATATTGATAAAGGGCCCTCTGATGTTGAACTAGATATATGGGCCAGTAATGGTAAGTTGGTACCGAAACTAGGATTCAGGGAGATGACCATAAAGATTGGTAAAGTAGAATTGAAGAAGCAGGGTATAATTGTTGTTGATGTTGACCGGCGGAACTGTGAACCAACTGTATTGATAGGAATGAATGTGTTAGAGAACTGCTTTTCCGAAGTTATTTCTGTCTTACAGCAAATTGCTGAAACTGCCCAATCCTGCCAGCAGAGAGTTCTCCGGAGGGAAATAAAAGTATTGATGTTAAGGCAACAGGTAGAAGTTGCAGGTGGAGAAATCGGCAGTGTGAGGGTAAGTGATCCAACGTCTATTGTAATCCCACCAAAAACAGAAATGCTGGTATGGTGTAGAGCAGCCATTGGTACTAAGGGACGAGATTATCAAGCCTTAATAGAACCAGTGTACACCGACAGCAGGCCCACTATACTCACAGCACGAGGGATAGTCGAGGTACACCGGGGACGAGTGCCGGTACGACTTTTGAACTGTGGAGAGGAAGAGGTCACTTTGCCAAGGTATGCTACAATGGCAAAGCTATATACTGTTGACAACAATGCCATCACAACCATTGAGCCCTTAGAACCAACCTGTCAGGTGGAAGGCAATGGCTCAGATGGAGAAATGGAGGATTGGTGCCAACAGCTACACGTGGGCATAAATTCAACACCTACCCATCAAAAACAAGGGGTGTATAGGCTAGTGATGGAATATGAACAAGTCTTCAGTAAACACCCATTGGACTTCGGACGGATAGAAGGGGTAGAACACACAATCCCCACCGGTGACCATCCCCCAATAAAAGAAAGATATAGACCCATACCGCCCGCTCACTATCAATGTGCAAAAGATATGCTGAGGGAGATGAAACAGGCCGGGGTAATAAGAGACAGCTGTAGCCCCTGGGCGGCCCCTCTGGTGATTGTCAAAAAAAAAGATGGAACCATGAGAATGTGCGTAGACTACCGGCAGATTAATAACATCACCCATAAAGACGCCTACCCCTTGCCTAGGATAGAAGAGTCCTTGACTGCTTTGAAATCTGCTAATTATTTTTCCACCTTAGACTTAACAAGCGGGTATTGGCAAGTCCCTGTGGCTGAGAGAGATAAGGAAAAGACGGCATTCACCACACCAATGGGTCTAAGTGAATTTAATCGCATGCCGTTCGGACTCTGCAATGCATCCGGTACCTTCCAGCGGCTGATGGAATGCTGCCTCGCACACAAGAACTTCGAGACCGTCCTCCTGTACCTAGATGATGTGATCGTCTACTCAAAGACTTACGAACAACACTTAATAGACCTGGCAGAAGTGTTCGAAGCCTTATCCAGGTATGGCATGAAAATCAAGCCATCCAAATGTCACCTTCTCAAGCCAAAGGTACAGTACCTGGGACACATCGTGAGTTCGGAGGGAGTAGCACCGGATCCCGAGAAAATAACCGCCATAAGGGATTGGCCGAGACCTACCAGCGCAAAAGAAGTGAGGCAATTCCTGGGATTGGTGGGTTACTATCGCAGATTTATAAAAGGATTTACCAAGTTGGCAGCACCCTTGCAAGACGCCTTGGTAGGGCAGACGAAGAAACCTTCAAACCGAAACCCTCCTTTCCAGTGGAACGACGAAAGGGAAGACTCCTTTGAACAACTAAAGAAGGCACTAACCGGAGAAGAGGTTCTGGCATACCCAGATTACCATCAACCTTTCATCCTCTACACCGATGCCAGTAATGTGGGACTAGGAGCGGTGCTGTCACAAAAGCAAGAAGGTCGGGAGAAAGTCATCGCCTTTGCAAGTAGAAAGCTCCGGCCTACTGAAAGAAATCTAGAAAATTATAGCTCCTTCAAATTGGAACTACTGGCAGTAGTTTGGGCTGTGACTGAACGTTTCAAACACTATCTGGCCGCTGCAGAATTTATTGTCTATACTGACAACAATCCGTTGACCCACCTGGACACAGCCAAATTAGGTGCGTTAGAACAGCGATGGATAGCCCGGTTATCTAATTACAACTTCAAGATCAAGTATCGAGCAGGTCGCAAGAATGGAAATGCTGATGCCCTATCCCGGATGCCACACTTGAGAGATGTAGAAGAAGAAACGGGGGAGCTTGAAAAAATTGAACTACCAGCCTTCCATCATCCCAAGGCAAAACATCATCAGTCAAGTACCTATCAGAAACAACAAGAGGTGAATTTTAATCTGTTAGCACACCATAGATGGGCTGACACCCAAGACAGCAATCCGGCTGTGAAGTTGGTGAAGGAACTGTTAACTGAGCAAAGTGCATATCCCGATGAGGATGCCCCAGAAGAGACACATCAACTCTGGAAAGAGAGAGGAAAAATGTTCCTGTATCAAGGGAAGCTCTGTAGAAGGTACACCAATCCGAAAACACATGAATTGGTTTGGCAGATTATCGTGCCTAAACAAGATGTGAAGATGGTCCTCGAAGCTTACCATAATGGTGCTGGTCACTTCGGTTGGAAAAAGTTAGAAGTACTTCTAAGAGAAAGATTTTATTGGGTCGGGATGAGAAAATCAATCGAACAGTGGTGCAGAAATTGTGGCCCGTGCAACCTCAGAAGAAACGATCAAAAGAACCAAAGAGCACCACTGCAGCCCATAATCACCAAACAACCACTTGAACTTGTAGCCATAGACCACGTGAAGTTAATACCAAGCCGGTCCGGCTATGTCTATGCCTTGACCATCGTGGACCATTATTCACGCTTCTTGGTAGTAGTACCCGTAAAAGATCTGACAGCAAAAACAGCAGCCAAAGCGTTCCAAACGTACTTTTGTAGACCCCATGGATATCCGGAACAGGTTCTCACCGACCAAGGTACAGCCTTTGAATCAGAGATCTTCAGAGAATTCTGTAATATGTATGGTTGCAAAAAGATCCGGACGACGGCCTATCATCCACAAACAAACGGCTTATGCGAGAAGATGAACCATATTGTAATAGACCTACTAAAGACTTTACCTGAGACAGAAAGGAATCAATGGCCAGAGAAATTGCCTGACTTGGTGGATCTGTATAATCATGTCCCGGTGAGCTCCACCAACTGCACCCCAGCTTACCTTATGCGTGCAAGACCCGGCCAATTACCAATCGATCTAGAAATGGGAATTCTGAAACCAGACGCAGAAGTTCAAGACTCCAATTGGGATATCATACGGCAAAAGCAGTATCGCCAAGTGCAAGAGAGTGTGGAAAGAAGCCTTCAGCAAACTAGAGAAAGACAAGAGCGAACTTTCAACCAGAATGCTCTAGCGACCCCATTAAGACCGGGTGACCAAGTGCTCAAGAGAAATCGTCGAACCAATAAACTGGACAATCAGTGGGAAGCCGTACCCTACACAGTTTTACCAACAAGAGTGGATAATCCTAAAATGTGTCTCATTAGCAAAAACGGAGGCTTAACATCTGTACTAGTGTCAAGAGACAATCTTAAATTATGTCCGGAAGCATTGAAAGAGCCAGACGTTGTCCAGCCAGAACCAGAAGTTATTCAACCCATACAGGTTCAACCAGTAAAGGAAAAAGAAGAGGAAGTGTATCACACCTGTATAGGAGACTTTCCCAAAACCCTACTAACATACCATGGTGCAGTAGTGGTTCCCATGGTGGCCTTTTACCCAACACCGAACCCAATACCAGAAGTCCCAAGACAGGAAGAGGCTGACCCCGTACTACAGGAGGTTCCAGGCCAGGAAGAACAGATTCCTGGTCAGAGTAATCCCATTCACGGTGGACTTGCCAACTCCATAGTCGTGGAATTATCTTTAGCAGAGCGGGCAGATACTACATCCGCAGTAGACAGTAGTACACCACATGAAGAGACACCGCTATTACGTAGATCACAGCGTAGTACCCAGGGTCAATTACCGGCCAGGTATGCAGATTACCAACTATAAAGCTCATAATGTGAATTGTATATATGTTATGCCGTATATAGTTAAACAGAAAGTGTAGTATAGTCATTGTTATCAGTCTGCAACGTTTAAGCCCAGTAGCTACAGAGACTTGTCTGCATGAACTTATTGCATATTCTTGAACTTTTTATCAGCCCGGAGGCACTAAATCAAAGCTCCGGAAAGACTGTTTTTTGAACTTTGCTTTTTGCTCTTTTTGAACTTTCTTTAGACTTTATATTGGCAACTCCGTTGAAAAAATGGAACTAAATTCTTGGGCATAAAGTGCAGTGCCTTTCCTAGTACCTTCAAGGATAGGACTGTATTAATGGACGCTATTTGAAGTGACTTTTTACAGAACTCTATTTTTGTTTCTTTGAGTGATTTTTGTAACTTTTCATTTTTAAGACTCTGTACATATTAATTGTTATTTCAAAATGTTATTGTCCCACAGTCCCGGAGTACTGTTCTTAACTAAGGGGGAATGTGGCACCCCTAGAGGTATTTGCCACAAAAATAGTTACTGACAATAAATACAAATACTAAGATAGCAAAACTGCACTACCACCTCCGGCCAGAAGGGGGAGCTCCAGAGACTCCCCTTGATCCATTCTGGTCTGAGAGAAGAAATGGCAGTTGGGCCAAGGAGCTGATAGTGAGAGGTCATACAGTTAAATCTCTAACAGCCCTGTGACTGTTACCAGGCCTAAATCACCGGCCTGAGGAGAAGAGGGATAGAGAAAAAGGACATTGTGAGAACCAGGTAGCATTAATCACTACCCAGAACAGGCGCAAAGACGGATACCGGATCCGTGGCTGTATTCATTACATATAATACAGCAACCGGAAAAACGTGAGGTGATATCAGCTTCACTAGGGCCGGACGCAGCAACAGACGCAGAGTTCAGCGGTACTCCCAGAGGGGGTAAACCGATAAAAGGACTCGGGTTGCCCGTCGAACCAGGACCCGGAGGGGACAGATTGGGCCGGCAGCCAGTTCACATACAGCAGCAGGGCCACACAGAAATTGCGCACAATAAGAGGCGAAGACCCCGGCAGGGTCAAAGTAACTCAGAGTTCCCATACAGACTCCGGTGACAGGACTGGTTGTAAATCCTTTTATGTTAAAGTAAACTGGTTAAACGTTTCAGTGCCTCAGTCTTTCATTTGGACAATAGCCATCTATCCAGGATCGGGATCGTCACCGCTGGGAGAACCTGCTGCTGATCAAGTAAGTGCCTGTCCCCTCACGATACCCCTTACACTGTGCATTGCCTGAGGCCACAGCACCGGGTCAAGCCACCCGTGACATCCCCCTCAAGAGACAGACTCCATTGGTCCGGTGCTGGGTATCCCGGTCTCCTGGGCGTCACAATATCTTGTACTATTGTATAGGGGTGGGGCTTTTTGGTCCTATATTTAGGCCTATTTTAAATGGTTTTATTTTGTGTTTGCTGTTTTTTGAGGTGCTATTAAAGTTTATATATTGATCTTTGTACATTTTGGGAGTGCATACCATTCTTTTGGTCTTGTCTTTCTCTCTCTGTGCCTTGTCTAGACTACTTTACAGACCAGGTTTTGCACCCTATTTTTTGACTTGTGCAGGGGTGCACCCCTTATACATGTATATTCACATGATGACTACTCAGACTGCTTAACTGTGTACCAGAGAGGGTACCAAACTGAGTTTTTGCCCTGAGTACAGGAAAACGTAGATTCACCTCTGCCATGGACACAGATTGGCAATAAAGAGTGACACACATTTGCAATAAATAGTATATATAGAAGACAATGGGGAAATATAAAACTGGCTCCTTACTGTCTTGATGGGTTTTGCCCCAAAGGAGATAAGGCCTGGTGTCTATTTTCCCTCCCACATTTATCCCATGATCCTTTATGCATAGCAGGAAAAATGAATGCGGTAACAGCACATGAAAAAAAAAAAAAAATGGGTGAAATTAAAGTATCATGTTTATTAATATTATTAAAACAAAGCAAAATCTAAAATCATGATGAAAAAAGAGACACCGGGTCTACGCGGTTCATGCTCAGCACTCTTAGCCCTGATATTGGCCGAAATGTGTAGATCCGGTGTCTCTCTTTTACCCCTTTTTCATCATGATTTTAGATTTTCCCTGCTTTTAGTAACATTAATAAATGTGATGTTTTCATTTTTTTCTCGGATGCTGGAACCACATTAGTTTTTTTCTGCTGTCTTCATTGCCCAGAAGCCGGTCTGGGGCCTTATTTAAGACATTTTCCCATACCTGGTGAGCTGATGTCAGTGCTCATTTCATCCTTTATGCATGCCAGAAATTTTTTTGCAGTTGCAGTTTCTGACACAGATGATTGAAAATGCTTATACGCCAAACCTCCGACTCCTCAATTCCCATGACACCGACTCCCTCATACAGTACAGACCAAAAGTCTGGACACACCTTCTCATTTAAAGATTTTTCTGTATTTTCATGACTATGAAAATTGTACATTCACACTGAAGGCATCAAAACTATGAATTAACACATGTGGAATTATATACTTAATAAAAAAAAAAGTGAAACAACTGAAATTATGTCTTATATTCTAAGTTCTTCAAAGTAGCCACCTTTTGCTTTGATGACTGCTTTGCACACTCTTGGCATTCTCTTGATGAGCTTCAAGAGGTAGTCACCGGGAATGGTCTTCCAACAATCTTGAAGGAGTTCCCAGAGATGCTTAGCAGTTGTTGGCCCTTTTGCCTTCACTCTGCGGTCCAGCTCACTCCAAACCATCTCGATTGGGTTCTGGTCTGGTGACTGTGGAGGCCAGGTCATCTGGTGTAGCACCCATCACTCTCCTTCTTGGTCAAATAGCCCTTACACAGCCTGGAGGTGTGTTTGGGGTCATTGTCCTGTTGAAAAATAAATGATGTTCCAACTAAACACAAACCGGATGGAATAGCATGCCGCTGCAAGATGCTGTGGTAGCCATGCTGGTTCAGTATGCCTTCAATTTTGAATAAATTCCCAACAGTGCCACCAGCAAAGCACCCCCACACCATCACACCTCCTCCACCTCCATGCTTCACGGTGGGAACCAGGCATGTAGAGTCCATCCGTTCACCTTTTCTGCTTCGCACAAAGAGACGGTGCTTGGACCAAAAGATCTCAAATTTGGACTCATCAGACCAAAGCACAGATTTCCACTGGTCTAATGTCCATTCCTTGTGTTCTTTAGCCCAAACAAGTCTCTTCTGCTTGTTGCCTGTCCTTAGTGGTTTCCTAGCAGCTATTTTACCATGAAGGCCTGCTGCAAAGTCTCCTCTTAACAGTTGTTGTAGAGATGTGTCTGCTGCTAGAACTCTGTGTGGCATTGACCTGGTCTCTAATCTGAGCTGCTGCTAACCTGCGATTTGAGGCTGGTGACTTGGATAAACTTATCCTCAGAAGCAGAGGTGACTCTTGGTCTTCCTTTCCTGGGGCGGTCCTCATGTGGCCCAGTTTCTTTGTAGCGCTTGATAGTTTTTTCCACTGCACTTGGGGACACTTTCAAAGTTTTCCCAATTTTTCGGACTGACTGATCTTCATTTCTTAAAGTAATGATGGCCACTCATTTTTCTTTACTTAGCTGCTTTTTTCTTGACATAATACAAATTCTAACAGTCTATTCAGTAGGACTATCAGCTCTGTATCCACCAGACTTCTGCACAACACAACTGAAGGTCCCAACACCATTTATAAGGCAAGAAATCCCACTTATTAAACCTGACAGGGCTCACCTGTGAAGTGAAAACCATTCGCAATGACTACCTCTTGAAGCTCATCAAGAGAATGCCAAGAGTGTGCAAAGCAGTCATCGAAGCAAAAGGTGGCTACTTTGAAGAACCTAGAATATAAGACATAATTTCAGTTGTTTCACACTTTTTTGTTAAGTATATAATTCCACATGTGTTAATTCATAGTTTTGATGCCTTCAGTGTGAATGTACAATTTTCAGTCATGAAAATACATAAAAATCTTTAAATGAGAAGGAGTGTCCAAACTTTTATTCTGTACTGTATATGGCTCATGTTTAAGCTTAAGTGATAAATTTACTGTAGTAAAATGGTAACATCGGGCTTTCAATCATTATTATGATACAATAATTAAGCCATTTAGATAGAACATAAAATATATTTATTGGAATACAACTTTAGAAGATAAAATTTTTTTGCATATTTACAATTTATTATACACTCTGCAGTAAGTGGAAAAAGACAGTTTTCAACAAAAACGTACTGAATAGCATTTGTGCAGTCTATGAATTTGTTCTGAGAAATAGTATCGCCTCCATCAGATTCTCCTTCATAGATGACCTAAAATCTGACCTAATTATTTTAAGGCTAGAGAACAACCTCTCTACACTAACTTGGGTTGGTGGTGTAAAGTGGTGATGTCTTTTTTTCTATCATAAACAGTGTTGATACAGTAACTGTGTTCAGCCACCGGAGGTCACCCTTGAGTATTAGGATAATTACAATGTTGTTGCAGTAATTTTGTTCAGCCACCGGAGGTCACCCATGAGTTAAAGACAAGAAGATTCTGGAAACAGGACGGTTACCTCAGAGAGAGTTTCTGGGTGTTTGAGAAGAAGCAGCGCGGTGATGGAGAGTGGGGAATCCAGATCTTGAGGCATTCCTGTTTTGGGACTGTGTGACTTCAAGAGAGCTATTCTTGTGAGTAAACAGAGAAGTGTGACCGGACTTCAAGAAAGCTATTCTTGTGAGTAAACAGAGAAGTGACACCGACTGTGTAGTTAGCTAGGGATAGCTAGATAGGAATCACAGCCTAATTAAGGACAGTCTTGTATTAAGGATTGCCTGATAACTAATAGACACTGTGTGGATTCCTGCGCTTCACGATTCTGGTTGTGGGATATTCCTGGAATGATTTGTGAACTTTATCTGGATCTGCATCAGAAGATTTGGTGGCTCAAATACCTATATAATCCGCTGCTGGACGTCTGTATAACAAATTCAGTTATTTACCGTTGAAGCATATATTGTGAAAGAGTACAATCTGAGCGCTCAACAATAAGACAGTGCACTGCGCATACATTGAGCATATGCTGTGAATATATATATATATACAGTGGGGCAAAAAAGTATTTAGTCAGTCAGCAATAGTGCAAGTTCCACCACTTAAAAAGATGAGAGGCGTCTGTAATTTACATCATAGGTAGACCTCAACTATGGGAGACAAACTGAGAAAAAAAATCCAGAAAATCACATTGTCTGTTTTTTTAACAATTTATTTGCATATTATGGTGGAAAATAAGTATTTGGTCAGAAATAAACAATCAAGATTTCTGGCTCTCACAGACCTGTAACTTCTTCTTTAAGAGTCTCCTCTTTCCTCCACTCATTACCTGTAGTAATGGCACCTGTTTAAACTTGTTATCAGTATAAAAAGACACCTGTGCACACCCTCAAACAGTCTGCCTCCAAACTCCACTATGGTGAAGACCAAAGAGCTGTCAAAGGACACCAGAAACAAAATTGTAGCCCTGCACCAGGCTGGGAAGACTGAATCTGCAATAGCCAACCAGCTTGGAGTGAAGAAATCAACAGTGGGAGCAATAATTAGAAAATGGAAGACATACAAGACCACTGATAATCTCCCTCGATCAGGGGCTCCACGCAAAATCCCACCCCGTGGGGTCAGAATGATCACAAGAACGGTGAGCAAAAATCCCAGAACCACACGGGGGGACCTAGTGAATGAACTGCAGAGAGCTGGGACCAATGTAACAAGGCCTACCATAAGTAACACACTACGCCACCATGGACTCAGATCCTGCAGTGCCAGACGTGTTCCACTGCTTAAGCCAGTACATGTCTGGGCCCGTCTGAAGTTTGCTAGAGAGCATTTGGATGATCCAGAGGAGTTTTGGGAGAATGTCCTATGGTCTGATGAAACCAAACTGGAACTGTTTGGTAGAAACACAACTTGTTGTGTTTGGAGGAAAAAGAATACTGAGTTGCATCCATCAAACACCATACCTACTGTAAAGCATGGTGGTGGAAACATCATGCTTTGGGGCTGTTTCTCTGCAAAGGGGCCAGGATGACTGATCCGGGTACATGAAAGAATGAATGGGGCCATGTATCGTGAGATTTTGAGTGCAAACCTCCTTCCATCAGCAAGGGCATTGAAGATGAAACGTGGCTGGGTCTTTCAACATGACAATGATCCAAAGCACACCGCCAGGGCAACGAAGGAGTGGCTTCGTAAGAAGCATTTCAAGGTCCTGGAGTGGCCTAGCCAGTCTCCAGATCTCAACCCTATAGAAAACCTTTGGAGGGAGTTGAAAGTCCGTGTTGCCAAGCGAAAAGCCAAAAACATCACTACTCTAGAGGAGATCTGCATGGAGGAATGGGCCAACATACCAACAACAGTGTGTGGCAACCTTGTGAAGACTTACAGAAAACGTTTGACCTCTGTCATTGCCAACAAAGGATATATTACAAAGTATTGAGATTAAATTTTGTTTCTGACCAAATACTTATTTTCCACCATAATATGCAAATAAAATGTTAAAAAAACAGACAATGTGATTTTCTGGATTTTTTTTTCTCAGTTTGTCTCCCATAGTTGAGGTCTACCTATGATGTAAATTACAGACGCCTCTCATGTTTTTAAGTGGTGGAACTTGCACTATTGCTGACTGACTAAATACTTTTTTGCCCCACTGTATATGTTGGGATAAACCGGGTACCCGTGATCTATTGTAAATTAGGTGGGAGGCGGGTGTAAGATTGTATTCCTGAGAGGACCACGTGTCACAGGCACAGTATAACCCCGTGTAGACCCGTTACACATAAGGGAGGGAGTGGTATAGTTGTGGGGTAGTCTGATTCCTGTCTGTGAAGCTGGCACTTGGGGTCTCTCAGGCTGCATAACTTGTATTCTGTGAGCTGTGGCTGTTGTGGCCCATATTGTGTTGGGAGAGAAAATTCTGTCATTTTTTGCATAAGTTATAAAGAAAAGTTGGTTTAATATCATATTGTGCCCTGAGTCATTCATAGCAGCGCCGTATTCTGTTCTCGAGCAGCGACCGGCATAACAGTCGTTACATTTGCAAAGCAGTAACCACATGGGCAACATCTCTAACAATTTCAGGGTATAAAGGAAGCCTCGTGCACAGTCAGTTTTGATGAATGATTGAACTCCTCTACTTCTTTGAGAGGAAGTGAAAAACATTGCTGAAATATGGTCAATCTGTTTTCTATGGGAGTGGAATCTTTTTCTCTGCAGCAACACTTTTCCTGCTCCATGTCATCCAAATATTTGTCGAAATCAAACTCCTCATCTGATGAGGATGAAGGAATGGCAGCAGGAACACTGGCAGGAGCGAAGTCCTCTTGTTCTTGGCCGTTCTGTAGCCCACTCATCCTAACTGCTACCTCAATCAGAGCTTCTTTTCCTTTAGTAGCTGTTGATCATCCAGCAATATACGATGACTCTGGACCACATAAACAGCTGCCAGAAGAATTTAATTTTTTAATAGCAGTGTCTCTCTCAGTTTCATTTAAGCAGCAATGCCATCTGCGATTAAACCTCCTCTTTGGGACAGGCAAAACAACAAGTTCTTCCACTGCTTTATAAAAATGCCAGGAGTTAAATCCTCGGCTTGTCACTTTTTAGTCACTGTAAATGGGTGATGAAGCAACTCATTCAATTCAGCCACCTGTGTCCTTTGCCTTTTATGTAGTGTTTTGAGGGTTGGTCATATCTACAAGGAAGGAGTTCAGCTCAAGCAATCGCTCAATCATTCAAAATAAGTGCTGCTCCAGTGAGCGGCTTGATCCACAATTGCCCCTTTTCCAGCACGTCTCTTCAAGATGGAATCAATTTTAAGGGTTCTGGCAGCAATAGCCAATTTCCTCACTTTGCTAATCAGAGTTCCAGCATGTCCCTCTTGCAGACTTTCTCTTATTGCCAGCTGCAGCGTGTGCAGAACACAGCGCATGTGATGAATAGGAAAGAGGTGTGAAGCAGCTTCAACAATCTTCTGTAGTAATATCTGTGCTGAATCACATTCCAGAACACACACACAAATATATGTCCTCATCGATCCTGTTAGTCTATTTCTGAATTTGAGATGTTAGAAAATATTTTTTCCCCTGATATTCTATGTATAGTGTATATAAGTCATCAGAGCAGCTAATTTCTCCAAACATGAGCTAAGAGAAAAAACAAACTAAAACATCAAGCATACAGAGACAACATATACTGGACTATTGATTTATGCACAGTTTATTGATAGTTTAGACATGCTTTAGGAAGTACTTATCTTCTTTAATCCTGCTTTCCTGTTCACTCCAGAAATTCTGAGATGAATGTAGGCTTTCCTTCCCTGTGTGTTTGTTATTTTTCCCCTTATCTGTAGAGGAGGAACTTATCATGAACATAAACTTCAGCACAGATTCATCTCAGCTAAAAGTCTAGACCTTAGATCAGGAATGGGACAGACATTTGTAGAACATTGCATAACTTTCCCAAATTCTTATGAAAAAAAGTATTCCCCCACAAACTGCATTGAACTACAGTACCCAATTTATTATATATTTTAGGAGGCGGTCCATTTTATACCGACTCCGACTCCATCAAAATGGGCTCCGGCTCCACAGCTCTGCTCGAATGTGTGATTCATCTGATGATGGATCATCCTGGTGCAATACATAATAGACCTGCAAAAGCCCTTGTTTTGGGAATTAAGGAGGCTTTATTGGTACCTGGTAAGTTTGCCAACATTTTCAGGGCTGGCTCCCTTTTCTCGGTGAGTCTCCAAAACAATTTGGGAGAGTTGGCAAGTATGATTTTTTAAAAGAGAAAAACAAACTTAAAACTGTTGGGCTGGCCACAAGTAATAAAATAACAAGAAAGTAAAGACTATATATGCCATTATTTACCTCTTCAGGATAATCTTTACTTTGAACTCAACTTTAAGTCAAGGAATTGAAGAAGAAATTGATATAAATAATGAAACAAACATCAATGATTTGCATTAAAACGTTTACTGGTCCCCAATGTCATACAAATATAGAAACAGTCACCAGGTATAAAACATAATGCTGAGATTTGCAGAATTATCCTGAACACGCGCCCTTATTCTTGTCCTTCCCATGTAGTGTACCAGTAACAATCGTGTGCACTTAAAAAAACAACACATAGGTCTTCACATTAAAAAGAAAAAGATTCAGTATAAAATGGCTAAATGCAACTCCGGCAGGCGACTACTGATCAAGGGCTAGACATAAGCTTTAGAAGTTGAAGTACTTTCTCTCATCTCTTTGAACTGCATGAACTCATTGTCAGGTGGCTTGTTGTAGTTGTATATATTGCCTCTGCAAGAAAGAGAAAAATGCTTAAATTACATGTGTTATCAGGGTGTAGAGACATATGGTTGTCAATGAAGATTCTCGGTGGTGGAATACACACTGCCATATTACAGATGTCTCGTACAAAGTCGGGTTCCCGGTCAAGTGCAAGGGGTCTGTTCTGATGTCCCCATATGTGTCTGATTTGGTATGGAGGCTAATAGATTATTTTTTATCACATATTAAAAAAATACATTCCTTGCTCACTCGTAAGTATACCAGGTATTGTATAATAAGAAGCAGTCAGTCCAAAACAAGCTTGAACCAGTAATTCGATAAAATTGAAACTTTTACTGAAATCCACCATTTTGGTACAATGGTACAATCATATCAGAGGAAAACCCATTTGGAGAATAATAGGTTGAAAAGTTTCAAAGTGCAAGACTTCTTTATTATAACCATAACATAACTTATGATTTAGAAGTCATGAATATGATTTTAACTGGATTTCAATAAGTTTCAATTTTATCGAAGTGCTGGATCAAGCGTGTTTTGGACTGCTATCAACCTCGAATTTGGATCCTTTGCACTCATGTGGACAGATGAGAGGGTTATATCTCCTTTATATTCTACTAGAGGGTGGCCCGATTCTAACGCATCGGGTATTCTAGAATATGTATGTATGTATATAGTAGCCACATAGTATATAGCACAGCCCACGTAACACAGACAGCCACATAGTATATAGCACAGCCACATAGTGTATAGCACAGCCACATAGTATATAGGAGCCACGTAGTATATAGCAGCCACTTAGTATATAACACAGTCCACGTAGTATATAGCACAGCCACGTAGTGTATAGCACAGCCACGTAGTATATAACACAGCCCACGTAGTATATAACACAGCCCATGTAGTATATAGCACAGCCACGTAGTATATAGCACAGCCACGTAGTATATAGCAGCCACGTAGTATATAACACAGCTACGTAGTATATAACACAGCCCACGCAATATATAGCAGCCACGTAGTATATAACACAGCCATGTAGTATATAGGAGCCACGTAGTATATAGCACAGCCCATGCAGTATATAACACAGCCCACATAACACAGACAGCCACGTAGTATATAGCACAGTCACGTAGTATATAGCATGGCCATGTAGTATATAGCAGCCACTTAGTATATAGCAGCCACTTAGTATATAACACTGCCCACGTAGTATATAGCACAGCCGCGTAGCATATAACACAGCTCACGTAATATATAGCACAGTGTTGTGAATTCTGCTCTTGGGCTCCCTCTGGTGGTTATGAGTGGTAGTGCTGCTGTCTTTGGATCGCAGCATTTATCAGGTGTGTTCAATTTGGATTCAGCTATTTAGTCCTGCTTGATCCTTTAGTCAGGTTTATTGGTCCTTATAGGATTTCTGAGATTATCAATCCAGTGTCTTTTCGTTTGGCCCTTCCGGCCTCTTTTTCCATCCATAATGTTTTCCATAGATCTTTGTTGCGGAAGTATGTGGTGCCCGTTGTTCCCTCTGTTGATCCTCCGGCTCCAGTGTTGATTGATGGGGAGTTGGAGTATGTGGTTGAGAAGATTTTGGATTCTCGTTTTTCGAGGCGGAAGCTTCAGTATCTGGTCAAATGGAAGGGTTATGGCCAGGAGGATAATTCTTGGGTTGTTGCCTCCGATGTTCATGCTGACGATTTGGTTCGTGCCTTTCATTTGGCTCGTCCTGATCGGCCGGGGGGCTCTGGTGAGGGTTCGGTGACCCCTCCTCAAGGGGGGGTACTGTTGTGAATTCTGCTCTTGGGCTCCCTCCGGTGGTTATGAGTGGTAGTGCTGCTGTCTGTGGACGCAGCATTTATCAGGTGTGTTCAATTTGGACTCAGCTATTTAGTCCTGCTTGATCCTTTAGTCAGTGCTAGTTGTCCATTGTTTTTGGAGGATTCACAATTCACATCCCTTCTGGTCTCTCCTGTTTGCTGTGCTTTACTACAAAGATAAGTCCTGGCTTTGTTTTTGCTGTCCACCTGCTGTGGACCTTATAGTTCTGTGCATTTTCATGTTTTGTCTTGTCCAGCTTTGTCTGTGAAGGATTTTTTGCAGCCAAGCTTTGTCTCTGGAGATGCAGATATACCCTCCATGTCTTTAGTCAGATGTGGTGTTTTGTATTTTCTGTGGTGGATATTTTCTAGTGTATTAATACTGACCGCATAGTACTCTGTTCTTTTCTTTCTTTATAGCTAGTATGGCCTCCTATGCTAAATCCTGATTTCATGTTTGCGTATGTTATTTCCCTCTCCTCTCACAGTCAATATTTGTGGGGGGCTGTCTATCCTTTGGGGATTTTCTCTGAGGCAAGATAGGTTTCCTGTTTCTGTCTTTAGGGGAAGTTAGCTCTTAGGCTGTGTCGAGGGATCTAGGGAGTGTTAGGTACCCCCCACGGCTACTTCTAGTTGCGCTGCTAGGTTCAGGGTTTGCGGTCAGTACAGGTACCACCTTCTCCAGAGTACGTCTCACGCTGCTCCTAGGCCACCAGATCATAACAGCACAGCCCACGTAATATATAACACAGCCTACTGTTGTGAATTCTGCTCTTGGGCTCCCTCCGGTGGTTATGAGTGGTAGTGCTGCTGTCTTTGGATCGCAGCATTTATCAGGTGTGTCCACTTATTGCAGTTTGGACTGGGCTATTTAGTCTTGCTTGATCCTTTAGTCAGTGCCAGTTGTCCATTGTTTTTGGAGGATTCACATCCCAGACTGGTCTCTCCTGTTTTGCTGTTCTTTTCAACAAAGATAAGTTCTGGCTTTGTTTTTGCTGTCCACATGCTGTGGGCCTTATAGATCTGTGCATTTTCATGTTTTGTCTTGTCCAGCTTTGTCTGTGTAAGGATTTTTTTGCAGCCAAGCTGTATCTCTGGAGATGCAGATGTACCCTCCATGTCTTTAGTCAGATGTGGAGTTTTGTATTTTCTGTGGTGGATATTTTCTAGTGTTTTAATACTGACCGCATAGTTCTCTGTCCTATTCTTTCTTTTTAGCTAGAAAGGCCTCCTTTGCTAAATCCTGATTTCAGTCTGCGTATGTCATTTCCCTCTCCTCTCACAGTCAATATTTGTGGGGGGCTGTCTATCCTTTGGGGATTTTCTCTGAGGCAAGATAGTTTTACCATTTCTATCTTTAGGGGAAGTTAGTCCTTAGGCTGTGTCGAGGTGTCTAGGGAGTGTTAGGTACATCCCACGGCTACTTCTAGTTGCGGTGCTAAGTTCAGGGTCTGCGGTCAGTACAGGTACCACCTTCTCCAGAGTACGTCACATGCTGCTCCTAGGCCACCAGATCATAACAGTACAACTGGCCAACAATGAGTTAAACGCATCTCAGAAGAAGGGAAGGAAAGTGCTGAGCCATTTTTTTTCTGTAGTCTGTTGTGTCTTTCCTTCCCTCTTTTCCTCTGTGTGGCTCAGGAGTTAGGCGCTGGCATGGAGGTTCAGGAATTGGTTTATCGTGTGGACCAACTTGCTGCTAGAGTACAGGGTATTTCCAATTATATTGTTCAGACTCCGGTTTTAGAGCCTAGAATTCCTACTCCTGATTTGTTTTTTGGGGGACAGGTCCAAATTTTTGAGCTTTAAAAATAACTGTAAACTGTTTTTTGCTCTGAAACCCCGTTCTTCTGGTGATCCCATTCAGCAGGTTAAAATTGTTATTTCCCTGCTGCGTGGTGATCCTCAGGATTGGGCATTTTCACTGGAATCTGGTAATCCTGCTTTGCTTAATGTAGACACCTTTTTTCAGGCGCTACTGTTATTGTATGATGAAGCTAATTCAGTGGATCATGCAGAGAAGACCTTGTTGGCCCTGTGTCAGGGTCAAGAAGCGGCAGAATCGTATTGCCAGAAATTTAGAAAATGGTCTGTATTGACTAAATGGAATGAGGATGCCTTGGCGGCAATTTTCAGAAAGGGTCTTTCTGAATCCGTTAAAGATGTTATGGTGGGGTTCCCCACGCCTGCTGGTCTGAGTGATTCTATGTCTCTGGCCATTCAGATTGATCGGCGCTTGCGCGAGCGCAGAGTTGTGCACACTGTGGCGTTGTCCTCCGAGCGGAGCATTGATGATACACCGTTGGCTAAAAATAAACCTCAGTTTTGGACACAGCTGACCATGTGCATGGCGCCAGCCCATCAGGAAGATTGTCGTTTTCTGGTGTTGCATAATTTGCATGATGCTATTGTGCTAGGTTTTCCATGGTTACAGGTACATAATCCGGTGTTAGATTGGAAATCTATGTCTGTGACTAGTTGGGGTTGTCAGGGGGTTCATGGTCACGTTCCTTTGATGTCAATTTCCTCTTCCCCCTCTTCTGAAATTCCTGAGTTTTTGTCAGATTTCCAGGATGTATTCGATGAGCCCAAATCCAGTTCCCTTCCACCGCATAGGGACTGTGATTGTGCTATTGACTTGATTCCAGGTTGTAAATTCCCTAAGGGCCGACTTTTCAACCTGTCTGTGCCAGAACATGCCGCCATGCGGAGCTATATTAAGGAGTCTTTGGAGAAGGGGCATATTCGGCCATCTTCTTCACCATTGGGAGCAGGTTTTTTTTTGTTGCCAAGAAGGATGGCTCCTTGAGACCCTGTATTGATTATCGCCTCTTGAATAAGATCACGGTCAAATTTCAATATCCTTTGCCTTTGCTTACTGATTTGTTTGCTAGGATTAAGGGGGCTAGTTGGTTTACTAAGATTGACCTTTGAGGGGCATATAATCTTGTTCGTATTAAGCAGGGTGACGAATGGAAAACTGCATTTAATACGCCCGAAGGCCATTTT
The DNA here is from genome assembly GCF_032444005.1 of Ranitomeya imitator. Taxonomy (NCBI): domain Eukaryota; kingdom Metazoa; phylum Chordata; class Amphibia; order Anura; family Dendrobatidae; genus Ranitomeya; species Ranitomeya imitator. Next base: position 570,130,908 of record NC_091286.1, on the reverse strand, counting down.
GAATACCTTGTGATGCCATTCGGACTCTCTAATGCCCCATCTGTGTTCCAGTCCTTCATGCATGATATCTTTCGGAGTTATCTTGATAAATTCATGATTGTATATTTGGATGATATTTTGATTTTTTCCGATGATTGGGAGTCTCATGTGAAACAGGTCAGGATGGTATTTCAGATCCTTCGTGAGAATGCTTTATTTGTGAAGGGGTCTAAGTGCCTCTTTGGAGTGCAGAAGGTTTCTTTTTTAGGCTTCATTTTTTCTCCCTCATCTATAGAAATGGATCCGGTTAAGGTTCAGGCCATTCATGATTGGATTCAGCCCACATCTGTGAAGAGCCTTCCGAAATTCTTGGGTGATGCTAATTTTTATCGTCGTTTCATTGCCAACTTCTCCAGTGTGGTTAAACCTCTGACCGATTTAACGAAGAAAGGCGCTGATGTGACGAATTGATCCTCCGCGGCTGTTTCTGCCTTTCAGGAGCTTAAACGCCGATTTACTTCTGCCCCTGTGTTGCGTCAGCCGGATGTTTCTCTTCCATTTCAGGTTGAGGTTGACGCGTCTAAGATTGGGGCAGGGGCCGTTTTGTCTCAGAGGAATTCTGATGGTTCCTTGATGAAACCGAGTGCCTTCTTTTCTCGGAAGTTTTCGCCTGCGGAACGCAATTATGATGTCGGCAATCGGGAGTTGTTGGCTATGAAGTGGGCATTTGAGGAGTGGCGACATTGGCTTGAGGGGGCCAAGCACCGTATTGTGGTCCTGACCGATCATAAAAATCTGATTTACCTCGAGTCTGCCAAACGACGGAACCCTAATCAGGCTCGATGGTCCCTGTTTTTCTCCCGTTTTAATTTTGTGGTCTCGTATCTTCCGTGTTCTAAGAATGTTAAGGCTGATGCCCTCTCTAGGAGTTTTTTGCCTGATTCTCGTGGGGTCCTTGAGCCGGTCGACATTCTGAAGGAAGGGGTGATTCTTTCTGCCATCTCCCCTGATTTACGATGGGTTCTTCAGGAATTTCAGGCTGATAAACCTGACCGCTGTCCAGTGGGGAAACTGTTTTTTCCTGATAGATGGACTAGTAAAGTGATTTCTGAGGTTCATTGTTCTGTGTTGACTGGCCATCCTGAGATTTTTGGTACCAGAGATTTGGTTGGTAGGTCCTTTTGGTGGCCTTCTTTGTCGCGGGATGTGCGTTCTTTTGTGCAGTCCTGTGGGACTTGTGCGCGGGCCAAGCCTTGTTGTTCCTGTGCTAGTGGGTTGCTTCTGCCTTTGCCGGTCCCTGAGAGGCCTTGGACGCATATTTCTATGGATTTTATTTCAGATCTTCCGGTTTCCCAGAGGATGTCGGTTATCTGGGTGGTTTGTGATCGGTTTTCTAAGATGGTTCATTTGATACCTTTGCCTAAATTGCCTTCCTCTTCTGATTTGGTTCCGTTGTTTTTTCAGCATGTGGTTCGTTTGCATGGCATTCCGGAGAATATTGTGTCTGATAGAGGTTCCCAGTTTGTTTCTAGGTTTTGGCGGGCCTTTTGTGCAAGGCTGGGCATTGATTTGTCTTTTTCTTCCGCATTTCATCCTCAGACAAATGGCCAAACCGAGCGAACTAATCAGACTTTGGAAACTTATTTGAGATGCTTTGTGTCTGCTGATCAGGATGATTGGGTGGCTTTCTTGCCATTGGCCGAGTTTGCCCTTAATAATCGGGCTAGTTCTGCTACCTTGGTTTCGCCTTTTTTTTGTAATTTTGGTTTTTATCCTCGTTTTTCTTCAGGGCAGGTTGAGCCTTCTGATTGTCCTGGTGTGGATTCTGTGGTTGACAGGCTGCAGCAAATTTGGGCTCATGTGGTGGACAATTTGGTTTTGTCTTAGGAGGAGGCTCAGCGTTCTGCTAACCGTCGTCGGTGTGTTGGTTCCCGGCTTCGGGTTGGGGATTTGGTTTGGTTGTCTTCCCATCATGTTCCTATGAAGGTTTCTTCCCCTAAGTTCAAGCCTCGGTTTATTGGTCCTTATAGGATTTCTGAGATTATCAATCCAGTGTCTTTTCATTTGGCCCTTCCAGCCTCTTTTTCCATCCATAATGTTTTCCATAGATCTTTGATGCGGAAGTATGTGCTGCCCGTTGTTCCCTCTGTTGATCCTCCGGCTCCGGTGTTGATTGATGGGGAGTTGGAGTATGTGGTTGAGAAGATTTTGGATTCTCGTTTTTCGAGGCGGAAGCTTCAGTATCTTGTCAAATGGAAGGGTTATGGCCAGGAGGGTTGTTGCCTCCGATATTCATGCTGACGATTTGGTTTGTGCCTTTCATTTAGCTCGTCCTGATCGGCCTGGGGGCTCTGGTGAGGGTTCGGTGACCCCTCCTCAAGGGGGGGGTACTGTTGTGAAGTCTGCTCTTGGGCTCCCTCCGGTGGTTATGAGTGGTAGTGCTGCTGTCTTTGGATCGCAGCATTTATCAGGTGTGTCCACTTATTGCAATTTGGACTGGGCTATTTAGTCTTGCTTGATCCTTTAGTCAGTGCCAGTCGTCCATTGTTTTTGGAGGATTCACATCCCAGACTGGTCTCTCCTGTTTTGCTGTTCTTTTCAACAAAGATAAGTTCTGGCTTTGTTTTTGCTGTCCACATGCTGTGGGCCTTATAGATCTGTGCATTTTCATGTTTTGTCTTGTCCAGCTTTGTCTGTGTAAGGATTTTTTTGCAGCCAAGCTGTATCTCTGGAGATGCAGATATACCCTCCATGTCTTTAGTCAGATGTGGAGTTTTGTATTTTCTGTGGTGGATATTTTCTAGTGTTTTAATACTGACCGCATAGTTCTCTGTCCTATTCTTTCTTTTTAGCTAGAAAGGCCTTTGATTTCAGTCTGCGTATGTCATTTCCCTCTCCTCTCACAGTCAATATTTGTGGGGGCTGTCTATCCTTTGGGGATTTTCTCTGAGGCAAGATAGTTTTCCCGTTTCTATCTTTAGGGGAAGTTAGTCCTTAGGCTGTGTCGAGGTGTCTAGGGAGTGTTAGGTACATCCCACGGCTACTTCTAGTTGCGATGCTAAGTTCAGGGTCTGCGGTCAGTACAGGTACCACCTTCTCCAGAGTACGTCACATGCTACTCCTAGGCCACCAGATCATAACAGCCCACATAATATATAACACAACCCACGTAGTATATAACACAGGCACGCAGTATATAACACAGCCCACGCAGTATATAACACTGCCCACGTAGTGTATAACACTGCCCACGTAGTATATAACACAGCCCATGTAGTATATAACACTGCCCATGTAGTATATAACACAGCCCATGCAGTATATAACACTGCCCACGTAGTATAAAACACTGCCCACGTAGTATATAACGCAGCCCACGCAGTATATAACACTGCCCACGTAGTATATAACACTGCCCACGTAGTATATAACACTGCCCATGTAGTATATAACACAGCCCACGCAGTATATAACTGCCCATGTAGTATATAACACTGCCCACGTAGTATATAACGCAGCCCACACAGTATATAACACTGCCCACGTAGTATATAACACTGCCCACGTAGTATATAACACTGCCCATGTAGTATATAACACAGCCCACGCAGTATATAACTGCCCATGTAGTATATAACACTGCCCACGTAGTATATAACGCAGCCCACACAGTATATAACACTGCCCACGTAGTATATAACACTGCCCACGTAGTATATAACACTGCCCACGTAGTATATAACACTGCCCATGTAGTACAGGTCCTTCTCAAAAAATTAGCATATAGTGTTAAATTTCATTATTTACCATAATGTAATGATTACAATTAAACTTTCATATATTATAGATTCATTATCCACCAACTGAAATTTGTCAGGTCTTTTATTGTTTTAATACTGATGATTTTGGCATACAACTCCTGATAACCCAAAAAACCTGTCTCAATAAATTAGCATATTTCACCCATCCAATCAAATAAAAGTGTTTTTTAATAACAAACAAAAAAACCAACAAATAATAATGTTCAGTTATGCACTCAATACTTGGTCGGGAATCCTTTGGCAGAAATGACTGCTTCAATGCGGCGTGGCATGGAGGCAATCAGCCTGTGACACTGCTGAGATGTTATGGAGGCCCAGGATGCTTCAATAGCGGCCTTAAGCTCATCCAGAGTGTTGGGTCTTGCGTCTCTCAACTTTCTCTTCACAATATCCCACAGATTCTCTATGGGGTTCAGGTCAGGAGAGTTGGCAGGCCAATTGAGCACAGTAATACCATGGTCAGTAAACCATTTACCAGTGGTTTTGGCACTGTGAGCAGGTGCCAGGTCGTGCTGAAAAATGAAATCTTCATCTCCATAAAGCATTTCAGCCGATGGAAGCATGAAGTGCTCCAAAATCTCCTGATAGCTAGCTGCATTGACCCTGCCCTTGATGAAACACAGTGGACCAACACCAGCAGCTGACATGGCACCCCACACCATCACTGACTGTGGGTACTTGACACTGGACTTCAGGCATTTTGGCATTTCCTTCTCCCCAGTCTTCCTCCAGACTCTGGCACCTTGATTTCCGAATGACATGCAAAATTTGCTTTCATCAGAAAAAAGTACTTGGGACCACTTAGCAACAGTCCAGTGCTGCTTCTCTGTAGCTCAAAAGTGGCTTTACCTGGGGAATGCGGCACCTGTAGCCCATTTCCTGCACACGCCTCACACCAGACTCAGTCCACTGCTTCCTCAGGTTCCCCAAGGTCTGGAATCGGTCCATCTCCACAATCTTCCTCAGGGTCCGGTCTCCTCTTCTCGTTGTACAGCGTTTTCTGCCACATTGTTTCCTTCCAACAGACTTACCATTGAGGTGCCTTGATACAGCACTCTGGGAACAGCCTATTTGTTGAGAAATTTCTTTCTGGGTCTTACCCTCTTGCTTGAGGGTGTCAATGATGGCCTTCTTGACATCTGTCAGGTCGCTAGTCTTACCCATGATGGGGGTTTTGAGTAATGAACCAGGCAGGGAGTTTATAAAAGCCTCAGGTATCTTTTGCATGTGTTTAGAGTTAATTAGTTGATTCAGAAGATTAGGGTAATAGGTCGTTTAGAGAACCTTTTCTTGATATGCTAATTTATTGAGACAGGTTTTTTGGGTTATCAGGAGTTGTATGCCAAAATCATCAGTATTAAAACAATAAAAGACCTGACAAATTACAGTTGGTGGATAATGAATCTATAATATATGAAAGTTTAATTGTAATCATTACATTATGGTAAATAATGAAATTTAACACTATATGCTAATTTTTTGAGAAGGACCTGTATATAACACTGCCCACGTAGTATATGACACTGCCCACGTAGTATATAACACTGCCCACGTAGTATATAACACAGCCCACGCAGTATATAACACTGCCCATTTAGTATTTAACACTGCCCATGTAGTATATAATATTGCCCACATAGTATATAACACTGCCCATGAAGTATATAACACTGCCCACGTAGTATATAACACTGCCCACGTAATATATAGCACAGCCCACGTAGTATATAACACTGCCCACGTAGTATATAGCAGCCACGCAGTATATAACACAGCCCAAGTACTATATAGCAGTGTGGGCACCATATCCCCGTTAAAAAAAAAAAACATTAAAATAAAAAATATTTATATACTCACACCCTCCGGCGGCCCCCGGATCCAGGCGAGGCGTTTAGGCTAGTTTCGCATGCGTTTTTCCCCCCTATATTTAACATTAAAACGCATGCGTTTTTTTGCATGCGTTTTGACGCGTTTTTGCAATGCATGCGTTTTTTCTCTGCATGCATTGTGTTCCAGAAATGCAACATGTAGTAATTTTTGCGGTGTTTTTTTTGCCGCAAAAAAACGCATGCATTATTTCGCGGCAAAAAAAGTATTGATGTCTATGTAAACACAGGCGTTTTTAAGCACATGCGTTTGCATGCGTTTTTATAGAAAAACACAAGAAAACACCCTAACCCTAACCCAAACTCTAACCCTAACCCTAACACAAACCCTAACCCAAACTCTAAACCAAACCCTAACACAAACCCTAACCCAAACCCTAACCCAAACTCTAACACAAACCCTAACACAAACCCTAACACAAACCCTAACCCAAACTCTAACACAAACCCTAACCCTAACACAAACCCTAACCCAAACTCTAACCCAAACTCTAACACAAACTCTAACACAAACCCTAACACAAACCCTATCACAAACCCTAACACAAACCCTAACACAAACTCTAACACAAACCCTAACACAAACCCTAACACAAACCCTAACCCAAACTCTAACACAAACCCTAACCCTAACACAAACCCTAACCCAAACTCTAACCCAAACTCTAACACAAACTCTAACACAAACTCTAACACAAACCCTAACACAAACCCTAACACAAACTCTAACACAAACTCTAACACAAACCCTAACCCTAACACAAACCCTAACCCAAACTCTAACCCAAACCCTAACCCTAACACAAACCCTAACCCAAACTCTAACCCATACTCTAACACAAACTCTAACACAAACTCTAACACAAACCCTAACACAAACCCTAACACAAACTCTAACACAAACTGTAACACAAACCTTAACCCTAACACAAACCCTAACCCAAACTCTAACCCAAACCCTAACACAAACCCTAACCCTAGGGATCCTAACCCTAACCCTGTTAGGGTTAGGGTTTGGGTTAGGGTTAGAGTTTGTGTTTTAGGGTTAGGGTTAGGGTTTGTGTTAGAGTTTGTTAGAGTTTGTGTTAGGGTTAGGGTTTGTGTTTTAGGGTTAGGGTTAGAGTTTGTGTTAGAGTTTGTTAGAGTTTGTGTTAGGGTTAGGGTTAGAGTTTGGGTTAGAGTTTGTGTTTTAGGGTTAGGGTTAGAGTTTGTGTTTTAGGGTTAGGGTTAGAGTTTGGGTTAAGGGTTTGTGTTAGGGTTTGTGTTAGAGTTTGTGTTAGGGTTAGGGTTTGTGTTTTAGGGTTAGGGTTAGAGTTTGTGTTAGAGCTTGTGTTAGAGTTTGTGTTAGAGTTTGTGTTAGGGTTAGGGTTTGGGTTAGGGTTAGAGTTTGTGTTTTAGGGTTAGGGTTAGAGTTTGTGTTAGAGTTTGTTAGAGTTTGTGTTAGGGTTAGAGTTAGAGTTTGGGTTAGGGTTAGGGTTAGAGTTTGTGTTTTAGGGTTAGGGTTAGAGTTTGTGTTAGAGTTTGTTAGAGTTTGTGTTGGGTTAGTGTTAGAGTTTGGGCTAGGGTTAGAGTTTATGTTTTAGGGTTAGGGTTAGAGTTTGTGTTAGAGTTTGTGTTAGAGTTTGTTAGAGTTTGTGTTAGGGTTAGGGTTTGGGTTAGGGTTAGAGTTTGTACTTTAGGGTTAGGGTTAGAGTTTGTGTTAGAGTTTGTTAGAGTTTGTGTTAGGGTTAGAGTTTGGGTTAGGGTTAGAGTTTGTGTTTTAGGGTTACTAGGGATCCTAACCCTAACCCTAGGTATTTCTGTTTATAGTGGGTTTTCTAGTTGATTTTGATGATTGGCAGCTGTCACACACTTCTCAACATGCGTTTCAAAAACGCAAACGCAGGAAAAACCACTTGTAAACGCGTCAAAAACATGCAAAACCGCATGCGCCTAAAAAACGCAGCGTTTAAACGCGTTTTTGCACCAAATGCGTTTAAATGTGTTTGCGTTAAAAACGCTGCAGATCAAAACGCAAGTGTGAAACCAGCCTTAGCGATGCTCCTCGCGTCACTCCGGTCCCAAGAATGCATTTCAGTCTCGCGAGATGATGATGTAGCGGTCTTGCGAGAGCGCTACGTCATCATCTCGCGAGACCGCAATGAATGGCCCAAAGCGTCGCAAGGAACGGGAAAGGTGCCGGAAGGTGAGAATAGCACGATTTTTTATTTTTTAAATTATTTTTAACATTAGATCTTTTTACTATTGATGCAGCATAGTCAGCATCAATAGTAAAAAGTTTGTCACTAGGGTTAATAGCAGCGTTAACAGACTGCATTACACCGCGTTATGCCGCGGTGTAACGCAGTCGGTTTAACGGACTGCTACAACGCTATGTGGGTGGCGGGCACTGACTGGGGGGGGGGAGTATGGAGGGGGCACTGACTGCAGGGAAGTAGGGAGCGGCCATTTCACGGCCGGACTGTGCCCGTCGCTGATTGGTCGCGGCCAGCAACTTGGGATTTCCGTGACAGACAGACAGAAAAACAGACAGAAAGACAGAAGTGACCCTTAGACAATTATAAAGTAGATATTAAATGGAGAACCTGTAATAGCATTCTTCCAAGGGATAAACAGTTCTCTGGATATGCCGCCTCCTCTTCCTTCAGTAGCATCCCCGGCGCCTGCGCTGTAAGTTCGAAGGGCAGCGCAACTGCGCATGCCCCCCCAAAAAATAACAGCGCAGGTGCCGGGGACGCTACTGAAGGAAGAGGAGGCGGCACCCGGCACGCAGAGGCCATGAGTGACGGATGTGAGGCGTCTGGATTAGGGGGAAAGACCTGCCCCCCGGACGATATCACAGGTATGAGGGACAAACTGCAAAAGCGATTATCGCAGCAGTGCCAGGAACCCGAACTAAAAGAGCCACCTTGTCAGAATGCAGCATTAGTGCTGCACAAGGTGGCTCTTTTAGTTACAAACGCCGGGGGGAGGGGGGGCAGTGACAGGTTCCCTTTAAGCTTTTACAAGCAGCTATGTCCAACTCTAGAAGATTAACCCTTTAGAAGAAGCTTAGCCTTCTTTTTCTGTGTTGAATAATACACAAGGTCATCCAAGATCATGGCTGATATGCATTGATGAATTAATTCATCATGTTTGTTCTTTACTATTTCCAAATTTATGAAAGAAAATAGCTGATCCGATTTACCCATTGTGTTTTATGGACCAACAAGTTAATCCAAAGGGCAAAACAGGCCCCGACCAGATCTTAGCATCTGACATCGTCCCCCTCGCATTGGCAGAGAAGAGGTCTAAGGCTACGTTCACATTAGCGTTTCCCGACGCAGCGTCGGGAAACGCAGCGGCGACGCACGCGTCATGCGCCCCTATGTTTAACATGGGGGACGCATGCGTTTTTCGCGTTGCGTTTTCCGACATGTGCGTCGTTTTTGACGCTAGCGTCGGACGCAAGAAAATGCAACAAGTTGCATTTTTCTTGCGTCCGATTTTCGTCAAAAAACGACGCACGCGTCGCAAAACGCAGCGTTTTTGCGTGCGTTTGCACGCGTTTTTGCGTGCGTCGTGCGTTGCGTCGCCGACGCAGCGGCGCGCAACGCTAATGTGAACGTAGCCTTAGAGAAGAGAGTCTCAGAGCTGCGCTCTACCAGGTCCAGTGAAAGCAAAACCCGCTTCTTGTAATATTGAGCTAAATCATCTAATTTGCTAATGACATACAGTATATTAGAGTAAAAAATTATAATTTCATCTACTGTCACTTTTTTCTTAGAAGGAACAGGTCCATCTTTTTGTAAGGTTCACACAATACAGATTTGATTTAGGTTTTTTAGAAGGTGCCCATTTAAAGGGTGATCTTGGTTTATTTTTTATTGGATTTCCCCTTTATATTGAAGGTGTAAAACTTACAATAACCATGTTACATCTGGGAAATAAAGTAAAAAGTCTTCACTAAACAGTCATTTAACAAATGTGAAATAAATAATAATTCATGCTATAGGGCAATTGTTAAAAAGCCCCTTAAACTATAGTTATGGCCACCATGGCCTACTTCGCTGTCAGCTGCTATGGCGCTGCTGACATATTGTCTGGATTGTCGGCTGCTCTGCACACTTAGGTCATTGTAGTGACACATGATGTCATTAGGACTTGATATTGGGGACTGGCAGCAGGAGACGCTATTAAGCACCAAACAGATGAACATCTTCACCCAGTTCTGCAACTCCCCAAGTAGCTACTATGCAAAGTACAGCCCTAAATGTCTAACAATCTCCTTACTAGAACTACTACTGTACTCCACTTGCTTAATCTACTAAATCTACTTACTCTCCTCTCTCTAGAAACCACAAGTTCTTAGAACAATGATGTTAATAAAGTTTTCCATTAAAGTTATTGCTTCCCATAAAGACTTATAAAGCATTTATTTAAAAAATAAATATTTATTCCCTTAAAATTAACCTGAACTTGGAAAGTATGTTTAAAAATATATATTTAAAGTAACAGTTCAGCAATTTTTTTTGCTCATGTAATGTAAATTCAGCAGCAGTATTCTAGCTAGTTGCATCTATGACCTCTTTATTATGGACAGCTGTGTTGTGTGATCTCCAGTCCAAGAACATGCTCCCATGTGTTGACAGGAAGTCAGTCTTCAACTTCCTGTGAACTGAGAGCCACGAGATTAGGGAGGTGCCGGCGGTAGCGCCTTCTTGTCTGGCAGAATGAGTGTGTGCTGACTCGCAGGAGTAATCAGCTCCCTGCTTCACTCAGTTGGACAGCACCCTACTAAAGCTCTCCGCTTACTGCTGGTAGGTGCCACATTTTTCCTCTGGTTTGGCGCTACTATTCAGCCCCTGTTTTATTTATGAGGTTCTTGTTCTGACACGAACCTATTTACTGACTATTTGTCTGTCTCCTGATTTTGTAACTTGACTGCCCTCCAGATTCTTACCCAGCTACCTGACCACTTCTACCAGCCAGCAGCCTGCTCCGTGGCCCCAACCCAGAGGCCCCTGTGTAAGTCAAGATAACTTAGCGCTAGGTATGCTTTGGTAGCCATCAGTGTGACCACTGACAGAGAACCATTACACTTTGATTGTCCTCCCAATGTACCTAAAGATATCAGTATAGATTTATGAAAGTGTCGAAAAGACAAACTGTCTTTGTTACTGAATCACGCCACAGCTTTCACATTGTATTGTACTCATGAAAAATGAGAGCTGTGATCTGATTAGGCAACAATTATATTTTTCTTTAGACAGTTTCAGAAATCGTCCATATAATTTCTGCTTCACAAAAGAGTGTAATGGTCCAGTAGGTGAATGGATATCCTTACACCAAGGCTGGAGGCAGCCCTTCTGGAGTGGGACTGCCTATTGCCTGCATGCCATCAGCTACTATCAGATACTGGCAGCCATCATGGCGATTTGTGGGTGAAGCAGATGTGCTATTGATGGAGCTATATCTACAAAAGGGCTTTATTCCTGTCACGGAAAGCAATACATTTGGTGACCTTGACATAGATGTGACATATAAAGATAAGAGAGATTAAAAAGTGAGATAAAAATCTGCGATCCTGTGTGATATTGCCCCTATAAACATCCCTAGTAAGGCCACATCTAGAAGATAGGATCCAGCTTTGGGCTCCACATACTTACATTGATAGTTGAAAGGCAAACAACGCAATTATTAAACGGGAGGATGGGAGGTCTCTTTTAGGGCGCTGACAGACGGCCGTATAAATCTGCCCGCAATGCACGGACTGTCACTGCTCTCCTCACCCAAGAGTGACAGCTGCACAGAAATATATGGAGCTGCCAAGCCCAAGTCCGGAGAGACGCCGGCCAGTCTGTTCATTGTGGTCCGATTTATACGGCCGTCTCACCTTATAATAGGATGTTAGAAAAATTAAATCTGTTCAGTTTAGAAAAAAAGAGAGAGGCGTATCCACATGAACACACACACACATATTTATGTGATTATTGTACCTACCCTTTTTTCGCAGTTTTATTCTTTTTCTTGTAAGAACAACACAGAAGAGAACCACCAAGAATAGCCAGTACCGATCCAGCCCATCCAATATACAATGCAGTGCCAAGCTCATACCTGATAGGGAAATATGGTATTAATATTGTATCTGCAGAATATTCCTAATCTACAGTATCTAATTATCTATCTATCTATCTATCTATGAACAATTTAAATCGCTGGAAACAACTAATATAACATGTGGTTTCTCCAAATTTAACACAAAATTCCACATTTAATGACCCTTTCATGACAAGCATTTTTAGTATTTAGCAGAGTGCCCTTTTGCTGTTATGACCTGCTGTAAAGGTGATTTATTTGACAGCTACTGGCAATGTTCCTGAGGAATCTTAGCATATTCCTCATGGGTAATTGCCTCTGGTTAGGGGTGTACTGTCCTTAGTGGCAGACCACACAGGTACTATGGGGCCCTGGGCACTACACCCTGAACATACCACCCATTTTTACAATTTCAGTAGTATCCACATCCTGGTGGATCAGGGAGCCAAAGGTATGTGGGGAGGAATGATACTAAATGAGGGGCTGTGTGGGCATGATATTGAGTTAGAGGCTGTAGGGGCCATCATACGGAGAGAGGGGGTGTGGGATTGATTATACTGAGTGAGGGGCTGTGGAGGTCGTCATACTGAGTAGAGTTCTGTGGATCCATCATACTTAGTGAGGGTCTGTTATACTGAGTAGGGACTGCCGCATCATATTAAGGAGCCATCATACTGAGCGGGGGCTGTGATACTGTGTTTGAGGGAACCATGGGAACATCATACTGCGGGAGAGGAACTTTAAGGGCATTATGCTGTGGGCATATTACATGTGTTGTGGGCACTGTGGGGGCTTCTTATAGTACATGTGGGGACTGTGGAATGAAATTGTGAGGGAGGATTCGCTGTGGGGGTATCACACTATGTGGGGGGGGGGGGGGTTGGCAATTTTGGGAACATCCTACTCTATAATGGCCATGAAAGGTGATCATGGTTGAGAACACTTTGGGGTGTAGGGGCTTCGATAGGGTCATGACAACTGTGTACATGCCACAAGACATGTCACACGACGTGCCACAAGACGTGCCAATTAGAACTTTTGCTACGGGGCCTCATGATTTATATGTATGCCCCTGTCTCCACTTCACTAGTATTTTTGGATTGTCGAGAGTAGTCCGAAAATTAAGAGATTATGACCTTGCACAAACAAGGAAAAAAGATGAAAAAGAGCAAAGGCATGAAATGTTCTCAGAGGTTCAACCAGAAGTAGCACACCCGGCCGAAGGAGCGCTGCTTAGTAGTAGAGACGCTTGTCATGAAGGGACTGACTAACTTTGAGAGCGCAGTGGGAGGTGATAGCAGCATTTGTATTATACTTGGAGAGACCACTTGTTAGACGAGCTGTGTGGAGCTATATACTTTGTTCTTGTTTCATTGGCTTATTCTTAACAGCCAGAAGGTTACTTTTTTCCTATAGAAACTACAGTAATTCACACTGGGGCTTGAATTATCACGATTACAATTGTATCTATCATCTATCTGCCCAATACTCCATAAACCTATGTTTTCTGTACTTGCAAACAACTTTTCTAACTTGAAGACTAGAAGACTATACCCCATATTCTATGGATGAAGATAACTCCTTTCTATGCTATTCTTATATCCTAAACTGGCTAATTGATTAATGTGTGTTTGAATTATAATGCAACATTATATTACAGATCTAATATTATTATATAAAACACACTCACTTTATTCCACCATAGAGAGGATCAAAAAACTGCTGCGTGATACTGGCTGCATACCAGGATACGGGCACCAGGCAACAGAGACCTGTATGGAATGGTAATGGATTACTCAGTGTTACATTATGGCATTGTGTGCATATTCAGTCAATATCTTTATATCGCTGTGTTTCTATGTACCTTTTAAAGGGAATCTGTCACCAAGTTCTTGCTACATCAACTGAGAGCAGCATAATGTAGGAAATGAGACCCTGATTCCAACGATGTATCACTTAGTTTATTGAGGGCAACAGTTGTGACACAATGATAGCTTTTAGATTTAGCATGTAGCAGAGCTCAGGAAGCTGGTCAGACCAGGGCTCGCGTGCACTATGGTCATCGCAATGATAATCTGGTGATAAAACTTTCATTGAATGGAAACAATATCAAACAGCCCAACAAGTGACACATCGCTGAAATCTGTGTCTCATCCACTACATCATACTGTCCTTGGATTATCATATATAGCAAAAAGCTGCTAACAGATTCCCTTTAATGTATGATTACTAATTAAAGGGACTCACTCCGCAAATCAAGTACGAGTGCTCAAGACATCACGGCGGGGCCAATCATTTATATCCACCTTCCCACCTGCTTATTTTCCATCTATCTCCTCCCATCTCTGATTTTATGAAGCCAGAGATGTCAATCAATTAAGGAGGGGATGAAGATAGAGGGGCCACACGCAGGTGGGGAGGTGTATTTAAATAAATGGCCACGTCATAGTATTTTAGTATTTTTTGATCAAATTAAATTATAAACTGTGACTTTGGATTAAAAGGGAATCTTACAGCATGATCCCCCTAAACTGTTTATATGGTCATGTCACTTTCTGCAAGGTAAAGACATTACACCTTTACTTATGAAGGCAGTGACAGCTGCGGCTGACCGCTCACCTCCTCGTGATTACTTATACATCCGAAGGCGGGGACAGTGACGCCAGCGCTGATTGGGCGCCGGCCTCACATGACATAACAACCTCATGCGAGACCCGGGGGCGGGAGAGTCGACACCTTGAATGGCCTTGGCACAGGAGGTCAGCATAAGTGTTTTCATTTTCAAATCTCCAAGGCCTGATGAGGCTGATGTAATTACTTAGAAAATCCACATCAGAATAACTATATAATCCTAATATTAAAATGAGCATTTAATAAGTCTAAAAAGTGGGAGCTCGTGAATCTAAGTGTATTCAGTCTCCTCCTACCCAGCCTGACCGATAACTGCAGCTTGTACTGAGCAGATCTCAGCAGCAGCAGGGAGGAGGGACACTGAGAAGCGGTCAATCAAGTTTGGTGGGTGGAAACGGATTTGAAACTTTCAGAATGGTTGTATAAACGTACGTATAAACGTCGTATAAAAGTAAGTATACCTGCCTATGAGAGCTCTGCAATAATCTATGCGGTGTACATTGTGAAATCTGGTGACAGATCCTCGTTCAGCGCTGTATTGATTAGATACAGTGCAAAACAAGCAAAAAACCTGCTCAGAGAAGCACACAAGGATGAAGAAAGTGTTGGCAAACCAGGTGCTTTACTAATTCAAGATATTAGGGTATGTCAACACAGAATTTTGAGACAGTTTTTTTGGAAAGGGTCTGCTTAAAAAATACACCTGAAAAATCACACAAAAATGCTTAAAAAACTCTTCCTATTTATTTCTATTGTAAAAGCATTTTATATGTGCAGACTTTCGAATATTTTTTCCTTTTCAGATTTTGAAAAGCGCTTGACGGAGGAGAACAGAGGGGAAAGTGCATGTCACTTTTTTTTGAAGAGGCTCTTGATGGAATTTGAACCAAATTAGACAAGAGGATTCCAGAAAAATATTCAGGTCAAAAAAGTGTTAAAAAATTCATCAAAATCACTTCAAGAAACTAAAAACGCTTAAAAAAAAACTCGAAGAAAAAGCGTTTCCTACAGTGGTTTGCTCATGATTTTTGACCACCTCAAAAAATCTCTGTGTCCACATACATTTTATACCAAAACTTATAAAGAGGTGCTTGTATTTGAAAAAAAAAATCTAACTTTTGATTTTACAGAAACTGTGCTGATTGTGCATGAGCAATATCTAGCATTTCAGCTCAAACCCATTCACTGGAATACAATTCTGAGCTGACATTGTGCTAACAAATACATATATACAAATATCCTTTTTTTCTTGTTCTATTTAATATTTATCAAGCATTTTTTAGCTCTGTTTACCTGGCACAGGCTCTATCCAGGACTTAAATCATTCGCAAAGTCAGCAATGTCTGCTTTCTCCTGCAAAGTCCTACTTGTGTATAATCTGTAATTTATAGCATTGTCACAGGGCTCAAACAAACATAAATCCTAAAGTATTCGTAACCCAAGAGCAGTCCGAGGAGCCGGGCATGGTATGATAGACAGGCTACAGCACACATAAATTCTCTGCTTTCTACTTTTATAATAAAGTATCTTGAAATTTTTCTATTTGTTCCAAAGTAACCAAAAGGAAAAAAAAATAATTCTTGGTGGTCCAGGGTGGGAAGCAAATCCTCAACCTGTCACAAATCACTATGGTGTACGCCGACATGGGATCTGATTGGTTACTTTGGGCAGCAATTACATTTCTTGACAGAACAGTTTGTATGAATACTGTTTATTAAAGGGTTGCCCTGGTTAGATGATCCCTTTTCTTGTTACAAGGGCCCAGAGACCATATGTTAATCTCAAATATTCAAATTGTCTCTTCAGAGAGGAAGAGGACATGAACTATAGCGTCACCCATTGGAAGTAGCAATCCTAAATTAAAGTTAGTATCGACCCTTTAACGAGCCTTGCCACATGACTTAAGATAATCGCCAAACCAGATGCTCTATCTGTGACATGTGTTTCCAGGTGTTTGCCCCTCCTCAGAGCAAAACAAGAGGTTTGATTTTTCTAGATGAAGGGGGTAACGTTTCTTATTCTGGAGAGAGCCATGCCGGGGCAAGGAGACTTATAGACAATTTGCATATTTAATTTCCCATAGGAGAATTGCATGGCCTATAAGTGTCCTTTCCCCAGCTTCACCCTCTCAACAATGAAGGAAGTTACCCCTTAAAATCACAAGTATTATAAAGCTGAGAATCCCAGAAACTAGCTGATATCTGTCAAGAACCCTGGCAGCAATTGATAAATTCTCCTACAGTGCTTCTTCAGGAAAAGTGAAGTGGAAAGAGACACTTATTCTATCTGTGTTCTGCTCTGGCCACTAGATTAAAGACCTGAGCAATGAACCCTACACCTTCTACTCAAAATTTCTTAAAAGAGCAATTGAAAACCAGACAATCCCTTAAAGAAACAATCCCATCAAAGTTTTTATCCTTCTAATATATTGGAATCATTATATTACAATTGCTCATTTTGCCTTACTACCCATTTAATTATTCTCTTTTTTTCTGCTCTATGCAGAAAAAGGAAGTCTCTTTTCCCTGCTTGACTCATTCCCCTCTTCAACGCCTGACCCAGCTGCTCCCTCCTACCCCTGACTGGGACTTCCGCAGTGACTTATGACTCATGCAGGGAAAAGAGACCTCCTCCTACATGATGGCATAGACCTAATGGAAATGAAAAGAGTTAGCAAGATAGAAAGGCAAAACAAGCAATTGTAAGTACACAGTGCTGTATAATATGATGATTGCAATTTATTAAGATAAAACTTTGATGAGAGTGCTTCTTTATCTAATTTTTTTAGAAGCCGTGTACGCCTGATGTGATCAGAATAAAGCTGAAAGGTAGCCCAAATACAGTACCTGCTAAAATGAAGACAAGTCCCCCAGAAAGAGCTATTTTTCCTTTGGTGTGGTCACTTTTAGTTCCGAATTTTGTGCATTTCAGTCCAAACAAGGAGATTAAACAAGCAAAGAGACCCAAGATGAGAGAGATGATCATCAGGGCACGGCATGCTTGGACATAAGCTGTGGGAGAAAGACAAGACATCAGTTTATTGAGTCCATTAATGATCCAGAGGTGATTTTTCTGTCATTGGCATATAATTTTCATTGTACAACAAGTATTTAAAGGGAACCTGTCATATAAAAAAACGTTATTAACCTGAATATATGGGGTTAATCTGCATGTTACTAACGCCAGTTAGTAACCTGCCCAACACCCACACTTAGCCGAACGCAGTGGGGAGAAAATGAACTTTATTCCCCCCGGCAGCGTTCCGGTTTCTGTCATGGGGCAGAGGCGGTGCGAGTTCAGTCACCACTGAGTATAGAGAGCGACGGCTGTAACCGCGTCCCTGGTAATGACTGATAGCCATCCCAATGCAAAGCTAGTGTCAGTCAGTGCCAGGGGCGCAGTTACAGCTGCCCATGACTGAACACGCAACGGTGGCGCACCCGTGACTGAAACCGAATACTGTTGGGGGGAATAAAGGTAATTCATATTCTAGTCTTAATGAGGGGTGGGCAGGAATAAGATGTGCTGAATTTAATAAGAGGCCAACTCAATGAATCAACTTAATGAATTCTGCACATCTTATCAATGGCGTGTACCTCCGGACAGAAATGGTCAGAAACGTTTCTTCAGTCATTTCCGGTGTAAGAAGCACTGCCACTTTTGCTGAGTTTGATGGTCGGGTGTAGCTACAGTATACCCCGTCCCAACCTCTCAGCATTCCCATCATGGCGGAGCTGGTCAACACAGGATCTGCCCAAAAGTCGCAAAAGGTTTATACAACTCCATGTTGTGCAATAATTTGCAACTATTCAAAGTGTTTTAAGCCAGTTTTCTGGAATATTCACTTTGAAGTATCGGCCCCAATGTGTGACCGGACAATGGAGTATCACAAACCTATATCACAACATAATGAAAGTGAATGTGGTTTCGCTGTCATACACATGGTGTTGTGACATGCCAGTCCGCAGAAACCCAGCAGTTTTAGCTTCCTGGGGATTTGCATGACATGGTCATGGCTACTTGCTGCCACACCACCTCATTGTAATGTTGCATGGCCAAAGTCACCATGTGGCCAAACATTTAGCTTTGCTGACACTGGAAAGCTTGATACAATTGTATTTGGTTCAGAAAATCCTATGTACAAAGTACATCAGTTACACAAATCTTTCTTGTCTTGATAGTTTTCTGCTGGGAAGGTTCGATGTAAATACTTTTATGCCCCAAAACGACAAAAATATTCTTGAAGTGATACATTTATTGGCCAACCAGAAGAATAATGTTTGCAGTTTTCAGAGCTCTGAGGCTCCTTCTTCAGGCTATAAATACAAATTAATTACGGTACTTAGACAAGATCGCAACAGTGAAGAGTTATTACAAAGGACATTTGTGCATAGGGTGGAAGGGTGATGCTTCCTAAAGATAAGCGAAAGACCTCAAATTAAGGTGTTTTTGTTACATATGGAGAAGTGGTGGCAGTGATATTTTGGTGATCTGGAGACCATCTGGTGGAGGTGTGAACTGTGTCTATGTAGTGTGTCATAAATCCAGGTGTTAGATTGAGTCCTATTGTCAAAAAGTTGAACATTCTTATCAGTTTCAATACTTTCAATACTCAGATTTTCCTCTCTCTGTTGTCCTTAACCCCTTCACCACCTTGCGATTTTCCATTTTTCCTCTTTAATTTCTTGCTCCGCTTGTTCCAGGAGCCATAGCGTTTTTTATTTTTTCCGTCAATATGGCCACGTGAGGCGTTGTTTTTTGTGGAACGAATTGTACTTTTGAATGACACCATTGATTTTACCATACAGTGTACTGGAAAACAGGAAAAAATCCAAGTGCGAGTTCGCAGACATGAAACATGAATAGGTTTTTTTTATTTAAAGGGAACCTGTCAGCAGGATTGTGCTGAGTAACCTGTCAGGTCGGTGCTGTTATACTGATTACTGATTAAAATGATACCTGGTTGACAGGGCCGTATTTGCCACTAGGCACGCAAGGGCATGTGCCTAGGGCGGCGACATTGCGGGGGGCGGCACCTGAGCAAGGTGTTTTTTTTTGTTTGTTTGTTTTTTTTATATAACTCCCGGGTCAAAAACGCGACCGACGGCCCCGCCCCCCAGCCTCCGAGTCCCCCCCACCTCCGAGTCCCCCCACCTCCAAGTCTCCGAGTCCCCCCGCCTCCGAGTCCCACCCACCCTCCTTGAAGACGATACTCACCTGCTCCAGCGATGCCTGGTCTCAGCGTCTGTAGCGCGTCCTGAGTGAGCGGTCATGTCATACCGCTAATTAAGGTCATGAATATGCGCATATTCATGACCTTAATTAGCGGTACCACATGACCGCTCACTCAGGAAGAAGGCGCTGCGGCGGGATAGAGCCGGAGGGATGTCGGCGCGGCGTGTGGGACAGGCAGCTGACAGGTGAGTATGAGGGACGGGGGGCGGGGGAAGGATGGTAAGCCACCCGCGCCATGCAAGATGGCCCAGGAGAAGGAGCGGGGGAGGGGGTGGAGAGATGAGCCATGCATAGGGAGGGAGGGGGGGGGGAATTATGAGCCATCAGCCATGCATACAGGGGGGGGGGAATTATGAGCCATCAGCCATGCATACGGGGGGGGATTATGAGCCATCAGCCATGCATACAGGGGGGGGATTATGAGCCATCAGCCATGCATACAGGGGGGGGGAATTATGAGCCATCAGCCATGCATACAGGGGGGAAATTATGAGCCATGCATACAGGAGGAGGGGGGGATATGAGCCATGGCCATTATACAATATGGAGCATCATGTGGGGCCATTATAAAGTATGGAGCATCATGTATGGCCATTATACAGTATGGAGCATCATGTGCGGTCATTATACAATATGGAGCATCATGTGGGGCCATCATACAGTATGGAGCATCATGTATGGCCATTATACAGTATGGAGCATCATGTGCGGTCATTATACAATATGGAGCATCATGTGCGGTCATTATACAGTATTGAGCATCATGTGAGGTCATTATACAGTATTGAGCATCATGTGAGGTCATTATACAGTATTGAGCATCATGTGGGGCCATTATAAAGTATGGAGCATCATGTGCAGCCATTATACAGTATTGAGCATCATGTGTGGTCATTATACAGTATGGAGCTTCATGTGCGGCCATTATACAGTATTGAGCATCATGTGAGGTCATTATACAGTATTGAGCATCATGTGGTGCCATTATACAGTATTGAGCATCATGTGGTGCCATTATACAGTATGCAGCATCATGTGTGGCCATTATACAGTATGGAGCATCATGTAGGGCCATTATACAGTATGTGGAGCACTGTGTGGCCATTATACAGTATGGAGCACTGCGTGGCCATATTTTTTTGGTTTTAATTATTGTATATGAAACAGTGAGATCAGCAGTGCTGAATGGGTGTGGTTGGGACTTGGATATGGGTGTGATTAGTTGTGAAATGGGTGTGGTCAGAGGCGTGGCCTAAAATTTGCCGCGCCGCAACCTTTACACCTTTTTCCCTTCTTCAAAAGTTGGGAGGTATGGTACCGCATTTCCCAGATCACAGCAAGTACCGCAAATCCCATAGGGAATGAATGAAACCAAATACGGTGTTGCCGTAAGTGATCCGTTACGTGGCAGATGCAGAAAAACTGCCCGATCTGCTGCAAAAGGCGACTTTCACAACAGCGATTCTTGCCAAAGTCACTGCCGATAGTGTCATACTCACCAATGGGGGAGGCAGCACTAAGAGTGCCTAGGGCAGCAGAAACTCTAAATACGGCCCTGCTGGGTGATGAAATTGGTCTTGTGGTTGTTGTTTAATCTTTATTTTCAGTTTTGAGTTAATGATATGCCCGTGCTCCAGGGCAGGGCTCAGGGATGGGGGGGTTCTGCATGTAGTGCTGATTAGGAATTCATCAGTATGCCTTCTGGTCACTGATCTCTCACTAACCTGCCCCCTAGTTTACATACTGAATATTATATGCATTGGAAAAAAAATTATCATTTAGCAAGCAGGTGACATCTGCGCTGCAGCATGATCATATGTATAATGTTTAATTATTTTATTTGCTGATATAAATTTATTCAGAAAAAAAAACAAAAATTCTGTCTCAAAATTGCGCTCAGTAGCATCTATCAGATCACTGATAGATGCTGATTCGCAGGTGTCGCCGGTGCCATCTTGGTGGAGTCAATTTTTTTCTCTAGCAAAATGGTGCCAGCGGTGCCTGCGCAGCAGCATCTATCAGGTCCTGAACTCTGAGACTCCACAACAAGGAAAATAGATTCTCAGCAGCTTTTGTTTTGGCTAAAAGATTTTTTTAAACCGCCACCACAACAAAGTAGACTCTTTTGGCCGTGTCCTTCTCTACTTTAACCTATTAAACATTTGTTAAAATATCCTGTACAGGAATTTGGACTGTACAGTACCAATGACGGCAGACCTAGCGGACCGCTTAGTGCGCTTAGGACAATCAGAAATAGCATGAGTGGAATCACCACAGTAGAAACACAGACCATTCAGACGTCTGAATTCCTGCCGTTCAACTCTAGTCATAGTCCTATCGCACTGCATAGGCTCAGGTTTAACCTCAGGCAGTACCGCCAAATGGTGCACAGATTTACGCTCGCGCAAGCGTCGACCGATCTGAATGGCCAAAGACAAAGACTCATTCAAACCAGCAGGCATAGGAAATCCCACCATGACATCCTTAAGAGCCTCAGAGAGACCCTTTCTGAACAAAGCTGCCAGCGCAGATTCATTCCACTGAGTGAGTACTGACCATTTCCTAAATTTCTGACAATATACTTCTATATCATCCTGACCCTGGCACAAAGCCAGCAAATTTTTCTCAGCCTGATCCACTGAATTAGGCTCATCGTACAGCAATCCGAGCGCCAGGAAAAACGCATCGACACTACTCAATGCAGGGTCTCCTGGCGCAAGAGAAAATGCCCAGTCTTGAGGGTCGCCGCGCAAAAAAGAAATAATAATCAAAACCTGTTGAATAGGATTACCAGAAGAATGAGGTTTCAAGGCCAGAAATAGCTTACAATTATTTTTGAAACTTAGAAACTTAGTTCTATCTCCAAAAAACAAATCAGGAATAGGAATTCTTGGTTCTAACATAGATTTCTGATCAATAGTATCTTGAATTTTTTGTACATTTATAACGAGATTATCCATTGAAAAGCACAGACCCTGAATATCCATGTCCACACCTGTGTCCAGAATCACCCAAATGTCTAGGGGAAAAAAAAAAGTGAACACAGAGCAGAAAAAAAAAAAAAAAAAATGATGTCAGAACTTTTTCTTTCCCTCTATTGAGAATCATTAGTTTGGCTCCTTGTACTGTTATGTTTGCTAATGACAGGTGTTATGAAGGCAATCCAGAAACACAGTGTGCTTAGCGATCAGAGCGCACACAGTGATCTGACAAATACCCAAAAATACAAGAACGAGCTCTGAGACGTGGAAACTCTGTAGACTGCACACCTGATCCTATCCTAAACACAACTAAAAGCGGCTGTGGATTGCGCCTAACAACTACCTAGGCAACTCGGCACAGCCTAAGAAACTAGCTAGCCTGAAGATAGAAAAATAGGCCTGACTTGCCCCAGAGAAATTCCCCAAAGGAAAAGGCAGCCCCCCACATATAATGACTGTGAGTAAGATGAAAAGACAAAACGTAGGGATGAAATAGATTCAGCAAAGTGGGGCCCGATATTCTAGGACAGAGCGAGGACAGTAAAGCGAACTTTGCAGTCTACAAAAAACCCTAAAGCAAAACCACGCAAAGGGGGCAAAAAAAACCCACCGTGCCGAACTAACGGCACGGCGGTACACCCTTTGCGTCTCAGAGCTTCCAGCAAAACAAAAGACAAGCTGGACAGAAAAAAAGCAACAAAAAAGCAAAAAGCACTTAGCTATACAGAGCAGCAGGTCACAGGAACAATCAGGAGAAGCTCAGATCCAACACTGAAACATTGACAAGGAGCAAGGATAGCAGCATCAGGCGGAGTTAAGTAATGAAGCAGTTAACGAGCTCACCAGAACACCTGAGGGAGGAAGCTCAGAAGCTGCAGTACCACTTGTGACCACAGGAGTGAATTCAGCCACAGAATTCACAACAGGTCAGTCATCAAGAGACGGGTGGACAAACAAAAACCAACAAATTCTGGCAAAATGCAAGCACTGATTATGCAAGAATGGACGGCTATCAGTCAGGATTTGGTCCTCTGTCTGAACAGTCACTGCAGAGGACACGGAAGACGAGGCGGTGGTGGAACGCAGAAAGGTGAATATGACATACTCACCTGCTCCCAGAGCTCCTGACACGGTCCCTGCATGTCCCACGTCTCCAGGAGCGGCAGCTTCTTCCTGTAGTGAGCGGTCACGTGGCACCGCTCATTACAGTAATGAATATACGGCTCCACCCCTATGGGAGTGGAGTCTATATTCATAACTTTAATGAGCGGTACCAGTGACTGCTGAACAGGGGAAGAAGCTGCCGCGCCCGAAGACCGTGGGACATGCGGGGACCGTGTCAGGAGCACTGAGAGCAGGTGAGTATTTGACAGGCCGTTTGACAGACCGTTTCTCCTCGCCTGGACACTGTGTGTGTCGGCTCGTTCCACTGCACCACCAATGCGAACGCCATGATCCCTGACTGCGCCCCCACTGCGCCACCAATTGCTGTATGACTACGGCCTGTATGATTACGGCCTGGACCATCAGGGTGTGCAGCCATTCTCCGAAGGAAACAGAATCTTTTTTTCTGTCCTCATTACCCTCCCCCTGTGGGGCATATAGGATCATATAGGAGCTAGCAATTTAACAAGTATAGCCAAACTTGCTTCCTTTGCTGATGACTTGATACCTCTACTTGACTGTCTGTAACAGTCTTCGCTGAAAGTTGAAAGTTGAAAACTAAGACACTGTATCCACTAGTTGGGTCACTTTTGGATCATCTCCACCTGTGTATATATCTATATCCCTACCTTCATATGATGCGTCACTATCAGACATTAAGGCACCGTTTGTGATCAAGGCCACTGTGTGGCCGAAACGTTAACTGGTTGCCTTACTACTGTTTCATCTTGAATCCACATCTTCAAATAAAAACATTCACTTAAGCAGAACTTAACCGGATGAGTGCAGTGTTCTTTCTTTTTTTCTAGTATTTGACAGGCGTCACTCCCCCTCACCCACCGACCCCCCTGCCTTCCATGACTCGAGTATAAGCCGAGAGGGGTTTTTTTGGGCTGGAAATCTCGGCTTATACTTGAGTATATACGGTAAATCTAAAAATATATATACTGTATAAATATAGCCAATCGACCATCCAGCATACCTTAAATGGACAGTTTCCATCCAAAGCACATAAAAAACTCTATTGTACACGCTACTACAAAAAATTGGGAGTCAGTTCCTACACAGGACTGTTACAAGGAACTAAACAAGTTGGTATCTTGTCTGCCTGACGAATCCACAAGAGCCGATGACCTGATACCAGAGAGTCCAAGAATAGGGACATTATACATGCATCCCAAAATCCACAAATCTGGAAATCCAGGAAGACCAATTATTTAATGTGTGGGCAGTCACCCTTACTGAGCTGGTATCTGGATGGGTAGAGGGTATTCTTACACCACTGGTAAAGAATACTCCCAGCTACATTCAGGACACAACTGATCTATTGAATAAACTATCAGTAATAGATCCTCTACCAGAAGGAACCATCCTGGCCACCATGAATGTGGAATCTTTGTACTCAAATATCCCACACCAGGATGGATTAAATGCCTGCAAATTCTTCCTGGAAAACACAGGGACTGATGCGGATTCTGTATTGAAACTTATAAAATTCAATTTCATCCTACCATCAACTCAACACTCAACTACTCCAGCACTGAAATTAACTTTTAGGACACCCTCATTAAGCTGCAGAACAATGAAATAGAAACATCTCTGTATCAGAAGCCAATCAACCGTCCAACATACATGGGACAGTTTTAATGCAAAGCACATAAAAAACTCCATTGTCTACAGCCAAGCCATCAGATACAATTGTATATGTTCCAACCCCATGGATAGGGATGAGCACCTTGGTCACCTCAGATAGACCTTTTTGAATCAGGGCTACCATCCAAGAACAATTCAAAACCAAATTACAAGAGCAGCTAGAATATCAAGGAATCATCTCCTACATTACAAAGCTAAAGAAGAAAATAACCGGGTACCTCTAGTAGTCACCTACAATCCAAATCTGGAGGTGCTAAGGGGAGCGGCACGGAAATCACAACCTTTACTGCAAAAAGATGCCCGCTTACAATCCATTTTTCCAGACCCCTCATTACTGTGTTTTAGGCAGCCCCCAAATATAAGAAGCATCGATGTCAGAAGCTCCCTGTCCTCTCCAACAGCTGCAGGTACCTTTCCTTGCAACCAGGAAAACTGTAAAACCTATCCATTTATAATGACCACTGACAAGATAAATATCCCCAATTCACATCAGGACTACAAGATACCAGGTACTTTTAGCTGCATCACACCTAATGTGGTGTACCAAATTATTTGTACCAAATGTCCAACTGGGAGGGGAGACAGGGGAAAAACTGAGAACAAGGATGAACTCTCACCGACACACAATAAGAGAAAAAAGAATGGATCTACCTGTGGCAAAACATTTTTGCATCCCAGATCACAGCATCATGGACATGAGCTTAATTGTATTAGGCTAGGTTCACATTGCGTTAGGGCAATCCGTTAAGCGCATAGCGCTAGCGGATTGCGCTAACGCAATGTCTTTAGAGGGATCGCGTTTGCCGATCCCGCTAGCGCAGATCCCCAATGGTGTCGTGATGGTGTCTCCGTGGCTTTTTTACATGCATTTGCATATTTCCCATAAGGGATGGGGGCAGTGTTCTGGATCGCTGTGTTGAGAAACACGTGATGGTGTCTCCGCGGTGTTGGATGTTTTGATCTCCCTGAGGTCATTCATCCTTATGTTTATAGCCCTTTAACCTGTCACTGCTCCTAATAGCCAGTTTCCTACTCCACACTGATGAGGGGCAAATACCCCAAAACAGCTGTCTGTGGATGGATACCATGTTTTGGCATAGGTGGTTTTCCTTTTTGGATGCTGCCCTTCCCGTGGTTGTTCCTTCCCGGTGAAAGACCTGGCTATTTATTGCTTGCGTTGAGAAACACGTGATGGTGTCTCCGTGACTTTTCTACATGCATTTGCTCTGAGGAGAGGCTTCCATCGGGCCACTCAGGCCTGACTGGTGGAGGGCTGCAGTGATAGTTGACTTTGTGGAACTTTCTCCCATCTCCCTACTGTACCTCTGGAGCTCAGCCACAGTGATCTTGGGGTTCTTCTTTACCTCTCTCACCAAGGCTCTTCTCCTACGATTGCTCAGTTTGGCTGGACGGCCAGGTCTAGGAAGACTTCTGGTGGTCCCAAACTTCTTCCATTTAAGGATTATGGAGGCCACTGTGCTCTTAGGAACCTTGAGTACTGCAGAAATGCTTTTGTAACCTTGGCCAGATCTGTGCATTGCCACAATTCTGTCTCTGAGCTCCTTGGCCAGTTCCTTTGACCTCATGATTCTCATTTGGTCTGACATGCACTGTGAGCTGTGAGGTCTTATATAGACAGGTGTGTGCCTTTCCCAATCAAGTCTTATCAGTTTAATTGAACACAGCTGGACTCCAATGAAAGAATAGAACCATCTCAAGGAGGATCACAAGGAAATGGACAGTATGTGACTTAAATATGAGTGTCTGAGCAAAGAGTCTGAATACTTATGACTGTGATATTTCCGTTTTTCTTTTTTATAAATATGCAAAAATGTCTACATTTCTGTTTTTTTTCAGTCAAGATAGGTTGCAGAGTGTACATTAATGAGAAAAAAAATGAACTTTTTTAATTTACCAAATGGCTGCTATGAAACAAAGAGTGAAAAATTTAAAGGGGTCTGAATACTTTCCGTACCCACTGTAATTCTAATTTAATTTAAACCTATGTGGTGTTTGAATGAAATCTTAGTTTAATGAGGCTATCCAGCCTGAAAAAAATGCACACATGCGCTTTAAAAAGCTAATTATAAGTTATAGGGCTCCAGCCTCGGTCTCGGCAACTCAATTTCTGATCTTGTTATCAACACAGAAAAGAGTTTCCTGTGCGGGCATATGACCAGGGCAGTGTGAGAAAGAGGCTGTTTTAATAGTTAATTTCAGTTACTAAGCCAGCACCCTGCTCTGATATAGCAGATCCATAGACAGGAAAGGGGGCTGGTTTAGTCATTCTAATAAGCAAACCCCAAGTTAATGACTCGAGGAAAAATAAGGAATACAAATACACATAAATCAATCAACAACCGACATAAGAGTGATAGAGTGCAGAATTAAGGCAGTCACAAATATGAATACAAGTAGCTCACCCACCAGATACATTTAAGGCGCGTTTCGCAATTACTTCATCTGGGGTCTGGTGAGCCACTGTCATTTAATGCTACTTTAGCATATATTTACTTTTCAAGCATCTTGTTTTTTCATCTTGGCAGTTTTCTTGGACATTTACATTTGATTATGCATTTGTTACCGTCCATTGTATTTCTTGGGCAGTCTTGTTACATCTGTATGGAGTTTATGCCATATACCCATATGGTGTAAGACATTTTACAAGCTCCCCTGCCAACCTGATTTTGTGTCTACTGAAATAAACAGTCAGATAGCCCCCTTCACTCACAGCACTGGTCACATACCGACAGAGGGGACGTTCTGCTGTATCAAGCACAGCACCAGAAGTTACCAAACCTGAAAGCTGGAGGCAACGGGCTTAATTGAAGCATTTCAGTAACCTATATAGTTGCCAAGCTATTATTTTAGCAACTCCTTTAAAAAACAAAACAAGAACAGAGCTTTGCTTGGAAAAATTGACTGGTCTTTCAATATACACAAATATCTATTTTAATGCAACCACCAATCCAACCTTCATGAATACTGCAAAAAATGTCCATTTTTATAAGAAATCATTGTAAGTCTCTGTATTATCACAAAGAAAACATATTTACCACAAGGTCTAATAGACTTTTATACATAGCAGACCCAGTGGCAATTGATAGGCCTCTGGCTGATATAGTAATCCAGCTACACATCCATCCAAGTGGTTCAATGTCCGACATTGGAGCCAGCTCTGAATCCTTTGCAGCAGAAGCTTGGCTTTTACAAGTAGCTTTTGATGTTGTTGCAGTACTCTACATGGCTTCAGTTATTCACTAGACATAAAAATCAAATTTGATTCTATGAAATCCATATTTTTAGGGATTCAATTCTTAATTTAGATGTATTTTTATAGGTTCAGGAAGGGGTTAAAAAAATAATAAAATATTGTAATCACCTGGGCTAGGCCCGTCTCTCACCTGTCCCCAAACTAACAGGTCCTTTGCCAGCTTTGGATCAGTCTTCGGTCTGGATCTTCGAGTACTAACTAGGTCTCATGGCATCATGTAGGGTGGGGTGCTACACAGTATTACATCGAGCCTAGTCAGATAATGAAGATCTGGACCGAAGACTGAAAATCGACAGGGAAATATCAAATTTAGTTTTTATTTAAACCATTACCAACCCTCTGTTTTTCAGCAGAAAAAAGTCAGCACTCCGTTTTGCTTGGTTCAATACTTGATTGGAAATTCATGTGCACAAAAGACATACAGTGCGGTCTTCAAGAAATCTTACGCTCTTCGGAATATCATTCCATAATCATAGATCTATGACTAAGCAATGATATTCCAAAACGTGTAAGAATTGTTGAAGACTGCACTGTATGTCTTTTGTGCACATTAATTTCCAATAAAGTATTGAACCAAGGAAAACGCAGTGCCGACTTTCTTCTGCTGATATACCTCTTTGGGCTCATTTCTACTTGCGAGGAAAAGGGATGAGTGCAATCTGATAAAAAATTGGATTGCACTCGGACCAATGTTCTTCAATAGGTGACATCTCATTTGCGATTTTTTTCTCAGCCGAAATCGGACTGAGAAAAGAATCGCAGCATGCTGCGATTCTCGGACAAGACTCGCCAATGTAAGTCAATGGGTGCAAGAAAGAAAAATCGCACAGCACTCGCACCATGCGAGTTCTGTCCTATTTTTACGCAGCGGTGTCCTTTGAAAAGCCGGTAATTCAGCGCGGTGTACAGTAAAATCACACTGACAGGTTAGAATAGAATAGATATACACACATAGAATAGGTATATATACATATATATGTCAGTGAGACACCTATATATATATTTATATTTAATGCAGCGCTAGATAGCAGAATAGCTGGTAATTCAATTGCCGGCTTTTGCTATCTCCTTCACAAACCTGACAGGATATGAGACATGGTTTACATACAGTAAACCATTTCATATCCTTTATTGTATTACATATTCCTGACTACTAATGTAAGAAGTGTCTTTGTGTTAAATTTGTTGGCTCTAGCTGTTAAAATAAAGGGTTAAATCACGGAAAGAATTGGCGTGGGCTCCCGCGCAATTTTCTCCGCCAGAGTGGTAAAGCCAGTGATTGAGGGCAGATATTAATAGCCTAGAGAGGGACCATGGATATTGCCCCCCTCCCCCGGCTAAAAACATCTGCCCCCAGCCACCCCAGAAAAGGCACATCTGTAAGATGTGCCTATTCTTGAACTTGGCCACTCTCTTCCCACTCCCCTGTAGCGGTGGGATATGGGGTAAGAAAGGGTTAATGTCACCTTGCTATTGTAAGGTGACATTAATCCTGGTTAATAATGGAGAGGCGTCAATAAGACACCTATCCATTATTAATCCAATAGTAGTAAATGGTTAATAAAACACACACACATTAGGAAAAAAGTATTTTAATGAACTAAAGACACAGGGTGTTGTAATAGTTTATTATACGCTCAATCCA
Organism: Ranitomeya imitator; assembly: GCF_032444005.1. Taxonomy (NCBI): domain Eukaryota; kingdom Metazoa; phylum Chordata; class Amphibia; order Anura; family Dendrobatidae; genus Ranitomeya; species Ranitomeya imitator. The sequence goes on along the minus strand of NC_091286.1, from coordinate 570,100,561 downwards.
ATTGAAGACCTTTATCACCTGAAACAAAGTTAAAATAAAAAATCAACAATATCCCATACCTCTCCGGCGTTACAGTCAAGTCCCACGCTGTAAATCCATCTGAAGGGGTTAAATATTTTTACAGCCAGGAGCCTGCTAATGCAGCTGTGCTCCTGCCTGTAAAAGCTGGGAATGAATTGGAAAGCAGGGGAATGTAGCTACCTAGACTTGCGGTGCTGCGCCCCCTGCTGGCATAACCTCATATGAACTCTAGCGTGGGAATTTTTCTGAATATTTTCTCACGCTAGAGTTCATATGAGTTTATGCCAGCAGGGGGCGCAGCATCGCAAGTCTAGGTAGCTACGTTCCCCTGTATTCCATTAATTCCCCAGTTTTTACAGGCAGGGACAACAGCTGCATTAGCAGGCTCCTGGCTGTAAAATTATTCAACCCCTTCAGATGGATTTACAGCGTGGGACATGACTGTAACGCCAGAGAGGTATGGGATATTGTTGATTTTTTATTTTAACTTTGTTTCAGGTGACAAGGGTCTTCAATTGGATTGAGTGTATAATAAACTATTACAACACCCTGTGTCTTTATTTCATTAAAATACTTTTTTCCTAATGTGTGAGTGTTTTATTAACCATTTACTAGTATTGGATTAATAATGGATAGGTGTCTTATTGATGCCTCTCAATTATTAACCAGGCTTAATGTCACCTTACAATAGGCTGGGGGGGATATTGGCCGGAGGGGGGGGGGGGGGGGCAATATCCATGGTCCCTCTCTAGGCTATTAATATCTGCCCTCAGTCACTGGTGGAAAAAATTGCGTGGGAGCCAATATTTTCCGTGATTTAACCCTTTATTTTAACAGCTAGAGCCAACAAATTTTACACAAAGACACTTCTTACATTAGTAGTCAGGAATATATAATAAAAGAAGGGATATGAAATGGTTTACTGTATGTAAACCATGTCTCATATCCTGTCAGGTTTGGGTAGGAGATAGCAAAAGCCGGCAATTGAATTACATTACATTACATATAAATATATATATATAGGTGTCTCACTGACATATATATATACTAGCTATTGAACCCGTTCTACGCCCGGGTGGCGAGCATTTATATTGGTATATGGTCTCCATCCTGGTATGTGCTGCTCCATCCTGCGTCCCCATCCTGTCATGCGCTGCTCTATCCTGCGTCCCCATCCTGTCATGCGCTGCTCTATCCTGCGTCCCCATCCTGTCATGCGCTGCTCCCATCCTGCGTCCCCATCCTGTCATGCGCTGCTCCCATCCTGCATCCCCATCCTGTCATGCGCTGCTCCCATCCTGTGATGCGCTGCTCCCATCCTGCGTCTTCATCCTGTGATGCGCTGCTCCCATCCTGCGTCCCCATCCTGTTATGTGCTGCTCCATCCTGCGTCCCCATCCTTATGTGCTGCTGCATCCTGCGTCCCCATCCTTATGTGCTGCTGCATCCTGCGTCCCCATCCTTATGTGCTGCTCCGTCCTGCGTCCCCATCCTTTCATGTGCTGCTCCATCCTGCGTCCCCATCCTGTTATGTGCTGCTCCCATCCTGCGTCCCCATCCTTATGTGCTGCTCCATCCTGCGTCCCCATCCTTATGTGCTGCTCCATCCTGCGTCCCCATCCTTATGTGCTGCTCCATCCTGCGTCCCCATCCTTATGTGCTGCTCCATCCTGCGTCCCCATCCTTATGTGCTGCTCCATCCTGCGTCCCCATCCTTATGTGCTGCTCCATCCTGCGTCCCCATCCTTATGTGATGCTCCATTCTGCGTCCCCATCCTTATGTGCTGCTCCATCCTGCGTCCCCATCCTTATGTGCTGCTGCATCCTGCGTCCCCATCCTTATGTGCTGCTCCCATCCTGCGTCCCCATCCTTATGTGCTGCTCCATCCTGCGTCCCCATCCTTATGTGCTGCTCCATCCTGCGTCCCCATCCTTATGTGCTGCTGCATCCTGCGTCTCCATCCTTATGTGCTGCTCCATCCTGCGTCCGCATCCTTATGTGCTGCTCCATCCTGCGTCCCCATCCTTATGTGCTGCTCCAACCTGCGTCCCCATCCTTATGTGCTGCTCCATCCTGCGTCCCCATCCTTATGTGCTGCTGCATCCTGCGTCCCCATCCTTATGTGCTGCTCCATCCTGCGTCCCCATCCTTATGTGCTGCTCCATCCTGCGTCCCCATCCTTATGTGCTGCTCCATCCTGCGTCCCCATCCTTATGTGCTGCTGCATCCTGCGTCCCCATCCTTATGTGCTGCTCCATCCTGCGTCCCCATCCTTATGTGCTGCTGCATCCTCCGTCCCCATCCTTATGTGCTGCTCCATCCTGCGTCCCCATCCTTATGTGCTGCTCCATCCTGCGTCCCCATCCTTATGTGCTGCTCCATCCTGCGTCCCCATCCTTATGTGCTGCTCCATTCTGCATCCCCATCCTTATGTGCTGCTCCATCCTGCGTCCCCATCCTTATGTGCTGCTCCATCCTGTGTCCCCATCCTTATGTGCTGCTGCATCCTGCGTCCCCATCCTTATGTGCTGCTCCCATCCTGCGTCCCCATCCTTATGTGCTGCTCCATCCTGCGTCCCCATCCTTATGTGCTGCTCCATCCTGCGTCTCCATCCTTATGTGCTGCTCCATCCTGCGTCCCCATCCTTATGTGCTGCTGCATCCTGCGTCTCCATCCTTATGTGCTGCTCCATCCTGCGTCCCCATCCTTATGTGCTGCTCCATCCTGCGTCCCCATCCTTATGTGCTCCTCCATCCTGCGTCCCCATCCTTATGTGCTGCTCCATCCTGCGTCCCCATCCTTATGTGCTGCTCCATCCTGCGTCCCCATCCTTATCTGCTGCTCCATCCTGCGTCCCCATCCTTATGTGCTGCTCCATCCTGCGTCCCCATCCTTATGTGCTGCTCCATCCTGCGTCCCCATCCTTATGTGCTGCTCCATCCTGCGTCCCCATCCTTATGTCCTGCTCCATCCTGCGTCCCCATACTGTTATGTGCTGCTCCATCCTGCGTCCCCATCCTTATGTGCTGCTCCATCCTGCGTCCCCATCCTTATGTGCTGCATCCTGCGTCCCCATCCTTATGTGCTGCTCCATCCTGCGTCCCCATCCTTATGTGCTGCTCCATCCTGCGTCCCCATCCTTATGTGCTCCTCCATCCTGCGTCCCCATCCTTATGTGCTGCTCCATTATGCGTCCCCATCCTTATGTGCTGCTCCATCCTGCGTCCCCATACTGCCTCTGACCCGCTCGGCGCCGAGTGCTGGGGGGCCTGAGCAGGCGGGGACACCGGCACGCTGTGGGGGGTCAGGTGCCGGTATCGCCGCCAGCTCAGGCCCCCCAGCACTTCCTATACTCACCTGTCTGTCCCGTTCCATCGCTGAGCGCCGCCATCTTCCCGGTCTCCTGGCTGTGACTGTTCAGTCAGAGGGCGGCGCCGGCGCGCATTAAGCGCGTCACCGCGCCCTCTGAACTGAAGGTTACAGGCCGAAGACCGGGAAGATGGCGGCGCTCAGCGATGGAATGGGGACAGGTGAATATAGCTCATACTCACCCTCCTGGCGGTTCCTGCTTCTCTGTTGGAGATTGCGGTGTGCGTTCAGTGTGAACGCATACCGCGATGTCCCGGGAGCGTCACTCTGTGAGGCCCAGACTGCGCCGGCGCTTGCGCCTGCGCAGTCTATAGAGGCTTCGGACAGAGTGACGCTCCCAGCGTTATATTATAGATATATATATATATACATATATATATATATATATATATACCTATTCTATGTGTATGTGTCTATTCTATCTTTTCTATTCTAATATGTCAGTGTGATTTTACTGTACACAGAACTGATTTGCCGGCTTTTCAAAGGACTCCGGTGCGTAAAAATCGGACAGCAATACGGATGTAATACGGATGTCATGCGGATGTTGCGATAAAGAAAAAAATCGCATGACACCCGCATGACAATCGCATGATTTACCTCTGTTTTTTCGGTCCGTAAATCGGACCGTTTTTTTTCTCTCAAGTGGAAATGAGCCCTTTGCCTGTTCAGGCTGCCTTGCACTCAAGATGCAAGTGATGTGGGTGAGGTGAGCTGCATTATGTTTTGTGGTATGGAGAGACCACACATAAATGTCTTTTCAGGACAGATTCAATTCTGATCAAATTTTATTTGGACACAATTTAATCTGTCATCCAATTTGGGTGAATCTGCCCAAATTTGGGGAAATTTGCTCATCTCTATTATCAACCATTTTTCATTGTGCTGTAACTATGTAGTGCAGGGTGAGAGGGGGTTAGGCTACTTTCACACATCAGTTTTTTGCCGTCAAGCTCAATACGGCGAATTTTGAAGAAAACGGATACAGCAAAAGTTGCTGCTGGATCCATTTTTTCCTCATGGACTTGTATTAGCACTGGATTGCAACGGATCGCCTCACGTTTCATCCATTTTTTGCTGGATCCGTCGAAAATCCGTTTTCCGGCGGCCAGAGAAAACGGACATAGGAACGTTTTTTCTGTCCATTGAAAAAACGGACAGCGACGGATCCGGCGAAGAATGGGTGAAACGTGAGGTCAAATGATGGAATCTTTCTCTCTCTCCTCCCCAGAATCCAAAATAGCCAGCAGATCCACAAACTCGGATCCAGCGAAAAACAGATTTGTTGCATCAATTTCCGACGGATCCATTTTTTTCAAAATTCGCCGGATTATGCCTGACGACGAAAACCTGATGTGTGAAAGTAGCCTTAGGCTGGGGCTACACAATGATTTTGTCTGTGACATAGGCCATATGACAAAAAAATCTTCCTATGCTGATGCTACATTGCAGTATGATTCTGGTCAATGAGGTTGCATTGCGACCCACAAGGTACTGTGACTGCAACATGCAAGTTGCAAAAAACCAGAACCAGTTAGATTTTTTGCAATCCCATACACTCAGGTTACTATACAATGCAGCAACGGCTTAAGACGACATTGGTTTTGCAATCTCATCATGTAGCACCAGTCTTAAAGGGAACCTGTCAGCAGGATTGTGCACAGTAACCTACAGACAGTGTCAGGTCGGCACTGTTATACTGATTAAAATGATACCTTGGTTGGTGAAATCTGTCTTGTGGTTGTTGTTTAATCTTTATTTTCAGTTTTGCGTTAATTATATCCTCGTGCTCCGGGGCGGCCTGTGGGGGTCTTCATGTGGTGCTCTGCTTAAGTGTTCATGTCTATGGGCTTCTGACAGGTCCTGCTCCCTATTTTCTATAATGAATATTATATATATAGCTTGGGGGAAAATTAAACCCTTCTGCAGGCAGGCAGTGGCGATGGTGCCTGCGCTGTGGCATAATCGCATATGGATATGGAATGTGCACGTAATTAATTTACAAAAAAAAGATGAGGGGAATAGCAATCCACAAGGTTTAGTGCCGCTCAGGAAAAACAGTAACTATATAAGATGAAAAACCTGAGGCACAAAAATTAGAAAATCTTATGCAAAACTCATAAATTTATTATGATCAGTCACACAGTAACCAACGTTTCGCCATCACCGGCCTTTATCAAGGTATTTATCTGCTTCCACCACAGCGGCTTGTCCCTAACTTCCTGTTTAACCAATAAGAAGCGCAGGCTCGAGATCATAAGAGGCGCCCTCTGCTGGTTGTCCTCATATGAACTCGAGCCTGGGAGCTTTCTAGGAAAGTTCCCACGATCTAGGAACAACCAGCAGAGGGCGCCTCACCGCAAATGCAGGTAAATATAGGTCATTGACCTACTTTACCTTCATTCTCCGGGGTTTTGCAGACATGATCAACATTGCATTAGCAAAGCTCGTGTCTGCAAAATATTTTAACCCTTTCAGATGGATTTACATCGTTGGACTTTACAGATCTGCGGAAGGTATGGATATTGTTGGTTTATTATGTGTTACAGAACGCGGGTCTTCAGTGATTGGATTGGGCGTTAAATAAAATATTACAACAACCTTTGTTTTTATTTCATTAAAATAATTTTTAATAATGTGTTTGTGTATTTTTTAACCCTTTACTAGTATTGGATTAATAATGGATAGGTGTCATAATTGACGCCTCTCCATTATTAATTTGGCTTAATGTCACCTTACAATAGCAAGGTGGCATTAACCCTTCATTACCCCATATCCCACCGCTACACGGGAATGGGAAGAGAGTGGCCAAGTGCCAGAATAGGCGCATCTTCCAGATGTGCCTTTTCTGGGGTGGCTGGGGGCAGGTGTTTTTAGCCAGGGTGGGGCCAATAACCATGGACCCTTTCCAGGCTATTAATATCTGCCCTCAGTCACTGGCTTTACCACTCTAGCGGAGCCCACGCCAATTTTTTCCGCCATTTAACCCCTTAATTTACTAGCTAGAACAGCCAAATTTTGCATAGACACACTACTAACATTAGTAGTGTGGAATATGCAAAAAAAATGGTGATATGAGATGGTTTACTGTATGTAAACCAGGTCTCATATCATGTCGGGTTTTAGGAAGGAGAAAGCAAAAGCCGGTAATTGAATTACCGGCTTTCTGCTATATCGCGCTGGATGAAATATTAATATATATACATATATGTGTCTACTGACGTATATATATATATATATATATATATATATATATATAGACAGTATATATGTTTTTTTTTTTACACATGGATCCCTTGTATATCCGTATGTCGGTTTTGCAAGCCTGCGATAAAAACACGCAGTACGGATGACATACGGATTACATACGGAGGATGCCATGCGCAAAAAACGCTGAAACACTCTGCCTACGGAGGAGCTACGGACCACTATTTTCGGGACTTTTCAGCGTATTACGGCCGTAATATACGGACCGTATTTTCATACGCTGAGTGTGAAGCCGGCCTAACGGCGCCGACCTGACACTTTGTGTAGGTTACTGTGCACAATCCTGCTGACAGGCTTCCTTTAATGGTTCATTCACACTTAGGCCATATTTATAGAACTTGCCATAGATTTTTAATGTGGATTATGAGCCAAAAGTCTGTGATTAATTACAGTATACGGCAGTACATTTCAAATCCTCTTTCACATACTGCATTAATCAGTATATTTTACAGATTTTTAACCATGCTGCTTGCCCGTTCTTTTGAACAAATACACTTTCCACAGCAGGTTAAAGACTTTACAATGCAGAGGGTACATAATGCGTATAGACCCCATTGAACATTTGCATTTTTTTTACTTTTATTTTTTGCATTGTAGTATTTGTTGCCGTTCTTATGAGAAATTCTTCAAAATGGTGAACGTGGTTTATAAAGTTTGCATTAAAAAAAAGACATTGTTTTTATGCTTGTCTTTAACCATTTTGTCCAAAAGATAATGTTGCAAATCCTACTAGATGCCGCCTTATGGAGGCAATTCCAGAAGCAATGGCCCCAATTTATAATTGCTGTTTCTATATTTTTCTGGAGTAATTTGCTCTTTTTTCAGTGTCTTTAGTATATGCGCCTTATTCTTTATACATTTTGTGACGTTTTAAGTTATCTATTTCCTAAGTCTTTTTTTATTCCTCTTTAGAAAAATATAAAAAATTGAGAGTCCTCAGTAGTTGATAGTTTTTAATGGCCTTGTAGATTGTAAGCTTGGGAGCAGGGACCTCACCCCTAATGTCACTGTTTAACCCCTTAGTGACCGAGCCAAATTTTTGAAATCTGACCAGTGTCACTTTATGTGGTAATAACTCTGCAACGCTTCAACAAATCCCAGTGATTTTGAGACTGTTTTTTCGTGACACATTATACTTTATGATAATGGTAAATTTAGTTCAACATTTTTTGTGTTTATTTATAAAAAAATATTAAAAATTTGAGAAAAATGTTACAAAATTAGCAATTTTCTAAATTTGAATGATTATCCCTTTAATCCAGATAGTCATACAACAGCAAACCATTAATAAATAACATTTCCCACATGTCTGCTTTACATCAGCACCATTTGTAAAATGTTATTTTATTTTGTTAGCATTTTAGGAGGTTTAAAAATGTAGCAGCAATTTTTCATTTTTTCAAAGAAATTTACCACATTTATTTTTTAGGGACTTATCCATGTTTGAAGTGACTTTAGGGGTCCCATATATTGGGAAACCCCCAAACGTGATACCATTTTAGAAACAGCACCCCTAAACATATTGAAAACTGCTGTCAGGTAGTTTATTAACCCTTCAGGTGCTTTACAGGAATTAATGCAAAGTGGTATGACAGAAATGAAAATGTGTATTTTTACCACCTAAATGTTGCTAACTTCTAAACAGATTACTACAGCCGTCAGACTCTAAGGCCGCTATTTGGTCATGAATTGCCATGGCAAACATCAGGACAACAGAATCATGATCTGAGGGCACCAATTGTGACAACGAAGAAGCCCCCACACTCTGTTAACCATTTATAATGATGTAGTCACTATTGACAGCAGCATCTAAGGGGTTAAACAGATTTAGAAGGTGCAAATACTGATCGTGGCTGATACAGCAAGTTGTCAGCTATAGTGTACAACCAACAGATGCTGGATTGTCATCTGTATGGGGATACTATTCTCTTATATCTCAGGTCAGTTAACCCCTTCATGACCCAGCCTATTTTGACCTTAATGACCTGGCCGTTTTTTGCAATTCTGACCAGTGTCCCTTTATGAGGTAATAACTCAGGAACGCTTCAACGGATCCTAGCGGTTCTGAGATTGTTTTTTCGTGACATATTGGGCTTCATGTTAGTGGTAAATTTAGGTCAATAAATTCTGCGTTTATTTGTGATAAAAACGGAAATTTGGCGAAAATTTTGAAAATTTCGCAATTTTCACATTTTGAATTTTTATTCTGTTAAACCAGAGAGTTATGTGACACAAAATAGTTAATAAATAACATTTCCCACATGTCTACTTTATACCAGCACAATTTTGGAAACAAAATTTTTTTTTGCTAGGAAGTTATAAGAGTTAAAATTTGACCAGCGATTTCTCATTTTTACAACGAAATTTACAAAACCATTTTTTTTAGGGACCACCTCACATTTGAAGTCAGTTTGAGGGGTCTATATGGCTGAAAATACCCAAAAGTGACACCATTCTAAAAAATGCACCCCTCAAGGTGCTCAAAACCACATTCAAGAAGTTTTTTAACCCTTCAGGTGCTTCACAGCAGCAGAAGCAACATGGAAGGAAAAAATGAACATTTAACTTTTTAGTCACAAAAATTATCTTTTAGCAACATTTTTTTTATTTTCCCAATGGTACAAGGAGAAACTGAACCACGAAAGTTGTTGTCCAATTTGTCCTGAGTACGCTGATACCTCATATGTGGGGGTAAACCACTGTTTGGGCGCACGGCAGGGCTTGGAAGGGAAGGAGCGCCATTTGACTTTTTGAATGAAAAATTGGCTCCACTCTTTAGCGGACACCATGTCACGTTTGGAGAGCCCCCGTGTGCCTAAAAATTGGAGCTCCCCCACACGTGACCCCATTTTGGAAACTAGACGCCCCAAGGAACTTATCTAGATGCATAGTGAGAACTTTGAACCCCCGGGGGCTTCACAAATTGATCCGTAAAAATGAAAAAGTACTTTTTTTTCACAAAAAAATTCTTTTAGCCTCAATTTGTTTCATTTTCACATGGGCAACAGGATAAAATGGATCCTAAAATTTGTTGGGCAATTTCTCATGAGTACACCGATACCTCACATGTGGGGGTAAACCACTGTTTGGGCACATGGTAAGGTTCGGAAGGGAAGGAGCGCCATTTGACTTTTTGAATGAAAAATTATCTCCATCGTTAGCGGACACCATGTCGTGTTTGGAGAGCCCCCGTGTGCCTAAACATTGGAGCTCCCCCACAAATGACCCCATTTTGGAAACTAGACCCCCCAAGGAACTTATCTAGATGCATATTGAGCACTTTAAACCCTCAGGTGCTTCACAAATTGATCTGTAAAAATGAAAAAGTACTTTTTTTTTCACAAAAAAATTCTTTTCGCCTCAGTTTTTCATTTTCACATGGGCAATAGGATAAAATGAATCCTAAAATTTGTTGGGCAATTTCTCCCGAGTACGCCGATACCTCATATGTGGGGGTAAACCACTGTTTGGGCACACGGCAGGGCTCGGAAGGGAAGGCGCGCCATTTGACTTTTTGAATGGAAAATTAGCTCCAATTGTTAGCGGACACCATGTCGCGTTTAGAGAGCCCCTGTGTGCCTATGCATTGGAGCTCCCCCACAAGTGACCCCATTTTGGAAACTAGACCCCCCAAGGAACTTATCTAGATGCATATTGAGCACTTTAAACCCCCAGGTGCTTCACAGAAGTTTATAATGCAGAGCCATGAAAATAAAAAATAATTTTTCTTTCCTCAAAAATGATTTTTAGCCTGGAATTTCCTATTTTGCCAAGGGTAATAGGAGAAATTGGACCGCAAATGTTGTTGTCCAGTTTGTCCTGAGTACGCTGATACCCCATATGTGGGGGTAAACCACTGTTTGGGCGCACGGCAGGGCTCGGAAGGGAAGGCACGCCAATTGGCTTTTTAAATGGAAAATTAGCTCCAATCATTAGCGGACACCATGTCACGTTTGGAGAGCCCCTGTGTGCCTAAACATTGGAGATCCCCCACATATGACCCCATTTTGGAAACTAGACCCCCCAAGGAACTTATCTAGATGCATATTGAGCACTTTAAACCCCCAGGTGCTTCACAGAAGTTTATAACACAGAGCAGTGAAAATAATAAATACGTTTTCTTTCCTCAAAAATAATTTTTTAGCCCAGAATTTTTTATTTTCCCAAGGGTTACAGGAGAAATTGGACCCCAAAAGTTGTTGTCCAGTTTCTCCTGAGTACGCTGATACCCCATATGTGGGGGTAAACCACTGTTTGGGCACACGTCGGGGCTCAGAAGGGAAGTAGTGACTTTTGAAATGCAGACTTTGATGGAATGGTCTGCGGGCGTCACGTTGCGTTTGCAGAGCCCCTGGTGTGCCTAAACAGTAGAAACCCCCCACAAGTGACCCCATTTTGGAAACTAGACCCCCCAAGGAACTTATCTAGATATGTGGTGAGCACTTTGAACCCCCAAGTGCTTCACAGACGTTTACAACGCAGAGCCGTGAAAATAAAAAATCATTTTACTTTCCTCAAAAATGATGTTTTAGCAAGCAATTTTTTATTTTCTCAAGGGTAACAGGAGAAATTGGACCCCAGTAATTGTTGCCCAGTTTGTCCTGAGTACACTGATACCCCATATGTGGGGGTAAACCACTGTTTGGGCACACGTCGGGGCTCGGAAGGGAAGGAGCACCATTTGACTTTTTGAATAAAAGATTGGCTGGAATCAATGGTGGCGCCATGTTGCGTTTGGAGACCCCCTGATGTGCCTAAACAGTGGAAACCCCTCAATTCTAACGCCAACACACCCCTAACCCTTATCCCAACTGTAGCCGTAACCCTAACCACAACCCTAACCGCAACACACCCCTAACCACAACCCTAACCCCAACACACCCCTAACCCTAACCACAACCCTAATTCCAACCCAACCCTAACCCTAAGGCTATGTACCCACGTTGCGGATTCGTGTGAGATTTTTCCGCACCATTTTTGAAAAATCCGCGGGTAAAAGGCACTACGTTTTACCTGCGGATTTACTGCGGATTTCACCTGCGGATTCCTATTGAGGAATAGGTGTAAAACGCTGCGGAATCCGCACAAAGAATTGACATGCTGCGGAAAATACAACGCAGCGTTTCCGTGCGGTATTTTCCGCACCATGGGCACAGCGGATTTGGTTTTCCATAGGTTTACATGGTACTGTAAACCTGATGGAACACTGCTGCGGATCCGCAGCGGCCAATCCGCTGTGGATCCGCAGCCAAATCCGCACCGTGTGCACATAGCCTAATTCTAAAGGTATGTGCACACGCTTCGGAAAACGCTGCGGATCCGCAGCAGTTTCCCATGAGTTTACATTTCAATGTAAACCTATGGGAAACAAAAATCGCTGTACACATGCTGCGGAAAAACTGCACGGAAACGCAGCGGTTTACATTCCGCAGCATGTCACTTCTTTCTGCGGATTCCACAGCGGTTTTACAACTGCTCCAATAGAAAATCGCAGTTGTAAAACCGCAGTGAAATGCGCAGAAAAACCGCGGTAAATCTGCCATAAATCCGCAGCGGTTTAGCACTGCGGATTTATCAAATCCGCTGCGGAAAAATCCGCAGAGGACCAGAATACGTGTGCACATACCGAAACCCTAACCCTAACCCTAACCCTACCCCTAACCCTACCCCTAACCCTACCCCTAACCCTACCCCTAACCCTACCCCTAACCCTACCCCTACCCCTACCCCTAACCCTACCCCTAACCCTACCCCTAACCCTAACCCTAACCCTAGTTCTAACTCCAACCTTAGTGAAAAAAAAAAAAAATTCTTTATTTTATTATTGTCCCTATCTATGGGGGACAAATGGGGGGGGTCATTTACTGTTTTTTTATTTTGACCACTGTGATAGATTATATCACAGTGATCAAAATTCACATTGGAACGAATCTGCCGGCCGGCAGATTCGGCGGGCGCACTGCGCATGCGCCCGCCATTTTGGAACATGGCGGCGCTCGGGGAAGAAGACGGACGGGACCCCGCCAGGATCGGTAAGTATAAGGGGGGGAGATCAGGGCACAGGGGGGGGAGATCAGGGCACGGGGGGGGCGTCGGAGCACGGGGGGGGAGGGATCGGAGCATGGGGGAGAGTGATCGGTGTGCGGGCGGGTGGATCGGTGTGCAGGGGGGGTGGATCGGTGTGCAGGGGGGGTGGTTCGGAGCACGGGGGGGGATCGGAGTGCGGGGGGGTTTGATTGGAGCACGGGGGGGTGTGATTGGAGCACGGGGGGAGCGGACAGGAGGACGGGGGAGCGGAGCACAGGACGGAGGGGAGCGGGCCACAGATCGGGGGGCTGGGGGGGCGATCGGTGGGGTGGGGGCACATTAGTATTTCCAGCCATGGCCGATGATATTGCAGCATCGGCCATGGCTGGATTGTAATATTTCACCATTTTTTTAGGTGAAATATTACAAATCGCTCTGATTGGCAGTTTCACTTTCAACAGCCAATCAGAGCGATCGTAGCCACGAGGGGGTGAAGCCACCCCCCCTGGGCTAAACTACCACTCCCCCTGTCCCTGCAGATCGGGTGAAATGGGAGTTAACCCTTTCACCCGGCCTGCAGGGACGCGATCTTTCTGTGACACAGCATATGCGTCACAGGTCGGATTGGCACCGACTTTCATGACGCATACGCTGTGTCACAGGTCGGGAAGGGGTTAAAAGACGTATTGGCGGTCATTAAGGGGTTAAATTGTCTTAACTTATACTGAATTTATTGTCTGTACATGTCCCCGCTTAATTGTAAAGTGCTGCGGAATATGTTGGCGCTATATAAATAAAAATTATTATTATTATAATGGCAAGCTCTCAAGACTAGTCGGGTCTCTTTATTAGGCATTTCTTTCCTTATCCTAATGTTTTAGAATTGTCGCATCTTTTGAGCTCATCTGCAGTCTCTATCTAGAGTCAGGTTTCTATTTGTCGCATTTTTTATTTATTTTTTTCAAAAAATGAATGACTTTTTAAAAGTCATTCATTTTTGGTGCTAAAACGGTCACAAAAAAAACAGATGAAGACAAAACTAAAGAGCATTTTGGATTTTCTGCGTGCGCTATTTTGAAGAATTTGGCACAAAAAAAAATCAGCGAATACAAAAAAACATAAAAAAAGAAAAGTGACTCCAAGAATCTGCAAATAATGACCTTAAAATGCCACAAGTTTTTTATTTTTGGAGCCAGAGGGACTCATTGTGCCTCTCTTCAGACTTCACATACTGTAACTGCAACGGGTGCATGGGGAGGTAGAAATGCATTACAGTTTATTAAGAGGGATCTCGGTGCATTTGGTCTTCATTGACGTCTCAGGGATCACAAAAATACAGCTAGTCTATCCTATTTCAGCTCGCTTGATATAAATGTTCTTACATTGTTTCTGGCACACACGTGGCAATTCGGTGGAGACTATAAAATGGCGGCTGTAAATCGGTCACTCCCTTAGGATCTATTAGACATGAAGTCTTCTAACTAGGGAATATTCTGTCCTACCTAGGATCTGTTCAGAGACGAAATTGTAATGTTTTTAGAAAAAAATAAATAATTTTAAGATGGAATTGAACAAATTTGGGCTCATTCAGTCGTCAGTGATCGTTAGCAAAAAAAATGATCCGAGTTTCCTTATTTTTTTTATCAGATTTTCATCAGAGTTTGGTCAGTGTGTCAGTTTTTAACAACAGAGTTTCATTCATTTTTCTCAGTTAAAAAATGCTGAAGATTTTTTTTAGCTTCTCCCATCAAACAGTCTGTTAAAAACAGCACACAGACGGCATTTGAGAGCTCCCTATTTTATCACTGACCATAGACTTGCATTGTTGAGTTTGATCTGTGACAAAATCAGACAGGTCTCCATAATTTTAAATGGACCCTTCGGTCTGCAAAAATACACGAACATGTGAAGAGTTCCATAGACTATAATAGGTACAAGAGCTGCACGTGAAATCTATCCTAAGCGAAGTCTATGTGAAGTATACAAGCCTGGGCTATATTACCAGTACTTAGGGCATGTATAGTGAACTTACAAGGTAGATCCAGCAAAGAGTCGAACGTCTTGCAGTTGGTGATTCCAGTACTGGCCGTCGCACAGCTCTTCCACAAGTTCTCATATAGGATGGACGAAGTGATCACGCTGCCGCTTAAAGTCGACGTTTTCCACCTTTCAGTTGACAAAGTGACTCCAGTTACCAAACTTCCAACCAAGCCCAAGCAAAATCCAACCAATTCCAAGGCAGTAGACATGACGGCAGATTCACAAAAATGACCCTAAAAACCTTAAAACCCTGAGAAAACGTATAAGTTAAGATCTTCTGAAATGAAAGACACGACTTCCCATCACGGATTTCCCGGTTAGATAAAACCGCTGGACCTTTGCTCTTTGGTCTGACGCTACAGTGTGTGATAAGGAGTTTCAAGCCCATCATTAGTGTGACACACACATTTCCACACATCCTACATCTTATCTAACTGCAAAGTTCTCACATACTGAAGTTTATTGTTCTTGTAACAGTCACTTCTGCCGGGATGTAACCGATGATTCACACAATGGTTCTAGTATGAGATGACAAGTTCTAGTTCGATATTCAATATACACCTAATTACTAAAGAAATTTGCCTGTTTAGCAATGTTCCTTGATTTATAAGCAAAGTGTTGTTCTGAAAAAGGAATCTACGTAAACATAGCACAACATTTTTGTATTATTACTTTCCATATTTAAAGGGAACCTGTCACCAAATTTTTCTCATATAGAGTACGGCCAGCACCTGTACACCCTTATATACAACATTCTATAATGTTGTATATAAGTCCCCATTGTGCTCTGCATAGCACAAAAATAGCCTTTATCATACTCATCTACAGCATGGTCCGGTCCGATGGGCGTCTCTGGTCTTGATACGGCGCTTCCTCTTTTCTCGCGATCGTCATTCTCTTTCTTGCTTCATGTGGATGATGCGTCCTACATAATCTACATCGTGCCCCCATCGCGCTTCTGCACAGGCATACTTCTGTGTGCCCTGCTGAGGACAGAGCAAAGTAATGTAGTGCACCATGTAACGGCACCCTTTCCCCATGCATGCGCCGGCTTCTTCCAGCACCTCTCCAAGTAATTGAGAGATTTCTTGCCATGCTATGTGAGAGACCGGTTAATTACCTGGACTGATGCTGGGAAAAGGGTGCAGTGCGGCACTGGATTAGTCTCATTTCTAGCTGTACTCCCCAGCTAGATTTTCAAACTATAATTTCTCTGAAATATGTAGCCAGGATCTGATTCATGCTGCCATTGATTTTGGCAGCAATAATCAGATGACAGGTTGTCTCATGAAGAAAATTCCTACTGAAAGAAAAGTTGGCCTGCCACAGTCCTGGCTTATCTAACCACGGGCATACTGCTATAAGCCATGTCTGGACATTTATGGCCACAGCACAGAAAAGTAGCATTCAATACTGGCCTGCCTGAATGGCCACTCTGGTTCATTGCTAAGGTTCTGCGTGGGAGGACCACCGTTATGGAGCTTTACCTGCTGCTGTAGTAAGGTCACATATATTAAAACATCATGTCATATAGATGAAAAATCTAGCAGCGGTTGTCCAGTCACTAACGTTGTTTTTAAAATCACGAAGAATGCTGTAAAATAATAAAATAAGTAATACTTAGCTTACCAATCCCCCACCACTCCCTGTTAGGAGTCGAGTTCTCGCCGCTGCACAGGGGGAATCTCAAACCATGTCTGCTGCGGTCTCTCAATCTGCATCAGCCGCAGTGGAGCCTGCTCAGCAGAGACGTCGGTCCCAGCGTCTTGCTCAGTCTGATTCTGTGCAAAGGGTTACTGCTGCCTTTCCAGGCTCTGCCATTGTAGCCTGTACTGATCAGCGGCGAGCAGACGTCTCTGAGACTAAGTCCAGCTTTTCCCCTTCTGAGCATGCCCAAAGGAAGACCTCTCAGTGGAGGTCTTGGGTCACATGCTCAGGTACAGCAGCAGCTCCTATTGGTCCTCTAGGAAGGTCCTGAAGCTGCTCAGTTACTGTAGCAGTTCTCATTGGTCCTCTAGGAAGGTCCTGAACTTGCTGCAGCTATAAAAGGTTTGCATGGCCGCATGGCCATGCGCTAGTATACACTTGTTTACGTGTGTGTGTGTTGTGAGTGAAAGTCGCTCTTTAATCATCCCCTCCCTTGTGTTTGAATGCTCGCGTAAGGAGGATGATTGTAATCTAGTGCCCGACTTGTTACCAACACTGGTACACAAACAGCGTCTATTACTGTGAACTGCCAGTGCGGCGCCGTGCGCTATCACCACGCTTTTCAAACTCAAGTATGGGTGGTTAGTGGCGTCCGCCAGTGCGGCACCGCATGCACTCTCGTGCTACTTAATTATTATTTCTGTTACGTGCGGAACTGCGGCCTTGTGACGCAACAGGGTTCGCTTCTTTCACACAGGGTGAAGCTATCCCGTGTGTGCATCCTCATTGTACCGCCATATAGTCCGTCATTGCTTAGCAGCAGGATCCATCTCTGCACGGTGGACCCCGTGCTGCGAACGCACCTTATTCCTTTTCCCTAATTATTTGGTGCGTTCCGCTAGCCCTAAGGCTGCCCTCACACTATCAGTATTTGGTCAGTATTTTACCTCAGTATTTGTAAGCCAAAACCAGGAGTGGGTGATAAATACAGAAGTGGTGACATGTTTCTATTATACTTTTCCTCTAATTGTTCCACTCCTGGTTTTGGATTAGAAATACTGATGTAAAATACTGACCAAATACTGCGAGTGTGACGGCAGCCTAACACTCCCATTCTCTAGCTGCCTGGTTTCCCCACCATTCCCTGTACTTCCTGTTATGTGCAGTGTCTAGATGGGCATGTGAAGTTGGCACCACCTACTGGCTGCGGCAAACAGGAAGAGCAGAGCCCTGGGGTGCAGGGTACAGGATTGGACCTGAGCCACATTGGAATGGTAGCAGGGGAGTAATACGTCTTTGAGTAATGATTTATTCATTAGTTTACAGAATTCTGGGCGCTTTTTTAAAGGGTGTAGAAACTCATTATAGTAGCAGGAAGCTAGCAATGTCTCATGCAGTGTCCACATGCTCTGACTTTAGCCTACTTAACTTATGCCATGATGCGTTTTTCAATGAAAGACAAAACAAATGGCCTATAGCTTTTACTTCTCCATCTATTACTGCTGCAAGAAACAAATATATGTGTATGCACCGATCAATGGAGAGGAGTTAGGTAAAACAGTTCGATCAGCAGCTCACCTGCATAGACTTTCCTCTTGTTATTGATCATTAACACATCCTCCTCATATTTAACCCCTTATTTGTCATAGATCGATAGATACACTTTTTTCAGTTGCCAGAATTTTTTTTTGTATATTTTTGTTTCCTCCATATTAACAGCTTATTTAAAGCACCACAAGAGCGTTTTTTTTTATTTACCGCTGAAGTGATGTCTCTAATCTAAGTTCATTGCCCCTAGTATTATACCTACCAGCCACAGCATTCTTCTTTTCTTGATACCGATCTGGTCGGTCTTCTGCAAGTTGTGACCTTCCGGGTTGCTTCAGTGTTTGCTGGGCGAGCTGAAGGTCACAACTCAGAGGAGCAAGTCTATGGGCTCAGAACGAGGCCTCATAGACTTACATTGAGAACTTATGACCGGAACCTCTAACTTCCAGTCAGTTAGAAGTTGCGGTTACAAGATGGTGTTGGAGTGACATCGGGAAGAGGAGAAGATGGCAGCTGGTAAGTAGAATACTAAAGTACTAAAGGCAGGGAACTTAAATTAGTGGAAGCACTCCACTGCCGTAATAAAAAAAACACTGGAGTGGTGTTTTAAGCTAATATTGAAAGTGAAGGTAAATACACGTCAGACATAAATTAAGGACTTTTTCTTGTTCACTTTTAATGCTTTGATTTTTCATGTAAGGTTCATCTAAATTCAGTTGTTGACCTATAATGTAAAGCATCTAAAAATTTTAATTACCAGAATTCTGTAATATCAGAAATCCCCCACTTTAGTCTACTAAACTGTGGCTGACCCAGAGACAAAACAACGGATGTCAAGTGCGGTGGTTGGTTGTTGCAGTATTTTCTAAGCAGCAACGCCGGTGGCTCCAGCCAGTACTGCTCAGTTGTCAAGTTGCTGTGGTCATCAGTGTCTTTAGCAGTAGGCTAGAAGAGGTTAGTGAGGAGTGAGGACACATGTGGAAGGATGGCATTTAAGTATGTGACACTTTTTAATTTAGTTAAGAACTGCAATTTTGCATAACAAAAATTGTGAGAATTGCCTTGGATGACAGTGGTGTCTTTTTACAATACAGGTTTAGGTGGTCTTCCAAAGGTAAGCTAATCTAAAACTAACACAGAAGACTCTGGGAAGATTGTCACGTGCTGTATTCCCTTTGATCTTTTAGTTCCCAGCTGAAGGACCCAAACATATCATCAAATAACTTCGGGTAAGACCAGACAAGACAGAAGTGACATGGCCTTGATGCTGCTGAAAGGGATGGTGGAATAATGCAGCTTATGTGGTTTTTCAAACTGATTGTTAAATGGATGCATGTCTTGCCTGAAACAGCTATTTGTTCAAGTTCACACAAACGTATTTTCAGACAGAGTGCTGTCTGTGAAAAATAGACCGCATGTAGACAGCACCATGACCAATGTTACAGTGCCTTGCGAAAGTATTCGGCCCCCTGGAACTTTTCAACCTTTTCCCACATATCATGCTTCAAACATAAAGATACCAAATGTAAATTTTTGTGGAACACAATTGTGAAGTTGAACAAAATTTATTGGTTATTTAAAATTTTTGTGGAAATTCAAAAACTGAAAAGTGGGGCGTGCAATATTATTCGGCCCCTTTAACTTAATACTTTGTTGCGCCACTTTTTGCTGCGATTACAGCTGCATGTCGCTTGGGGTATGTCTCTATCAGTTTTGTACATTGAGAGACTGAAATTCTTGCCCATTCTTCCTTGGCAAACAGCTCGAGCTCAGTGAGTTTTGATGGAGATCGTTTGTGAACGACAGTTTTTCAGCTCTTTCCACAGATTCTTGATTGGATTGAGGTCTGGACTTTGACTTGGCCATTCTAACACCTGGATACGTTTATTTGTGAACGATTCCATTGTAGATTTTGCTTTATGTTTGAGATCATTGTCTTGTTGGGAAAACAAATCTTCGTTCCAGTCTCAGGTCTTTTGCAGACTCCATCAGGTTTTCTTCAAGAATGGTCCTGTATTTTGCTCCATCTATCTTCCCATCAATTTTAATCCTCTTCCCTGTCCCTGCTGAAGAATAGCAGGCCCAAACCATGATGCTGCCACCACCATGTTTGACAGTGGGGATGGTGTGTTCAGGGTGATGAGCTGTGTTGTCTTTACGCCAAACATGTCGTTTGGCATTGTTGCCAAAAAGTTCAATTTTGGTTTCATCTGACCAGAGCACCTTCTTCCGCATGTTTGGTGTGTCTCCCAGGTGGCTTGTTGCAAACTTTAAACAACACTTTTTATGGATATCTTTGAGAAATGCTTTCTTCTTGCCACTCTTCCATAAAGGCCAGATTTTTGCAGTGTACGACTGATTGTTGTCCTATGGAAAGACTGTCCCACCTCAGCTGTAGATCTCTGCAGTTCATCCAGAGTGATCATGAGCCTCTTAGCTGCATCTCTGATCAGTCTTCTCCTTGTTAGAGATGAAAGTTTAGAGGGACGGCCGGGTCTTGGTAGATTTGCAGTGATGTGATACTCCTTCCATTTCAATATGATCGCTTGCACAGTGCTCCTTGGGATGTTTAAAGTTTTGGAAATCATTTTGTATCCAAATCCAGCTTTAAACTTCTCCACAACAGCATCACGGACCTGCCTGTCGTGTTCCTATCACAAAGCAGCTGCATTTATACGGAGGCTTGATTACACACAGGTGGATTAAATTTATCATCATTAGGCATTTAGGACAACATTGGATCATTCAGAGATCCACAATGAACTTCTGGAGTGAGTTTGCTGCACTGAAAGTAAAGGGGCCGAATAATATTGCACGCCCCACTTTTCAGGTTTTGAATTCCACAAAAATTTAAAATAACCAATAAATTTCATTCAACTTCACAATTGTGTTCCACTTGTTGTTGATTCTTTACCAAAAATTTACATTTGGTATCTTTATGTTTGAAGCATGATATGTGGGAAAAGGTTGAAAAGTTCCAGGGGGCCGAATACTTTTGCAAGGTACTGTATTTAATTGGGCAGTACAAATGAGCGATTTTTTTTTTGCTACCCAAATCTGTGAGGTAAAAGATTTGCAGCATGCACTAGATTCTTCTGAATGTTGGATTAAAAAATCGGATGCTGTAGTATAGCATTCGTTTTGTACGGATATACAGTATTGCAATTCTGTATCAAAGGAAACTGTAAATGGTCCTGTAAATTATTAATAGCTGCTGCTGTAAATAAATGGATTGTTTCATCGATGACAAGAGAGGAAAAAAATTGGAGGTTATTATATAAAATTTTTACAATTATTTTATACGCTTTTGTGAACTTAGCCTGTAAAATTGCATGTCCAATGCAATGTAGAGAAGTAGAATCTCTCCCACACATTAGTATCAACTACTTGATCAGCTTTAAAAAACCACATAAAACTGCATCAAAATGACACATATAAAAGCAACCAATATACAAGAGAAATTTTTTTATTTCATTTTGTCTTTTTTTCCAATATAATGCCCACAAACTGAATAAATAATAGATCCATTTTGATGGTAAAAGAAGAGCAAATATGTTTTGCAAATATAGAAAAAGTAAAGGGTCCTGATTTATCAAAATGAAGATCCACTGGAGAAGAATGAACTAAATTCATTACAAAGGCGTGTGCCTTTTAATGAATTTTTCTCATCTCTCAACTGCCTTACACCTGGAGAACATTTTCGACTTAATTTACACTACTTTTTGGTATAAATTATGATGACTTTGTCGGCTGTGCTTGGCCGCATCATCTTTTGGCTAAGATTTTCACACTTTAAAAAAAAAAAATGTCAGGACTGTCTTAAAAACACCAACGTCGCAAAATTCTTTTTCCAACATTTCAACCATTCTTACTCCAGAAAATTGTCAAAAACTGCTAAATGAATGGGGGCCAAAACATTTAGCATACAATTTAAAAATGTAAAAATAAAAAAAAGACTTCAAAACTCCATAACGACTCTGGGTAGGATTAATTTAAAAACAGTAAAAATAAAAAAAAAGTCTAAAAATACCATTGTTGTTTGATGAGAGTCAAAGAGATGGAGGAAAAAATGAATATTTTGCCATTTACAGTGTTACACACATACAGTCCCATTATAATCATTTTCTTACATGAGCGTTAAGATATGATTATTGAATTATAGACAGCTAGTAATGAAAGAGTTACCGTACTAACTGTAGGCGATATACATCTGCAAGCACAATTGACTCTTCTCTGACCCATAATCCCCTTTTATCTTCCCACGGGCTTCTTGTCCCAGGTATTGATATACAATATTCTTGACACACAAGTGCTTTAGGGGACAGATTACAGCAAGCTGACTGCTGAAATTCTGTGTTTTGCCTTTGGCAAATGACTTGCCTGGACATGATACAGAAATGTGCTTAATAATGCTCCAACATTCATATCAGCGTATGTGATTGGAATGATTGCCCTGGAATTACACATTTTCTCACGTTCCATGGCTGATATAATTACACATTTATTAACATTTTCACAATCTTAGTATTAGATGGCATCCTGACCAACAAGCAAAATATTCCTAATTCACTGGCACATTACTGCTTTCATTATTTCTATGCTGTAAAATCACACTATAGATTAGACTTGTACCGTGACATCAAATTGTAGATTATTCCTCTAGTGCAGGGGTGGGGAATATTTTGCTCTGCCAAGGGCCATTTGGATATTTATACCACCCTTGGGGGCCGTACAAACACCACCCACAAACTGCATCCTGACTCTGACACTGGTGTCAGCACGTAATCTTTCATTGCATGCCCTTCAGTGTTCAGTAGTGAACACTGCGTGTGTGTGCTAACAGAGCAAGAAGAAATTAATGAGCTTGTAACAATCAAAATACACCTCCCTACCCAAGAATGTGGTCCCTGAGAATCTGCTCGGGGGCCTGATAAAAGGTCATCGAGGGCCGTAAATGGCCCTGGGGCCTGAGGTTCCACACCCCTGCTCTAGTGAAACATCACAATGTGCATCATTCCTACACGTGTCATCACCGTTCACATTATTTCTGTGCTATCGCTACCTTATAGTATTGGATAATGCCTGCACTGCGTCATCAACTTCTGTATGGTAGATGACATGTTAAAATACATTTTTATATGGTTTTTGTCAGTACTATGACAACATATCACCAATATTTAGCTTTCTGTACTGAGAATTCACTCTGAGCTCTTTTTAAATGCTGTTATGTCAAGCGCATTCATTTGATGATGTTGTAGGAGTGGAAAATGATCTGCACCTCTGAAGATAATATATTGATTGTATTGTGTTGTGTACTGCATGGTAAGGAAAGGGTTAGCAATTATTGCGATGTTTAGGGAGGAGCTTCGGTTATATAAGGGGCTGTTGGGGCCTAATTCACCGGAGTGCCTGTAGTTACAACAAAAGTGAACATCAGCCAGACAGGAAGCAGAGTCTGTCAGAACAGGAATCCTTCAAGAAAGTGACAGAAGCTATAACCTGGGAATACAGCTTAGTGAGAAGCTGGGAGAGGCCTGAACAAGAACATAGTTGGGAACTAGCCCCGTGAAAGCCAGCCACATGACACATTATCATGTGCTAGTGGATCAGAGCAAACATAGTACTAGAGTCTCAATTCCAAAACCCAGGTGCACGTCTAAATGGGCGTTAAATAGGTCTAAGGAGATAATGTCATTGATCCACACCAAGCAACTTGCAAAACCTAATGTGTAGCACAACAGAGGGCAGTGGACCCAGGGGAAGGAAGCAGAGATCGGGATACCCAGGACAGGTGTGTAGCAATACCCCTTGCTCCTCTTAGGCCCCCTCCCAGATGAGTCAGTGATAACAAAAAGAGGATATTTGGCATGACAAAAGGGTATACATGACTCCTGTGAGCTTAAAAGATAATCCTCCCTTTTACCTTTGATAACAAGTCCCCCAACCAAACCAACCTAATGTAAAAACCCTATAAACACTCGAAGCGTTATTTGGATTTAAATGGCCATAACATAAAGTATAAAACAATTTTAACAATAAACTACCGGACAGGGGGTGGTCCTCAAAGCCTCAAAATTATAAACCTCAAATATCCAAATCCCACTTTGGCCCCCCAGGTTAAGTCTTACCACCAGCCGCTATGCACCAGCTCAGGGATAGATAACAACCTGGTCAAACCAAACACCCATCCAAGGTTCCTTGAATACCACTCCAGTGGGATATTCGAACCCTGCTTACTTAAATTCACCCAGGGGGAGTCCAGGACCTCTCAAGATCCCCCCCCCCCACTAATCCGCCATTTTCTACTTCCACCGACTTTGAGGACCTCCCCCCGGCACACTGCCATGACAACTTGTTATGCTAATATTCAATAATACCACAAAACAATTAGCTTTTTAAAACATTCCCCATCGTCGGAAAACATGACCATAAACAAGCCCTCGACCCTAACTCCTAACAAAGGGAGGGTGGGTGGGAGCTTCCTTATTCCTCAGGTGGGTACTCAAAATGATGGGTGCCCCCTCTTATACTGCCCCTTCTCCCTTAACCCCGCCTCCTCCTTGATTTCAAAGCTAAACATTACCCCTCTCCACATGTACCATTAACCCCAAGCACACCACCCCTCCCAAAAACCCCTGTCAGCTCACTAACTCCCATGTTACCCAGTCATGCTGACCTCCCCTTAGGGCCGGGTGCCCCGTACGGCCTCTCTTAACATGTCTTGAGCAGAATAGCTGCATCTATGTCTTTTTTAGGTACCCAGCATCTCTTCTTAGGACCAGGAAGGAGTTATTTCACAGTCCAGAACTAGGTTGCTTTAATAGGCCGTTATTAGTTCAGAATCAGGAACTGCTTTAACTGTAGAAGAGGACTTGCTGAGGGTCAGAGAACAGCCTGGAGAGTTGGAAACCAAAGAGGCAGAAGCAATGACACACTCAGGCTCAGTCATGTCTTTCTTTGTGGTTCCCTTTGACATCTAAGAAGTTCTGATGGGGGCAGAAAAGTTAGAGGCAGCGGATGCAGAGCAGACTGCTTGAAAAGTGAGGCAGAATTTTGAAGCAGTTATGAAGATGAAGTGAGAGGGGTTACAAAGACTGAGAAGATCCCCACCCTTCTCTTGCTGTTTAATGTTCTAACTGTGTATGTTTTACTACCAAATGCTGCTATGTATATTGTATTATCTACCTAACTGCTGTGATGTGCATATTGTGAATAGTGATAGTGTAATACGTTAATTAGGACACTAGATGGGGTATATTAGTGTACATAGTTCACGTAAGAGGAGTCTACTGTGGGTAAGCCAGGAGCATTTCCTGATCATAGTCAGTAGTGCCAGGGAGCCCAGACAGTCCTGTAGGGCCTAGAGCCCGTGACAAAACAGTGACCCCGCAATGTTCACAAGATAAGACCAGAGCTTAAGAAATGGAGATTACAGCAGCACAGGAACGCAGGTGGCTTTATCATGTGGAAGCTTACTACATGGGCAGAATCCCTTATGTATTTTGCGAAACAGGCAGGGGAACACCTAAAAGTAGTGAAGCTGGACAGGGAGGACGCTGTGGTCCCGAACCAGGTGGCACGAGCCAGGAACATGCTGAAGGACATGAGGTAGAGCATAGGGAAAGAGAAATATATCAGCTGTGCAGAACCCTATGTCAATGCTGTAATGGATTTGGACGTGCAGAGAAAGGAACCAGTAAAGTTCTCTGTTTTAAGTTGAACTTGGACTCTGTATCTTTATGCGTAACAACGCCAGCAGCAGAACTTCAGCAGCCCCGATGGGATTCTGACGGTGCACAAGGTAGAGCAGAAGGTATGCTGAAAAGGGGACATTGTATTCATGTGACGGGGAACCATGACGCAATTGAGCAATATATGTCAGCCATGACTACGGCCCTGCTACCACTCACATAGCCATATCCACCGACGTCACAAAAGCACCAGTGCATCATAAAGTGGCAACATTAAAAAATAAATATCCTCAACATGAAGTGCATCAACCTAAAGAATTACTTTCACTGGCCGGAATTAGATATAACCACCTGGAATTGTTGAGCCATTCTGCAAAAAAACTAAAGTAATTTTCATCCTTTTAGCTTGAGGGAAGTTCATAAATTAATCTGCTGCTCTAGAATCAATGAATGCTTGTCCTGTGAACACAGAGGAACTAAAGGAAACAGACATGGGCCCGAGGAAAAAAATATTTAGTCAGCTACTAATTATGCAAGTTCTCCCACTTAAAAAGAATAGAGAGGCCTGTAACTGACATCATAGGTAGACCACAACCATGAGAGTCAAAATGAGAAAGCAAATCCAGAAAATCACCTTGTCTTATTTGGCAAGATTTATTTTGCAAATTATGGAGGAAAATAAGTATTTGGTCATTAACAAAATTTCATCTCAATATTTTGTTGGCAATGAGAGTGGTCAAACATTTTCTGTAAGTCTTCACAAGGTTGGTGGAGCATCCCCAAGGGCCATGGGAATACTCGGTACCGGGCCAGTTCTTAAAGGGGATGTGTCATGGCAGCAGTAACCCGGTCCATGGCCCTGGGCATCCAATGAAAAGGGCTGAAGTAAATGGGAATAAAGTTTATAAAAGTTAGTTTGTGACGCCACCTGTGGTATTCGGCAAATAGAAGATGTTAGCCGACGCTGCTTCAGAGTCCGATGGGGCTGAAGTTGATGAAGCAGTGTTGGTACAGCTCTCCACAGGTAGAGCTAGACCCCACGGCAACTGTATGAATTAAATGATGAGATGATGGTGGCTGTGGTAGGCCGGGCAGTGTCGTAGAAATAACGCAAGGACACAGTAAGGTGCAGTTTCCAACACTTTACTCACAGTTCTCCAGTGCAGAAACGCCAGCCTGGTGCTGTGTCCTTCAGGTCAGTGTTCCATCAAACTCCCACCGGTGGTCCCAGCTCTCTGCAGGTCATTCACTAGGTCCCCCCGTGTGGTTCTGGCATTTTTGCTCACCGTTGTTGTGATCATTTTGACCCCACGGGGTGTGATCTTGCGTGGAGCTCCAGATCGAGGGAGGTTATCAGTGGTCTTGTATGTCTTCCATTTTCTAATTATTGCTCCCACTGTTGATTTCTTCACTCCAAGCTGGTTGGCTATTGCAGATTCAGTCTTCCCAGCCTGGTGCAGGGCTACAATTTTGTTTCTGGTGTCCTTCGACAGATCTTTAGTCTTCACCATAGTGGAATTTAGAGTGTGACTGTTTGAGGTTGTGGACAGATGACTTTTATACTTATAACAATTTCAAACAGGTGCTTTTACTACAGGCAGTGAGTGGAGGACAGAGGAGCCTTTTAAAGAAGAAGTTACAGGTCTGTGAGAGCCAGAAATCTTGCATGTTTTTAGGTGATCAAATACTTATTTTCCACCATATTTTGCAAAATAAATCTTGCTAAATCAGACAAGGTAATTTTCTGGATTTGTTTTCTCATTTTGACTCTCATAGTTGTGGTCTACCTATGATGTCAACTAAAGGCCTCTATCATCTTTTTGAGTGGGAGAACTTGCACAATTGGACGCTGACTAAATACTTTTTTCCCCACTGTATGCCACTTGGAACCATTCACAAAAAAAATGCTGAGAACACAACTCAAAGTATACAGTACATTGGTTCACAAATCCACGGTAGGCCTTAGGATCGTCATAAAAACTTGCAGGAGTGGACAAATGTAGAGATGTTTCCGACTGAATGTTACAGCTGAGTATTAGGCTATGGCAGGTGTGGAGGAGCTGGTGGGACAACTTTTAATCTTGGCCCCTCTGATGAGTATTTCAAATTACTATTCTGTATGATAACCTATAGGCAAAAATAAAAGTATGAGCCATCATGGCTACTGCATGTCCGAACCCAAGGGCCCTTGAATACTTTCAGCATTAGTGATGAGCGAATATACTCATGACTCGAGATTTCCCGAGCATGCTCAGGTACCTCCGAGTATTTTTTAGTGCTCGGAGATTTAGTTTTCATTGCCGCACCTGAATGATTTACATCTGTTTTGAATCCCATTGACATTTTGCATTAACACTCCCTAATGTAATTAAATTAAAATAATTCTGCAACGAAAGAAACCCCGGAGCGTTAAGCAGATAGGAACGTGATTTTAGGAAGGGTGGAACTTTAACTCTTGCAGCTTTGTTTGTATCACTGTGTAGACTTTAAGCAAGAGTGAGTCTGCTTTAACCCCTCTCCGACATCGGGCGTAATAGTACGCCGATGTCGGACTCACTCCCTTTGATGTGAGCTCTGGCAGTGAGCCCACATCTTTCCAGGTACTTGTCAGCTGTTTCAAAC
This sequence comes from Ranitomeya imitator, assembly GCF_032444005.1. Taxonomy (NCBI): domain Eukaryota; kingdom Metazoa; phylum Chordata; class Amphibia; order Anura; family Dendrobatidae; genus Ranitomeya; species Ranitomeya imitator. The sequence goes on along the minus strand of NC_091286.1, from coordinate 570,072,327 downwards.
AGCTGACATATGCCCAAAATAGCCGCAGGTAGAATCACGATCCACCCGCAGCTATTAAGGCCGGCATCACACTCGGCGTAAGACAATACGGTCCGTATTTTACGGCCGTAATACGCTGAAAAGTCCCCAAAATAGTGGTCCGTATCTCCTCCGTAGGCAGGGTGTGTCAGCGTATTTTGTGCATGGCATCCTCCGTATGTAATCCGTATGGCATCCGTACTGTGAGATTTTCTCGCAGGCTTGCAGAACCGACATACGGATATACAAGGCATCCATGTGCTCAAAAAATAATAAAAACATATATACTGTCTATATATATATATATATATGTTAGTGAGACACATATATATATTAATATTTCATCCAGCGCGAGATAGCTTAAAAGCCGGTAATTCAATTGCCGGCTTTTGCTATTGCCTTCACAAACCCGACATGATATGAGACATGGTTTACATACAGTAAACCATGTCATATCCCCCTTTTTTTTGCATATTCCACACTACTAATGATAGTAGTGTGTATGTGCAAAATTTAGCCGTTATAGCTATTAAATTAAAGGGTTAAATGGCGGAAAAAATTGGCGTGGGCTCCCGCGCAATTTTCTCCGCCAGAGTAGTAAAGCCAGTGACTGAGTGTTAGGAGTCGAGTTTCCTCTGCTGCACAGGGGGAATCTCGATCCGTCTCCGCTGCGGTCTCCCATTCTCCTCCAGCCGCAGTGGAGTCTGCTCAGCAGGGACGTCGATCCCAGCGTCTCACTCAGTCTGACTCTGTGCGAAGAGTTGCTGCTGCTTCTCCAGTCTCTGCCATTAAAGTCAGTGCTGGTCAGCAGCGAGCGGACTTCTCTGGGACTAAGTCCTTGTCTGCACGTACTGAGCATGCCCAGGGTAAGATCTCCCGTTGGAGATCGAGGGTCATGTGCTCAGGCTCTGCAGCACATTCCATTGGTCCTCTTGGCAGGTCTTGGAAGGGCAAAAGTGCTGTAGCCACTTCCTGTGCTGCAACTATATAAACTGCGCATGACCGCACGGCCATGCGCTAGTATTGTCTCATAACGTTATATGTGTGTGTGTGTAGATGAATGTATGTCGATGGGTGAAAGCTCCTAAATATCCCTCCCTAGAGTTGTTGTCTGCTCGCGGATGTTGGTAGCTATCTAGCGCCCGACTAATCATCTGCACGATACACACATTACAGCGTCCTCTTGCTGTGTCCGCCTGTACGGCGCCGTGCGCTTGCCTTACGCTTTCCATACCCAAGCCAGTGTGGTTGGTGGCGTCCGTCTGTGCGGCATTGCTCGCACTCCTGTGCATTTATATATTTAAACTTAGTTTCCTTACACACCCAGTTGTGGTGTAGTGCCAGCGAGGGTCTAATCGGACTTCAATCCCAGTTGGGGTTAAGTACGCTGACTACTCGCTCGCGCTTTAGGTGCGGTACCGCGATCCTGTGACGCAACAGGATTGCTCCCTTCACGCTGGGTGAGGTTGAACCCACGTGTATATACTTTAGTGTACCGCCATATAGTCTGTATTTACTAGCAGCAGGTTTTCACCTGCACGGTGGACCCCGGACTGCGAACGCATCTATATCACCTTTCTTGGTGCGTTCCGCCAGTCCTAACAGAATACTAGCGCCAGGGTCTGGCTCGTAAATGATGGACGATCAGCGTTCACAGCGGTACATCCAGCAACTGGAGGGAAGGTTGGCGGCTCTTGAGCGTTCAACTTCAGCTGTGGATGTCACTGCTGTCTCTGTTCAGGCTGCTAGTGTTGCTGCAGCCACCTTGTCCACTGCCGCTCCTGTCCCGACTCTAACTCGCCTCCCGCTTCCAGAGAAATTCTCTGGTGACAGTAAGTCTTGTAGGGGTTTCCTGAGTCAGTGCTCTATCCATCTCGAGCTTCTGGCCTCTCGTTTCCCTACAGAGCGGGCTAAGGTGGGATTTATAGCGTCTCTTCTGTCGGACAGAGCGTTGCAGTGGGCTACGCCGCTATGGGAGCGTAGCGATCATGTGGTGCAGAGTGCTCCGTTGTTTCTGAGCACTCTGAAACAGGTCTTTTTAGGACCTCGTGTCACCCATGATACGGCGCTCCAATTGTTGGCATTGACTCAGGGCTCGTCTTTGGTCAGTCATTTTGCCGTCCACTTCCGCACCTTAGCATCTGAGCTGGAGTGGTCGGATAAAGCCCTCATTCCAATATTTTGGAGGGGGCTGGCTGACCACGTTAAGGACGCCCTGGCCACTAGGGAGATTCCCGCCACACTGGAGGAATTAATTACTCTATCCACTCGTATTGATCTCCGTTTTCACGAGCGGAGGTTAGAGCGAGCCCAGTGTAGGCAGAGGTTTCGGCTGGCTCCCACCTTCGCCAAACCTTTGGAATCTCCAGACCAGGCTCCTGAGCCCCATGAGCCTGTAGTAGAGTCTCGAGTAGGATCTAAGTCCCGGACCGCTCGTGCACTCCAGATTTGTCATCTTTGCCAACAGTCTGGACATCTTGCCTCCAGATGTCTCCAGCGGTCGAGGAAACGTCAGCGTCTAGTGGTAGTTGGTGGAGGTGCACTAGACACGGCGACGTTTGCCTCCAAATTGTCCTTTAAGGGGACAATAACATTGGGCTCATCCTCTCACTCGGTGGAACTCTGCGTGGATTCTGGGGCGGAGGGCAATTTTATGTCTTCAGCCTTCGCCCAACGTCACGCAATTCCTCTGGTCATGCTATCTCAATCAGTAACGGTACGAGTGGTGAATGGGTCGACACTGCCCACACAGATTACACATCAAACTATCCCTTTTACTCTGTCCATGTCACCATCTCATCAGGAGATTATATCTCTACTCGTCATTCCTGAGGGAATTGATGAGGTTCTCTTGGGGATACCTTGGTTACGGTACCACTCTCCTCACATCGAGTGGTCCTCAGGCAGAATTCTGGGATGGGGTGAATCTTGTGGGAACAGGTGTCATCGAGAGTGCGTTCAGGTTACTACTACAGAGGTACCCGCAGATCTCTCCTCTCTCCCCAAGCAATATTGGTCTTATGCAGACGTATTCTCCAAAAAGGCAGCGGAGACTCTTCCGCCCCATCGCCCCTATGACTGTCCTATTGATCTCTTGCCTGGTGCTGAGCCTCCCCGGGGTCGAGTCTATCCATTATCTCTCCCGGAAACGGAGGCAATGTCTCAGTACATACAAGAGAATCTGGCAAGAGGGTTCATCAGGAAGTCAGTGTCACCTGCTGGGGCAGGGTTCTTTTTCGTGCAGAAGAAGAATGGAGAACTACGTCCATGCATAGACTACAGGGGTCTTAATGCTATCACAGTTAAGAACAAGTACCCTTTGCCGTTGATATCTGAGCTTTTCGATATGCTTCGGGGAGCTAGAGTGTTTACTAAATTAGATCTGCGGGGTGCTTATAACCTGATTCGCATCCATGAGGGGGACGAGTGGAAAACGGCATTTAACACCAGAGATGGGCACTATGAGTATCTGGTGATGCCCTTCGGGCTCTGTAATGCACCTGCCGTTTTCCAAGACTTTGTCAACGACATCTTCCGGGATATGCTTTCCACCTCGGTAGTAGTCTATCTGGATGATATTCTCATCTTTTCTCCAGATATTGACTCCCACCGGAGAGATGTTGGCAGAGTCTTCGACCTCCTACGGGCAAACTCTCTTTACGCAAAGTTGGAGAAGTGTGTGTTTGAGCAGGAGTCCTTACCTTTCCTGGGCTATATTATCTCCGCCCAGGGATTGGCTATGGATCCTGCCAAACTACAGGCTGTGATGGACTGGCAAGAGCCCCATTCTCTTAAAGCGGTGCAGCGCTTTATGGGGTTCATAAACTATTACCGCCAGTTCATTCCCCACTTCTCAACTCTGGTAGCTCCCTTGGTAGCCCTCACCAAGAAGGGAGCGAATCCCAAATTGTGGTCAGAAGAGGTCTCCAAGGCCTTCACTTCTATTAAGTCCCACTTTGCTAGCTCTCCCATCTTACATCGTCCCGATGTGGATAAGCCATTCCTACTGGAGGTGGATGCCTCGTCCGTTGGTGCTGGAGCAGTCCTCTACCAAAAGGATGCTCAAGGTCGGAAGCATCCATGCTTCTTCTTCTCCAAGACCTTCACGCCAGCGGAGAGGAACTACTCCATCGGGGACAGGGAGTTGCTAGCAATGAAGTTGGCCTTTTCGGAGTGGAGACACCTTCTGGAAGGTGCGCGGTTTCCCTTCCAAGTTTACGCGGACCACAAAAATTTGGTCTATTTGCAGACAGCTCAGCGGCTAAATTCTCGCCAGGCCAGATGGTCTCTGTTCTTCTCCCGGTTCCACTTTTCCCTTCATTATCTCGCCGGGGAGAAGAATATCCGTGCTGAAGCTCTCTCTCGCTCACTTATGTCAACTGAGGAGGAGGAAGAGGAGCCTCGGCTTATTGTCCCTTCCGAGAGCCTGAGAACCGTGGCGCCGGTTTCGCTAGAGTCTGTGCCTCCGGGCAAGACTTTTGTGCCCATTAATTTGCGACTGGAGGTTCTCTCTTGGGCTCATTCGTCCAAGGTGGGTGGACACTTTGGGACAAAGAGGACATCTGAGTTACTGGCGAGGACGTACTGGTGGCCGCATATGGTCCGGGATGTCAGGGATTATGTTCTGGCGTGTGTCTCCTGCACCAAAAATAAATCTCCGCGTCAAAGGCCAGCTGGTTTGCTCTATCCCTTGCCGGTGGCAGATAGGCCCTGGGAGATGGTCGGGATGGACTTTGTTGTGGGTTTGCCCAAGTCTCGCGGCTGTACCATCATTTGGGTCATCACCGATCATTTCTCAAAAATGGTGCATTTGGTGCCGCTGCCGCGGTTACCTTCTGCACGGGCCTTGGCAGCGTTGTTCATTAGACATATCTTCCGCCTGCATGGTATGCCAGACAAAATTGTCAGTGACCGGGGTCCCCAGTTTGCGTCTCGGTTCTGGAGAGAGCTCTGTCGTCTTCTCAGTATTGAGTTGAATCTCTCTTCCGCTTATCATCCCGAGACGAATGGGTTGGTAGAGAGGGCCAACCAGACCTTGGTCAAATACCTGCGACATTTTGTTTCAGCCAGGCAGGATGACTGGGCATCCTTGCTATCATGGGCAGAGTTTGCACTGAACAACGCCGTAGCCGACTCCACTGGACAAACCCCATTCCTCCTCAACTATGGTCAGCATCCACGGGTACCTGTGCCTATGCCCGTGTCTTCCGCCGACTCCAGGGTGGCAGACTGGGCTGTGGAGGCACGGGATATTTGGGACCGCACTCAGGATGCCATTCGGGCCTCTAAGGAGAGAATGAGGTCCTCCGCCGATGCTCATCGGCGCCCCGCTCCGACCTTTGCTCCTGGCGACTTGGTGTGGCTCTCCGTCCGTAACATCAGGCTGCGAATTGAGTCCACTAAATTTGCTCCTCGCTACTTGGGCCCATTCAAGGTCCTCGAGCAGGTTAATCCTGTGGTCTATCGTTTGGCCCTTCCACCACGCCTGGGTATCACCGACACCTTTCATGTGTCCCTCTTGAAGCCCGTGTATATGTCCCGGTTTTCCGAGTCATCTGCTGGGACATCGGGTTCGTCTACGGACGATTATGAGGTGAACGCTATTTTGGGGTGCAAGGTGGTGCGTGGTAAAAAATTTTATTTGGTAGACTGGAAGGGTTATGGCCCCGAGGACAGGTCCTGGGAGCCTGTTGAGCACATTCGGGCTCCGCAGTTCATTGCTGCCTTCGAACGTAGCGAGGCCCAAGGAGGGGGGGGCCCTAGGAGGGGGGGGTAATGTTAGGAGTCGAGTTTCCTCTGCTGCACAGGGGGAATCTCGATCCGTCTCCGCTGCGGTCTCCCATTCTCTGCTCAGCAGGGACGTCGATCCCAGCGTCTCGCTCAGTCTGACTCTGTGCGAAGAGTTGCTGCTGCTTCTCCAGTCTCTGCCATTAAAGTCAGTGCTGGTCAGCAGCGAGCGGACTTCTCTGGGACTAAGTCCTTGTCTGCACGTACTGAGCATGCCCAGGGTAAGATCTCCCGTTGGAGATCGAGGGTCATGTGGTCAGGCTCTGCAGCACATTCCATTGGTCCTCTTGGCAGGTCTTGGAAGGGCAAAAGTGCTGTAGCCACTTCCTGTGCTGCAACTATATAAACTGCGCATGACCGCACGGCCATGCGCTAGTATTGTCTCATAACGTTATATGTGTGTGTGTAGATGAATGTATGTCGATGGATGAAAGCTCCTAAATATCCCTCCCTAGAGTTGTTGTCTGCTCGCGGATGTTGGTAGCTATCTAGCGCCCGACTAATCATCTGCACGATACACACATTACAGCGTCCTCTTGCTGTGTCCGCCTGTACGGCGCCGTGCGCTTGCCTTGGGCTTTCCATACCCAAGCCAGTGTGGTTGGTGGCGTCCGTCTGTGCGGCATTGCTCGCACTCCTGTGCATTTATATATTTAAACTTAGTTTCCTTACACACCCAGTTGTGGTGTAGTGCCAGCGAGGGTCTAATCGGACTTCAATCCCAGTTGGGGTTAAGTACGCTGACTACTCGCTCGCGCTTTAGGTGCGGTACCGCGATCCTGTGACGCAACAGGATTGCTCCCTTCACGCTGGGTGAGGTTGAACCCACGTGTATATACTTTAGTGTACCACCATATAGTCTGCATTTACTAGCAGCAGATTTTCACCTGCACGGTGGACCCCGGACTGCGAACGCATCTATATCACCTTTCTTGGTGCGTTCTGCCAGTCCTAACACTGAGGGCAGATATTAATAGCCTGGAGAGGGTCCATGGTTATTGGCCCCCCCTGGCTAAAAACATCTGCCCCCAGCCACCCCAGAAAAGGCACATCTGGAAGATGCGCCTATTCTGGCACTTGGCCACTCTCTTCCCATTCCCGTGTAGCGGTGGGATATGGCCCTCTGCTGGTTGTCCTCATATGAACTCGAGCCTGGGAACTTTTCTGAATTTTTCCCACGCTCGAAGGACATCCAGCAGAGGGCGCCTCACCGCGAATGAAGGTAACTACAGGTCATTGACCTAGTTTCCATTCATTCGCTGGGGTTTTACAGCCAGGAGCATAGCTGCATTATAGCAGAGCTCCTGGCTGTAAAAAAATTAACCCCTTCAGATGGATTTACAACGTGGGACGTTACAGATCCTCGGAAGGTATGTATATTGTTGGTTTATTATTTTTTCTTTGTCACAGAGCGAGGGTCTTCAGCCAGTGGATTGAGCGTACAATAAAAGATTACCACAAACGGTGTGTTTATTTCATTAAAATACTTTTTAATAATGTGTGTTTTTTTTAACTCTTTCATACAATTGGATTAATAATGGATAGGTGTCATAATTGACGCCTCTCCATTATTAATCTGGCTTAATGTCACCTTACAATAGCAAGGTGACATTAACCCTTCATTACCCCATATCCCACCGCTACACGGGAATGGGAAGAGAGTGGCCAAGTGCCAGAATAGGCGCATCTTCCAGATGTGCATTTTCTGGGGTGGCTGGGGGCAGATGTTTTTAGCCAGGGGGTCCAAAAACCATGGACCCTCTCCAAGCTATTAATATCTGCCCTCAGTCACTGGCTTTACTACTCTGGCGGAGAAAATTGCGCGGGAGCCCACGCCAATTTTTTCCACCATTTAACCCTTTAATTTAATAGCTAGAACGGCCAAATTTTGCACATACACACTACTAACATTAGTAGTGTGGAATATGCAAAAAAAAGAGGGATATGACATGGTTTACTGTATGTAAACCATGTCTCATATCATGTCGGGTTTAGGAAGGAGATAGCAAAAGCCGGCAATTGAATTACCGGCTTTTAAGCTATATAGCGCTGGATGAAATATTAATATATATACATATATGTGTCTCAATGACATATATATATATATATATATATATACCTATTCTATGTGTACACATTTATTCTACCTATTCTAATGTAAGCTGTCAGTGTGATTTTACTGTACACCGCACTGAGTTGCCGGCTTTTCTCACTAACACCGCTGCATATTTCTCGCAAGTCACACTGCTGGTCCGTGTGTAATCCGTATTTTTCGGGCCCCCATAAACTTGCATTGACGATTTTATTGCGCAATACGGTGACAAATGCAGCATGCTGCGATTTTCTATGGCCGTAGAAAGCCGTATAATACGGATCAGTAAAATACGGCAGATAGGAGCTGGGGCATTTAGTGAACCTAGTAAAAAGTCAAACAATAAACAAGTGTGGGATTGCAATTGTTTTGCAATTCCACCGCACTTGGATTTTTTTCCCCCCGTTTTCTAGTACACCACATGGTAAAACCAATGATGTCGATCAAAAGTACAACTCATCCTGCAAAAAACAAGCCCTCACATGACCATATTGACGTCAAAATAAAAAAAGTTATGACTCTAAGAAGGGGAGCAAAAAACGAAAATGCAAAGCCAAAAATACCTCCGGGGGTTAACCACTTTACCTCCAATGGTAGTTTGCATGTTAATGACTGGGCCAATTTTTACAATTCTGACCACTGTCCCTTTATGAGGTTATAACTCTGGAACGCTTCAACGGATCCCGGTGATTCTGACATTGTTTTCTCATGACATATTGTCATACTTAATAACTAAAATTTCCCACATGTCTACTTTACATCGGCTTAATTTTGAAACCAATTTTTTTTTGTTAGGAAGTTATAAGGGTTAAAAGTTGACCAGCGATTTCTCATTTTTACAACACCATTTTTTTTAGAGACCACATCACATTTTGAGTCACTTTGAGGGGTCTATATGATAGAAAAATACCCAAAAGTGACACCAGACTAAAAACTGCACCCCTCAAGGTGCTCAAAACCACATTTAAGAAGTTTATTAACCATTCAGGTGCTTCACAGGAATTTTTGGAATGTTTATAAAAAAAATGAACATTTAATGTTTTTCCCAAAAAAATTACTTCAGATCCAATTTGTTTTATTTTACCAAGGGTAACAGGAGAAATTGGATCCCAAAAGTTGTACAATTTGTCCTGAGTATGCCGATACCCCATATGTGGGGGTAAACCACTGTTTGGGAGCATGGCAGAGCTCGGAAGGGAAGGAATGCCATTTGACTTTTCAATGCAAAATTAGCTGGAATTCAGATAGGACGCCATGTTGCGTTTGGAGAGCCCCTGATGTGCCTAAACGGTGGAAACCCCCTACAAGTGACACCATTTTCGAAAACAGACCCCCAAGCAACTTATCTAGATGTGTGGTGAGCAGAAGTTTATAATATAGAGCCGTAAAAATAAAAAATCATATTTTTTTTCACATAAATGATCTTTTCGCCTCCAATTTTTATTTTCTCAAGGGTAACAAAAGAAATTGGACCCCAAAAGTTGTGCAATTTGTCCTGAGCACGCTAATACCCCATATGTTGGGGTAAAGCACTGTTTACCCCAGCGCTCAGAAGGGAAGGAGCACCGTTTTGGAATGCAGACTTAGATGGATTGGTCTGCAGGCGTCACGTTGCATTTGCAAAGCCCCTGATGTACCTAAACAGTAGAAACCCCCCACAAGTGACCCCATATTGGAAACTAGACCCCAAGGAATTTATCTAGATGTATTGTGAGAGCTTTGAACCCCCAACTATTTCACTAAAGTTTATAACACAGAGCCGTGAAAATAAGAAATCTTTTTTTTTCCACAAAAATTATTTTTTTAGCCCCCAGTTTTGTATTTTCCCAAGGGTAACAGGAGAAATTGGCTGCCAAACGTTGTTGTCCAATTTGCTGTGAGTACGCTGATACCCCATATGTAGGAGAAAACTACTGTTTGGGCACATGTCATGGCTTGTAAGGGAAGTAGTGGCGTTTTGGAATGCAGACGATGGAATGCTGATACCCTATATGTGGGGGTAAACCACTGTTTGACTGCACAACAGAGCTCGGAAGGGAAGGAGCACCGTTTTACTTTTTCAATGCAGAATTGGCTGGAATTGAGATCGGATGCCATGTTGCGATTGGAGAGCCTCTGATGTGCCTAAACAGTGGAAACCCAGAAACACCCCAATTCTAACTCCAGCCCTAACCCCAACACACCCCTAACCCCAACCCTAACCACACCCCTAATCCCACCACACAACACACCCCTAACCCTAATCCCAACCCTAACCATAACCCTAACCACACCCCTAACCTGAACACACCCCTATCCATAATCCGAACCCTAACCACACCCCTAACCCCTACACATCCCTAACCCTAATCCCAACCTTAACCACACCTCTAACCCTGACACACCCCTAACCCTATTTCCAACCCTAATCCCAACCCTAACCCGAACCGCAAACGTAATCCAAACCCTAACCCTAACTCTAGCCCCAACCCTAACTTTAGCCCTAACCCTAACTGGAAAATGGAAATAAATCCTTTTTTTATTTTATTATTTTTCCCTAACTAAGGGGGAGATAAAGGGGGTTTGATTTACTATTTATAGCCGGTTTTTATGTTTGGCAGCTGTCACACACTGAAAGACTCTTTTTATTGCAAAAAATAGTTTTTGCATCACTACATTTTGAGAGCTATAATTTTTCCATATTTTGGTCCACAGAGTCATGTGAGGTCTTGTTTTTTGCGGGATGAGTTGATGTTTTTATTGGTACCATTTTCGGGCACATCACTTTTTTATCACTTTTTATTCCGATTTTTGTGAAGCAGAATGACGAAAAACCAGCTATTCATGAATTTCTTTTGTGGGGAGTCGTTTATACCGTTCCGTGTTTGGTAAAATTGATGAAGCAGTTTTATTCTTCGGGTCCGTACGATGACAGCGATACCTCATTTATATTTTTTTTATGTTTTGGCGCTTTTATACAATAAAAACTATTTTATATAAAAAATAATTATTTTTGCATCGCTTTATTCTGAGGGCTATAACTTTTTTTATTTATTTGCTGATGATGCTGTATGCAGCTCTTTTTTTGCGGGACAAGATACTGTTTTCAGCGGTACCATATTTATTTATTTATTTATATCCGTCTTTTTGATTGCGTGTTATTCCACTTTTTGTTCAGCGGTATGATGACAAAGCATTGCTTTTTGCCTAGTTTTTTATTTTTATTTTTTACAGTGTTCACTGAAGGGGTTAACTAGTGGGACAGTTTTATAGGTCGGGTTGTTATTGTTACAGATGCGGCGATACTAAATATGGATACTTTTATTGTTTGTTTTATTATTTACAGTACAGACCAAAAGTTTGGACACACGTTCTCATTTAAAGATTTTTCTGTATTTTCATGACTATGAAAGTTGTACATTCACACTGAAGGCATCAAAACTATGAATTAACACGTGGAATTATATACTCACCAAAAAAGTGTGAAACTGAAATTTTGTCTTATATTCTAGGTTATTCAAAGTAGCCACCTTCTGCTTTGATGACTGCTTTGCACACTCTTGGCATTCTCTTGATGAGCTTCAAGAGGTAGTCACCGGGAATGGTCTTCCAACAATCTTGAAGGAGTTCCCAGAGATGCTTAGCACTTGTTGGCCTTTTGCCTTCACTCTGCAGTCCAGCTCACCCCAAACCATCTCGATTGGGTTCAGGTCTGGTGACTGTGGAGGCCAGGTCATCTGGCGTAGCACCCCATCACTCTCCTTCTTGGTCAAATAGCCCTTACACAGCCTGGAGGTGTGTTTGGGGTCATTGTGCTGTTGAAAAATAAATGATGGTCTAACTAAACACAAACCGGATGGAATTGCATGCCGCTGCAAGATGCTGTGGTAGCCATGCTGGTTCAGTATGCCTTCAATTTTGAATAAATCCCCAACAGTGTAACCAGCAAAGCACCCCCACACCATCACACCTCCTCCTCCATGCTTCACAGTGGGAACCTGGCATGTAGAGTCCATCCGTTCACCTTTTCTGCGTCGCACAAAGACACGGTGATTGGAATCAAAGATCTCAAATTTGGACTCATCAGACCAAAGCACAGATTTCCACTGGTCTAATATCCATTCCCTGTGTTCTTTAGCCCAAAAAAGTCTCCTCTGCTTGTTGCCTGTCCTTAGCAGTGGTTTCCTAGCAGCTATTTTACCATGAAGGCCTGCTGCACAAAGTCTCCTCTTAACAGTTGTAGAGATGTGTCTGCTGCTAGAACTCTGTGTGGCATTGACCTGGTCTCTTATCTGAGCTGCAGTTAACCTGCGATTTATGAGGCTGATGACTCGGATAAACTTATCCTCAGAAGCAGAGGTGACTCTTGGTCTTCCCTTCCTGGGTTGGTCCTCGTGTGAGCCAGTTTCTTTGTAGCGCTTGATGGTTTTTGCCACTGCACTTGGGGACACTTTCAAAGTTTGCCCAATTTTTGGGACTGACTGACCTTCATTTCTTAAAGTAATGATGGCCACTCGTTTTTCCTTACTTAGCTGCTTTTTTCTAGCCATAATACAAATTCTAACAGTCTATTCAGTAGGACTATCAGCTGTGTATCCACCAGACTTCTGCACAACACAACTGATGGTCCCAACCACATTTGTAAGGCAAGAAATCCCACTTATTAAACCTGACAGGGCACACCTGTGAATTGAAAACCATTCCCGGTGAAGCTCATCAAGAGAATGTCAAGAGTGTGCAAAGCAGTCATCAAAGCAAAAGGTGGCTATTTTGAAGAACCTAGAATATAAGACAACAGTTCAGTTCTTTCACACTTTTTTGTTAAGTATATAATTCCACATGTGTTAGGCTACGTTCACATTAGCGTTACGCTAATGTGCGTCGCTGTTGCGTCGGGACGCGTGCGTTTTTTTTGTTTGCGTTTTTCGACATGTGCGTTGTTTTCGACGCTAGCGTCGGACGCACGAAAATGCAACAAGTTGCATTTTTTGTGCGTCCGATTTTCGTCAAAAAACGACGCACGCGTCGCAAAACGCAGCGTTTTTGCGCGCGTTTTTGGTGCGTCGCGCGTTGCGTCGCCGTTGCGTCGCCGACGCACCGGCGCGCAACACTAATGTGAACGTAGCCTTAATTCATAGTTTTGATGCCTTCAGTGTGAATGTACAATTTTCATAGTCATGAAAATACAGAAAAATCTTTAAATGAGAAGGTGTGTCCAAACTTTTGGTCTGTACTGTGCATAATGTATTTATTGGAACAATATTAATTTTTTATTTTTTTCTTTATTTAGGAATTTAAAACAAAATTTTTTACTTTTTTACATTGTTTCAAGAAGGGACATGACTATCTAGTGTCAGATTGCTGATTTGACACTTTGCAGAGCACTGTGTCAGATTAGCGATCTGACAGGTGCAGGAGGCCATCTTCGATCTGGGGGCCGGCAGGGAGGAGAACCTCGGAGACCCTCGGAAAAATGCTATTACATCGCGTTGTTCTGAGGGTCTCAGGGAAGCACGCCGCCTCCCTGCGCAATGCTTCCCTATGCCACCCGAATGCTGCGATCTTGTTTGATCACAGTGTTCTGAGGGTTAAAGTGCCAGGAGCGGTCCGTGACCGATCCTGGCAGTTAGTACCGGATGTCAGCTGTGATAATCAGCTGACACCCGGCCACGATCGACCGCGCTCCCCCGGTGAGCATGGCTGATCGCATTGGACGTACTATTCCATCCATGGGAATTAGGGCCCAAGTCAAATGGATGGAATAGTATGTCCAATGGTAGAAAGGGGTTAAGAAGGAGCACAGTATGTTAGGAGTCGAGTTTCCTCTGCTGCACAGGGGGAATCTCGATCCGTCTCCGATGCGGTCTCCCATTCTCCTCCAGCCGCAGTGGAGTCTGCTCAGCAGGGACGTCACTCCCAGTGTCTTGCTCGCTCTCACTCTGTACAGAGAGTTACTGCTGCTTCTTCAGCTCCTGCCATTAAAGTCAGTGCTGGTCAGCGGCGAGCGGACTTCCCTGGGACTAAGTCCTTGTTTGCGCTCACTGAGCATGCCCAGAGCAAGATCTCCCGTTGGAGATCGAGGATCATGTGCTCTGGCTCTGCAGCGCATTCCATTGGTCCTCTTGGCAGGCCCTGGAAGGGCAAAGTTTCTGTAGCCACTTCCTGTCCTGCAATTATATAAACTGCGCATGACCGCACGGCCATGCGCTAGTGTACATTTGAATACGTGTGTTTGTTGTGAGTGCAAGTGGTTCATTAAATACCCCTACCCTATTGTATGACTGTTCGCGTATGGTGTATGGCTGCTATTTAGCGCCCGAAAAATCACTCAACGTGTCACACACGTATCAGCGTCTATTGCTGTGACCGCCAGTGCGGCGCCACGCGCCAGTAGTGCGCTTCCTGACCCACGTCTGGGTGCTTAGTGGTGCACGCCAGCACGGCACAGTTCGCACTTCGGTGCTCTAATTATAAGATTTGCCTAACACCCTGTTGCGGTGTTGTGTCAGCAAGTGGTCTAATCGGACTTCAATCCTAGTTGGGGTTAAGTTCGCTGACTGCTTGCTCACCTTCTATGTGCGGTACCGCGATCCTGTGACGCAACAGGATCGCTTCCTTCACGTTGGGTGAAGTTTAACCCACGCGAGTATACTTATGAGTACCGCCATATAGTCCGTCATTACTCAGCAGCAGGTTCCATCTATGCACGGTGGACCCCGGGCTACGAACGCACCGTACACTATCAGTCTTATTATTTGGTGCGTTCTGCTAGCCCTAACATTACACTAGCGCCAGGGTCTGGCTAGTGATGACGGACAAACAGCAATCCCTGCGGTATATACAGCAGCTGGAGGGTAGGTTGGCGGCTCTCGAAAGCGCAACCTCAGCTGTGGATGTTACCGCAGTTGCTGTACAGGCTGCCAGCGTGGCTGCAGCAACTTTGTCCATTGCCACCCCTGTTCCGACATTTTCTCGCCTCCCGCTGCCAGAAAAATTTTCTGATAATAGCAAATTTTGTAGGGGATTCGTGAGTCAGTGCTCTATTCATCTCGAGCTTCTGGCTGCACGTTTCCCCACAGAGCGGGCTAAGGTGGGATTTATTGTGTCTCTATTGTCGGACAGGGCGTTGGAATGGGCTACGCCGCTGTTGGAGCGTGGCGATCATGTGGTGCAGAGTGCTCCTCTGTTTTTGAGCACTTTAAAACAGGTCTTTTTAGGACCTCAAGTCACCCATGACACTGCGCTCCAACTGCTGGCATTAACTCAGGGTGAGTCCTTGGTCAGTCATTTTGCTGTCCAATTCCGCACTTTAGCATCTGAGCTGGAATGGTCGGATAAAGCTCTTATCCCCATATTTTGGAGGGGCTTGGCTGACCATGTAAAGGACGCTCTGGCCACTAGGGAGATTCCTGCCACACTGGAGGAGTTAATAACAGTCTCCACTCGAATTGACCTCCGTTTTAACAAGCGGATTTTAGAGCGAGCCCAGTGTAGGCAGAGGTTTCGGCTGGCTCCTACTTTCGCCAAACCTCTGGAATCTCCGGTCCTGGTTCCTGAGTCACATGAGGCCAGGGAAGTGTCACAAGCGGGACCTAAGTCCCGGACCGCATGTGCACTCAGGGTCTGTCATGTTTGCCAGCAGTCTGGACATTTAGCCACCAGATGTCCTCAGCGGTCGAGGAAACGTCAGCGTCTAGTGGTCGTAGGTGGAGGTACACTAGACACGGCGACGTTTGCCTCTAAATTGTCCTTTAAGGGGACAATTACTATAGGCTCATTCTCCCACTCGGTAGAGCTCTGCGTGGATTCTGGGGCGGAGGGCAATTTTATGTCTTCTGCCTTCGCCCAACGCCACGCAATACCTCTGGTTATGCTAGCTCAACCTGTAACGGTACGAGTGGTGAATGGGTCGACTCTGCCCTCACAGATAACTCACCAGACCATCCCTTTTACTCTGTCCATGTCGCCATCTCATCAGGAGATTATTTCCCTGCTCGTCATTCCAGAGGGAATTGATGAAGTCCTGTTGGGAATACCTTGGCTACGGTACCACTTTCCTCATATCGAGTGGTCCTCAGGCAGAATTCTGGGATGGGGTGAATCTTGTGGGGGTAGGTGTCAGAGGGAGTGCGTTCAGGTAGCTACAACTGAGGTACCCGCAGATCTTTCCTCTCTCCCCAAGCTGTATTGGTCGTATGCAGACGTATTCTCCAAAAAGGCGGCGGAGACCCTTCCGCCCCATCGCCCCTATGACTGTCCTATTGACCTCTTGCCTGGTGCTGAGCCTCCCCGGGGTCGAGTCTATCCGCTATCTCTCCCGGAGACGGAGGCAATGTCACAGTACATCCAGGAAAATCTGGCAAGAGGGTTCATCAGGAAGTCAGTGTCACCTGCTGGGGCAGGGTTCTTCTTGGTGCAGAAGAAGAGTGGGGAATTGCGTCCATGCATAGACTACAGGGGTCTTAACGCCATCACCGTTAAGAATAAATACCCTTTGCCTTTGATATCTGAACTGTTCGATAGGCTTCGGGGAGCAAGGGTATTTACTTAATTAGATCTGCGGGGTGCTTACAACCTGATTCGCATCCGTGAGGGGGACGAATGGAAGACAGCTTTTAACACCAGGGATGGGCACTATGAATATCTGGTGATGCCCTTTGGGCTCTGTAATGCCCCAGCCGTTTTCCAAGACTTTGTGAACGATATCTTCCGGGATATGCTTTCCACCTCGGTCGTAGTCTATCTGGATGATATTCTCATCTACTCTCCAGATATTGACTCCCACCGGAGAGATGTTTGCAAAGTCTTCGACCTCCTACGGGCAAACTCCCTCTATGCCAAGTTGGAGAAATGTATGTTTGAGCAGGAGTCCTTACCTTTCCTAGGCTACATCATCTCAGCCCAGGGATTGGCTATGGATCCTGCCAAACTACAGGCTGTGATGGACTGGCAGGAACCCCATTCTCTTAAAGTGGTGCAGCGCTTTATGGGGTTCATCAATTATTATCGCCAGTTCATCCCGCATTTCTCAACTTTGGTAGCTCCCTTGGTTGCCCTCACCAAGAAGGGGGCGAATCCCCAATTGTTGTCTGAGGAGGTCTCCAAGGCTTTTATCTCTATAAAGTCACACTTCGCTAGCGCTCCCATTCTTCATCGCCCCGATGTTGATAAGCCATTTATCATGGAGGTGGATGCCTCTTCTGTTGGTGCTGGAGCAGTCCTCTTCCAAAAGGATGCTCAAGGTCGGAAGCATCCTTGCTTCTTTTTCTCCAAGACCTTCGCACCAGCAGAGAGGAATTATTCCATCGGGGACAGGGAGTTGCTAGCCATGAAGTTGGCTTTCTCGGAGTGGAGACATCTCTTGGAGGGAGCACGTTTTCCCTTCCAAGTCTTCACAGATCACAAAAATTTGGTGTATCTGCAGACAGCTCAGCGGTTGAATTCTCGCCAGGCCAGATGGTCCTTGTTCTTCTCCCGGTTTCATTTCACCCTCCATTTCCTTTCTGGGGAGAAGAACATTCGGGACGACGCTCTCTCTCGCTCCGTTGTGTCATCTGCGGAGGAGGAGGAGCCTCGGCTTATTGTCCCCACCGAGAGTTTGAGAACCGTGGCCCCGGTTTCGCTGGAGTCTGTGCCCCCGGGCAAGACTTTTGTTCCATCTAGTTTGCGACCGGAGATTCTCTCTTGGGCGCACTCGTCCAGGGTGGGTGGACATTTTGGTACTAAAAGGACATCAGAGTTACTGGCGAGGACATACTGGTGGCCGCATATGGCTCGTGATGTCGCGGAGTACGTTCGGGCGTGTGTCTCTTGCGCCAGGAACAAGACTCCTCGGCAACGGCCAGCTGGGTTGCTTTATCCTCTGCCCGTGGCTGACAGGCCCTGGGAGATGGTCGGGATGGACTTTGTGGTTGGCTTACCCAAGTCTCGTAATTGCACCATTATCTGGGTGATAACCGATCATTTTTCCAAAATGGTGCATTTGGTGCCTCTTCCACGGCTACCATCTGCACGGGCGTTGGCTGTCTTGTTTATCAAGCATATCTTTCGCTTACACGGTATGCCAGACAAAATTGTTAGTGACCGGGGTCCCCAGTTTGCGTCTCGATTCTGGAGGGAGCTATGTCGTCTACTCAGTATTGAGTTAAATCTCTCTTCGGCATATCATCCCGAGATGAATGGGTTGGTAGAAAGGGCCAACCAGACCTTGGTCCCATATCTGCGACATTTTGTTTCTGCCAGACAGGATGACTGGGCATCCTTGCTACCGTGGGCAGAGTTTGCACTTAACAATGCCGTAGCCGACTCTACTGGTCAGACTCCATTCCTCTTAAATTACGGCCAGCATCCGCGTGTTCCTGTGCCCATGCCTGTGTCTTCCGCTGATCCCAGGGTGGCAGACTGGGCTGTGGAGGCACGGGACATTTGGGATCGCACGCAGGATGCCATTCGGGCCTCCAAGGAGAGAATGAGGTCCTCCGCCGATGTTCATCGGCGCCCCGCTCCGACTTTTGCCCCTGGCGACTTGGTGTGGCTCTCCACCCGTAACATCAGGCTGCGAGTTGAGTCCACTAAGTTTGCTCCTCGCTACTTGGGTCCCTTCAAGGTTCTCGTACAGGTTAATCCTGTGGTCTACCGCCTGGCTCTTCCTCCACGCTTGGGTATCACCGACACCTTTCATGTGTCCCTCTTGAAACCCGTATATATGTCCCGGTTTTCCGAGTCATCTGCCGGGACATCGGGTTCGTCTACGGACGATTACGAGGTGAACGCTATTTTGGGGTGCAAGGTGGTACGCGGCAAAAAGTTTTATTTGGTAGATTGGAAGGGTTATGGTCCAGAGGACAGGTCTTGGGAGCCTGCTGAAAACATTCGAGCCCCACAGCTCATTGCTGCCTTCGAGCGTAGCGAGGTCCAAGGAGGGGGGGCCCTAGGAGGGGGGGTAATGTTAGGAGTCGAGTTTCCTCTGCTGCACAGGGGGAATCTCGATCCGTCTCCGATGCGGTCTCCCATTCTCCTCCAGCCGCAGTGGAGTCTGCTCAGCAGGGACGTCGCTCCCAGTGTCTTGCTCGCTCTCACTCTGTACAGAGAGTTACTGCTGCTTCTTCAGCTCCTGCCATTAAAGTCAGTGCTGGTCAGCGGCGAGCGGACTTCCCTGGGACTAAGTCCTTGTTTGCGCACACTGAGCATGCCCAGAGCAAGATCTCCCGTTGGAGATCGAGGATCATGTGCTCTGGCTCTGCAGCGCATTCCATTGGTCCTCTTGGCAGGCCCTGGAAGGGCAAAGTTTCTGTGGCCACTTCCTGTCCTGCAATTATATAAACTGCGCATGACCGCACGGCCATGCGCTAGTGTACATTTGAATACGTGTGTTTGTTGTGAGTGCAAGTCGTTCATTAAATACCCCTACTGTCATGATCCCAATGGCAGGGGATCACAAAAGGACAAGCACAAAAACAAAACAAGCTCTAGGGTGATGGAACCTGAGCTGACCGCGATCCTGAACCTAAACACACAACTAGCAATAGCCGGGGAACGTGCCTACGATGATTCCTAGACGTCTCGCGCCAGCCGAAGGATTAACTTCCCCTATAAGAAGAAACACAGACCTCACTTGCCTCCAGAGAAACACCCCACAGAAATAGCAGCCCCCCACATGTAATAACGGTGAAATGAGAGGAAAGCACATACGTAGTTATGAAAATAGAATCAGCAAAAATGAGGCCCGCTAAAGCTAGATAGCAGAGGATACAAAAGTGAACTGCGCGGTCAGCGAAAAATCCTTCAAAAAAACATCCTGAAATTACTTAAACTCATGTGCCAACTCATGGAACATGAGGAGTAATTTCAGCCCACTAGAGCAACCAGCAGCAAGGAATCACATATCTGCAAGCTGGACTAAGACAAAAATTGAGCAAAACGTGGAACAGGAAAATCAAAACTTAGCTTGTCCTGAAGATAACAGACGCAGGGAGCAGAGGTAAAAAGACACGCTGATTACATTGATAGCCGGCGAGGAAATGACAAAAAAGCCAGGTTAAATAGGAAACACCCATAACCTGATGGAACAGGTGGACACCAGAGACCGCAGAGAACACAAGTCACCCAGTACCATCAGTAACCACCAGAGGGAGCCCAAAAACAGAACTCACAACAGTACCCCCCCCTTGAGGAGGGGTCACCGAACCCTCACGTGAACCACCAGGGCGACCAGGATGAGCCCTATGAAAAGCACGGACCAAATCGGCAGCATGAACATCAAAGGCAATCACCCAAGAATTATCCTCCTGACCATAACCCTTCCACTTGACCAAATACTGGAGTTTCCGTCTGGAAACACGAGAATCCAAGATCTTCTCCACAACATACTCCAATTCACCCTCCACCAGCACCGGAGCAGGAGGCTCAAGCGAAGGAACGACAGGTACCTCATACTTCCGCAACAACGACCGATGGAACACATTATGAATAGCAAACGATGCCGGGAGATCCAAACGAAATGACACAGGGTTAAGAATTTCCAAGATCCTATAGGGACCGATGAACCGAGGCTTGAACTTAGGAGAAGAGACCTTCATAGGAACAAAACGAGAAGACAACCACACCAAGTCCCCAACAAGAAGTCGAGGACCCACGCGGCGACGGCGATTAGCAAACTGCTGAGCCCTCTCCTGGGACAACTTCAAATTGTCCACCATATGACTCCAAATCCGATGCAACCTATCCACCACCATGTCCACTCCAGGACAATCAGGAGGCTCCACCTGACCAGAGGAAAAACGAGGATGAAACCCCGAATTACAAAAGAAAGGAGAAACCAAGGTAGCAGAACTAGCCCGATTATTAAGGGCAAACTCAGCAAGCGGCAAAAAGGAAACCCAGTCATCTTGATCAGCAGAAACAAAACACCTTAAATAAGTTTCTAAAGTCTGATTAGTTCGTTCCGTCTGGCCATTCGTCTGGGGATGGAATGCAGACGAAAAGGACAAATCCATGCCCATCTTAGCACAGAACGTCCGCCAAAATCTAGACACAAACTGGGATCCCCTGTCAGAAACGATGTTCTCCGGAATGCCATGCAAACGGACCATGTTTTGAAAAAACAGAGGGACCAACTCAGAGGAGGAAGGTAACTTAGGCAAGGGTACCAGATGAACCATCTTAGAAAAGCGGTCACACACAACCCATATGACGGACATTTTTTGAGAGACAGGGAGATCCGAAATAAAGTCCATGGAAATGTGCGTCCAAGGCCTCTTCGGGATAGGCAAAGGTATCAACAATCCACTGGCCCGAGAACAGCAAGGCTTAGCCCGAGCGCAAACTCCACAAGACTGCACGAAAGAACGCACATCCCTCGACAAGGAAGGCCACCAAAAAGACCTGGCCACCAAGTCTCTAGTACCAAATATTCCAGGATGACCTGCCAACACAGAAGAATGGACCTCGGAGATGACTCTACTGGTCCAATTATCCGGAACAAACAGTCTTTCCGGCGGACAACGATCAGGTCTATCCGCCTGAAACTCCTGCAAAGCACGTCGCAAGTCTGGGGAGACAGCCGACAAAATCACCCCATCCCTAAGGATACCAGTGGGCTCAGAATTTCCAGGGGAGTCAGGCACAAAACTCCTAGAAAGAGCATCCGCCTTCACATTCTTTGAACCTGGCAGGTATGAAACCACAAAATTGAAACGGGAGAAAAACAGTGACCAACGAGCCTGTCTAGGATTCAGACGCTTGGCAGACTCAAGGTACATCAGATTTTTGTGATCAGTCAAGACCACCACACGATGTCTAGCACCCTCAGCCAATGACGCCACTCCTCAAATGCCCACTTCATGGCCAAAAGCTCCCGATTACCAACATCATAATTCCGTTCAGCGGGCGAAAATATTCTAGAAAAGAACGCACATGGCTTCATCACTGAGCCATCGGAGCTTCTCTGTGACAAAACCGCCCCCGCTCCGATCTCGGAAGCATCAACCTCAACCTGAAAAGGAAGCGACGTATCTGGCTGACGCAACACAGGAGCAGAAGAAAACCGGCGCTTAAGTTCCTGAAAGGCCTCCACAGCCGCAGGAGACCAATCAGTAACATCAGCACCCTTTTTAGTCAAATCCGTCAAAGGCTTAACAACACTAGAAAAATTAGTTATGAAGCGACGATAAAAATTAGCAAAGCCCAAGAACTTCTGTAGACTCTTAAGAGATGTAGGCTGCGTCCAGTCACAAATAGCCTGAACCTTGACGGGATCCATCTCAATAGTAGAAGGGGAAAAAATATACCCCAAAAAAGAAATCTTCTGGACTCCAAAGAGACATTTAGAACCCTTTACAAACAAAGAATTGGCCCGCAGGACCTGAAACACCTTCCTGACCTGCTGAACATGAGACTCCCAGTCATCAGAAAAAACCAAAACATCATCCAAATACACGATAATAAATTTATCCAGATATTCACGGAAAATATCGTGCATAAAAGACTGGAAGACAGAAGGAGCATTAGAAAGTCCAAAAGGCATCACCAAATACTCGAAATGGCCCTCAGGCGTATTAAATGCGGTTTTCCACTCATCACCCTGCCTTATCCGCACAAGATTATACGCACCCCGAAGATCAATCTTAGTGAACCATTTAGCCCCCTTAATGCGAGCGAACAAATCAGTCAACAATGGCAAAGGATACTGATATTTGACTGTAATCTTATTCAAAAGACGATAATCTATGCAAGGCCTCAAGGAACCATCTTTTTTGGCCACAAAAAAAAAACCTGCTCCCAAAGGGGACGAAGATGGACGGATATGTCCCTTTTCCAAGGACTCCTTAACATAATTCCGCATAGCAGTATGCTCTGGCACTGACAGATTGAACAAACAACCTTTAGGGAATTTACTGCCAGGAATCAAATCTATAGCACAATCGCAATCCCTGTGAGGAGGAAGCGAACTGAGCTTAGGCTCCTCAAAAACCTCCCGATAATCAGACAAAAATACCGGAACCTCAGAAGGAGTAGATGAAGCGATAGAAATCGGAGATGCATCATCATGAACCCCCTGACATCCCCAGCTTAACACAGACATTGTTTTCCAGTCCAGGACTGGGTTATGAGTTTGTAACCATGGCAGACCAAGCACTAAGACATCATGTAAATTATACAGTACCAGGAAGCGAATCACCTCCTGATGAACGGGAGTCATACGCATGGTCACTTGTGTCCAGTACTGAGGTTTATTCATAGCCAAAGGTGTAGAGTCAATTCCTTTCAAACGAATAGGAACTTCCAGAGGTTCCAGGCTAAACCCACAGCGATTGGCAAATGACCAATCCATAAGACTCAGGGCAGCGCCTGAATCCACATAGGCATCGACGGAAATGGATGATAATGAACAAATCAGCGTCACAGACAGAATGAACTTAGACTGTAAAGTACCAATGGCAACAGACTTATCAACCTTTTTTGTGCGTTTAGAGCATGCTGATATAACATGAGCTGAATCACCACAATAAAAACACAATCCATTTTTCCGCCTATAATTTTGCCGTTCACTTCTGGACTGAATTCTATCACATTGCATTATCTCAGGTGCCTGTTCAGAAGACACCGCCAAATGGTGCACAGGTTTGCACTCCCGTAAACGCCGATCAATCTGAATAGCCATAGTCATGGACTCATTCAGACCTGTAGGTGCCGGGAACCCCACCATAACATCTTAAATGGCCTCAGAAAGGTCATCTCTGAATTTTGCAGCCAGAGCGCACTCATTCCACTGAGTAAGCACCGACCATTTCCGAAATTTCTGACAATATATTTCTGCTTCATCTTGCCTCTGAGAGAGAGCCAATAAAGCTTTTTCAGCCTGAATCTCTAGGTTAGGTTTCTCATAGAGCAAACCCAATGCCAGAAAAAACGCATCCACATTGAGCAACGCAGGATCCCCTGGTGCCAATGCAAATGCCCAATTCTGAGGGTCACCCCGCAGGAAAGATATAACAATCTTGACCTGCTGAGCAGGGTCTCCAGAGGAGCGAGATTTCAAGGAAAGAAACAACTTGCAATTGTTCCTAAAATTCAGAAAACTAGATCTATCTCCAGAAAAAAACTCTGGGACAGGAATTCTAGGTTCAGACATAGGCGTATGTACAACAAAATCTTGTATATTTTGAACCTTAGCAGCAAAATTATTCAGGCTGGAAGCCAAACTCTGGACGTCCATGATAAACAGCTGAGGTCAGAGCCATTCAAGGATTAAGAGGAGGAAAGAAGCAGTCAAGCTGCAATTAAGGCTAGGCAGCAAACACTGAGGAGGGAAAAAAAAACAAAAAACTTCCTCAGACTACTTTTCCTCCTACTTCAGCCAAAACGATGACCAATTTTTTATGGCCGGCTATACTGCCATGATCCCAATGGCAGGGGATCACAAAAGGACAAGCACAAAAACAAAACAAGCTCTAGGGTGATGGAACCTGAGCTGACCGCGATCCTGAACCTAAACACACAACTAGCAATAGCCGGGGAACGTGCCTACGATGATTCCTAAACGTCTCGCGCCAGCCGAAGGATTAACTTCCCCTATAAGAAGAAACACAGACCTCACTTGCCTCCAGAGAAACACCCCACAGAAATAGCAGCCCCCCACATGTAATAACGGTGAAATGAGAGGAAAGCACATACGTAGTTATGAAAATAGAATCAGCAAAAATGAGGCCCGCTAAAGCTAGACAGCAGAGGATACAAAAGTGAACTGCGCGGTCAGCGAAAAACCCTTCAAAAAACCATCCTGAAATTACTTAAACTCATGTGCCAACTCATGGAACATGAGGAGTAATTTCAGCCCACTAGAGCAACCAGCAGCAAGGAATCACATATCTGCAAGCTGGACTAAGACAAAAATTAAGCAAAACGTGGAACAGGAAAATCAAAACTTAGCTTGTCCTGAAGATAACAGACGCAGGGAGAAGAGGTAAAAAGACACGCTGATTACATTGATAGCCGGCGAGGAAATGACAAAAAAGCCAGGTTAAATAGGAAACACCCATAACCTGATGGAACAGGTGGACACCAGAGACCGCAGAGAACACAAGTCACCCAGTACCATCAGTAACCACCAGAGGGAGCCCAAAAACAGAACTCACAACACCCTACCCTATTGTATGACTGTTCGCGTATGGTGTATGGCTGCTATCTAGCGCCCGACAAATCACTCAACGTGTCACACACGTATCAGCGTCTATTGCTGTGACCGCCAGTGCGGCGCCACGCGCCAGTAGTGCGCTTCCTGACCCACGTCTGGGTGCTTAGTGGTGCCTGCCAGCACGGCACAGTTCGCACTTCGGTGCTCTAATTATAAGATTTGCCTAACACACCCTGTTGCGGTGTTGTGTCAGCAAGTGGTCTAATCGGACTTCAATCCTAGTTGGGGTTAAGTTCGCTGACTGCTTGCTCGCCTTCTATGTGCGGTACCGCGATCCTGTGACGCAACAGGATCGCTTCCTTCACGTTGGATGAAGTTTAACCCACGCGAGTATACTTATGAGTACCGCCATATAGTCCGTCATTACTCAGCAGCAGGTTCCATCTCTGCACGGTGGACCCCGGGCTACGAACGCACCGTACACTATCAGTCTTATTATTTGGTGCGTTCCGCTAGCCCTAACACAGTATGTCTGTGCCTGGGGTGTTACTGTGAGGAGGGTGGGGCTTATATAGAGGATGTTAGTCTCTGTCTTATCTCTCTCTCCCTCTTTCTCTCAAATGAAGAACTGGAGTTCACATGTCTGCAGTGTCAGGGAGAATAAAAATTGTGTTATCACCTCACATTACAGATGATAGGAGCACATTCACCTCAGACATCATGCACTAGTGTATTAGTACCGTCAACATGATATATTTGATCAATATTACCTCAGAAATTCATGTAGCCACCATGTCCTCTCATGTGTCTGCTACAACTTACCTCACACACTGAAGAGGCCGCTCCTGTGTGATCTCCCTGCAGACATGGCTGATATATGACACATTACTGCTGTATTATACAGATTCTTCGTTAGTTCTGGGTGCTGGTGACTATATAATAAGGGATGTAAGCAGATAACTGCCATTACCGTATAATAATGGGAGGACAGAGCATGGAAACATACAGTGTCTGCAGGGGCAAGACATGTGCAAGAAATATGTTTTGGGCCCCCTTCCTTTTACGGCGACCAAGCTACATATATATATTTTTTTTTTCCAGTCACCTCTCATTATATACAGTACAGTCCAAAAGTTTGGACACACCTTCTCATTTAAAGATGTTTCTGTATTTTCATGACTATGAAAATTGTAAATTCACACTGAAGGCATCAAAACTATGTGGAATTATATACTTAACAAAAAACTGTGAAACAACTGAAAATATGTCTTATATTCTAGGTTTTTCAATGCATCCACCTTTTGCTTTGATGACTGCTTTGCATACTCTGACGAAGGATTTTCTATCCGAAACGCGCGTCGGGGCGCGTGTCTGCCCTACACTACCATGACTACACAGGTAATTAGCGTCTATTATAACTAGTCTTACCTGACTGTTGGATGATTATTTTCCTATTTGTACCGTGATCTCCTATTCTGCAGCACGGGGATATTTCTTTTGATTGTTATTAATACTCTTTTCATGGTCTGGTAATCTACTATGATTTCCACATTCTCTGAGCACATGCACTTGTAAGGAGGTTGCTTTCCCTGCTCCTTACCTGGAACCACTTAGTCAGACAGCTGGGTTGTCGAGGGGAAGACTTTCTTCCCTGGACAGAAAGGACCATCTGACGGCTGGGGCACAGAGGAAGAGATGGGGGTGTGGTCAGAAAAGTGCGGGAGAGCAGAGCGCGCGAGACAGAGGGGACAGCGTGCCAGAGAGAAAGCAGGCTGCAGTGCCGCGCTCCCCATGACAGAGTGCTCTCCGTGAGAGCACTAAGGCTGGAGTGAGAGTGGGGACTTGGAAGCCTCCATAATCTGAGACTATGTATCCCCTTACAGTGACCTGAGCGCGCAGCCCTGGTTACTGCACTGACAAGCCAGGACCCCTGAGTGTGACTAAGGAAACTGCTCAGTGTGTGTGTGTTCGTGCTGCAGAAAGAGACTGTCGGCCTGATATCCAGAGACTCGCAGCAGAGTGGCTGTGTGACTTCCTGCTTCCAGCTGCACAGGGAGAACAGGCTGCAGAGGCTTAACCCCGTAGTTTCCAGTTTCCAGGAGACAGAGAAGAAACTTCTATCCCCTGGTCTCTGCTGTATCAGTACAGAGACTGTGATTCCTGGTACAGAGACTTAACAGTGCAGAGCCCCTGATTCCTGGCTGTGCTGTAAAAGCTAAAGACTCAGAGCCTGTGCATACCACATTAACTCCCGAAACCCCAGGCAGCAGGCTCCTAGAGACTACTCAGCCCACGGACAACAGAGGGACGACAAGTGCCACTGTTTCTCGGCGCTTACGTTGGAGAAGACGACCCTTCAAGCAAGTCCTCATCAGACTGATAAGTGTTTTTTTCTCAAGAAATCTTGCTTATTCCTGTTACATCGTTTGACTCCCATATTTGTGCAGTTTTATTGCTAGTTATTTCCCACTGCTTCCTCCCTGCGAGGAGAACCTGATTCCTGTTAATAAACTCCTCAACTGTTGGTCTGTCTGTTCAATGGTGACATACTCAACCCTGTACTCTATTACACACTTTATTTACACTGGCCTGTTACATACATGAGATCATATGTGAATTACATGGTTCTATTTATCTATTACATCTGTGGTCTTTTGCCGTACTGACTTTTATTATACATACTCTTTCACCTGGTATCTTTTTTTGCACATTGTGTGCAGTTTTTGGGATGGTTATATATTTAATATCTATTGGTGTTATTTTCATTTACTCCCTTCAATGTGATTGTTTTACCATTAATATTTATTAATGTCAGTTTGCTATTTTTCTTTTTGTGGTCATCTTTTTTGTTATTGGCAGATTAACACTGTTGTTTACTACCTGTCATCACTGATTTATCTCCTTATTTGTCCTTAATAAACATTTTTTGATACTTTATCCACATATTGGTGCTTACTTTTGCATTAGACCATTTAGTTCGTTTTTTTCTTCTTTGTGTACATCTATTCTCCGAATGGTCTGCCATTCACTCTAAAACTAAGCTAGACATCACATTATGGTCATCACTTGATGGGTACTTACATTTTTCCATATGGTTGTTTTAGCTTTATTCAGTGTGTAATTTTTCCATGCTCTGAGTTTCTTAGATATTATTCTCAGTTGGAGGTTTGCCAAGATTCGTCCCTTAATGCTTTTTGCAGGGGCATCTACTTTATACCACAGTGGTTTATTTAAAAAAATGTAAAAATGGCTAAAAATGTCATATTTGGCTTGGAATTTATAACCTGTCACAGCTTTGTGGTTTAGGAGTCAGGTGGAAGTTGCAGACAAGTTAAGATGGACTTATTTTAAATAATAGAGGATGTAAAACCTCAGAGTGGTGAACAGGCTCGGTTTTGGCACTATTATGATATCACTATGTACGCTATTATGATATTATTTATGTGCACTGCTATGATATTATTATGTGTGTGCACTCATATGATAACACTATGTGCATTATTATGATATCACTATGTGCATTATTATCAGGGCCGGTTTTAGACAAAGTGAGGCCCTGGGCAAAAGTTTAAAGTGGAGCCCCAAATGCTCACATATCGCACCATCAGACAGAACCATTTCTGTTGTATTTACAAGCGCTAAGTTCAGGACACTAAAAGAACTTGATCGACAATATTAAAGTCATTCGATGCTTGTTTCCCGGCCCCTTTAGGGTCTGTGCACACGTTCAGTAATTGGCAGCGCTTTGGACGCAGCACATGTCCACTGCGTCCAAAGCGTTGCTATCTAATGAACGCAGGTGAATCCGCACGTCATTGAACCGTACGGAATCACCACGTCCCATACATTGTACGGGTGAAATTTATCTTGCGGAGACATCTCCGTCTCCATGGGTGAGCTGCGGGCGTCTGTGCATGCACAGTGGGCATGGGATTTCTTAAAATCCCATCCACTATGCTGTAACATCTGTCAAACCCTGCATCGTTTACTGACCGTGTACACCTACCCTTACTCCGGCTGAGGAAGAATGATTGGTACAGATAGTCCTCAATACAGTACAATGCAGGTCCCATATAGTACATATAGTAAAATGCACTCCCCATGGTCATTCGTAAAGTATACTGCAGCACCCCTCTATGAGTATACTGCAGCCCCCCTCAGAGTATACTGCAGCCCCCTCAGAGTATAATGCAGCCCCCTCAGAGTATAAGAGTATAATAAAGCCCCATACACACAGTATAATGCACACCCCACAAACACACACAGTATAGTGCGGCCCCCTTCACACACAGTGTAATGCAGCCCCCCCACACACAGTATATTGCAGCCCCCCAGAGTATAGTGCAGCCGCACACACAGTATAATGCAGACTCCATGCCCACACAGTATAATTCAGCCCCCCGAAGCACACAGAGTATAGTGCAGCCCCCCACACAGTATAATGCAGCCCCCACACACACAGTGTAACACAACCCTCCACACACAGTATAATGCAGCCCCCCAGAGTATAAAGCAACCCACTCAGAGTATAATGCAGCCCTACACACAGTATAATTCAGCCCCCTACAAACACACACACAGTATAGTGCAGCCCCCACACACACTCAGTATAATCTAACCCCTCCACACGCACAGTGTAATGCAGCTCCCCCAACACACAGTATAGTGCAGCCCCCACACACAGCTGTTCTGAATTCTGCAGAGCATCTCAGCTCCTTTGCTAAAATATGCTGAGTCACAGGCAGTGAAGGAGTGTCACATGAAGCTCTTTCCTTCATCACTGCTTTCAACTTCATCAGCATCTACAATGCCTATAAGTTGAATGTGAGATGTGGGGAGGGGCAGTGCCGAGCCCCTCTGGCTCAGGGATCCCATAGCGGCTACTGGCTGGGAGCCCTAGGCGGCTGCCTGGTTTGCCTGCCCTTAATGCGGCCCTGATTATTATGATATCACTATGTGCACTATTATGATATGAATATGTGCATTATTATGCTGACACTATGTGCACTCCTGTGATATCACTATGTACACTATTATGATATCACTATGTGCAGTATTATGATATCACTATGTGCATTATTATGATATCACTATGTGCACTATTATGATATCACTATGTGCACTATTATGATATCGCATTTTGCACTATTATGATATCACTATTTGCACATTATGTGGAGTATCTCTGCTGTGATATTACTGTATGCATTGTTATTTTACGGTGTACTTGAAACAACGACGTGCCTCTTCCCTGTATTTAGACACTGATGTGCACATTGACCCTGGCCTGGCACACTACTATCATTACTATTCTCATTTCCCTGTAATGTTGCATTAATATAGATGTTTGTTTTGTTTGTTTTTTTCTGTGTAATTACTGTGCATTATCACTTTCTAATTCTGTACATCATTCCTGAACTGTGACATACTATGTGTCTTATCTTTGTGTTGTCACATTATATGTACACAGTATGTGTTTATTGTGACATAACTATAGGTCTCTGTTCACATGTCCATTTGTGATATTCTGTTTGTTCCATTTAAGAAACAGATAAACTGAATTAGTAATCCACTGTATCAGTTATACAATACATACGATAACATAGCTCTTGACAGAGGAGGAAGCAAAAGAGAATATACAGACATTACAGCATGGGATCGCAGCTACTGCTTTCTGTGCGGTAAAACATCTCCATGTCCGTTTTTAACCTCTTAAGGACCAAGGGTATTTCCGTTATTGCATTTCAGTTTTTGCTCCCATTCTTCCCAGAGCCATAACTTTGAAATTTTCCTGTCAATTTGGCCATGTGAGGGCTTGTCTTTAGGCGGGGTAAGTTGTACATCACCATTGATTTTACCATACAATGTACGGGAAACAAATTCCAAGTGCGGTGAAATTGCAAAGAAAGTGCAATTCCACAATTGTTTTTTTTTTTTACCATGTTCATTAAATGCTAAAATTGACTTGACACTATGATTCCCAATGTCATTACGAGTTCGTAGACACCAAACATATCTAAGTTCTTTTATATTTAGGATCCAAGAAGTATTGTTTCTCCTTGCAGAGAGTGACATGTTAAGCATGTCGAGATGAGGAGACTTTAAGCCGCAATGCTCCTCTGGGAAATATGCAAATTGTCTCTTCAGAGAGTAAGAGGACTAGAACTCTAGTGCCACCTTAAAGGGTCGACATTGACTGTTAGGATTGCTACTTCCAATAGGTGGCACTAGAGTTCTGGTCCTCTTCCTCTCTGAAGAAACAATTTGCATTCTTTTATATTTAAGCGGTGGAAAAAAAATCCAAAGTTTAAAAAAAAAAAGTCACTATTTTCCGAGCCCTGTAGCGTCTTTAGTTTTCGGGATCTGGGGTTGGGTGAGGGCTTATTTTTTGGGCGTAGAGCTGACGTTTTTATTGATACCATTTTGGAGTAGGTAAGAACTTTTGATCACCCGTTATTGCATTGTATTGCAATGTTGCAGCGACCAAAAAAACGTAATTCTGCAGTCTTGATTTTTTTTCCCATTACGCAGTTTACCAATCGGATTAATTCTTTTTATATCTTGATAAATCCAGCGATTCTCAATGTGGCGATGTAAAATGTGTGTATTTTTAATTTTTTATTAATTGTTTTATTTTGAATTAGGCAAATGAGGGATGATTTGAACGGGGCAGCACTCATAGCAGTCAGGCAGTGGCAACCATAGGGGTCTCCTGCAAAATCCCGGGTTGTCATGCCAACCCATCAGCGACCCACAATCATGTGACATGGGCGCCAATGTGTGGCGCTAAGACGTGCTTCTGGTGTGGTCATGTTAAATATAGCTGACAAAGTTTGATAGCGGCATTTAACATGTTAACAGCTGCAGGTGGATCGCTATTCCACCTGCAGCTGTTAGGGGCATATGACAGCTAAATCAGATCAACTGTCATGTGCCAGAAAAGGTGTGGGCTCAGCGCCTGAGCTCGCACCAAAGAGGGGGAGGCACCCTATGACGGATATATCCGTCATAGGGCGTTAAGTGGTTAAACCATGTTTTACATCACAAGAGAATGAGTTGCAAGCCCCTGTTGTGTCATCTGTATACTCACTTTTCTACTCTTTTTTCTTTCGTCCTTTGGCCAAGAGATGTGGTATGAACAGACCATGTTCCTGCACAGTCAGACACGGCCATTACACAGTACACAGCAGGGGCACATTTATACGATTATCTCAGCACAGGAACGTTTTTTAACATATCCTTTCTTCATGTAACAAGTCATTTTATCCGCAGCAGTCTGACACTTACATTAGTTCAGGCACCCATGTCCTCCCCCCCATGATGCTGTAACGTGGCGCTGGGTGGTAGCTATGGGTGAAGTATACGTTTCCTATGCCACGTCGCGTTTCATGAAAGTGGGGGTCCTGGATGGGTGTGTGGGCTTGTGCTATGGGCGCGCTACACCCTCGCAAGCCACATGTTAGCGATAATTTTGTTTGGCCAGGACCAGATGTTAAGGACGTCAATGAGGGAGACCACCAGTTCAAAATAAACTGTTTACTTAATGATAACTTTGTGGGAATTAAATACGGATAATTTTTTACACACAATTTCTATTCCTTCGTCTTATTTAATTAGACTTCGCTGTTTCAGTCTAATTCACCAACCAGCCACGCTGATGGTTATGGAAAAGGTTCCGGTTTTCAGAAAATAGCAACCCAAACAATTAATTTTGAATTTTGAATTTTTCTAAGCCAGTAAAATAGTAAAAAAAAAATGTAACTGTTTGGTATCCCTGTAATTGTACTGATCTGGAGATGTTTACAAGTCATTTCTACAGCACAATTAATGCCATAAAAATAGCCCCCAAAAAAACTGGATTCAGGAGCTATGGCAAGGTACGTGGCCCCGACATCTTCACCATCAGAAGTAATCCAGGGAACAGGGCGAGCTAGGGCGCCACTTGCGTTAGGGACAGGGATGGAGCCCTTTTCTTGGGACAACTGACAACAGAGTTGTCACAGTATCATTCAAAACTACAAACCTTTCTGCAAAAAAAACCCAAGCCATCATATGTTAGGGTTGGCAGAACGCACCGAATATATTTATTGGCTGAGACAGGTGCGTTCGCAACCCGGGGTGCACCATGCAGGAAAGAACCTGCTGCTAAGCAAGGCGGTGAAGCAAATGAATACAAACAGAGCCCGTAGTAAAGAGAACGCTGTGCCCTGTTTAGCTCACAGGGGACACAGCTACTGTGTAGAGCCGACAGTGGTCATGCAGTCCAACCAACACGCAGCTGCTCCCCGGTGGAGCCGGAATTCTAATGGCTTATTTCAGCCGGGTCCCTGACTGCATACACAAAACTCCTCGCCGGAGGTGCCAGCATTCTAGGGGCTTATTTCAGCCGGGTCCCTGACCACACACACGACCACACTGGCGCTGAGCTCGTACCTATTTGATACTAGCGCATGGCCGTGTGGTCATGAGAACCTTTTATGGCTGAAGCACCTACAGGACCTTCCAAGAAGGACCAATGGAAGGCTGCCACAGAACTTGATCAGGTACAGGACCTTCCTGGAGGACCAATGGAAGTTGCTCCAGTAACTGAGCATGTGACCCTTGATCTCCACTGAGAGATCTTACCTTGGGCATGCTAAGTGTGTGCAAAGCAGGACTTAGTCCCAGAAAAGCCTGCTTGCCGCAGACCAGTGCAGGGTACAATAGTAGAGCCTGGAGAGGCAGCAGTAACCTTTTGCACAGTATCATATTCAGTGAGAGGCTGGGACCGACGTCTCCGCTCAGCAGGCTCCACTGTGGCCGATGCAGAATGGGAGACCGCAGCAGACATGGTTCGAGATTCCCCCTGTGCAGCGGCGGGAACTAGACTCCTAACATTACCCCCCCTCCTAGGGCCCCCCTTCTTGAGCCTCGCTACGCTTAAAAGCTGCAATGAGCAGCGGAGCCCGAATGTGCCCCACAGGTTCCCAGTGCTATGATCAGGTGACCTTGGAGCAGCATGAAAACTTTCACTGGAGTAGGTGGTAACTATACTGACCGCAAACCCTGATCTTAACACCGCAACTAGAAGTAGCCGTGGGGTGTGCCTAACAAAACCTAGACACCTCGACACAGCCGGAGGACTAAATACCCCTATAGATGGAAATAGGAATTCTACCTTGCCTCAGAGCAGAACCCCAAAGAATAGGCAGCCCCCCACAAATAATGACTGTGAGTAGGGTTGAGCGAAACGGATCGTTCATTTTCAAAAGTCGCCGACTTTTGGCAAAGTCGGGTTTCATGAAACCCGACCTGACCCCTGTGTGGGGTCGGCCATGCGGTACGCGACTTTCACGCCAAAGTCGCGTTTCAATGACGCGAAAAGCGCCATTTCTCAGCCAATGATGGTGGACGCAGAGTGTGGGCAGCGTGATGACATAGGTCCTGGTCCCCACCATCTTAGAGAAGGGCATTGCAGTGATTGGCTTGCTGTCTGCGGCGTCACAGGGGCTATAAAGAGGCGTTCCCGCCGACCGCCATCTTACTGCTGCTGATCTGAGCCTAGGGAGAGGTTGCTGCCGCTTCGTCAGAAGCAGGGATAGCGTTAGGCAGGGTCCATTAACCACCAAACCGCTTGTGCTGTAGCGATTTCCACTGTCCAACACCACCTTTTGTTTGCAGGGACAGTGGAAGCTACATTTTTTTTCCCTCAGCGCTGTAGCTCATTGGGCTGCCCTAGAAGGCTCCCTGATAGCTGCATTGCTGTGTGTACGCCGCTGTGCAAACCAACTGCTTTTTTCAAAGCACAAATCCTGTTGTTCCTTCCTTTCTGCACAGCTATCTTGTTTGTTTGTCCACACTTTTTATTTAATTTGTGCATCAGTACACTCCTTATTGCTGCCTGCCATACCTGGCTGAGATTACTGCAGGGAGATAGTAATTGTAGGACAGTCCCTGATTTTTTTTTTAATTTTTTTTAATTCTCCCTAAAAAAATAAGTTGTGGGAGATTAAGATTGGCATTTCTGCTAGAGTGCCATCCCTGTGTGTGCCATCTCTCTCACATAGTGGGCCATAGAAAGCCTTTTTATTTTTCTGTTTTTTTTTTTTGTGGG
Source organism: Ranitomeya imitator (assembly GCF_032444005.1). NCBI lineage: Eukaryota > Metazoa > Chordata > Amphibia > Anura > Dendrobatidae > Ranitomeya > Ranitomeya imitator. The sequence continues at coordinate 570,037,224 of NC_091286.1, read as the reverse complement.
GTTTATAAATTCTCCCTGAAAAAAAAAAAACAGTGGGAGATTAATATTGGCCTTTGGGCTTGTGTGCCAGTCCTGAGTGTGCCATCTCTCTCTCAAATAGTGGGCCATAGAAAGCCTATTTATTTATTTTTTTATTTGGTTTCTAAATTCTCCCTGAAAAAATCAAACAAAATCAGTGGGAGATTAATATTGCCCTTTCTGCTTGTGTGCCATTCCTGACTCCTGGGTGTGCCATCTCTCTCTCAAATAGTGGGCCATAGAAAGCCTATTTATTTTTTTATTTGGTTTCTAAAGTCTCCCTGAAAAAATCAAACAAAATCAGTGGGAGATTAATATTGGCCTTTCTGCTTGTGTGCCACTCCTGACTCCTGGGTGTGCCATCTCTCTCTCTCAAATAGTGGGCCATAGAAAGCCTATTTATTTATTTTTTTTAATTTGGTTTCTAAATTCTCCCTGAAAAAATCATTTTTTTTATTTGGTTTCTAGTCTCCCTGAAAAAATAAAAAAAAATCAGTGGGAGATTAATATTGGCCTTTCTGCTTGTGTGCCATTCCTGACTCCTGGGTGTGCCATCTCTGTCTCTCAAATAGTGGGCCATAGAAAGCCTATTTTTTTTTTATTTGGTTTCTAAATTCTCCCTGAAAAAATAAAAAAAAAATCAGTGGGAGATTAATATTGCCCTTTCTGCTTGTGTGCCAGTCTTGACTCCTGGGTGTGCCATCTCTCTCTCTCAAATAGTGGGCCATAGAAAGCCTATTTATTTATTTTTTTATTTGGTTTCTAAATTCTCCCTGAAAAAATAAAAAAAATCATTGGGAGATTAATATTGGCCTTTCTGCTTGTGTGCCAGTCTTGACTCCTGGGTGTGCCATCTCTGTCTCTCAAATAGTGGGCCATAGAAAGCCTATGTTAGGGACTGGCGGAACGCACCAAGAATCAGATGCTATGGTATTAGGTGCGTTCGCAGTCCGAGGTCCACCGTGCAGGTAAAAGACCCTGCTGCTAGTAAGACGGACTATATGGCGGTACTAAGTATACACACATGGGTTAACTTCACCCTGCATGAAGGAAGTGATCCTGTTGTGTCACAGGACCGCAGTACCGCACATAAAGCGTGAGCAAGAAGTCAGCGGACTCAACCCCTACACAGGATTGAAGTCCGATTAGACACTTGCTGGCACAACACCGCAACTGGGTGTGTCAGAGGAACGTAAATAATAATATTAAGGCACAAGAGTGCGTGCGGTGCCGCACTGACGGACGCCACTAACCACCCAGGCTTGGGTCAGGAAAGCGCAGAGCAAGTGCACAGCGCCGTACTGGCGGACACAGCAACTGGTAGCTGTAATGTGTGTTACGTGCTGTTGGATAAGTCGGGCGCTAGATAGCAAACATACACCTTCCGCGAACAGACATTCAATAGGGAGGGTTATTTAAAGAGCGACTTTCACTCACAACACACACACATATTTACAAGACAATACTAGCGCATGGCCGTGCGGTCATGCGCAGTTTATATAGCTGCAGCACAGGAAACAGCTACAGAAGTTTTGCCCTTTCAGGACCTGTCAAAAGGACCAATGGGATGTGCTGCAGTACCTGAGCATGTGACCCTCGATCTCCAACGAGAGATCCTGCCCTGGGCATGCTCAGACAGAGAAAAGCAGGACTTAGATCCAGAAACGTCCACTCGCCGCTGCCCAGCACTGGCTTCAATGGCAGAAGCAGGAAAAGCAGCAGTAACTCTTCGCACAGAGTCAGACTGAGCGAGACGCTGGGATCGACGTCCCTGCTGAGCAGACTCCACTGCGGCTGGAGAAGAATGGGAGACCGCAGCGTAGATGGATCGAGATTCCCCCTGTGCAGCAGAGGAAACTCGACTCCTAAGAGCCTATTTATTTTTTTTTTATTTGGTTTCTAAATTCTCCCTGAAAAAATAAAACAAAATCAGTGGGAGATTAATATTGCCCTTTCTGCTTGTGTGCCATTCCTGACTCCTGGGTGTGCCATCTCTCTCTCTCAAATAGTGGGCCATAGAAAGCCTATTTATTTATTTTTTATTTGGTTTCTAAATTCTCCCTGAAAAAATCAAACAAAATCAGTGGGAGATTAATATTGGCCTTTCTGCTTGTGTGCCATTCCTGACTCCTGGGTGTGCCATCTCTCTCTCTCAAATAGTGGGCCATAGAAAGCCTATTTTTTTTTAATTTGGTTTCTAAATTCTCCCTGAAAAAATCATTTTTTTTACTTGGTTTCTAAAGTCTCCCTGAAAAAATAAAAAAAAATCAGTGGGAGATTAATATTGGCCTTTCTGCTTGTGTGCCTGTTGTGAATTCTGTGGCTGAATTCACTCCTGTGGTCACAAGTGGTACTGCAGCTTCTGAGCTTCCTCCCTCAGGTGTTCTGGTGAGCTCGTTAACTGCTTCATTACTTAACTCCGCCTGATGCTGCTATCCTTGCTCCTTGTCAATGTTTCAGTGTTGGATCTGAGCTTCTCCTGATTGTTCCTGTGACCTGCTGCTCTGTATAGCTAAGTGCTTTTTGCTTTTTTGTTGCTTTTTTTCTGTCCAGCTTGTCTTTTGTTTTGCTGGAAGCTCTGAGACGCAAAGGGTGTACCGCCGTGCCGTTAGTTCGGCACGGTGGGTTTTTTTTTGCCCCCTTTGCGTGGTTTTGCTTTAGGGTTTTGTGTAGACTGCAAAGTTCGCTTTACTGTCCTCGCTCTGTCCTAGAATATCGGGCCCCACTTTGCTGAATCTATTTCATCCCTACGTTTTGTCTTTTCATCTTACTCACAGTCATTATATGTGGGGGGCTGCCTTTTCCTTTGGGGAATTTCTCTGGGGCAAGTCAGGCCTATTTTTCTATCTTCAGGCTAGCTAGTTTCTTAGGCTGTGCCGAGTTGCCTAGGTAGTTGTTAGGCGCAATCCACAGCCGCTTTTAGTTGTGTTTAGGATAGGATCAGGTGTGCAGTCTACAGAGTTTCCACGTCTCAGAGCTCGTTCTTGTATTTTTGGGTATTTGCCAGATCACTGTGTGCGCTCTGATCACTAAGCACACTGTGTTTCTGGATTGCCTTCATAACACCTGTCATTAGCAAACATAACAGTACAAGGAGCCAAACTAATGATTCTCAATAGAGGGAAAGAAAAAGTTCTGACATCATTTTTTTTTTTTTCTGCTCTGTGTTCACTTTTTTTTTCTCCCCTAGACATTTGGGTGATTCTGGACACAGGTGTGGACATGGATATTCAGGGTCTGTGCTCTTCAATGGATAATCTCGTTATAAATGTACAAAAAATTCAAGATACTATTGATCAGAAATCTATGTTAGAACCAAGAATTCCTATTCCTGATTTGTTTTTTGGAGATAGAACTAAGTTTCTAAGTTTCAAAAATAATTGTAAGCTATTTCTGGCCTTGAAACCTCATTCTTCTGGTAATCCTATTCAACAGGTTTTGATTATTATTTCTTTTTTGCGCGGCGACCCTCAAGACTGGGCATTTTCTCTAGCGCCAGGAGACCCTGCATTGAGTAGTGTCGATGCGTTTTTCCTGGCGCTCGGATTGCTGTACGATGAGCCTAATTCAGTGGATCAGGCTGAGAAAAATTTGCTGGCTTTGTGCCAGGGTCAGGATGATATAGAAGTATATTGTCAGAAATTTAGGAAATGGTCAGTACTCACTCAGTGGAATGAATCTGCGCTGGCAGCTTTGTTCAGAAAGGGTCTCTCTGAGGCTCTTAAGGATGTCATGGTGGGATTTCCTATGTCTGCTGGTTTGAATGAGTCTTTGTCTTTGGCCATTCAGATCGGTCGACGCTTGCGCGAGCGTAAATCTGTGCACCATTTGGCGGTACTGCCTGAGGTTAAACCTGAGCCTATGCAGTGCGATAGGACTATGACCAGAGTTGAACGGCAGGAATACAGACGTCTGAATGGTCTGTGTTTCTACTGTGGTGATTCCACTCATGCTATTTCTGATTGTCCTAAGCGCACTAAGCGGTCCGCTAGGTCTGCCATCATTGGTACTGTACAGTCCAAATTCCTTCTGTCCATTACCTTGATATGCTCTTTGTCGTCGTTTTCTGTCATGGCGTTTGTGGATTCGGGCGCTGCCCTGAATCTGATGGATTTGGATTATGCTAAACGTTGTGGGTTTTTCTTGGAGCCTTTGCGGTGTCCTATTCCATTGAGAGGAATTGATGCTACACCTTTGGCCAAGAATAAACCTCAATACTGGGCCCAGCTGACCATGTGCATGGCTCCTGCACATCAGGAAGTTATTCGCTTTCTGGTGTTGCATAATCTGCATGATGTGGTCGTGTTGGGGTTGCCATGGCTACAAACCCATAATCCAGTATTGGATTGGAATTCCATGTCGGTATCCAGCTGGGGTTGTCAGGGGGTACATGGTGATGTTCCATTTTTGTCGATTTCGTCATCCACCCCTTCTGAGGTCCCAGAGTTCTTGTCTGATTATCAGGATGTATTTGAAGAGCCCAAGTCCGATGCTCTACCTCCGCATAGGGATTGTGATTGTGCTATCAATTTGATTCCTGGTAGTAAATTCCCTAAAGGTCGATTATTTAATTTATCCGTGCCCGAACACGCCGCTATGCGCAGTTATGTGAAGGAATCCCTGGAGAAGGGACATATTCGCCCATCGTCATCACCACTGGGAGCAGGGTTCTTCTTTGTAGCCAAGAAGGATGGTTCGCTGAGACCGTGTATTGATTACCGCCTTCTTAATAAGATCACTGTTAAATTTCAGTATCCCTTGCCATTGTTATCTGACTTGTTTGCTCGGATTAAGGGGGCTAGTTGGTTCACTAAGATAGATCTTCGTGGTGCGTATAATCTGGTGAGAATCAGGCAAGGAGATGAATGGAAAACTGCATTCAATACGCCCGAGGGTCATTTTGAGTATCTAGTGATGCCGTTCGGACTTGCCAATGCTCCATCTGTGTTTCAGTCTTTTATGCATGACATCTTCCATGAGTATCTGGATAAATTCCTGATTGTTTACTTGGATGACATTTTGATCTTCTCAGATGATTGGGAGTCTCATGTGAAGCAGGTCAGAATGGTTTTTCAGGTCCTGTGTGCTAACTCTTTGTTTGTGAAGGGATCAAAGTGTCTCTTCGGTGTGCAGAAAGTTTCATTTTTGGGGTTCATCTTTACCCCTTCTACTATCGAGATGGATCCAGTTAAGGTCCAAGCCATCCAGGATTGGATTCAGCCGACATCTCTGAAAAGTCTGCAAAAGTTCCTGGGCTTTGCTAATTTTTATCGTCGCTTCATCTGTAATTTTTCTAGCATTGCCAAACCATTGACCGATTTGACCAAGAAGGGTGCTGATTTGGTTAATTGGTCTTCTGCTGCTGTGGAAGCTTTTCAGGAGTTGAAGCGTCGTTTTTGTTCTGCCCCTGTGTTGTGTCAGCCAGATGTTTCTCTTCCGTTCCAGGTCGAGGTTGATGCTTCTGAGATTGGAGCAGGGGCGGTTTTGTCACAGAGAGGTTCTGATTGCTCAGTGATGAAACCATGTGCTTTCTTTTCCAGGAAGTTTTCGCCCGCTGAGCGTAATTATGATGTGGGCAATCGAGAGTTGCTGGCCATGAAGTGGGCATTCGAGGAGTGGCGTCATTGGCTTGAAGGAGCTAAGCATCGCGTGGTGGTATTGACTGATCATAAGAACTTGACTTATCTCGAGTCTGCCAAGCGCTTGAATCCTAGACAGGCCCGTTGGTTGTTATTTTTTGCCCGCTTCGACTTTGTGATTTCGTACCTTCCGGGCTCTAAAAATGTGAAGGCGGATGCTCTGTCTAGGAGTTTTGTGCCCGACTCTCCGGGTTTATCTGAGCCAGCGGGTATCCTCAAGGAAGGAGTCATTGTGTCTGCCATCTCCCCTGATTTGCGGCGGGTGCTGCAAAAATTTCAGGCGAATAAACCTGATCGTTGTCCAGCAGAGAAACTGTTCGTCCCTGATAGGTGGACTAATAAACTTATCTCTGAACTTCATTGTTCGGTGTTGGCTGGTCATCCTGGAATCTTTGGTACCAGAGAGTTAGTGGCTAGATCCTTCTGGTGGCCATCTCTGTCACGGGATGTGCGTACTTTTGTGCAGTCCTGTGGGATTTGTGCTAGGGCTAAGCCCTGCTGTTCTCGTGCCAGTGGGTTGCTTTTGCCCTTGCCGGTCCCAAAGAGGCCTTGGACACATTTTTCGATGGATTTCATTTCTGACCTTCCCGTTTCTCAAAAGATGTCAGTCATTTGGGTGGTCTGTGATCGCTTTTCTAAAATGGTCCATCTGGTGCCCTTGGCTAAATTGCCTTCCTCCTCTGATTTGGTACCTTTGTTCTTTCAGCATGTGGTTCGGTTGCATGGCATTCCTGAGAATATTGTTTCTGACAGAGGTTCCCAGTTTGTTTCAAGGTTTTGGCGAGCCTTTTGTGGTAGGATGGGCATTGACCTATCCTTTTCCTCGGCTTTCCATCCTCAGACTAATGGCCAGACCGAACGAACCAATCAGACCTTGGAAACATATCTGAGATGTTTTGTTTCTGCAGACCAGGATGATTGGGTGTCCTTTTTGCCGTTGGCTGAGTTCGCCCTTAATAATCGGGCCAGCTCGGCTACCTTGGTTTCTCCATTTTTTTGCAATTCTGGGTTCCATCCTCGTTTCTCTTCAGGACAGGTTGAGTCTTCGGACTGTCCTGGTGTGGATTCTGTGGTGGATAGGTTGCAGCAGATCTGGACTCAGGTAGTGGACAATTTGATCTTGTCCCAGGAGAAAGCTCAACTTTTCGCTAATCGCAGACGCCGTGTGGGTCCCCGACTTCGTGTTGGGGATCTGGTTTGGTTATCTTCTCGTCATATTCCTATGAAGGTTTCCTCTCCTAAATTTAAACCTCGTTTTATTGGTCCGTATAGGATTTCTGAGGTTCTCAATCCTGTGTCTTTTCGTTTGACCCTCCCAGACTCCTTTTCCATACATAATGTATTCCATAGGTCGTTGTTGCGGAGATACGTGGCACCTATGGTTCCATCTGTTGAGCCTCCTGCCCCGGTTTTGGTGGAGGGGGAATTGGAGTATATTGTGGAGAAGATTTTGGATTCTCGTGTTTCTAGACGGAAACTCCAGTATCTGGTTAAATGGAAGGGTTATGCTCAGGAAGATAATTCCTGGGTTTTTGCCTCTGATGTTCATGCTTCCGATCTTGTTCGTGCCTTTCATGCGGCTCATCCTGGTCGGCCTGGGGGCTCTGGTGAGGGTTCGGTGACCCCTCCTCAAGGGGGGGGGGTACTGTTGTGAATTCTGTGGCTGAATTCACTCCTGTGGTCACAAGTGGTACTGCAGCTTCTGAGCTTCCTCCCTCAGGTGTTCTGGTGAGCTCGTTAACTGCTTCATTACTTAACTCCGCCTGATGCTGCTATCCTTGCTCCTTGTCAATGTTTCAGTGTTGGATCTGAGCTTCTCCTGATTGTTCCTGTGACCTGCTGCTCTGTATAGCTAAGTGCTTTTTGCTTTTTTGTTGCTTTTTTTCTGTCCAGCTTGTCTTTTGTTTTGCTGGAAGCTCTGAGACGCAAAGGGTGTACCGCCGTGCCGTTAGTTCGGCACGGTGGGTTTTTTTTTGCCCCCTTTGCGTGGTTTTGCTTTAGGGTTTTGTGTAGACTGCAAAGTTCGCTTTACTGTCCTCGCTCTGTCCTAGAATATCGGGCCCCACTTTGCTGAATCTATTTCATCCCTACGTTTTGTCTTTTCATCTTACTCACAGTCATTATATGTGGGGGGCTGCCTTTTCCTTTGGGGAATTTCTCTGGGGCAAGTCAGGCCTATTTTTCTATCTTCAGGCTAGCTAGTTTCTTAGGCTGTGCCGAGTTGCCTAGGTAGTTGTTAGGCGCAATCCACAGCCGCTTTTAGTTGTGTTTAGGATAGGATCAGGTGTGCAGTCTACAGAGTTTCCACGTCTCAGAGCTCGTTCTTGTATTTTTGGGTACTTGTCAGATCACTGTGTGCGCTCTAATTACTAAGCACACTGTGTTTCTGGATTGCCTTCATAACACCTGTCATTAGCAAACATAACATGTGCCATTTCTGACTCCTGGGTGTGCCACCTCTGTCTCTCAAATAGTGGGCCATAGAAAGCCTATTTTTTTTTATTTGGCTTCTAAATTCTCCCTGAAAAAATAAAAAAAAAATCAGTGGGACATTAATATTGGCCTTTCTGCTTGTGTGCCAGTCTTGACTCCTGGGTGTGCCATCTCTCTCTCTCAAATAGTGGGCCATAGAAAGCCTATTTTTTTTTTTATTTGGTTTCTAAATTCTCCCTGAAAAAAATCATTTTTTTTTATTTGGTTTCTAAATTCACCCTGAAAAAATCATTTTTTTTAATTTGTTTTCTAAAGTCTCACTGAAAAAATAAAAAAAAATCAGTGGGAGATTAATATTGCCCTTTCTGCTTGTGTGCCAGTCTTGACTCCTGGGTGTGCCATCTCTGTCTCTCAAATAGTGGGCCACAGAAAGCCTATTTATTTTTTTGGTTTCTCAATTCTCCCTGAAAAAATTAAAAAAATCAGTGGGAGATTAATATTGCCCTTTCTGCTTGTGTGCCAGTCTTGACTCCTGGGTGTGCCATCTCTCTCTCAAATAGTGGGCCATAGAAAGCCTATTTTTTTTTTATTTGGTTTCTAAATTCTCCCTGAAAAAATCATTTTTTTTAAATTTGGTTTCTAAATTCACCCTGAAAAAATCATTTTTTTAAATTTGTTTTCTAAAGTCTCACTGAAAAAATAAAAAAAAATCAGTGGGAGATTAATATTGCCCTTTCTGCTTGTGTGCCAGTCTTGACTCCTGGGTGTGCCATCTCTGTCTCTCAAATAGTGGGCCATAGAAAGCCTATTTATTTTATTGGTTTCTCAATTCTCCCTGGAAAAATTAAAAAAAATCAGTGGGAGATTAATATTGGCCTTTCTGCTTGTGTGCCAGTCTTGACTCCTGGGTGTGCCATCTCTCTCTCTCAAATAGTGGGCCATAGAAAGCCTATTTTTTTTTTATTTGGTTTCTAAATTCTCCCTGAAAAAATCATTTTTTTTAATTTGGTTTCTAAATTCACCCTGAAAAAATCATTTCTTTCATTTGTTTTCTAAAGTCTCACTGAAAAAGTAAAAAAAAAATCAGTGGGAGATTAATATTGGCCTTTCTGCTTGTGTGCCAGTCTTGACTCCTGGGTGTGCCATCTCTCTCTCTCAAATAGTGGGCCATAGAAAGCCCATTTTTTTTTATTTGGTTTCTAAATTCTCCCTGAAAAAATCATTTTTTTTATTTGGTTTCTAAATTCTCCCAGAAAAAATCTTTTTTTTTAATTTGGTTTCTAAAGTCTCCCTGAAAAAATAAAAAAAAATCAGTGGGAGATTAATATTGGCCTTTCTGCTTGTGTGCCAGTCTTGACTCCTGGGTGTGCCATCTCTCTCTCTCAAATAGTGGGCCATAGAAAGCCTATTTTTTTTTTTTATTTGGTTTCGAAATTCTCCCTGAAAAAATCATTTTTTTTAATTTGGTTTCTAAATTCACCCTGAAAAAATCTTTTTTTTTAATTTGTTTTCTAAAGTCTCACTGAAAAAATAAAAAAAAATCAGTGGGAGATTAATATTGCCCTTTCTGATTGTGTGCCAGTCTTGACTCCTGGGTGTGCCATCTCTGTCTCTCAAATAGTGGGCCATAGAAAGCCTATTTATTTTTTTGGTTTCTCAATTCTCCCTGAAAAAATTAAAAAAAATCAGTGGGAGATTAATATTGGCCTTTCTGCTTGTGTGCCAGTCTTGACTCCTGGGTGTGCCATCTCTCTCTCTCAAATAGTGGGCCATAGAAAGCCTATTTTTTTTTAATTTGGTTTCTAAATTCTCCCTGAAAAAATCATTTTTTTTATTTGGTTTCTAAATTCTCCCAGAAAAAATCTTTTTTTTTTATTTGGTTTCTAAAGTCTCCCTGAAAAAATAAAAAAAAATCAGTGGGAGATTAATATTGGCCTTTCTGCTTGTGTGCCATTCCTGACTCCTGGGTGTGCCATCTCTGTCTCTCAAATAGTGGGCCATAGAAAGCCTATTTATTTTTTTTAAATTTGGTTTCTAAAGTCTCCCTGAAAAAATTAAAAAAAAATCAGTGGGAGATTAATATTGGCCTTTCTGCTTGTGTGCCAGTCTGGACTCCTGGGTGTGCCATCTCTGTCTCTCAAATAGTGGGCCATAGAAAGCCTATTTATTTTATTGGTTTCTCAATTCTCCCTGGAAAAATTAAAAAAAATCAGTGGGAGATTAATATTGGCCTTTCTGCTTGTGTGCCAGTCTTGACTCCTGGGTGTGCCATCTCTCTCTCTCAAATAGTGGGCCATAGAAAGCCTATTTTTTTTTTTATTTGGTTTCGAAATTCTCCCTGAAAAAATCATTTTTTTTAATTTGGTTTCTAAATTCACCCTGAAAAAATCATTATTTTTAATTTGTTTTCTAAAGTCTCACTGAAAAAATAAAAAAAAATCAGTGGGAGATTAATATTGCCCTTTCTGCTTGTGTGCCAGTCTTGACTCCTGGGTGTGCCATCTTTGTCTCTCAAATAGTGGGCCATAGAAAGCCTATTTATTTATTTTTTATTTGGTTTCTAAATTATCCCTGAAAAAATTAAAAAAAAATCAGTGGGAGATTAATATTGCCCTTTCTGCTTGTGTGCCATTCCTGACTCCTGGGTGTGCCATCTCTCTCTCTCAAATAGTGGGCCATAGAAAGCCTATTTTTTTATTTGGTTTCTAAATTCTCCCTGAAAAAATCCATTTTTTTATTTGGTTTCTAAATTCTCCCTGAAAAAATAAAAACAAATCAGTGGGAGATTAATATTGCCCTTTCTGCTTGTGTACCAGTCTTAACTCCTGGGTGTGCCATCTCTGTCTCTCAAATAGTGGGCCATAGAAAGCCTATTTATTTTTTTGGTTTCTCAATTCTCCCTGAAAAAATAAAAAAAAATCAGTGGGAGATTAATATTGGCCTTTCTGCTTGTGTGCCAGTCTTGACTCCTGGGTGTGCCATCTCTCTCTCTCAAATAGTGGGCCATAGAAATCCTATTTTTTTTTAATTTGGTTTCTAAATTCTCCCTGAAAAAATCATTTTTTTTATTTGGTTTCTAAATTCTCCCAGAAAAAATCTTTTTTTTTTATTTGGTTTCTAAAGTCTCCCTGAAAAAATAAAAAAAAATCAGTGGGAGATTAATATTGGCCTTTCTGCTTGTGTGCCATTCCTGACTCCTGGGTGTGCCATCTCTGTCTCTCAAATAGTGGGCCATAGAAAGCCTATTTATTTTTTTTAAATTTGGTTTCTAAAGTCTCCCTGAAAAAATAAAAAAAAATCAGTGGGAGATTATAATTGGCCTTTCTGCTTGTGTGCCAGTCTGGACTCCTGGGTGTGCCATCTCTGTCTCTCAAATAGTGGGCCATAGAAAGCCTATTTATTTTATTGGTTTCTCAATTCTCCCTGGAAAAATTAAAAAAAATCAGTGGGAGATTAATATTGGCCTTTCTGCTTGTGTGCCAGTCTTGACTCCTGGGTGTGCCATCTCTCTCTCTCAAATAGTGGGCCATAGAAAGCCTATTTTTTTTTTTATTTGGTTTCGAAATTCTCCCTGAAAAAATCATTTTTTTTAATTTGGTTTCTAAATTCACCCTGAAAAAATCATTATTTCTAATTTGTTTTCTAAAGTCTCACTGAAAAAATAAAAAAAAATCAGTGGGAGATTAATATTGCCCTTTCTGCTTGTGTGCCAGTCTTGACTCCTGGGTGTGCCATCTTTGTCTCTCAAATAGTGGGCCATAGAAAGCCTATTTATTTTTTTGGTTTCTAAATTCTCCCTGAAAAAAAAAAAAAAAAATCAGTGGGAGATTAATATTGGCCTTTCTTCTTGTGTGCCATCTCTCTCTCTCAAATAGTGGGCCATAGAAAGCCTATTTTTTTTTTATTTGGTTTCTAAATTCTCCCTGAAAAAATCAATTTTTTTGTTTGGTTTCTAAATTCTCCCTGAAAAAAAAAAAAAATCAGTGGGAGATCAATATTGACATTTGTGCTTGAGTGACAGTCCTGCGTGTGTGGCATCTCTCTCATTTGGTGCCACCGAAAACAGAGTGTGTAACATTGTGCCTGATTTTCCTTGCGGTCTCACCCACCTGTAAAGGGATATCTAAATCATACTGAAGTTGTAGCTCACCGTGTAAGTTGTTTGACAGCAACAAATACCCTTACTTTGGTTAAGTTTTTAAAACAATGAGGAAGTCTGGTGGAAGAGGTCGTGGCCGTGGGCGTTCATTGTCAGCTGGTAATGATGGTAGTGGTAGTGGAGCATCAGGTGGTCGTGGGAAAAACAATATTGCACCTAAGTCTGGAGCTGTGGAGCCAGGTTCGTCGTCTGGCTACAGAAGGCCTCGAACGCTCCCTTTTCTGGGAGTAGGAAAACCGCTTTTAAAGCCGGAGCAGCAAGAGCAAGTTTTGGCTTACCTTGCTGACTCAGCCTCTAGCTCTTTTGCCTCCTGTTTTGAAACTGGTAAATGTAAAAGCAGCGCGTCGTTACTGGATGTTCACGGTCAGGGACAAGTCGCTTCCTTGTCCTCTTCAGCAAAAACAACAACAGAGAAGGATGCAGCAGGCGACACAACGGGTTACTCCATGGAGCTCTTTACACATACCGTCCCTGGCTTAGAAAGTGAAACAGTTAACAGGCCATGCCCATTACAAGTTGAATCTGACATGGAGTGCACTGATGCACAGCCACAGCCAGACTACTATGCTGGTCCTTTGACTCAGACCACAACATTGCCCTCGCAGGGTACTGATCCAGAATCAGACCCTGATGAGACTATGTTGCCCCGTCACGAACGCTCTACCACCGACTTACACGGTGACACAGACGAAGTTGCGCACGAGCTAGAAGAGGAGGTTATAGATGACCCAGTTGTTGACCCCGATTGGCAGCCATTGGGGGAACAGGGTGCAGGCGGCAGTAGTTCTGAAGCGGAGGAGGAGGGGCCGCAGCAGGCATCAACATCGCAACAGGTTCCATCTGCCGGGCCCGTAGATGGGACAAAATGCGTGGCAAAGCCAAAACCTGTTGGAGGACAGCGTGGCCATCCGGTTAAAGCTCAGTCTGCAATGCCTGAAAAGGGATCCGAGGCTCGAAAGAGTGCAGTCTGGCATTTTTGTAAACAACATCCAATTGATCAGCGCAAAGTCATCTGTCAAAAATGTTCAACTACCTTAAGCAGAGGTCAGAATCTGAAAAGTCTCAATACAAGTTGCATGCATGGACATTTAACCACCATGCATATGCAAGCCTGGGCTAACTACCAAACGTCCCTTAAGGTTGTAGCACCCTCGGCCAATGAAGCTAGTCAGCAACGCTACATCCCTGCCATCACTCTAAGGCCACCATTTTCCACACCACCTGCAGTATCTGTGCAGGTTTCTTTGCCAGGCCAAAGCAGTCAGGGTCAGGGAATCACCAGTTTCGTAGTAGGAAACACTGCATCTAGGGCACCGGCGGAAACAATACCGTCTCCAACCGTCTCTCAGTCTGCCATGTCCACCGGCACACCCGCTAGTTCCACGATCTCCAGCTCACCCTACATGAGACTCTGGTTAGAAAAAGGAAGTACTTATCCTCGCATCCGCGTACACAGGGTTTGAACGCCCACATAGCTAGACTAATCTCGTTAGAGATGATGCCCTACCGGTTAGTTGAAAGTGAAGCTTTCAAAGCCCTGATGGACTACGCTGTACCACGCTACGAGCTACCCAGTCGACACTTTTTTTCCAGAAAAGCCATCCCAGCCCTCCACCAGCATGTTAAAGAGCGCATCGTCCATGCACTCAGGCAATCTGTGAGTACAAAGGTGCACCTTACAACAGATGCATGGACCAGTAGGCATGGCCAGGGACGTTACGTGTCCATCACGGCACACTGGGTGAATGTGGTGGATGCAGGGTCCACAGGGGACATCAATTTCGGGACAGTTCTGCCTAGCCCACGGTCTAGGAAACAGTTGGCTGTAGGTGTTCGCACCCCCTCCTCCTCCTCCTCCTCGTCCTTCTGCAGAAGCGAGAGCTCGTCCACAGACCGCAGTCGCCAAACCACTCCATCCGCAGCTGGCTCTGTTGCACACCAGTTGTCCGATTATGGGCCAGCTACTGGCAAGCGTCAGCAGGCTGTATTGGCTATGAAGTGTTTGGGCGACAACAGACACACCGCGGAAGTTCTGTCCGAGTTCTTGCAGAGAGAGCTGGGCACAGTAGATCTTGAGGCAGGCAAGGTAGTGAGTGATAACGGAAGGAATTTCATGGCTGCCATCTCCCTTTCCCAACTGAAACACATTCCTTGCCTGGCTCACACCTTAAACCTGGTGGTGCAGTGCTTCCTGAAAAGTTATCCGGGGTTAACCGACCTGCTCCTCAAAGTGCGCGGACTTTGCTCACATATCCGCCGTTCGCCCGTACACTCCAGCCGTATGCAGACCTATCAGCGGTCTTTGAACCTTCCCCAGCAACGCCTAATCATAGACGTTGCAACAAGGTGGAACTCAACACTGCACATGCTTCAGCGACTGTGCGAACAGAGGCGGGCTGTTATGTTTTTGTGGGAGGATACACATACACGGGCAGGCAGTAGGATGGCAGACATAGAGTTGTCAGGTGTGCAGTGGTCGAAGATACAAGACATGTGTCAAGTCCTTCAGTGTTTTGAGGAATGCACATGGCTGGTTAGTGCAGACAACGCCATAATAAGCATGAGCATCCCCCTAATGCGTCTGCTGATGCAAAGTTTGACGCACATAAAGGAGCAGGCATCTGCAGCCGAGGAAGAGGAAAGCCTTGATGACAGTCAGCCATTGTCTGGTCAGGGCAGTGTACAGGATGAGGTAGCGGGCGAACAGGAGGAGGAAGACGAGGAGGATGATGGGGATGAGTATTTTTTTAATGAGGAAGCTTCTCCGGGGCCACTGGAAATTGGTGGCGTGGCAAGGCCGGGTTCTGGGTTGTTGAGGGAC
The DNA here is from genome assembly GCF_032444005.1 of Ranitomeya imitator. Classification (NCBI taxonomy): domain Eukaryota; kingdom Metazoa; phylum Chordata; class Amphibia; order Anura; family Dendrobatidae; genus Ranitomeya; species Ranitomeya imitator. The sequence continues at coordinate 570,022,154 of NC_091286.1, read as the reverse complement.
ACAAGTGACGTAGATTTGCCTGAAACTGCCCCTCAGCCAAGCACAACCGCAGATTTGACAACTGGAACTTTGGCACACATGGCGGATTATGCCTTACGTATCTTCAAAAGGGACACACGCATTACGAAAATGATGAACAATGTTGTGAATTCTGTGGCTGAATTCACTCCTGTGGTCACAAGTGGTATTGCAGCCTCTGGGCTTCCTCCCTCAGGTGTTTTGGTGAGCTCGTTGGCTGCCTTGCTATTTAACTCCACCTGAGTCTGTCTTCCTTGCTCCTTGTCAATGTTCCAGTGTTGGATCTGAGCTACTGCATCTTTCCTGTGGCCTGCTGCTCTGCTAGATAAGTGTTACTTTGTTTTTGTTTCCGTTTTTTCTGTCCAGCTGTGCTATTCTCTTTTGCTGGAAGCTCTGAGACGCAAAGGGTGCACCGCCGTGCCGTTAGTTCGGCACGGTGGGTCTTTTTGCCCCCCTTTGCGTGGTTCTGCTTTAGGGTTTTTTGTAGACTGCATAGTTCTCTTTGCTATCCTCGCTTTGTCTAGAATATCGGGCCTCACTTTGCTGAATCTATTTCATTCCTACGTTTTGTCTTTTCATCTTGCTAACAGTCATTATATGTGGGGGGCTGCCTATTCCTTTGGGTTATTTCTCTGAGGCAAGTCAGGCTTGTATTTCTATCTTCAGGCTAGTCAGCTCCTCAGGCAGTGCCGAGTTGCATAGGTAGTGTTAGGCGCAATCCACTGCTGCTTTTAGTTGTGTGAGGATAGGTTCAGGTATTGCAGTCTGCAGAGATTCCACGTCTCAGAGCTTGTTCTATTGTTTTTGGGTTATTGCCATATCACTGTATGTGCGCTGATTACTGCACACTGTGTTGCCTGATAGCACAGCACAACAGTACAAGGAGCCAAAACCAATGATTCTCAATAGAGGGAAAAAAGAAGTCCTGACATCATTTTTTTTTCCTCAGCTCTGTCTTCAGTTTTTTTTTTTTTTTTCCCCTAGACATTAGAGTGCTTCAGGACACAGCTGTGGACATGGATATTCAGGCTCTGTGCTCCTCAATGGATAATCTCGTTATAAATGTACAAAAGATTCAAGATACAATTGATCAGAAATCTATGCTAGAACCAAGAATTCCTATTCCTGATTTGTTTTTTGGTGACAGAACTAAGTTCCTGAGCTTCAAAAATAATTGTAAGCTATTTCTGGCCTTGAAACCTCATTCTTCTGGTAATCCTATTCAACAGGTTTTGATTATTATTTCTTTTTTGCGCGGCGACCCACAGGACTGGGCGTTTTCTCTTGCGCCAGGAGACCCTGCATTGAGTAATGTTGATGCGTTTTTCCAGGCACTTGGATTGCTTTACGATGAGCCTAATTCAGTGGATCAGGCTGAGAAAAATTTGCTGGCTTTATGCCAGGGTCAGGATGATGTAGAAGTATATTGTCAGAAATTTAGGAAGTGGTCAGTACTCACTCTGTGGAATGAATCTGCACTGGCGGCTTGGTTCAGAAAGGGTCTCTCTGAAGCTCTTAAGGATGTCATGGTGGGATTTCCTATGCCTGCTGGTTTGAATGAGTCTATGTCCTTGGCCATTCAGATCGGTCGTCGCTTGCGCGAGCGTAAATCTGTGCACCATCTGGCGGTATTGTCTGAGAGTAAACCTGAGCCTATGCAGTGCGACAGGACTATGACTAAAGTTGAACGGCAAGAACACAGACGTCTGAACAGGCTGTGTTTCTACTGTGGTGATTCCACGCATGCTATTTCTAATTATCCTAAGCGCAATAGGCGGTTCGATAGCTCTGCCGTCATTGGTACTGTACAGTCCAAATTCCTTCTGTCCATTACCTTGATATGCTCTTTGTCATCGTATTCTGTCATGGCGTTTGTGGATTCAGGCGCTGCCCTGAATCTGATGGATTTGGATTATGCTAAACGTTGTGGATTTTTCTTGGAGCCTTTGCGGTGTCCTATTCCGTTGAGAGGAATTGATGCTACACCTTTGGCCAAGAATAAGCCTCAGTACTGGGCCCAGCTGACCATGTGCATGGCTCCTGCACATCAGGAAGTTATTCGCTTTCTGGTACTGCATAATCTGCATGATGTGGTCGTGTTGGGGTTGCCATGGCTACAAACCCATAATCCAGTATTAGATTGGAACTCTATGTCGGTAACCAGCTGGGGTTGTCAGGGAGTACATGGTGATGTTCCATTTTTGTCTATTTCGTCATCCATTCCTTCTGACATCCCAGAGTTCTTGTCTGACTTTCAGGATGTATTTGAAGAGCCCAAGTCTGATGCCCTACCTCCGCATAGGAATTGTGATTGTGCTATCAATTTGATTCCTGGTAGTAAATTCCCTAAGGGTCGTTTATTTAATTTGTCCGTGCCTGAACACACCGCTATGCGCAGTTATGTGAAAGAATCCCTGGAGAAGGGACATATTCGCCCATCGTCATCACCATTGGGAGCAGGGTTCTTTTTGTAGCCAAAAAGGATGGTTCGCTAAGACCGTGTATTGATTACCGCCTTCTTAATAAGATCACTGTTAAGTTTCAGTATCCCTTGCCATTGTTATCTGACTTGTTTGCTCGGATTAAGGGGGCTAGTTGGTTTACTAAGATTGATCTTCGTGGTGCGTATAATCTGGTGAGAATCAGGCAGGGAGATGAATGGAAAACGGCATTTAATACGCCCGAGGGTCATTTTGAGTATCTGGTGATGCCGTTCGGACTTGCCAATGCTCCATCTGTTTTTCAGTCTTTTATGCATGACATTTTCTGTGAGTATCTGGATAAATTCCTGATTGTTTACTTGGATGACATTTTGATCTTCTCTGATGATTGGGAGTCTCATGTGAAGCAAGTCAGAATGGTTTTCCAGGTACTGCGTGCTAATTCCTTGTTCGTGAAGGGATCAAAGTGTCTCTTCGGTGTGCAGAAAGTTTCATTTTTGGGGTTCATCTTTTCCCCTTCTACTATCGAGATGGATCCGGTTAAGGTCCAGGCCATCCAGGATTGGACTCAGCCGACATCTCTGAAAAGTCTGCAGAAATTCCTGGGCTTTGCTAATTTTTATCGTCGCTTCATCTGTAATTTTTCTAGCATTGCCAGACCATTGACCGATTTGACCAAGAAGGGTTCTGATTTGGTTAATTGGTCTTCTGCTGCCGTGGAAGCTTTTCAGGAGTTGAAGCGTCGTTTTTGCTGTGCCCCTGTGTTGTGTCAACCAGATGTTTCTCTTCCGTTCCAGGTCGAGGTTGATGCTTCTGAGATTGGAGCAGGGGCGGTTTTGTCACAGAGAGGTTCTGGTTGCTCAGTGTTGAAACCATGTGCTTTCTTTTCCAGGAAATTTTCTGCTGCTGAGCGTAATTATGATGTGGGCAACCGAGAGTTGCTGGCCATGAAGTGGGCATTCGAGGAGTGGCGTCATTGGCTTGAGGGAGCTAAGCATCGCGTGGTGGTATTGACTGATCATAAGAATCTTACTTATCTTGAGTCTGCCAAGCGCTTGAATCCTAGACAGGCCCGTTGGTCGTTATTTTTTGCTCGTTTTGATTTTGTGATTTCGTACCTTCCGGGCTCTAAAAATGTGAAGGCGGATGCTCTGTCTAGGAGTTTTGTGCCCGACTCTCCGGGGTTATCTGAGCCGGCGAGTATCCTCAAGGAAGGAGTCATTGTGTCTGCCATCTCTCCTGATTTGCGGAGAGTGTTGCAGAAATTTCAGGCTAATAAACCTGATCGTTGTCCGGCCGAGAAACTGTTCGTCCCTGATAGGTGGACTAGTAAAGTTATCTCTGAACTTCATTGTTCGGTGCTGGCTGGTCATCCAGGAATCTTTGGTACCAGAGAGTTAGTGGCTAGATCCTTCTGGTGGCCATCTCTGTCACGGGATGTGCGTGCTTTTGTGCAGTCCTGTGGGATTTGTGCTAGGGCTAAGCCCTGCTGTTCACGTGCCAGTGGGTTGCTTTTGCCCTTGCCGGTCCCGAAGAGGCCTTGGACACATATTTCGATGGATTTCATTTCTGACCTTCCCGTTTCTCAAAAGATGTCGGTCATTTGGGTGGTCTGTGATCGCTTTTCTAAAATGGTCCATCTGGTGCCCTTGGTTAAATTGCCTTCCTCCTCTGATTTGGTGCCTTTGTTCTTCCAGCATGTGGTTCGTTTGCATGGCATTCCTGAGAATATTGTTTCTGACAGAGGTTCCCAGTTTGTCTCGAGGTTCTGGCGAGCCTTTTGTGGTAGGATGGGCATTGACCTATCTTTTTCCTCGGCCTTCCATCCTCAGACTAATGGCCAGACCGAACGAACCAATCACACCTTGGAAACATATCTGAGATGTTTTGTTTCTGCTGACCAGGATGATTGGGTGTCATTTTTGCCGTTGGCTGAGTTCGCCCTTAATAATCGGGCCAGCTCGGCTACCTTGGTCTCTCCATTTTTCTGCAATTCTGGGTTCCATCCTCGTTTCTCTTCAGGACAGGTTGAGTCTTCGGACTGTCCTGGTGTGGATTCTGTGGTGGACAGGTTGCAGCAGATCTGGACTCAGGTAGTGGACAATTTGACCTTGTCCCAGGAGAAGGCTCAGCTTTTCGCTAATCGTAGACGCCGTGTGGGTTCCCGACTTCGTGTTGGGGATCTGGTTTGGTTATCTTCTCGTCATATTCCTATGAAGGTTTCCTCTCCTAAATTTAAACCTCGTTTTATTGGTCCGTATAGGATTTCTGAGATTCTCAATCCGGTGTCTTTTCATCTGACCCTCCCAGACTCCTTTTCCATACATAATGTATTCCATAGGTCGTTGTTGAGAAGATACGTGGCACCTATGGTTCCATCTGTGGAGCCTCCTGCCCCTGTTTTGGTGGAGGGGGAATTGGAGTATATTGTGGAGAAAATTTTGGATTCTCGTGTCTCTAGACGGAAACTCCAGTATCTGGTCAAATGGAAGGGTTATGCTCAGGAGGATAATTCCTGGGTTTTTGCCTCTGATGTCCATGCCCCAGATCTTGTTCGTGCCTTTCATGTGGCTCATCCTGGTCGGCCTGGGGGTTCTGGTGAGGGTTCAGTGACCCCTCCTCAAGGGGGGGGTACTGTTGTGAATTCTGTGGCTGAATTCACTCCTGTGGTCACAAGTGGTATTGCAGCCTCTGGGCTTCCTCCCTCAGGTGTTTTGGTGAGCTTGTTGGCTGCCTTGCTATTTAACTCCACCTGAGTCTGTCTTCCTTGCTCCTTGTCAATGTTCCAGTGTTGGATCTGAGCTACTGCATCTTTCCTGTGGCCTGCTGCTCTGCTAGATAAGTGTTACTTTGTTTTTGTTTCCGTTTTTTCTGTCCAGCTGTGCTATTCTCTTTTGCTGGAAGCTCTGAGACGCAAAGGGTGCACTGCCGTGCTGTTAGTTCGGCACGGTGGGTCTTTTTGCCCCCCTTTGCGTGGTTCTGCTTTAGGGTTTTTTGTAGACTGCATAGTTCTCTTTGCTATCCTCGCTCTGTCTAGAATATCGGGCCTCACTTTGCTGAATCTATTTCATTCCTACGTTTTGTCTTTTCATCTTGCTAACAGTCATTATATGTGGGGGGCTGCCTATTCCTTTGGGGTATTTCTCTGAGGCAAGTCAGGCTTGTATTTCTATCTTCAGGCTAGTCAGCTCCTCAGGCAGTGCCGAGTTGCATAGGTAGTGTTAGGCGCAATCCACTGCTGCTTTTAGTTGTGTGAGGATAGGTTCAGGTATTGCAGTCTGCAGAGATTCCACGTCTCAGAGCTTGTTCTATTGTTTTTGGGTTATTGCCATATCACTGTATGTGCGCTGATTACTGCACACTGTGTTGCCTGATAGCACAGCACAACAGAACAATGACGATTACTGGTTGGCCTGCCTCCTTGATCCTCGCTATAAAGGCAAATTGCAAAATATTATGCCACATGAAAACTTGGAACTAATATTAGCAACCAAACAATCAACTCTTGTTGACCGTTTGCTTCAGGCATTCCCAGCACACAGCGCCCGTGATCGTTCTCACACAAGCTGCAGGGGGGAGCAGACCAGAAGTGTTAGAGGTGCAGAAATCCGAAGTGGCGTTGGACAGAGGGGTTTTCTGACCAGGTTGTGGAGTGATTTTGCTATGACCGCAGACAGGACAGGTACAGCTGCATCAATTCAAAGTGACAGGAGACAACATTTGTCCAGTATGGTTACTAACTATTTTTCATCCCTTATCGATGTTCTACCTCAACCGTCATTCCCATTTGATTACTGGGCATCCAAATTAGACACCTGGCCAGAATTGGCAGAATATGCATTGCAGGAGCTTGCTTGCCCGGCAGCTAGTGTCCTATCAGAAAGAGTATTCAGTGCTGCAGGTTCAATATTAACCGAAAAAAGGACTCGTCTGGCTACCCAAAATGTTGATGATCTAACCTTCATTAAAATGAACCACAACTGGATTTCGAATTCTTTTGCCCCACCTTGCCCGGCCGACACCTAGCTTTCCTATGAAAAGGTATTGCCTGTGGACTACTCTGAATGACTTTACCAATCTCGTAATTTGCAGCAGCTGATTGTCCAGCATACGACATGTTTACACCTCCCTAAATGGCCAAACTCCCCACACGGGGCCGTGGTATCGCCACTTGGCGCAAGCACCCGTGAGAGTGCTGTTTGTCTGAAGAGGTGGGTGTGCCCGCTTTTGGTCGACGGCACTGCCACTGGGTCCCTCATAGTACAATAAAGTGTCTCTGGCGGTGGTGGTGCGCACCCAACGTCAGACACACTGTTGTAACATGAGGGGCCCTGGGCCTGTACCGCCTGCCACAAGAGAGTTCCCCCACCCCCAGCTCAAACATTGCTCTACCACTTGCACAATTATCTCTCACAGTTCCACCAATGTTTAGTCTATGCGCTGACATCCGTAAATTCCTGCCACTGACAATACCATTGTGTTGACATGTATGATGGTAGTTAACATAGTCAGGGGCAGTGTCCTATATTTACCCAGGTAAATACTTTGTCCCAAATTACTAGGTCTGAAACTACGCAGAGGAGCCCACCCCTGTACCTAATGATTGCACCCTTTTGTGTTTTCGTTTTGTTGGAATGCGAGACATTAACATGTATTTAATGTTTGGGACTACTAACTGGCAGACACTCATTACAATTGGCCTCCGCTGACAACACCAATGGTGCCTGTGTACCCCTGCAAGAGAATTCAAAGTGCCTACAGCCCAATTTTATTATGTTAGGCCTTCGAAGCCTGTCTGCGGTCCCTCCTTCCACTAGGCCTCCACTGACCTGTCTACTGCTGCCCGTGTACCCCTGGAACCAATTTTAAAGTGCCTACAGCCCAATTTTATTATGTTAGGCCTTCGAAGCCTGTCTGCGGTCCGTCCTTCCACTAGGCCTCCACTGACCTGTCTACTGCTGCCCGTGTACCCCTGGAACCAATTTTAAAGTGCCTACAGCCCAATTTTATTATGTTAGGCCTTCGAAGCCTGTCTGCGGTCCGTCCTTCCACTAGTCCTCCACTGACCTGTCTACTGCTGCCCATGTTCCCCTGGAACCAATTTTAAAGTGCCTACAGCCCAATTTTATTATGTTAGGCCTTCGAAGCCTGTCTGCGGTCCGTCCTTCCACCAGTCCTCCACTGACCTGTCTACTGCTGCCTGTGTTCCCCTGGAACCAATTTTAAAGTACCTACAGCCCAATTTTATTATGTTAGGCCTTCGAAGCCTGTCTGCGGTCCCTCCTTCCACTAGGCCTCCACTGACCTGTCTCCTGCTGCCCGTGTACCCCTGGAACCAATTATAAAGTGCCTACAGCCCAATTTTATTATGTTAGGCCTTCGAAGCCTGTCTGCGGTCCGTCCTTCCACTAGGCCTCCACTGACCTGTCTACTGCTGCCCGTGTACCCCTGGAACCAATTATAAAGTGCCTACAGCCCAATTTTATTATGTTAGGCCTTCAAAGCCTGTCTGCGGTCCGTCCTTCCACTAGGCCTCCACTGACCTGTCTACTGCTACTCGTGTACCCCTGGAACCGATTACAAACTGCCTACAGCCCAATTTTATTATGTTAGGCCTTTGAAGCCTGTCTGCGGTCCCTCCTTCCACTAGGCCTCCACTAACCTGTCTACTGCTGCCCGTGTACCCCTGGAAACAATTATAAAGTGCCTACAGCCCAATTTTATTATGTTAGGCCTTCGAAGCCTGTCTGCGGTCCCTTCTTCCAATAGTTCTCCACTGACCAGACCAATGCTGGCCGTGTACCCCTGGAACCCAGCTGAAAGTGCATGGAGCCTCCTTTTTTTCTTTGTTTTAGATTTAGAAAGCCCAGATGAACTACGCTGTACCACGGTTCAAGCTACCCAGTCGACATTTCTTTTGCGAGAAAAGCCATCCCAGCCCTCCACCGACATGAAAAAGTCTGCATTGTCATAGCACTCAGGCAATCAAAAAGTAGAAAGGTGCACCTGACAAGAGACGCATGGACCAGTAGGCATGTCCACAAAAAGTTACGTGTCCATTACGGCGCACTGGGTTAATGTGTTGGATGCATGGTCCACAGGGGACAGCCTACAAAGTCTGTCTGCAGTCCCTAGTTCAAATTGTCCTCCGCTGACCACACCACTGCTGCCCGTGTACCCCTGGAACCAATTTTAAAGTGCCTGCAGCCTAATTTTGTTATGTTAGGCCTACTACGCCTGTCTGCGGTCCCTCCTTCCAATACTTTTCCACTGACCACACCACTGCTGCCCGTGGACCCCTGGAACCTATTTTTAATTGCATAGAGCATCCTTTTTTTAATAGTAGGCGTACAAAGTCTGTCTGCGGTCCACTATTGAAATTGTCCTCCACTGACCAGAGCAATACTGCCTGTGTACCCCTGTAACCTTTTTTAAACTGCATTGAGCCACATTTTTGGTTTAAGGCCTACTACCTGTGTCTGTCTGTGCCACTCAATACAGCTGTCCTCCTTTGAAAAAAGCAGAGCGTCAATAGTCTTGTTTTCAGCCTCTAGGAATTTGAAAACTGCATTGGGGCTACTACTTCGGTAGGGCCTACTAACGGTGTCTGCCGCTCCAAGGTGTTCCCCAGGTTTCCTCGCCATTGCTTTGATCTTCTGACTCTCGTTTAGTAGTTGTTGAAAACAACACTGCATTCGGCCTACAAGTTTGGTCTGGGGTGTAGAGACGGTGTCTTCCGCTCCAAGGTGTTCTCCAGGTTTCCTCTCCATTGCTTCAATCTTAAAGCTCTTCTTAAGTAGTTGTTGAAAACAACACTGCATTCGGCCTACAAGTTGGGTCTGGGTTGTAGAAACGGTGTCTTCCGCTCCAAGGTGTTCTCCAGGTTTCCTCTCCATTGCTTCAATCTTAAAGCTCTTCTTAAGTAGTTGTTGAAAACAACACTGCATTCGGCCTACAAGTTGGGTCTGGGTTGTAGAGACGGTGTCTTCCGCTCCAAGGTGTTCTCCAGGTTTCCTCTCCATTGCTTCAATCTTAAAGCTCTTGTTTAGTAGTTGTTGAAAACAACACTGCATTCGGCCTACAAGTTTGGTCTGGGGTGTAGAGACGGTGTCTTCCGCTCCAAGGTGTTCTCCAGGTTTCCTCTCCATTGCTTCAATCTTAAAGCTCTTCTTAAGTAGTTGTTGAAAACAACACTGCATTCAGCCTACAAGTTGTGTCTGGGTTGTAGAGACAGTGTCTTCCGCTCCAAGGTGTTCTCCAGGTTTCCTCTCCATTGCTTCAATCTTAAAGCTCTTCTTAAGTAGTTGTTGAAAACAACACTGCATTCGGCCTACAAGTTGGGTCTGGGTTGTAGAGACGGTGTCTTCCGCTCCAAGGTGTTCTCCAGGTTTCCTCTCCATTGCTTCAATCTTAAAGCTCTTCTTAAGTAGTTGTTGAAAATAACACTGCATTCGGCCTACAAGTTGGGTCTGGGGTGTAGAGATGGTGTCTTCCGCTCCAAGGTGTTCTCCAGGTTGCCTCTCCATTGCTTCAATCTTCTGGCTCTCTTTTATTATTTGTTGAAAACAACACTGCATTCGGCCTACAAGTTGGGTCTGGGGTGTAGAGACGGTGTCTTCCACTCCAAGGTGTTCCCCAGGTTTCCTCTCCATTGCTTCGATCTTCTGGCTCTCGTTTAGTAGTTGTTGAAAACAACACTGCATTAGGCCTACTAGTTGGGTTGGGGCCTTCTATCTGTGTCTGCCGCTCCTTGCTGTTCTCCTACAGTGAACAAAGCTGTGCCGCCGGTTCACTACTGTTGCCAATTTTGAACTGCATTTAGAATACTTACTGATTTGGGCCTACTCTCTGTGTCAGCCTCTCATTCCAGTTGTCCTCCACTGAACAAAACAATGCCCCCTGGTTAGTCCTGTTACCAATTTTGAACTGCATTTAACCCACTTTATTCTTTGGGACCATATCTGTTTCCCCCTCATCCTGCCCATTGCCCAGCCAGTGATAGATGAGTCTGCTGGTACATAGACCCATAATGCAACATTCCCCGTGCACGCTACACTGCAAGATTGTGACCCTGCTGAAAGTCAGGTCCCCCTTCCCGCATACCATACCACCTTACACGGGGACAAAGAGGAAGGTGCAGATGAAGGTGCAGGTTCCTTCATCAGGTGGGGGGAGGAATACTTGTTGGCGACGTCACTGGCACAGGGCCCCTCATAGTACGCAAAAGTGTTGCTGCCGGTGGGAGGCGCCCCCGCCGTGCAAGCACACCGCTGTACTTTGAGGGGCCCTGTGCCAGTGCCAATGCCAAAGAGTGGGCCCCCCCTGCTTGCTCAGGATCACAGCACTTGCAAAGTTGAAATACTTACTTCTCCCTGCTCCACTGCCGTGACGTGGTCCAGATTTAATGGGCACACTAATTAGTTGAACCAGCCCTAACCCCCACAACTTTAGCCAAATGACCCCCAATTTCAAATGCCTTCCAATTATTATAAGCTAAATTACGATTGACAAGCTTCAGTAGCAAGAATGGATGTTTTTGCCAATACAATGGGCTCTGTACATGTTTTCCTGGCCTCTACTCACTGCCGACTATGCTCCCCCATTGACTTGCATTGGGTTTCGTGTTTCGGTCGATCCCCGACTTTTCGCGATAATCGGCCGATTCCACTCGACTCGACTTTTGAGATAGTCGGGTTTCGCGAAACCCGGCTCGACTCTAAAAAGGTCAAGGTCGCTCAACTCTAACTGTGAGTAGTAGAGGAAAAGACACACGCAGGCAGGAAACAGGATTTAGCAAAAGAGGCCACACTAGCTAAAATAGGAAAGGATAGGACAGGATACTAAGCGGCGGTCACGGTCAGTATTAAAATCCTTCCAAAAATATCCACAGAAGAAAATACAAAAACTCCACCATCTAACTAAAGATTTGGAGCGTATATCTGCAACTCCAGAGAATCCAACAAGACTGAGAAAACACTGACACAGTCTAAGCTGGACAAGAGAAAACAAATGAATAGCACAGAATATAAGCACACTGCATGTGTGCCACAGAAAAAGAAACAGACACTTATATTTGCTGAATTGGCAGCTAAGCAGGAGAAGCCAGACAGAGATCCAACAATTCACAAGAAACATTGACAACTGGCAAGGACTAATGAATCCTGCACACCTAAATATCCCAGTCAGAACTGCAATCAGCAGATACACCTGACCAGGACTGCGACTCAGAGACAACTGCATTCCCACCTACAACCACTGGAGGGAACCCAAAAGCAGAATTCACAACACCCAGGTTCTATCTTCTGGACCGTGACCCTTACAGTCCACCAGATAAAATTTCTTGCCACGTACCACCTTGCACCCCATGGTAGCATTCACCTCAAACTCATCTGTGGATGAACCCGATGTCCCGGCAGATGATTCAGAAAACCGGGAAAAATGAACGGGCTTTAAGAGGGAAACATGAAAAGTGTCGGTGATACCAAGGCGTGGAGGAATAGCCAAACGGTAGCCCACAGGGTTGACCTGTTCCAGAACCTTAAATGAGCCAATGTGGCGAGGCGCAAACTTAGTGGACTCAACTCGCAGCCTGATGTTATGGGCGGAGAGCCACACTAAGTCGCCAGGAGCAAAGGTCGGAGCGGGGCGCCGGTGTGTATCAGCAGAAACCCTCATTCTCTCCTTGGAGGCCCGGATGGCATCCTGTGTGCAGTCCCAAATGTCACGTGCCTCCACCGCCCAGTCTGCCACCCTAGAATCGGTGGATGACACGGGCATGGGCACAGGGACACGCGGATGCTGGCCGTTATTAAGGAGAAAAGGAGTCTGCCCAGTGGAATCGGCTACGGTGTTGTTCAAGGCAAATTCCGCCCAAGGTAGCAAAGATGCCCAGTCATCCTGCCTAGCAGAGACAAAATACCGCAAGTATGTCACCAGAGTCTGGTTGGTCCTCTCTACCAACCCATTCGTCTCGGGATGGTATGCAGAGGAGAGATTCAACTCTATGCTGAGTAAACGGCAGAGCTCTCTCCAAAACCGAGAAGCGAACTAGGGACCCCGGTCGCTGACAATTTTATCAGGCATTCCATGTAAACGGAAATATGCTTTATAAACAACCCCGCCAAGGCCCGTGCAGAAGGTAACCGTGGAAGCGGCACCAAGTGCACCATTTTAGAGAAATGATCGGTGACAACCCAGATAACGGTGCAGCTACGAGACTTGGGTAAGCCCACCACGAAGTCCATCCCAACCATTTCCCAGGGCCTGTCTGCAACCGGTAGGGGGTAAAGCAACCCAGGAGGCCATTGCCAAGGAGACCAATCCTGGGCGCAGGAAACGCACGCCCGAATATAGTTCCCGACATCACGGGCCATATGCGGCCACCAGTACATTCTCGCCAAAAGCTCAGATGTCCTTTTGGTCCCAAAATGCCCACCCACTCTGGACGAGTGAGCCCAAGCGAGAACTTCCGGTCGCAAATTCACTGGCACAAAAGTCTTGCCCGGGGGCACAGACTCTAGCGAAACTGGAGCTACAGTTTTCAGGCTCTCAGAAGGGACAATAAGCCGAGGCTCCTCCTCCTCAGATGACACTACGGAGCAGGAGAGAGCGTCGGCGCGAATGTTCTTCTCCCCGGAGAGAAAATGGAGAGTAAAATGAAACCGGGAGAAGAACAGGGACCATCTAGCCTGGCGAGAATTCAGCCGCTGGGCCATCTGTAAATATGCCAAGTTCTTGTGGTCAGTGAAAACCTGGAAGGGAAAGCGAGCTCCCTCCAAGAGGGGTGTCTACTCTGAGAAAGCCAACTTCATGGCCAGCAACTCCCTGTCCCCGATGGAATAATTCCTCTCCGCCGGTGTGAAGGTCTTGGAGAAGAAGAAGTAAGGATGCTTCCGAGCAGCCTTTTGGAAAAGGACTGCTCCAGCACTAACGGATGAGGCATCCACCTCCATGATAAATGGCTTATCTACATCGGGGCAATGCAGAATGGGAGCACTAGCGAAGTGTGACTTAACCGAGAGGAAGATCTTGGAGACATCCTCCGACCACAACTTGGGATTTGCTCCCTTCTTGGTGAGGGCAACCAAGGGAGCTACCAAAGTTGAGTAGAGTGGGATGAACTGACGATAGTAATTAATGAACCCCATAAAGCGCTGCACCGCTTTAAGTGAATGGGGTTCCTGCCAGTCCATCACAGCCAGTAGCTTGGCAGGATCCATAGCCAAACCCTGGGCAGAGATGATATAACCAAGAAAAGGCAAGGACTCCTGCTCAAACACATACTTCTCCAACTTGGCGTAGAAGGAGTTTGCCCATAAGAGGTCGAAGACTTTGCGAACATCTCTCCGATGGGAGTCAATATCTGGAGAGTAGATTAGAATATCATCCAGATAGACTACGACCGAGGTGGTGAGCATATCCCGGAAGATGTCGTTCACAAAGTCTTGGAAAACGGCTGGGGCATTACAGAGCCCGAAGAGCATCACCAGATATTCATAGTGCCCATCCCTGGTGTTAAAAGCCGTCTTTCATTCGTCCCCCTCACGGATGCGAATCAGGTTGTAAGCACCCCGCAGATCTAATTTTGTAAATACCCTTGCTCCCCGTAGCCTATCAAAAAGCTCAGATATCAGGGGTAGTGGGTACTTGTTCTTAACGGTGATGGCGTTAAGACCCCTGTAGTCTATGCATGGATGTAAGTCTCCACTCTTCTTCTGCACGAAGAAGAACCCAGCCCTGCAGGTGACACTGACTTCCTAATGAATCCTCTTGCCAGATTCTCTTGGATGTACTGAGACATTGCCTCCGTCTCCGGGAGAGATAATGGATAGACTCGAACCGGGGAGGCTCAGCACCAGGCAAGAGGTCAATAGGACAGTCATAGGGGCGGTGAGGCGGAAGAGTCTCCGCAGCCCTTTTGGAGAACACGTCCGCATAGGGCCAATAGTGCTTGGGGAGAGAGGAAAGATCTGCGGGAACCTCTGTTGTAGCAACCTGAACTCACTCCCTCTGACATCTACCCTCACAGGATTTACTCCATCCCAAAATTCTCCCTGAGGACCACTCTATATGAGGAGAATGATAGCGTAGCCATGGTATCCCCAACAGGACCTCATCAATCCCTCAGGAATGACTAATAGAGAGATAATCTCCTGATGTGATGGAGACACAGAAAGAGTGAAAGGAATGGTTTGGTGGGCAATCTGTGAGGGTAGTGTCGACCCATTTACCACTCGAACGGTTACTGGTTTGGCGAGCATCACTAGGGGTATTGCGTGACGCTGGGCGAAAGCTGATGACATAAAATTACCCTCCGCCCCAGAGTCCACACATAGCTCTACAATAAGAGTGGATGGGCCTATGGTAATTGTCCCCTTAAAGCACAACTTAGAGACAAACATCGCCGTGTCTAGTGTACCTCCTCCAATTGCCACTAGACTCTGACATTTCCCCGACCGCTGAGAATACTTGGAGGCAAGATGTCCTGAATGCTGGCAAACATGACAGACCTTAAGTGCACGAGCGGACTGGGACTTGGACCCCGCTCCTGTCACCTCTTTGGCCTCATGTGACTCGGACGCCTGGACTGGAGATTTCAAAGGTCTGGCGAAGGTGGGAGCCAGCCGAAGCCTCTGCCTACACTGGGCTCGCTCCAACCTTCGCTCGTGAAAACGAAGGTCTATGCGAGTTGATACAGCTATGAGCTCCTCCAGTGAGGTGGGATTCTCCCTAGTGGCCAAAGCGTCCTTCACATGGTCAGCCAGCCCCCTCCAAAATACAGGAATGAGGGTTTTATCTGGCCATTCCAACTCAGACGCTAATGTCCGGAAGTGGACGGCAAAATGGCTGACCATGGTTGAACCCTGAGTCAAAGCCAGCAGTTGGAGCGCTGTATCATGGGTGACTTGAGGTCCTACAAAGACCTGTTTCAGAGTGTCCAGAAACCGAGGAACACTCCGCACCACATGATCGTTGCGCTCCCACAGCGGCGTAGCCCACTCCAAAGCTCTGTCCGAGAGGAGAGAGATTATGAATCCCACCTTTGCCCGCCCTGTGGGAAAACGTGCAGCCAGGAGCTCGAGGTGTATACCACACTGGCTCACGAAACCCCTACAGGACTTACTGTCCCCAGAGTATTTCTCAGGCAATGGGAGGTGAGACAAAGTCAGAACAGATGTGGCAGTGGGTAAAGCTGCTGCAGCCACGCTAGCAGCCTGAACAGCTATTGCGGTTACATCCACCGCCGAGGTTGCACGCTCAAGAGACGCCAACCGGCCCTCCAGCAGCTGGATGTCCCCCTGCAATCGGTGTTCATCCGCCATTACTTAGCCAGATCCTGGCGCTAGTATACGGTTAGGATTGGCGGAATGCACCGAATATATTTATTAGCTGAGACAGGTGCGTTCACAACCCGGGATCCACCGTGCAGGAAAGAACCTGCTGCTAAGCAAGGCGGTGAAGCAAATGAGTACAAACGAACTCTTTTACTTCACAGAGCCCGTAGTAAAGAGAACGCTGTGCCCTGTTTAGCTCACAGGGAACACAGCTACTGTGTAGAGCCGACAGTGGTCATGCAGTCCAACCAACACGCAGCTCCTCTCCGGTGGAGCCAGAATTTTAATAGCTTATTTTAGCCGGGTCCCTGACTGCATACACAAAACTCCTCGCCGGAGGTGCCAGCATTCTAGGGGCTTATTTCAGCCGGGTCCCTGACCACACACACGACCACACTGGCGCTGAGCTCGTACATATTTGATACTAGCGCATGCATGGCCGTGCGGTCATGAGAACCTTTTATAGCTGAAGCACCTACAGGACCTTCCAAGAAGGACCAATGGAAGGCTGCCACAGAACTTGAGCAGGTACAGGACCTTCCTGGAGGACCAATGGAAGTTGCTGCAGTACCTGAGCATGTGACCCTTGATCTCCACTGAGAGATCTTACCCTGGGCATGCTCAGTGTGTGCAAAGCAGGACTTAGTCCCAGTAAAGCCTGCTCACCGCAGACCAGTGCAGGGTACAATAGTAGAGCCTGGAGAGGCAGCAGTAACCCTTTGCACAGTATCATATTCAGTGAGAGGCTGGGACCGACGTCTCCACTGAGAAGGCTCCACTGCGGCTGATGCAGAATGGGAGACCGCAGCAGACATGGTTCGAGATTCCCCCTGTGCAGCGGCGGGAACTCGACTCCTAACATCATACATCTATGTCAGTGCAAAGGCCCATGTGTTGAGTGAACTGAGTAGTTACTGGACCGGTGGCATAGGTTGGAAGTAGAATATTGACCTAGTTGGTTCAAAAACATAGGGTCAGTACCATGGACAAAATCACCATGGACAAAATCAGCAGGTAGAAAAAAGATAATCAGTATAGCTGATTTTCCTGTGATTTGGGAATATCATGCCACAACGATGTATTTTTTTTTCCATGGTTGTGACAAAACATTTTTTTAGGGGCATGTAAGATGGTGGTCTGATGTTCTTATTGAAATAAATTGTTGTTGACCCTATAGGTTAAATAAAATACCATTTCATTTTCACACTACAGTGAAATGAATCTCTTGATAGTTACATGTCTCATACAAAGCACAGGAAGCTTGGTGGTTACAACTCACAATGGAGAGTCCTATTTCCCTTATTACTTACTGTTAACTCCTGCGATGATGTTTTGTTTAATGTGACTGTATAGTCTTTGCACATGATTTATGTTGGCTGAAGATTTGCTGTGTGGATTTCCCAGTCGCAAAGTGTCACTGGTCACACATGTTCAGTAGCTCAGGGCTAGTTGTCACACATGCTCAGAAACGCAGTGCCAGTGGTCACACATGCTCAGTAGCCCAGTAAAACTATATCACCAGGATCCTCTTGTACATCTGGTGGGCTGATTTCTGCTATTGCACGTCACCCAATAAGAATCAGTATGCTAGATAGAGCTTCTTCTCTAGACAACTGATAATGTCTAGTCCATGTGATTTATGCTTTATTTTGTGCATTTTCTATATACGGTAAAAGTTTAGATTTGATCTTTGTTTTGTAAGAAAAAAAAAGCCATTTGCCTGCCAATCACGCCACCCTGCCTTTTGCTGGTCTGTGACCTCAGGCCAGAGCAGGCCGAAAATAAGTACATCCACCTGTATAACTGAATGCTCATCCCACTTCTAATCTCTTAGTACAAACAGCACAAATGTAATTAATGTTTGACAGAATATTGATATTCAGCGAGACTGATCTAATCCTTCAGTAAACAGTCTCTGTCATGCTTTATGATATCAGGGGGTCACGTGAGTCATATTGCCTGGAGATTGACCAAAGGTTCAACAAAAGGATTAATTTTTCCCTTATCGAGCAGTAGAGACAGCGGCACACCGAAACTGCGCCTACTCTGATGTGTCTAATAAACAAATGAGTCATCGTACTCCTGCCCACTCCAAAACACTGGTGGGGAAACTCCTAAAAGTTAGTGACATTACTAATATATAGCCTATGTTAGTAATCTGGCATCAGGGCATGTGCTGTCACGAAAGATGGAATTCGGGTGTGCTCATTTATTTGCTGCTTTATCCACATGAACTTATGTTGTGGTCTGCAATGGACAACAATCTTTGGGCCTCATTTAGTAAGCCTGTTATTTGTTGCCTATAGCAACCAATCACAGCTCTGCTTTCATTTCTTAACCTGCTTTGGTAAAATGAAAGCTGTGCTGTGATTGCTATGAGCCACAACTATAGTTTTTCTTTTAGTTTTGACAAATCTGCCTTAGCCCTCCTCCTACAAGACCAACTTCTCCACCATTACAGAAGATCTACTCTCCGCTCTACTCTCAAGATCACATCTCACCACCTGCGCACTTGACCCGATCCCATCCCACTTCATCCCAAACCTCACCACAGTCTTCATCCCAACCCTAACCCATCTCTTCAACCTATCACTAACAACTGGTGTTTTCCCCTCTATCCTTAAACAAGCCTCAATCACACCTATCCTCAAAAAGCCCTCTCTTTACCCATCTTCTGTATCTACCTATCGTCATATATCACTTCTCCTCTATGCCTCAAAACTACTGGAAAAACATGTCCATCTTGAACTGTCCTCCCACCTCTCTTCTTGCTCCCTCTTCGACCGCTTACAATCTGGCTTCTGGCCGCACTACTCCACTGAAACTTCCCTACCTAAGGTCACAAATGACCTATTAACCGCCAAGGCAAAGCAAACACTACTCTGTCCTTCTCCTCCTGGACCTGTCATCTGCCTTTGACACAGTGGACCATTCTCTATTACTACAGACCCTCTAATCTCTTGGCATCACAAAACTTGACCCTATCTTGGATCTCGTCATACCTAACAGACTGGACATTCAGCGTCTCCCACTCGCCCACCACCTCCTCATCTCGCCCCCTATCTGTCACACCCAGAAGGTTCAGTCCTAGGGCCCCTGCTCTTCTCCATTTATACCTTCGGACTCGGACAGTTCATAGAATCTCACGGCTTTCAGTATCACCTCTATGCTGATGACACACAGATCTACATCTCTGGACCAGATATCACCTTCCAACTAACCAGAATCTCACAATGTCTATCTGCTATTTCAACCTTCTTCTTCGCTAGATTTCTAAAACTTAATATGGATAAAACAGAACTCATCATCTTTCCCCCATCTCACTCAACTCCCCCAACAGACCTATCCAATAAAGTAAATGGCTGCCCACTTTCCCCAGTCCCACAAGCTCGCTGCCTCGGGATAATCCTTGACAGATCTCTCCTTCAAACCACATATCCAAGGCCTTTTCACTTCCTGATGACTCCAACTCAAAAATATTTCCCAGATCCGTGCATATCTCAACCAAGACACTGAGCTCTCCTTGAAACCACATATCCAAGCCCTTTCCAATTCCTGCCAACTTCAACTCAAAAATATTTCACGGATCGGTACATTCCTCAACCAAGAATCTGCAAAAACCCTAGTCCATGCCCTCATCATCTCCCGCCTTGAATACTGCAACCTCCTGCTCTGTGGCCTCCCCTCTAACACTCTCGCACCCCTCCAATCTATTCTAAACTCTGCTGCCCGACTAATCCACCTGTATCCCCGCTATTCCCTGGCCTCTCCCCTCTGTCAATCCCTGCACTGGCTCCCCATTAACCAAAGACTCCAGTTCAAAACCCTAACCATGACATACAAAGCCATCCACAACCTGTCTCCTCCATACATCTGTGACCTCATCTTCGGGTACTTACCTGCACACAAACTTCCGATCCTCACAAGATCTCCTTCTCTACTCACCTCTTATCTCCTTTTCCCACAATTGCATACAAGATTTCTCCCATGCATCCACCCTACTGTGGAACTCTGTACCACAACATATCAGACTCTCACCATCCGTGGAAACATTCAAAAAGGACATGAAGACTCACCTTTTCCGACAAGCCTACAACCTGCATTAACTACCGATCCAGCAAACCACTGCACGACCAGCTCTACCCTCGCCTACTGTATCCTCACCCATCCCTTGTAGATTGTGAGCCCTCACGGGCAGGGTCCTCTCCCCTCCTGTACCAGTCGTGACTTCTATTGTTTAGGATTACTGTACTTGTTTTTATTATTAACCCATATAAAGACAAAATTGCACATAGAGGATCAAAAGTATCATAAAAAATATTTATTTTATGGAAAACCTTAGTATTAAAAACCAATAACTATAACAATCATTCGAGATTCTGAGACAGTGAAGACTACCAAAAGGAACCACAGGTCAGAGGCAAAGACATAAGTATTAATTCCAGTTACCGAAACAACCATATTAGGTCATTGTAGGATAAAGTAACGCCGATGGTGAATATCACCAAATAGTGTTGTAGAGGCTGGAGGGGTAACTCAAAGATATAGTAAAACATTATTACCTCAGACCTGCAGTGCCACGACCCCTACGCGCGTTTCGGCTTGTGTGCCTTTTTCCGAGGGAGTGGCATCGTCAGGTCCTGAAAGGGTTCAATACTCAAGCCAACCAATGAAATCATAGCACCAAAGATGAAAAAAATTGTTTTTATTATGTATACCCCTTCTCACATGTAAAGCGCCATGGAATAAATGGCGCTATAAATAATAATAATAGTCGTATTTTAGCACTACTAGTAAGAAGGGCTGAGAAATAATCAGTGTTATGTAGGAAGATACCAGCCACAGGCCACGAGTCACTCTCGGTCTCATCCTCTTATCAGCCTGAAGCTGTAAATGTGTAACCGGTACTACAATATGATATGTCCTACTTCAGCCCCAAACTAACATCTGTTAGGAGTTCAGACACAACAGCAATATATAGTGTATATCATATAAGTCAGTGATGTGTATATGTCTGACCAGGATTTAATCACTGGAACACTATAATCCAGCACTAATCAATTTAAAGGGGATGTCCACTACTCTGGCAACACGTCTGTGAATACTATAGACCCCAGAGTAAAATAAAAATTACATATACGCATCCCCAGCACCAGCGCCGCTCTAGCAATGTCATCTCCTTGGGGCTTGCATGACGTTGTTATGACACATAAACCCTGCCGCCAGTCAGCGGTCCCTAATGTGCTGCAGTTCTCACACTTCCTTGGGACATCCAAGGTTTGACTGTAGAAAGTGTGAATGAAGCAGCCCATTGGCGACCACTGACTGGCGGCATGCATTACAATGTCAATGGAAGATCCAAGGTCGACATCGCTGGAACGGGGCCGGTGCATGAGATGAGTATATGATATTTTTATTTTATACTGGGGAATATAGTATTTAGGATGGGGTTTTCCAAGTAGTGGACAATCCCTTTAACTAGTGGGTGATCCATTTGTAGACATCAATTTTATAATCTTGATCTAAATGTAATAAAACTCAAGTTATATCATCTAGTTTAGGACTCATGCACGACTGTATTTGGGATCTTTAGCTCCGGCTTTTAGGGCAGGATATGGTCCACTTATGAAATTCCTTATGGTAGAATATGGAATTTTGTGGATTATATGAATTTTGGATTTATAGTGCACTCCGCACACGTCTTCCTGTAAAGCCTTAAACAGATAATCGCATCTCATAGAGCAATAGCATATTGCTAAGATGAGCACTTTATGATTGGAGTGGATCTGACCTTTGGGACCCCAAATGATCCTGAAAATGGAGGGCTAATTGAATTGAATGAATCTATACTGCAGTTGTCTGGTCAAATGTCTGGAGGGCCCACAGCACTCAGGTTGGATTGGGTCATGAAGGCTGCCCTCACCACCATCAGGAAGTGTTAACATATCCTATGTATTATTTTAGTAGTGTTAACTTTATAAGATATTCTGGGAATGAAGAAGAGCGAAAGAGAGAAAAGAGAGATAGATTGGCATAACAGTGTGCTAAAAATACATATTTTGTCTACAGTGACATCTACGGTGACACACACTGCGAATTTAAATAAATATATAATGCATAATATACATATTATTCTGTTTTGGTTATTGATACACATTGTGTGCAAAGGGATGCTCCACTCTTGAAATTGCTAAAATATCCTGGAGGCCCAGAAGTACAAGGTGTTCAGTGCTCAGAGACATGGCCGAGGTAAAAAGGTCGAAACCAACCACCACGGAGCAAGACACAGAAGGTGAAATGTCAAGACTGGGCCAAGAAATATCTGAAGACAAATTTTTCAAAGATGTTATGGGCTGATGAGATGTGAGTGACTTGACGAACCAGATGGATGGGTTCCTGTGGTGGGTCAGTAATGGGCACAGGCCTCCACTTCAGCTCAGGAGCCAGCAAGGTGGAGGTGGGGACTGCTATCGGCTGGTGTTATTAAAGCCAAGCTAGTTGGATCTTTTCGGGTTGACAATGAACATAAAATCAACTCCCAAAGCTACTGCCAGTTTTTAGAAGACACTTTCATCAAGTTGTGGTACAAAAAACAGTCTGCATCTTTCAAGAAAACTAGGATTTTAATACAGGACAATGCTGCATCACAATATCGAAGTCTCCACTGCTCGGCTGCTAGTAAAGGCCTAAGGCTGCCGTCACACTAGCAGTATTTGGTCAGTATTTTACCTCAGTATTTGTAGCCAAAACCAGGAGTGGAACAATTAGAGGAAAAGTATAATAGAAACATATGCACCACTTCTGTATTTATCACCCACTCCTGGTTTTGGCTTACATACTGAGGTAAAATACCGACCAAATACTGCTAGTGTGACGGCAGCCTAAGAGATGAAATAATAATGAGATGGCCCCTTCCTCACCTGACTTAACCCTATAGAGAACTTGTGGCGGGTCGTTCTTAAATGGGAGATTTACAGTGAGAACAGTCACCTCTCTGATCAGTGTCCGGGAGTCTGGGGTTGGTGCTGCCCAAAAAATTGATCATCAACAGATTGTGAAACCGACAGACTCCATGGATGGAGCTTACGGCTGTCATTAATAAGAAGGGCGGCTATATTGGTCACTGATATATTTTTTTAAATGTCACATTTCTAATAGTTTGGTTATTATTCCTACTATAGCTGATGAAAATAAACAAACAATTGGGAAGGGAAAATTTTAGTTTTTCATTTAGTTGCCCAATAGTTCTGCACATGTAGATATTCTCCTAAGAAAGACAAAACCACACTGTTCCTTTCTTAAATATTCAGGTTTCAGGTTTATTAACTCTATGGATTGATTGTTAGCACTGTAGATGTTCAATAATGAAATTAATTACAGTGGCTCAGTGGTCAGCACTGTTCCCTTACAACTTTAGGGTCCTAGGTTCAGTTCCATTCTAACAGGGATAAAAGTGTCGCTGCCGATTATTGCAGGTCCTAGAGCTCTGCCCCCCACTGATCCATCAATTATCACGTATCCTGTAGATCAGGCAAGTATAATGGTTTAGTGGTTAGTGCCATAGACTTGCAGTCCTTGATTCAAATCCCACTAAAGACGACACCTGCTAGAAGTTTACGTGGGTTTCCTCCGGGATCTCCGGTTTCCTCCCACACTCCAAAGACATACTGATAGGGAATGTAGATTGTGAGCCCCAATGGGGACAGCGATGATAATGTCTGTAGAGCGCTGTGGAATTATTGGCGCTATATAAGTGAGTAAAATAAATAATCATCAATAATACAAATTGGCTAAATATTGTGCACACAGTATGCATCTTTTGGCAACAATCAACTGCATTATATGCCATGGCTGCTTTGTGTATATGTAAAATAGAAAACAATGGGATACTTAACACAATAAATAATTATCATATCATATCACAGAGTA
This sequence comes from Ranitomeya imitator, assembly GCF_032444005.1. Classification (NCBI taxonomy): domain Eukaryota; kingdom Metazoa; phylum Chordata; class Amphibia; order Anura; family Dendrobatidae; genus Ranitomeya; species Ranitomeya imitator. The sequence continues at coordinate 569,998,432 of NC_091286.1, read as the reverse complement.
GTTAATAAAGTAGATAGATAGATAGATAGATAGATAGATAGATAGATAGATAGATAGATAGATAGATAGATACTGTAGATAGATAGATAGATAATAGATAGATAGATAGATAGATAGATAGATAGATAGATAGATAGATAGATAGATAGATAGATAATAGATAAATAGATAGATAGATACTGTAGATAGATAGATAGATAGATAGATAGATAGATAGACAGATAATAGATAGATAGATACTGTAGATAGATAGATAGATAGATAGATAGATAGATAGATAGATAGATAGATAGATAGATAGATAGATAGATAGATAGATAGATAGATAGGTAGATACTGTGGATAGATAGATAATAGATAGATAGATAGATACTGTAGATAGATAATTGATAGATAGATACTGTAGATAGATAGATAGATAGATAGATAGATAGATAGATAGATAGATAGATAGATAGATAGATAATAGATAGGTAGATACTGTAGATAGATAGATAGATAGATACTGTAGATAGATAGATAGATAGATAGATAGATAGATAGATAGATAGATAGATAATAGATAGGTAGATACTGTAGATAGATAGATAGATAGATACTGTAGATAGATAGATAGATAGATAGATAGATAGATAGATAGATAGATAGATAGATAGATAATAGATAGGTAGATACTGTAGATAGATAGATAATAGATAGATAGATAGATAGATAATAGATAGGTAGATACTGTAGATAGATAGATAATAGATAGATAGATAGATAATAGATAGGTAGATACTGTAGATAGATAGATAATAGATAGATAGATAGACAGACAGATAGATTAGATAGATAGATAGATAGAGAGATAATAGACAGACAGACAGATAGATAGATAGATAGATAGATAGATAGATAGATAGATAGATAGATAGATAGATAATAGATAGGTAGATACTGTAGATAGATAGATAATAGATAGGTAGATACTGTAGATAGATAGATAATAGATAGGTAGATACTGTAGATAGATAATAGATAGATAGATAGATGGATAGATAGATAGATAGATAGATAGAGAGATAATAGACAGACAGACAGATAGATAGATAGATAGATAGATGGATAGAATACATTTGGCAGCACGGTGGCTCAGTGGTTAGCACTGCAGCCTTGCGGCACTGTGGTCCTGGTTCAGATTCCACCAAGGACAACATCTACAAGGATTTGTAGGTTCTCCCTTTTGTTGTATCTGGTTTCTTCGCATACTCCGAAGACATACTGATAGGGAATTTAGATTGTGAGACACAGTGGGGAAAGTGATGGTAAAGTGCTCTGGAAGGTAATGATGCTATATAAGAAAATTACATTAAATAACCCTTCATCAGGAATTGATAGTATACATTTGTCTGTAATAATGTAGCCTACCTTTACCCATTTGAATTAAATGTTTCCATTTATCACCATCTAGTGGCCATTACTAATAATGCAACTGTTTAATTTTATTTCTTTGGAGGAAATGTACAACATATGATAAGGGATTTGATTTAGCTATTTAGTGATTTTATGTTAATTGCTAGGAAAAAAAACTGTGCTCAGCAAGTCTAAAGGTTCTCTCTACTTTTGCCAACAGGAGCAGATTATATTAGGTTTGTTTGTAATATGTTACCATGGAGATGCGAAGGTCTTCATAGCAGCTGTAGACACAGAACAATTTATTTATAAGTATTAGTAAGTTACTTTATGTTTTCGATGCATTTGAGCAATGATCATTATACACCTAGCCCTGCAAGGGGGCATCCTCTACATATAGAGGACAGAAGGTTAATGCTATGTGCCCACGATCAGGATATAGCAGGGTTTTGGACACAGTGTATTTTCACTGCATCCAATATTCTGCATTCTAATCACGCAGGTAAATCCACGTGTGTTCAGTGAACCATGCAGATTTGCTGCACCTAATGAATGGCTATGGGTGAGACTGGCGTCTCCGCTGCAGATAATGGATATGCTGCGGGTCGTAAACCCGCACCACGGGTGAGTTTATGCAAGGTCATATAGAAGCACAGTGGGTATGGGGTTTCTATAAATCCATCCACTGTGCTTGTAATGTAGAACGCAGCATTTTTAACACAGTGCAGGTGATCTGCGTCCAAAACGCTGCTATTCCGGATCATGGGCACGTACCCTTAATAATAACCACACAAGGGGATTCTTTACTGTAAGAGCAGTGAGACTATGGAACTCTCTGCCGTATGATGTTGTAATGGTTGGATGTCTTTCTTGAAAAAGATAATATTACAGGTTATGGGTCCTAGATTCGGTGGCGGACCTAGTCTGATTGCCATATGTGGAGTCGGGAAGGAATTCTTCCCCTAATATGGAGCAACTAGCATCTGTCTCTCGGAGTTTCTGCCATCCTCTGGATCCACGTGGAAGGCTATAGGTTGAACTCAATGGACTTCTTGAACCTTAAAAACTATGAAACTACGAATAAATTTGAAGCAAAAGTACACGTCTATTAATTCTGTATATAAAATGTAAATCTAACTTGCAATTATGGGGAAAGGTGTATGATATTCATTTGTTTCATGTTTAGTGATGAATGAACTCTAAGCTTTAGGGGCAGATATCACTGGAAAGGTGTACTGAAAAGCTAAAACATTGATTACGTCTATTTTGAAGGAATACCCTGTTCGGATAATTCACTCTTCTTTAATAGTGCCATTTGTTTCATTCCAACTTAGATGCATCCATACATTTTGACCCCTTTCATAATGCGCAGCAATATCATCCCAGGTCCACACATACTCTCTTGTGTAGACAGGAGGTCATGTTCAGACTTCCTATGAAGTTACCTATCAAATTCTTCCTGGAAGCATTTCGATACCTTATTTCCCCAACCAGTTCCACCTATTTGCATGTTCCATGCAGATGGAGATATAATTTTTGCTTCATATAACAATGCATTGATAAAATGGTTTGTCTAAACAGTGATTAGCTGAAGTTATAACATTTTTCCTGACTCATACTAACTGTCCATAAATTTAAGTACTGTATGCCAAATCTCATGAGTATATCTAAAGGATACAGCTTTGCACTATCAAACACTGACAGGGAAAAACTTATCACAAGCAGAAGGCAGGTGAGAACAAAAATTGATCCTGCATCACATAGGATACACTAAAACTCTGCAGTATATACCTGAAGACAGCAGCTCTGTGTTACTGCTCTATTCATTTGATGACATTAGATAGTAGTAAAAACAATGTGATGTGACTGCCCCATCTGGAAAGCCAGAGGCATCATGGGAAATGTAGTCTTGCTTTGGAGAACCAAATCAGAGAGTAAGAGAGAATCAAGATGTCAAACAACCCAGAAATGGCCCATCAAATAAAAAGGTAGACAAAAGAGATAACTTACCCATACTCACCCCCTCCATTATTTTGTTAGTAATCACCTACGCAGCACAATATATGCATATAAAAATGCTGGCATGCGGATTTAAGAAATGTATTTTCACCTTTAGGCTGTTAATTCAAGCAATTCTGATATCTAACCTCTACAGTAGTAAGTTTGACAATTGCAAAAATGACCATTACAACAACAAAAAATGCATTGCTTGTGTTCTGCTCACATCTGCAAATGTGAACACATCATAAAGTTCATTTCCATATTCTAACACTATTTTAGAGGCAACATCCCATGTATTAATTCTATAATATATCTTTCTAGTGGTGGGAGCCCTGCTTTTCTGATACAGAGTTACAAATTTCGGCATAAGAATAAACCTCTAGACATAAAAGAAAAAAAAAAATCACAGTTTCCGAGGCAGGCCTACTTACACATAGCATATGGCACATAACAATGATCACTGTCATTTATATCAGTTAATTATGCCTTTTGTTTGTCATGTATATGGCTATTTTATATAAAATATAAATAGTGATATGATTGATTATGCAAATGTCCTCAAATGATAATTGTAAAACAGAAATGTCTAATTTTGTATATTCAGCTCCTATGTGTACATACAGACCCATGTGTCGCCATGGCAGAAAAAACCCAACATATAATGAATCAGGATCCTAGAAAAATATCAAAACCAAGAAAAACAACAAGGATCCCAGTAAGATATTTTTCAGCATGAGAGTGTACAATGTGAAGATACAGTCATCCAATCACAAAAAATAAAAAAAATGTTTTTTATAAATATATATATGCACCCATCTATTTGCTGCAAAGTCCCATCCTGTTTACCATAATATATTTTGCAACATGAGAGAGCACAATGTGAAGGTACAATCACTCAATCACAAATAAGAAATATTTACACACACCTATCTATTTGTTGCAAAGTCCCATACTGTTTCCAAAAACAGTCAAATATAGGGAAAAGATAATAACCCAAGCGTGGTTTAACCACCACAGGATGTGACCAATTAATCAAAGATTATTTCAATAATAATAGCCATAAATGGGTTTTCCAAATAGCAGAAAAGTAACAATAAAAATGATGCAAAACAATATTGAAGAAAACACCCCAGCATAGCACATGTCTAATGAAAAGACACAATCGTCTTATTCAAGAAAAAAATCAATATATGATGTCAAAACTATACTCATTTATTTGCTGCGGTATCCCATCCTGCTATCCAACAAAACCCAGGTGTAAAGATGGTATAGTAGAAACGGCCATGATCAGTGTCCCCCATTGGGAATGACGGTTCATCAGGGGTTCAGCAGCCACGCCAAAGATAAAGGAGCTGTGGAGAGCAGAAACACTCACCATGATCCCCTTTTTGTAATGAAGCCATAGCCGGAGAGAACCAGCATTTCCCCCACGTGGAGTAACCGGAACTTGCGTTATGGAGCCGAGGGGAGCGCAAAGTGCGTTCCACACCACACAGCGGCTCACAGGAAGTGATGATGCGGTGACCGGATATAGTGTAAACCAGCTGAATGACGCGCAGAAAGAAGCTCTGAGCGGCTCCCAAAAAACAGCCGATAATGCTGCGCATGTGCGATGGCAACAATCTCCTCACAATGCTCAGTAGCCAATGGCAGTACTAGCAGGCAGCGCAGCGTAGCAATAACGATAATGCAGTCCTAATAGGGATATAATATACATACTGATAGGCTCCAAAGCGAATTGCGGCATTTGATACCAATAAACAAGGGAATAAAAAACATCTCCAAATATACCAAAATGATAAATCAATAAACAGCGAAAACAATAACAAATACCTAACTAAAGAACTAAAGCAAAAAAGCATCAAAGACACACAACTAAATAGAACAAAGAGGTTATTAAAAGGTGAATGGACACAAGGACAAAAACAAAAAAGAAAAATAAAGTCAAAATACAAATAATACAGTAGTCAAACAATATGATCATCTATATACAGGAAGTATAAAAATATACATGGCACACAAAAAGTTTCAAAACAGGAGTACTACATCAGATGGCTAAATGAAACTCGCAAAGGACAACTGTTCATTGAGACCCAAAGGGCTCATAGATTTCAATAGATAGATCCATCTCGTTTCACGCTGTAAAATTCTCCTATCCCAATCCCCCAGTCTCACTGAGGGAGGAATTACCTCAATCACCCTGAAAAATAAGGAGCCAATATCACCTCCATGGAAAAATAAGGAGCCAATATCACCTCCATGAGTGGGGGCACCTACCGCAGTAAATTAGGGTGTCTACCTCCACTGCCAGGTAGGTGGTACTATAGGGATTGTGCTACAGGGCCCACCAGTTTTCCTGTATTGCAGGTACTCTTTAGGGATTTAAAGGGTGAGCCGTCAAGGAGTGGGGGTACCTACCGCAGTAAATTAGGGTGCCAACCTCCACTGTCAGGCAGGATTCATTGTAGCATGATGTAGGGTCTCGTTGAGGTACATTGATTGTCTTCTCACTTTTTTTAACATGATTATGATTAATAGAGTTTTTTAACTTGTTCTATTAAAAGTTACATTTTAGGGATCCTTGTTGTTTTTATTGGTTTTGATATGTTGCCATGGCAGCAGACTACAAACAACCTTTGCGTAGTCAGGTCCTACAGTCATATGGTATTCTCTTCTATCTGACCCTCCTGTTTTGTTAACCTACAGGAGTAAGTATCATATTTATTGGTGAGCATGGTGGCTTAGGGGTTTGAACTGTTACTTTGCAGCGCTGGGGTCCTTGGGTACAAATCCCACCAAGGGTAATATCAGTAAGGAGTTTCTCTGCCCTCCCCATGTTTGCTTGGGTTTCCTTCCCACACCCCAAAGACATACTGATAATGAATGCAGATTGTGAGCCCCAATGGGGATAGCAATGTCGGTAACGCGCTGTGGAATATGATGGCGATATATAAGCAATGCATAATAAATATTTACCTTTCTGTAGCCATAGACTTTGAACAGGGTTTGATTCTAGTGTATATGAGTCACATAGGTTTGTATAAGAGCTATATACATGAGCTAAATGTAGCTGAATCAGATAAATTGACAGAGTATCGTATGAAATGTTTTTCTTTTCTCCATCATTTTTTTTCATCTTTTTTAATGCCATTTATCATATACAATGTCTGTCTTCTTTATGCTGTGCCAGGTCTACGCTCGTCCCTCCCATGCTCCGTTCACTGTTTAAAAGCCATTTCTATTCATCAGAGGAGAAGTTGTGGAACGTAAACTTGCTATTTGTAGATATTTCCACATATTCCAATCCCTCTAAGATGCAAGAAGTAGGAAGCTACAATAAATCTGTAACATTAAATGAACTTCTTCTACCTGTGTTTGACTCCGGCATCTTTAAGATGAGTCAAATTTATTCATAGCTTTTGATAAATATTTTAGTCGCGTTAATGAAACATCTGCTGATAAATATTTCACCTTTATTAGGTGTGAAATTCTAAACAGAACATTAATGATTCCACAGTGGGAGGCAAAACTTTCACAGTTTTAGCAACTTGTTTTTATAGGTTTTCCTTTCTGGAAGGATCATTTAAAGGGGTTTTGCATTTTTATATAGGTGGTTGAAATGCAATTAGAGAAAAGAAAATGCTGAGGCTTGTATTTATATCTATTACTTTTCTTCAGTTCTCTTGACTACCTAGAGAAACATCGAGAAGGAGTCATTTAGACGGGTAATTCTCCGCGAGTGAATGGCCAGTAAGCACAGAATGTGATGGAACTGGAAATCTGTCAGAGGAACTGTAGTCTGGATTAGAAAGGGGTCATCTCCAAGAGGTGGTCTTTTGTTATGATCTGGTGATTAGGGAGCGACATGCGTCTAGCTCTGAGCAGGTGGCAACTATACTGACCGCAGTCCCTAAGCTCAACACAACACTAGAAATAGCCGTGGAATGCTCCTAACTCGGCCTAGGCATCTCGTCACAGCCTAAGAGCTAACTACCCCTAAAGATAGAAGCAGGAAAACTATCTTGCCTCAGAGAAAATCCCCAAAGGATAGATTAGCCCCCCACAAATAATGACTGTGAGAGGAGAAGGAAATGACATACGTAGTATGAAACAAGATTTAGCACAGGAGGCCACTTCTAGCTAAATAGAAATAGTACAGAACAGAACGCTGTGCGGTCAGTAAAAAAAACTAGAAAAAGTCCACCGCAGAGAAATGCAAAAATCTCCACACCTGACTTAAGGTGTGGAGGGCAAACTCTGCTGCCCAGAGCTTCCAGCTTAACTGAATAGATCCATACTGAAAAGCTGGACAAATGAACAAAAACAAAGAAAGTGCTGAACAACAAAGTCCACAACAAGAGAACCGCAAAAGGACAAGCAAGGACTTAGCTTTGATGAATTGGTCAGAGTGTCAGGAAAGTCCTAAGAGCAATGACTCCAGGCAGGAACAATTGACAACTGGCATTGAATGAGGGATAAGGCCAGACTAATATAGCCGAGCCAGAAAGACGATCAGTGAAAACAGCTGCTGAAGCTAAATCCAAGAAGCAGCCATACCACTCAAAACCACAGGAGGGAACCAAAGAGCAGAACTCACAAAAATGCTACTTACAACCACCGGAGGGAGCCCAAGAGCGGAATTCACAACAGTACCCCCCCCCCCCTTAAGGAGGGGTCACCAAACCCTCACCAGAGCCCCCAGGCCGATCAGGATGAGCCAAATGAAAAGCACAAACCAAATCGGCGGCATGAACATCGGAGGCAACAACCCAAGAATTATCCTCCTGGCCATAACCCTTCCACTTGACAAGATACTGAAGCTTCCGCCTCGAAAAACGAGAATCCAAAATTTTCTCAACCACATATTCCAACTCCCCCTCAACCAACACCGGGGCAGGAGGATCAACAGATGGAACAACGGGCACCACATATCTCAGCAACAAAGATCTATGGAAAACATTGTGGATGACAAAAGAGGCTGGAAGGGCCAAACGAAAAGACACAGGATTAATAATCTCAGAAATCTTATAAGGACCAATAAACCGAGGCTTGAACTTAGGGGAAGAAACCTTCATAGGAACATGACGAGAGGACAACCAAACCAAATCCCCCACACGAAGCCGAGGACCAACACACCGACGGCGGTTAGCAAAACGCTGAGCCTTTTCCTGGGACAACGTCAAATTGTCTACCACATGAGCCCAAATCCGCTGTAACCTGTCCATCACAGAATCAACACCAGGACTATCAGAAGGCTCAACCTGCCCTGAAGAAAAACGAGGATGGAAACCAAAATTACAAAAGAAAGGCGAAACCAAAGTAGCCGAACTGGCCCGATTATTAAGGGCAAACTCGGCCAACGGCAAAAAAGTCACCCAATCATCCTGATCAGCAGACACAAAGCATCTCAAATAGGTTTCCAAGGTCTGATTAGTTCGCTCAGTTTGGCCATTGGTCTGAGGATGGAACGCCGAAGAAAAAGACACATCAATACCCATCCTAGCACAAAAGGACGCCAAAACCTGGAAACAAACTGGGAACCTCTGTCAGACACAATATTCTCCAGAATGCCATGCAAATGAACCACATGCTGAAAAAACAATGGAACCAAATCAGAGGAGGAAGGCAATTTAGGCAAAGGTACCAAATGGACCATTTTAGAGAACCGGTCACAAACCACCCAGATAACAGACATCCTCTGGGACACCGGAAGATCTGAAATAAAATCCATGGAAATATGCGTCCAAGGCCTCTCCGGGACGGGCAAAGGCAAAAGCAACCCACTAGCGCGGGAACAGCAAGGCTTGGCTCGGGCGCAAGTCCCACAGGACTGCACAAAAGCACGGACATCACGCGACCAGGAAGGCCACCAAAAGGACCTAGCAACCAAATCTCTGGTACCAAAAATCCCAGGATGACCAGCCAACACTGAACAATGGACATCAGAAATCACCTTACTCGTCCATCTATCAGGAACAAACAGCTTCCCCACAGGACAAGGGTCAGGCCTATCAGCCTGAAATTCCTGAAGCAACCGCCGCAAATCAGGGGAGATGGCAGAAAGAATCACCCCTTCCTTAAGAATGCCAACTGGCTCAAGGACTCCAGGAGAATCCGGCAAAAAACTCCTAGAGAGGGCATCCGCCTTAACATTCTTAGATCCTGGAAGATATGAGACCACAAAATCAAAACGGGAGAAAAACAGGGACCACCGAGCCTGTCTAGGGTTCAGCCGCTTGGCCGACTCAAGGTAAATCAAATTCTTATGATCGGTCAAGTCCACAATGCGGTGCTTGGCTCCCTCAAGCCAATGTCGCCACTCCTCAAATGTCCACTTCATAGCCAACAACTCCCGATTGCCGATATCATAATTGCGTTCCGCAGGCGAAAACTTTCGGGAAAAGAACGCACATGGCTTCATCAAGGAACAATCAGAATTCCTCTGTGACAAAACGGCCCTTGCCCCAATCTCAGAAGCGTCAACCTCAACCTGAAAAGGAAGAGAAACATCCGGTTGACGCAACACAAGGGCAGAAGTAAATCGGCATTTAAGCTCCTGAAAGGCCTCAACAGCCTCAGAGGACCAATTAGTCACATCAGCGCCTTTCTTCGTCAAATCGGTCAGGGGTTTAACCACACTAGAGAAGTTGGCAATGAAACGGCGATAAAAATTAGCAAAGCCCAAAAATTTCTGAAGGCTCTTCACAGATGTGGGTTGAATCCAGTCATGAATGGCTTGGACCTTAACAGGACCCATTTCTATAGACGAAGGAGAAAAAATAAACCCCAAAAAAGAGACCTTCTGAACTCCAAATAGGCACTTAGACCCCTTCACAAATAGAGCGTTATCACGAAGGATCTGGAATACCATCCTGACCTGTTTCACATGAGACTCCCAATCATCGGAAAAAATCAAAATATCATCCAAATACACAATCAGGAATTTGTCATGATAATTGCGGAAAATATCATGCATGAAAGACTGGAACACAGATGCAGCATTAGAGAGCCCAAATGGCAGCACAAGGTATTCAAAATGGCCTTCGGGCGTATTAAATGCAGTCTTCCATTCGTCACCCTGTTTAATACGAACAAGATTATATGCCCCTCGAAGGTCAATCTTGGTAAACCAACTAGCCCCCTTAATCCTAGCAAACAAATCAGAGAGCAAAGGTAAAGGATATTGGAATTTGACCGTGATCTTATTAAGTAGGCGATAATCAATACAGGGTCTTAAGGAGCCATCCTTCTTGGCAACAAAAAAGAATCCCGCTCCCAATGGTGACGAAGACGGCCGAATATGCCCCTTCTCTAAAGACTCCTTAACATAGCTCCGCATGGCGGCATGCTCTGGCACAGACAGGTTGAAAAGTCAGCCCTTAGGGAACTTACAGCCAGGAATCAAGTCAATAGCACAATCACAGTCCCTGTGTGGTGGAAGGGAACTGGACTTGGGCTCATCGAATACATCCTGGAAATCTGACAAAAACTCAGGGACCTCAGAAGAAGGGGAAGAGGAAATTGACATCAAAGGAGCGTCACTATGTACCCCTTGACAACCCCAACTAGTCACAGACATTGATTTCCAATCCAGCACCGGATTATGTTCCTGTAACCATGGAAAACCCAGTACAACAACATCATGTAAATTATGCAACACCAGAAAACGGCAATCTTCCTGATGTGCAGGAGCCGTGTACATAGTCATCTGCGTCCAGTACTGAGGTTTATTCTTGGCCAATGGTGTAGCATCAATACCCCTCAAGGGTATGGGACTCTGCAAAGGCTGCAAAGAAAAACCACAGCGCCTAGCGAATTCTAAGTCCATTAAGTTCAGAGCAGCGCCTGAATCCACAAATGCCATGACAGAAAAAGATGACAATGAGCAAATCAGGGTCACAGACAGGAGAAACTTAGGTTGCACAGTACTAATGGTAACAGATCTAGCGACCCTCTTAATACACTTAGGGCAATCAGAAATAGTATGAACAGAATCACCACAGTAAAAACACAGCCCATTCTGACGTCTGTATCCCCTCTGTTCCGCTCTAGTCAAAATCCTATCACATTGCATGGGCTCAGGACTTTGCTTAGAGGACACTGCCATATGGTGCACCACTTTGCGTTCGCGCAGGCGCCGATCAATCTGAATGGCCAGAGACATAGATTCGCTCAAACCAACAGGCGTGGGAAACCCCACCATAACATCTTTAACCCCTATCTGACCTTGGACGGGATAGTACGTCCAAGGTCAGATCCCCTGCTTTGATGCAGGGCTCCGCGGTGAGCCCGCATCAAAGCCGGGACATGTCAGCTGTTTTGAACAGCTGACATGTGCCCGTAATAGGCGCGGGCAGAATCGCGATCTGCCCGCACCTATTAACTAGTTAAATGCCGCTGTCAAACGCAGACAGCGGTATTTAACTACCGCTTCCGGCCGGGCGGCCGGAAATGACGTCATCGCTGACCCCGTCACATGATCGGGGGTCGGCGATGCATCTCCATTGTAACCATAGAGGTCCTTGAGACCTCTATGGTTACTGATCGCCGGTGGCTGTGAGCGCCACCCTGTGGTTGGTGCTCACAGCACACCTCCATTTCTGCTACATAGCAGCGATCAGCAGATCGCTGCTATGTAGCAGAGGCGATCGAGTTGTGCCTGCTTCTAGCCTCCCATGGAGGCTATTGAAGCATGGCAAAAGTAAAAAAAAAAAGTTGAAAAAAATGTTAAAAAAATTAAAAAAAATATAAAAGTTTAAATCACCCCCCTTTCGCCCCAATCAAAATAAATCAATAAAAAAAATATCAAATCTACACATATTTGGTATCGCCGCGCTCAGAATCGCCCGATCTATCAATTAAAAAAAAGCATTAACCTGATCGCTAAACAGCGTAGCGGGAAAAAAATTCAAAACACCAGAATTACGTTTTTTAGGTCGCCGCAACATTGCATTAAAATGCAATAACGGGCGATCAAAAGAACGTATCTGCACCGAAATGCTATCATTAAAAACGTCATCTCGATACGCAAAAAATAAGCCCTCATTTGACCCCAGATCACGAAAAATAGAGACGCTACAAGTATCGGAAAATGGCGCAATTTTTTTTTTTTTTTAGCAAAGTTTGGAATTTTTTTTCACCACTTAGATAAAAAATAACCTAGTCATGTTAGGTGTCTACGAACTCGTACTGACCTGGAGAATCATAATGTCAAGTCAGTTTTAGCATTTAGTGAACCTAGCAAAAAAGCCAAACAAAAAACAAGTGTGGGACTGCACTTTTTTTGCAATTTCACCGCACTTGGAATTTTTTTCCCGTTTTCTAGTACACGACATGCTAAAACCAATGATGTCTTTCAAAAGTACAACTCGTCCCGCAAAAAATAAGCCCTCACATGGCCAAATTGACGGAAAAATAAAAAAGTTATGGCTCTGGGAAGGAGGGGAGGGAAAAACGAACACGGAAAAACGAAAAATCCCATGGTCATGAAGGGGTTAAGGGCTTCAGAAAGACCCTTTCTGAAAATTGCTGCCAGAGCGTCCTCATTCCATTTAGTGAGCACAGACCATTTTCTAAATTTCTGGCAGTATAATTCTGCCGCTTCCTGACCCTGACACAGGGCCAACAGTGTTTTCTCAGCATGCTCTACAGAGTTAGGTTTGTCATACAATAATCCGAGCGATTGAAAAAATACATCTACATTAAGCAATGCCGGATTCCCTGACTCAAGTGAGAATGCCCAGTCCTGAGTGTCGCCACGCATTAGAGAAATAACTATCTTTACTTGCTGAACGGGGTCACCAGAGGAACGGGGTTTCAGAGCAAAAAACAATTTGCAGTTATTTTTAAAGTTCAAAAACTTAGATCTATCCCTGTAAAACAAATCCGGAGTAGGAATTCTAGGCTCTAAGGCCGGAGTCTGAACCACATAATCTTGAATACTCTGTACTCTTGCAGCAAGCTGATCCACACGAGAAAACAAACCCTGAACATCCATGCCTGCATCCAAATCCCGAATCACCCAGAGATCAAGAGGAAGGAAAAAGACAAAACAAACTAAAGAAAAAAAAAATGGCTCAGAACTCTTTTTCTCTTCCTTCTTTTGAGAGGCATTCAACTCATTTTTGGGCCAGTTGTACTGTTATGATATGTTGATTAGGGACCGACATGCGTCTAGCTCTGAGCAGGTGGCAACTATACTGACCGCAGTCCCTAAGCTCAACACAACACTAGAAGTAGCCGTGGAATGCTCCTAACTCGGCCTAGGCATCTCGTCACAGCCTAAGAGCTAACTACCCTAAAGATAGAAGCAGGAAAACTATCTTGCCTCAGAGAAAATCCCCAAAGGATAGATTAGCCCCCCACAAATAATGACTGTGAGAGGAGAAGGAAATGACATACGTAGTATGAAACAAGATTTAGCACAGGAGGCCACTTCTAGCTAAATAGAAATAGTACAGAACAGAACGCTGTGTGGTCAGTAAAAAAAACTAGAAAAAGTCCACCGCAGAGAAATGCAAAAATCTCCACACCTGACTAAAGGTGTGGAGGGCAAACTCTGCTGCCCAGAGCTTCCAGCTTAACTGAATAGATCCATACTGAAAAGCTGGACAAATGAACAAAAACAAAGAAAGTGCTGAACAACAAAGTCCACAACAAGAGAGCCGCAAAAGGACAAGCAAGGACTTAGCTTTGATGAACTGGTCTGAGTGTCAGGAAAGTCCTAAGAGCAATGACTCCACGCAGGAACAATTGACAACTGGCATTGAATGAGGGATAAGGCCAGACTAATATAGCCGAGCCAGAAAGACGATCAGTGAAAACAGCTGCTGAAGCTAAATCCAAGAAGCAGCCATACCACTCAAAACCACAGGAGGGAGCCAAAGAGCAGAACTCACAAAAATGCTACTTACAACCACCGGAGGGAGCCCAAGAGCGGAATTCACAACAGTCTTTAGAAAAGGTATATTATTGTTGTGTACCGTCTAGTTATCCTTAGATACAGCTGTAAGAAACTGAAGCTAGGTGCAAGAGCTGCCCAGATCAGAGGTTTGCTCTACTTGTACAGCAGAGGGTTGGAAAGAAAGACAAAGAGAGAGAATAAGAAGGAGGTTGAGAAGGAAGACAAAAGGAGTTATAGAGGGGAGAGATGAAGAGAGACAGGTATGAGAAAGAAAGAAGGAAAGAAAGAAAGAAATATGTGTAAAGGAGAAAAGAGAATGGAATTGAGGAAGAGGAGAGATAGGGAGAGACAGTAAGACAGTAGAGGGAGAGTAGAAATGGTAGACAGAAGGGAAGTAAAGGGAAGTAAAGAGTGATGATGAGCAAGAGTACAGAAGAAGAGGGAGAGGGACTCAGAGAGAAAAGTAAAAAACTGGAGCATAAAAAGAAGGGAGAATGAAAATTAGAAGAAAGAGGGAACAAGAGAGAGGGTTAATGAGAGAAAGGAGAATGATAAGTGAAATATGGGGAATAAAAGGGGCAGGGGGAGTCAAGGGAGACAAAGAGTGAATAAAAGAAAAAGAAAGAGAAAGAAAAAGAAACAAAAAGAAAGAAAGAAAAAGATAAAAAGAAAGAAAGGGTGAAAGAAAGAGAGAAAAAGAAACAGAGCGCGAGAGAGAAAGAAAGAAAGAGAGAAAGAGAGCGCGAAAAAGAAATGTAAGGGAGGGAAAATGCTTGGTGGTAGAAGAAAGAATGAAAGCAGAGACAGGTATGGGATGGTGGCGGCATAGAAAGGAAGTGAAAGGTGTGTTATATTTGTCCATGTTTCTGTCTATGGGGAGAAGAGAGTCCTGTGACCTCAATTCCGTGATTCATGATGGCTGCCATCCCCATAGAATTTAGTGGAAATCTGTCGGCACTTGCATGCAGCCTCTCAGTTTAAGCCATTAGGAGATACAGAAAGGACTAATCAAGCAGATATTGGGACAGAAAAAGGGTTATATACACAAGGTCCTCTGGAGAAAAGCTGCCATAACTCAGTAGTTAGGCGACTCATCAACAGATCGATGTTTCTGTGGTGCATTCTAGGATATGCGACTTACATGGCTCAGATATCACAGATATATTAAACTTGCCAGCTAACAACACTTACGCGGTAAACTGAAGAGAGACGAGAACTTCTTGCATTGTACGGAGCCCGTAGAGGTGCCTACACAATGCATCCATAGCCCTTCAAATATGGACGTGGAGGTAATGATAGTACCGCTGCTACTGGAGGTTCTCCATTTAAGGGACACCGTGGACACGAGGGTACAAGTCATCCCCCCCATAGCAAGTAACATAGCACAGACCTGGTAAGGAGTCTTACTCATGATGGGGTTGTGGAAATCCTGGGATCCTAAACATACATACACCAAGAATCAGTTATCCCATTCTTAATACAATTATTATTATTATATAATTATCCCTTATAACATGAAATCAGTAAGTTATGTAACTGTAGGAGTAATCGGATAATATCACATGGATGTGAGTAGGACTCTGTGCACATTAATATTTGTTGGTCTTAGTGTTCAAGCAATGCTTGCTGCCACAAATACAGAACACCAGTGTAACCTGACAGACCATCGTTAATGCCAGTCCTTATTACGTGGATGTTATAACTTTAATGCAATCTATGTAAAAAACATACGCACATTATATGACATGTCAGCAAAGCTGACCACTAAGACCGTGCAGTAAAGGGTGTCAGCAGATTCAATGGAATCCTCAATAGAATTCATGTTGAAAAACTAGCTTTAGTGTACTGGTTGTTTAATGTGAAGATCCTCTAGAGAGTCTGTATAATTATCCAGTGTGTTAATATTAGGACTCACCTTTTAAATTGCAGTTTTTCTAAGTATTGTCCACTATGGTCAGAAGGACTTTGCTACTCTCCAGCAGCTCCGGGACATCTGCTGCGGTCACAATTTGTTTTGCCTCAAAAGGCGGCCTGGGGTTAAACATCAGAGACCTCAATGTCAGTTTACTTTACAGTTACACTCCACATACTACCTAAATAGCACATCTCAAGCCCTATGTCGCAATGCCAGTCAATACGATGTCAGGATTTTAAATATGCCCGAAACGTAAGGGTAAAGAACTATGCCCATAGAAATGTACACATATGATTGTGACAGGTGGAAATGGGGAGATGAACACACAGCTACATACAACCCCTACCAAAAATTATGGAATCACTGGCCTTGGAGGATGTAGGTTCAGTTGTTTCATTTTGTAGAAAGAAAGCAGATCACAGACATGGCACAAAACTACAGTCATTTCAAATGGCAACTTTCTGGCTTTAAGAATCACTAAAAGAAATCAAGAACAAAAAATGTGGTAGTGAGTAATGGTTACTTTTTTTTAACCAAGCATAAGGGAAAAAATTATGGAATCACTCAATTCTGAGGAAAAAAATTATGGAATCACCCTGTAAATTTCCATACCCAAAAATAACACCTGCATCAAATTAGATCTGCTCGTTAGTCTGCATCTAAAAAGAAGTGATCACACTTTGGGGAGCTGTTGCGGACTGACATGAATCATGGCTCCAACACAAGAGATGTCAATTGAAGCAAAGGAGAGGATTATCAAACTCTTAAAAGAGGGTAAATCTGTCACGGTCAGCTGCAGCCGCAGATGCGGCCCAGCCCATAGACGCCCCCAAGCCGACCAAACTCAGAAGGCGTGGGGTGCGCGTCCCCCGGGGATGCAATATGGACCCTTTAAATCGCAGGGGGAGACCCAGCCTACCCGAACTAGGGGAGGGCAGAGACTGGGGTTCTGTGGCAGCAGAGCATGTGGACAAGGAAAGAGACACGTCGGAATTGATTACACCACACAACTTCAGGTATAGAGAAAGTAAAGTTTACTAAAGTAAAGTCACACAGTACATAAACAAAACATTCCGATGTCAGGCTCCCGATTCCACACCTCCAAAAGGGTACCACCCAGTGGACCCCAAGGCACTAACGGATCACCGAGGCACACATAGGCAGGACATCAGGACCCAGGCAGGACATCAGGGTACATGAGGCATCAGAGTGCAGGCAAGACATCAGGATACAGACAGCACATCAGGACATCTGGACTCAGGAAAGACCTCAGGACATCAGGACACAGGCAGGGCATCAGGACACAGGAATACTGGATAGACATCTGGGACACTGGCGTGGAAGCCCAGGTCATCAGCTGGGACACTGGCATGGCAGCCCAGATAATCAGGTTATATCAGGACATCAGGGATACCGGATAGACATCTGGGACACTGGCGTGGCAGCCCAGGTCATTAGTTACATCTGGACATCAAACACAAGAAGGACATCAGGACATCAGGGAACATGAGGTCTGTTATGATGGCAATCCAGTAACACAGTGTGCCAGTAATCAGAGCACATACAGTGATCTGACAATAACCCAAAAACAATAGAACGAGCTCTGAGACGTGGAATCTCTGTAGACCGCAATACCTGAACCTATCCTAAACACAACTAAAGGCAGCTGTGGATTGCGCCTGAAACTACCTATGCAACTCGGCACAGCCTGAGGAACTGACTAGCCTGAAGATAGAAATACAAGCCTGACTTGCCTCAGAGAAATACCCCAAAGGAAAAGGCAGCCCCCCACATATAATGACTGTTAGCAAGATGAAAAGACAAAACGTAGGGATGAAATAGATTCAGCAAAGTGAGGCCCGATATTCTAGATAGAGCGAGGATAGCAAAGAGAACTTTGCAGTCTACAAAAAACCCTAAAACAAAAAACCACGCAAAGGGGGCAAAAAGACCCACCGTGCCGAACCAACGGCACGGCGGCACACCCTTTGCGTCCCAGAGCCTCCAGCAAAACGAAAAGACAAGCTGGACAGAAAAAATAGCAACAAAAGCAAAGAAGCACTTATCTAAGCAGAGCAGCAGGCCACAGGAGAGATCCAAAGCTCAGATCCAACACTGGAACATTGACAAGGAGCAAGGAAGACAGAATCAGGTGGAGTTAAATAACAAGGCAGCCAACGAGCTCACCAGAACACCTGAGGGAGGAAGCCCAGAAGCCGCAGTACCACTTGTGACCACAGGAGTGAATTCAGCCACAGAATTCACAACAGAGGTCATCAGGATGCAGGTAAGACATCAGGACACACGAGAACATCAGGACATCAGGGTCCATGAGGTCATCAGGACACAGGCAGGACATCAGGGTACAGACAGGACATCAGGACATCTGGACCCAGGGTCACCGGCAGACGTCAGACAGGAGTCGTTCAGTTCCGGACATCCGACACGACCTACAGGCACCACCAGTCATCAGGCTCCAAGCTCCAGACAGCGGTCATCAGGTTCCAGACTGCAGTCGTCAGGCTCTGGGCATAGGACCTAGGAAAGAACACAAGCGTGATGGTGCAAGCACTGCCGTACTGGACGTGAGCCAGACAAGGTTAACACCGCATGGTAGTCAGAGCACAGAGTAGTAGATGCTCAGCAAAAACACCAGTTACAAGAGACTCAAAGTCACTGGGTTGAGGATCCAGATGCAGAGGGATTTCAGGAACATAATCACAGCAGACACAGTTCAGACAGGTTCAGGTACAGGACAGGTACAGGATCAAGGATTCGGGCCTGGATATACCGCCTCCAGGACAGGCGCCAGAACAGGACAAAACAGGAATCCAGGCAAGGACTTTGATACCAAAACATAGACAGGTGAGGTCCAGCAACACAAACACACATAGCAAAGTTCAAGAGCAATGTGAGTGTAGCTCAGGCCCCGCCCATAGGGCAGGGGAGGTTTATATAGGAGCTGCCCCTCAGCAATTGGCTTGGGACAGCATTTCAAGTACACACCCTAACCCTGATAAAAGCAGGAGAGGTGTGGTCGCGCACGCCCTTAGCACACACAGAAACCATTACAGCACAATCAGTGCAGGAACTGAGGCTCAGGGCACCAGGCTGTGACTGCACGCACTCACACACGTGGAAAGTCAAGCACCAGCTGCAAATGACCTCACAACCCGTGGACAGCTTCAACAGCAGCAACCAGGGACCGCACATGAGGAAGGTCATGCAATAGAAAAGACCTAACCACCCATGGACGTCTGCGCAGCAGAGCAGGGAACTGAGAAGGCTCCATCCAGGTAACAGCCAACAGTATCCCAGCTCAAATTAGGGGGGAAAAGAGTAAAGGGTTAAAGCAAACATATGCATTGTCACGCCGAAAACCAGATACAGACAGAACAGCGTGACAAAATCATCATGCAATGTTGCAAAAGATGTTGGCTGTTCACAGTCAGCTGTGTCTAAAATCTGGACCAAATACAAACAACATGGGAAGGTTATATACTACCTATAATTATGATGCACAACTGTGCAAATACTGTGGGGCAAAAAAGTATTTAGTCAGTCAGCAATAGTGCAAGTTCCACCACTTAAAAAGATGAGAGGCGTCTGTAATTTACATCATAGGTAGACCTCAACTATGGGAGACAAACTGAGAAAAAAAAATCCAGAAAATCACATTTTTTTAACATTTTATTTGCATGTTATGGTGGAAAATAAGTATTTGGTCAGAAAGAAACAATCAAGATTTCTGGCTCTCACAGACCTGTAACTTCTTCTTTAAGAGTCTCCTCTTTCCTCCACTCATTACCTGTAGTAATGGCACCTGTTTAAACTTGTTATCAGTATAAAAAGACACCTGTGCACACCCTCAAACAGTCTGACTCCAAACTCCACTATAGTGAAGACCAAAGAGCTGTCAAAGGACACCAGAAACAAAACTGTAGCCCTGCACCAGGCTGGGAAGACTGAATCTGCAATAGCCAACCAGCTTGGAGTGAAAATATCAACAGTGGGAGCAATAATTAGAAAATGGAAGACATACAAGACCACTGATAATCTCCCTCGATCTGGGGCTCCACGCAAAATCCCACCCCGTGGGGTCAGAATGATCACAAGAACGGTGAGCAAAAATCCCAGAACCACGCGGGGGGACCTAGTGAATGAACTGCAGAGAGCTGGGACCAATGTAATAAGGCCTACCATAAGTAACACACTACGCCACCATGGACTCAGATCCTGCAGTGCCAGACGTGTCCCACTGCTTAAGCCAGTACATGTCCGGGCCCGTCTGAAGTTTGCTAGAGAGCATTTGGATGATCCAGAGGAGTTTTGGGAGAATGTCCTATGGTCTGATGAAACCAAACTGGAACTGTTTGGTAGAAACACAACTTGTCGTGTTTGGAGGAAAAAGAATACTGAGTTGCATCCATCAAACACCATACCTACTGTAAAGCATGGTGGTGGAAACATCATGCTTTGGGGCTGTTTCTCTGCAAAGGGGCCAGGACGACTGATCCGGGTACATGAAAGAATGAATGGGGCCATGTATCGTGAGATTTTGAGTGCAAACCTCCTTCCATCAGCAAGGGCATTGAAGATGAAACGTGGCTGGGTCTTTCAACATGACAATGATCCAAAGCACACCGCCAGGGCAACGAAGGAGTGGCTTCGTAAGAAGCATTTCAAGGTCCTGGAGTGGCCTAGCCAGTCTCCAGATCTCAACCCTATAGAAAACCTTTGGAGGGAGTTGAAAGTCCATGTTGCCAAGCGAAAAGCCAAAAACATCACTGCTCTAGAGGAGATCTGCATGGAGGAATGGGCCAACATACCAACAACAGTGTGTGGCAACCTTGTGAAGACTTACAGAAAACGTTTGACCTCTGTCATTGCCAACAAAGGATATATTACAAAGTATTGAGATGAAATTTTGTTTCTGACCAAATACTTATTTTCCACCATAATATGCAAATAAAATGTTAAAAAAACAGACAATGTGATTTTCTGGATTTTTTTTTCTCAGTTTGTCTCCCATAGTTGAGGTCTACCTATGATGTAAATTACAGACGCCTCTCATCTTTTTAAGTGGTGGAACTTGCACTATTGCTGACTGACTAAATATTTTTTTGCCCCACTGTATACAGAAAATCATAATTTTTATTGAATCAAAATTATATAACAAATAAATAGTACAGGGGAAAACAGAAGAGGTGGATAAAAATGCAGGATGTCACAGGAAATATGTAAATTGCCACACCATACAGGATAATTAAACATACATTCAAAACCATGTAGGTAAATTACATTACAAAAATTATTGTTGTGTTGACAATAAAACATATGCAGTCTCTCATGTTAGGTAACCACATTACATGATCCCAAACCTATAGTAAGGTAATGGCGTATAGGGTGAATATATCAATGTCTAATATCAAGGAAAGTGCAGTGCATACTAAGATAAGTAAATAAATAATGTCACCCATATATAAATAGCTATTGCAAACAAAAGAGAATACTCCTATAGAGACAAAGTGTCATAGTGCCATAAGGTGCAACAAAGAGATCAAGTGGAATACTAACTAGTAGGAGAACCCGTGGCAGCCCGCACCTGCCCGACACGCGTTTCGCCTGAGCTTTGACGAGGGAATGAATGACCGGGGGTTTAGAGCAGCATTTTTTTTCCATATATATTGAGTTGTGCATCATAATTATAGGTAGTATAGTATCTGGTGGATGCACTCTATTTATTATATGTTGCTTTTGTTTTGTATACTGACTGTTTCCTGTGTTTTCACAGAGGTAGCTCTTTTCTTTCTTGTCCATTATGGATTTTTGCTCCAAAGAAGCAGCCTGGCAATCGCAGGCACTTACTGTTTTTAAGGGGAGGACACCACAGGTGGATAATATTGATCAGAAGAAAATCCGTGACACAAAATATAATTTAAAACAACTGTTCCATCGCAGGATTAAGGTGTGGTGGAACAGAACCACCCTGGAGAATTATTTAGAAGAAAAATTACCGTAATTCCACGTGGTCTTCGTGTCCAGGTTTTCCCATCATATGGGAAAGACGATGCTAATTTTACAAAACAATGGGAGGAGGCATGCAATCAGTGTTCCATTCAATTTCTACAATTGATTATTCAGAAAAATGGTACTACATTAAAAGAAATAGATATGGACATTGATAAGCTTCAGGGACAATTAAAATCCATTACAACTCAAACTGAGATTGACAGATTTAATGAAGAAATGGAGGAATGTTTTCTCACATGGGAAAAACATATTAAAAATACTAAAGTTAATAAATATCAACGTGACCAACAAGGCTTTTTGAACAATCGAATATACAAATGGAAATATAATGCAACTAACAATGTACATAAATCCTCTATATCATCGGCTGTTTCTACAGAGAATGAATCAGTAGATTCGTCCAGACTATTTCTCATGAGAGATACCAGAACAAGAGTGGTCCTAGAAGATATAACTTCAGAAGGAATACTTACAAAGACAAATACACTGAGGAGGGTGGCAACACCATGTCCAAGGTAATTAATTTATCTAGTAGGCTACTTACTCGGGCACAGTTTGATGTACTTGATAGGAGCATGACTTTTTCACCAAACCATAAGTTTCACTATTTTACTGCTCTTAAAGACCTACATCTCTTTGGCCGTAAGTTAATTTTTTTAAAAATCTATAACAAAAATTTTGATGACAATATGTCTTTGACCCCAGAAGAACGGGAGGCGCTGAACATGCTACAAAGCCTCCTGGATGAACAGAGAGCAACGAAAACTGGTAAGCTACCTAAATCCATTATTCCAACATCCACACGCTTTCCGTCTATTTCAATGTTTTCCACCATTGAATTATTCGTGAAAATGGTTAGTGAAGAATTCAAACAGATACCATCTTCCTTGTCTTATGATAATCTAATCAAATATGAACGGATAGCTTTGACACAGTTGAAAAAGATGAATGATGTCATCAGAAAACCATCCGATAAAGGTGGGAATGTGGTGCTGTGGCCAATAACAATATGAAAAAGAGGCGAGGAGACACCTCTCTGATGGCGTAACATATAAAAAATTGACATTTAACCCTTTATCCAATTATCAGGCTCAACTATCTTCTGTCCTATCTGCTGCAGAATCAAAGGGAATAAATTACTAAATATGAAATGGAATGTTTATTTAAGAAAAACCCAAGAATTGAATCATTTTATCTCCTACCGAAAATCCACAAAAGTTTGGAGTGCCCACCTGGAAGGCCAATCATATCAGATATTAACAATATGTGTGAACCGATATGCAAATTTGTTGATCACATCCTGAGACCACTTGTGGAAGAACTACCTTCATATTTGAAGAATACATCGGATGTACTCCGTAAAATGGATGGTGTACAGATTCATTCGGACACACTCATGGTGGTGTGTGATGTTGAATCTTTGTACACCTCCATTAAACACGAGGATGGTATCAGAGCAGTTAAATTCTTTTGGGAAATGTCCAACATGGGGATGGACATGATCCACTTTGTCCTTGAATTGCTCCGATTTGCACTTACAATTTCTTTCTATTCAAGGGGTCCTTCTTCCTGCAGCTCCAGGGAACAGCTATGGGGGCATCCTGTGCGCCCTCATATGCCAACCTGTTCCTGGGGCTGTGGGAGAGGGACCTCTTCTCATCTGATCACACATGTTTTTGTGATAAGGTGCTTTCTTGGAGCAGATTCATAGACGACATATTCTTTCTATGGCAGGGCACGGAAGAGGATCTTTGTAAATTCATGGGGTCACTTAATGAAAACGACCTGAACATTAAACTGACGTATAAATCAGGAAGACAGAACAAGGAATTTTTGGATATCCTATTCAACATTGATGATCAGGGATGGATACTGACTGATGCACATCGAAAACCTACTTCTGTTAACACCTTACTTCATGCTGAGTCTTCACACCCTAGGAATCTGATCAACAGCATTCCAATGGGACAATTCCTTAGAATGCGTAGGATATGCTCTGAGGACATTAAACTTGAAGCGCAGGCCAGTGACCACAGAAAAAGATTCTTAAACAGAGGTTACTCAGAGACAGTCATCCAGAGGGGCTATAGACGAGCCAAATTTTCCAAAAGATCTGATCTTCCCTATCAACGTAAATTACCTAAGGACAATGAAGTGGTTAGAGTCATTTCTACATTTAACGCCAGAAATGGTGAAATGTGGGAGGCCATGAATAAATATTGGAATATATTGAAAATTGATGAATGGCTTTCCAGTTGTATTGCGTCACATCCCACAATTACCTATCGTAGGTCACAAAATATTAGAGACATATTGGTAAAAAGTAACTTTGAACCTAAAGCAAAAAACATCTTTGATTCCAAGGGACCCCCTTGGGGTTGCAAACTTTGTGGGTCATGTGTTGCATGCCCGAATATTGAAACAAATAAGTATTTTACGAATTCCTCCCATTCAAAAACCTATAAAATCACACACAACATCTCTTGCAAAACTATTGGTGTCATATACAGTGCGAAATGCCCTTGTAATAAATTGTACATAGGTCTGACTTCACGCGAACTGCGTAGAAGAACTCGAGAACATGTTCTTGACATCAAAGCTGCAGCAGATATTACCAACATTGCTGAATTAAAAACAATTCCCCGGCACTATAAATTTTATCATAATTGTGACCCATCATCCTTTAAAGTGAGTGGTGTAGATAGAGTCATAATCGACAACCGGGGTGGCGATTGGAAAAAAGTTCTAGCACAAAAAGAACTAAGATGGATTACCATCTTAGATACGATGACACCAAAGGGTCTCAACGAGACCATTAGTTTTGCTCCATTTCTCTAAATGTCTTCCCTCTGTTTTTGTAATTTTAATTTTATATATTTTATATGTATTTGTGTTTGTGTGCATGCTTGTACATGGATATGCATGTATGCACAGGAGAAGACAAAAGGAAAAAACTTGTTCCAGCTCCATATCTGTAAAATTCAGGCTTGAAACTTTATTATGCCAATATAAAAGCAGTGGGAATGTGCTCTCCAGAAGCACAACGGGACAAGAGCGACGCGTTTCGATCACTAGATCTTTTTCAAAGATCTGAAAAAGATTAAAAACAAAGAAAAGTGAGAAATAATGAATAATAAAACCTGATCAGAATAAAAACACATATATATATAAACATGCTTAAATGAACACAAATATGTGTGCATGTATGCACACATATATGTGTTCATTTAAGCATGTTTTTATATATATATATATATATATATATATATATATATATATATATATATATATGTGTGTTTTTATTCTGATCAGGTTTTATTATTCATTATTTCTCACTTTTCTTTGTTTTTAATCTTTTTCAGATCTTTCGCCATGTTGATATAATTATCTTATAGCAGCTAATTGTCTGATGTCGTGGATCCGCATATAATTCTGGCAATCATTACATATTATGTATTTGCTAAAATTTGTATATATTACTGTGATTTTCATCACTTAGTACTGATCCAATACATGTTTTTTATGTCACCTGCGTCCTTATATATAATTTCTCTTGATATTTTAATCTGGTGCGTTCCGTTCGTATCGTCTGTCACACATCACGTCACCGCTAATTTGCATAACACATGTCACTTCCGGTTCACGCTTGTGGTCCAAGCTGGAACGCACGCCGGCGTCGGCTCCCCCCATGTGATGCGCTCCATGGAGACGCGTCATGTAGGAGGATGCGGCCTCCGGCGCTACCATGCATAGCACATCATGTGCTCGTCCGCAGCTGTTTTGATCACGGTCACTACACTGATTGGTCCCTTCTCAGTTAAAATGCTGCTCTAAACCCCCCGTCATTCATTTCCTCATCAAAGCTCAGGTGAA
This sequence comes from Ranitomeya imitator, assembly GCF_032444005.1. NCBI lineage: Eukaryota > Metazoa > Chordata > Amphibia > Anura > Dendrobatidae > Ranitomeya > Ranitomeya imitator. The sequence goes on along the minus strand of NC_091286.1, from coordinate 569,972,312 downwards.
ACGCGCGCCGGGCAGGTGCGGGCTGCCACGGGTTCTCCTACTGGTCCACTTGATCTCTTTGTTGCACCTTATGGTACTATGACTCTTTTGTTTGCAATAGCTATTTATAAATGGGTGACATTATTTATTTACTTATCTTAGTATGCACTGCACTTTCCTTGATATTAGACATTGATATATTCATCCTATACGCCATTACCTTACTATAGGTTTGGGATCATGTAATGTGGTTACCTAACATGAGAAACTGCATATGTTTTATTGTCCACACAGCAATAATTTTTGTAATGTAATTTACCTACATGGTTTTGAATGTATGTTTAACCCCTATCTGACCTCGGACGGGATAGTACGTCCGAGGTCAGATCCCCTGCTTTGATGCAGGGCTCCGCGGTGAGCCGGCATCAAAGCCGGGACATGTCAGCTGTTTTGAACAGCTGACATGTGCCCGTAATAGGCGCGGGCAGAATCGCGATCTGCCCGCACCTATTAACTAGTTAAATGCCGCTGTCAAACGCATTTAACTACCTCTTCCGGCGCTCACAGCACACCTCCATTTCTGCTACATAGTAGCGATCAACAGATTGCTGCTATGTAGCAGAGCCGATCGTGCTGTGCCTCCCATGGAGGCTATTGAAGCATGGCAAAAGTAAAAAAAAAAAGTTAAAAAAAATGTGAAAAAAATATAAAAAGTTTAAATCACCCCCCTTTCGCCCCAATCAAAATAAATCAATAAAAAAATCAAATCTACACATATTTGGTATCGCCGCGCTCAGAATCGCCCGATCTATCAATTAAAAAAAAGCATTAACCTGATCGCTAAACGGCGTAGCGAGAAAAAAATTCGAAACGCCAGAATTACGTTTTTTAGGTCACCGCGACATTGCATTAAAATGCAATAACGGGCGATCAAAAGAAAGTTTCTGCACCAAAATGCTATCATTAAAAACGCCAGCTCGGCACGCAAAAAATAAGCCCTCAACCGACCCCAGATCACGAAAAATGGAGACGCTACGAGTATCGGAAAATGGCGCAATTTTTTTTTTTTTTTAGCAAAGTTTGGAATTTTTTTTCACCACTTAGATAAAAAATAACCTAGTCATGTTAGGTGTCTATGAACTCGTACTGACCTGGAGAATCATAATGGCAGGTCAGTTTTAGCATTTAGTGAACGTAGCAAAAAAGCCGAACAAAAAACAAGTCTGGGATTGCACTTTTTTTGCAATTTCACCGCACTTGGAATTTTTTTCCCGTTTTCTAGTACACGACATGCTAAAACCAATGATGTCGTTCAAAATTACAACTCGTCCCGCAAAAAATAAGCCCTCACAAGGCCAAATTGACGGAAAAATAAAAAAGTTATGGCTCTAGGAAGGAGGGGAGTGAAAAACGAACACGGAAAAACGAAAAATCCCAATGTCATGAAGGGGTTAATTATCCTGTATGGTGTGGCAATTTACATATATCCTGTGACATCCTGCATTATTATCCACCTCTTCTGTTTTCCCCTGTACTATTTATTTGTTATATCATTTTGATTCAATAAAAATTATGATTTTCCATATATATTGAGCTGTGCATCATAATTATAGGTAGTATAGTATCTGGTGGATGCACTCTATTTATTATATGTTGCTTTTGTTTTGTATACTAACATGGGAAGGTTGTTAAAGGCAAACATACTGGTAGACTAAAGGTACCGTCACACTCAGCAACTTTGCAAAGAGAACGACAACAATCTGTGACGTTGCATCGTCCTGGATAGCGAACTCGTTGTGTTTGACACGCAGCAGCGATCTGGATCCCGCTGTGCCATTGCTGGTCGGAGCTAGAAGTCCAGAACTTTATTTCGTTGCCAGGTCGGCTTATATCGTCATGTTTGACATCAAAAGCAACGACGCCAGCAACGAGCATAGGGCCCCTAGATGTGTGTCGGATCGGTACACTCCGGCTTTTTGACATGGAGCTAACAACCAGCGAGAACGATAAGTGAGTTGCCGTTACGTCACTGGATCGCTCCTGCATCGTTCTGGAGTTGCTGTGTTTGACGTCTCTACAGTGACCTAAACAGCGACGCTCCAGCGATCTAGTTTAGGTCGGCTCGTTGTCTATATCGCTGCAGCATCGCTGAGTGTGACGGTACCTTAAGGAAGACATCAAAGCGTCAAGATAGGAAACTTAAAGCAATATGTCTCAAAACCAGGAAATGCACAACAAAACAAATGAGGAACGAATGGGTGGAAACTTGAGTCAACGTCTGTGACCGAACTGTAAGAAACCGCCTAAAGGAAATGGGATTTACATACAGAAAAGCTAAACAAAAGCCATCATTAACACCTAAACAGAAAAAACAAGGTTACAATGGGCTAAGGAAAAGCAATCGTGGACTGTGGATGACTGGATGAAAGTCATATTCAGTGATGAATCACGAATCTGCATTGGGCAAGGTGATGATGCTGGAACTTTTGGTTGGTGCCGTTCCAATGAGATTTATAAAGATGATTGCCTGAAGAGAACATGCAAATTTCCACAGTCATTGATGATATGAGGCTGCATGTCAGGTGAAGGCACTGGGGAGATGGCTGTCATTACATCATCAATAAATACACAAGTTTATGTTGATATTTTGGACACTTTTTGTTATCCCATCAATTTAAAAGATGTTTGGGGATGATGAAATCATTTTTCAAGATGATAATGCATCCTGCCATAGAGCAAAAACTGTGAATACATTCCTTGAAAAAAGACACATAAGGTCAATGTCATGGCCGGCAAATAGTCTGGATCTCAATCCAATTGAAAATCTTTGGTGGAAGTTGAAGAAAATGGTCCATGACAAGGCTCCAACCTGCAAAGCTGATCTGGCAACAGCAATCAGAGAAAGTTGGAGCCAGATTGATGAAGAGTACTGTTTGACACTCATTAACTCCATGCCTCAGAGACTGCAAGCTGTAATAAAAGCCAGAGGTGGTGCAACAAAATACTAGTGATGTTTTGGAGAGTTTTTGTTTGTTTTTCATGATTCCATAATTTTTTCCTCAGAATTGAGTGATTCCATAATTTTTCCCCTATGCTTGGTTAAAAAAATGTAACCATTACTGACTACAACATTTTTTGTTCTTGATTTCTTTTAGTGTTTCTTAAAGCCAGAAAGTTGCCATTTGAAATGACTTTAGTTTTGTGCCATGTCTGTGAGCTGCTTGTTTTCTACAAAATTAAACAACTGAATGAACATCCTCCAAGGCCGGTGATTCCATAATTTTTGCCAGGGGTTGTATATACATTTAAAGATGTTGCTCGGTATTTTATATTGAAGGCCTATTCTTAGGATAGGTAATCAATAACAGATCGGGGGAGGTGCAACACACGGTACCCCCGCTGACCAGCTGCTCCTACTAATGCCAGCGCCGTCCTGATGTGCTCTGTAGCAGAGCAGAACTACACAACTACATCAGCTGTGTAATGGGTCTGCCGTCCACATAAAATACATGAAAACCCCCTTTAAATATATATAGAAATTATTTATATACTTGTAAAATGTTTGAAAGGAGAGAAAATTGTAGGAAGCACAAGTAACTATCACTTTTTCTCCATACTAACTGAACTGCGATTTCAGAATTTGGAGAAAAAAGTGTGTGTTGTACATAATATACTGTTGTATTCCTGTGTATTAAAGTTAAAATTTGATTTGCAGTGAATCAATTGATTGTGAATTCCAATGCTCCAAAGACTCTAATTATCGGTAAATGATGTGTGTAACACTCTGGGGTCTCCTAGGGTTGGATCTAACGCCCTCCAAGCTCTTTAACATGGAAATTGTCTCTTCAGAGAGAAAAAGGACTTGAACTTTAGCGCCATCTATTGGAAATAGCTATCCTATAAGTCATTATCAGCCCTTTAACGAGCCTTGCCATATGACTTAGGATAAAAGTCAAATTGTAGACATGGTGTTTCAGGTTATTGCCCCTCGTCAGTGCAAAGTATGAGATCTGAATTGGCTGCATTAGAAGCTAAGACTGAGATCTAAATGGTAAGGTTTCACCTTGAGAGTGACATGCTAGGTCAAGCACGCCATTATGAGAATACTTAAACGCCTTGCATGCTTCTCTGGGAAATTAAATATGCAAATGTCCTCTTCCTCTCTGAAGAAGAATTGTCATATTTAATTTCCCAGTGGAGCATGCAAGGCATTTAAGTCTCTTCATATTGGCATGACAGACTTGACATGTCACTCTCCACAAGGAGAAACCTCATCCCTTAAATCCCAAGTTCTTTAGGGCTGGTTTCAGACTTGCGTACGGGAGTACTGCGGATAGCAGCGTACTTCCTCCCTTCTTCCTCCCTGAAACCATGCCTATGATCTGCCTACGCCTCCTTGCATCCTGCGGTGAGGGATGGATGCTGTATGCGGGTGCCTCTGCATGCGCTGTTTTGGCGCTGCACCGAACGCAACATGTTGAATTTTGTTGCGGTCGGCGTAGCGCCACAATGGCGCATGCGGAGGCACCCGCATACAGCGTACGTCCCTTTGTACCCAATGTTAAAGATAAGTACGCAGGGCATCGCAGGATGCAAGGAGGCGTAGGCGTAGTGTAAGCGGAGCATAGCAAAGTACGCCTGCGCCGGAGCCGTGGCTGAAAATCAGAAGAGGACGTCTTGTAATGAAGATGGGAGGCGCCGCAGTGGACCGGAGACGCCCGTTTGACCGGACCAGCAGCGGGACCGCCCCTGGGTGAGTATAATATAACGTCTTTTTCTCCTCTTTCAGGTAACATCGGGGGCTTATCTACAGCATTACAGAATGCTGTAGATAAGCCTCTGATGCCGGTGGGCTTACCTCACCCGCAAATTTCGGGGTGACAGGTTCCCTTTAATATTGCAATCCCATGATACATTTGAAGTGACAGCAACCACTACGCTTGTCATGACTCTGCCTGAGAAAAGTACTTACTACTTTATTTGCACCATAAAGTGTTTGTGACAGTTCAGCAGAGTGCCACCCTGCTTACATGCTTGAGCATTAACCTCAGGAGACATGTCCAATATAGAGACTATTGCATGTGTTTATAGAAATAATCATGGTACATGGATGATTCTACATTCTAGTAATTCATAGTGAATGGAGAAATCTAGTTCTGAAGTGTTATTTTTCTCATTGTGCATCTTAACAATCATAGAATGTTAAATTTGTAAGGGACCTACCTCCAGGGTCATTGTGTCCAACCCCGTGCTCAATGCAGGATTCACAAAGGCTACGTTCACATTTGCGTTTGTTCGGTGCTGCGTCGGCGACGCAACGCACAACGCAAACCAAAACACATTGTTTTGTGACGCATGCGTCCTTTTTTGGCAGGATTTTGGACGCAAAAAAAATGCAACTTGCTGCGTCCTCTGCGCCCTGACGCATGCGCCAAAAAAGACGCATGCATCACAAAACGCAATGCAACGCATGTCCATGCGCCCCCATGTTAAATATAGGGGCGCATGACGCATGCGTCGCCGCGGCTGCGCCCGACGCAGCCTGGCAGAACGCAAATGTGAACGTAGCCTAAACCATCTCAAACAGATGTCTGTCCAGCTTCTGTTTGAAGACTTCCATTGAAGGAGAACTTATCACTAGAGTTGAGCGACTTACTTTTGTAGGATCGTTTCAGGTTTCGCGAAACCCGACTTTGTCAAAAGTCGGGTTGGGTGAAATCGGCCGATTATTGCGAAAAGTCGGGGGCTGACCGAAACATGAAACCCAATGCAAGTCAATGGGGAATCAAAGTCAGCAGTGAGTGGAGGACAGGAAAACACCCACAGTGCCATTTTAATGCTAAAAACATCAATTCTTATTTCTTAAGCTTGTCAATCTTAATTTACTTTATAATATTAGTTAGGCATTGAAAACAGGGGCTCATTTGGCTAAAGTTGTGGGGGGTAGGGCTGGCTCAAGATTTTCGTGGGCCCAGGAAGCGTGGAATATGTCATGGCGGTGGAGCAGGGAGAGGTAAGTATTTCAACTTTGCAAGTGCTGTGATCCTGAGCAAGCGGGGGGATGCACTCGTTGGCACTTAGGCACTGGCACAGGACCCCTCATAGTAAGGCGGTGTTTTCGACGACGGGTGGCGCCTCCCACTGCCAGAGACACTTTTGCGTACTATAAGGGGCCCTGTGCCAGTGACGTCGCCAAAGAGTATGCCCCCCCACCTGATGAAGGAACCTGCACTTTCCTCTGCACCTTCCTCTTTGTCCCCGTGTAAGGTGGTATAGTATCCAGGAAGGGGAACCTGACTCTCAGCAGGGTCAGATTCTGGCTGTGTAGAGTGCAAGGAGAATGTAGTGGTCTGGGTAAATGTACCAGCAGACTCATCTAGCAGTGGCTGGGCAATGGGCAGGATGAGCAGGAAACACAGATATAGGCCCAAATAATAAAGTAGGCTAAATGCAGTTCAAAATTGGTAACAGGACTAAACAGGCGGCATTGCTTTGTTCAGTGGAGGACAACTGTAATGAGTGGCGCAGTCACTAGGGTTGAGCGAAACGGATCGGACATTTTCATAAATCATCGACTTTTGGCAAAGTCGGGTTTCGTGAAACCCGACCCGATCCCGCTGTGGGATCGGCCATGAGATCAGCGATCTGCGTGCCAAAGTCGCGTTTCGTATGACGCTTTAAGCGCCATTTCTCAGCCAATGAAGGTGCACGTAGAGTGTGGGCAGCGTGATGACATAGGTCTCGGTCCCCTCCATCTTAGAGAAGTGCATGGCAGTGATTGGCTTGCTTTCTGCAGCGTCACAGGGGCTATAAAGGGGCATGCACGCCAACCGCCATCTTACTTCTGCCGATCTGAGCATAGAAAGAGGTTGCTGCAGCTTCGTCAGAAACAGGGATATACTTAGGCAGGGAATATTAACCCCCAAACCGCTTGTGCTGTAGTGATTTCCACTGTCCAACACCACCTTTTCTTTGCAGGGACAGTGTTTTTTTTTTTTCGGTGTATCAGCTCTGTAGCTTAGGCTGCCTTATAAGGCTCCCTGATAGCTGCATTGCAGACAAGGATAGAACGTTACGGAGCCGCGCCTGCGCTATCTGCGGCGGCATCCAAAGAAAGGACACGAAGCGAAGGATATTGTGGACAGCGAGAAACGAGATCAAAGCACAAAGGAGAGCCAGTAGGAGTCGTGCCCGGAGAACGGCAACATCCTACTGAGGCGTGTAGCCAGTGCTCGGAACACCGAGGAAGTAACTGACTTTATGTCTTACTTCAAATACCGCAGGACAGTTAATTATAGGTTGGCTGTCTACCTTACATCACCTAAGCAGACATAGGGGTGTCTCTAGGGTCCCGGAAGAGCTCCGAGCCTTCCCGTCAAACGGGTGCGTCCTAGCCATAACAAACCTGGGGGACGGAGAATAGAAAGAAAGAGAAAGAACTGGAACGAACGAGAATAGGAGTTGTGAGGACTATCCCGAATGCTCAGCAGGGAAGCACTACAACACACAGGCGCTAGTGGTAGGCCACGATTTCCACCTGTAAAGAGAACTCTGGATGTGCCTTCGCACTGGCCGGTCTCAGACAGCCCTGTTAACTGTGCTCTGGATTGAGGATCCTGAAGTCACCAGTAAAGAGGTAAAGAGACTGCAACCCTGTGTCCTCGTTATTGTCTGCACCTCACATCATCACCACCTACACTACTGGGAAGCCCTGGGGATTCACTTCACCTGTGGGAAGGTAAACCATCTAGCTGCCATCACATCACCCCAGTGGACCCCAAGCAGCGTCGGTCACCCTGACCGAATACCACAGGTGGCGTCACGAAACCTTGACAGACTTGTATCACCTTTTATTGGACGCCCCTTAGCAGGGTCACGGACCGGGTCCAGCCACCGTGACAACCCCAGAACTGAGCCAGAGAGGACCGGTACCAAGTAACCCGTGGCCCTGCAACAGGGGGTGCTCCATAGACATCTAACCAGCAGGCACGTGGAAGCATGGACTAACTACCAAACGTCCCGTACCATTGGTGCACCTGCTCATATTGAAGCTAGTCAGCAACGCAACATTGCTTACCTAACTGGAAGCCCACCGGTTATGACACCACCAGTACCAAATGCGGAGGTATTGTCGCAAGGCCAAAGCAGTCAGGGAATCTCAAGGTTCTTGGTTGGAAACACTGTAGGTAGGCCCACATCAAGAATACCATCGCCAAGCCTCTCTGCATCTGCCATGTCCACCACCACCCCCGCTAGTTCCACCATATGCAGCTCTACAGCCCAGATCAGCCTAAAAGACTCTCGATAGGAAAAGAAAGTACTCTTCCTCTCATCCGCATACACAGGGTTTGAACGGCTACATTGCTCGACTAATCTCGTTAGAGATGATGCCCTACCGTTTGGTTGAAAGTGAAGCTTTCAAAGCCCTGATGGCCTACGCAGTACCACGCTATGACCTACCCAGTCGACACTTCTTTGCGAGAAAAGCCATCCCAGCACTACACCAACATGTCAAAGAACGCATTGTTCATGCACTCAGGCAATCGGTCAGTAGAAAGGCGCACCTCACAACTGATGCATGGACCAGTAGGCATGGCCAGGGACGTTATGTGTCCATTACCGCACACTGGGTTAATGTGGTGGATGCAGAGTCCACAGGGGACAACAATACTGGCACAGTTCTGCCTAGCCCACGGTCTAGGAAACAGTTTGCTGTAGGCGTTTGCTCCTTCTGCTCCTCCTCCTCCTCCAGAAGAGAAAGCTCGTCCACAGAGCGCAGTCGCATGACCATTCCATCCGCAGCTGTCAGTGTTGCACCCGTGGTGTCCCATTATGGAACAGCTAGTGGGAAGCGTCAGCAGGCTGTGTTAGAAATGAAGTGTTTGGGCGACAACAGACACACCGCGGAAGTACTGGCCGAGTACTTGCAGCAAGAAACTGAGTCATGGCTGGGCAGTGTACATCTTGAGGCAGGCAAGGTAGTCAGTGATAACGGAAGGAATTTTATGGCTGCCATAGCCCTTTCAGAACTGAAACACATACCTCGCCTGGCTCACACATTGAACCTGGTGGTGCAGTACTTCCTCAAGAATTACCCAGATTTACCAGCCCTGCTCCTGAAGGTGCGCAGACTTTGCTCCCACATCTGCCGGTCACCCGTACACTCCAGCCGTATGCTTAACCATCAGCAATCGCTGAATCTTCCCCAGCACCGCAAAATAATCGACGTGGCAACAAGGTGGAACATCACACTGCACATGCTTCAGAGGCTGTGCGAACAGAAGCGTGCTGTCATGTATTTGTGGAAGGATACACATACACGGGCAGGCAGTTGGATGGCAGACATGGAGTTGTCTGGTGTGCAGTGGTCGAAGCTCCAAGACCTCTGTCAAGTCCTTCAGTGTTTTGAGGAATGCACACAGCTGGTCAGTGCGGACGACGCCATCATAAGCATGAGCATCCCACTAATGCGTCTGCTGATGCAAAGTTTGATGCACATCAAGGACCAGGCGTCTGCGTCCGAGGAGGAGGGAAACCTTGATGACAGTCAGTCATTGTCTGCTCAGGGAACTTTCCTGGACGAGGTGGTGGACGAAAAGGAGGAGGATGATGATGGGGCAGAATATTTATGGGAGGAGGATGCTTCACAGGGGGAAATACAAACTCGTGGCATTGCAAGGTCAGGTACAGTGTTTTTGCGGGCCACAAGTGATGTAGATTTTCAAGAAAGTGCTCCTCAACCCAGCACAAGCAGTGAATTGACACCTGGAACTTTGGCCCACATGGCAGAGTATGCCTTGCGTATCCTAAAACAGGACCCCCGCATTATCAAAATGATGACCGATGACGATTACTGGTTATGCCTCCTGGATCCACGATACAAAGGCAAATTACAAAGTATCTTGCCACATGAGAACCTTGAGCAAATATTGGCTACCAAACAAGCAACTCTTGTAGACGGTTTGGTTCTGGCATTCCCAGCACACAGCGGCGCTGATGGTTCTCACACGAGATGTAGGGGGCAACATGGCAGAGGTGTTAGAGGTGCACAAAGCCGAAGTGGCGTTGGACAGAGGGGATTTATGACCAGGTTGTGGAGTGATTTCGCAATGACTGCAGACACGACAGGTACTGCTGCATCGATGCAAAGTGACAGGAGACAGCATTTGTCCAGTATGGTAACCAACTATTTTTCCACCATTATCGATGTTCTCCCTCAACCGTCATTCCCATTTGATTACTGGGCATCTAAACTAGACACCTGGCCCGAATTGGCAGAATATGCATTACAGGAGCTCGCTTGCCCAGCTGCTAGTGTGCTCTCTGAAAGAGTCTTCAGTGCTGCTGGTTCGATACTGACCGAAAAAAGGACACGTCTGGCTCCTCGAAATGTTGATGATCTAACCTTCATTAAAATGAACCAATCATGGATTTCGAATTATTTTGCTCCACCTTCACCTGCAGACACGTAGCTTGCCTGAAAAATTGCTTGTATTTGGCCTCCTCTTACTGACTGCTCCAATTCCGCCATTTGCAGGTGCCAAATGTCCACCATAGGCCCTTTTTATACCTCCCTAAATGGGCTGTCTCCCCCCACAGGTCTGTGGTCACAACTTGGCGCAAGCACCCATGTGAGTGCCGTTTGCCTGGACAGGTGGGTGGGCCCACTCTTGGGCGACTGCACTGGCACAGGGTCCCTCATAGTACAATGAAGTGTCTACCACTTGCAAAACTTACCTGCCCCATCACTGTGTAGTCTGTGCTGTTAAATCCTTAAATGGCACTGCCATTACAAGTTTGTTGCAATGATAGATGATAGTTAAATTATACAGGGGCCCTGCCCTCAATTTAGACCCCTTAATGCTTTGCGCCAACTACCACTGTCTGCAACTCTGCATAGGAGCCCACCCCTGTACCTCGCAATGCCACCAGTTTATTTATTATGACCAATTCATTGGCTGACATTTAGCCAACTATAGTATTTAGGCCTACTAACTGTCAGTCACTTATAACAGTTGTCCTCCGCTGAACAAAGCTATGCCACCTGAGTAATCCTGTAACCAATTGTGAACTGCATTTAGCCACCTTTTTTTATTTTAGGCCTCTGTCTGTCTGTGCTACACATTACAACTCTCCCCGCCCCCCGAAACAAGCTAGGCCGCCGTGTTAGTCCTGGTAGCAGTTGCGAACTGCATTTTGCCACCTTTTTTTATTTTAGACCTCTGTCTGTCTGTCTGTCTGTCTGCGCCACACATTACAACTCTCCCCCCCTGAAACAAGCTAGGGCGCCGGGTTAGTCCTGCTAGCAGTTTTGAACTGCATTTTGCCACCTTTTTTTAGTTTAGGCCTCTGTCTGCCTGTCTGTCCGTGCCACACATTACAACTGTCCTCCGCTTTACGAAGCTATGCCGCCTGTGTACTACTCAAACAAATTTTGAACTGACATTAGCCTACTTTTTTTATTTTAGGCCTCTGTCTGCCTGTCTGTCCGTGCCACACATTACAACTGTCCTCCGCTTTACAAAGCTATGCCGCCTGTGTACTCCACTTACCTATTTTGAACTGCATTTTGCCTACTTACTTATTAAGGCCTACTAACTGTGTCTGCCTCCCATTACTGTTGTCCTCCACTGAACAAAGCTGAGCCTCAATTTTCATCCGGTGTCAGATAATTAACTGCATTTGGCCTACTTCTTTGGTTGGGCCTACAAATGGTGTGAGCCGCAGCTTGGTGTTCTCCACAGAATAAAGGTGATCTTAAATTTACAGGCTTTCAGCCTATATCAAATATTAAACTGCATTTGGCCTACTTGTTTGGTTGGGCGTACTCACGGTGTCTGCCGCTGCTTGTTGTTCTCCTCCACTGAACAAAGCTGTGCCGCCTGTTTACTCCTGTTACCAATTTTGAACTTCATTTGGCCCACTTTATTACTTGGGCCTACTAACTGTGCCTGCCACTCATTGCAGTTTTTCGCCACTGAACAAAGCTATGCCGCCTGTTTAGTCCTGTTACCAATTTTTAACTGCATTTAGCCTAATTTATTCTTTGGGACTATATCTGTGTTTCCTTCTCATCCTGCCCATTGGCCAGCCACTGCTACATGAGTCTGCTGGTACATTGACCCAGACCACTACATTCCCCTTGCACTCTACACAGCCAGAATCTGACCCTGCTGAAAGTCAGGTTCCCCTTCCCGCATACTATACCACCTTACACGGAGGCAAAGAGGAAGGTGCAGATGAAAGTGCAGGTTCCTTCATCAGGTGAGGGGGGGGGCGCACTCGTTGGCGACGTCACTGGCACAGGGCCCCTCATAGTACGCAAAAGTGTCTCTGGCAGTGGGAGGCGCCCCCGCCGTCAAACACACTGCCATACTTTGAGGGGCCCTGTGCCAGTGCCAATGCGAACGAGTGGGCCCCCCCTGCTTGCTCGGGATCACAGCACTTGCAAAGTTTCAATACTTACCTCTCCTTGCTCCACCGCCGTGACGTAGTCCGCGTTTCCTGGGCCCACTAAAATCTTGAGCCAGCCCTACCCCCCACAACTTTAGCCAAACGACGCCCTGTTTTCAATGCCTAACTATTATTATAAAGTAAATTAAGATTGACAAGCTTAAGAAATAAGAATTCATGTTTTTGGCATAAAAATGGGCACTGTAGGTGTTTTCCTGTCCTCCACTCACTGCCGACTTTGATTCCCCATTGACTTGCATTGGGTTTCGTTTTTCGTTCGATCCCTGTTGTGGATTCTGTTTTTGGGCTCCCTCTGGTGGTTACTGATGGTACTGGGTGACTTGTGTTTTCTGCGGTCTCTGGTGTCCACCTGTTCTATCAGGATATGGGAGTTTCCTATTTAACCTGGCTTTCTTGTCATTTCCTCGCCGGCTATCAATGTAATCAGTGTGTCTTGTTACCTCTGCTTCCCGCTTCTGTAAATCTTCAGGACAAGCTAAGTTTTTTATTTTCCTGTTCCACGTTTTGCTTAATTTTTGTCTTAGTCCAGCTTGCAGATATGTGATTCCTTTTTGCTGGTTGCTCTAGTGGGCTGATATTACTCCTCATGTTCCATGAGTTGGAACATGAGTTCAAGTAATTTCAGGATGGTTTTTTGTAGGGTTTTTCGCTGACCGCGCAGTTCACTTTTGTATCCTCTGCTATCTAGCTTTAGCGGGCCTCATTTTGCTGAATCTGTTTTCATAACTACGTATGTGCTTTCCTCTCATTTCACCGTCATTACATGTGGGGGGCTGCTATTTCTGTGGGGTGTTCTCTGGAGGCAAGAGAGGTCTGTGTTTCTTCTAATAGGGGAAGTTAGTCCTTCGGCTGGAGCGAGACGTCTAGGATCATCGTAGGCACGTTCCCCGGCTACAGCTAGTTGTGTGTCTAGGTTCAGGATCGCGGTCAGCTCAGTTTCCATCACCCTAGAGCTTGTTTTGTTTTTTGTGCTTGTCCTTTTGTGATCCCCTGCCATTGGGATCATGACAGATCCCCGACTTTTCACAGTAATCGGCCGATTTCACCCGACCCGACTTTTTACAAAGTCGGGTTTCGCGAAACCCGACTCGATCCTAAAAAAGTAGAAGTCGCTCAACCCTAGCAGACACAGTTAGTAGGTTTGCGTGGGTTTCCTCCGGGCACTCCGGTTTCCTCCCACATTCCAAAGACATACTGATAGGGATTCTAGATTGTGAGCCCCATCGGGGACAGCGATGATAATGTGTGCAAAACTGTAAAGCGCTGCGGAATATGTTAGCGCTATATAAAAATAAAGATTATTATAAAATAAAGATTATCATTATAAATAAAAAAGTAGGCTAAATGCAGTTCAAAATTGGTAACAGGACTAAACAGGCGGCATAGCTAGGTACTGGGGTGGGCTCCTCTGCTGAGTAGCAGACAGTGGTAGTAGGCGCAAAGTATTAACTGGTCTAAATGGAGGCCAGGGCCCCTGTATATTTTAACTATCATCTGTCATTTCAACAAATTTGTATTGGCAGTGCCATTGAAGGATTTAACAGCACAGACTACACAGTGGTGGAGCAGGGAGAGGTAAGTATTGCAAGTGGTAGAGCACTGTTCGTGCTGGGGGGGAACACTCTCTCGTGGGCAGCGGTACTGGCACAGGGCCCCTCATATTACGACGGTGTGTCTGACGTTGGTTGTGATGGTTCAGCATACGGCTGTAGTGTTCGGGCGACTGGCAGATGTGCGAGCAAAGTCTTCGCACCTTCTGGAGCAGGGCTGGTAACTCCGGATAATTTTTGAGGAAGCACTGCACCACCAGGTTCATGGTGTGAGCCAGGCAAGGTATGTGTTTAAGTTCTGAAAGGGCTATGGTAGCCATAAAATTCCTTCCGTTATCCGTTATCACAGGGCTATGGCAGCCATAAAATTCCTTCCATTATCACTGACTACCTTGCCTGCCTCAAGATGTACACTGCCCAGCCATGACTGAGTTTGTTGCTGCAAGTACTCGGCCAGTACTTCCGCGGTGTGTCTGTTGTCGCCCAAACACTTCATTTCTAACACAGCCTGCTGACACTTACCACTAGCTGTTTGATAATGGGACACCTCGTGTGCAACAGTGGCAGCTGCGGATGGAGTAGTCGTGAGACTGTGCTCTGTGGACGAGCTTTCACTTCTGGAGGAGGAGGAGGGGTGGCGAACGCCTACAGCCAACTGTTTCCTAGACCGTGGGCTAAGCAGAACTGTCCCACTATGGCTGTCCCTTGTGGACCCTGCATCCACCACATTAACCCAGTGTGCTGTGATGGACACGTAACATCCCTGGTCATGCCTACTGGTCCATGCATCTGTTGTGAGGTGCACCTTTCTACTAGAAAACAGCTAAAATAGACACAGCCAGCTCACCAAGCAGCCACCGCAGGTGCACGGAACTCCACGTAGATCAGCGTAGTCATCAGATGAGGAAAGAAAAAAAAAAAAAAGAGGAAAAAAAAGTTAAAAAAAAGTTAAAAAAAGTAAAAAGTCGCCACTACCCAGATTGGACTTTGAATAGGGCGCAAGAAATTGTTAGTCATAAGAAACGGGAGGATCTTATTGTTTGCAAGCCTAATATGTCGTCAGCTCCTCGTGACGCCGGCAAACCTTATGTTTGCTTTCAATTTAGCCCTCAGTTCCATCAGATCAAGGGCATTATTAATAAATTTCTCCCTATCTTAGAAGAAGATGAAAGTTTGGCTAGAATTTTACAAACTGGCGTTAATGTTGTGGCTAGGAAAGCCCCCTCCATAGGTAATAGAATTTCGCCAAGTTTGTTTTGTACTAAGAGTCAGAGGAGTAGGACATGGCTTGACTATAATGGTTTCTTTAAATGTGGCTCTAATAAATGTAGGACTTGTGCACATGCGAATATCACGAAAATGTTTCATAGTAGCGATAATTC
This sequence comes from Ranitomeya imitator, assembly GCF_032444005.1. Lineage (NCBI taxonomy): Eukaryota > Metazoa > Chordata > Amphibia > Anura > Dendrobatidae > Ranitomeya > Ranitomeya imitator. Next base: position 569,956,927 of record NC_091286.1, on the reverse strand, counting down.
TCAAAGTTTTAATATCAAACAATATATTAATTGCAACACCGATTTTGTTATTTATAAAATCGATTGTACCATGTGCCAGTTATCATATGTGGGATGCACGTCACGCAGATTAAAAGTTCGGGTAGGTGAACATTTGTATGACATTGGTCACACTGGCAATTCAACTCGCACTATTTCTGCGGCTTCGAACACTTTATTTCAGTCCATTCTGACACTCAATTCTTTAGAGTACAGGGAATTGAAAGGGTTAACAAACCAACACGGGGTGGAGACATGAGACGATTGCTTCACACTCGTGAGGCTTTTTGGATCTATTACCTCAACACCCGGTTTCCTGCAGGTCTCAACAAACGTAGTGAACTGATGTTTCATTATTAATGTTATTTGCATGTGTTTTGGTATGGTTTTAAGAATTAATTTTTCTTGTTTATTTCTTTTGTTATATGTCAAATTTGTTAAGTTATGTGCGATGATCTGGAGTCCTTTTTCATCTGAAGGACCTTGTGCTGGATCATGTGACCACTTGCTGGTGTTGCATTGGTCACTAGGTCTTATATAATGAGCACACAATTACATGTATGCAGCTTTGATAAAGATCCTTAGGGATCGAAACGCGTCGCTGTCTGTGTCCCGGTGTGCGGCCGGAGAGCATGTATCCACTGTTTTTACATTGGCACAATAAAGTTTCAAGCCTGGATTTTTAAGAATATGGAGCTGGAACGCCTTTTTTTTTTTCTTTCCTCATCTGATGACTACGCTGATCTACGTGGAGTTCCGTGCACCTGCGGTGGCTGCTTGGTGAGCTGGCTGTGTCTATTTTAGCTGTTTTCTACTATTTTGATCGCCGTTGCTCCCGAGTTGTGTTGCTCTTGTTTTATTTGGCACACAGTGTTGTTGCAAATTGTATGCAGCACCCGAGACGGACATTTTTTTCTTTTCTTGTTATCATTGCATTTTAAACATTTTTTTGTTCACTATGGCTACGAATTTGAGTAGAGATAGATCTCAGAAGGCTGCGCAAGTGTTCTTTAATGAGACAGATGGATTGAATGTGGCCCCAGACTTGCATGAGGGTTTAAATAAATTGGAGAAACTTTTGCTGCAAGAAACGAAAATATGGTGGGATCAAACAACTCTAAATAATTATATTTCTAAGGATATGGTCCCGAGAGGACTACGCATTAAGAAGTTACCCACTACGATTTATTCAACAGAATTTATGGAGGAATGGAATACTGTTCTGAGCAATTGTTCTCTGAACCTCATGAAACTGATAATTAAATATAAAGATACTAAATTGAAAGAAGTCCAGCAGGAGATGGAAGTCATTAATACATCCCTGGTTCAGTTTAAGACAACTGTGCACTTTGATTCACTTGTCAGCAAGATGCATGACAATGTCAGTACCTTAGAGGATGACATCATGGAAAGAATAAGAAGGAAATTTGACCGTGATTTAAATGACTATGCGACAAAGAAGGTGTTAGGGCTAGCGGAACGCACCAAATATTAAGACAGATAGAGTATGGTGCGTTCGCAGCCCGGGGTCCACCGTGCAGAGATGGAACCTGCTGCCAAGTAACGACGGACTATATGGCGGTACTCATAAGTATACACACGTGGGTTAAACTTCACCCAACGTGAAGGAAGCGATCCTGTTGCGTCACAGGACTGCGGTACCGCACATAGAGCGCGAGCAAGTAGTCAGTGAACTCAACCCCAACTAGGATTGAAGTCCGATTAGACCCTTGCTGGCATAACACCGCAACTGGGTGTGTAAGGAAATTAAATAACGATTTTAAGGCACAAGAGTGCATGCGGTGCCGCACTGACGAACGCCACTAACCACCCAGGCTTGGGTAAGGAAAGCACAGAGGAAGTGCATGGCGCCGTACTGGTGGTCACAGCAACTGGACGCTGTAATGTGTGATTCGTGCTGTAGGCTAAGTCGGGCGCTAGATAGCAACCATACACCTTCCGCGAACAGGCATTCAATAGGGTAGGGGTATCCAAGGACGACTTGCACTCACAACATACACACATTAACAATTGTACACTAGCGCATGGCCGTGCGGTCATGCGCAGTTTATATAGTTGCAGCACAGGAAGTGGCCACAGAAACTTTGCCCTTCCAAGACCTGCCAAGAGGACCAATGGAATGTGCTGCAGAGCCTGAGCACATGACCCTCGATCTCCAACGGGAGATCTTGCCCTGGGCATGCTCAGTGTGTGCAGACAAGGACTTAGTCCCAGAGAAGTCCGCTCACTGCTGACCAGCACTGACTTTAATGGCAGAAGCTGAAGAAGCAGCAGTAACTCTCTGTACAGCGTGAGACTGAGCAAGACGCTGGGACCGACGTCCCTGCTGAGCAGACTCCACTGCGGCTGGATAAGAATGGGAGACCGCAGCGGAGATGTCTCGAGATTCCCCCTGTGCAGAAGCGGGAACTCGAGACCTAACAGAAGGTTTACGATTGGGGCCAATGGGAGAGCGGCAATAGAACTCCTAGATCTATTTTGAAAAACAGCTCAGCCAGTCATAAACAACCAGCAGCCAAACCGCATGTCAACTTTAATTCTTCCGATCCTGACTCTTCGGATAATAATCGCAGTGTCTCGGATTTGTCTTCTGGAGAAACTTCTACCATTGGAAGAAAAAAGTTTTTACGACATTCAAAAAACGCAAAAGGCGGGGCGGTAGGAAGCACCGCAGAAGGCTATGGAGTTATGACTCGTCGCAGGAGACGGCTTTTCAAATGAATATTACCAACAACGATAATGTCTTAAATCTATCTTCAAGAAGTCTAACATCGGACCAATTGGAAGTTCTTTCCTTAGGTCTTAATTTTGTGCCTAACCAGAAATTTGACTTATTTGCTACCATTCTTGATGTCAATAAATTTGTGCGTAATCTGACTGTTAAAAAGCATTTTTTGGATAATACCAATGATGTAGATCCAGGGGATAATATTAATCATCATGAGGTCCCCAATAATGAATTTTTGGACATGAATTTTTCCGAACAAATGTCTTTGGTCACTTTACAATCTCTCAATACAGAGGATCAGCTTAATATTCCTACTATTAATCAATCTCCTGATTTTACAACTAAAAATCCATATTTTTATCCTGTCCATGCCAGATCTGAGTGCATGGACAGGTTTCAGGAAATTGTGGAAAAGGAATTAAGAAAATTGAGTAACAGCTTGTCATCTACTTCCTATAATCACAACACTAGGAATTTTTCAAGTAAACAATGGCGAGCATTACAGGAATTGAAGGAGATGGAAGACGTCATAATTAAAATGTCAGACAAGGGGGGATTGGTGGTGGTTATGAATTCATCTGACTATTGTTGTAAAATTATGGAATTGCTTTCGGACACGTCCACTTATGATAAACTGAGCTCCAATCCGTCAACCAAATTCAAGGAACAAATAGACATTATCATCAGGGAAGGTTTTAGCCTTGTGTGCTTTCAAAAAAACAAATGGATTATTTGATTGTTACAGATCCGGTATGTCCGATTTTACATGGACTTCCCAAAGTCCATAAGACTTATGCCATTCTACCTATGAGGCCAATAGTCTCCGGCATTGGCTCAGCCAATGAGCATTTGGGGGAATGGGTTGATTCAGTACTTCATCCTCTTGTATGCAGAATTCCTGGATACATTAAAGACTCTAAGGAGGTGCTTAATGTTTTTTTCGGACAAATTGTGGCTTTCCAGTTATTCTTGGCTATGCTGTGACGTAATTTCGTTATATACATGCATTCCACATGATTTGGCAATGCGTGCCCTTCAATTTCATTTAGATGGATTTAGTGATTATTCAAGTGATTTAAAAAACTTTATTTTACAGGCCACATTTTTTCTCATGACACATAATTTTTTTTCTTTCAATGGTCAATTTTTTTTTTACAGAAATCTGGTGTGGCCATGGGTGCTAAATTTTCACCTTCCCTGGCTAACCTTGTCATGGCATTTTGGGAGTATGAGTTTATTTTTTCTGTCTCCAATCCATTTTTGTCTTGTCTAGTCTGGTATGGCAGATACATCGATGATTTGCTCATTATTTGGGGTGCCGATGTATCTGCCATACCGGAATTTGTGAATTATCTGAATTCCAATGTATATAATATACGCTTCACTTATAGACAGGATACTAGCCATGTTCATTTTTTGGATCTTAGTTTGAGTGGTGTTGCCAATTGTTTAATTTCAACAAATACACATCACAAGTCACTTAGTGGGAACACTATTCTGCACACTAGCAGTGGCCACCCTAGGCATACAATTCGTTCTGTTCCAGTAGGAGAATATGTCAGAGTCAAACGCAATTGCAGTAATAACTGCGATTTAAAGAGAGAATTGAATCTGGTATCGGGCAAACTTAAACGTCGCCACTACCCAGATTGGACTTTGAATAGGGCGCAAGAAATTGTTAGTCATAAGAAACGGGAGGATCTTATTGTTTGCAAGCCTAATATGTCGTCAGCTCCTCGTGACGCCGGCAAACCTTATGTTTGCTTTCAATTTAGCCCTCAGTTCCATCAGATCAGGGGCATTATTAATAATTTCTCCCTATCTTAGAAGATGAAAGTTTGGCTAGAATTTTACAAACTGGCGTTAATGTTGTGGCTAGGAAAGCCCCCTCCATAGGTAATAGAATTTCGCCAAGTTTGTTTTGTACTAAGAGTCAGAGGAGTAGAACATGGCTTGACTATAATGGTTTCTTTAAATGTGGCTCTAATAAATGTAGGACTTGTGCACATGCGAATATCACGAAAATGTTTCATAGTAGCGATAATTCTCAAAGTTTTAATATCAAACAATATATTAATTGCAACACCGATTTTGTTATTTATAAAATCGATTGTACCGTGTGCCAGTTATCATATGTGGGATGCACGTCACGCAGATTAAAAGTTCGGGTAGGTGAACATTTGTATGACATTGGTCACACTGGCAATTAAACTCGCACTATTTCTGCAGCTTCGAAGCACTTTATTTCAGTCCATGCTCGCAGCACTCAATTCTTTAGAGTACAGGGAATTGAAAGGGTTAACAAACCAACACGGGGTGGAGACATGAGACGATTGCTTCACACTCGTGAGGCTTTTTGGATCTATTACCTCAACACCCGGTTTCCTGCAGGTCTCAACAAACGTAGTGAACTGATGTTTCATTATTAATGTTATTTGCATGTGTTTTGGCATGGTTTTAAGAATTAATTTTTCTTGTTTATTTCTTTTATTATATGTCAAATTTGTTAAGTTATGTGCGATGATCTGGAGTCCTTTTTCATCTGAAGGACCTTGTGCTGGATCATGTGACCACTTGCTGGTGTTGCATTGGTCACTAGGTCTTATATAATGAGCACACAATTACATGTATGCAGCTTTGATAAAGATCCTTAGGGATCGAAACGCGTCGCTGTCTGTGTCCCGGTGTGCGGCCGGAGAGCATGTGTCCACTGTTTTTACATTGGCACAATAAAGTTTCAAGCCTGGATTTTTAAGAATATGCACCTTTCTACTGTCTGATTGCCTGAGTGCATGGACAATGCGGTCTTTGACATGCTGGTGGAGGGCTGGGATGGCTTTTCTCGCAAAGATGTGTCGACTGGGTAGGTCATAGCATGGTACTGCCATAGGGCTTCGCTTTCAACCAACCGGTAGGGCATCATCTCTAACGAGATTATTCTAGCAAAGTGGGCATTCAAACCCTGTGTACGCAGATGAGAGGATGAGTACTTTCTTTTCCTAACGAGAGTCTCTTGTAGGGTGAGCTGGACTGGAGAGGTGCAAATGGTGAAACTAGCGGTGGTGGTGGACATGGCGGATTGAGAGAGGGTTGGTGATGGTATTCTCGATGTTGGCCTACATACAGTGTTTCCTACCAATAACCTTGTGATTCCCTGACTGCTTTGGCCTTGCGACGATACCTCCACATTTGCTGCTGGTGGTGTCCTAACTGGTGGGCTTACAGTGAGGGAAGCAATGTAGCGTTGCTGACTACCTTCATTCTGAGCAGGTGCAAACGGTAAGGGACATTTGGTAGTTGGTCCAGGCTTGCAAGTGTATGCTGGTTAAATGTCTAAGCATGCACGTTGTATTTAAATTTTGAAGATTCTTCCCTCTGCTAAAGGTCTGTGAGCATTTCTTACAGATAACTTTTGACTGATCATTCGGATCTTGGTTAAAAAATTGCCACACTGCACTCTTCCTACTATGGAATACCTTTTCAGGCATTGCATGCTGTGCTACTTTCACCGGATGGCCACGCTGTCCTAAAGCTGTTTTTGTCTTTGACAAACGTTTTTGGCCTGATACAGGCCTGCCAGATGACAGCTGTTGCGATGTAGATGGCTGCTGTGGATCATCCTCCTCCGCTTCTGAGCTACTGGCAGCGGCACCCTCTTCCCCCAGTGTGTTGTGAATTCTGTGGCTGAATTCACTCCTGTGGTCACAAGTGGTACTGCAGCTTCTGGGCTTCCTCCCTCAGGTGTTCTGGTGAGCTCGTTGGCTGCCTTGTTATTTAACTCCACCTGATTCTGTCTTCCTTGCTCCTTGTCAATGTTCCAGTGTTGGATCTGAGCTTCTGGATCTTTCCTGTGGCCTGCTGCTCTGCTTAGATAAGTGCTTCTTTGCTTTTGTTGCTGTTTTTTCTGTCCAGCTTGTCTATTCATTTTTGCTGGAAGCTCTGAGACGCAAAGGGTGTACCGCCGTGCCGTTAGTTCGGCACGGTGGGTCTTTTTGCCCCCTTTGCGTGGTTTTTTGCTTTAGGGTTTTTTGTAGACTGCAAAGTTCTCTTTGCTATCCTCGCTCTATCTAGAATATCGGGCCTCACTTTGCTGAATCTATTTCATCCCTACGTTTTGTCTTTTCATCTTGCTAACAGTCATTATATGTGGGGGGCTGCCTTTTCCTTTGGGGTATTTCTCTGAGGCAAGTCAGGATTGTATTTCTATCTTCAGGCTAGTCAGTTCCTCAGGCTGTGCCGAGTTGCATAGGTAGTGTCAGGCGCAATCCACAGCTGCCTTTAGTTGTGTTTAGGATAGGTTCAGGTATTGCGGTCTACAGAGATTCCACGTCTCAGAGCTCGTTCTATTGTTTTTGGGTTATTGTCAGATCACGGTATGTGCTCTGATTACTGCACACTGTGTTACTGGATTGCCTACATAACAGTACAAGGAGCCAAGCTAATGATTCTCAATAGAGGGAAAAAAGAAGTTCTGACATCATTTTTTTTTCTCAGCTCTGTGTTCAGTCTTTTTTTTCCCCTAGACATTAGGGTGCTTCAGGACACAGCTGTGGACATGGATATTCAAGCTCTGTGCTCTTCAATGGATAATCTCGTTATAAATGTACAAAAGATTCAAGATACAATTGATCAGAAATCTATGCTAGAACCAAGAATTCCTATTCCTGATTTGTTTTTTGGTGACAGAACTAAGTTCCTGAGCTTCAAAAATAATTGTAAGCTATTTCTGGCCTTGAAAACTCATTCTTCTGGTAATTCAGTTCAACAGGTTTTGATTATTATTTCTTTTTTGCGCGGCGACCCTCAGGACTGGGCATTTTCTCTTGCGCCAGGAGACGCTGCATTGAGTGGTGTCGATGCGTTTTTCCTGGCACTCGGATTGCTGTACGATGAGCCTAATTCAGTGGATCAGGCTGAGAAAAATTTGCTGGCTTTGTGCCAGGGTCAGGATGATATAGAAGTATATTGTCAGAAATTTAGGAAGTGGTCAGTACTCACTCTGTGGAATGAATCTGCGCTGGCAGCTTTGTTCAGAAAGGGTCTCTCTGAGGCTCTTAAGGATGTCATGGTGGGTTTTCCTATGACTGCTGGTTTGAATGAGTCTATGTCTTTGGCCATTCAGATCGGTCGTCGCTTGCGCGAGCGTAAATCTGTGCACCATCTGGCGGTATTGTCTGAGATTAAACCTGAGCCTATGCAGTGCGATAGGACTATGACCAGAGTTGAACGGCAAGAACACAGACGTCTGAATGGGCTGTGTTTCTACTGTGGTGATTCCACTCATGCTATTTCTGATTGTCCTAAGCGCACTAAGCGGTTCGATAGGTCTGCCGTCATTGGTACTGTACAGTCCAAATTCCTTCTGTCCATTACCTTGATATGCTCTTTGTCATCGTATTCTGTCATGGCGTTTGTGGATTCAAGCGCTGCCCTGAATCTGATGGATTTGGATTATGCTAAACGTTGTGGGTTTTTCTTGGAGCCTTTGCGGTGTCCTATTCCGTTGAGAGGAATTGATGCTACACCTTTGGCCAAGAATAAACCTCAGTACTGGGCCCAGCTGACCATGTGCATGGCTCCTGCACATCAGGAAGTTATTCGCTTTCTGGTGCTACATAATCTGCATGATGTGGTCGTGTTGGGGTTGCCATGGCTACAAACCCATAATCCAGTATTGGATTGGAACTCTATGTCGGTATCCAGCTGGGGTTGTCAGGGGGTACATGGTGATGTTCCATTTTTGTCTATTTCGTCATCCACTCCTTCTGAGGTCCCAGAGTTCTTGTCTGATTATCAGGATGTATTTGAAGAGCCCAAGTCCGATGCCCTACCTCCGCATAGGGATTGTGATTGTGCTATCAATTTGATTCCTGGTAGTAAATTCCCTAAAGGTCGTTTATTTAATTTATCCGTGCCTGAACACACCGCTATGCGCAGTTATGTGAAGGAATCCCTGGAGAAGGGACATATTCGCCCATCGTCATCACCACTGGGAGCAGGGTTCTTTTTTGTAGCCAAGAAGGATGGTTCGCTGAGACCGTGTATTGATTACCGCCTTCTTAATAAGATCACTGTTAAATTTCAGTATCCCTTGCCATTGTTATCTGACTTGTTTGCTCGGATTAAGGGGGCTAGTTGGTTCACTAAGATAGATCTTCGTGGTGCGTATAATCTGGTGAGAATCAGGCAAGGAGATGAATGGAAAACGGCATTTCATACGCCCGAGGGTCATTTTGAGTATCTAGTGATGCCGTTCGGACTTGCCAATGCTCCATCTGTTTTTCAGTCTTTTATGCATGACATCTTCCGTGAGTATCTGGATAAATTCCTGATTGTTTACTTGGATGACATTTTGATCTTCTCAGATGATTGGGAGTCTCATGTGAAGCAGGTCAGAATGGTTTTCCAGGTCCTGCGTGCTAATTCTTTGTTCGTGAAGGGATCAAAGTGTCTCTTCGGTGTGCAGAAAGTTTCATTTTTGGGGTTCATCTTTTCCCCTTCTACTATCGAGATGGATCCGGTTAAGGTCCAAGCCATCCAGGATTGGACTCAGCCGACATCTCTGAAAAGTCTGCAAAAGTTCCTGGGCTTTGCTAATTTTTATCGTCGCTTCATCTGTAATTTTTCTAGCATTGCCAAACCATTGACCGATTTGACCAAGAAGGGTGCTGATTTGGTTAATTGGTCTTCTGCTGCCGTGGAAGCTTTTCAGGAGTTGAAGCGTCATTTTTGTTCTGCCCCTGTGTTGTGTCAACCAGATGTTTCTGTTCCGTTCCAGGTCGAGGTTGATGCTTCTGAGATTGGAGCAGGGGCGGTTTTGTCACAGAGAGGTTCTGGTTGCTCAGTGTTGAAACCATGTGCTTTCTTTTCCAGGAAGTTTTCTGCTGCTGAGCGTAATTATGATGTGGGCAACCGAGAGTTGCTGGCCATGAAGTGGGCATTCGAGGAGTGGCGTCATTGGCTTGAAGGACTGGTATTGACTGATCATAAGAACCTTACTTATCTCGAGTCTGCCAAGCGCTTGAATCCTAGACAGGCCCGTTGGTCATTATTTTTTGCTCGCTTCGCTTTTGTGATTTCGTACCTTCCGGGCTCTAAAAATGTGAAGGCGGATGCTCTGTCTAGGAGTTTTGTGCCCGACTCTCCGGGTTTATCTGAGCCGGCGAGTATCCTCAAGGAAGGAGTCATTGTGTCTGCCATCTCCCCTGATTTGCGGCGAGTGTTGCAAAAATTTCAGGCTAATAAACCTGATCGTTGTCCGGCCGAGAAACTGTTCGTCCCTGATAGGTGGACTAATAAACTTATCTCTGAACTTCATTGTTCGGTGTTGGCTGGTCATCCTGGAATCTTTGGTACCAGAGAGTTAGTGGCTAGATCCTTCTGGTGGCCATCTCTGTCACGGGATGTACGTACTTTTGTGCAGTCCTGTGGGATTTGTGCTAGGGCTAAGCCCTGCTGTTCACGTGCCAGTGGGTTGCTTTTGCCCTTGCCGGTCCCGAAGAGGCCTTGGACACATATTTCAATGGATTTCATTTCTGACCTTCCCGTCTCTCAAAAGATGTCAGTCATTTGGGTGGTCTGTGATCGCTTTTCTAAAATGGTCCATCTGGTGCCCTTGGTTAAATTGCCTTCCTCCTCTGATTTGGTGCCTTTGTTCTTCCAGCATGTGGTTCGTTTGCATGGCATTCCTGAGAATATTGTTTCTGACAGAGGTTCCCAGTTTGTTTCAAGGTTCTGGCGAGCCTTTTGTGGTAGGATGGGCATTGACCTATCTTTTTCCTCGGCTTTCCATCCTCAGACTAATGGCCAGACCGAACGAACCAATCAGACCTTGGAAACATATCTGAGATGTTTTGTTTCTGCAGACCAGGATGATTGGGTGTCCTTTTTGCCGTTGGCTGAGTTCGCCCTTAATAATCGGGCCAGCTCGGCTACCTTGGTCTCTCCATTTTTCTGCAATTCTGGGTTCCATCCTCGTTTCTCTTCAGGACAGGTTGAGTCTTCGGACTGTCCTGGTGTGGATTCTGTGGTGGACAGGTTGCAGCAGATCTGGACTCAGGTAGTGGACAATTTTACCTTATCCCAGGAGAAGGCTCAACTTTTCGCTAATCGCAGACGCCGTGTGGGTCCCCGACTTCGTGTTGGGGATCTGGTTTGGTTATCTTCTCGTCATATTCCTATGAAGGTTTCCTCTCCTAAATTTAAACCTCGTTTTATTGGTCCGTATAGGATTTCTGAGATTCTCAATCCTGTGTCCTTTCGTCTGACCCTCCCGGACTCCTTTTCCATACATAATGTATTCCATAGGTCGTTGTTGCGGAGATACGTGGCACCTATGGTTCCATCTGTTGTGCCTCCTGCCCCTGTTTTGGTGGAGGGGGAATTGGAGTATATTGTGGAGAAAATTTTGGATTCTCGTGTTTCTAGACGGAAACTCTAGTATCTGGTTAAATGGAAGGGTTATGCTCAGGAAGATAATTCCTGGGTTTTTGCCTCTGATGTCCATGCTCCAGATCTTGTTCGTGCCTTTCATGTGGCTCATCCTGGTCGACCTGGGGGCTCTGGTGAGGGTTCGGTGACCCCTCCTCAAGGGGGGGGTACTGTTGTGAATTCTGTGGCTGAATTCACTCCTGTGGTCACAAGTGGTACTGCAGCTTCTGGGCTTCCTCCCTCAGGTGTTCTGGTGAGCTCGTTGGCTGCCTTGTTATTTAACTCCATCTGATTCTGTCTTCCTTGCTCCTTGTCAATGTTCCAGTGTTGGATCTGAGCTTCTGGATCTTTCCTGTGGCCTGCTGCTCTGCTTAGATAAGTGCTTCTTTGCTTTTGTTGCTGTTTTCTCTGTCCAGCTTGTCTATTCATTTTTGCTGGAAGCTCTGAGACGCAAAGGGTGTACCGCCGTGCCGTTAGTTCGGCACGGTGGGTCTTTTTGCCCCCTTTGCGTGGTTTTTTGCTTTAGGGTTTTTTGTAGACTGCAAAGTTCTCTTTGCTATCCTCGCTCTATCTAGAATATCGGGCCTCACTTTGCTGAATCTATTTCATCCCTACGTTTTGTCTTTTCATCTTGCTAACAGTCATTATATGTGGGGGGCTGCCTTTTCCTTTGGGGTATTTCTCTGAGGCAAGTCAGGCTTGTATTTCTATCTTCAGGCTAGTCAGTTCCTCAGGCTGTGCCGAGTTGCATAGGTAGTGTCAGGCGCAATCCACAGCTGCCTTTAGTTGTGTTTAGGATAGGTTCAGGTATTGCGGTCTACAGAGATTCCACGTCTCAGAGCTCGTTCTATTGTTTTTGGGTTATTGTCAGATCACGGTATGTGCTCTGATTACTGCACACTGTGTTACTGGATTGCCTACATAACACCAATGGCTGCCAATCTGGGTCAACAACTGGGTCATCTATCACCTCCTCTTCAATGTTATGTGCACCTTCCTCTGTCACCGTGTAAGGTGCTATAGCATTCGGGAAGAGGCACCATAGTCTCATCAGGGTCCGATTCTGGCTCAGTACACTGCGAGGGCAATGTAGTGATCTGAGTCAATGGAACAGCATTATAATCTAGCTGTGGCTGTGCATCAGTGCATTCCATGTCCGATTCATCTTGTAATGGGCAGTTAACAATTTACCGTTCTAACCCAGGCACGGTATGTATAAAGAGCTCCATGGAGTAACCTGTAGTGTCGCCTGACTCATCCTTCACTTTTGGTTTGGGTGAAGGACATAAGGAAACGTCTTGTTCCTGACCGGGAGCATCCACTGATCCACTGACGACTCGCTGCTTTTATATTTGGAACTTTCTGAAGAGGAGGCGAAAGAGCTAGAGGCTGAGTCAGCAAGGAAAGCCGAAACTTTTTCCTGCTGCTCCGGCTTTAAAAACCGTTTTCCTACTCCCAGATAAGGGAGCCTTCGAGGCCTTGTGTAGCCAGACGATGACGCTGGCTCAACACCTCCAGCCTTAGGTGCTATTGTGCTTTTGCCACTACCACCAGATGCACCACCACCACCATCAGTACCAGCTCGCAACCACCGCCCACGGCCTCTTCCACCTGACTTCCTCATTTTTTGGAAAATCTAACCAAAATAACAAACGTTATATGGTACTGTAAAACAAGGTAGAAGGTGCATATAAACGTGTTGAGATTTTAAATCTCCCTTTTTTGGGGGGGAGACTGAACAAAAAATCAGGCCCTGTGCAAAAAAACAACACAATGTAAGTGGCTGAAAGTGGCTGGCTGATATACGACAAACTAACAGGACAGAAGTATATCCACTTTGTGAGAATTTGAATCTCCCCTTTTTTGGGGGGAGACTGAACCACAACTTAGGCCCAGTGTATATAACAACACAATCTAAGTGGCAGAAAGTGACTGGCTGATATACCACAAACTAGCAGGACTGAAATATATCCACTTTGTGATAATTTGAATCTCACTTTTTTTGGGGAGACTAAACCAAACCTCAGGCCCTGTGCATAAAGTGGCACACAGTGGTTGGAAGATGTATGAAAAAATAAAAGGACTGTAGTACAATTTCAATTTCCCTACAATGATCTCAGGACAAGCATGGCAGCAATAAAAAGGACTGCTGCACACAAAAGTGTGGACAAATAAAGATAACTGTGCAGAAAGGAGCAACAGGATTTTTGCTTTTAAAAAAGCAGTTGGTTTGCACAGCGGCATGCAAACAGCAATGCAGCTATCAGGGAGCCTTTATAAGGCAGCTTAATAAGCTACAGAGCTGATGCACAAAAATATAGCCTCCACTGTCCCTGCAAACAAATGGTGGTGTTGGACAGTGGAAATTGTTACAGCACAAGCAGTTTGGGGGTTAATCTTCCCTCCCTAACTATATCCCTTCTTCTGATGAAGCTGCGGCAACCTCTCCCTATGCTAAGATCGGCAGAAGTAAGATGGCCGTCGGCGTGCACGCCCCTTTATAGCCGCTGTAACATTGCAGAAAGCAAGCCAATCACTGCCATGCCCTTCTCTAAGATGGTGGGGGCCGAGACCTATGTCATCACGCTGCCCACACTCTGCGTCCTCCTTCATTGGCTGAAAAATGGCGCTGAAAGAGTCATACGAAATGCTACTTTGGCGTGAAGATCGCCGCCCGACTACCGAAAGTCTGCGATTTTTGAATTTGTCCGATCCGTTTTGCTCAACCCTACTCATCACCTCTCTTGGCAGGCTGTTACACTCATTGATCACCCTGACGGTCAAATTTTTTTTTCCAATATCTAATCTGTATCTTCTCCCTTTCAGTTTCATTCTGTTGCTTCATGTGTTTCCATGTAGCAATGAGAATAAGGATGATCCCTCTACATTGTGACATACCTTCAGATATTTATAGACAGCTATTAAATCTCTTCTTAGCCATCTTTTTTGCAACCTAAACATTCCCAGATCCTTTATTTGTTTCTCGTAGGACATAGTTTGCAGTCCGCTCACCATCCTGGTAGCTTTTCTATGAATATACTCCAGTTTTTCAGCGTGTTTTTAAACTGTGGTGCCCAGAATTGGAAATAGTATTCCAGATGATGTCTGATCAAGGAGGAGTAGAGGGGGATAATTACTTCACATGATCTAGAACCTATGCTTCTCTTAATACATCCTAGAACTGTGTTTGCCTTTTTGCTGCTGCATCACACTGTTGACTCCTATGCAGTCTGTGAGCTATTAGTATACCCAAGTCTTTTTCACATGTGCTGTTGCTTAATTCTATTCCCATTCTGTAGATGTAATTTTTGTTTTTCTTGCCCAGATGTAGAATTTTGCATTTCTTCCTGTTAAATACCATTCACTGCCCACTGTTCAAGCTTATTTAGATCCTTTTGAATCCTTTCTCTGTTTTCTCTAGTGTTAAACATCGTTCCTAGCTTTGCATTGTCTGCAAATTTGATTAGTTCCCTTATCTAGATCATTTATAAAAATGTTGAACAACACTGGGCCAGGACAGAGCTTTGTGCTATCCCACTTGAAACGCTCTTCTAATTGGATGTGCAACCATTTATTACCACTCTTTGAGTACAATCAATGAACCAGTTATGAATCCACCTAACTTTAACCTTGTCAGTAACATACGTGGTAATTTTTGCAATAAGGATAGTATGAGATACTTAGGACCAATGCCTGATAATAGTTATCCTATAACCAACATTACACAGGTAGATTGTTAGGCTTTGATCCTCTGCGGATGCTATTAGATTAAGAATGGAGGAATATGAAGGATTTACATAAACAAAGGATTATTCCACTAACCTTTAGGATTACACAGGAGAGATTTTTAGCTCTTTTCATTAAGATCCAATAATGCTGACCTTTGCGGTTATTGATGTTTCTGTGCTACCAGTATTTACCTCAACTAAGATTTAAGTATTTCTTGTCAGTAGAGAATGCTTTGATCAATACAGAACAATTTTAATTATACAGGTTATGCTCTACGTGACTTCCCTTATAATACAGTTGCAAACAAAATGATTTAAACAAATATGCTCTTATTCTTATAAATGAACATTTGGGGATTTTTTCTCTGTGGATCTATTAAAGAAAACTGGAACTTTTCAGGGTTAGGATAGGGTGAAAATAATACCCTGTCTACAGTGAGGCATGGCGTTGGCTCAGTGATTTCTATAGTGAAGTTGTCATGTCTCATGACTTCGGAATCATGCAGTATTGTATTGCCACTGTATTGTTTCCAGGGTCGGACTGGCTCACCGGGACACCGGTGAAATGCCCGGTGGGCGCTGCCCCAGAAAGGAGGAGGAGAAAAAAAAAAAAGGGATGCGGCCCTTTAAATCTTCAGGCGGCACCGACCGCCACCACGACCAGGGCCAGTGACACCACCCGGTGAACCCAGGTAAGCGCTGGGGCCCTGGGCAAACGGGGGGTGGGACACGGAGTATGTGGTCCATGAGTCGGGGGAGTCCATTGCCAGCGCTGCCATCGGGGCCCCCCCTTCTAATACTCACCTCTCCTCGTTCCGGGCGGCAGCTGCAGTGTCTTCAGCGCCCTCTGACTCTGCAACGTCTCAGGGCAGAGGGTGCGATGATGTCATCACTACGTGCTCAGCCTCTCTGTCCTGAGCATTGCAGAGCCGGAGAGACACTAAGTCTATGGGACCTGCGGTGGGAGCGGGAGAGATGAGGATTTAACTTTTTTTTTTTTTATGTATGGGACGCATAGTAATGTATGGAGGAGCGGGGGGGCATAATACTGTGTGGAGGAGTGGGGTCAGGGCAGTATTTAGAGTTTCTGCTGCCCTAGGCACTTTTAGTGCTACCTCCCCCTTTGGTGAGTATGACACTATCGGCAGTGACTTTGCCATAAATCGCTGATGTAAAAGTAGCCTTTTGTGGCAGATCCGGCAGTTTTTCCGCAACTGCCGCATAACGGATCACTTACGGCAACACTGCGTTCGGCCTCATTCATTCCCTATGAGACTTGCGGACATCTGCAGCTGCAGCGCCCCATAGTCCTGGTCGTTGCAGTAATGTCGTTCTTCCACCAGGGGGAGTGATGCTACGTCTGAAGGCAATAATGGAGATCACTTTACCAGGTATCACAAACCACACACCACACTTCACACTCCAGCCGCCAGGGGGAGCTATGCTCCTATTTAGTAGGGCACTCTTCACAATTAGGTAAAACTGGTGGTCTGGATAGGAAGTTAGGCAGAAGCGAGCTAGGCTTCACCCAGTGAGCTGCTATCTGAGCTCCACTCAGGTAGTGGGTCCCTGACAGTGGTGGGATCCTGCCAGAAGCCTAGACAGAAGGCCACGGAGCTGCGCCTGCCCCACGTGCGGCAGCATCCTAAGAAAGAGACATTGAAGTAGAATTGTGTTACAGAGAGTGAGAAACGAAGTCATTGCAAAAGGAGAGGAAACCAGAATGAGTTCTGCCCTGTAAAAGGCTGCTTCCCTTCTGAGGCGCAGGATCCGGTAGCCGGAACACCAAGGGAGTCATCGTCTCCAAGCCTGGCTTCAGAGACCGACCATATTAGTTGCCTGACCTTTACCCAGAAGGCACGGTGGCAACGATGGGAGGCCGGGGTATCTAAGAGCTCCTGTAAAAAGCCTCAAGCCACCAGTCATATGGGTTGTTCCTATCCATCTGGGGGACAGAGAGAAAGACATAACATCTAGAACACCAACACCAGTTATGAGGACCTTATGAAAAGCTTAGCAGTAAGGTACTACAACATCCAGGCGCTAGAGGAAGGCTACTGATTTCCACCTGGATAAAGGGACTCTGGATTTGCCTTCAGACCGGCCGGAATCTGCCTGCCCTGTGATCTGGTGCTCTGGACTGTGGACGCTGAAGCCTTCAGTAGAAAGGTAAAGAGACTGCAACCTTGTGTCCTCGTTCTTCACTGCGCCTCACATCATCTACTATCCACCATCACACTCTGGGAAGCCCTGGGGACACACTTCACCTGTGGGAAGGTACACCATCTAGCGGCCATAATATCACCCCAGCGGACCCCTAAGCAGCGTCGGTCACCCTGACCGAATACCACAGGTGTCGTCACGAACATTATCCCTTTAAAGACCTTTCCTCATTTACAATCGACGTCCCTAGGGCCACGGACCGGGTCAGCCACCGTGACATACCCTTTGAGAACCGAAGGGCCCAGCTCCGAGTACTCCACTGCCCTACGGGGGCGCTCCAATCTTTTGGCGTCACGAACAGGATCTACTTAAGCCTGAAAATCGGGTCATGTGCGCCTAAGAACTGTGCCAGAATTGTATTTGAACTGTGAATTGCTTAAGAACTGTGTATTGCCATTTACCGCCAAAAATTCCTGCCAAAACTGCCGCCATTACAGCACCATGAGGAGTGCAAGAGAAGAAGAAGGGCGTGGCGTTGTGGGTGTAAACGAAATGAGAAGCGCGAAAAATAATGGCCGCCCAGTCTAAATATCTCTGTACCTTGAGGACGTGTCCGTCAGCAGCCGAGATCCGCCTCCTGATCCTCAATGGTGGGGGGAGACAAAGAAAACGAAACTGCCCCAGAAGAGGAGAGCGGGAAAAGGATGAGGAAGGAGCCAGCCATGTGGAGGACACCATGGCCAGCCGCCCGGAACCAGAGCGTTGGGTCAGAGCAGAGGACTCCCTGTTATGAAAGATAATTCAGTACCACAATGGACATAGCGGTCAGAGCACATACAGTGATCTGACAATAACCCAAAATCATAGAACGAGCTCTGAGACGTGGGAACTCTGCAGACCGCAATCCCTAATCCTCTCCAAACAACACTAGAGGCAGCCGTGGATTGCGCCTAACTCTGCCTATGCAACTCGGCACAGCCTGAGAAACTAACTAGCCTGAAGATAGAAAATAAGCCTACCTTGCCTCAGAGAAATACCCCAAAGGAAAAGGCAGCCCCCCACATATAATGACTGTGAGTTAAGATGAAAAGACAAACGTAGAGATGAAATAGATTCAGCAAAGTGAGGCCCGACTTTCTTAACAGAGCGAGGATAGAAAAGGTAAGTTTGCGGTTTACACAAAACCCTAAAGAAAACCACGCAAAAGGGGGCAAAAAGACCCTCCGTACCGAACTAACGGCACGGAGGTACACCCTTTGCGTCCCAGAGCTTCCAGCAACAAATTAGACAAGCTGGACAGAAAAAATAGCAAACAAATAGCAAAGAAGAACTTAGCTATGCAGAGCAGCAGGCCACAGGAATGATCCAGGGAAAAGCAAGTCCAACACTGGAACATTGACAGGAAGCCAGGATCAAAGCATTAGGTGGAGTTAAGTAGAGAAGCACCTAACGACCTCACCAGATCACCTGAGGGAGGAAACTCAAGCTGCAGTACCACTTTCCTCCACAAACGGAAGCTCACAGAGAGAATCAGCCGAAGTACCACTTGTGACCACAGGAGGGAGCTCTGCCACAGAATTCACAACAGTACCCCCCTTGAGGAGGGGTCACCGAACCCTCACCAGAGCCCCCAGGCCGACCAGGATGAGCCACATGAAAGGCACGAACAAGATCGGGAGCATGGACATCAGAGGCAAAAACCCAGGAATTATCTTCCTGAGCATAACCCTTCCATTTAACCAGATACTGGAGTTTCCGTCTAGAAACACGAGAATCCAAAATCTTCTCCACAATATACTCCAATTCCCCCTCCACCAAAACCGGGGCAGGAGGATCAACAGATGGAACCATAGGTGCCACGTATCTCCGCAACAATGACCTATGGAATACGTTATGTATGGAAAAAGGGTCAGACGAAAAGACACAGGATTAAGAACCTCAGAAATCCTATACGGACCAATGAAACGAGGTTTAAATTTAGGAGAGGAAACCTTCATAGGAATATGACGAGAAGATAACCAAACCAGATCCCCAACACGAAGTCGGGGACCCACACGGCGTCTGCGATTAGCGAAACGTTGAGCCTTCTCCTGGGACAAGGTCAAATTGTCCACTACATGAGTCCAAATCTGCTGCAACCTGTCCACCACAGTATCTACACCAGGACAGTCCGAAGACTCAACCTGTCCTGAAGAGAAACGAGGATGGAACCCAGAATTGCAGAAAAATGGTGAAACCAAGGTAGCCGAGCTGGCCCGATTATTAAGGGCGAACTCAGCCAAAGGCAAAAAGGACACCCAGTCATCCTGATCAGCAGAAACAAAGCATCTCAGATATGTTTCCAAGGTCTGATTGGTTCGTTCGGTCTGGCCATTAGTCTGAGGATGGAAAGCCGAGGAAAAAGACAAGTCAATGCCCATCCTACCACAAAAGGCTCGCCAAAACCTTGAAACAAACTGGGAACCTCTGTCAGAAACGATATTCTCTGGAATGCCATGTAAACGAACCACATGCTGGAAGAACAATGGCACCAAATCAGAGGAGGAAGGCAATTTAGACAAGGGTACCAGATGGACCATCTTAGAAAAGCGATCACAGACCACCCAAATGACTGACATCTTTTGAGAAACGGGAAGATCAGAAATAAAATCCATAGAGGTATGTGTCCAAGGCCTCTTCGGGACCGGCAAGGGCAAAAGCAACCCACTGGCACGAGAACAGCAGGGCTTAGCCCGAGCACAAATCCCACAGGACTGCACAAAAGCATGAACATCCCGCGACAGAGATGGCCACCAAAAGGATCTAGCCACTAACTCTCTGGTACCAAAGATTCCAGGATGACCAGCCAACACCGAACAATGAACCTCAGAGATAACTTTATTGGTCCACCTATCAGGGACAAACAGTCTCTCCGCTGGACAACGATCAGGTTTATTAGCCTGAAATTTTTGCAGCACCCGCCGCAAATCAGGGGAGATGGCAGACACAATTACTCCTTCCTTGAGGATACCCGCCGGCTCAGACAAACCCGGAGAGTCGGGCACAAAACTCCTAGACAGAGCATCCGCCTTCACATTTTTAGAGCCCGGAAGGTACGAAATCACAAAGTCAAAACGGGCAAAAAACAGCGACCAACGAGCCTGTCTAGGATTCAACCGCTTAGCAGACTCAAGATAAGTCAAGTTCTTATGATCAGTCAATACCACCACGCGATGCTTAGCTCCTTCAAGCCAATGACGCCACTCCTCGAATGCCCACTTCATGGCCAGTAACTCTCGGTTGCCCACATCATAATTTTGCTCAGCAGGCGAAAACTTCCTGGAAAAAAAAGCGCATGGTTTCATCACTGAGCAATCAGAAGCTCTCTGCGACAAAACAGCCCCTGCTCCAATCTCAGAAGCATCAACCTCGACCTGGAACGGAAGAGAAACATCTGGTTGACACAACACAGGGGCAGAAGAAAAACGACGCTTCAACTCTTGAAAAGCTTCCACAGCAGCAGAAGACCAATTGACCAAATCAGCACCCTTCTTGGTCAAATCGGTCAATGGTTTGGCAATACTAGAAAAATTGCAGATGAAGCGACGATAAAAATTAGCAAAGCCCAGGAACTTTTGCAGACTTTTCAGAGATGTCGGCTGAGTCCAATCATGGATGGCTTGGACCTTAACAGGATCCATCTCGATAGTAGAAGGGGAAAAGATGAACCCCAAAAATGAAACCTTCTGCACACCAAAGAGACACTTTGATCCCTTCACAAACAAAGAATTAGCACGCAGGACCTGAAAAACTGTTCTGACCTGCTTCACATGAAACTCCCAATCATCCAAGAAGATCAAAATGTCATCCAAGTACACAATCAGGAATTTATCCAGGTACTCTCGGAAGATGTCATGCATAAAGGACTGAAACACTGATGGAGCATTGGCAAGTCCGAATGGCATCACTAGATACTCAAAATGACCCTCGGGCGTATTAAATGCAGTTTTCCATTCATCTCCTCGCCTGATTCGCACCAGATTATACGCACCACGAAGATCTATCTTGGTGAACCAACTAGCCCCCTTAATCCGAGCAAACAGATCAGATAACAATGGCAAGGGGTACTGAAATTTAACCGTGATCTTATTTAGAAGGCGGTAATCTATACAAGGTCTCAGCGAACCATCCTTCTTGGCTACAAAAAAGAACCCTGCTCCTAATGGTGACGATGACGGGCGAATATGCCCCTTCTCCAGGGATTCCTTCACATAACTGCGCATAGCGGCGTGCTCAGGCACGGATAAATTAAACAGTCGACCTTTTGGGAATTTACTACCAGGAATCAAATTGATAGCACAATCACAATCCCTATGCGGAGGTAGGGCATCGGACTTGGGCTCATCAAATACATCCCGGTAATCAGACAAGAACTGTGGAACCCCAGAAGGGGTGGATGACGAAATTGACAGAAATGGAACATCACCATGTACCCCCTGACAACCCCAGCTGGACACCGACATGGATTTCCAATCTAATACTGGATTATGGGCTTGTAGCCATGGCAACCCCAACACGACCACATCATGCAGATTATGCAACACCAGAAAGCGAATAACCTCCTGATGTGCAGGAGCCATGCACATGGTCAGCTGGGTCCAGTATTGAGGCTTATTCTTGGCCAAAGGCGTGGCATCAATTCCTCTCAATGGAATAGGACACTGCAAGGGCTCTAAGAGAAACCCACAACGCTTAGCATACTCCAAGTCCATCAAATTCAGGGCAGTGCCTGAATCCACAAATGCCATGACAGAATACGATGACAAAGAACAGATCAAGGTAACGGACAGAAGAAATTTTGACTGTACAGTACCAATGGTGGCAGACCTAGCGAACCGCTTAGTGCGCTTAGGACAATCAGAGATAGCATGAGTGGAATCACCACAGTAGAAACACGGCGCCTCCCATCTTCTTTCCATGACGTCCTCTTCTGATCTTCAGCCACGGCTCCGGCGCAGGCGTACTTTGTCTGCCCTGTTGAGGGCAGAGCAAAGTACTGCAGTGCGCAGGCGCCGGGCCTCTCTGACCTTTCCGGCGCCTGTGCACTGCAGTACTTTGTTGTGCCCTCAACAGGGCAGACAAAGTACGCCTGCGCCGCAGCCGTGGCTGACGATCAGAAGAGAACGTCATGGAAAGAAGATGGGAAGCGCCGCAGCGGACCAGAGACACCCATCCGACCGGACCAGCAGCGGGACCGCCCCTGGGTAAGTATAATCTAACGTCTTTTTCTCCTCTTTCAGGTAACATCGGGGGCTTATCTACAGCATTACAGAATGCTGTAGATAAGCCCCTGATGCCGGTGGGCTTACCTCATCCGCGATTTTCGGGGTGACAGGTTTCCCTTTAAGTAATTAATCACTCATTACAACATCATACGGCAGAGAGTTCCATAGTCTCACTGCTCTTACAGTAAAGAACCCGCGTCTGTTATTATGCTTAAACCTTTTTTCCTCCAAACGTAGAGGATGCCCCCTTGTCCCTGTTTCAGGTCTATGATTAAAAAGATCATCAGAAAGGTCTTTGTACTGTCCCCTCATATATTTATACATTAACATAAGATCACCCCTTAGTCTTCGTTTTTCCAAACTAAATAGCCCCAAGTGTAATAACCTATCTTGGTATTGCAGACCCCCCAGTCCTCTAATAACCTTGGTCGCTCTTCTCTGCACCCGCTCCAGTTCAGCTATGTCTTTCTTATACACTGGAGACCAGAACTGTGCACAGTATTCTAAGTGTGGTCGAACTAGTGACTTGTATAGAGGTAAAATTATGTTCTCCTCATGAGCATCTATGCCTCTTTTAATGCATCCCATTATTTCATTTGCCTTTGTAGCAGCTGCCTGACACTGGCCACTCAATATGAGTTTGTCATCCACCCATACACCCAGTTCTTTTTCATTGACGGTTTTGCCCAGAGTTTTAGAATTAAGCACATAATTATACATCTTATTACTTCTACCCAAGTGCATGACCTTACATTTATCCCCATTAAAGCTCATTTGCCATTTATCAGCACAAGCTTCTAGTTTACATAAATCATCCTGTAATATATAATTGTCCTCCTCTGTATTGATTACCCTGCAGAGTTTAGTGTCATCTGCAAATATTACTACAAGGTCATTAATAAATATGTTAAAAAGAAGAGGGCCCAATACTGACCCCTGTGGTACCCCACTGCTAACCGCTACCCAGTCCGAGTGTGCTCCATTAATAACCAGCCTTTGTTTCCTATCCCTGAGCCAGCTCTCAACCCACTTACACATATTTTCCCCTATCCCCATTATTCTCATTTTATGTATCAACTTTTTGTGTGGCACCGTATCAAAAGCTTTTGAAAAGTCCATATACACTACATCCACTGGGTTCCCTTGGTCCAGTCCGGAACTTACTCTTCATAGAAACTGATCAAATTAGTCTGACATGAACGGTCCCTAGTAAACCCGTGCTGATACTGGGTCATTGTAGCCCACCCAAGACCAACGTTGGAGGTTCGTCACAGGTCCCTCGCATCACGTCACCTTTAAATTGACTTGAATATTAACGATGTGATTAATGTTTTGCACTACCTCATTGAAAAGACTTGACTTTGCCCTTAAATGGAATGAACATTGTTGCACTTTGCTAAAAAGTTAATATATTACAGAGCAATATAGCAAATAAAGTTGAAAATTTAGGTTTAGATAGTGATAATGTTTACATAGTTAATAGTATGTAGCTAATATGGTAGAATTAGAGCTAGATAGTCTAAGATGATGTACTTTGAATAAAATTGAAAGAAGACACAGTGAGCCTGTAGGGGAGGGGGGGATAACTGGTCTGCATTTCAATTAAGTGAACCCATGGGGGTTAGTGAATCACTTAGTTAAAGTTTGCACTTAGGAAAGGAATAACTGTTTACACTTAAATAAAATTATGTTTGCTTTTACACTTCATAGATAGTATACCTCTATGGGTAATAGTATTTCATAGTTAGTTAAAGCATCTGTTATTGTTAAGATTGAAGCAAGTTGGCAATGTAAATATGTTATTGTTTGCAACGTTCAAGTGTCCTTACCTCCCATAAAGGGAAGCTCAGTTAAATTAACTTGTTTTACAGCATTTCAAAAATTTGCATGTCTTTTTGCTAATATATTGTTGTTTTCTTTTCCCAGTCCTGGAGTACTGGATTTAACGGGGGGAGTGCAGCGCCCCAGGGTCCTGGTCGTTGCAGTAATGTCGTTCTTCCACCAGGGGGAGAGATGCTACGTCTGAAATAAATAAAGAAGATCACTTTACCAGGTATCACAAACCACACACCACACTTCACACTCCAGTCCACCAGGGGGAGCTATGCTATGCTATTTAGTAGGGCACTCTTCACAATTAGGTAAAACTGGTTGTCTGGATAGGAAGTTAGGCAGAAGCGAGCTGGGCTTCACCCAGTGAGCTGCTATCTGAGCTCCACTCAGGTAGTGGGTCCCTGACTGGGGTGGGATCCTGTCAGAGGCCTAGGCAGAAGGCCACGGAGCTGCGCCTGCCCCATGTGCGGCAGCATCCTAAGAAAGAGACATTGAAGGAGAATTGTGTTGCAGAGAGTGAGAAACGAAGTCATAGCAAAAGGAGAGGAAACCATAAGGAGTTCTGCCCTATAAAAGGCTGCCTCCCTTCTGAGGCGCAGGATCCGGTAGCCGGAACACCGAGGGAGTTATCGTCTCCAAGCCTGGCTCCAGAGACTGGTAGGACAGCTAATTCCATATTAGTTGCCCTACCTTTACCCAGGAGGCACGGTGGCAACGATGGGAGGCCGGGGTATCTAAGAGCTCCTGTAAAAAGCCTCAAGCCACCAGTTATACGGGTTGTTCCTATCCATCTGGGGGACAGAAAGACTTATCATCTAGAACACCAACATCACTTGTGAGGACCTTATGAGAAGCTTAGCAGTAAGGTTCTACAACATTCAGATGCTAGAGGAAGGCTACTGATTTCCACCTGGATAAAGGGACTCTGGATTTGCCTTCAGACCGGCCGGACTCTGCCTGCCCTGTGATCTGGTGCTCTGGACTGTGGACGCTGAAGCCTTCAGTAAAAAGGTAAAGAGACTGCAACCTTGTGTCCTCGTTCTTCACTGCGCCTCACATCATCCACTATCCACCATCACACTCTGGGAAGCCCTGGGACACACTTCACCTGTGGGAAGGTACACCATCTAGCTGCCATAATATCACCCCAGCGGACCCCTAAGCAGCGTCGTTCAGCCTGACCGAATACCACAGGTGGCGTCATGAACATTATCCCTTTAAAGACCTTTCACCATTTACAACAGACATCCCTAGGGCTACGGACCGGGTCAGCCACCGTGACATCCCCCTTGAGAACCGAAGGGCCTGGCTCCGAGTAACATACTGCCCTACGGGGGCGCTCCACAGCACTTGCGGTTTTGCCGTGATTAGGCAAATGCGGTACTTGCAGCAATGGAAAAAAACGCTGCTAGCAGTGTTTTTTGTCTCACCGCAAGTGCAAAACCGCAAGTGCAGCACAGGTCCGCAAGTAGCCATCACTACCTGTTCCTGCACCTTGCTAGCTCATCCCTAACCATCCCTCCCTGA
This sequence comes from Ranitomeya imitator, assembly GCF_032444005.1. NCBI lineage: Eukaryota > Metazoa > Chordata > Amphibia > Anura > Dendrobatidae > Ranitomeya > Ranitomeya imitator. The sequence goes on along the minus strand of NC_091286.1, from coordinate 569,931,215 downwards.
CCTAAAACTACACTATAAAGCTTTACAAAAACAATTTATTAACTGAATGGTTCAGCTTCCCCCCTTGTATGATTGGCTCATCTTTCCTCCCCCTTGTATGAATGGCTCAGCTCTCCTTCCCCTTGTATGAATGACTCAACTTTCCCCCCTTGTATGAATGGCCCAGCTTTCCCCCCCATCCTTTTATGAATGGCTCAGCTTTCCTCCCCCTTGTATGAATGGCTCAGCTTCCCCCTTGTATGAATGGCTCAGCTTTCCTCCCCCTTGTATAAATAGCTCAGCTTCCCTCCCTTGTATGAATGGCTCAGCTCTCCCCTCCCTTATATGAATGGCTCAGCTTTCCCCCCCTTGTATGAATGGCTCAGCTTTCCTCCCCCTTGTACGAATGGCTCAGCTTTCCTCCCCTTGTATGAGTGGCTCAGCTTTTCCCCTTGTATGAATGGATTTAATGTTAAAAATAATAAAAAATTGTTATATACTCACCGTCCGTTGGCCCCTCGGATCCAGAACAGGCCTTTCCTGCTCCTCACGACGCACCGGTGACCACTCCATGCATTGCGATCTCGCGAGATGAGGACGTAGCAGTCTCGCGAGACCGCTACATCATCATCTTGCGAGACCGCAATGCACTCTTGAGACCGGAGCGCGCGAGGAGCATTTGGTAAACTCTTCGCCTGGATCCGGGGGCCAACGGAAGGTGAGTATGTAACTATTTTATTTTAATTCTTTTTTTTACCAGGGATATGATGCCCACATTGCTATATACTATGTGGGCTGTGCAATATACTACGTTGGCTGTGCAATATACTATGCGGGCTGTGCAATATACTACGTGGGCTGTGCAATATACTACGTGGGCTGTGCTATATACTACGTAGGCTATGTTATACACTACGTGGCCTGTGTTATACACTACGTGGGCTGTGTTATATACTGCGTGCGTGGGCTGTTATATACTACATGAGCTGTGTTATATGCTATGTAGGCTGTTATACACACCCTGGGCTGTGCTATATACTACGTGGCTGTGTTATATACTCCATGGGCTGTTATATACTACGTGACTGTGCTATATACTCCGTGGGCTGTGCAATATACTACGTGGCTGTGCAATATACTACGTGGCTGTGCTATACACTACGTGGCTGTGCTATATAATATGTGGCTGTGCTATTTACTACCATGGGCTGTTATATACTATGTGGCTGTGCTATATACTACGTGGCCGGCCGCAAACAATCAGCGACAGGCGCAGTCCGGCCGCGAATTGGCGTGGGATTTGAACCACGCTTCGCTAATTGGTTGCTGCCGGCCGAATCCTGTGTATTCAATGTATTAGTCTACAATCTTCATAAATAAACTACATACAATACATATTCTAGAATACCCGATGCGTTAGAATCGGGTTACCATCTAGTGTTTATATATTGTCTTTCCTATCTAGGTGTTATGCCTGTAATCTTCTAAATGTATATATTTGCTATTTGGTGTACCTGTTAAATAGGGAAAGCATAGTACTAAAGTTTGCCCACTAGATGGAGTACCTTAGAATAGTGTACATAGTATTAGAAGGGAGTTCCACATAGTTAGGTACTAGTTAATGTAGGAGGGGTCAGCTGTAGCTAAGAGCGGGATAACTTTCTCATTAGAGTTAGAAGGGCCCGGGTGCCCAGACAGTCCACACGGGCTCAAGTGCCCAGGATGATAGCGACCACGCAACGTTCACTGAGGGAGAAGCCCAGCGATCCAAAGCATCGGGTCTGACCAGCAGTAGGCCAGTACAGCAGCAAGCAAGGAGACTAAAGACAGAAACAGTGACAGAATGAGGATGCAGATTCCCTCAGAAGCAGGGCAAAACGGCTGAGGAAAATGTCAGATGCATTGAGCTTGGACCAGGAGTGCGCTGGGTCATCGCAAAGTATAGTACAGATGGGCAGGTCGCTCACCAAGTGGCCACTGACTTCAGAGGCTGATAATCTCTTGTCTGGTGCGAAACAGACTAAGAAAGGTCTATCCGTATCAGAGCTGAATTGGAAGGACTCTGAGGAACCGTGTGGCACAGTTCGACCCGGGTGTGTGCTGTGTGACAGAAATTCCATAGGGAGGGAAAGAAGTAGAGATGTGTAATGCGAATCCTGCTGTAAATGCTGTGAAGAATATGGATGTGCTGCGTAAAGGAAACAGTAAAGTTGTTTATTTGAAAGTTGAGCAGGACTGTGTCTACAGCAAAACAGAGGTGACCCTCACGGTGCAGAAAGTGGAGCCACAGGTACGCAAGGTGATGGACAATGTTTTTATGTAATTGGAGGCCAGGGCACAGATACACCGGAGTGCTCGGCCATGACTACTGCACTGTTCGTGGCCCTTACACAAATAGTGTACAAAAGGTACACTCTCCTTAGAAAAAGCTGAAATAACAGTGCAGAATAACCCCAAACTTCCAGGCTTTCACATCAGAAAGGCTGGATGCAGCCAAGCAATGGTGTGGCCCGTGGAAAATAAAAAAAAACACTTGGTCTGCTATGACTTAAAGGGAACCTGCCACCAGGTTTTGCTAAAGAGATACGGCCATCACCTTTCAGGTCTGATATACACCATTCCATAATGCTGTATATCTGCCTCCACCCGACCTGTAAGAGAAGAAAAATAACACTACCTCACCTGCCGGACTGTCGGGTTCAGTGGCCATCACTCTTCTTGGTCCGGCGCCTCCCTTCTTGCGATGCCGTGCTCCTGCTTGCTTTGTGTGGATGACGCGTCTCCTTGGCACTGCACTCCTGCACAGGCGTACTTCTCTGCCATGTTGAGGGCAGAGCAAAGTACTGCATTGCACAGATGCCAAGAAAAGTCAAAGAGCCTCGGCTCATGCACAGTGCAGTACTTTGCCCTGCCCTTCGACAGGGCAGAGAAGTACGCCTGCGCAGGAGTGCTATGCCTAGGCCTAGGAGACTGTGTGGATGATGAAGGGACGCTTGTGACGTAGCTTCTAACTTCTGGACAGTCAGAAGCTGCATTCATAACTTTGAGCCACGGGAATTGGAGCCGTGGCAGAAAACGGTGAATACGCCGTAGGATGAGTATATGACCGGGGAAGGGGACTTGCACTTAAATCACCACTCCAGTGGTGATAAAAAAAAACGGCTAGAGCGGTGCTTTAATAATTTAATAATAAGCAATTTATTATTATAATAATTTTATTAAAGAGCTGGGACCCCCTGCTGTCTTTTGTGCAGGGCTGCCAGCTAACACTGGAAACCCTAGACAACGAGGCACCAACACATAGAGATGAAAGTACCGTACATCTCAGGGTTAAGTCCAATATAGCACCAGTATACTGGGAGCCTGCACACACACCTGTGTTTCATCGTTCTCTAGCTGTCCCAGATACTGAGCTATTAAGACTGGCTCTCTAGAACCATTTAGCCGACCCAAGTTTGGATTCTCCATATCGGTCAAGCCCAAAACGAACCTGTTAAAACATCACTTCCCACTTGGAAGTTATGACCCATCCTGGATATTGGGAATTATTTCAGCTAGGAGGTCAGGGGAGGACATTTCAGTTCGGCCCAGAGGGGCGGTGGCAAATATGGGAGGGGGCGAGCTAGGGGTTAAAAATGACACACCTTTCGCCAGTGTCAGAGGCGTAGCTAGGATTTTGGTTCGGGAGGGGGGGGGGGGGGTGAAGCTTCTGAGTGGGCCCCTAACCAGGTAACCTTGATTACAACTGGGTGACGCACCAGGTAACCTTAATTACAACTGGGTAACACACCCTAATAGTGGAGGAGAACCTCAGCAGATGACTGCGCTGCTGCTGAAAATAATCTCTATACAAAGACCAACATGGATATTACCGCCATATGGTCAGTGGTAGATACCAGTCCTATAGAACATATAAGAGATCACAGCACAGTTACAGATAATGACTTACCGCTGACGTTCTTTCATTTTTCCTGTCTTTTCCATCTGGCCCAGACCAACATGACAACTTCTAGCCACAACTCGGATGCAGAGAATACAACAAAGACACGTTTCACATCTCATATTCCAACCCCATCACCATCTATTCCCAACCTGCACAAACTCCTCATCCTGCTGATACCCCAATACTGAGCCGCTGCTGCCGTATGTGTCCCTATTACTGCACCTTTTGTGTGGTTCTGTGTGCCTTCTAAATTCTAAAGCAACTCTCTATGATATAGTAATACCAGGAGCAATTGACCTAGAAAACAGTGCCCATATTTTGCCCCCTAGAAAGTAATATTGCCCTCTATGTGCCCCTTTGATAGAGTTCCCCTATAGCAATAAGTGCCCACTTTACATTTAATAATGTGCTGAGTCTCCCCCCTGTACAGCTCCATTATACACAGTATAATGCCCCCTCACTGTATAGTACCACCCACACCCCTTAGTAGCCTCCAAACTGTTTGATGGCTCCAGCACTGTAATCCCCACACTGTACGATGGCCCCCTCACTGTAATCTCCCCACTATATGATGGCCCCCTAGATAGCCTTGATATAGTATAATGCACTCCCCATAGGCCTTCATATAGCATAATGCACTCCCCATAGGCCTACTTTATATTGTATGATGCATCCCCATAGGCAGAGTCTATAGCATAAGGCAGCCCCCATAGGCAGACTCTATAGCACAAAGCAGCCCCCATAGGCAGACCCTGTAGTATAAGGCAGCACCCCATAGGCAGACTCTGTAATAAGGCAGTCCCCATAGGCAGACTCTGAAATAAAGCAGCCCTCATAGGAAGACTCTGTAATAAGGCAGCCCCCCATAGGAAGACTGTAATAAGGCAGCCCCATAGGAAGACTCTATAATAAGACAGCCCCCATAGGCAGACTCTGTAATAAGGCAGCCTCCATAGGCAGACTCTGTAATAAGGCAGTCCCCCATAGGAAGACTCTAATGAGGCAGCCCCCATAGGAAGACTCTGTAATAAAGCAGCCCCCATAGGGAGACTCTGTAATAAGGCAGTCCCCATAGGCAGACTCTGTAGTATAAGGCAGTCCCCATAGGCAGACTCTGCAGTATAAGGCAGCCTCCATAGGCAGACTTTGTAGTATAAGGCAGCCCCCCATAGGCAGACTCTGTAATAAGGCAGCCCCCCCATAGGCAGACTCTGTAATAAGACAGCCCCCATAGGCAGACTCTGTAATAAGGAAGCCCCCCATAGGCAGACTGTAGTATAAGGCAACCCCCATAGGCAAACTCTGTAATAAGGAAGCCCCCCATAGGCAGACTCGATAATAAGGCAGGCTCTACCACAGAATGTAATTGTATCGGCATGCTGTGCACACACCGATAGTTACCGTGGCATAGCTCCAGGTGGGCCCCCTCAGAGTGCGGGGCCTGGGGTGATGGCCCCCGCTGCCCCCGGTAGCTACGCTACTGGCCAGTGTTATTGTTCTGCCTCGGCAGTCACATCACGTCACGTGTGGAGACGTACCAGAAACTAAGAAAGTACCTGTGGATTCGAAAGCTTCCCTGGATCCACATACTACAAGGACCAGTAACTTGACACATACAGCTAAATGTAATCCCATACCTGTACTCTACTTTTATATGTACTTCTGTCTGTAATATCTGTGTATTAGTCTGTATATATTTGTATTATCTAGTGCGCCTTTTGGCAATTAAAATATCAATTAATTTTGGGCTGCTCTTGCCCACCGAATCCCGATTTTCCATGTCCGTGAGTCAGGCTAATACTTACACGCTACCTGGGGTTGGTTTCTGACCCAATCTAAGCTTGTTAACAGACCGGGCTTATATCTAATGAGGAACTGGTGGCAGCATACCGTTCTGGTGTTATTGGGGGATCAAGGCATTGATGGACTGGAGGTTTATATATGTACTAGCTATTGAACCTGTTCTACGCCCGGGTGGCGAGCATTTATATTGGTATATGGTCTCCATCCTGGTATGTGCTGCTCCATCCTGCGTCCCCATCCTGTCATGTGCTGCACCCATCCTGCGCCCCCATTCTGTCATGTGCTGCACCCATCCTGCGCCCCATCCTGTAATGTGCTGCTCCATCCTGCGCCCTCATCCTGACATGTGCTGCTTCATCCTGCGTCCCCATCCTGTCATGTGCTGCTCCCATCCTGCGCCCCCATTCTGTCATGTGCTGCACCTATCCTGCGCCCCCATCCTGTCATGTGCTGCACCCATCCTGCGCCCCCATCCTGTCATGTGCTGCTCCCATCCTGCGCCCCCATCCTGTCATGTGCTGTACCCATCCTGCGTCCCCATCCTGTCATGTGCTGCACCCATCCTGCACCACCGTTCTTTAATTTGCTGCTCCCATCCATATGCCCCATACGCTGCTCCACAAAGGTTTATGGCCCCCATAAGATGCTCCATAGTATATGCCCCGTACACTGCTCCATAAAGGTTGATGGCCCCCATAAGATGCTCCATAGTATATGTCCCCGTACGCTGTTCCATAAAGGTTTATGGCCCCCATAAGATGCTCCATGGTATATGCCCCCGTACACTGCTCCATTATGGTTTATGGCCCCCATAAGATGCTCCATGGTATATGCCCCCGTACACTGCTCCATTATGGTTTATGGCCCCCATAAGATGCTCCATTGTATATGCCCCCGTACACTGCTCCATTATGGTTTATGGCCCCATAAGATGCTCCATGGTATATGCCCCCGTACACTGCTCCATTATGGTTTATGGCCCCATAAGATGCTCCATTGTATATGCCCCCGTACACTGCTCCATTATGGTTTATGGCCCCATAAGATGCTCCATTGTATATGCCCCCCGTACACTGCTCCATTATGGTTTATGGCCCCATAAGATGCTCCATTGTATATGCCCCCGTACACTGCTCCATTATGGTTTATGGCCCCATAAGATGCTCCATGGTATATGCCCCCGTACACTGCTCCATAAAGGTTTATGGCCCCCATAAGATGCTCCATTGTATATGCCCCCGTACACTGCTCCATTATGGTTTATGGCCCCCATAAGATGCTCCATGGCATATGCCCCCGTACACTGCTCCATTATGGTTTATGGCTCCATAAGATGCTCCATGGTATATGCCCTGTATGCTGCTGCAATATATGAAAAAAAAAACAAAAAAACATACTCACCTATCGTCGCTGGGTGCCGAGTGCTGGGGGGCCTGAGCAGGCGGGGACACCGGCGCGCTGTGGGGGTCAGGTGCCGGTATCGCCGCTAGTTCAGGCCCCCCAGCACTTGCTATATTCACCTGGCGCCGTTCCACGGCTGCGCGCCGCCATATTCCGGCTACTCTGGCTGTGACTGTTCAGTCAGAGGGCGGCACGCATTAAGCGCGTCATCGCACCCTCTGAACTGAACGTCACAGGCAGAGGACCCGGAAGATGGCGGCGCGCAGCGGTGGAACGGAGCCAGGTGAATATAGCCGATACTTACCCTCCTGGCGGTCCTTGCTTCTCTGTTGGAGATCGCGGTGTGCGTTCAGTGCTTACACATACCGCGATCTCCTGGGAGCGTCACTCTGTGGGGGCCAGACTGCGCCGGCGCTTGCGCAGTCTATAAAAGCTTCGGACAGAGTGACGCTCCCAGCGTTATATTATAGATATTCCTGGCCTGAGACTGGTGATATATATATATATATATATATTTTTTTTTTTACGGCCCTCACTGCATAGCGCCCCAATAACCAGTACATAACAGGGCAGCCGACTACTTATCCTAGGTGCAGTTCCCTGACTTTAGGGTAAGGAGGGCATCAGAGAGCTGTGTCGGTGTAAGCTCCCTTACAGATTGGTGACGATGGTGGGATATCTGTATCCCCTGGCTTTCGTTTGTCACAATACATTGTACATAGCAGTGAATTTTCTATCTGTATAATCTGCGTGTGGAGTCGGAGCCAGCAATACAGATCAAGTACACACACTATGTATGAGTTGTACATACTTCCAGGCCCATTGGCTGGTTGTATCATTATATAGAGCACAGCCTTGCTCAATGCAAGTTTATGGAGCAAGGCCACACCCACTGGCTGGGAATATGTATAACTCATACATATCCTCCGATCCCGTGGCTGAAATGGGGGTATACATAAGTCTACAGTCACACAGATTGACTGCAGATTTATTGATTTGGACCCAATAAACCCTTTAAGCATTTGCCTGTAATGTTAAGGTTGTGGGTTCGAATACCGGGAAGACTCTCACAATAACGCCAACCCATAGCAGTACCCCATCTCCTCCTTGCTGCCGTCTGAATGGAAAAGGAAGTCTGTGCCCATTAGTGATCCAGCCTCTGGCCCATCCATCTGGTCCCTCAAGAGTCACTCATGTCATCAGTCCATGAAACTTTTGAAAAATCTGTCTTCGGATATTTCTTGGCCCAGTCTTGACGTTTCACCTTCGGTGTCTTGCTCACTGATGGTCTGTTTCGGCCTTCCTTACCTCGCCCATGTCTCTGAGCACTGAACACCTTGCACTTCTGGACACTGCAGAGGGTGCAGTTCTCGTTTTTTGTCCCATTTTTCTTAAGGAAAACGAGCTGCCTAAGAATTCATCACACCTTGATAAAGGATGATGGGTCCTTAGGTCTCACCCTCCTCATTACACAAGTACACATCACCTGATCTGCTTCATCCAATCAGCATTCACATTTATATAGCTCGGAGTTGGAAAATCTGCATAAAAATGATATGGTCACTACCCTCCCTGCCTAATAATTCTGAACAGTGCGGATCAAAGAACGTGAAAAGATCAAATGAATTAGGTTAAACAGAACTTTGATGAATCTGGAATAATCTGTCATTTTGTCTCTTTGTTCTAATTCTTTATTTTGTACTTATGTCAGCCATCTTGTGGTGAGTTTTAGATAATGCTAGTGAATAAATTACATGCATTACATGACTTGTATACAAGATCCCTATAGAGCATTAAAGATAAAGAATTCTCATATTTATAAATTTTATTGTGGTCACATGATGCATAATTTCCAGCTGTGACGCACAAGGTAATGAAACATAACTTTAGTGGGAAAATTAGCTTAATCACTAATATTATAATAGTAGAAGGGCTTATTTTTGGTGGGGAAAATTCATGTTTTTATTAATACCATTTTGACACAGATAAGATGTTTTGATCCCTTTCTATTATAGCTTTTTGCACATTTTTGAGCAGAGTTCATGTTACTGAAAAACACTTTTTTTCTCTTAAAGGCTTCTATTTAATATCTGAATAGATTAGATTTTTACAGATTCAGTGATACATGAAACCAAATATGTCTAGTTAAAAAAAAATTATATTATAGATACACACATATTATATACTAGATGGCAGCCCGATTCTAAAGAATCGGGAGTCTAGAATCCATATATACTTTATTTATTCAAATGTAAGAATAATACATTTAATAAATAATAGTAAGAAAGAACAAAAATAATAGGCAGTATATGGAGAAAACACCAAACAAAAGTTCAAAATTGGTGTGAAAATGTCACTGAACCACTTCACAACTAAATATATATAGTTTTGGTAAATGGTATTATCATTTTTTTGACGAAATTCGGCAGGAGCTTGAAGAGCAACGTCACTGGGCCCGCCTCCACGCAGTAGAAACTTGCTGTGAGGTAAAAATTCAAAAATCACACCAAAATGGCGGGCGGAGTGTGTCACAGTACGGCACGTTTCTGATTGGTCGCTCGCAGCAGGCGGCAACCAATCAGACACTGGACACTGTTGACGTCACTTGTCTCCGGACATTAGCTCCGGACATTAGCTCCGGACATTAGCTCCGGACAAAGCCACAGAAGTTGGCACAAATTGTAGGAAGTAGTATTCTAGGCAATTATATATTAGATTATCCCTATCTTTATTGGGGGGGAGGGGTTGATTCAAATTATATCTATAATATAACGCTGGGAGCGTCACTCTGTCCGAAGCCTTTATAGACTGCGCAGGCGCAAGCGCCGGCGCAGTCTGGGCCTCACAGAGTGACGCTCCCGGGAGATCGCGGTATGCGTTCACACTGAACGCACACCGCGATCTCCAACAGAGAAGCAGGAACCGCCAGGAGGTTGAGTATCGGCTATATTCACCTGTCCTCCGTTCCACTGCTGAGCGCCGCCATCTTCCCAGTCTTCGGCCTGTGACCTTCAGTTCAAAGGGCGCGATGACACGCTTAATGCGCGCCGGCGCTGCCCTCTGACTGAACAGTCACAGCCAGGAGACCGGGAAGATGGCGGCGCCCAGCGGTGGAACGCAGGACAGGTGAATATAGTAAGTGCTGGGGGGCCTGAGCTGGCGGCGATACCGGCACCTGACCCCCACAGCGCGCCGGTGTCCCCGCCTGCTCAGGCCCCCGGATGGGTGCAGCACATGACAGGATGGGGACGCAGGATGGGTGCAGCACATGATGGGATGGGGACGCAGGATGGGTGCAGCACATGACAGGATGGGAACGCAGGATGGGGACACAGGATGGGTGCAGCACATGACAGGATGGGGACGCAGGATGGGTGCAGCACATGACAGGATGGGGACGCAGGATGGGGACGCAGGATGGGTGCAGCACATGACAGGATGGGGACGCAGGATGGGTGCAGCACATGACAGGATGGGAACGCAGGATGGGTGCAGCACATGACAGGATGGGGACGCAGGATGGGGACACAGGATGGGTGCAGCACATGACAGGATGGGAACGCAGGATGGGTGCAGCACATGACAGGATGGGGACGCAGGATGGGGATGCAGGATGGGTGCAGCACATGACAGGATGGGGACTGTCATGATTCCAATGGCAGGGAATCACAAAAGGACAAGCACCAACGAGCTCTAGGGTGATGGAACCTGAGCTGACCGCGACCCTAAACCTGAACACACAAATAACAATAGCCGGGGAACGTGCCTACATTGATCCTAGACGTCTCGCACCAGCCGAAGATCTAACTTCCCCTATTAGAAGAAACACAGACCTCTCTTGCCTCCAGAGAAATACCCCACAGAAATAGCAGCCCCCCACATATAATGACGGTGAAATGAGAGGAAGGCACATACACAGTATGAAAACAGATTCAGCAAAATGAGGCCCGCTAAAACTAGATAGCAGAGGATACAAAAGTAAACTGCGCGGTCAGCAAAAAACCCTTCAAAAAACCATCCTGTAATTACTTGAACTCATGTTCCAACTCATGGAACATGAGGAGCAATTACAGCCCACTAAAGCAACCAGCAGCAAAGAGACAATTATATGCAAGCTGGACAAGACAAAAATAAAGCAAAACGTGGAACAAAAATATAAAAAAACTTAGCTTGTCCTGAAGATTACTGAAGCCAAAAACTGAGGTAACAAAACACTCTGATAACCTTGATAGCCGGCGGGGAAATGACAAGAAAGCCCGGTTAAATAGGAAACTCCCAAATCCTAATAGAACAGGTGGACACCAGAGACAGCAGAACACAAATCACCCAGTACCATCAGTAACCACCAGAGGGAGCCCAAAAACAGAACTCACAACAGGGGACACAGGATGGGTGCAGCACATACCAGGATGGGGACGCAGGATGGGTGCAGCACATGACAGGATGGGGACGCAGGATGGGGACACAGGATGGGTGCAGCACATGACAGCATGGGGACGCAGGATGGGTGCAGCACATGACAGGATGGGGACGCAGGATGGGTGCAGCACATGACAGGATGGGGACGCAGGATGGGTGCAGCACATGACAGGATGGGGACGCAGGATGGGTGCAGCACATGACAGGATGGGGACACAGGATGGGTGCAGCACATGACAGGATGGCGACGCAGGATGGGTGCAGCACATACCAGGATGGGGACGCAGGATGGGTGCAGCACATGACAGGATGGGGACGCAGGATGGGTGCAGCACATGACAGGATGGGGGCGCAGGATGGGTGCAGCACATGACAGGATGGGGACGCAGGATAGGCGCAGCACATGACAGGATGGGGACGCAGGATGGGTTCAGCACATGACAGGATGGGGACGCAGGATGGGTTCAGCACATGACAGGATGGGGACGCAGGATGGGTGCAGCACATGACAGGATGGGGACGCAGGATGGGTGCAGCACATACCAGGATGGGGACGCAGGATGGGTGCAGCACATGACAGGATGGGGACGCAGGATGGGGACGCAGGATGGGTGCAGCACATACCAGGATGGGGACGCAGGATGGGTGCAGCACATGACAGGATGGGGACGCAGGATGGGTGCAGCACATGACAGGATGGGGACGCAGGATGGGTGCAGCACATGACAGGATGGGGACGCAGGATGGGTGCAGCACATACCAGGATGGGGACGCAGGATGGGTGCAGCACATGACAGGATGGGGGCGCAGGATGGGTGCAGCACATGACAGGATGGGGACGCAGGATGGGTGCAGCACATGACAGGATGGGGACGTAGGATGGGTGCAGCACATACCAGGATGGGGATGCAGGATGGGTGCAGCACATGACAGGATGGGGACGCAGGATGGGGACACAGGATGGGTGCAGCACATGACAGCATGGGGACGCAGGATGGGTGCAGCACATGACAGGATGGGGACGCAGGATGGGTGCAGCACATGACAGGATGGGGACGCAGGATGGGTGCAGCACATGACAGGATGGGGACGCAGGATGGGTGCAGCACATGACAGGATGGCGACGCAGGATGGGTGCAGCACATACCAGGATGGGGACGCAGGATGGGTGCAGCACATACCAGGATGGGGGCGCAGGATGGGTGCAGGACATGACAGGATGGGGACGCAGGATGGGTGCAGCACATGACAGGATGGGGACGCAGGATGGGTGCAGCACATGACAGGATGGGGACGCAGGATGGGTGCAGCACATACCAGGATGGGGACGCAGGATGGGTGCAGCACATGACAGGATGGGGGCGCAGGATGGGGACGCAGGATGGGTGCAGCACATGACAGGATGGGGGCGCAGGATGGGTGCAGCACATGACAGGATGGGGACGCAGGATGGGTGCAGCACATGACAGGATGAGGACGCAGGATGGGTGCAGCACATGACAGGATGGGGACGCAGGATGGGTGCAGCACATGACAGGATGGGGACGCAGGATGGGTGCAGCACATGACTGGATGGGGACGCAGGATGGGTGCAGCACATACCAGGATGGGGACGCAGGATGGGTGCAGCACATGACAGGATGAGGACGCAGGATGGGTGCAGCACATGACAGGATGGGGGCGCAGGATGGGTGCAGCACATGACAGGATGGGGACGCAGGATGGGTGCAGCACATGACAGGATGGGGACGCAGGATGGGTGCAGCACATGACAGGATGGGGACTGTTGTGAGTTCTGTTTTTGGGCTCCCTCTGGTGGTTACTGATGGTACTGGGTGACTTGTGTTCTCTGCGGTCTCTGGTGTCCACCTGTTCCATCAGGTTATGGGAGTTTCCTATTTAACCTGGCTTTTTTGTCATTTCCTCGCCGGCTATCAATGTAATCAGCGTGTCTTTTTACCTCTGCTCCCTGCGTCTGTTATCTTCAGGACAAGCTAAGTTTTGATTTTCCTGTTCCACGTTTTGCTTAATTTTTGTCTTAGTCCAGCTTGCAGATATGTGATTCCTTGCTGCTGGTTGCTCTAGTGGGCTGAAATTACTCCTCATGTTCCATGAGTTGGCACATGAGTTCAAGTAATTTCAGGATGGTTTTTTGAAGGGTTTTTCGCTGACCGCGCAGTTCACTCTTGTATCCTCTGCTATCTAGCTTTAGCGGGCCTCATTTTTGCTGATTCTATTTTCATAACTACGTATGTGCCTTCCTCTCATTTCACCGTTATTACATGTGAGGGGCTGCTATTTCTGTGGGGTGTTTCTCTGGAGGCAAGTGAGGTCTGTGTTTCTTCTGATAGGGGAAGTTAATCCTTCGGCTGGCGCGAGACGTCTAGAAATCATCGTAGGCACGTTCCCCGGCTACTGCTAGTTGTGTGTTTAGGTTCAGGATCGCGGTCAGCTCAGGTTCCATCACCCTAGAGCTTGTTTTGTTTTTGTGCTTGTCCTTTTGTGATCCCCTGCCATTGGGATCATGACAGTATAGCCGGCCCGAAAAAATTGGTCATCGTTTTGGCTGAAGTAGGAGGAAAAGTAGTCTGAGGAAGTTTTTTTTTTTTTTTTTTTTCCCTCCTCAGTGTTTGCTGCCTAGCCTTAATTGCAGCTTGACTGCGTCTTTCCTCCTCTTAATCCTTGAATGGCTCTGACCTCAGCTGTTTATCATGGACGTCCAGAGTTTGGCTTCCAGCCTGAATAATCTTGCTGCTAAGGTTCAAAATATACAAGATTTTGTTGTACATACGCCTATGTCTGAACCTAGAATTCCTGTCCCAGAGTTTTTTTCTAGAGATAGATCTAGTTTTCTGAATTTTAGGAACAATTGCAAGTTGTTTCTTTCCTTGAAATCTCGCTCCTCTGGAGACCCTGCTCAGCAGGTCAAGATTGTTATATCTTTCCTGCGGGGTGACCCTCAGAATTGGGCATTTGCATTGGCACCAGGGGATCCTGCGTTGCTCAATGTGGATGCGTTTTTTCTGGCATTGGGTTTGCTCTATGAGGAACCTAACCTAGAGATTCAGGCTGAAAAAGCTTTATTGGCTCTCTCTCAGGGGCAAGATGAAGCAGAAATATATTGTCAGAAATTTCGGAAATGGTCGGTGCTTACTCAGTGGAATGAGTGCGCTCTGGCTGCAAAATTCAGAGATGGCCTTTCTGAGGCCATTAAAGATGTTATGGTGGGGTTCCCGGCGCCTACAGGTCTGAATGAGTCCATGACTATGGCTATTCAGATTGATCGGAGTTTACGGGAGCGCAAACCTGTGCACCATTTGGCGGTGTCTTCTGAACAGGCACCTGAGATAATGCAATGTGATAGAATTCAGTCCAGAAGTGAACGGCAAAATTATAGGCGGAAAAATGGATTGTGTTTTTATTGTGGTGATTCAGCTCATGTTATATCAGCATGCTCTAAACGCACAAAAGAGGTTGATAAGTCTGTTGCCATTGGTACTTTACAGTCTAAGTTCATTCTGTCTGTGACGCTGATTTGTTCGTTATCATCCATTTCCGTCGATGCCTATGTGGATTCAGGCGCTGCCCTGAGTCTTATGGATTGGTCATTTGCCAATCGCTGTGGGTTTAGTCTGGAACCTCTGGAAGTTCCTATTCCTTTGAAAGGAATTGACTACACCTTTGGCTATGAATAAACCTCAGTACTGGACACAAGTGACCATGCGTATGACTCCCGTTCATCAGGAGGTGATTCGCTTCCTGGTACTGTATAATTTACATGATGTCTTAGTGCTTGGTCTGCCATGGTTACAAACTCATAACCCAGTCTTGGACTGGAAAACAATGTCTGTGTTAAGCTGGGGATGTCAGGGGGTTCATGATGATGCATCTCCGATTTCTATCGCTTCATCTACTCCTTCTGAGGTTCCTGTATTTTTGTCTGATTATCGGGAGGTTTTTGAGGAGCCTAAGCTCAGTTCGCTTCCTCCTCACAGGGATTGCGATTGTGCTATAGATTTGATTCCTGGCAGTAAATTCCCTAAAGGTCGTTTGTTCAATCTGTCAGTGCCAGAGCATACTGCTATGCGGAATTATGTTAAGGAGTCCTTGGAAAAGGGACATATCCGTCCATCTTCGTCCCCTTTGGGAGCAGGGTTTTTTTTGTGGCCAAAAAAGATGGTTCCTTGAGGCCTTGCATAGATTATCGTCTTTTGAATAAGATTACAGTCAAATATCAGTATCCTTTGCCATTGTTGACTGATTTGTTCGCTCGCATTAAGGGGGCTAAATGGTTCACTAAGATTGATCTTCGGGGTGCGTATAATCTTGTGCGGATAAGGCAGGGTGATGAGTGGAAAACCGCATTTAATACGCCTGAGGGCCATTTCGAGTATTTGGTGATGCCTTTTGGACTTTCTAATGCTCCTTCTGTCTTCCAGTTTTTTATGCACAATATTTTCCGTGAATATCTGGATAAATTTATTATCGTGTATTTGGATGATGTTTTGGTTTTTTCTGATGACTGGGAGTCTCATGTTCAGCAGGTCAGGAAGGTGTTTCAGGTCCTGCGGGCCAATTCTTTGTTTGTAAAGGGTTCTAAATGTCTCTTTGGAGTCCAGAAGATTTCTTTTTTGGGGTATATTTTTTCCCCTTCTACTATTGAGATGGATCCCGTCAAGGTTCAGGCTATTTGTGACTGGACGCAGCCTACATCTCTTAAGAGTCTACAGAAGTTCTTGGGCTTTGCTAATTTTTATCGTCGCTTCATAACTAATTTTTCTAGTGTTGTTAAGCCTTTGACGGATTTGACTAAAAAGGGTGCTGATGTTACTGATTGGTCTCCTTCGCCTGTGGAGGCCTTTCAGGAACTTAAGCGCCGGTTTTCTTCTGCTCCTGTGTTGCGTCAGCCAGATACGTCGCTTCCTTTTCAGGTTGAGGTTGATGCTTCCGAGATCGGAGCGGGGGCGGTTTTGTCACAGAGAAGCTCCGATGGCTCAGTGATGAAGCCATGTGCGTTCTTTTCTAGAAAATTTTCGCCCGCTGAACGGAATTATGATGTTGGTAATCGGGAGCTTTTGGCCATGAAGTGGGCATTTGAGGAGTGGCGTCATTGGCTTGAGGGTGCTAGACATCGTGTGGTGGTCTTGATTGATCACAAAAATCTGATGTACCTTGAGTCTGCCAAGCGTCTGAGTCCTAGACAGGCTCGTTGGTCACTGTTTTTCTCCCGTTTCAATTTTGTGGTTTCATACCTGCCAGGTTCAAAGAATGTGAAGGCGGATGCTCTTTCCAGGAGTTTTGTGCCCGACTCCCCTGGAAATTCTGAGCCCACTGGTATCCTTAGGGATGGGGTGATTTTGTCGGCTGTCTCCCCAGACTTGCGACGTGCTTTGCAGGAGTTTCAGGGGAATAAACCTGATCGTTGTCCGCCGGAAAGACTGTTTGTTCCGGATAATTGGACCAGTAGAGTCATCTCCGAGGTCATCCTGGAATATTTGGTACTAGAGACTTGGTGGCCAGGTCTTTTTGGTGGCCTTCCTTGTCGAGGGATGTGCGTTCTTTCGTGCAGTCTTGTGGAGTTTGCGCTCGGGCTAAGCCTTGCTGTTCTCGGGCCAGTGGATTGTTGTTACCTTTGCCTATCCCGAAGAGGCCTTGGACGCACATTTCCATGGACTTTATTTCGGATCTCCCTGTCTCTCAAAAAATGTCCGTCATATGGGTTGTGTGTGACCGCTTTTCTAAGATGGTTCATCTGGTACCCTTGCCTAAGTTACCTTCCTCCTCTGAGTTGGTCCCTCTGTTTTTTCAAAACGTGGTCCGTTTGCATGGCATTCCGGAGAACATAGTTTCTGACAGGGGATCCCAGTTTGTGTCTAGATTTTGGCGGACGTTCTGTGCTAAGATGGGCATTGATTTGTCCTTTTCGTCTGCATTCCATCCCCAGACGAATGGCCAGACGGAACGAACTAATCAGACTTTAGAAACTTATTTAAGGTGTTTTGTTTCTGCTGATCAAGATGACTGGGTTTCCTTTTTGCCGCTTGCCGAGTTTGCCCTTAATAATCGGGCTAGTTCTGCTACCTTGGTTTCTCCTTTCTTTTGTAATTCGGGGTTTCATCCTCGTTTTTCCTCTGGTCAGGTGGAGCCTTCTGATTGTCCTGGAGTGGACATGGTGGTGGATAGGTTGCATCGGATTTGGAGTCATGTGGTGGACAATTTGAAGTTGTCCCAGGAGAGGGCTCAGCAGTTTGCTAATCGCCGTCGCCGCGTGGGTCCTCGACTTCTTTTTGGGGACTTGGTGTGGTTGTCTTCTCGTTTTGTTCCTATGAAGGTCTCTTCTCCTAAGTTCAAGCCTCGGTTCATCGGTCCCTATAGGATCTTGGAAATTCTTAACCCTGTGACGTTTCGTTTGGATCTCCCGGCATCGTTTGCTATTCATAATGTGTTCCATCGGTCGTTGTTGCGGAAGTATGAGGTACCTGTCGTTCCTTCGCTTGAGCCTCCTGCTCCGGTGCTGGTGGAGGGTGAATTGGAGTATGTTGTGGAGAAGATCTTGGATTCTCGTGTTTCCAGACGGAAACTCCAGTATTTGGTCAAGTGGAAGGGTTATGGTCAGGAGGATAATTCTTGGGTGATTGCCTCTGATGTTCATGCTGCCGATTTGGTCCGTGCTTTTCATAGGGCTCATCCTGGTCGCCCTGGTGGTTCTCGTGAGGGTTCGGTGACCCCTCCTCAAGGGGGGGGGTACTGTTGTGAGTTCTGTTTTTGGGCTCCCTCTGGTGGTTACTGATGGTACTGGGTGACTTGTGTTCTCTGCGGTCTCTGGTGTCCACCTGTTCCATCAGGTTATGGGAGTTTCCTATTTAACCTGGCTTTTTTGTCATTTCCTCGCCGGCTATCAATGTAATCAGCGTGTCTTTTTACCTCTGCTCCCTGCGTCTGTTATCTTCAGGACAAGCTAAGTTTTGATTTTCCTGTTCCACGTTTTGCTTAATTTTTGTCTTAGTCCAGCTTGCAGATATGTGATTCCTTGCTGCTAGTTGCTCTAGTGGGCTGAAATTACTCCTCATGTTCCATGAGTTGGCACATGAGTTCAAGTAATTTCAGGATGGTTTTTTGAAGGGTTTTTCGCTGACCGCGCAGTTCACTTTTGTATCATCTGCTATCTAGCTTTAGCGGGCCTCATTTTTGCTGATTCTATTTTCATAACTACGTATGTGCCTTCCTCTCATTTCACCGTTATTACATGTGGGGGGCTCCTATTTCTGTGGGGTGTTTCTCTGGAGGCAAGTGAGGTCTGTGTTTCTTCTGATAGGGGAAGTTAATCCTTCGGCTGGCGCGAGACGTCTAGGAATCATCGTAGGCACGTTCCCCGGCTACTGCTAGTTGTGTGTTTAGGTTCAGGATCGCGGTCAGCTCAGGTTCCATCACCCTAGAGCTTGTTTTGTTTTTGTGCTTGTCCTTTTGTGATCCCCTGCCATTGGGATCATGACAGGGGACGCAGGATGGGTGCAGCACATGACAGGATGGGGACGCAGGATGGGTGCAGCACATACCAGGATGGGGACGCAGGATGGGTGCAGCACATGACAGGATGGGGGCGCAGGATGGGTGAAGCACATGACAGGATGGGGGTGCAGGATGGGTGCAGCACATGACAGGATGGGGACGCAGGATGGGTGCAGCACATGACAGGATGGGGACGCAGGATGGGTGCAGCACATGACAGGATGGGGACGCAGGATGGGGACGCAGGATGGGTGCAGCACATACCAGGATGGGGACGCAGGATGGGTGCAGCACATGACAGGATGGGGGCGCAGGATGGGTGAAGCACGACAGGATGGGGGCGCAGGATGGGTGCAGCACATGACAGGATGGGGACGCAGGATGGGGACGCAGGATGGGTGCAGCACATACCAGGATGGGGACGCAGGATGGGTGCAGCACATGACAGGATGGGGACGCAGGATGGGTGCAGCACATGACAGGATGGGGACGCAGGATGGGTGCAGCACATGACAGGATGGGGACGCAGGATGGGTGCAGCACATGACAGGATGGGGACGCAGGATGGGTGCAGCACATACCAGGATGGGGACGCAGGATGGGTGCAGCACATGACAGGATGGGGGCGCAGGATGGGTGCAGCACATGACAGGATGGGGACGCAGGATGGGTGCAGCACATGACAGGATGGGGACGCAGGATGGGTGCAGCACATACCAGGATGGGGACGCAGGATGGGTGCAGCACATGACAGGATGGGGACGCAGGATGGGGACACAGGATGGGTGCAGCACATGACAGCATGGGGACGCAGGATGGGTGCAGCACATGACAGGATGGGGACGCAGGATGGGTGCAGCACATGACAGGATGGGGACGCAGGATGGGTGCAGCACATGACAGGATGGGGACGCAGGATGGGTGCAGCACATGACAGGATGGCGACGCAGGATGGGTGCAGCACATACCAGGATGGGGACGCAGGATGGGTGCAGCACATACCAGGATGGGGACGCAGGATGGGTGCAGCACATGACAGGATGGGGGCGCAGGATGGGGACGCAGGATGGGTGCAGCACATGACAGGATGGGGGCGCAGGATGGGTGCAGCACATGACAGGATGGGGACGCAGGATGGGTGCAGCACATACCAGGATGGGGACGCAGGATGGGTGCAGCACATGACAGGATGGGGGCGCAGGATGGGTGCAGCACATGACAGGATGGGGACGCAGGATGGGTGCAGCACATACCAGGATGGGGACGCAGGATGGGTGCAGCACATGACAGGATGAGGACGCAGGATGGGTGCAGCACATGACAGGATGGGGACGCAGGATGGGTGCAGCACATGACAGGATGGGGACGCAGGATGGGTGCAGCACATGACTGGATGGGGACGCAGGATGGGTGCAGCACATACCAGGATGGGGACGCAGGATGGGTGCAGCACATGACAGGATGAGGACGCAGGATGGGTACAGCACATGACAGGATGGGGGCGCAGGATGGGTGCAGCACATGACAGGATGGGGACGCAGGATGGGTGCAGCACATGACAGGATGGGGACGCAGGATGGGTGCAGCACATGACAGGATGGGGACTGTTGTGAGTTCTGTTTTTGGGCTCCTTCTGGTGGTTACTGATGGTACTGGGTGACTTGTGTTCTCTGCGGTCTCTGGTGTCCACCTGTTCCATCAGGTTATGGGAGTTTCCTATTTAACCTGGCTTTTTTGTCATTTCCTCGCCGGCTATCAATGTAATCAGCGTGTCTTTTTACCTCTGCTCCCTGCGTCTGTTATCTTCAGGACAAGCTAAGTTTTGATTTTCCTGTTCCACGTTTTGCTTAATTTTTGTCTTAGTCCAGCTTGCAGATATTTGATTCCTTGCTGCTGGTTGCTCTAGTGGGCTGAAATTACTCCTCATGTTCCATGAGTTGGCACATGAGTTCAAGTAATTTCAGGATGGTTTTTTGAAGGGTTTTTCGCTGACCGCGCAGTTCACTTTTGTATCCTCTGCTATCTAGCTTTAGCGGGCCTCATTTTTGCTGATTCTATTTTCATAACTACGTATGTGCCTTCCTCTCATTTCACCGTTATTACATGTGGGGGGCTGCTATTTCTGTGGGGTGTTTCTCTGGAGGCAAGTGAGGTCTGTGTTTCTTCTGATAGGGGAAGTTAATCCTTCGGCTGGCGCGAGACGTCTAGAAATCATCGTAGGCACGTTCCCCGGCTACTGCTAGTTGTGTGTTTAGGTTCAGGATCGCGGTCAGCTCAGGTTCCATCACCCTAGAGCTTGTTTTGTTTTTGTGCTTGTCCTTTTGTGATCCCCTGCCATTGGGATCATGACAGGGGACGCAGGATGGGTGCAGCACATGACAGGATGGGGACGCAGGATGGGGACGCAGGATGGGTGCAGCACATACCAGGATGGGGACGCAGGATGGGTGCAGCACATGACAGGATGGGGGCGCAGGATGGGTGAAGCACATGACAGGATGGGGGTGCAGGATGGGTGCAGCACATGACAGGATGGGGACGCAGGATGGGTGCAGCACATGACAGGATGGGGACGCAGGATGGGTGCAGCACATGACAGGATGGGGACGCAGGATGGGGACGCAGGATGGGTGCAGCACATACCAGGATGGGGACGCAGGATGGGTGCAGCACATGACAGGATGGGGGCGCAGGATGGGTGAAGCACGACAGGATGGGGGCAGCACATGACAGGATGGGGACGCAGGATGGGGACGCAGGATGGGTGCAGCACATACCAGGATGGGGACGCAGGATGGGTGCAGCACATGACAGGATGGGGACGCAGGATGGGTGCAGCACATGACAGGATGGGGACGCAGGATGGGTGCAGCACATGACAGGATGGGGACGCAGGATGGGTGCAGCACATACCAGGATGGGGACGCAGGATGGGTGCAGCACATGACAGGATGGGGGCGCAGGATGGGTGCAGCACATGACAGGATGGGGACGCAGGATGGGTGCAGCACATGACAGGATGGGGACGCAGGATGGGTGCAGCACATACCAGGATGGGGACGCAGGATGGGTGCAGCACATGACAGGATGGGGACGCAGGATGGGGACACAGGATGGGTGCAGCACATGACAGCATGGGGACGCAGGATGGGTGCAGCACATGACAGGATGGGGACGCAGGATGGGTGCAGCACATGACAGGATGGGGACGCAGGATGGGTGCAGCACATGACAGGATGGGGACGCAGGATGGGTGCAGCACATGACAGGATGGCGACGCAGGATGGGTGCAGCACATACCAGGATGGGGACGCAGGATGGGTGCAGCACATACCAGGATGGGGGCGCAGGATGGGTGCAGGACATGACAGGATGGGGACGCAGGATGGGTGCAGCACATGACAGGATGGGGACGCAGGATGGGTGCAGCACATGACAGGATGGGGACGCAGGATGGGTGCAGCACATACCAGGATGGGGACGCAGGATGGGTGCAGCACATGACAGGATGGGGGCGCAGGATGGGGACGCAGGATGGGTGCAGCACATGACAGGATGGGGGCGCAGGATGGGTGCAGCACATGACAGGATGGGGACGCAGGATGGGTGCAGCACATACCAGGATGGGGACGCAGGATGGGTGCAGCACATGACAGGATGGGGGCGCAGGATGGGTGCAGCACATGACAGGATGGGGACGCAGGATGGGTGCAGCACATACCAGGATGGGGACGCAGGATGGGTGCAGCACATGACAGGATGAGGACGCAGGATGGGTGCAGCACATGACAGGATGGGGACGCAGGATGGGTGCAGCACATGACAGGATGGGGACGCAGGATGGGTGCAGCACATGACTGGATGGGGACGCAGGATGGGTGCAGCACATACCAGGATGGGGACGCAGGATGGGTGCAGCACATGACAGGATGAGGACGCAGGATGGGTGCAGCACATGACAGGATGGGGGCGCAGGATGGGTGCAGCACATGACAGGATGGGGACGCAGGATGGGTGCAGCACATGACAGGATGGGGACGCAGGATGGGTGCAGCACATGACAGGATGGGGACGCAGGATGGGGACGCAGGATGGGTGCAGCACATACCAGGATGGGGACGCAGGATGGGTGCAGCTCATGACAGGATGGGGGCACAGGATGGGTGAAGCACGACAGGATGGGGGCGCAGGATGGGTGCAGCACATGACAGGATGGGGACGCAGGATGGGTGCAGCACATGACAGGATGGGGACGCAGGATGGGTGCAGCACATGACAGGATGGGGACGCAGGATGGGTGCAGCACATGACAGGATGGGGACGCAGGATGGGGACGCAGGATGGGTGCAGCACATACCAGGATGGGGACGCAGGATGGGTGCAGCACATGCCAGGATGGGGGCGCAGGATGGGTGAAGCACGACAGGATGGGGGCGCAGGATGGGTGCAGCACATGACAGGATGGGGACGCAGGATGGGTGCAGCACATGACAGGATGGGGGCGCAGGATGGGTGCAGCACATGACAGGATGGGGACGCAGGATGGGTGCAGCACATACCAGGATGGGGACGCAGGATGGGTGCAGCACATGACAGGATGGGGGCGCAGGATGGGTGAAGCACATGACGGGATGGGGACGCAGGATGGAGCAGCACATGACAGGATGGGGACGCAGGATGGGTGCAGCACATGACAGCATGGGGACGCAGGATGGGTGCAGCCCATGACAGGATGGGGACGCATGATGGGTGCAGCACATGACAGGATGGGGACGCAGGATGGAGCAGCACATGACAGGATGGAGACCATATACCAATATAAATGCTCGCCACCCGGGCGTAGAACGGGTTCAATAGCTAGTGTGTATATATATATATATATATATACATACACATTTATTTTAAAACTTTATTAAGTGTTTTATTTATATTTTTTAAACTTGCATCTGTGATCGTCTGATTGTTTGTTCTATATGCTGTAATGACACAGTCACAGGCTGGGCCTCACGGGAAGCTGGGCTTCATAGGCGTACTATCATGGCAGGCACAGTGGCCTTCTCCAGACCCCACACTACACTGCCAGGGCAAGTTCCCCGATCGTGGACCATAAATGACACTGTAAGAAATGTACATTTAATGGGAAAACAGCAGAGATTTGAGCGGTGCGCTGATTGCTGATGTTTGAGTCAGATGCTGGTTGTGTAATTCAGCATCTATTGGGGATGCACGCTTAGATTCTGACGGGACTCGGCCTTGAACGTACCAGTAAATTCCATGTCCCATAGAATTTAAGTCCGCAAGGACAGGGTCCTCTCCCCTCTGTACCAGTCTGTCAATGTAAACCTGCTTACTGTAATCGATATCTATAACCCTGTATAACTCCTTTCTCATGTACAGCACCATGGAATTAATGGTGCTATATCAATAAATAATAATAATAAAATAATAATAACAATTATGTCTGGAAGGGGTTAATATCTACATATCTGTTTAATAATTCCGCTTGACCAAGGTCATTGTCATCAAGGTTATACTCTTCACCCGTTTTATTGTTATGGCTGATCAATGAGTGCTGGAGAAACCGCAGCAATATCAGAATCTCTACATTATTAGATGCCAGAAATTAAAAACACTGTATACACTGTGTGCAGAATTATTAGGCAAGTTGTATTTTAGAGGATTATTTTTATTATTGATCAACAACTATGTTCTCAATCAACCCAAGACTCATAAATATCAAAGCTTAATATTTTTGGAAGTTGGAGTGTTTTTTTTGATTTGGCTATCTTAGGAGCATATCTGTTTGTGCAGGTAACTATCACTGTGCAGAATTATTAGGCAACTTAATAAAAACCAAATATATTCCCATCTCACTTGTTTATTTTCACCAGGTAAACCAATAAAACTGCACAAAACCTGTTTTTACGTACCGGTAATAGGATTTTACAGAGTCCACGACAGCACCCACAACGAGAGAGGGGATCCGCCCACCTTCCGGACAGGAACCTACAGGTTAAAAAGGGGCGGTCCCCCTCGCCCTCCAGTTTGTGTTCCAGAGTACAAGGGATACCGCCAATGAATCAGTACATGACAATATTATCTTAAACACTACTAAATACCACCACCTCTATAGAGTGATCTCTAAAGGCACACCTTCCAACAGAGTGCAAGAATAAGTAACTAAATACGGGGGGGAATGTATGGGTGCTGTCGTGGACTCTGTAAAATCCTATTACCGGTACGTAAAAAACGGTTTTCCTATCGCCACCACAGCACCCACAACGAGAGACTTTCAAAGATTATCTATTTGGGAGGGACCACAGCACTAAGTACTGAACGGCCAAACTGTAAGCTGGAATTGGCAGATAGATCAAGGCGATAGTGCTTATAAAAGGTGGAAGGTGATAACCAAGTTGCCGCCTTACATATCATTTCAATGGGGACATCTGCCTTCTCCGCCCAAGATGATGCCATAGCCCGAGTGGAGTGCGCCCTGATGCCTTCTGGTGGTGTTACTCCCCTGGCAGAGTAAGCAAGACATATCGCTTCTCTAATCCATCTAGCGATAGAATTCTTCGTGACACCTGAACCCTTTTTCCGATTCTGGAAAGAAACAAACAGAGCCCTACTCTGTCTCCAGCTTTGTGTCCTATTCAAGTATTCTAATATCGCCCTCTTTACATCTAGAGTATGATATTTTTTCTCCTCTTCTGAACCTGGATTTTCATAAAAAGATGGTAAATAAATCTCCTGACTTCTATGAAATTTAGTTGCTACTTTTGGCAAGTATGCAGGATCAGGTTTTAAGACAATCTTATCCTGGAGAATTATTAGATAGGGAGGATCTACTGACAACGCATGTATATCACTGACCCTCCTGGCAGATGTTAATGCTAAAAGTAGAGCTGTTTTTAAGGTTAAATTTTTTATCGAAATAGAATCCAATGGCTCGAAAGGAGGTTCAGTCAACGCCTCAAGCACCAAATTTAGATCCCAAGGGGGTAACCTCACAATATGGATTGGGTTAGAACGCTGACATGCCTTAATAAACCTAGCAATCCATCTATTACCAGCTATATCACTGTTATACAGAGCCCCTAAGGCTGAAACATGAACTCTTAGAGTGTTGACTGCTAAACCCAATTCCCAGCCTTTCTGAAGGAATTCCAAAATAGCCGAAATCGGAGCTTTATCTCCTAATGGTTGCTGATAAAACATAAGGAATTTTTTCCAAATTTTTGTGTAGATTTTCGTAGTGACCTCCTTCCTGCTTTTCAATAAGGTAGCTATTAAAGCATTAGAGAACCCCCTCTCCCTCAGAAGCTCCCTCTCAAGTTCCAAGCCGTTAAGTGAAGAGTCTCCAAATTTGGATGACGAAATGGACCTTGAGAAAGGAGTTCCGGAACCACTGGCAGCACCCAGGGATCGGTCACAGACATTGTCTTGAGGAGAGAGAACCAAGGCCTCCTGGGCCAGAAGGGGGCGATTAAGATCACTCTGGCTCTTTCCTCCCTGATGTTTCTGAGAACTATCGGAATCAGACACATTGGGGGAAAGGCATATGCCAGCTGGAAGTCCCAATGGACACGAAGGGAATCCACTATGAACGGTCGGTCTGCTATGTGTAAAGATGCAAACCTCCTGACCTTCCTGTTCTCCCTCGTAGCAAATAGATCTATTACCGGCAACCCCCAAAGATTGACTATCCGATCGAATATCTGCTTGTTTAGGGACCATTCCCCCTGACGAAGGGAATGGCGACAGATAGTCCGCCTCTATATTGAGTTCCCCTTTTATATGAACTGCCGACAGGGAATGCAAGTGATTCTCGGCCAGGGACAATATCTGTGCTGTAGTGGTCATTAGGGATCGTGACCTTGTCCCCCCCTGATGATTGATGTAGGCCACCACAGTCATATTGTCAGTTTGTATCTGTACATGCGAATTTCTCAGGGATGGTAGTAAGTGAAGAAGAGCTTGATTGACCGCAGCAAGCTCTCTTAGATTTGAGGAATTCTGGGATTCTTGAATCGACCATCGCCCTTGGGTTAGAATGTCTCCCATATGGGCTCCCCAACCGAACGGACTGGCATCTGTTGTAACTACATTGTCCGGAGTGATGGTCCAGAGAACTCCCTTTGCTAAATGTGCTAGATTGAGCCACCATCTCAGATCGTGAAGAGTGGCGGGTGATAAATTGAACTTTCTGCTTAGAGAACCCTGAAGATCTTTTTCTGCTTGAAGAACTTCGTACTGAAGCATTCGAGTATGAGCCTGAGCCCATCTCACCGCCGGTATACACGCAGTCAATGATCCCAGTAGAGACATTGCGTCTCTTAAACTTAAGTTTGGAACTTTCCTTACGGCCGTGATCCTTCGAATGATCTTCTGCTTCTTCTCTTCTGGTAGGAAGGATGACTGATCTTCTGAGTCTAGAAGAACTCCTAGGAACATTTGACATCTTGTAGGTTCTAGTTTTGACTTTTCCCAGTTGATTATCCATCCGAGTTCCTGTAGGGATGATATTATGGCATTTACCCTAGCCGTACACTGAGCAATTGAATTCCCGACTATTAAAAAATCATCTAGATAGGGCACTACAAGGGTTTCCCTTTCCCTGATATGGGCCATTACTTCCGAAACAACCTTTGTAAAAACTCTAGGTGCCATAGACAGGCCAAAGGGCATTGCCAGAATTGGAAATGTTTAATCTGATGGTTTACCCATACTGCCATCCTGAGGAATTGCTGGTGATTTCTGTAAACTGGAAGATGGTAGTATGCATCTTTTAGATCCAAGACCGACATGTAGCACCTAGGAAACAAAAGCTTAGTTGTTGCTCTAATGGATTCCATCTTAAAAGCGTGGTATTGAAGATATTTATTTAATTTACGCAAATTTATGATAGTCCTAAAGGACCCATCAGGTTTGGAGATTAAAAATAGCGGAGAATAAAAACCCGACTTCTCCTGATGTTTTGGAACCTCTTCAATAACTCGCTTTGTAAGCAATTGTTGAATCTCTAATTCTAAGGCCTGTTGTTGGGCCGGAGAGTCCAGCGATGTTATTACAAAATGATTTGGGGGAGTTCTCAAAAATTCTAATTTTAACCCTGACTCAACTACCCCCATTATCCAGGCACTAGAAGTTATCTTTTTCCATTCATCTGAGAAGAACCTCAGTCTTCCCCCTACTGGTAGATCTGTTCTATCTGTAGTTACGTCTACGTCTTGAGAAAGATGAAGGGTTCTTATAGTATCCACCTTTCTTCTTTTGATCCGATGTTTCCCAGTCACGATTATATCCCTGCTGGTCTGACTGGAATTTTCTGAAGGGCATGTGTCTCCGGAAGGCGTTCCTAAAAGTGGGATTAAATGTTTTAGGAAATCCCTTCTTTCTATCTTCTGCCTTTGCAAGGATGTCATCCAGCATCGGGCCGAATAGGTACTCACCCCTACACGGAATGGAGCACAACTTGGCTTTAGCCTGAGCATCCCCCTTCCAGGTCTTTAGCCATAGTGCCCGTCGGGATGCATTTGAAAGACCCGCCGATCTTGCGGCCAATTTCAGGGAATCAATCGAGGCATCAGCTAGATAAGCCGCTCCTTCTCTGACCTGAGACAGGGAATTCAACAATTTATCCCTGGGTACTTTTGCTTTAAGCGGTTCCTCCAGCTGAGTCACCCAGACCATAATTGATCTAGCAGTACAGGTGCCTGCGATTGCGGGCTTAAAAGGCTCCAGATGATGACTCCCACAGCTTCTTAAGGAGCGTGTCAGCCTTCCTGTCCGAAGGATCCTTAAGGAGTCCTACATCCTCTAATGGTAGCGAGGCTGTTTTTGAAGTAGAGACTACTGCCGCATCTACTTTCGGAATCTTCATCCACTGGGATAAGGAGTCATCCTCAAAAGGGTACCTTCTTTTTGCGGCCGAAGGTAAGAACCCTTTATCCAGCTTGTCCCACTCCCGTTTGACCAGATCTTTAATGGAATCTGCCACCGGGAAAGCTTTACGACTTCTCTGGCTCAGCCCTGCGAACATGATCTCCTGGGTTGTTTTCGCTTCTTTACTCTCTGCAACCCCCATAGTCGCACGGACTGCCTTAATTAAAGTCTCCATATTGTCAGTGGAAAAGCAAGGCCTTCCCTCCTCATCTGAGGAGGATGGTGAAGAACTTTTCGAGCATTCGCCCTCTTGTAACGAAGGGCTAGAATCGGACACCATCTCCATACTGATCTTTTCATGCCGTCTAGATTTAAGGGACGATTTTATTTCTTCCCTAATTACTTCCCTCAAATCCGATACCCGGAGAGGGGCCTCTTCTTCTAACGTACGGCATATACACGTCTGACATAACTTCTTTAAATAGGTGTCAGGTAGTGGCTCCGTGCATAAAGCACACTGCTTATGCTTAGATTTAGAGACCTTCTTCCCCTATAACAAAGCATAGTACAGAAAACAGTTGTATCAGCCAACGGCTCGGATATAACACTCACCACTGCTGACAAATATAGAGTACCGGTTTCTGAGGGGGTGAGGCGCGACGTGACGTCGGGTTGCCAGGGTCCTGCTGCCCGCGTACCACATCACCACTACGAGATCTGCTGCTCCTCTGCTCTCCTAGCTGTCGGTGTTCAGCGTCTCCTGTAGAAGACATGTTGCCGCACACACTCACCAAGCGCTGTCTTCTTTTAAAAGTCCCGCGCTCCTCCTCCCGGTCTCCTCCGGAAGTCGTTAGTTTTACTTCCAGGTCATAAGCGCCGACCTGCTCCAGCAGCATCGCGCGCGTGGATGACCCAGGGCGGCATGCCTTCCCCCAGGAACATAGCAACATAGTTAGTAAGGCCAAAAAAAGACATTTGTCCATCCAGTTCAGCCTATATTCCATCATAATAAATCCCCAGATCTACGTCCTTCTACAGAACCTAATTGTATGATACAATATTGTTCTGCTCCAGGAAGACATCTAGGCCTCTCTTGAACCCCTCGACTGAGTTCGCCATCACCACCTCCTCAGGCAAGCAATTCCAGA
The DNA here is from genome assembly GCF_032444005.1 of Ranitomeya imitator. Classification (NCBI taxonomy): domain Eukaryota; kingdom Metazoa; phylum Chordata; class Amphibia; order Anura; family Dendrobatidae; genus Ranitomeya; species Ranitomeya imitator. Next base: position 569,901,128 of record NC_091286.1, on the reverse strand, counting down.
TTCTCACTGCCCTAACAGTAAAGAATCCTCTTCTATGTGGGTGGAAAAACCTTCTCTCCTCCAGACGCAAAGAATGCCCCCTTGTGCCACCGATCCTTGCCAGACGAGGGGGGAAGCTGGACACAGGACTTCCCCCGACGCTGCTTCCGTGCCCCCGACTCTGCCGTTCCCCCCGGACACCGCACAGAGGCTTGGCAGACCCGGGTAAGACGAAATCCTGCAGGCTCCCGCCGTCCGGACAGGAACCCAAACTGGAGGGCGAGGGGGACCGCCCCTTTTTAACCTGTAGGTTCCTGTCTGGAAGGTGGGCGGATCCCCTCTCTCGTTGTGGGTGCTGTCGTGGCGATAGGAAAATTTAGAAATAATCGTTTCTGATATGCAAAAACAAAACCCCAAAAAATTAGTGACCAATATAGCCCCCTTTCTTTATGATGACACTCAGCAGCCTTCCATCCATAGATTCTGTCAGTCGCTTCATCTGTTTACGATGAACATTGCGTGCAGCAGCCACCACAGCCTCCCAAACACTGTTCTGAGAGGTGGACTGTTTCCCTCCCTGTAGATCTCACATTTTATGAGGGACCACAGGTTCTCTATGGGGTTCAGATCAGGTGAACAAGGGGGCCATGTCATTATTTTTCCTTCTTTGAGACCTTTACTGGCCAACCATGCTGTGGAGTAGTTGGAGGCATGTGATGGAGCATTGTCCTGCATGAAAATCATGTTTTTCTTGAATGATACCGACTTCTTCCTGTACCACCGCTTGAAGAAGTTGTCTTCCAGAAACTGGCAGTAGGTCCATCCTCAACCTGAAAAGGCCCCACAAGTTCATCTTTGCTGATACCAGCCCATACCAGTACCTCACCTCCACCTTGCTGGCGTCTGAGTCGGAGTGGAGCTCTCTGCCCTTTACTGATCCAGCCTCTGGCCCATCCATCTGGCCCATCAAGAATCACTCATTTCATCAGTCCATAAAACCTTTGAAAAGTCAGTCTTAAGATATTTCTTGGCCCAGTTTTATCTTCTGTTTCTTATTCAAAGGTGGTCGTTTTTCAGCCTTCCTTACCTTAGCCATGTCCCTGAGTATCGCACACCTTGTGCTTTTTGTTACTCCAGTAATGCTGCAGCTCTGAAATATGGCAAATGGCATCTTGGCAGCTTCACGCTTGATTTCCTCAATTCATGGGCAGTTATTTTGCGCCTTTTTTTCCCCAACACGCTTCTTGCGACCCTGTTGACTACAGTATTTGCCATGAAACGCTTGATTGTCCGGTGATCACGCTTCAAACATTTGGCAATTTCTAGACTGCTGCATCCCTCTGTAAGACATCTCACAATTTTGGACTTTTCAGAGCCTGTCGAATCTCTCTTCTGACTCATTTTGCCAAAGGAAAGAAAGTTGCCTAATAATTAAGCACACCTTACATAGGGTTTTGAGGTCATTAGACAACACCCCTCCTCATTACAGAGATGCACATCACCTGATTTACTTAACTGGTAGTTGGCTCTCAAGCCTGAACAGCTTGGAGTAGGACAACATGTATAAAAAGTATCATGTGATCAAAATCCAACTTGCCTAATAATTCTGCACGCAGTGTAGAAACATTGTGCATATTATACTTTGTGTCAAATAAACCACTAGGAAGATGTATATAATGAATAATATTTATTTTTATGTAATCACACAATATGGACAAATGCAGGAAAAGCAAAATCTATGACCCCTCCCTTTTGGATTAATCTGTATTATCAGCCTTGTCTATATATGTAGTACAATACAGCTGGAAAAGATCAGAGTTACCAAACAATGAGTGCGGCCACTTTACATTCCCCGTGTTCTGTCTGCAGCAGCCTGTATTCTGTCTGTAGAATTCACATACATATCAATAGAGGGCACTGCAATGGTCTATGTGCACGTGATTCACAGAATACAGACTACTGCAAGTACTGTACACCTGTGAGCAGGAATTCTGACACCTTCCCCAACACTGTTCTCGATGATAAGAACTGCTTCTGCTTGTAAAGTAGAATTTATTTCACTAAAACAACATGTTAAGTGCCACCTGGACTACGTATAGGAAAAGCGAAAAGTTTCTCAAAGTGACACTTGGATCCAAACCTCAAATATCTATAATTACTAGAGTCTACAGGTAAGAGATGAGTACTTGACTGTATGTACCGTAGTTTATTACATGTGCAGCTTTAGGGTGCAGTCAGACGGCCGTATTGGACCGTGATCGGAACGCAGTGTACGGACTGGCCGGCAGCTCTCCTGACCCAAGAGAGACAACTTCATATATTTGTATACAGCTGTTACGTTCGGGTCAGCTGCTGGCCAGCCCTTCTTGCACCTTTAGGTCACAGCATGCACAGTTCACACTTCAATACAATTCAATGGGGTCAGAGTCAGTCTATGGCTACTTCTATGGATGCGGTTGCTGAAAAGAACAGGAAATGGGAGTCTAATATTCGGTCTACCCCTCCATCTACAGTTCCCTAGGCGCTAAACAGGTATCACCCTTTAAATAAGAAGTCACAATCCAAGCTGCAAATATTAAGTAATAATAAAATAGAATTTCCTGTGACTCGCATTTTTTTCGACATCAAATATATTTTCTTGGTAAAACTGGGACAAAATGGAATTACCTGAGCTAGTACATTAGTCATTGTGTACAAATAACTACTGCAAAGAATACTATTAAATTGGAATAAATTAAAGCTTTAAGATGAATATTGTATCTAAAATCCCCAGAAGAGAGACCCGAGCGCCATCCCTGTAGCGGCTCCAGCCAGCATGCCCATAGCCATGTCCCCGTCATGGTCGTAGTATCTCTCTCTGATGATGATGTGATTAGTGGTTCCTGGTCCTGGATGGGAATCAATGAAAAAGTGGGTGAAAGAAACGGCTTATTGAACAGCAGAAATATAGAAGTCCAACGCCCGTCTTCCATCTTTATGCTTTTTATCTTTGGTGGCTCCAGATGGAGCATTCAGGGGTGAACCTAGCAACACTGCTGCCTGAGGCGAACTTCAAAACGGCGCCCCCCCAAACACATATACAGTAAAGCCCCCCTATAGGGCTCCCATCTCATATACAGTCCCCCCATACATTACATGAGTGATAACTATTGTACATTCTACAATAGGTCTTAAAGGGACTCTGTCACCTGAATTTGGCGGGACTGGTTTTGGGTCATATGGGCGGAGTTTTCGGGTGTTTGATTCACCCTTTCCTTACCCGCTGGCTGCAATATTGGATTGAAGTTCATTCTCTGTCCTCCATAGTACACACCTGCACAAAGCAATCTTGCCTTGTGCAGGCGTGTACTATGGAGGACAGAGAATGAACTTCAATCCAATATTGCAGCCAGCATGCAGCCAGCGGGTAAGGAAAGGGTGAATCAAACACCCGAAAACTCCGCCCATATGACCCAAAACCAGTCCCGCCAAATTCAGGTGACAGGTTCCCTTTAAATCAGACAGTACAGTCCTCTATACAGTATTCTGGGCACAACAGTGCTCCATACAGTATAATAAGCCCCATATATTGCTCCATACAGTATAATAAGCCCCATATATTGCTCCATACAGTATAATGAGCCCCATATATTGCTCCATACAGTATAATGAGCCCCATATATTGCTCCATACAGTATAATGAGCCCCACATGATGCTCCATACTGTATAATGGCCACACAGTGCTCCATACTGTATAATGGCCACACAGTGCTCCATACTGTATAATGGCCACACATGAGGCTCCATACTGTATAATGGCCACACATGAGGCTCCATACTGTATAATGGCCACACATGAGGCTCCATACTGTATAATGGCCACACATGAGGCTCCATACTGTATAATGGCCACACATGATGCTCCATACTGTATAATGGCCACACAGTGCTCCATACTGTATAATGGTCACACATGATGCTCCATACTGTATAATGGCCACACATGATGCTCCATACTGTATAATGGCCCCACAGTGCTCCATACTGTATAATGGCCACACATGATATGTAGCACTGTGTGGCCATTATATTGCTCCATACAGTATAATGAGCCCCAAATGATGCTCCATACTGTATAATGGCCACACAGTGCTCCATACTGTACAATGGCCACACATAATACTCCATACTGTTTAATGGGCACACAGTTACTCCTACACACGCGGCTGTGCTCCGTACACCATGCAAATATGGCTCCACTCAGTACTCATGCGGCTCCGCTCCATACACCTCATACACACCTGGCTCTGCTCCATACACCTCATACACATGCAGCTCGCTCCGTACACCTCATACACACCCGGCTCCGCTCTATACACCTCGTACACATTCAGCTCCGCTCCATACACCTCATACACATTCAGCTTCGCTCCGTACACATTCAGCTCCGCTCCGTACACCTCATACACACTCGGCTCCACTCTGTACACCTCGTACACATTCAGCTCCGCTCCATACACCTCGTACACATTCAGCTCCGCTCTATACACCTCGTACACATTCAGCTCTGCTCCATACACCTCGTACACATTCAGCTCCGCTCCATACACCTCGTACACACACGGCTCCACTCCATACACATTCAGCTCCACTCCACACACCTCGTACACACACGGCTCCGCTCCATACACCTCATACACACATGGCTCCGCTCCATACACCTCGTACACACATGGCACCGCTTTGTACACATTCAGCTCTGCTCCATACACCGTGTACACATGGCTCCGCTCCATACACCTCGTACACACATGGCTCCGCTCTGTACACATTCAGCTCTGCTCCATACACCTCATACACACGGCTCCGCTCCATACACCTCGTACACATTCAGCTCTGCTCCATACACCTCGTACACACACGGCTCCGCTCCATACACCTCATACACACACGGCTCCGCTCCATACACCTTGTACACACACTTACCATTGCAACCAACACAGCAGAGTTCTGCAACCCATGAAGGTCCCGATCATGTGACCCCTGACTCCTCCCCTCATGTGACCTCATCACAGGTCCTGTTTGCACAGAGCAGCCAATATGTGGTGTGCTGCTCTGCGGGTGCAGGGATGACCGGCTGATATTGCACACTGTGGGTTGTGAGCAGGGGCGCGCGCACCGCACTAGTGACAGCAGATGTCAGGGATTATGGAGAGTCGGCACCAGGTGTTCTGACCGCGGCTCTGCCGCCCCCTGTCTTTCAGTGAGGACTGCCGCCTGAAGCAAAGGGCTCAACTTGCCTCATGATAGCGGCGCCCGTGGGAGCATTGGATGCTATTTGTTCAGGGTTAATGACATTGGATGTCAGAAGAGAATGGAAGGAAAGGATCGGCATTCTTTACTTATCTTCTGGTCCAGGGTGTGCTGAAGACTAAAGGTACCGTCACACTTGTCGGTATCGCTGCAGCGTCGCTAACGATCCGGATCGCTGCAGCATCGCTGTTTGGTCGCTGGAGAGCTGTCACACAGACCGCTCTCCAGCGACCAACGATGCCGGTAACCAGGGTAAACATCGGGTAACTAAGCGCAGGGCCGCGCTTAGTAACCCGATGTTTACCCTGGTTACCATCCTAAAAGTAAAAAAAACAAACACTACATACTTACCTACAGCCGTCTGTCCTCCAGCGCTGTGCTCTGCACTCCTCCTGTACTGTCTGTGTGAGCACAGCGGCCGGAAAGCAGAGCGGTGACGTCACCGCTCTGCTTTCCGGCTGACCGACGCTCACAGCCAGTACAGGAGGAGTGCAGAGCACAGCGCCGAGGACAGACGGCTGTAGGTAAGTATGTAGTGTTTGTTTTTTTTACTTTTAGGATGGTAACCAGGGTAAACATCGGGTTACTAAGCGCGGCCCTGCGCTTAGTTACCCGATGTTTACCCTGGTTACCAGTGAAGACATCACTGAATCGGTGTCACACACGCCGATTCAGCGATGTCTGCGGGGAGTCCAGCGACCAAATAAAGTTCTGGACTTTCTTCCCCGACCAGCGATCTCCCAGCAGGGGCCTGATCGCTGCTGCCTGTCACACTGGACGATATCGCTAGCCAGGACGCTGCAACGTCACGGATCGCTAGCGATATCGTCTAGTGTGACGGTACCTTAAGGCTGTGTTCACATGTTTTTGCAGCTTTTTTTTCTTGGCAGTATAAAAGAAGCTGCTTACAAAAATCAGGTTTTGCTACGTTTTTGTTGTCTCATATGCATGCTGATAAAGTTTAGTGCCCCTCAAAAAGATCATGATGGAACTACCTGTGTTTTTCGCACTTACTCATTGCTTTCTATGGGTGAAAAATACTCTACAAAAACGCTGAAAGAAGTGACATGCTGCAGTTTGCAAAAACGCAGCAGATTTCCAAATCAGTCAAAAAACAAAAAAAGTGTGTGCGTAAGATTTCTGAAATCTCATAGCTTTTGCTGGCACTGTAAAATGCAGCATAAAAAACACAACTTGAGAACATTGCCTTAGAGCTTGTTTTTCTCAGGGCGTTTTCCAAGGCTAAGTGAATGAGATTTCCAAAATTTCATACACTGCTTAATTTTTCTTTGCTGATTTTAACCATCAAAGTGGTTTTTTTTTCAAATCTACAGCATGCCAATTCATTCAGCGTTTTTCACCCATTCAAATGAATGCGAAAAAAATGCTATTAAAAACACATCAGAAATGCACGTTAAAATACTCAGCTTTTTCCTTGCCTGTTTGCAAAGTAATGAATGGGAAAAAATGCAAGTAAAAACACACACACAAAAAAAATGCATGTATCTTATGCAGCGTTTTTCCCGTTAACACTTTTTTGTTGTAGAAAAAGAGCTGCAAAAACACCACATTTGAATATTCCCTTAATATACGTGCTCACGTTGAGTATTTGCATAACATTTTTCTGGGTAGGTCTCTACTTGGTTTCTCTGGCTTAAGGTACCGTCACACTTAGCGACGCTGCAGCGATACCGACAACGATCCGGATCGCTGCAGCGTCGCTGTTTGGTCGCTGGAGAGCTGTCACACAGACAGCTCTCCAGCGACCAACGATCCCGAGGTCCCCGGTAACCAGGGTAAACATCGGGTAACTAAGCGCAGGGCCGCGCTTAGTAACCCGATGTTTACCCTGGTTACCAGCGTAAAAAAACAAACAGTACATACTTACATTCAGCTGTCTGTCCCTTGCCGTCTGGTTCCTGCTGACTGCTGGCCGTAAAGTGAAAGTGAAAGCACAGCACAGCGGTGAGTCACACAGCGGTGACTCACCGCTGTGGCTGTGCTCTGCTTTCACTTTACGGCCAGCAGTCAGTGCAGGAACCAGACGGCAAGGGACAGACAGCTGAATGTAAGTATGTACTGTTTGTTTTTTTACGCTGGTAACCAGGGTAAACATCGGGTTACTAAGCGCGGCCCTGCGCTTAGTTACCCGATGTTTACCCTGGTTACCAGTGAAGACATCGCTGAATCGGTGTCACACACGCCGATTCAGCGATGTCTACGGGGAGTCCAGCGACAAAATAAAGTTCTGGACTTTCTTCCCCGACCAGCGATCTCCCAGCAGGGGCCTGATCGCTGCTGCCTGTCACACTGGACGATATCGCTAGCGAGGACGCTGCAACGTCACGGATCGCTAGCGATATCGTCTAGTGTGACAGTACCTTTAGTGCAGGAAGATAAGACTGCTTGCAGTCTGGCCCTGGAGCACGGGCATCTCATTAGTTGCAAACCTCCAACACTGAGAACACAAGAGGAATTTCATCATCCCAGGCATTGTTTTAATCAGTGTAACAGCGGCAACCTGACAGTGTTTGTAGGTTACTTAGCAAAATCCTGCTGATAGGTTCCCTTTAAGGACGGGGTCACACTTGCGAGTTCAATGCTAGAAACTCGCATCAATTACCAGCACTGCCACCGGCACTCGGGATCGGTGTTTGTGGCTGCATGTATTTCTATGCAGCCGCACACTCTGGTCCTGGCGGCAGTGCCAGGAATTGATGTGAGAGACTCGAGCGAGTTTCTCACATTGAACTCGCAAATCTGACCCCCGGCCTAAATCTTAAAGAAGCCCTCCTCTCATCAAAGTTTTTATCCTCTGAATAAATTGCAATCATCATATTATATAGCACTGTGTACTTACAATTGCTCATTTTGCCTTTCTACCTAGCTAATTCTTCTCTTTTCCATTAGGTCTATGACATCATGTGATTAAAAACTGACTAGCTGTATCCTTCTAAACTCTATGTAGAAACAGGAGGTCAATTTTCTCTGCACAAGTCATAAGTCCCTGGCAGGTAGAGAGCAGCTGGGTCAGGAGTTGAAGAGGGGGAAGATTCATGCAGGGACAAGACACTTTCTGTTTCTACATAGAGCAGAAAAAAGAGAAGAATTATCTGTGTAGAAAGGTAAAATGAGCAATTGTAAGTACACAGGGCTGTATAATATGATGATTGCAATATATTAAGAGGATAAAAACTTTGATTGGAGTGCTTCTTTATAACCAGAGGGTAAGACTCTGAAAAGAATCAGACCTTGACTTATTGGGCAGCTACCATGAAGGGGAGGCACAAAAGGGACCAGCTATTTTCCTCTTAGAGCCAAGTTAATTTGCACTACTTTTCAGCTTTTTACTCACCTTGTGGGGGATATGGGTAAGAGGCGTATGCCTGCCCATCACTGGTATAGAGGACTTGGGATCCCTGGACTGGATAGCCCCCAGGATACTGGTCATATCCATATGGCTGGTAATGACAAAACAATATCAGGCTCACTGATTGTCAAGGAGAAGGCAGATATTTTTATAAACTACATTATTAATAGATTGTAGATAAGAGATTTATACAACTTATATGCAATATTAGGTCATTGCTATTTCATACATTAATGTTAAGGCCTCCATACACTTTCGGGCAATGATGAGCATGATCAGGAGGAGCTGACTGACATGTAAGATTCAGTATAACTTGTATTTATAGAGCCTGCTCAGATCACATGTCAGTGACTAGATGAATGGTGTGAGCCCCCTCTGTCACCCTGTAGACCCTAAGCCCCTGTGCAGCATGATCCCAGAGTGTTGATGTGTTGTCATGGCAACTGGAGGCCTAATGAAAGTGTAGATAAGGAGAAGCAGAGCAGAATTATATATAGATTTTTTTTGGAAAAGATTCAGTAGGACTTGTATTTTATTCATTGAAACCCGTGGTGTTTTTATATACGAGTCCAGTGGGCGGTCCTACTAGTGATTGTGCGTGCAGAGAAAGTGGTCAATCATACAGGGAAGACGGCCCATACCCCAGGACCATATAACCAAGGAGATACCACTAAGCTAAATGCACACGTTGCAGAATTGCTGCGGAAATTTCCACGGCAATTCCGCAACTCCTGCCGCGGGTATTTCGCATGCGGAATTGGCATGCGTATTCCTGCTAAACACTAGCATTTTACAAGCATAATTAGCTTGCAGAATGCTAGCGTTTTCAAAGCGATCTGTAGCATCGCTTGGAAAACTGATTGAAAGGTTGGTCACACTTGTCAAACATATTGTTTTTGACAAGTGTGACCAACTTTTTACTATTGATGTTGCTTATGCCGCATCAACAGTAAAAAGATCTAATGTTAACCATTTTAAATTTTTTTAATCTCACCTTCCGACGTCTACCGATCTCCTAGCGGTGCACGCGGCGGCTGGGATGCTGTGTGCGAAGGACCTGGGATGACGTCACGGTCACGTGACTGCAACGTCATCCCAGGTCGTTCGCACAAAGCATCCCTGGTAACGGAAGCCGCCGCGTGCACCGCTGAGAGGCGGGAGGACTCCGGGGGCCATCAAAATGTAATGACCAGAGGTCCGAATAAGATCCAGTGAGTCACAAACCAAGACCAAGGCAGAAATCTCCAACGGTATGTGGCACCCCTAGGGGTATTTGCCACAAAAATAGTTACTGACACTAGACACAAATACTAAAATAGCAAGACTGCACTACCACCTCCGGCCAGAAGGGGGAGCTCCAGAGACTCCCCTTAATCCATTCTGGTCTGAGAGAAGAAATGGCAGTTGGGCTAAGGAGCTGAAAGTGAGAGGTCATACAGCTGAATTTCTAACAGCCCTATGACGGTTTCCAGGCCCAAATCACCGGCCTGAGGAGAAGAGGGATAGAGAAAAGGGACATTGTGAGAACCGGGTAGCATTAATCACTACCCAGAACAGGCGCAAAGACAGATACCGGATCCGTGGCTGTATTCATTATATATAATACAGCAACCGGAAAAACGTGAGGTGATATCAGCTTCACTAGGGCCGGACGCAGCAACAGACACAGAGTTCGACGGTACTCCCGGAGGGGGTAAGCCGATAAAAGGACTCGGGTCGCCCGTCGAACCAGGACCCGGAGGGGACAGATTGGGCCGGCAGCCAGTTCACATACAGCAGCAGGGCCACACAGAAATTGCGCACAATAAGAGGCGAAGACCCCGGCAGGGTCAAAGTAACTCAGAGTTCCCGTACAGACTCCGGTGACAGGACTGGTTGTAAATCCTTTTATGTTAAAGTAAACTGGTTAAACGTTTCAGTGCCTCAGTCTTTCATTTGGACAATAGCCATCTATCCAGGATCGGGGTCATCGCCGCTGGGAGAACCTGCTGCTGATCAAGTAAGTGCCTGTCCCCTCACGATACCCCTTACACTGTGCATTGCCTGAGGCCACAGCACCGGGTCAAGCCACCCGTGACATCCCCCTCAAGAGACAGACCCCATTGGTCCGGTGCTGGGTACCCCGGTCTCCTGGGCATCACAGGTATTTACTCAAAAGCAAAATAATAAAGGTAATATGGAGAATATTAAGGCAGATGCACCCCAAAGATACACTAGCTCAGCAGCAGCTGAAATCACTGTGCCACTCCAAGGTCTCCTGAGAACTGTTTCTATAACAGATTAGTAAGAAATTTACCTAACAGAGCAACTAAAAACAGGAAACAAGTGTAAATTGAATGTAGTGTTATCAAGGGAGCCCCTGGAACGGCACACTGAGTATAACTTACACAACTCTAATATAAGATACACCTCTAAAGTAACAATTAAACACTCAGAGCAGAGATACCCGGGTATCTATAACTATGGTACCGTATCCTGAGATGGATTTCCTCTCAGGCAGGAATCCGCACAGGCTGCAGCCAGTCCATATCTTCAGCGCCAATAAGTTACAGCAAGCTCCTCTTGTCTTGTCGGCCGATGCCGAGCCCAAACGCCGGGGACTTACTTAGTGGTCTCACGATGTTGTCTCTGCTTCTGTAGCTCCTAGGAATGCTTCCACGACAGCCCGTCCGTCTCTGTATCAGCAGTCTGCCGAGACTTGTTTCTTCACTCAATGCACAGGGAATCCACAGACTTCGAAATACGTACTGGGTTTTAGTAAAGTCTCAATCTTTTCTTAGATCAAGGGTTAGCTCTTCTCCAGGAGACATTAGCCACAAAAGTCTCTCAAAAGCTTCTTTTCCTCCAAACACACTCGCAGTAAATCCACACACAGTCTCTTTTTAAGATATCACAGCAGCTTCTGCCTTTTCTTCCCGCCTTTTTCTCTCAGCTCTCACTTCCTTGTTTCACTTTACACACAAGACACCAGACCCCACCCCCCAGCACACATTGTCTCCAGGAGTTTTGCAGGGTCTGTCCTCTGCTGCAGCAGGCAAAAACCACAGGGTCCTAGTGCCCTCTCAGTGGGACTACAGTTCACTCTCTTACAAGAAGGTAAGTATATCACTATTTTTTATTTTACGGTAATTCTTTTTTTTTTTTTTTAACAGTGATATGGTTCCCAGGGCCTGGAGGAGAGTCTCCTCTCCTCCACCCTGGGTACCATCCGCACATGATCCGCTTACTTCCCGCATGGTGGGCATAGCCCCATACGGGAAGTAAGCGGATCAATGCATTTTTATGTGAGCGGAATCCCCGCGATTCCGCAAATTAATGAACATGCTGCATTTTTTTCCAGAATGCGTTACCGCTCAGGAAAAAAACGCAGCATGTGCATACAAAATGCAGATTGCATTCTTTTAATATGATGCTTAATGTGAGCATTTTTTCGTGGTTTTATCGCATTTTCATAGCGAAAAAATGCAAAAAAAACGCAAAAAATCCGGAATGTGTGCACACAGCCTTATACTTTACCCCACCAGCACCTTTATGGACAAGCTCAGCACATAAAACAGGACTGTGAACAAGACCAGTTAATACTCTATGTTGCATCTGTAATTTGTACTTCATGCTTATCCCGAGCTCACGTCTACATGCACTTGAATTCGGAAATAAAAAGTAATTGCATTCATCTCAAGCGCATGCAGTGAATTTTCCTAACTAGATGTCCCACGGGCTCATCACCTCCTTCCACCTGCACCTCACCCATACTACTGTGTGCACGCCAATCTTCCTCTAATACAGGGAAGACTGTCAATCACTGGATAGGACCGCCCACTGAACTCCTATACATAAACACCAAGGATTTCAAAGAATTAAATGCAAGTTTAACTGAAACTTTTCCCACAAAATGTAAACGAGCGATCATCTCCTCCTGCTCTAACATCCTGCCTGCAGATCAGACACTTTTCAACATAACTAGAGCAAATTTACTATCAATATTACCCTTTGCCGGGCGGTGAGATGCCGAACGCAGGATCTACAGGGCTTTATAAGGACCACATATTGTATGTACTATAGTCACACAGTACGGATAAAGACCTGGTGGCCTTGGACTATGGGTGAGATGAACCTCCCTAACACACAACTCCTTCCACGCACACCAGTTGTGTTCCATAATATTACTGATGTCCTTGCGTTTCCAATCTCAGAGACATTAGTTTTTCAGCAGCTGTAGGTTGGGGACAATAACCAGGTGACATGTTTCCGTCAGTCATCGGTAGAGTTGAGCGACCTTTACTTTTATAGGATCGGGTCGGGTTTCACGAAACCCGACTTTTGAAAAAGTCGGGTCGAGTGAAATCGGCCGATCCTATAAAAAAGTCGGGGTCGGGGTCGGACGAAACTCGAAACCCAATGCAGTGCATTGGGTTTCCATGGTTCCCAGGGTCTGAAGGAGCAGAAACTCTCCTTCAGGCCCTGCGATCCATATTTTAGTGTAAAATAAAGAATTAAAATAAAAAATATCGCAATACTTACCCTCTGACGCGCCCTGGTACTAACCGGGAACCTTCCTTCCTTAGAATCAGCCTTCCAGGACCTTGCGGTGACGTCGCGGTGACGTCGCGGCTTGTGATTGGCCGCGCGGCCAATCACAAGCCGCGACGTCACCCGCGACGTCACCGAAGGTCCTGGAAGGGCTGATTCTTAGGAAGGAAGGCTGACGGAAAGAAGCAGGGCGCGTCCGAGGGTGACGTCGCGGCTTGTGATTGGCCGCGCGAGCGGTCACATGGGCGGCCAATCACAAGCCGCGACGTCACCGCAGGGTCCTGGAAGGCTGATTCTAAGGAAGGAAGGTTCCCGGTTAGTACCAGGGCGCGTCAGAGGGTAAGTATTGCGATATTTTTTATTTTAATTCTTTATTTTACACTTAAATCTGAATTCCGATACCAATTCCCGATATCTTAAACATATCGGGAATCGGTATCGGAATTCCGATTCTAGATTCAAAAGATCGCCGACTTCATGGCCGACCCCACACTGGGGTCGGGTCGGGTTTCATGAAACCCGACCTTGCCAAAAGTCGGCGACTTTTGAAAAATTTCGACCCGTTTCGCTCAACCCTAGTCATCGGCTGAGACAATCAGAAGCTGTTGATTTGATGGCAGCATCACTATGTACCACTCCTGCCCTTCTGAGGCCTTATGTCAGGTTATAGAGGACAACCCGCTCAGAAGAGGACACTTTTCTCTCTGTATAATGTTTGAAGTGTTGTCGACTTACTGGAGGTGCATCAAACTGACTGTACGGTGGGACAGGACCGAGCACGGCGTCGTCGTAGAGCAGAGGCTGGGGCAGAATGTGCTATGAGAGAAGAAAACATCATACGATTAGTATGTAGGAGGTGATGGTTTTATTACTACAGAAGTTCTAGGATCTGTGTCATCAGCCCTATAACTTGGTTCCCTATTACAATTCTTCCTAGAGAAAGACTCCACATATTAGACTCATATTATTAAAGGGAATCGCTCAGCAGTTTTTTTCTACATGTAAAACGAGAGCAGCATGATGTAGAGACAGAGAGCCCGATTCCAGGAGCGTAATATTTTCTGCACTGCTTAAAGCAGTTTTGATAGAATCCCTGTTTTATATCTGTTGAAGATGCAGAAATAGTCAGAATGCTGGGCTGTATATAACTCCCCCCACAACACTGGTTGGCAGCCTCCTGTGTACATTATATAGCACTGTGTGCTTACAATTGCTCATTTTGCCTTTCTACTCAGCTAATCCTTCTGTTTTCCATTAGGTCTATGACATCATGTGATTAAAAACTGACTAGCTGAATCAGTCAAAGCGCTATGTAGAAGCAGGATGTTTATTTTCCCCTGCATGAGTCATTACCCTCTTCAACTCATGACCATTGGTCTTTCAGTGATACAGAATTGTAGTTCTAATGATGACTCATGCAGAGAGAAGAGACTTCCTGTTTCTGCATAGAGCTTAGAAGGATTCAGCTAGTCAGTTTTTAATCACATGATGTCATAGACCTAATGGAAAACAGAAGGATTAGCTGGGTAGAAAGGCAAAATGAGCAATTGTAAGTACACAGTGCCATATAACATGAGGATTGCAATAGGTTAAGAGGATACAAATTTTAATGGGAGAAGTGCTTTTTTAATCTGGGGAACTGTCATTCTGCAGGGACAGTGAGGAGGTGAGCTGTACACTGCTCAAAAAAATAAAGGGAACACTTAAACAACATAATATAACTCCAAGTAAATCAAACTTCTGTGAAATCAAACTGTCCACTTAGGAAGCAACACTGTTTGACAATCAATTTCACATGCTGTTGTGCAAATGGAATAGACAACAGATGGAAATTATTGGCAATTATCAAGACACACTCAATAAAGGAGTGGTTCTGCAGGTGGGGACCACAGACCACATCTCAGTACCAATGCTTTCTGGCTGATGTTTTGGTCACTTTTGAATGTTGGTTGTGCTTTCACACTCGTGGTAGCATGAGACATATTCTACAACCCACACAAGTGGCTCAGGTAGTGCAGCTCATCCAGGATGGCACATCAATGTGAGCTGTGGCAAGAAGGTTTGCTGTGTCTGTCAGTGTAGTGTCCAGAGGCTGGAGGCACTGCCAGGAGACAGGCCAGTACACCAGGAGACATGGAGGGGGCCGTAGGAGGCCAACAACCCAGCAGCAGGAAGCGGCCCTGCCTCAGCCTTTGTGCAATGAGGAACAGGAGGAGCACTGCCAGAGCCCTGCAAAATGACCTCCAGCAGGCCACAAATGTGCATGTGTCTGCACAAACTGTTAGAAACCGACTCCATGAGGATGGTCTGAGTGCCCGACGTCCACAGATGGGGGTTGTGCTCACAGCCCAACACCGTGCAGGACACTTGGCATTTGCCACAGAACACCAGGATTGACAAATTCGCCACTGGCGCCCTGTGCTCTTCACAGATGAAAGCAGGCTCACACTGAGCACATGTGACAGACTCGACAGAGTCTGGAGATGCCGTGGAGAGCGATCTGCTGCCTGCAACATCCTTCAGCATGAGTGGTTTGGCAGTGGGTCAGTAATAGTGTGGGGTGGCATTTCTTTGGAGGGACGCACAGCACTCCATGTGCTTGCCGGAAGTAGACTGACTGCCATTAGGTACCGAGTTGAGATTCTCAGACCCCTTGTGAGACCATATGCTGGTTCAGTTGGCCCTGAGTTCCACCTAATGCAAGACAATGCCAGACCTCATGTGGCTGGAGTGTGTCAGCAGTTCCTGCAAGATGAAGGCATTGAAGCTATGTACTGTTCCGTCCATTCCCCAGACTTGAATCCGATTTAAACACATCTGGGACATCAAGTCTCGCATCATCCACCAACGTCACGTTGCACCACAGACTGTCCAGGAGTTGGCGGATGCTTTAGTCCAGGTCTGGGAGGAGATCCCTCAGGAGACCATTCGCCGCCTCATCAGGAGCATGCTCAGGCGTTGTAGGGAGATCATACAGGCACGTGGAGGCCACACACACTACTGAGCAACATTTCCTTGTCTTGAGGTATTTCCACTGAAGTTGAGTCAGCCTGTACTTTGATTTTCCACTTTGATTTTGAGCATCATTCCAACTCCAGAGCTCCGTGGGATATTAGTTGTGATTTAAGTTGATCATTTTTTAGGTTTTATTGTTTTCAACACATTCCATTATGTAATGAATAAAGATTTACAAATGGAATATTTCATTCAGTGATACCGAGGATGTGGTATTTTAGTGTTCCCTTTATTTTTTTGAGCAGTGTATTATCTGTTGTAGAAAGAGGAGATAACCCTTCATTGTAATCATGTCTGTATTGTGAGAAATGTGAAAAGTCTATTGTACAGAACAAGAAGTATGATTCTAAGGGCTCACTCACACAAGCGATGATTCTATATTCCGAGAGAATCAGATCGATTATAGTAATGACACTCGACTCAAACTCTGATTAGAGCTGGTGCCAAGTGTCAGTATACTGTGATCGGATTCTCTCCTATGAGAGCATTGTATCACAGGTGTGGAGAAGACAGATGTCGAATACGACTCATCAAGAGGAAAAAAAGAAATATCGCAGATCAGCACTGCCCCATAGTCTAACATTGGTCCGGGTGCTATCTGATAAAAGATTGGATATCCCTGGTCCAAGTTACACACTTGTGTGAGCAAAGTATTAATTCTAGTTTAATACAGAAACTGAAAAAATACATTATTTTCACGGATTCCAGATCAGGAAGGAATCACACAGGAACTGCCTTCCACTGTTTGTGACAATGTCTAACCCTTCCATTCATTAAAAAATATATATATTGTTATACTGGTGTGATTTGATGCTACAACACATACCGATTTAGTCTTGGCATCCCGGAGAGCGGTTTCCCAGGCTCTGGAAAAAA
The DNA here is from genome assembly GCF_032444005.1 of Ranitomeya imitator. Lineage (NCBI taxonomy): Eukaryota > Metazoa > Chordata > Amphibia > Anura > Dendrobatidae > Ranitomeya > Ranitomeya imitator. The sequence continues at coordinate 569,884,065 of NC_091286.1, read as the reverse complement.
CACAAAATGTACCATTTCTTCTGTTAAATCTTGATGTAGATGTTTTAGCCTCTTGATGTAGAGGATTTGCGCAGGTAAAATCTACAGAGGATCACAAATCTCATCTACATACTGAGGGCACTTTGCTTGAGAAAAGACGAGTATCCTGCAGATATTTAAAGGGAACCTGTCACCCCCGTTTTTTCAGATTGAGATATAAATACTGTTAAATAGGGCCTGCGCTGTGCGTTACAATAGTATATGTAGTGTACCCTGATTCCCCACCTATGCTGCAAAATACATTACCAAAGTCGCCGTTTTCGCCTGTCAATTAGGCTGGTCAGGTCGGGTGGGCGTGGTGACATCGCTCTTTTCTTCCTCAGCTTTACGTTGGTGGCGTAGTGGTGTGCGCATGTTGAAGTGACTAATCCACTGTGGGCACGTGAACAAGCAGCGCGCGATCTGCGCTATCACCCCCTGTCATCGGTGGGGGCGGCCATCTTCCTGGGGCCGCGCGTGCGCAGATTGAGTGCTCTGCTGCACGGGGCTTCAGGAAAATGGCCGCGGGATGCCGCGCGTGCACACAAGAGATCGCGGCGGCCATTTTCCCAAAGCCGAGTTTGCATCTCGGCTTTGGGAAAATGGCCGCCGCGATCTCTTGTGCGCACGCGCGGCATCCCGTGGCCATTTTCCTGAAGCCCCGTGCAGCAGAGCACTCAATCTGCGCACGCGCGGCCCCAGGAAGATGGCCGCCCCCACCGATGACAGGGGGTGATAGCGCAGATCGCGCGCTGCTTGTTCACATGCCCACAGTGGATTAGTCACTTCAACATGCGCACACCACTACGCCACCAACGTAAAGCTGAGGAAGAAAAGAGCGATGTCACCACGCCCACCCGACCTGACCAGCCTGATTGACAGGCAAAAACGGTGACTTTGGTAATGTATTTTGCAGCATAGGTGGGGAATCAGGGTACACTACATACACTATAGTAACGCACAGCACAGGCCCTATTTAACAGTATTTCTATCTCAATCTGAAAAAACGGGGTGACAGGTTCCCTTTAATTCTGAGATGGATACTTACAGATTTCATCACTTTGACAGTAACGAGGGTCAATTGTATGAACATTCCTTGCAAAATCCGCAATTTCAAGTTCAGATTTTACTACAGATTCACTGCAAGGTCCATTAGTGGTAAGTGGTCAACCCTTAAGGGGAAACTGTCAGCAGGTTTTTGCTATGTAATCCGAGGGCAGCATGATGTTGGGGCTGAGACACTAATTTTAGGGATGTGTCACTTATTAGGCTGTGTGCTGTTTCTATACAATGAGTGGTTATCAGCAGGAGTTTATCACTGCCAGGAGTGGTGAGACCTGGTCAATCTCCGCTCCCAGCACTGCTTCATAGTTTACGGTTGATACACAATGTACATAGTAAGGTGCGTATGTAGAGTCAGCTTTCTGAGCTCTGCTTTTTGCTACATCTAAAACTCATGTCACATTGTGTCATAACTGCTGCACCAAGTAAACCAAGTGAAACATCCCTGGTATCAGGGTCGCATTTTCTACATGATGCTGCTCTCAGATGAGGTAGCAAAAATCTGTTAACAAAGTCCCTAATGGATGAGCTAGAATTTTTCATACTTTAAAGGTGTGACCACCATACAAAATATTGCATCCATGAGCGCAAATGATTGAGCAGCACATTAGAATTCAGGTGGTCTTTTCTGCATGGCACAAATTATATGAATAAGGAGATACCTACAAGCAGTCATCCACACTTTCTGCGATAAGGTTTATGACTTTTCCTTCATGGCAAATAATCTGCAGGCAGCAGTCTTTTGATTTCCCCTCCGGTAAATGCACATCTGGAGTATATAACAAAGGGTAAGTGTTAGAAACAGGAATTTGGAAAGAGCACAAAAAAACAAACAGAGGGGGGAAAAAATGGCAAATTGTTCATACAAAATCCCCAAAATGGTTCTGACAAAATAGTTGGCACCTTTCCCAAAAATTGTGGGTAAACAACTTTATTTCAAGCATATGATGCTCATTCAAACTCACCTGTTGCAAGTGACAGGTGTGGGCAATATGAAAATAATACCAGAAGTCAAATAAAAAGGGGAGAAATTGACTGAATCTTCACACTGTGTGTGCCATACTAAGCATGGAGAACAGAAGAGACCTGTCTGAGGACCTGAGAAATGAAGTTGTTGGAAAAAAAATAATTCAAGGTTACAAGTCCATCCTCAGAGATCTTGATGTTAGTTTCTCCACGATGCACAACATAATCAAGAAGTTTACAAACCATGGCACTGTAGCTAATCTCCCTGGATGTGGATGGCAGAGAAAGTCCGGATGGTTGATAAGCAGCCACAATCAAGTTCCAAAGAATTCAAGCTGTCCTGCAGGCTCAGGGTGCATTTATGTCAGCGAAATTTGAATCAAATCAAACACTATTGTCACGCAGTGCCTTGTGACTGTGGGCGCTAACCAGGTCCCTAGTCTATCCCTGCCCTCCGGGTCACTTCTGAAGGTGGAGATGCCGGGTTTGCATGCCTTGCTATGCTCCTATATCAACTCTTATCTATACCCTCCCCCACCCTGACTCCATGAGGATAGTCTGAGTGCCCGATGTCCACAGATGGGGGTTGTGCTGCTCACAGCCCAACACCGTGCAGGACGCTTGGCATTTACCACAACACTAGGATTGGCAAATTCGCCACTGGTGCCCTGTGCTCTTCACAGATGAAAGCAGGCTCACACTGAGCACGTCACAGAGTCTGGAGACACCGTGGAGAGCGATCTGCTGCCTGCAACAGCCTTCAGCATGACCGGTTTGGCAGTAGGTCAGTAATGGTGTGGGGTGGCATTTCAGTAATGGTGAGGGGTGGCATTTCTTTGGAAGGCTGCACAGCCCTCGATGTGCTCGCCAGAGGTAGCCTGACTGCCATTAGGTACCGAGATGAGATCCTCAGACCCTTGTGAGACCATATGCTGGTGCGGTTGGCCCAGAGTTCCACCTAATGCAAGACAATGCCAGACCTCATGTGGCTGGAGTGTGTCAGCAGTTCATGCAAGATGAAGGCATTGAAGCTATGAACTGGCCCGCCCATTCCCCAGACCTGAATCCGATTTAACACATCTGGGACATCATGTCTCGCACCGTCCACCAACGTCACGTTGCACCACAGACTGTCCAGGAGTTGGCGTATGCTGTAGTCCAGGTCTGATAGGAGATCCCTCAGGAGACCATTCGCCGCCTCATTAGGAGCATGCTCAGGCGTTGTAGGGAGATCATACAGGCACGTGGGGGCCACACACACTACTGAGCATCATTTCCTTGTCTTGAGGTATTTCCACTGAAGTTGGATCAGCCTGTAATTTTCCACTTTGATTTTGAGCATCATTTCAACTCCAGACCTCCGTGGGATATTAGTTGTGATTTATCTTGATCATTTTTATGTTTTATTGTTCTGAACATATTCCACTATGTAATGAATAAAGATTTGCAACTGAAATATTTCATTCAGCGATATCTAGGATGTGGTATTTTAGTGTTCCCTTTATTTTTCTGAGCAGTGTATATATACATACACACACTTGGAACTAGAAGTTTCCATACGCTATATAAAAAGATGCATGTTTTTCTCAATATCTGACATGAAATCAGAATAAACCAGGGGGCAGGTCAGTGAGGGATCAGTGACCCGTCAGAAGTCATACAGATGAATACCTAATCAGAGCACCACAGGAGCCCCGGAGCATATCATTAACTCAAAACTGAAAATAAAGATTAAATAACAACAAACACAAGGTGGATTTCATCACCAGGTATCATTGTAATCAGTATAATGGCGCCGACCTGACACTGTCTGTGGTTTACTGTGCACAATCCTGCTGACAGGCTCCCTGCAATGGTTTCAGTTCCACATTGTTCAGCTTACAGGGAATCCTGATTGTCACTAAGGGATATTTGGTTTAAAAAAAAAAAGGATTGAGGAACACATATATAGGACTCTTTGGATGAGTACAAGTTTTGGATTAAAAAAAAAATGATAATACTACAAGCAATGTCCTATCTAATTATTGTACCAGTGTTTTCCTGGATAAAGTTAGACATTGTTGGAGCAAGTCACAACAGGGGACAAATTATAGTCTTGAAAGAGTCAGAGATAGTCCTGCCCCTGAGGAGAGCGATAAACAGTTACACTTGCGAGTGCAATGCGAGAAACTCGCACGAGTCTGTTGCCTCAATACCTGGCACTGCCACCGGCACCCGGACTGGAGCATTCAGCTGCACAGAAATACATGCAGCCGCACGCTCCGGTCCCGAGTGCCGGCGGCAGTGCCAGGTATTGAGGCAACAGACTCGTGCGAGTTTCTCGCATTGCACTCGCAAGTGTGACCCCGGTCTAAGAGGAAAAGTATCCAAAAAAATAATAAGATTTTTTAGAGGTCCAGGAGCCACACATTACATGAATATGGTTCAGCTAATGCATAATTTAGGAAATAGTTGTTTCGGAACATGGAAAGAGGTTAAAGAAATAACGCAGTGAATGGTGCTGGGGCAGGGAAAAATTATATATTTTTTCACATGAATTAACCAACATAATATCTGTACAATACTTACCCCTATTCGTTAAAAAAAAAAATAATTTTATATTACAGTGCTGTGTGTAATATGTCTATACAGATACACTAACGTGAAGGAGTACAGAAAAGAAAACGACAATAATAATCCTTAATACCTTTGCAATCATTGCCCACCCGGATAGTGATACAGTCTAACTGCATGAGGATTTTATCTTCCATATCTTCTCTCTCCTGATCGCTATAATAAATCAAGTATCCATTTGACCACAGGTCGAACCAATTCTTCTTCCACCTTTTCAAAATGCTACCTGGGGAGAAAATGACAATGTTGTCAGTAAATAATGGAAGAAAACATCCAGAAAATAGTTCTTGTACTATGTCAGCGCCATTCGTACCCCGGACCTTATAGCACGCAGCCGACCAACCAGGCTCCAATAATGTAACATGGCATTAGAAAGCAGAATTGGCGCGCAGTAGATATGTGGTGCAGCTCCCCAGATTTTCTGAAAATGTTGTGTCGACCCTATCTTACGTAAGGCATCTATGGTTGGACGGATTAGCCACATGGATGGAACATGACATAGGGTATACGTGAGTTCCGTGACCTGGAAAAAATTACCCCAACCCCCTTAAACAGATCTCTTAACAATCTAAAGAATAAACTTCTAACGTACTCAAAACAGCAGACGGAGACATATGTTGGATTTAATTGGCCACAGCAGCCATTTTATTAAATAAAAGATAACAGAACTTTTATGACAACCCAGAATAGGAGGGGCGGTCCTCGAAGCCCCAAAGTTATAAAAAACTCAGTATCCCAAAAACTCCACAATGTTCAGCCCAGGATGAGTCTTACCCCCAGCCGTAAAGCACCAGCTCAGGGATAGATAACAACCAATCCTGGTCCACCGAACCCACCCCCATGCCAGGGGTCCATAAATCCACCTCACGCGGAATAACCGTACCGCGCCTTGTTAAATTCTCTCATGGGGTGTCCAGGACCTCTCAAGATCCCCACCCCATTGAACCACGATTTACCATTTCCACCGACTTCGAGGACCTCCACCCCCGCCACGAACACGAATGGCCTGACACCTTAGCCATTCATGTCCCTCCACACCTTCAAGCTTAATTCAATGCCACTACGGATAGCCAAACACCACATATCATTACCCACCGCATTCAGGTGCACGCCATCAGCTCTCCAGTAAGCTCCTTGACCCGATTCCAAGTCCACATGTCTCACGGCCAACGCGCCATTCCTCACCATAAACCGAGATATGGCCCTGTTTATTTTAATCCGGGCCCTGTTCACCCCCTCGTGTGATCTAGCACCTCTCCATCTTTTACGGGGAATGATGTCGGACCACACCAACAACACTTTTGGAAACATGACCCAGAACCTCAGGATATCGAATTTGATATCCTTAATCAGCTCCCTACAAGACCGTTTAGCCAAATCATTCCCCCCTAAATGTATCACCACGATCTCCGGCACTCTATCCAGTCTAACAAAACGATGAAATTCAGGTAACCATTCCTTCCACACCATCCCCCTTTTACCGATCCATCGTAAAGTCACTGTCTCTCGAGAAAGACCCAACTGACGACCGTCCGGACGAACCGCAGCACGCAACGCAGCCCATACAACATACGAATGCCCCATGATCCAGACGAGCATCGGATCAGGCCCTGCAACACAGAAAGAAAGGCAACAAACAATTAACTTAACACAGCTTCTAACTCACAATAGGTTTGGGCGAACATACGACTGGAATCTTGAAGATTCCCACCTCCCAATTCTCCGAACCACATCCTCACCAAGGCCCCACCTAGCGGCCTCAGTCGCTGCCCCGATCCTGAAGGAGTGACCACTATATTGTGTTGCAGGTAAGCCCGCTGCCGCCAAACATTTCCTAAAAACAGAAATAAACTGAAAACGGGACAAGAAAGACCCATTTTCGTGCATCAAGAATGGCTCGTCTAACACCCCGCCCTTTGCCATGTACTTCTTCACGGATGCCACCGGGCACACCGGGGATCCTTCAACATTGAACAACACCACTTTGCACCCTTTCCAATACACGTCCGTTTTGGAAGCCTTAATAAACACTACCACCTTATTCCCTTCGACATCCACGTTTTCTCTTAACAAAATACCTTTTTTACTAACGGACGGGCTAACCAACTCACCTAACCGAAATGCCCCAAAGAAGGCCAAAGAAAAGGCTGCACAGAACAGAACCACTTCCCATTCGGAAAAACACACCTCTTGCAACTTCCGCTCAATGGCTGAGAGCACCTCATAAGATACGGGTCGGCGACCGTCCGAAGCCTTCCAGCCTTTCTTCCAACCCCAAACAACTTGCCGAACCAAGAAGGATTTCGTTATATCCTTACCCCCCCTCCATTTAAGGTTGAAGGCTAGCCCCGCCAGAAACTTATTCAAACGTGTCACAGACCAACCTGCCTCCCAATGATGACCTAAGAACAACAACAAACCATACTCCTCCTCCATATCCTGGTCCATACTTGACATCCAGGATTCCCACAAGCTCCAAGCCTGATTATAATGAGACCAAGATGAATCCGCGAGCGATTTGGTAAATAACTCTGTTACGGCCCTCGCGGCAGGTTCCACAACTCCACTGGACAATCCCGGCCCGCGCTCTCCGCCTGTGGTGCCAAATCCCGGAAAAGCTGCCACTGAAATTGAGAAAGAGCAACAACTATTGGATCAGGCGCTGACAAGCTAACTTCAGATACAATCCATAAGTTAAACTTAAGACCCAGGAAAACCAAGTGCTGCAAGACCTTCACTACTGCAGGCGTAGCCGCTGACAACGAGTTTACCGCCGTCACCGTTCCAACATGCTCACAATGAAAAGAAATCTTCAAATTCCTCAATTTGTCACCCCACAGGGCCAACGCAACTACCCTGGGGAACAAATGCAACAGTAGCCGGTTGTTTGTTAACCCCTCCTCCTTCCATTCTTCCGGCCAAGCCGCTGCTGACCAGCTACCATGAAAGAAAAGACCAAAGCCACTCATTTCAACGACATGCACCAAAATGCCCAAGGAGGTAGCATCTGCCACCGGCTGAATCCACAGAGATCTGCCATTGTACTCGTCCAAAAAATCCGCCCACATCTTCAAATCGTCCCGAAACTCTGTCTTTATCCTGATGAAATGCAAAGGGGACTTTACCCCTACTGTTGCCAAGGATAGGCGGCGGCAGAACGCTCGACCCATCGGCATGATCCTACATGCAAAGTTCAGTTTCCCTAACAACGATTGCAAACTGCGCAAATTTATCTTCTTCAAACCAATCGTATTAACCACATCTTGGCGCAACGCGGTAACCTTGTCTGCAGGTAGCCTACATTCCATTGCTACCGTGTCGATTTCAATGCCTAGGAAGCTCAACACTGTCACCGGACCAACTGTTTTATCCTCCGCCAAAGGCACCCCGAAGTTTTTTGTCACACTCTCCATTGTATGCAACAAAATCGAACAATCTGCTGATTCCGCTGGCCCTATAAACAGAAAGTCATCCAGATAGTGCGAACATGAGCGTATCCCAGATACATCTTTCACCACCCATTCTAGGAACGTGCTGAAGGCCTCAAAGTAAGCACATGAAATCGAGCAACCCATGGGAAGACAACGATCAACAAAGAAGCCGCCATCCCAAAAACAACCCAATAAATGCAAACTGTCAGGATGAACTGGCAACAAACGAAAGGCCGCTTCGATGTCGGTCTTAGCCAGCTTAGCCCCCTTTCCACATGCTCTAACCCACTCCATCGCTGAATCGAATGATAAGTACAACACCGAACTCAACTCGGGATCAATACCATCATTAACCGAAGATCCCTTCGGAAATGACAGGTGATGGATTAACCTAAATTTATTAGGTTCTTTCTTAGGGACCACGCCTAGAGGTGACACCCTCAGATTTGCAATCGGAGGGGCGACAAACGGGCCTGCCATTCTTCCCAGAGCAACTTCCTTATTCAACTTCTCCGACACGACCTCCGGGAATTGTAACGCCGATTTCAAATTTTTTCTTTTTAAACTAACATCCTGCTCAACATAAGGGATTTTGAAACCCTCCTTAAAACCGTCGCGCAATAAAACTGCAGCTGACCTATCAGGGTATCTACTTAGAAAGGCCTCCATCACGACCCACTGCACCGGAGTCACCCCTTTTGTCAGCTGAATCTCCAACTTTTTGCCTGTTACCCCTGAAACATTTTGAAGCGCTATGCACCCCCCCGCAGGTTGAACACTCGTGCCTATATTTACACTTGCTCCCGAATCTGCATATGCCATCATTGAAGGCGAAACACAGTCCCTTCTGCAAAGCCGCCGAGTGTCCTGACTGCCCTGAACTCCCGGCGCCCCCGTGAAAAGGCTGGCTAGTCTGACCTAAACGGGACGGGACCATAACTCTCATCCACAACGCTATGTCCTTGTGATCCCACCTGATACTTGGCCTAAAAGCCTTACGCTGACGAAACTGTTCGTCATAGCGTAACCAACCCTGTCCCCCATAGGTCCTGTAAGCCTCCCCTATGGCATCTAAGTAACAAAATAATGCCGAGCAATTTTCCGGGGCCTTCTCCCCGATTACGCTAGCCATAATAGCGAAAGCTTGCAGCCAATTTGAAAATGATCTGGGAATCAGCCTATATCTCCGTTTCTCCTCATCTTCTTTTTTAGAGTCCTCCCTTCTAGGTCTATCCAAATTAAATCTCTCTAGGGGTAAAAGAGAAAATATTTCTATGTACTCCCCTTTCCAGATTTTTTCCCTAACCTCTTGTTTTAAATGTGCCCCTAACGGGCCCTCGAAGCAGACATAGACCTCCCCCCTAGCCGCATCGTCTAGTTGCGGTACATCCTCCTTTTCCTTATCCTGCAAAGCTCCCTCACCTGGTGCATCAATTCCTGACCCAGGCCCTGGTGCTGTTCCGTCCTTCTCCCTTGATGAGCTCCCCGTGTCTGCCGCAGGACCCGCACTGCTGGATGTACCCGTAACTTCAGACAACTGTCTAGACCCCTCAAACGACCCCGTATTTCCCAACCAAGCAGCTGACGGCAAAGACCCCCTGCTAAGACCAGACCCCCACAAGCCCGCTAGCTCCCCTAAACCTCTAAGGATTAAACCCATACCCCCGCTAGCAACTCCCGAAGTAATGTCACTATTCCTAGCTTCAGGGGAAACTATGCCTGGCAAATTAAAGATAGGGAAAATGTTCTCACCTAGCTGCCTGGGTGCTGTGAGCCCAGCAGCCGAAGATCCAGCTCCCAGCCGAAGGTGTCCTGCATCCCGACCGGCTTGATCCGCGATGTTGCCCGCCGAACTCCTGGCGGCCGTATCCGTGTCCTGGCGAGTCGGTGATGCCGTCGACTGCCCTGGTGCTGCGGAAAGGGAAAAGGCCGAGCCAGCATCCTGCCGCCCGATGGAAGATGTGCGGCTCCTTGCCACGGATACGTCCCCGGCACTGCGTACCGAAGCGACGGAATGTCGCCTGCCGGAATCCGGAAAATTTCCGCCACCACCAGCAGAGGACGCAGATCCAGGAAAGTTCCGGCCATCACCAGCAGAGGGCGCAGATCCAGGAAAATCCCGGCCATCACCAGCAGAGGGCGCAGCTGCAGGAAAATCCCGGCCAACACCAGCAGAGGGCGCAGAACTTGCAATATCCAGGCCACCACCAGCAGAGGGCGCTGCTGCGTTGAAGACTCCAGAGCTGTGCACTGCAGAAGGCCGCACGCTGATGCCAGGGCCAGCCGACTGCCGCCCGCATAATCCTCGGCGCTGAGGGGCCACCGCACCTGACCCCCGTCTCCTCGGCTGTCGCTGCCTCCCACGCTGAGCGGCGCCAGCGGGCATGCTGACGGCCGCCGTACCGGCTCCTGCTCCTGCCGCCCCACGTCGCCCGGACACTGAAGGAGGGGAGGAAGGATCCACCCCCCGTTGTAGGCCCCGCCGCACTGGAGGATTCCTCCCGGCGCCGCGCTGTGAGGTGGAGGGAACAGCGCTGCTTACCGGAGGGTCCGCAGAGGGGCTCCTATTTCGGCGCCGGGCCCTGGGGATGATGTCCGGGCTTAGGCGCGCCGGAGGCCTAGTCCTCCGCGGCCGGCGCCCGTCCTGCGGTGCCTGCGATGGTGCTCCCGATGTCCCCTGGAGAAGGCTGTTAACGGATGCATTCAGCCAATCTGTCCCCTGGGAGCTGGCTGCCGTCCGGAGACGCTGGAGGATCGCTTCCACGTCCATTCTGGTAAGTGTGACAGAGATTCCTCACTTGTCACGCAGGCACCTAATATGGATGCCTGCGTGAGGAGCGTGCCCCTTTTTATGTGCCCCCTCCCCACAGTCCCCTAGTTCCACCCCTTATTTTCAAAAAATGCCCCTTAAGCCACCCCTCAAGTTCCCAGTTAACCCCTTACCACCGTATCCCTTCTAACTGCTCCAGCTCCCCAGGTCCCACGTAACCCCGTCATGGCGGCCTCACTTTACGTGCCGTGGGCCCCCAGTACGGCCTTTCTGGACCATTCTGTTACCACCCACGCTTACCTGGGCATTTGATCTGCTCAGAAGTACTTGCTCTGGCTTCAGGTAGAACACTAATATTGACAATTTCTTACTTTCTATCCATTTAGATGATAAAAAGATGAAAAACCTGCAGATGGAGCATGAAACAATTACTATAACTACGATGTTACACACAAATGGGGCAAGGGAAATTTGAATTTAGAGTTTTATTAAAATGAATTTTCAACACCCTGAAAAATGTTTCAGTGAAAATTCATGAAGCAGATTTATTTCTGATTTGCAAAATTTGCAGGTTACGTGTATAAATACTTAGAATCCAAAGTCATGAAATGGTTCTAAGTGATTCCAGTGGTCCTGTAAAGTAAAGAGCCAGGTTTGATTATGTTCTTGCCGAAAACAAACATTTGGTACAGGTGCCCTAATGTTCTGGTGTTTGGAATGGCTCCACTGAAGTCCAGATTTCACCATTTGTACCCAATCCTGGCAACTCTTCATTGGGGCCCTATGATTGGCTCTTCATAGAGCTTCCTGCGTTGGCACGTCACTACTGCAGTAGGTAAGGAGGGCTGATGAATAGGCATAGAAGGGGGCTGGCTTGGCAGCAGAAATTAGACAGTCGGCGAGTCCGCATCCCAACCAGCAGTAATGACATGCCAACACAGGAATATAAACATATTTGTTAAAGTGGACAGATGAAAAAGAGGTTGGACTCTTGTCCATAATAGCTGCCATTGTATACATCAATGCAGCATTATTGTATTTTTATAACGGAGTTACCAGGACTCTTTGTGAGTGTTTAACTAAGGGCTTGTTCACGGCCAAGATCTAAGCGATGTTTTATCGGATATCGCTCGGCCCAGTTATACTACGGGGCAGTGCAGATCTGCAATTTTCTTCTCATGCCAATTCGAATAGCAGCATGCTGGGAGTGCATCCGATAATCTGATCACGAGCACCCATATAAGCCTATGAGTGCATGTGACACATCAGACTGTACTCGGATGTAAAAAAAAAAAAAAAACACAATAGATCTTTAATTCAACAAAAGTTTATAAAAACATAATTAAAAGGGGAGAGAAACTGCAGAAAGGAGATGGCTGGCATAACACATGCTTCATACAATTTATGAAATACTTAGACTAAATTGATCCATGTGAAGAGTAAGCAGATGCAGACATGTATTATCAGTAACAGTAGGTATCAAAGGGTAGCAGAATAGCAATGTGGAAGGAAAAAAATGAAATGTTACTTTTTTCACAAAAAATTTATGTTAGACCAAAACTTATTTTCACAAGGGTACCAGGAGAAAATGGACCACAAAATGTGTTGTGCAATTTCTCCTGAGTACACGATACCCCATATGTGGGGGAAAACCACTGTCTGAGCGCATGGCAGAGGGAGCCATGTTGCATTTGGAGACCCCCTGATGTATCTAAACCCCTCCATTCTAACTACAACCCTAACACAGCCCTAGCCCTACCTCTAACCCTAACCCCAACACAACCCTAACCCCCACACCACAACCATAACACCCACACCATAAACCTAGCCCCAACCCCAGTGGCGTATCTAGGGGGGGGCAGCCGGGCGCAGCCGACAGGGGGGTGCAGTCGGGCCGCAGTGTCTACCCCGGCGGCTGCTTTCTGCTGCTTTCTGCTGCCCCCTGGACTGGTAGTCAGCTGTTCTCTGTGCCGACTGTCAAGCTGACAGCCGGCACAGAGAAGCTGCAGCGTGCCGGCTCCCAGTGTTCAATTATACTGCATCTGAGATGCGAGTACAGTTGAGGCTCTGACTGCTGGGTCAGAGCGATGCCAGCAGCGTTATCAGGTCATGAGATCACGCTGCTGACGTCACTCGCCCGCGCAGCAGAGCAGAGGCAGAGACGCAGATCGGTGGTAAGTGCTCCAGTGGAGCTGAAGACAACGAAGGTGCAGGGTGGAGAGTTAATGTGAGTAGGAATGGGGGGATTTATTATTGGATGGGGGAGATTTAATATGAGTGGAGATGGGGGGATTTATTGTGGGAAAGGGATTTAATGTGAGTGGAGATGGGGGGATTTATTGTGTGTGGGGAGAATTGGAGTGAAGATGGGGGATTGAATGTGTGGGGGGATTGAATGTGTGTGGGGGGAGATTTGTCATGGGGATGGGGGGTTTAATGTGTGTGGGGGGGAATATGGAGTGATGATGGGGGATTTAACCCCTTCATGACAGCCTATTTTGACCTTAAAGACCTTGCCGTTTTTTGCAATTCTGACCAGTGTCCCTTTATGAGGTAATAACTCAGGAACGCTTCAACGGATCCTAGCGGTTCTGAGATTGTTTTTTCATGACATATTGGGCTTCATGTTAGTGGTAAATTTAGGTCAATAAATTCTGCGTTTATTTGTGATAAACACGGAAATTTGGCGAAAATTTTGAAAATTTCGCAATTTTCACATTTTGAATTTTTATTCTGTTAAACCAGAGAGATATGTGACACAAAATAGTTAATAAATAACATTTCCCACATGTTTACTTTACATCAGCACAATTTTGGAAACAATATTTTTTTTTGCTAGGAAGTTATAAGGGTTAAAATTTGACCAGCGATTTCTCATTTTTACAACGAAATTTACAAAACCATTTTTTTTAGGGACCACCTCACATTTGAAGTCAGTTTGAGGGGTCTATATGGCTGAAAATACCCAAAAAAGTGACACCATTCTAAAAACTGCACCCCTCAAGGTACTCAAAACCACATTCAAGAAGTTTATTAACCCTTCAGGTGCTTCACAGCAGCAGAAGCAACATGGAAGGAAAAAATGAACATTTATTCATAAAAAATCATTTTTCTTTCCTAAAAAAAATGATGTTTTAGCAAGCATTTTTTTATTTTCACAAGGGTAACAGGAGAAATTGGACCCCAGTAATTGTTGCACAGTTTATCCTGAGTATGCGGGTACCCCATATGTGGGGGTAAACCACTGTTTGGGCACACGTCGGGGCTCGGAAGTGAGGGAGCACCATTTGACTTTTTGAATACAAGATTGGCTGGAATCAATGGTGGCGCCATGTTGCGTTTGGAGACCCTTGATGTGCCTAAACAGTGGTAACCCCTCAATTCTACCTCCAACACACCCCTAACTCTAATCCCAACTGTAGCCATAACCCTAATTCCAACCCTAACCCCAACACACCCCTAACCACAACCCTAATTCCAACCCTAACCCTAAGGCTATGTGCCCACATTGCAGATTCGTGTGAGATTTTTCAGCACCATTTTTGAAAAATCCGCGGGTAAAAGGCACTGCGTTTTACCTGCGGATTTTCCGCGGATTTCCAGTGTTTTTTGTGCGGATTTCACCTGCGGATTCCTATTGAGGAACAGGTGTAAAACGCTGCGGAATCCGCACAAAGAATTGACATGCTGCGGAAAATACAACGCAGCGTTTCCGCGCGGTATTTTCCGCACCATGGGCACAGCGGATTTGGTTTCCATATGTTTACATGGTACTGTAAACCTGATGGAACACTGCTGCGGATCCGCAGCCAAATCCGCACCGTGTGCACATAGCCTAATTCTAAAGGTATGTGCACACGCTGCGGAAAACGCTGCGGATCCGCAGCAGTTTCCCATGAGTTTACAGTTCAATGTAAACATATGGTAAACAAAAATCGCTGTCGCATGTCACTTCTTTGTGCGGATTCCGCAGCGGTTTTACAAGTGCTCAAATAGAAAATCGCAATTGTAAAACCGCAGTGAAATGCGCAGAAAAAACGCGGTAAATCTGCCATAAATCTGCAGCGGATTAGCACTGCGGATTTATCAAATCCGCAGCGGAAAAATCCGCAGAGGACCAGAATACGTGTGCACATACCGAAACCCTAACCCTAGCCCTAACCCTAGCCCTAACCCTAGCCCTAACCCTAGCCCTAGCCTAACATTAGTGGGGAAAAAAAAAATTCTTTATTTTTTTATTGTCCCTACCTATGGGGGTGACAAAGGGGGGGGGGGTCATTTATTATTTTTTTTATTTTGATCACTGAGATATAATCTATCTCAGTGATCAAAATGCACTTTGGAACGAATCTGCCGGCCGGCAGATTCGGCGGGCGCACTGCGCATGCGCCCGCCATTTTGGAAGATGGCGGCGCCCGGGGAGAAGACGGACGGACCCCGGCAGTATCGGTAAGTATGATGGGGTGGGGGGGGGGGGTGAATCGGAGTGCGGGAGGGGTGGAACGGAGCACGGGGGGGGTGGAACGGAGCACGGGGCGGTGGAACGGAGCACGGGGGGGTGGATCGGAGTGCAGGGGGGGTGATTGGAGCACAGGGGTGTGATTGGAGCACGGGGGTGAGCGGACAAGAGCACGGGGGGAGCGGAGCACAGGACGGCGGGGAGCCGGTACAGTGTACCGGACAGATCGGGGGGCTGGGGGGGGCGATCGGTGGGGTGGGGTGGGGGCACATTAGTGTTTCCAGCCATGGCCGATGATATTGCAGCATCGGCCATGGCTGTATTGTAATATTTCACCAGTTATAATAGGTGAAATATTACAAATCGCTCTGATTGGCAGTTTCACTTTCAACAGCCAATCAGAGCGATCGTAGCCACGGGGGGGGGGGGGGGTACTACCACTCCCCCTGGGCTGTACTACCACTCCCCCTGTCCCTGCAGATCGGGTGAAATGGGAGTTAACCCTTTCACCCGATCTGCAGGGACGCGATCTTTCCATGACGCCACATAGGCGTCATGGGTCGGATTGGCACCGACTTTCATGACGCCTACGTGGCGTCAAAGGTCGGGAAGGGGTTAATGTGTGGGGTGATATTTGGAGTGGAGATGGGGTTATTTATTTTGTGTGGGGAGATTTGTAGTGGGGATGGGGGGGGATTTAATGTGTGGGGGAGATTTGAGGACACAAAGTGAAGAGCATAGGGGGAGATGGAGGGCATGTATGAGGAAACAGTACGGGGGAATGGGGGGCATGTATGAGGAAACAGTACTGGGGAATGGGGGCATGTATGAGGAAACAGTACGGGGGAATTGGGGGCATGTATGAGGAAAGAGTACAGGGGAATGGGGGGCATGTATAAGGAAAGAGTACATGGGAATGGGGGGCATGTATGAGGAAACAGTACGGGGGAATGGGGGGCATGTATGAGGAAACAGTACTGGGGAATGGGGGCATGTATGAGGAAACAGTACGGGGGAATGGGGCGCATGTATGAGGAAACAGTACAGGGGAATGGGGGGCAAGTATGAGGAAACAGTACGGGGGAATGGGGCGCATGTATGAGGAAACAGTACAGTGGAATGGGGGGCATGTATGAGGAAACAGTACGGGGGAATGGGGGGCATGTATGAGGAAACAGTACAGGGGAATGGGGGCATGTATGAGGAAACAGTACAGGGGAATGGGGGCATGTATGAGGAAACAGTACGGGGGAATGGGGGCATGTATGAGGAAACAGTACAGGGGAATGGGGGCATGTATGAGGAAACAGTACAGGGGAATGGGGGCATGTATGAGGAAACAGTACGGGGGAATGGGGGCATGTATGAGGAAACAGTACGGGGGAATGGGGCGCATGTATGAGGAAACAGTACAGAGGAATGGGGGGCATGTATGAGGAAACAGTATAGGGAAATGGGGGGCATGTATGAGGAAACAGTACAGGGGAATGGGGGGCATGTATGAGGAAACAGAACAGGGGAATGGGGGCATGTATGAGGAAACAGTACGGGGGAATGGGGGGCATGTATGAGGAAACAGAGGGGAATGGGGGCATGTATGAGGAAACAGTACGGGGGAATGGGGCGCATGTATGAGGAAACAGTACAGAGGAATGGGGGGCATGTATGAGGAAACAGAACAGGGGAATGGGGGGCATGTATGAGGAAACAGTACGGGGGAATGGGGGGCATGTATGAGGAAACAGTACAGGGGAATGGGGGCATGTATGAGGAAACAGTACAGGGGAATGGGGGCATGTATGAGGAAACAGTACGGGGGAATGGGGGCATGTATGAGGAAACAGTACAGGGGAATGGGGGGCATGTATGAGGAAACAGTACGGGGGAATGGGGGGCATGTATGAGGAAACAGTACTGGGGAATGGGGGCATGTATGAGGAAACAGTACAGGGGAATTGGGGGCATGTATGAGGAAAGAGTACAGGGGAATGGGGGGCATGTATAAGGAAAGAGTACATGGGAATGGGGGGCATGTATGAGGAAACAGTACGGGGGAATGGGGGGCATGTATGAGGAAACAGTACTGGGGAATGGGGGCATGTATGAGGAAACAGTACGGGGGAATGGGGCGCATGTATGAGGAAACAGTACAGGGGAATGGGGGGCAAGTATGAGGAAACAGTACGGGGGAATGGGGCGCATGTATGAGGAAACAGTACAGTGGAATGGGGGGCATGTATGAGGAAACAGTATAGGGAAATGGGGGGCATGTATGAGGAAACAGTACAGGGGAATGGGGGGCATGTATGAGGAAACAGAACAGGGGAATGGGGGCATGTATGAGGAAACAGTACGGGGGAATGGGGGGCATGTATGAGGAAACAGAGGGGAATGGGGGCATGTATGAGGAAACAGTATGGGGGATAGGTCAGACCGTATGTGGGGCAAAAGGGGGAATGTATGCAGACAGTATGAGTAGCGATGTGAAAACATATGTGGACAGAGTATGGTGAGTGAGGGTGATGGAATGTGTGCATGTGTAGCATGAGGGGACAGTGTAAGGGCACAGCCAGGAGGGGAAAGTATACCAAGGAGGGGGAGTGTGAGGAGAGGGTACAGTATAAATACTGGGCCCTATAGGGGGGGACACAGTACGAGAGGACAATGTGAAAATGGGGGCCGGTATGGAAAGGAGAGGTCAGTGTAAAAAGCATGTACAATAAGAGGGACAATGTGGGGGTCATATTTTATGCAGACAATATAGTGAGGGGCAATTATTTTATTCGGGAGCATTATAATGACACTTCTATCTTTAACCCCTTTACTCCCCAAGAGTGGTTTGCACGTTAATGACCAGGCCAATTTTTACAATTCTGACCACTGTCCCTTTATGAGGTTATACAGTTATATGAAAAAGTTTGGGCACCCCTATTAATCTTAAGCTTAATGTTTTATAAATATTGTTTTTTTTCCCAACAGCTATTTCAGTTTCATATATCTAATAACTGTTGGACACAGTAATGTTTCTGCCTTGAAATGAGGTTTATTGTACTTAAAGAAAATGTGCAATCTGCATTCAAACAAAATTTGACAGGTGCATAAGTATGGGCACCCTTATTATTTTCTTGTTTTAAATACTCCTACCTACTTTTTACTGACTTACTAAAGCACTTTTTTTGGTTTTCTAACCTCATTGAGCTTTGAACTTCATAGCTAGGTGTATGCAATCATGAGAAAAGCTACTTAAAAGTGGCCACTTGCAAGTTGTTCTCCTGTTTGAATCTCCTCTGAAGAGTGGCATCATGGGCTCCTCAAAAGAACTGTCTAATGATCTGAAAACAAAGATTATTCAACATAGTTGTTCAGGGGAAGGATACAAAAAGCTGTCTCAGAGATTTAACCTGTCAATTTCCACTGTGAGGAACATAGTAAGGAAATGGAAGAACACAGGTACAGTTCTTGTTAAGGCCAGAAGTGGCAGGCCAAGAAAAACATCAGAAAGGAAGAGAAGAAGAATGGTGAGATCAGTCAAGGACAATCCTCAGACCACCTCCAGAGAGCTGCAGCATCAACTTGCTGCAGATGGTGTCACTGTGCATCGGTCAACTATACAACGCACTTTGCACAAGGAGAAGCTGTATGGGAGAGTGATGCGAAAGAAGCCGTTTCTGCAAGCACGCCACAAACAGAGTCGGCTGAGGTATGCAAAAGCACATTTGGAGAAGCCAATTTCTTTTTGGAAGAAGGTCCTGTGGACTGATGAAACCAAGATTGAGTTGTTTGGTCATACAAAAAGGCGTTATGCATGGCGGCCAAAAAACACAGCATTCCAAGAAAAACACTTGCTACCCACAGTAAAATTTGTTGGAGGTTCCATCATGCTTTGGGGCTGTGTGGCCAATGCTGACACCGGGAAACTTGCTAAAGTTGAGGGACACATGGATTCCTCTCAGTATCAGCAGATTCTTGACAATAATCTTCATGAATCAGTGACAAAGTTGAAGTTACGCAGGGGATGGATCTTTCATCAGCAAGACAATGATCCAAAACACCACTCCAAATCTACTCAGGCATTCATGCAGAGGAACAATTACACTGTTCTGGAATGGCCATTCCAGTTCCCAGACCTGAATATCATTGAACATCTGTGGGATCATTTGAAGAGGGCTGTCCATGCTCGACGACCATCAAACTTAACTGAACTGGAATTGTTTTGTAAAGAGGAATGGTAAAAGCTACAGGAAGCGACTAGAGGCTGTTATTTTTGCAAAAGGAGGATCTACTAAATATTAATGTCACTTTTCTGGTGGGGTGCCCATACTTTTGCACCTGTCAAATTTTATTTGAATGCAGATTGCACATTTTCTGTTAGTACAATAAACCTCATTTCAAGGCAGAAACATTACTGTGTCCAACAGTTATTAGATATATGAAACTGAAATAGCTGTTGCAAAAAAAAACAATTTTTATAAAACATTAACCTTAAGATTAATAGGGGTGCCCAAACTTTTTCATATAACTAACTCTGGAACGCTTCAACGGATCTTGGCGATTCTGACATTGTTTTCTCGTGACGTATTGTACTTCATGATAGTGGTAAAATTTCTTCTATATAACTTGCGTTTATTTGAAAAAAAACGGAAATTTGGCGAAAATTTTGAAAATTTTGCAATTTTCCATCTTTGAATTTTTATGCCCTTAAATCACAGAGATATGTCATAAAAAATAATTAATAAGTAACATTTCCCTCATGTCTACTTTACATCAGCACAATTTTGGAACCAATTTTTTTTTTTGTTAGGGAGTTATAAGGGTTAAAAGTTGACCAGCAATTTCTCATTTTTACAACACCAATATTTTTTAGGGACAACATCACATTTGAAGTCATTTTGAGGGGTCTATATGATAGAAAATAACCAAGTGTTCTAAAAACTGCACCCCTCAAGGAGCTCAAAACCACATTCAAGAAGTTTATTAACCCTTCAGGTGTTTTACATTAATTTTTGGAATATTTAAAAAAAAAACACAACATTTAACTTTTTTTCACAAAAAAATTACTTGAGCTCCAATTTGTTATATTTTCCCAAGGGTAAGAGAAAAAAATTGGACCCCAAAAGTTGTTGTGCCATTTGTTCTGAGTATGCCGATACCCCACATGTGGGGGTAAACCACTGTTTGGGCGCACGGCAGAGCTCGGAAAGGAAGGAGCGCCGTTTGACTTTTCAATGCAAAATTGACTGGAATTGAGATGGGACGCCATGTTGCGTTTGCAGAGTCCCTGATGTGCCCAAACATTGAAACCCCCCACAAGTGACACCATTTTGGAAAGTAGACCCCCTAAGGAACTTATCTAGATGTGTGGTGAGCACTTTAACCCACCAAGTGCTTCACAGAAGTTTATAATGCAGAGCCGTCAAAATAAAAAAAATCATATTTTTTCACAAATATGATCTTTTCGTCCCCAATTTTTTATTTTCCCAAGGGTAAGAGAAGAAATTTACTGGCTATTAAAATAGGGGGCCCCTCACCCCAAAAAATGACGTGGGGTCCCCCTATATTTTATAGCCAGAAAGGCTACGCAGACAGCTGCGGGCTGATATTCATAGCCTAGAGAGGGGCCATGGATATTGGCCCCCCCGGCTACAAATACCAGTCTGCATCGCCCCAGAAATGGCACATCTGTAAGATGCGCAAATTCCGGCACTTAGCCCCTCTCTTCCCACTCCCGTGTAGCGGTGGGATATGGGGTAATAAGGGGTTAATGTCACCTTGCTATTGTAAGGTGACATTAAGTCGGGTTAATAAAGGAGAGTCGTCAATAAGCTGAGTGGGGACTTTCCCACACAGCAATGCCAAAAGTGAGACTAGGGACTGTTTTTTTACAGCGGCGGAGGAATACAGTGTGGAAGGATACCTTCCTCCCGTCATTGTATTCCTGGAGCCCCTAGAGAGCGGTTGCATCAGCTGATGCTGCTGTTCTCCACGTGAAATCATCGTGGGACACTCGTGGATTTCTGCGGATTAGGGAGTATATTGGTTGTTTGTTATTTTAATATTTTTTTACAGATGACACTGGCTTTGGGTATCAAAGTGACAAGTGATGGTGAGTATGTACTCTATGTTATATGTACTGTATGTCTATATGTATGTATTGTATGAATGTATTGTATGAATGTATTGTATGAATGTATTGTATGAATGTATTGTATGAATGTAGTATGTATGTATGTTGTATGTAGTATGTTGTATGTATGTAGTATATAGTATGTTGTATGTATGTAGTATGTATATATGTTGTATGTATGTAGTATGTATATATGTTGTATGGTTGGATGTATGTATGTATGTATGTTTGTATGTATGTAGTATTGTAGTCCCATCGGACGATGCCTGCACACAGATACAAAGACCCCCGAGAGGCCCGCACAGACCTCAAGAGCCCCGTACAGACCCCCGGACAGGCCCGCACAGACCCCCGAGAGACCCGGGCAGGCCCGCAGACCCCCGAGAGGCCCGTACATGCCCCGGCAGGCCCGCACAGACCCCAGAGAGGCCCGTACAGACCCCCGAGAGGCCCGCACAGTCTCCGTCCACGCACCGCCCATACTCTTCCCCCCCCTCCCGAACTGGATGTGCAAGGAAAGAAAGGGTTTATTTTCATTCCGATATTTGTGTCCCATTAACTTGCATTGGTTTCCGGTATCGGAATCGGCGATACCCGATATTTTTGGGGTATCGGTCCGATCCGATATTTCCCGATATCGGAAGGTATCGCTCAACACTAGTGGTCAGTCATTTAATGCTGCACATTGCACATTGCAAATGAACCCTAAGAGCCAACATAGACTAAAATGTGTATAAAAGGTGTAAGGAAAAAAAAAAACAACCCACACATGAAATATTCAATTGTTCCACCTCTAGTATATAATTATACCGGTTATAACACAACAATTACTCCTTTTGTAAAGATGCCTCAAAATGCAGATTTCATATGACTTACTTTGCCGTAGAAGCCAGCCACTTTTTATATAAGCCATGTCTTCAACTTCTGGAAAAAAAAAAGAAAATCAATAAGTGAGGAATAAATGATTTACTTTATGTCAAATTAAGCTGAAGACAGATCAGACCACCACATCTCACCGCTACGTTAAGATCGCAAAACATAAAATACATTAATTTAGTAGAAAAAAAGATTTTTTGTTTTTAATGGGACACACGTCAAAAATAATTATTGGCCATCATAGTGTTTTATACTTATCTAGATGGAGGCATCGAGAGGGCGGTAATGTCACGATGGGGGCAGGCTTTGCAGCGTTGAGAATCTTTCCCCCCATGTGCTCACCCACCTATCCACTCTCTCTTTCCCCATGTGCTGACTTCTCCCGTCTGTGCTTTCTTCTTTGACCTGTCTACCCCATGTGCTAGCTCCCTTGTCTGCTGTCTCTCTCCTTCCTATGCTGTGTTCTCCCCTCAAAGACAATACTGACATTACAGCAGGGGATCACAGTGGATACATTTTGTGAGGTAAAATATTGTTTAAAAACAGTCAATGAAATATTTTACCTGACAAAAGACATCCTCTGTGATCCCCTGCTGTAATATCAGTATTGTCTTTTGCTTCCTCCCCCACCCAGGAGATGTGGTATGCTCTGTACATGGTCAGAGGCAGAGAATTTTTAAAATGAACTTTCGTTCGTGGGAAAACCCCTTTAATGTGACCGGCTTCCTCTGCCTGTAGACATGTTGCGCATCGGGATCAGCCGAATGATTCACTGCGGAATTTGCGCAGGCGCAGTAAATCATACCGCTGCCATCTTTGTGCAGACAGATAGCGGCAGTCACATTAAAACTGAACATGCGCTCCTCCTGCGCAAAGATGGCGGCAGTCAGTGAATCATTCAGCTGATCCCGGTGGTGGCGTGTTCACGACGGTGTTCCGCAGGTGATACCGCGCAAATGGATGTCTATGGCGTTTAGTGTGTGTGTGTGTGTGTGTGTGTGTGTGTGTGTGTGTGTGTGTGTGTGTGTGTGTGTGTGTGTGTGTTGCGACGGTATTCCAAGAGGCTGGACACAGAATTTTGCCTCTTCAGTGTGGCGGCATTAGCAAATCAAAGTATTTGGCTCCTATTGTTATATTTTTGTCAAGTCAAAGTGGGTGTTATTAGAGAGATTTCACTGGGGGTGTGTTCTTCTCCCCCTGTATGTTGCTGGCCAATGATAACCAAGTAGAAACATTCAAAGGAAAAGAAAAAAAAAACACTACATGCCCCACCCTAGTTTAGAGCAGATTTCTCAGTGTATCAGGTCTAATCGCCTGATCTAACCTCCTGCGTGAGTGTGGGGAAAGGGACAGTACCACTCGTGGACATGTTTATTATGCATATTGATGCATATTGAGGCTTTCCTGCATACTCACTAAACAAAGAAAAAATGTGATGTGAATAAAGCCTTAAAATGGTTTTCCAGTGTTATGCAAATATGACAAGCACTAAATGCTACAGTTTGTTACTTGTAGTTCAATTCCTCACCATTATCAACATTTACAAAAATACAGATGTCACACAAATGGTGAAATCAGATTGAACACTTGATCGTATGCAAAAAAAAAAAAAAACAGACATCTGAACAGCGGTGTAACTTAGAGTTTGTGGGCCCCAATGCAAAATCTCCAACACGGTCTCCAGCTATCACAGGTTTTCCAATATGGGACAAAAGGACTTTTTGCCCCTCCACCCCCCCCCCAACCCATGGTCACATTATAGTTAACCCCCTGCATCTACATGAGGCCTAATATACAACTGTACCCAGTCTAGATGAGATAAGTGGCCTGATACATTGTAGAAATCTATACATTTATTTTGCATTTTTTAAAGGAGTTTTGCGACTTTACTTTTTCTGTCTTTGCTCTAAAATAATGCTTGAAAAAGAGCATTTTTTACCCATTATTTTGAGCACAATTCATCAATCCTTTGCACAGTTTTGAAAAAAGAAAAAAGTTTATTTTAAAAAATACAAATGATCCTCATTCTCTCACTTCTTAGGGCTTGTGCACTTGACCATATTTTTGGTCCGAGTGCTGACTGTGAAAAAAAACGGACAGTACTCGGACCAATGTTTTCAATGGGGCAGTGCAAATGAGACATTTTTTTTTTACTGACCAATTCTGCATGTGATAAAACTCACAACATGATCTAGTTTCTCCCATAAATCGGATGAGACTCACTCACTATAGTCTCTGGATACGTTAAAAAAAAAAAAAATTAGTATGCCATACAGAGCAACAGTATAGAATTAGATTTTTATGGATACACTAGATGGTGGCCCGATTCTAACGCATCGGGTATTCTAGAATATGCATGTCCACGTACTATATTGCCCAGCCACGTAGTATATTGGCCAGCCACATAGTATATTGCCCAGCCCACGTAGTACGGTATATTGCCCAGTCACTTAGTATATAGCAGAGCCACTAGTATATTGCCCAGGCACGTAGTATATTGGCCAGCACAGAGCCACGTAGTATAGAGACTTAAAAAAAATAAAAAATAAACATATACTCACCTGTAGCCCGTTGAAGTCCTGCTATACTCACCCTCCGCCGCCTTTCCCGCTCCTCACCACGCTCCTGGGACCGCTCCATTGCAAGCAGCAGCTTCCGGTCCCGTCCCAGGGCTGGTGTGAGCAGGACCTATGATGACGTCGCGGTCACATGACTGACGCCACGGCAGGTCCTTGTCGCACACCAGCGCTCGGACGGGAGCGGAAGCTGCCGCTTGCAATGGAGCGGTCCGGGGAGCGTGGCGAGGAGCGGGAAAGGCGGCGGAGGGTGAGTAAAGCAGGTTTTTTTTTTTAAATTTTTTTAATTATTTTTAACATGACATATTTTTACTATTGATGCTGCATAGGCAGCATCAATAGTAAATAGTTGGGGAGACACAGGGTTAATAGCAGCGGTAACGGAGTGCGTTACACCGCGGGCCGTTACCGCTGCTCTTAACCCTGTGTAAGCGGTGAGTGGAGGGGATTACAGAGCGGGCGCCGGGCAGTGAGTGCAGGGGAGGGACTAATCGGACTGTGGCCGTCGCTGATTGGTCGCGGAAGCCATGACATGGCAGCTGCCGAGACCAATCAGCGAACGAATAACCGTGACAGAAGGACAGACAGACAGACAGAAAAACCCTTAGACAATTATATATATACTGTATATATATATATATATATATATATATATATATATATATATATATATATAGCAATTCTGTATCATAGGAGACTGTAAATGATCCTGTAAATAATGAATAGATGCTGAGTAAAAAAAAATATGTAAGAATAATACAATTAATAAATAATAGTAAGAAAGAACAAAAATAATAGGCAGTATATGGAGAAAACCCCAAACAAAAGTTCAAAATTGGTGTGAAAATGTCACTGAACCACTTCACAACTAAATATATATAGTTTTGGTAAATGGTATTATCATTTTTTTGACGAAATTCGGCAGGAGCTTGAAGAGCAACGTCACTGGGCCCGCCTCCACGCAGTAGAAACTTGCTGTGAGGTAAAAATTCAAAAATCACACCAAAATGGCGGGCGGAGTGTGTCACAGTACGGCACGTTTCTGATTGGTCGCTCGCAGCAGGCGGCAACCAATCAGACACTGGACACTGTTGACGTCACTTATCTCCGGACATTAGCTCCGGACATTAGCTCCGGACATTAGCTCCGGACATTAGCTCCGGACAAAGCCACGGAAGTTGGCACAAATTGCAGGAAGTAGTATTCTAGGCAATTAATCTCCGCACATTAGCTCCGGACATTATCTCCGGACATTATCTCCGCACATTAGCTCCGGATATTAGCTCCGGACATTAGCTCCGGACATTAGCTCCGGACATTAGCTCCGGACATTATCTCCGGACATTAGCTCCGGACATTAGCTCCGGACAAAGCCACGGAAGTTGGCACAAATTGCAGGAAGTAGTATTCTAGGCAATTATATATTAGATATATGTATCTAATATATAATTGCCTAGAATACTACTTCCTGCAATTTGTGCCAACTTCCGTGGCTTTGTCCGGAGCTAATGTCCGGAGCTAATGTCCGGAGATAATGTCCGGAGATAATGTCCGGAGATAAGTGACGTCAACAGTGTCCAGTGTCTGATTGGTTGCCGCCTGCTGCGAGCGACCAATCAGAAACGTGCCGTACTGTGACACACTCCGCCCGCCATTTTGGTGTGATTTTTGAATTTTTACCTCACAGCAAGTTTCTACTGCGTGGAGGCGGGCCCAGTGACGTTGCTCTTCAAGCTCCTGCCGAATTTCGTCAAAAAAATGATAATACCATTTACCAAAACTATATATATTTAGTTGTGAAGTGGTTCAGTGACATTTTCACACCAATTTTGAACTTTTGTTTGGTGTTTTCTCCATATACTGCCTATTATTTTTGTTCTTTCTTACTATTATTTATTAATTGTATTATTCTTACATTTGAATAAATAAAGTATATATGGATTCTAGACTCCCGATTCTTTAGAATCGGGCTGCCATCTAGTATTGTATAATGGACGACAAGTGAGAAAATAAAAATCTTTTCACTTTTCTGTTAGGTCCTTTAATAACTCATGTGACAAATTATAATAAAGTGTTGGAAAACATAGAGAACCCTGGAGATTTAAGTAGTCTACTGGGACACAGACTGTTGCTACGCATGACATAGATTTTTCTGCTGGTCGGTATAAGACCAACATACATCTACTGCAATAAGAAATAAACAAGGGTATCCTAGATCACAACT
The DNA here is from genome assembly GCF_032444005.1 of Ranitomeya imitator. Classification (NCBI taxonomy): domain Eukaryota; kingdom Metazoa; phylum Chordata; class Amphibia; order Anura; family Dendrobatidae; genus Ranitomeya; species Ranitomeya imitator. The sequence continues at coordinate 569,856,946 of NC_091286.1, read as the reverse complement.
ATTGTGGCAAATTATTATTATTGTTCCTAGGGCCCCAGAACTCCTACTGGAAATCAATAAATGGTTAGGACAGTCGCCCTGCATCCCGCTGGTTTTTGATCGTACCGTATATATACGGTATATATGCCTATGTGCCATCAGCATATGGGGTATTCACAGCATCTTGCATCAGATCTCTGTCCAATGCCCCCCTTAAACCTGCCAGCAAAGTGGGTGTACAATTTATGGCCAGCTTTATTATTTTGTTTGCTCGTCTAAAATGAGATCAGTATTTCCTTGATTATAAAGAATTGAGCAAAATTTCGTGTAATTATCCATCATTGCGTAACAACCAGCTAATACCCTGAAGCTTTCATTTAGTAGGGGGGTCTGTAAGGTTGATTGTTACATTTATATCCCCTATAGTAATGCCCCCAGTAACAATGATACACCCTGTATCCAGATTATCTACCACTAATAACATGTAACTTGCCGGTGCAGGCCGTGCCACAGACCACATACCCTTTTTCTTTTTCTGGCTCAGTGCAAAATCAATGTCTTCCGGTGCCGGTTTGCTGCTCATATCGATGATGCTTCTTTATGACAATGTATTGGAGAAAGCTGAAATAAGACCGTAGAAATGAACGTCTGCCAGAAAATAACCTAATGCCAGGCAAATAATAACTTGGAAGCCAGGGAGATTTTTCTGTTGTTGGGCTGGGTGTTTACGTGACACAGTTGGCACCCATGGGGGAGGTTGCACCATGGGAAACTAACATCAGGTACCTACGTACTTATGTAACTCAAAAACGTAGACGGAGATGGTTTCAGAGTAGCTAGAATGATATTGGTGGCTCAGTGGTTAGCACTTGGTTTGTTAGAACCCTGGGGTCCTGGGTTCAAATCCCACCAAGGACAACATCTGCAAGGCTTTTGTCTGTCCTCCCTGTGTTTGCATGGGTTTACTCCGAGTTTTCTAGTATCCTACCACATTACAAAGATTTTCTCATAGGGAATCTAGATTTTGAGAATTAATGGCACTATAAGGGAGTAAAGAGAAAACAAAAATGGTATTTGCTTTCACTTCGATTTCTGTCATAATGGAGAACGTAGTGCAATCTAGGTTATATACATGGGCAGCTTGAGTTTTGCTATTACTCTATGGCAATATTAAGGGAATAGCTGGGTGATATTTGAAACAAAGCACCAGGGTTAATACAAGGTGCCAGTTCTCTAAACTTAAGTTAGGCAATGTACAACTTCCTTGACTTGTTCATGGGTATCCCTACCGGTAACCAGCACTGCAGTTATGGCTTTCTACTAGCGATGAGCAAACCCCTGGAAGTTCAGTTCACCAGGTTCGGCCTGAGCTTGAGATAAAAGTTTTGCTTGTGTCCCAACTTGACCCCAGACGCAATACAAGTTAATGGGGACCCGAACTTTGATGCTGTATAATGGTCATAGTAAGGGCTAGGGGTCTGCAAAAGAAAGCAAAATGGGGGTAAGAGAAGGACAATTGCCCTTCATACAAATGTGGATAGAAAAATGACTTAACTCTCTTAAATTAGTCAGTAAACATTGAATTAGTTTACTCAACAAGCTCGATCTAATCAACAGAATGGTGTGAGGCTAGACAAGACACTGTCCAAAATCAATGTAAAGCAACGTAAACTATTCTTATCAATGTCATGTGTCATGTGTAAATATCCATACATTCATTGAAGCCCCCCCAGAGTTGTAACCCCGAAATCATGCAACAGGGGCGCAGATGGGTGGTATTTAACATGCTAACAGCCACGGATGGATCGCTATTCCAGCTGTGGCTGTTAGAGGCACATGTCAGCTAATCAAATCAGCTATCATGTGCCCGAAAAGATGTGGGTTCCGGGAACCCGCATCAAAGGGGGAGACACGACATGTGCCGTTTATATACGGCACATGTCATGAAGGGGTTAATAAGCAGCTGAGGGAAAGAGGACAACTTTTACATGCCACTGTACACGAAAATTAGTATCTTTTTCCATCTTAGATGTTTATGGAATATCCACTGTATTTACCATAAATTCACCAGAGGTGACACTCTATTGGGAGAGGGAAGTCTTTGACTCCTGTTTCCCTAGACAAAGCATACAAGAATGGAGAAGTGACCACTGACCACCAATGTGCTCAGCACTTTCCAATCATGTCCATGTCAACTACACAGGATAGCTGTTGTCCACAATATCTATTGGAAACAGTTCAAAGGTGTATATATATATATATATATTATATTATATATATATATATATATATATATATATATATATATATATATATATATATATATATATATATATATATATCTGTCTGTCACAGATATTCATTGGTCGCGGCCTCTGTCTGTCATGGAAATCCAAGTCGCTGATTGGTTTTGGCAAGACAGCCACGACCAATCAGCGACAGGCACAGTACGGTGGAAAAATGTCCGCTCCTTCCTCCCCGCAGTCAGTGCCCGCTCCATACTCCCCTCCAGTCAGCCCTCACACAGGGTTAATGGCAGCGTTAATGGACTGCGTTATGCCGTGGTGTAACGCACTCCATTAACGCAGCTATTAACCCTGTGTGACCAAGTTTTTACTATTGATGCTGTGTATGCAGCATCAATAGTAAAAACATCTTATGTTACAAATAATAATAATAATAATAAAAGAAAAGCTTATTCTCACCCTCCGAGGTCGCTCGCTGTCCTCGGCAGTGCAAGCGGCAGGTTCCGGTGCTAAGGATGCTATGCGAGAAGGACCTTCCATGACGTCACGGTCATGTGACCGTGACATCATCACAGGTCCTGCGCTCATACCAACCCTGGGACAGGAAGCTGCCGCGTGCACCGCACACAGGCGTCAGAACTTCAAGGGGCCTTCGGAGTGTGAGTATATGTTTATTTTTTATTTTAAATCTTTTTTAACCGCGCATATAGTGCCCACATTGCTATATACTACGTGGGCTGTGTTACATACTGCGTGGGCTGTGTTATATACTACATGGCTGCTATATACTATGTGGGCAGTGTTATATACTATGTGGGCAGTGTTATATACTGTGTGGGCTGCGTTATATACTGCATGGCTGCTATATACTATGTGGCAGTGTTATATACTATGTGGGCAATGTTATATACTACGTGGCCTGTGTTATATACTGTTTGGGCTGCGTTATATACTGCTCGGCCACTGTTATATACTGCGTGGCCTGTATTAACGCATCGAGTATTCAAGAATATGTTGTGGCCTGTGCTATATACTATGTGGCTGCTATATATAGTACACACAGTCATGGCCAGAAGTTTTGAGAATGACACCAAAATTATATTTTCACATGATCTGCTGCCCTCTGGTTATTATTAGTGTTTGTCTGATGTTTATATCACATACAGAAATATAATTGCAATCATATTATGAGTACCAATAGGTTATATTGACAGTTAGAATGAGTTAATGCAGCAAGTCAATATTTGCAGTGTTGACCCTTCTTCTTCAAGACCTCTGCAATTCTCCCTGGCATGCTCTCAATCAACTTCTGGACCAAATCCTGACTGATAGCAGTCCATTCTTGCATAATCAATGCTTGCATTTTGCCAGAATTTGTTGGTTTTTGTTTGTCCACCCGTCTCTTGATGATTGACCACAAGTTCTCAATGGGATTAAGATCTGGGGAGTTTCCAGGCCATGGACCCAAAATCTCTCTGTTTTGTTCCATGAGCCATTTAGTTATCACCTTTGCTCTATGGCAAGGTGCTCCATCATGCTGGAAAAGGCATTGTTGGGCGCCAAACTGCTCTTGGACGGTTGGGAGAAGTTGCTCTTGGAGGACATTCTGGTACCATTCTTTATTCATGGCTGTGTTTTTAGGCAAGACTGTGAGTGAGCAAATTCCCTTGGCTGAGAAGCAACCCCACACATGAATGGTTTCAGGATGCTTTACAGTTGGCATGAGACAAGACTGGTGGGAGCGCTCACCTCTTCTTCTCCGAATAAGCTGTTTTCCAGATGTCCCAAACAATCAAAAAGGGGATTCTTCAGAGAAAATGACTTTACCCCAGTCCTCAGCAGTCCACTCCCTGTACCTTTTGCAGAATTTCAGTCGGTCCCTGATGTTTTTTCTGGAGAGAAGTGGCTTCTTTGCTGCCCTCCTTGAAACCAGGCCTTGCTCAAAGAGTCTCCGCCTCACAGTGCGTGCAGAAGCACTCCCACCAGCCTGCTGCCATTCCTGAGCAAGCTCGGCACTGCTGATAGTCCGATCCCACAGCTGAAACAGATTTAAGATACGGTCCTGGCGCTTGCTGGTCTTTCTTGGGCGCCCTGGAGCCTTTTTGACAACAATGGAAGCTCTCTCCTTGAAGTTCTTGATGATGCGATAGATTGTTGACTGAGGTGCAATCTTTGTAGCTGCGATACTCTTCCCTGTTAGGCCATTTTTGTGCAGTGCAATGATGGCTGCACGTGTTTCTTTAGAGATAACCATGGTTAACTGAAGAGAAACAATGATACCAAGCACCAGCCTCCTTTTAAAGTGTCCAGTGGTCATTCTTACTTAATCATGACTGATTGATCGCCAGCCCTGTCCTCATCAACACCCACACCTGTGTTAATGGATCAATCACTAAAACGATGTTAGCTGCTCCTTTTAAGGCAGGACTGCAATGATGTTGAAATGTGTTTGGGGGGTTAAAGTTCATTTTCTGGGCAAATATTGACTTTGCAAGTACAGTAATTGCTGTTAAGCTGATCACTCTGACATTCAGGAGTATATGCAAATTGCCATTAGAAAAAATGAAGCAGTAGACTTTGGAAAAATTAATATTTGTCTCATTCTCAAAACTTTTGGCCATGACTGTACATATTCTAGAATACCCGATGCGTTAGAATCGGGCCAGAATCAGAATAACGGCGCTGACCTGACACTGTGTAGGTTACTGTGCACAATCCTGCTGATAGGCTCCCTTTAAATGGGCTGCACAGCCTAGATTGCAAGAAATGCACATTTTTGACCAGTTTTTCAAGAGCGCGATTACAGGAGAACAAAGGAATGAAGGATTTGGGTCAACAGTAGGGGCTGTTCAATTGTAAGTAAATAGTTTAAAGATGTCCATAAATGATCTCTTCTGCAGTTCTAAAGGGGGAGTTACACATAACGATATCGTTAACGATATCGTTGCAACGTCACGCTTTTTGTGACGTAGCAACGATCCCGCTAACGATCTCGTTATGTGTGACAGCGACCAACGATCAGGCCCCTGCTGGGAGATCGTTGGGGAATGATCAGGACCATTTTTTGGTCGCTGATCACCCGCTGTCATCGCTGGATCGGCGTGTGTGACGCCGATCCAGCGATGTGTTCACTTGTAACCAGGGTAAATATCGGGTTACTAAGCGCAGGGCCACGCTTAGTAACCTGATATTTACCCTGGTTACCATTGTAAAAGTTAAAAAAAAAAAACACTACATACTTACATTCTGATGTCTGTCACGTCTCCCGGCGCCCACAGGGTTAAAACTGCTTTCGGCAGGAGCGCTGCTAATGTGTCAGCGCCGGCCGTAAAGCAGAGCACAGCGGTGACGTCACCGCTGTTACTGCAGGCGCTGACAAGTCAGTGCAGGGAAGCTCTCGGCAGCAGTGCGTGCATTAGCAGCGCTCTTGCCGAAAGCAGTTTTAACCCTGTGGACGCCGGCGGGGGACGTGACAGACATCAGAATGTGAGTATGTACTGGTTTTTTTTTTTAACTTTTACAATGGTAACCAGGGTAAATATCGGGTTACTAAGCGCGGCCCTGCACTTAGTAACACGATGTTCACCCTGGTTACCCGGGTGCTGCAGGGGGACTTGGCATCATTGAAGACAGTTTCAACTAAGCCGAAGTCTTTCCCCTGATCGTCGGTCGCTGGAGAGAGCTGTCTGTGTGACAGCTCCCCAGCGACCACACAACGACTTACCAACGCTGGTCGTGATCGTTGGTAAGTCGTTTAGTGTGACTAAAGCTTAAGGGCTGTATGGCTCTTCCTCCTACTCACTAAATAGCTTGAATAGACTTTTTGCAGGGTTAGGGAATCTTTTCTTGTTTGCCCCAGCTCAGTGATTCGGCATAGCTGTAGGAAGTAGGGATGAGTGAACCCTGAACAGGACTTCTTACTGTACGTCCGGTTTCCTGTTCAGGTCAAGAATTCTAATAAATAAAGCTTGTTGAAAGGTTGTATCACAGTCATGTCAAGTAATGGAATGGCTATGATTGGCCAAACCGTTAAATTAAATACAAAAAAAAAAAAAAAAAGGGTGCATTACCGTTTAAAACAAGCCAAGGGAAAACAGACAGCTGGGCTGGTATATTTAGACTGGAAAAAGGCCAATATCCATGGAACTGCCCAGTCTATAAATATCAACCTGCAGCTGTCTGCTAATTTGCATTAGCTGGTTATTAAAAACAGGGTGGATCCCAAGAATAAAAAATTATGTATGTATTGCCCCCCCCCCCCCCCTTTTTAAATAAACAATTAAGGCAAAAGAGACAGCTGCAGGTTGATATTAATTGGCTGGGAAGGGGCATATATATTGGCCCTCTTTCAGCCTAATAATACCAGCCCTCATTCATTAGATGCACCAGTTCTGGCACTTAGCCTCAGCTCTTCCCGCTTGCCCTGGAGCTTAACTGTTAACAATAACATTAAGTTTGACCAGGGGTGCCCAAATTTTTACATGCAACTGTACACTACATTATATAATGACTACTATAACCACAATGCACTGCTCTGAACAGTGATATAGACAACTTCTGTGCTGGCATGAATTTTTCTCTCCCCCTGCATCTTAAAGGGGTCTCTGGTCATGAGAGCGGAAGCGGGCAGCAAGACCTGCATCAGGGGTATGCAGTCTAGTCATCTGTCTAGGGTCCTTGCTACCCTAGGGGCCCCAAGCCAGTAGCGTAGGCGCTATGGGGCCCGTGAGTCAGGGGCCTTGTGCCAGCGACACCCCCCACATTCAACTTATTGGCATCATCAGTTGAAAAGAGGATGTAGTCTACAAATGGCCATACAGTTTAAAGCAATTACGGAGGTGTGTGTGTGTGTGTGTGTTGCATTATACTCTATTGAGGACTGCATACTATATGTACTATGTGGGACCGGCATTATACTGCATCGATGGCTATGGGGAATGTGTTAAACTATGTGAAGGACCATGGAGTGCATTATACTATGAGGAGTACATTGTACTACATGGAGGACTATGGAGGGTGCATTATACAATGGGGGAGTGTATTAATGTATATAGAGGGATATGGGGCACATTATACTATATGGTTGACTATGGGGTGTGCATTATACAATATGCAGGACAATGGGGTGCATTATAAAATGTGGAGGAGTAGGGCGTGTATTATACTAAACAAACAAAATGATACCTATTCATCTTGTGATTGTATTGTTTATGCCAGAAGTAAAATCATTGTTTTCAGCAGAACATCACCCAGTGTAAACTGTAGATGTGCTGCTGATAAAATGATACTGTATGGGGACAGACTGATCTACTAGTGATTGTTCTGTTCCCATCATTCTTCTTCAGCTGCTGTAAAGAGGGCGGGAAACAAGCGTTGAACGACTTCAATACTGTCGATCACTCGTTTAATGGCCTGAACTCAGCACATGCAAATACAACAGAAATGCTTCTGTGTGATGGTGCAATATGGCTACGTTCACATTAGCGTTCTGCCGGGCTGCGTCGGGCGCAGCCGCGGCGACGCATGCGCCCCTATATTTAACATGGGGGCGCATGGACATGCGTTTGCATGCGTTTTGCGATGCATGCGTCTTTTTTGCCGCAAGCGTTAGGGCGCAGAGGACGCAGCAAGATGCATTTTTTTTCCGTCCAAAATCCGGCAAAAAAAAAGACGCATGCGTCGCAAAACTATGCGTTTTGCATGCATTCTTGTTTGCGTTGTGCGTTGCGTCGCCGACGCAGCCCCGCACAACGCAAATGTGAACGTAGCCTTAGTGAGCATTTTGGGCCCAACTTTGTCTAAAACCAGCTTTGGTGGGCAGAATCATATTGTTTGCCGTGCATAAGGCCGGTTTCACACGTCAGTGGCTCCGGTACGTGTGGTGACAGTTTCCTCACGTACCGGAGACACTAACTCACGTAGACACATTAAAATAAATGTGTCTCTGCACATGTCAGCGTGTCTTCACGGACCGTGTGTCCGTTTGCAAAACACGGAGACATGTCGGTGTTCGTGGGAGTGCACGGATAACACGGACCCATTAAAGTCAATGGGTTCGTGTAAACACATACCGCACACGGATGCTGTCCGTGTGCTGTCCGTGTGTGATTTTCCTGTCATGGGGTTAAAATTGTAAAAAATGTTGCAATACACGGACACCCGTACAGCACAAGTACAGCACACGGACCCTAAAAACGTACTCACGGACCTCACACGGATGGCCTATGTGAGCACACGGACAACTCCGGTACTGGAATTATCTGGACGTGTGAGACTGGCCTAAAAAAGTGAAAGACGATCCAGCAAAAAAAAAAAAAAAAAAAAAAGAAGGAAAAATACGTCAAAATGGCAGAGCAGAAAAACTGCCTATAAAAACTAAACAGTGACCTGACTGATTGCTATGCCCACCCTCTCAATTTTTTACATCCCCCCCCCCCCCCCCTCTTGCAATTTTGGATAAAGTTTCCCCATTATATTTTTATATCTCTGCAAAAACCAGCACTGAAAGTCTCCAGATAACTTGCATTTTACGCCTTCAGAATATGCAAAACCCAAATCCATGGCCCTGTGTGGGCTCCTTGTGTCGGTGCCAGAAACTAGCAATAAAAGAAGGGATCGCATGTGACTCCCATCCACCTCCTCCAATTTACTGACCACGAATATAAGCAGGAACTCTTCCTATGTTCTCAGTCTGAAATACAGAAGTGAATGAACTTATCTGCTGATGGGATCGTCACATGAAGCCTCGGACAATTGTATCTGTTCTTTGTGCTTTATGGACATCAGTACTCCACATATCTGTGCAGGGTCCATGGCGCTGGAATCTCTTCCTGGCAATAGGAGAGAAGGACGCTACATATAGATGGCCATACACCAAAAGTCAGCCGTACTGGCTATGTATGGGGATCTTCAGACGGAAAATTCAAATGACTCCGACTCTTTGTTCCTACAGAACACAAGCCCCTGCCAGACCCTTCTAATTTCAGACTTTCCATTGATAAACACACACATGGCAGAGCATAAATGGCTGGGTTTGGGAGGAATAGCTAGAAGAATCATCATCTGACAGCTTAAAAGTATGGCCAGATTATTATGCTTTGCAAGAGCTATGGCCTACCTTTAAGGGCACAGTCAGACAACCGTATACCACGGACGACGATCGCATTGCAGTGCTCGGACTGGCTGGCAGCTCTCTTGACCCAAGCGTGACAGCATGTATTTCTATGCAGCTGTCACGCTCTGGTCAGGAGAGCCGCCAGCCAGTCCGGATACTGATGCGATCGACATCCGGTTATATGGCATACCCATTAGGGTTGAACAAATTAATATATATAATTTAAGGGTTGGTCCACTACTTGGACAAGCCCCTTCTTAATATTCCATAGTATACAATTAAAATAAGAGATACTCAGCTCCCACACAGGCATTATTCCAGTGATGTTGGTGCCACTTTCCTCAAGGATTGCGTGACATTGGCTGCAGTGCTCACGTGGCATATCAAGGTCTTCTAATGGGCTGCCTCACTCACTTCCTTTGAAGGAACCTCGGACATTCGGTGGAAGTGTGAGAGTTGCGGCTCACTGGCTGCAGTGCTCACCTGACATAATGTCAAGACAGCCATGGGGGAACAGCGCCAGAAGTGAGGAGCTGTTATTTTTATTTTACAATGAGGAATATAATATCTAATAAGGAATTGCCTGAGTGGTGACTGTACTAGTTACCATGGCCAGCTTCTCAAATTTTCCCCTCTTATAATTTTAGATTTAAAGCATAAAAAGAAGTCTGAAGAAAAATAATAAGGGTATGTGCACACGGTGTAGACTTTGCTGCGGATCCGCAGCGGTTTTGACGCTGCGGATCTGCAGCTGTTTTCCCTGAGTTTACAGTACCATGTAAACTTATGGAAAACAAAATCCGCAGCGCACATGCTGCGGAAAAAAACGCACGGAAACGCTGCGGTTTACATTCCGCAGCATGTCAATTCTTTGTGCGGATTCCGCTGCGGTTTACACCTGCTCCTCAATAGGAATCCGCAGGTGTAACACCGCAGGAGGAATCCGCACAAAAACCCCGGTAAATCCGCAGGCAATCCGCAGTGCGGTTTACCTGCGGATTTACAAAAGCAGTTGCGGAAAAATCCACAGACATCCCACCTACTTGTGCACATAGCCTCAGGCCATTGTCATTTTGACATGAGCAGGATACAGGTGCATTATAGTAACAAGTCCAGCCTAAACATGAGTGCAAGGTTATGCTCACACTGTGCCATCTTCTGAGCAGCTGCTAGAAATGTCGGAAGGCTCATGAAACACTGAAAAGAATCTTCCTCTTCAGTTCTATGTAGAAATTACTTGCTGTGCATATGCTGAATCATTTGGGCATGTATTAACTGACTCAGGCTTTGCACAATGCCAGGTTGAAGAAAAAAAAAAAAAAGCGCATGCCACTTCTTTGAAGTAGCTAGTGACGGAAAACGCTTCAAACTAGGCATTGGCCAATCAAAAGGCTGCAAAAAAGCAGACAGTCTTCCTGAAGCATTTTCATTGGCATATTTTCTGTCTTTTTGTTTGTTTGTTTTTTTATACAGCAAGCAGCATCCCATTAGAAGCCCCCAAAGAATGAACATGTTACTTTTTTAACTGCTTCCTGGCTTTCAAAGCCTTAAAGGGAACCTGTCAGCAGGATTTTGCGCAGTAACCTACAGACAGTGTCAGGTCGGCGCTGTTATACTGATTACAATGATACCTTGGTTGATGAAATCTGTCTTGTGGTTGTTGTTTTTTAATCTTTATTTTCAGTTTTTTCGTTAATTATATCCTCGTGCTCAGGGGCGGCCTGTGGTGCTCTGCTTTCGTATGCATCTGTATGGCTTGGTCACTGCCCCCTATTTTACATACTGTATATCTTATTGTTTTGAAAAATCAAAAGTGTTCAAGAGAATGATCGTATTAAATTTCTATATAAAAACAACTTGCTGTGCATATGTAAAGGCCTTTGAACATCTTTTAAGAAGTTCAGATTTCTAAAAACACCAAGCTGTTGAAGAAAAAAAAATACATATTCATTTTTCTGGTGTTTTCTGCTCTGTACCTAACAATGAAAGTTAATGGGAAAGCTCAAAACATCCTGTGACGTAGCGATCACTAAGCGGGTTGGGGGGACAGTCACATGGCAGCGATATTCAAACATACAGCAACCGGTTCTTCATTTACATAAGTTCAGTTCTGGTTTATTACACCATCATAAACCACTGTAGGCCACGTAAACCTCACAGACCCGACATACCGTACATTCTCTTCAGCGGATACATCTGCACGCTTTAGACGCGTATCTGCCATATTTGTCCATTTCCACACAGTTCAATCCCTAACTCCCGGCAGTGCACACAATTCCCCATGCTCTGGGTTACCTTCTTATCAGACGGGCTTTATATTGGTCCTGTCACTAGTCCAGACCCTCAGAAGCTTTGTGGATTTTGAGGAACTCCAGACTCACACAAGACCCTTTCTCTCCCCATCTCTCTTACAACCAGGAAGCATCTAGGACCTTTCTGAGCTCACAGAAACACACCACCTGGAAGGTATGTGGTTAACCAAACCCGCCCATCACTGTCTGGTTAACCCTTAAATCCAGCCCTTTTCAAATATACAGGTTTGGCTACGTTCACATTTGCGTTCTGCCGGGCTGCGTCGGGCGCAGCCGCAGCGACGCATGCGTCATGCGACCCTATATTTAACATGGGGGCGCATGGACATGCATTGCATTGCGTTTTGTGACGCATGCGTCTATTTTGGCGCACGCGTCAGAGCGCAGAGGACGCAGCAAGATGCCTTTTTTTTGCGTCCAAAATCATGCCAAAAAAGAACGCATGCGTCACAAAACAATGCGTTTTGGTTTGCGTTGTGCGTTGCGTCGCCGACGCAGCACCGCACAACGCAAATGTGAACGTAGCCTTTGTGGGACAACAAGACCCAGAAACCTGTCCTGGATTCAGATTGCAGCAAACCTCTGTCTGTGCAATACATACCTGTCTCTCACGATACAACTAGTTGGTACATCACAATACCCAGAAGTTTTGCTTAAAAAGACATTAGTAGTTTCTTCATTATTCAATGGAGTAAAAAAAACACAACTGTAAAATGACAGTAAAAAAAGAAGTCATAAAAATCATAGGAAGACCTTCCAAGAAACACTAGTGGCTAATACCATCAGAATAATGCTTAGGAAGCAATTCAAGAATCTTCTGTTTCTTGAAGCACATTCAGCCCCCCCCCAAAAAAAACTCATCAGTTTTCCAGAGTATCAAAGATGTCATATGCACATAGGCACAGAGTTTATGGAGCAAAACCTCAGCGGCAAATACAAATTTTTGTGGCGTTTTGAGTAGGATTTGGAGAGTTTCTGCTCCAAAAAGACTCCATGTGCCCATAGCCACTAAGTGCAGACTTCAAATCCTCCTCCAAATCAGAAATCTCTTCAAAACTTCAAGTTTTTGCTCAGTTTCCGCTAAAATAAAAATCAGCAAAAGTGAATTCATCGGGCACATAGCCAAGTTGGGAGTTTTAGCGATTTTTTTCATTTTTTAATTTTTTTTTTTAAAGTGGATCCACTACAAAAAAAAAGTCAGTAATCACTTTCCCTAAAGATAAGACTACCCAGTGCAGTTTTAACACACTGACTCTTTTGGACTATCAAAACTGCACTGTGTAGCCTTACCTTATAGGCTAGAAACTGACAGCATTATGAGGTGCCCATATAAATTAGATAACCTTTCACTTGGAGCCAAGCTCTCTTTCTCCCAACTCCACCATACACATGAATGCTTAGCGCAGCGTACATGGTTGACAGTCACACTAAAATTAGTGGGTTTTAACAACTTTTCCAATGTCTATCGTAGTCTATAGGGATTTATCATGCTGTCAGTTCGCATCGTTAGGTCACAGTAGATTCAGGTCTAATAACCTGAACCCAACACCCTCATATACATATACATACCTCCCAACTTTTGAAGGCAAAGTGGGACAAAGGTTGCGGTGCACGCAGCGGCAATTCAGGCCACGCCCTGACCACGCCCATTTAGCACTGCTGATCACACTGTTTCATAAACAATAATTCTAAACAGGAAAAAAATGGCCACACATGATGCCCCATACTGTATAATGGCCACACATGATGCTCCATACTGTATAATGGCCTTACATGATGCTCAATACTCTATAATGGCCACACATGATGCTGCGTAAAGTATAATGGCCACACGTGATGCTCCATAACGTATAATGGCCACACATGATGATCCATACTGTATGATGGCCACACGTGATGCTCCATACTGTATAATGGCCACACATGATGATCCATACTGTATAATGGCCACACGTGATGATCCATACTGTATAATGGCCACACGTGATGCTCCATACTGTATAATGGCCACACATGATGCCCCATACTGTATAATGGCCACACATGATGCTCCATAACGTATAATGGCCACACATGATGATCCATACTGTATAATGGCCACACGTGATGCTCCATACTGTATAATGGCCACACATAATGATCCATACTGTATAATGGCCACACATAATGATCCATACTGTATAATGGCCACACATGATGCTCCATACTGTATAATGGCCCCACGTGATGCTCCATACTGTATAATGGCCCCACGTGATGATCCATACTGTATAATGGCCACACGTGATGCTCCATACTGTATAATGGCCACACATGATGCTCCATACTGTATATTGGCCCCACATGATGATCCATACTGTATAATGGCCACACGTGATGCTCCATACTGTATAATGGTCACACATGATGCTCCATACTGTATAATGGCCACACATGATGCCCCATAGTGTTTACTGTCAAAACACCTCATGAGAGCAACAGAGGATCACAATAATTCTAATGTGCTAATAGATTATACAAATGTAGTGATACTGTATAAATATGGACATGAAAAAAGGAAGTCGCCAACAAGTATAAGCGACAAGAAAAAACACGACCGAAAACTCACAAGTATAGTTCAAAATATCAAAAGTGTATTTATTAAACAATCAGGTAGTGATGACAACAAAAAAGGAAAAGGAGGGGTTACAACCACTCGCACATGCCAAAAGGGTTCACAAGAACAAATATACTTATATAAATCATAATTGTGTATATATTGCACATTTCACATACAGCCTGAGCATATTCAGCAACATGGCTATAATTTTATGATACATAAGAAGTCAGTAATAGATCATAGTAAGGATAGATTCATTACCCAAAGTATGCCAGGGATATGTCTGCGGGCGTCCTCCCCGACGCGCGTTTCGGCGGTGTAGCCTTTCTCAAGGGGCCCTCTGCTGGATGAACTCATATGAACTCGAGCGTAGGAAAATATTCTGAAAAGTTCCCAGGCTCGAGTTCATATGAGTTCATCCAGCAGAGGGCGCATCACCGCGACTCGAGGTAACTACAGTACATTCCATTCATTCACCAAGTTTTACAGTCAGGAGCACAGCTGCATTAGCAGAGCTCCTGGGTGTAAAATGATTTAACCCCTTCAGATGGATTTACAGCGGGGGACAAGACTGTAACGACGGAAGGTATGGAATATTGTTGTTTGTTTTTTTTAGCTTTATTTCAGGTGACAAGGGTCTTCAGGCGATTAAGAGTCTAATAAAATATTAAAAAACCCTGTGTCTTTATTTCATTAAAATACTATTTAATAATGTGTGTGTTTTATTAACCATTTCGTACTATTGGATTAATAATGGATAGGTGTCATAATTGACGCCTCTCCATTATTAAGCTGGCTTAATGTCACCTTACAATAGCAAGGTGCCATTAACCCTTCATTACCCCATATCCCACCACTACAGGGGAGTGGGAAGAGAGAGGCTAAGTGCCAGAATAGGGGCATCTTACAGATGTGCCTTTTCTGGGGTGGCTGGGGGCAGATATTTTTGCCAGGGGGGGGCCAATAACCATGGACCCTCTCCAGGCTACTAATATCTGCCCTCAGTCACTGGCTTTCCCACTCTAGTGGAGAAAATTGCGCTGGAGCCCACGCCAATTTTTTCCGGGATTTATCTCTTTAATAGCTAGAGACCCCAAATTTGACACAAAGACACTTCTTACATTACTAAAGTGGAATATGTAATTAAAGAAGGGATATTAGATGGTTTACTGTATGTAAACCATGTCTCATATCCTGTCAGGTTTGTGAGGGAGATAGGAAAAGCCGGCAATTGAATTACCGGCTTTTCTGCTATCTATCGCAGAATTAAAGGGAACCTGTCACCCCGAAAATCGCGGGTGAGGTAAGCCCACCGGCATCAGGGGCTAATCTACAGCATTCTATAATGCTGTAGATAAGCCCCCGATGTTACCTGAAAGAGGAGAAAAAGACGTTATATTATACTCACCCAGGGGCGGTCCCGCTGCTGGTCAGGTCAGATGGGCGTCTCTGGTCCGCTGCGGCGCCTCCCATCTTCATTACAAGACGTCCTCTTCTGATCTTCAGCCACGGCTCCGGCGCAGGCGTACTTTGCCGGTGTCTGGCACTGACTGCAGGGGAGTAGGGAGGGACTAATCGGACTGTGGCCGTCGCTGATTGGTCGCGACAGCCATGACAGGCAGCTGGCGAGACCAATCAGCGACTTGGATTCCATGACAGACAGAGGCCGCGACCAATGAATATCCGTGACAGAAAGAAGGACAGACAGACAGAAAGACGGAAGTGACCCTTAGACAATTATATAGTAGATGTCTCACTGATATATATATATATATATATATATATATATATATATATATATATACAGTGGGGCAAAAAAGTATTTAGTCAGTCAGCAATAGTGCAAGTTCCACCACTTAAAAAGATGAGAGGCGTCTGTAATTTACATCATAGGTAGACCTCAACTATGGGAGACAAACTGAGAAAAAAAAAATACAGAAAATCACATTGTCTGTTTTTTTAACATTTTATTTGCATATTATGGTGGAAAATAAGTATTTGGTCAGAAACAAAATTTCATCTCAATACTTTGTAATATATCCTTTGTTGGCAATGACAGAGGTCAAACGTTTTCTGTAAGTCTTCACAAGGTTGCCACACACTGTTGTTGGTATGTTGGCCCATTCCTCCATGCAGATCTCCTCTAGAGCAGTGATGTTTTTGGCTTTTCGCTTGGCAACACGGACTTTCAACTCCCTCCAAAGGTTTTCTATAGGGTTGAGATCTGGAGACTGGCTAGGCCACTCCAGGACCTTGAAATGCTTCTTACGAAGCCACTCCTTCGTTGCCCTGGCGGTGTGCTTTGGATCATTGTCATGTTGAAAGACCCAGCCACGTTTCATCTTCAATGCCCTTGCTGATGGAAGGAGGTTTGCACTCAAAATCTCACGATACATGGCCCCATTCATTCTTTCATGTACCCGGATCAGTCGTCCAGGCCCCTTTGCAGAGAAACAGCCCCAAAGCATGATGTTTCCACCACCATGCTTTACAGTAGGTATGGTGTTTGATGGATGCAACTCAGTATTCTTTTTCCTCCAAACACGACAAGTTGTGTTTCTACCAAACAGTTCCAGTTTGGTTTCATCAGACCATAGGACATTCTCCCAAAACTCCTCTGGATCATCCAAATGCTCTCTAGCAAACTTCAGACGGGCCCGGACATGTACGGGCTTAAGCAGTGGGACACGTCTGGCACTGCAGGATCTGAGTCCATGGTGGCGTAGTGTGTTACTTATGGTAGGCCTTGTTACATTGGTCCCAGCTCTCTGCAGTTCATTCACTAGGTCCCCCAGCGTGGTTCTGGGATTTTTGCTCACCGTTCTTGTGATCATTCTGACCCCACGGGGTGGGATTTTGCGTGGAGCCCCAGATCGAGGGAGATTATCAGTGGTCTTGTATGTCTTCCATTTTCTAATTATTGCTCCCACTGTTGATTTCTTCACTCCAAGCTGGTTGGCTATTGCAGATTCAGTCTTCCCAGCCTGGTGCAGGGCTACAATTTTGTTTCTGGTGTCCTTTGACAGCTCTTTGGTCTTCACCATAGTGGAGTTTGGAGTCAGACTGTTTGAGGGTGTGCACAGGTGTCTTTTTATACTGATAACAAGTTTAAACAGGTGCCATTACTACAGGTAATGAGTGGAGGAAAGAGGAGACTCTTAAAGAAGAAGTTACAGGTCTGTGAGAGCCAGAAATCTTGATTGTTTGTTTCTGACCAAATACTTATTTTCCACCATAAAATGCAAAAAAATGATAAAAAAAACAGACAATGTGATTTTCTGGATTTTTTTTTCTCAGTTTGTCTCCCATAGTTGAGGTCTACCTATGATGTAAATTACAGACGCCTCTCATCTTTTTAAGTGGTGGAACTTGCACTATTGCTGACTGACTAAATACTTTTTTGCCCCACTGTATATATATATATATATATATATTGAAAAAACAGGAACAGCATCTAATACTACCTCAATGGTGTGCAAAGCTCTCCTAACCAGCAGTCCAAATGGCCTCCAGTAATAGTATCAAAAAAAGAAAAGCAGCACAAAAAATAATGAAAAAAAGTGGACTTTGTTGCCTGAGCAGGCGTGGCAACGTTTCGGATATGAGAATCCTTTTTCAAGCTTGAAAGCCTGCGGGAAAACAAAATCGCCGTACGGAAGCCACACAGATAAATTTGTGTGTAAAAATCGCATCCTCGCATTGAATATGGAACAGTGTTTTGGGACAATTACTGCATATTACGGCCGTAAAAACGGACCATATTTACTTACGCCTAGTGTGACGCCGGCCTAAGGGTGTAAATTTCTCCAAGGCCTGTCCCACACGTCCAGATAATTCTGGTACCGGAAAAATCGGTACCGGAGTTATCCGTGTCCGTGTGCTCATGTGGCACATCAGTGTGGCACACGTGCGGCAGCCGTGTGCCATCCATGTGCCGACTGGCTACCACACGCACCGTGCAGGAGACAGTGCTACAGTAAGCGCTGTCCCCTGCTTTGGGTGCTGAATCCAGAATTCATTCCTTCTTCCCAGCAGCGTTCGCTGGAGAGAAGGAATGAAAAATCAGGGTTTTTTTTATTGTTAAAATAAAGTTCCCGGTAATCTCTCCCCTCCCTTCCCCTGTGCGCCTGCCCGCTGGCATTAAAATACTTACCCAGCTCCCTCGATGCTTCCTCTCAGCGTCGCAGCTCTTCCTGTATGAGCGGTCACGTGGTGCCGCTTATTACAGTGATGAATATGCGGCTCCACCCCTATGGGAGGTGGAGCCGCATATTCATCACTGTAATAAGCGGGACCACGTGACCGCTCATACAGGAAGAGCTGCGACACTGAGAGGAAGCATAGAGGGAGCTGGGTAAGTATTTTAATGCCAGCGGGCGGGCGCACAGAGGGAGGGAAAGAGGGAGGGAGGGAGGGAGGGAGTGAGGAGATTACCGGGAACTTTATTTTAACAACAAAAAAATTTTTAAAAAATTTTCAATCCTTTGCTCCAGCGAACGCTGCTGGAGAGAAGAAATGAATCGGGCTTCAGCACTACAAGCTGGGGGGACAGCGCTTACTGTAGCGCTGTCTCCTGCACGGCACACGGACTGCACACGGACAGCATCCGTGTGCGGAACGTGTTTTACACGGACCCATTGACTTTAATGGGTCTGTGCGCTCCCACGAACACTAACATGTCTCCATGTTTTTCAAACGGAAACACGGTCCGTGAAAACACGCTGACATGTGCAGAGACACATTGATTTTAATGTGTCTACATGAGTCAGTGTCTCCGGTACGTGAGGAAACTGTCACCTCACGTACCGGAGCCACTGACGTGTGAAACCGGCCTAAGAAACTTTTGTGCAGAGTTGGTGATCATGTAGACCAGCGTCCCGCCCAGTCATAATATACAACCACAACACTGCCTGCTTCTTTCCCTTCTGTGGGCTCCATTTGGACAAGTGATGACTAGAGTTGAGCGACCTTGACCTTTTTAGAGTCGAGCCGGGTTTCGCGAAACCCGACTATCTCAAAAGTCGGGTCGAGTGAAATCGGCCGATTATGACGTAAAGTCGGGATCGACCGAAACACGAAACCCAATGCAAGTCAATGGGGCAGCATAGTCGGCAGTGAGTGGGGGCCAGGAAAACACCTAGAGTGCCCATTTTAATGTCAAAACCATCCATTCTTCTTAATGAAGCTTGTCAAGCGTAATTTACCTTATAATAATTGGAAGGCATTTGAAATTGGGGGTCATTTGGCTAAAGTTGTGGTGGGTAGGGCTGGTTCAAGTAATTAGTGGACCCAGGAAATCTGGACCACGTCACGGCAGTGGAGCAGGGAGAGGTAAGTATTTCAACTTTGCAAGTGCTGTGAACCTGAGCAAGCAGGGGGGGCCCACTCGTTGGCATTGGCACTGGCACAGGGCCCCTCAAAGTACAGCGGTGTGTTTGCACGGCGGGGGCGCCTCCCACCGGCAGCAACACTTTTGCGTACCATGAGAGGCCCTGTGCCAGTGACGTCGCCAACTAGTATTCCTCCCCCCACCTGATGAAGGAACCTGCACTTTCATCTGCACCTTCCTGTTTGTCCCCGTGTAAGGTGGTATGGTATGCGGGAAGGGGGACCTGACTTTCAGCAGGGTCACAATCTTGCAGTGTAGCGTGCACGGGAAATGTTGCGTTATGGGTCAATGTACCAGCAGACTCATCTATCACTGGCTGGGCAATGGGCAGGATGAGGAGGAAACACAGATATAGGCCCAAAGAATAAAGTGGGCTAAATGCAGTTCAAAATTGGTAACACAGGACTAATCAGGGGGCATTGCAGTGGAGGACAACTGGAATGAGAGGCTGACACAGAGAGTAGGCCCAAATCAGTAAGTAGTCGAAATGCAGTTCAAAATTGGCAACCGTAGTAAACAGGCGGCACAGCTTTGTTCAGTGGAGGAGAACAGCAAGGAGTGGCAGACACCGATAGTAGGCCCCAACCCAACTAGTAGGCCAAATGCAGTCTAACATTAACAACTACTTAACGAGCGCCTGAAAACGGAATTTCAGGACAGGAAACCAGGAGAACAGCAAGGAGCGGCAGACACCGATAGTAGGCCCCAAACCAACTAGTACGCCAAATGCAGTTGTTCCGTTTAACCACAATTTAATGAGAGCCTGAAGATAGAAGTTCAGGAAAGGCAACCTGGAGAACACCTTGGAGTGGAACACACCATCTCTCTACACCCCATACCCAATTTGTAGGCCTAATGCAGCGTAGTTTCCAACAACTACTAAACGAGAGTCGGAAGATCGAAGCTCAGGAAAGGCAACCTGGAGAACACCTTGGAGTGGAACACACCATCTCTCTACACCCAATACCCAATTTGTAGGCCCAATGCAGCGTAGTTTCCAACAACTACTAAACGAGAGCCGGAAGATCGAAGCAATGGAGAGGAAACCTGGGGAACACCTTGGAGTGTAACACACCATCTCTCTACACCCCATACCCAATTTGTAGGCCTAATGCAGCGTAGTTTCCAACAACTACTAAACGAGAGCCGGAAGATCGAAGCAATGGAGAGGAAACCTGGGGAACACCTTGGAGTGTAACACACCATCTCTCTACACCCCATACCCAATTTGTAGGCCTAATGCAGCGTAGTTTCCAACAACTACTAAACGAGAGCATGAAGATCGAAGCAATGGAGAGGAAACCTGGGGAACACCTTGGAGTGGAACACACCATCTCTCTACAGTGGAACACACCATCTCTCTACACCCCATACCCAATTTGTAGGCCTAATGCAGCGTAGTTTCCAACAACTACTAAACGAGAGCCGGAAGATCGAAGCTCAGGAAAGGCAACCTGGGGAACACCTTGGAGTGTAACAAACCCTCTCTCTACACCATGGAAGGGCTGATTCTTAGGAAGGAAGGCTGTCGGAAAGAAGCAGGGCGCGTCCGAGGGTGATTATATTCTTATTAGGTATATACTCACCCTCGGACGCGCCCTGTTTCTTTATTTGTAATGAGTGTTTATTTGCAATGTGGTTTTGACTTACTCTATTTTTTTGGTAAATAATGATTTTATTATTTTCATTGTTTTGCATCTTCTTGGCAATAATATAAAGAAGACGCGACAGGACAACACTCGGTGGATGCCATATCTGTGTTTTAAATTGAAAAAAACCTTTCAGTTAACTACTTGCAGGAGAAAGTTATTGTAGCTGGTGGCCATTTTTAGTACTGTACCAGATTTTTGTTGTATGTGTTTGTTTTTAATGTTAAAATGTCTGCATTTGATATCTCTCCAGTATTTTCTTTTTTATAAGCAAAATACTTATTTTTATATTTTCTGATGTTGGTTCCAGGGGTACACGGGCAGCAGTGGTGTGGTCAGTGGAGGCCTAGTGGAAGGAGTGACCGCAGACAGGCATCGAAGGCCTAAAATAATAACACATGGCTGTAGGCAATTTTAAATTGGTTCCAGGGGTACACGGGCAGCAGTGGTGTGGTCAGTGGAGGCCTAGTGGAAGGAGTGACCGCAGACAGGCATCGAAGGCCTAAAATAATAACACATGGCTGTAGGCAATTTTAAATTGGTTCCAGGGGTACACGGGCAGCAGTGGTGTGGTCAGTGGAGGCCTAGTGGAAGGAGTGACCGCAGACAGGCATCGAAGGCCTAAAATAATAACACATGGCTGTAGGCAATTTTAAATTGGTTCCAGGGGTACACGGGCAGCAGTGGTGTGGTCAGTGGAGGCCTAGTGGAAGGAGTGACCGCAGACAGGCATCGAAGGCCTAAAATAATAACACATGGCTGTAGGCAATTTTAAATTGGTTCCAGGGGTACACGGGCAGCAGTGGTGTGGTCAGTGGAGGCCTAGTGGAAGGAGTGACCGCAGACAGGCATCGAAGGCCTAAAATAATAACATATGGCTGTAGGCAATTTTAAATTGGTTACAGGGGTACACGGGCAGCAGTGGTGTGGTCAGTGGAGGCCTAGTGGAAGGAGTGACCACAGACAGGCATCGAAGGCCTAACATAACAAAAATGTCAATACAATGGTATTGTCAGTGGCAGGCATTGAAGGATGTCAGCGCATAGACTAAACATTGGTGGAGCTGTGAGAGATAATTTTGCAAGTGGTAGAGCACTGTTTGAGCTGGGGTGGGGGGAAACTGTCTTGTGGCCGGCGGTACAGGCCCAGGGCCCCTCATATTGCAATTGTGTGTCTGACGTTGGGTGCGCACCACCACCGCCAGAGACACTTTATTGTACTATGAGGGACCCAGTGGCAGTGCCGTCGACCAAAAGCGGGCTCACCCACCTCTTCAGACAAACTGCACTCTCACGGGTGCTGTCGCCAAGTGTCGATACCACGGCCCCGTGTGGGGAGTTTGGCCATTTAGTGAGGTGTAAACATGTCGTATGCTGGACAATCAGGTGCAGAAAATTACGAGATTGGAAAAGGCATTCAGAATAGTCCACAGGCAAGACCTTTTCATAGGAAAGCTAGGTGTCAGCCGGGCAAGGTGGGGCAAAAGATTTCGAAATCCAGTTGTGGTTCATTTTAATGAAGGTTAGATCATCTACATTTTGGGTAGCCAGACGAGTCCTTTTTTCTGTTAGTATTGAACCTGCAGCACTGAATACTCTTTCTGATAGGACACTAGCTGCCGGGCAAGCAAGCTCCTGCAATGCATATTCTGCCAATTCTGGCCAGGTGTCTAATTTTGATGCCCAGTAATCAAATGGGAATGACGGTTGAGGGAGAACATCGATAAGGGATGAAAAATAGTTTGTAACCATACTGGACAAATGTTGTCTCCTGTCACTTTGAATTGATGCTGCAGTACCTGTCCTGTCTGCGGTCATAGCAAAATCACTCCACAACCTGGTCAGAAAACCCCTCTGGCCAACGCCACTTCTGATTTCTGCCCCTCTAACTCCTCTGGTCTGCTGGCCCCTGCAGCTCGTGTGAGAACGATCACGGGCGCTGTGTGCAGGGAATGCCAGAAGCAAACGGTCAACAAGAGTTGATTGTTTGGTTGCTAATATTAGTTCCAAGTTCTCATGTGGCATTATATTTTGCAATTTGCCTTTATAGCGAGGATCAAGGAGGCAGGCCAACCAGTAATCGTCATCATTCATCATTTTAGTTATGCGTGTGTCCCTTTTGAGGATACGTAAGGCATAATCCGCCATGTGGGCCAAAGTTCCAGTTCTCAAATCTGCGGTTGTGCTTGGTTGAGGGGCAGTTTCCGGCAAATCCACGTCACTTGTGTCCCTCAAAAAACCAGAACCCGGCCTTGCCGCGCCACCAATTTCCAGTGGCCCCGGAAAAGCTTCCTCATTAAAAATATAATCATCCCCATCATCCTCCTCGTCCTCCTCCTCCTCTTCGCCCGCTACCTCGTCCTGTACACTGCCCTGGCCAGACAATGGCTGACTGTCATCAAGGCTTCCCTCTTCCTCAGCTGCAGACGCCTGATCCTTTATGTGCGTCAAACTTTGCATCAGCAGACGCATTAGGGGGATGCTCATGCTTATTATGGCGTTGTCTGCACTAACCAGCCGTGTGCATTCCTCAAAACACTGAAGGACTTGACACATGTCTTGAATCTTCGACCACTGCACACCTGACAACTCCATGTCTGCCATCCTACTGCCTGCCCGTGTATGTGTATCCTCCCACAAAAACATAACAGCCCGCCTCTGTTCACACAGTCTCTGAAGCATGTGCAGTGTTGAGTTCCACCTTGTTGCAACGTCTATGATTAGGCGATGCTGGGGAAGGTTCAAAGAACGCTGATAGGTCTGCATACGGCTGGAGTGTACGGGCGAACGGCGGATATGTGAGCAAAGTCCACGCACTTTGAGGAGCAGGTCGGATAACCCCGGATAACTTTTCAGGAAGCACTGCACCACCAGGTTTAAGGTGTGAGCCAAGCAAGGAATGTGTTTCAGTTGGGAAAGGGAGATGGCAGCCATGAAATTCCTTCCGTTATCACTCACTACCTTGCCTGCCTCAAGATCTACAGTGCCCAGCCACGACTGTGTTTCTTTCTGCAAGAACTCGGACAGAACTTCCGCGGTGTGTCTGTTGTCGCCCAAACACTTCATAGCCAATACAGCCTGCTGACGTTTGCCAGTAGCTGCCCCATAATGGGAGACCTGGTGTGCAACAGTGGCAGCTGCGGATGGAGTGGTTGTGCGACTGCGGTCTGTGGACGAGCTCTCGCTTCTGCAGGAGGACAAGGAGGAGGAGGAGGGGGTGCGAACGGCTACAGCCAATTGTTTCCTAGACCGTGGGCTAGGCAGAACTGTCCCAAACTTGCTGTCCCCTGTGGACCCTGCATCCACCACATTTACCCAGTGTGCCGTGATGGACACGTAACGTCCCTGGCCATGCCTACTGGTCCATGCATCTGTTGTCAGGTGCACCTTTGTGCTCACAGATTGCCTGAGTGCATGGACGATGCGCTCTTTAACATGCTGGTGGAGGGCTGGGATGGCTTTTCTGGAAAAAAAGTGTCGACTGGGTAGCTCGTAGCGTGGTACAGCGTAGTCCATCAGGGCTTTGAAAGCTTCGCTTTCAACTAACCGGTAGGGCATCATCTCTAACGAGATTAGTCTAGCTATGTGTGCGTTCAAACCCTGTGTACGCGGATGCGAGGCTAAGTACTTCCTTTTTCTAACCATAGTCTCATGTAGGGTGAGCTGGACTGGAGAGCTGGAGATCGTGGAACTAGCGGGGGTGCCGGTGGACATGGCAGACTGAGAGACGGTGGGAGATGGTATTGTTGCCGCCGGTGCCCTAGATGCAGTGTTTCCTACTACGAAACTGGTGATTCCCTGACCCTGACTGCTTTGGCCTGGCAAAGAAACCTGCACAGATACTGCAGGTGGTGCGGAAAATGGTGGCCCTACACTGCCGGAAGGGATGTTGCGTTGCTGACTAGCTTCATTGGCCGAGGGTGCTACAACCTTAAGGGACGTTTGGTAGTTAGTCCAGGCTTGCAAATGCATGGTGGTTAAATGTCTATGCATGCAACTTGTATTGAGACTTTTCAGATTCTGTCCTCTGCTTAAGGTAGTTGAACATTTTTGACAGATGACTTTGCGCTGATCAATTGGATGTTGTTTAATAAAATGCCAGACTGCACTCTTTCTAGCATCGGATACCTTTTCAGGCATTGCAGACTGAGCTTTAACCGGATGGCCACGCTGTCCTCCAACAGGTTTTGGCTTTGCCACGCGTTTTGGGCAAGATACGGGCCCGGCAGATGGAACCTGTTGCGATGTTGATGCCTGCTGCGGCCCCTCCTCCTCCGCTTCAGAACTGCTGCCGCCTGCACCCTGTTCCCCCAATGGCTGCCAATCGGGGTCAAGAACTGGGTCATCTATTACCTCTTCTTGTACCTCGTGTGCAACTTCATCTGTGTCACCGTGTCGGTCGGTGGTATAGCGTTCGTGATGGGGCAACATAGTATCATCAGGGTCTGATTCTTGATCAGCACCCTGCGAGGGCAATGTTGTGGTCTGAGTCAAAGGACCAGCATAGTAGTCTGGCTGTGGCTGTGCATCAGTGCACTCCATGTCAGATTCAACTTGTAATGGGCATGGACTGTTAACTGCTTCACTTTCTAAGCCAGGGACGGTATGTGTAAAGAGCTCCATGGAGTAACCCGTTGTGTCGCCTGCTGCATTCTTCTCTGTTGTTGTTTTTGCTGAAGAGGACAAGGAAGCGACTTGTCCCTGACCGTGAACATCCACTAACGACACGCTGCTTTGACATTTACCAGTTTCACGAGAGGAGGCAAAAGAGCTAGAGGCTGAGTCAGCAAGATAAGCCAAAACTTGCTCTTGCTGCTCCGGCTTTAAAAGCGGTTTTCCTACTCCCAGAAAAGGGAGCTTTCGAGGCCTTGTGTAGCCAGACGACGAACCTGGCTCCACAGCTCCAGACTTAGGTGCAATATTTTTTTTCCCACGACCAGCTGATGCTCCACCACTACCACTACCCTCATTACCAGCTGACAATGAACGCCCCCGGCCACGACCTCTTCCACCATACTTCCTCATTGTTTTAAAAACGTAAACAAACTAACGGTATTTTTGTTGCTGTCACACAAATTACACGGTGAGCTATAACTTCAGTATGATTTAGCTACCCCTTTACAGGTGAGTGAGACCACAACGAAAATCAGGCACAATGTTACACACTCTGTTGTTGGTGGCAACAAATGAGAGAGATGCCACACACGCAGGACTGTCACTGAAGCACAAATGTAAATATTAATCTCCCACTGATTTGATTTTTTTTTTTTTTTTTAAGGGAGACTTTAGGAAAAAAAAATAATAGAATAAAATGATTTTTTCAGGAAGAATTTAGAAACCAAAGAAAATAAAATGATTTTTTTCAGGGAGAATTTAGAAAACAAATAAAACAAAAAAAGGCTTTCTATGGCCCACTGAGTGAGAGATGACGCACACAGGAGTCAGGAGTGGCACACAAGCCCAGAGGCCAATATTTATCTCCCACTTTTTTTTTTTTGTTCCAGGGAAAATTTATAAACCCAATAAAAAAAATAATAAATAGGCTTTCTATGGCCCACTATCTGAGAGACAGAGAGAGATGGCACGCTTAGGACTGGCACACAAGCCCAAAGGCCAATATTAATCTCCCTTTTTTTTTTAAGGGAGAATTTATAAAACCAAAAAAAAAAAAAATAAATAGGCTTTCTATGGCCCACTATTTGTGAGAGAGATGGCACGCTCAGGACTGGCACACAAGCCCAGAGGCCAATATTAATCTCCCACTTTTTTTTTTTTTTTTTCCAGGGAAAATTTATAAACCCAATAAAAAAAATAAAAAATAAATAGGCTTTCTATGGCCCACTATCTGAGAGAGAGAGAGAGAGAGATGGCACGCTTAGGACTGGCACACAAGCCCAAAGGCCAATATTAATCTCCCACTGATTGATGTAGTGATTTTTTCAGGTAGATTTTAGAACCAAAATCAAGCAAAAAAATAAATAGGCTTTCTATGGCCCACTGAGTGAGTGATGATGCACACAGGAGTCAAGAGTGGCACACAAGCCCTGAAGCCAATATTTTTCTCCCACTGATTGATGTAGTGATTTTTTCAGGTAGATTTTATAACCCAAATCAAGCAAAAAAATAAATAGGCTTTCTATGGCCCACTGAGTGAGAGATGGCACACACAGGGATGGCACTCTAGCAGAAATGTCAATCTTAATCTCCCACAAAAAAAAAAAAAAACAGGGAGTGTCCAACAATTACTATCTCCCTGCAGTAATCTCAGCCAGGTATGGCAGGCAGCAATAAGGAGTGGACTGATGCACAAATTAAATAAAAAGTGTGGACAAACCAAAAAGATAGCTGTGCAGAAAGGAAGGAACAAGAGGATTTGTGCTTTGAAAAAAGCAGTTGGTTTGCACAGCGGCGTACACACAGCAATGCAGCTATCAGGGAGCCTTCTAGGGCAGCCCAATGAGCTACAGCGCTGAGGGGGAAAAAAAAAAAAATGTAGCTTCCACTGTCCCTGCACACCGAAGGTGGTGTTGGGCAGTGGAAATCGCTACAGCACAAGCGGTTTGGTGGTTAATGGACCCTGCCTAACGCTATCCCTGCTTCTGACGAAGCGGCAGCAACCTCCCCCTAAGCTCAGATCAGCAGCAGTAACATGGCGGTCGGCGGGAACGCCCCTTTATAGCCCCTGTGACGCCGCGGACAGCAAGCCAATCACTGCAATGCCCTTCTCTAAGATGGTGGGGACCAGGACCTATGTCATCACGCTGCCCACACTCTGCGTTTACCTTCATTGGCTGAGAAATGGCGCTTTTCGCGTCATTGAAACGCGACTTTGGCGCGAAAGTCGCGTACCGCATGGCCGACCCCGCACAGGGGTCGGATCGGATTTCATGAAACCCGACTTTGCCAAAAGTCGGCGACTTTTGAAAATGAACGACCCGTTTCGCTCAACCCTAGTGATGACCAATGTTACAGATGTGTTATGTATGACTCCAAATCTAAGGTACAGAAAAGTTCCAGAAGTTTACTATAAGTCTGGGGTGTTACTTATGGCACACTGACCTGTTAGGTGGAGGCTGCTGCTCACCTGTCCGATCACCTGCTGCTCCCTCTTCTGGTAGTTATGTCTATGCAGCTCCTTCTTCTCGACGTCTTCACACAGATGCTGGCAAGTGTCAGCTCCTGTCTGGCACCTCCTTCAGTGACTTCACTACAGTCTTATGACTGCTGACTGTTTATTTGTAGCTGCTGCCATTTGTTCTAGCTTGTTCCAAAGGCTGCTGGGATTTGTAGTTTCACAGACTACACTAAAAATAAAGGGGGCAGTTACATAAATAAGAAATCAGACACGATACTGACCAAAAAATTCAATAAGACTGTTCTAATGACAGATTTTTCACACAGACCGAGTGTCCATGTCAAAACATAATTGCAGGATCTTATTTATTTTGGCTGAGAATGGGTCATTCAAGTCTATAGGTGTGCAAAAGAAAAAAAGAAAATCCCATACTGATCGTCCGACTTTTACTCATACTTTGTCATTATTAAGGCTAAGTTCACACGTTGCGTTTTTGCTACATTTTTTTTCTGCCGCAAAACCTGCTCTCTTGGCAATATGGGTAAGTTCACGTGCTGCCTTTTTAGCTTTTTTAGCATTTTTTTTATGCAAAACCTGATCTCTTGGCAGGAAAGAAGCTGCAGAAAAAATACGGTTTTGCTTGGTTTTTCTCATGTTTTTTGCTATGTTTTTGGCATGCTACATTTGTCTCTTATACATGCTGATAAAGTTTAGTGCAAAAAAAAGTGCTTTCTATAGAATCAGGTTTTGAAACAAAAAAAGAACAGAGTAAAACCTTATCCCTGCATTTTGCTATTGATTTTCAGCGTTTTTTTCACCACCCATTTATGTCAATGGGTGAAAAACTCTGAAAAAAAAATGAAAGAAGTGACATGCTCTATTGTGCAAAAAACTATGCAAAGCACAAAATACAGCTGACAAAACAAACAAGGTGTGTGCATGAAATTTCTGAAATCTTATAGACTTTGCATGTACTGTAAAAACCAGATGAAAATTTGCATGAAAAACACCTGGTGTGAACTTACCCTTAGAAACGTGTTGCAAAAAAGCAGATTTTGCCCGGTTTCTGTTGTGTTTTTTTGCTGCATTTTTGCTCTGTTTTTTCGTGCATTTTTGTCTTGTTTTGCTTTGTCTTGTCTCTTGTACATGCTGATAAAGTTTAGTGCCAAAAATAATCTGATTCTACTTCATCAGGTTTTGACACAAAAAAAGCATTTTTTTTCAGTGTTTTTCACCACCCATTACTTCCAGTGGGTGAAAAACGCTGAAAAAAAACACTGAAAGAAGTGACAACCCAAGATTTTGCTCAAAGTACTGAGGACAAAAAAAACCAAAAACGTTGTGTTTCTGCGCATTTTTTTAGTGCAGATTTGTCACAAAACTTGAAGGGGTTCCTGATAGCAGCAAAATGAATGAGAATCCTGAAGTCTCACGCACACGTTGCTTATTTGTGACTTGTAGATATAGATTTGCAGCGTGTCAATTCTTTCAGTGTTTTGCTGCAGATTTCACCCATACTAATGAGAAGGGAAAAATCTGGACCAAAAATGCAAATAAAAAATGCAGCAAAAACGTGTTTTTCCACTGCGAATTTGCTGCCAAGAGTTGCAGAAATTTCAGCACCAAATAAATAAAAATGTGTGCACATACTCTAATAAGGATGCCACATACAGGTAAGGCTTCTTTCACACTAGCGTCGGGCTCGGCCCGTCGCAATGCGTCGGGCCGAGGTTACTGACGCTAGCGTTGTCTCCACCGCACAACGGGTGCAGCGGATGCTGCTTTTCAGCGCATCTGCTGCCCCATTGTGAGGTGGGGGAGGAGTGCGCGGTTGGAAAAGACGGTCCGTCGGCTGCAAAAAAACGTTACATGGAACGGTTTTTGCGGCCGACGGTCCGCCACAACACGGCGCAACCGTCGCGCGACGGTTGCGACGTGTGGCAATCCGTCGCAATGCGTCGCGTAATGTTAGTCAATGGAAAAAAAAACGCATCCCGCAAGCACTTTTGCAGGATGCGTTTTTTCTGCAAAACGACGCATTGTGACGGATTGCAGTTAACGCTTGCTTGAAAGTAGCCTAAAGCACTTAGCATTTTGGGAAACAATTATGGAAAGTATAGAAAACCGTAGCCCAGCGGAGCCATGAAAGAAGTGACCCATTAGGGTACGCTGCCAATACTGACAGTGGAAACATACCCTTACTTATCTTTGTAGGGCAAAAAACGGGTCATGTTAGAATAGGGGTGAGTTAATGGGGGTGAAAAGTTCAAGGGGTGGAAATGGGGGTGGTTAGCAAAAGAGGACAATAAATAATGGGGACTGGGGTGTCATGCCAGGAACACAGTAAAAGGTTCCACCCTCTCGACCTGTTTATTTGTAATGAGGGTAAGATAATTTGGTTAATTTAATGGTGCTAATTTTTGGGTCATGTCGGCAGGCGATTATTGTAGTTGGTGGCAAAAATTGTAGTGGGTCGTCGTGCATCGAAAAGATGGTAACCTCCTATCTGTTTTAGAATTTGGGTAATTGCCTGGTGGAGTTTGGGGTTCTTCAGGGTGGGATCCATGGGAGTCGGTGGTTCGGAGTGGTTTTCCAGCAGAAGTACACCCGAGACTGTGGTCGCGCCTGGGGGTAATGCTGGACGGTTATTCCATTTTGTCTCCGACCGATTCTTGGAGCTCCAAGAACGTCTTACCTCAAGTTATTTATCTGTCATGTTTTATTTTTAAAATGACAGGGTTACAGGCATGTCGCAGCTTGAAGTGGCGGAGAACCTTTTAAGGGAAGCTATGTCATCAACAGTGAGGGCCGCCCGCCTTGATGTTCTTAACATGTTCCCTCATACGTATCTACAATTCCCATGACGTAAGGCCTACATAAATTAAGCCACAGGGGCATGTGGCATAGTACACTACAAAATCAGTACTACATGAAATATATTCTCTCATGTGAAAGGTTTGTTTTCCATCACATGAGCAAAATGTATCCGTTCCATGTTGACATTCCAAACAAGATCCGCATGGATAGCATTCCTGACGTGGTTTCCCTGTATAAAAGGGAAGGGAGGATTGGACCACATAGTGGCTTTTAACTAATACGTTTTTTAATTTGTTACTCCTCCTTGCTGTTAGAAGTGATCTCTCGGGAAGTAAATTTCCAATGACAGGTTCCGTCTTCAAGATAGACCAATGTTTATTCAAGATTTTTCTATTGGTGCCCCACCGATTATTATAGGTGGAGATAAATCTAATTTGGTGGGACTCCTCTGATCCCCTCCTATTGCCGAACAAGAGCTGGCCACGGTCGGAAGCTTTCACCCACAGATATCCCCGTTTTATGCAATGTCTGCTGTATCCCCATGCACTGAACCTATCCCGAAGGTCATTAGCCTGTTTCTCAAAACGCTCATCTGTAGAGCACAGGCACTTGATCTGTTAGAACTGACCTATAGAGATCGCCTGTATGGTGAACGGGCCGATAAGGCATGCAAAAGTGCATTAACCGATGTCTCTTTCCTAAATACATTGGTTTGAACTTTATCATCACTGGACACAACAATCTGGATGTCTAAAAATTCTATCTGTTTTTTGTATGGAACTTCTATGTGAGTTTGATTTTATAAATATTCTGGTTAAGTTGAATCATGAAATCACATAGGTAATCAGCAGACCACTGCCAGATGACCAGTACATCATCAATATAACAGTACCAACATTGTACCTGGGAGGCAGCGTGGGCACCATCCCTCTCCTAAAACTCAAGAAAGAGGTTTGTGCAGGATGGCGCACACGCTGCACCCATGGCAGGACCTTGTTTTTGCAGGAAAAAACGGTCTTTAACTCCATAATGACCAGGGGTATTTCAGTTTTTGAATTTGTTTTTTTCCTCCCCTTCTTCCCAGAGCCATAACTGTTATGCTGTGCTATCAGGCAACACAGTGTGCAGTAATCAGCGCACATACAGTGATATGGCAATAACCCAAAAACAATAAAACAAGCTCTGAGACGTGGAATCTCTGCAGACTGCAATAACTGAACCTATCCTCACACAACTAAAAGCAGCAGTGGATTGCGCCTAACACTACCTATGCAACTCGGCACTGCCTGAGGAGCTGACTAGCCTGAAGATAGAAATACAAGCCTGACTTGCCTCAGAGAAATACCCCAAAGGAACAGGCAGCCCCCCACATATAATGACTGTTAGCAAGATGAAAAGACAAAACGTAGGAATGAAATAGATTCAGCAAAGTGAGGCCCGATATTCTAGACAGAGCGAGGATAGCAAAGAGAACTATGCAGTCTACAAAAAACCCTAAAGCAGAAACACGCAAAGGGGGGCAAAAAGACCCACCGTGCCGAACTAACGGCACGGCGGTGCACCCTTTGCGTCTCAGAGCTTCCAGCAAGAGAATAGCACAGCTGGACAGAAAAAACGGAAACAAAAACAAAGTAACACTTATCTAGCAGAGCAGCAGGCCACAGGAAAGATGCAGTAGCTCAGATCCAACACTGGAACATTGACAAGGAGCAAGGAAGACAGACTCAGGTGGAGTTAAATAGCAAGGCAGCCAACGAGCTCACCAAAACACCTGAGGGAGGAAGCCCAGAGGCTGCAATACCACTTGTGACCACAGGAGTGAATTCAGCCACAGAATTCACAACAGTACCCCCCCTTGAGGAGGGGTCACTGAACCCTCACCAGAACCCCCAGGCCGACCAGGATGAGCCACATGAAAGGCACGAACAAGATCTGGGGCATGGACATCAGAGGCAAAAACCCAGGAATTATCCTCCTGAGCATAACCCTTCCATTTGACCAGATACTGGAGTTTCCGTCTAGAGACACGAGAATCCAAAATTTTCTCCACAATATACTCCAATTCCCCCTCCACCAAAACAGGGGCAGGAGGCTCCACAGATGGAACCATAGGTGCCACGTATCTTCTCAACAACGACCTATGGAATACATTATGTATGGAAAAGGAGTCTGGGAGGGTCAGACGAAAAGACACCGGATTGAGAATCTCAGAAATCCTATACGGACCAATAAAACGAGGTTTAAATTTAGGAGAGGAAACCTTCATAGGAATATAACGAGAAGATAACCAAACCAGATCCCCAACACGAAGTCGGGGACCCACACGGCGTCTACGATTAGCGAAAAGCTGAGCCTTCTCCTGGGACAAGGTCAAATTGTCCACTACCTGAGTCCAGATCTGCTGCAACCTGTCCACCACAGAATCCACACCAGGACAGTCCGAAGACTCAACCTGTCCTGAAGAGAAACGAGGATGGAACCCAGAATTGCAGAAAAATGGAGAGACCAAGGTAGCCGAGCTGGCCCGATTATGAAGGGCGAACTCAGCCAACGGCAAAAATGACACCCAATCATCCTGGTCAGCAGAAACAAAACATCTCAGATATGTTTCCAAGGTCTGATTGGTTCGTTCGGTCTGGCCATTAGTCTGAGGATGGAAGGCCGAGGAAAAAGATAGGTCAATGCCCATCCTACCACAAAAGGCTCGCCAGAACCTCGAGACAAACTGGGAACCTCTGTCAGAAACAATATTCTCAGGAATGCCATGCAAACGAACCACATGCTGGAAGAACAAAGGCACCAAATCAGAGGAGGAAGGCAATTTAACCAAGGGCACCAGATGGACCATTTTAGAAAAGCGATCACAGACCACCCAAATGACCGACATCTTTTGAGAAACGGGAAGGTCAGAAATGAAATCCATCGAAATATGTGTCCAAGGCCTCTTCGGGACCGGCAAGGGCAAAAGCAACCCACTGGCACGTGAACAGCAGGGCTTAGCCCTAGCACAAATCCCACAGGACTGCACAAAAGCACGCACATCCCGTGACAGAGATGGCCACCAGAAGGATCTAGCCACTAACTCTCTGGTACCAAAGATTCCTGGATGACCAGCCAGCACCGAACAATGAAGTTCAGAGATAACTTTACTAGTCCACCTATCAGGGACGAACAGTTTCTCGGCTGGACAACGATCAGGTTTATTAGCCTGAAATTTCTGCAACACTCTCCGCAAATCAGGAGAGATGGCAGACACAATGACTCCTTCCTTGAGGATACTCGCCGGCTCAGATAACCCCGGAGAGTCGGGCACAAAACTCCTAGACAGAGCATCCGCCTTCACATTTTTAGAGCCCGGAAGGTACGAAATCACAAAATCAAAACGAGCAAAAAATAACGACCAACGGGCCTGTCTAGGATTCAAGCGCTTGGCAGACTCGAGATAAGTAAGATTCTTATGATCAGTCAATACCACCACGCGATGCTTAGCTCCCTCAAGCCAATGACGCCACTCCTCGAATGCCCACTTCATAGCCAGCAACTCTCGGTTGCCCACATCATAATTACGCTCAGCAGCAGAAAATTTCCTGGAAGAGAAAGCACATGGTTTCAACACTGAGCAACCAGAACCTCTCTGTGACAAAACCGCCCCTGCTCCAATCTCAGAAGCATCAACCTCGACCTGGAACGGAAGAGAAACATCTGGTTGACACAACACAGGGGCACAGCAAAAACGACGCTTCAACTCCTGAAAAGCTTCCACGGCAGCAGAAGACCAATTAACCAAATCAGCACCCTTCTTGGTCAAATCGGTCAATGGTCTGGCAATGCTAGAAAAATTACAGATGAAGCGATGATAAAAATTAGCAAAGCCCAGGAATTTCTGCAGACTTTTCAGAGATGTCGGCTGAGTCCAATCCTGGCTGGCCTGGACCTTAACCGGATCCATCTCGATAGTAGAAGGGGAAAAGATGAACCCCAAAAATGAAACTTTCTGCACACCGAAGAGACACTTTGATCCCTTCACGAACAAGGAATTAGCACGCAGTACCTGGAAAACCATTCTGACTTGCTTCACATGAGACTCCCAATCATCAGAGAAGATCAAAATGTCATCCAAGTAAACAATCAGGAATTTATCCAGATACTCACGGAAAATGTCATGCATAAAAGACTGAAAAACAGATGGAGCATTGGCAAGTCCGAACGGCATCACCAGATACTCAAAATGACCCTCGGGCGTATTAAATGCCGTTTTCCATTCATCTCCCTGCCTGATTCTCACCAGATTATACGCACCACGAAGATCAATCTTAGTAAACCAACTAGCCCCCTTAATCCGAGCAAACAAGTCAGATATCAATGGCAAGGGATACTGAAACTTAACAGTGATCTTATTAAGAAGGCGGTAATCAATACACGGTCTTAGCGAACCATCCTTTTTGGCTACAAAAAAGAACCCTGCTCCCAATGGTGATGACGATGGGCGAATATGTCCCTTCTCCAGGGATTCTTTCACATAACTGCGCATAGCGGTGTGTTCAGGCATGGACAAATTAAATAAACGACCCTTAGGGAATTTACTACCAGGAATCAAATTGATAGCACAATCACAATTCCTATGCGGAGGTAGGGCATCAGACTTGGGCTCTTCAAATACATCCTGAAAGTCAGACAAGAACTCTGGGATGTCAGAAGGAATGGATGACGAAATAGACAAAAATGGAACATCACCATGTACTCGCTGACAACCCCAGCTGGTTACCGACATAGAGTTCCAATCTAATACTGGATTATGGGTTTGTAGCCATGGCAACCCCAACACGACCACATCATGCAGATTATGCAGTACCAGAAAGCGAATAACTTGCTGATGTGCAGGAGCCA
Organism: Ranitomeya imitator; assembly: GCF_032444005.1. Classification (NCBI taxonomy): domain Eukaryota; kingdom Metazoa; phylum Chordata; class Amphibia; order Anura; family Dendrobatidae; genus Ranitomeya; species Ranitomeya imitator. The sequence goes on along the minus strand of NC_091286.1, from coordinate 569,820,880 downwards.
TGCACATGGTCAGCTGGGCCCAGTACTGAGGCTTATTCTTGGCCAAAGGTGTAGCATCAATTCCTCTCAACGGAATAGGACACCGCAAAGGCTCCAAGAAAAATCCACAACGTTTAGCATAATCCAAATCCATCAGATTCAGGGCAGCGCCTGAATCCACAAACGCCATGACAGAATACGATGACAAAGAGCATATCAAGGTAATGGACAGAAGGAATTTGGACTGTACAGTACCAATGACGGCAGAGCTATCGAACCGCCTAGTGCGCTTAGGACAATTAGAAATAGCATGAGTGGAATCACCACAGTAGAAACACAGCCTGTTCAGACGTCTGTGTTCTTGCCGTTCAACTTTAGTCATAGTCCTGTCGCACTGCATAGGCTCAGGTTTACTCTCAGACAATACCGCCAGATGGTGCACAGATTTACGCTCGCGCAAGCGACGACCGATCTGAATGGCCAAGGACATAGACTCATTCAAACCAGCAGGCATAGGAAATCCCACCATGACATCCTTAAGAGCTTCAGAGAGACCCTTTCTGAACCAAGCCGCCAGTGCAGATTCATTCCACAGAGTGAGTACTGACCACTTCCTAAATTTCTGACAATATACTTCTACATCATCCTGACCCTGGCATAAAGCCAGCAAATTTTTCTCAGCCTGATCCACTGAATTAGGCTCATCGTAAAGCAATCCAAGCGCCTGGAAAAACGCATCAACATTACTCAATGCAGGGTCTCCTGGCGCAAGAGAAAACGCCCAGTCCTGTGGGTCGCCGCGCAAAAAAGAAATAATAATCAAAACCTGTTGAATAGGATTACCAGAAGAATGAGGTTTCAAGGCCAGAAATAGCTTACAATTATTTTTGAAGCTCAGGAACTTAGTTCTGTCACCAAAAAACAAATCAGGAATAGGAATTCTTGGTTCTAGCATAGATTTCTGATCAATTGTATCTTGAATCTTTTGTACATTTATAACGAGATTATCCATTGAGGAGCACAGAGCCTGAATATCCATGTCCACAGCTGTGTCCTGAAGCACTCTAATGTCTAGGGGAAAAAAAAAAAAAAAACTGAAGACAGAGCTGAGGAAAAAAAAAATGATGTCAGGACTTCTTTTTTCCCTCTATTGAGAATCATTGGTTTTGGCTCCTTGTACTGTTATGCTGTGCTATCAGGCAACACAGTGTGCAGTAATCAGCGCACATACAGTGATATGGCAATAACCCAAAAACAATAAAACAAGCTCTGAGACGTGGAATCTCTGCAGACTGCAATACCTGAACCTATCCTCACACAACTAAAAGCAGCAGTGGATTGTGCCTAACACTACCTATGCAACTCGGCACTGCCTGAGGAGCTGACTAGCCTGAAGATAGAAATACAAGCCTGACTTGCCTCAGAGAAATACCCCAAAGGAACAGGCAGCCCCCCACATATAATGACTGTTAGCAAGATGAAAAGACAAAACGTAGGAATGAAATAGATTCAGCAAAGTGAGGCCCGATATTCTAGACAGAGCGAGGATAGCAAAGAGAACTATGCAGTCTACAAAAAACCCTAAAGCAGAACCACGCAAAGGGGGGCAAAAAGACCCACCGTGCCGAACTAACGGCACGGCGGTGCACCCTTTGCGTCTCAGAGCTTCCAGCAAAAGAGAATAGCACAGCTGGACAGAAAAAACGGAAACAAAAACAAAGTAACACTTATCTAGCAGAGCAGCAGGCCACAGGAAAGATGCAGTAGCTCAGATCCAACACTGGAACATTGACAAGGAGCAAGGAAGACAGACTCAGGTGGAGTTAAATAGAAAGGCAGCCAACGAGCTCACCAAAACACCTGAGGGAGGAAGCCCAGAGGCAGCAATACCACTTGTGACCACAGGAGTGAATTCAGCCACAGAATTCACAACACATAACGTTTTTTTATTTTTGGTCATGTCACGGTTCACAGGGAGGATACCCTTCCCCACCACTCACACCAATTTGTCATGAACCGGGGTTGTTTGGTTGCCCCTGGTTCCTTTCTGAATGGGATTTATCTACAGTTATATGGAAAAGTTTTGGCACCCCTATTAATCTTAAGCCTAATGTTTTATAAAAATTGTTCTATTTCAGTTTCATTGTCCTTGACTGATCTCACCATTCTTCTTCTCTGCCTTTCTGACATTTTTCTTGGCCTGCCACTTCTGGCCTTAACAAGAACTGTACCTGTGTTCTTCCATTTCCTTACTATGTTCCTCACAGTGGAAATTGACAGGTTAAATCTCTGAGACAGCTTTCTGTATCCTTCCCCTGAACAACTATGTTGAATAATCTTTGTTTTCAGATCATTAGACAGTTGTTTTGAGGAGCCCATGATGCCACTCTTCAGAGGAGATTCAAGCAGGAGAACAACTTGCAAGTGGCCACTTTAAGTAGCTTTTCTCATGATTGCATACACCTGGCTATGAAGTTCAAAGCTCAATGAGGTTAGAAAACAAAAAAAAGTGCTTTAGTAAGTCAGTAAAAAGTAGGTAGGAGTATATAAAGCAAGAAAATGATAAGGGTGCCCATACTTATGCACCTGTCAAATTTTGTTTGAATGCAGATTGCACATTTTCTGTTAGTACAATAAACCTCATTTCAAGGCAGAAACATTACTGTGTCCAACATTTATTAGATATATGAAACTGAAATACCTGTTGCAAAAAAAACAATTTTTATAAAACATTAAGCTTAAGATTAATAGGGGTGCCCAAACTTTTTCATTTAAGTGTATATCCTACTTCCCAGTTCCGATTTGGAACTTGCACCTCTCTGGCGCCCCCCCTTTCCCTCAGGTCAGACTGGGTACTGCACCTAGGATAATTAGTCGCCAGAAAGGCTGCTTTACTTTGTACTGGCTAATGGGCACACTGCAGCGAGGGCGATATAACTACTCCCACTCAGACGGGAACAATAATTATCAATGCCGCCGTCGCTACAAAGCCTCCCAAACGAACAGGACAAATCTCCTGCCACCAGCTTCGATTTCTTACTTAATAACGGGTCTGGAGCCAACCCAGAATAGTAGTGTAATTCACGTCAGAGGACGTGACAGTTCGTTATAGAGCAAGGAGAGACAAAGCTAGTAATTTTATATATTTTACTCCAAAAAGGTAGGCAGTGTTTACAGAAGTATAAAAAGATGTTATAAAAGTAGACAAGTATCGTATGTACAGTACAATTACAAATAAAATGGGATTAAAGTTGAAAAAACACTTACATTTCATTCATATTATTTCATCTCATGGCTGACCGTGTGCGGTTGGGGAGGGGCACACATCTAGATGCATCACTCATCTATCTTGCAGCTAGACCCAGGACAAAGACTAGTGAAGACTGATGTCTCACTCACTTATCTCCCAGCCCAAAACCCAGGCACTCCCCCTGTGGTGATCTCACTCATAGGCTGAATCCTCCCCTTTCTTAGAGTTATGACAAACCATATCTATACATAACTGGTTATATGAACCTCGTATACGCACGACACAATGATCAGGCTGTTCACTGTTGTGAATTCTGTGATCGAACTCCCTCCTGTGGTCATGAATGGTACTTCGGCGAGTTCTGTCCATGGACTCCCTCTGGTGGCTGTGAATGGAGCTGCTGGTTCTGAGGTTCCTTCCACAGGTGACCTAGTTTATTCTTTGGCTGGCTGCTCTATTTAACTCCACTCAGATCGTTACTCCATGCCAGCTGTCAATGTTCTAGTACTGGTTCAGTTCGCTCTTGGATCTTTCTGGTGACCTGTCTACTCCAGCAGAAGCTAAGTCCCTGCTAGTTTATTTGTTGTTCTTGTTTTCTTGTCCAGCTTGCTATCATGATTTTGCCTTGCTAGCTGGAAGCTCTGGAATGCAGAGTGGCACCTCCGCACCGTGAGTCGGTGCGGGGGTCTTTTTGCACACTCTGCGTGGTCTTTTTGTAGTTTTTGTGCTGACCGCAAAGTTACCTTTTCTATCCTCTGTCTGTTTAGTAAGTCTGGCCTCCCTTTGCTGAAACTTGTTTCAATCCTGTGTTTGTGACTTTCATCTTAACTCACAGTCAATATTTGTGGGGGGCTGCCTTTTTCTTTGGGGAATTTCTCTGAGGCAAGGTAGGCTTTATTTCCTATCTCTAGGAGTGGTTAGCTCTTAGGCTGTGAAGAGGCGTCTAGGCAGAGTTAGGTACGCTCCACGGCTATTTCTAGTGTGTGTGATAGGATTAGGGGTTGCGGTCCGCAGAGCTCCCACTTCCCAGAGCTTGTCCTGTGTTAGTTTTACCATCAGGTCATTCCGGGTGCTCCTAACCACCAAGTCCATAACAGTACAGCTGGCCCAAAGTGTTAATGCATCTCAATAGAGGGATAAGAGAAGTTCTGAGACCATTTTTTTTTCTCTGCAGTGCGTTTTGTCTTTCTTTTCCCCTTAACCTCTGGGTGGTTCAGGACACAGGTGTAGATATGGACATTCAAGGTCTGTCCTCTTCTGTGGATCATCCCACTGCAAGGGTACAAAGCATTCAAGATTTTGTAGTTCAGAATCCGATGTTAGAGCCTAGAATTCCAATTCCTGATTTGTTTTCTGGGGATAGATCTAAATTCCTGAATTTCAAAAATAATTGTAAACTGTTTCTTGCTTTGAAACCCCGCTCCTCTGGTGACCCCGTTCGGCAAGTAAAAATCATTATTTCTTTGTTGCGTGGCGACCCTCAAGACTGGGCATTTTCCCTTGCGCCAGGAGATCCTGCATTGCGTGATGTAGATGCATTTCTTCTGGTGCTTGGATTGCTTTATGATGAACCAAATTCAGTGGATCAGGCAGAGAAAATCTTGCTGGCTTTGTGTCAGGGTCAGGATGAAGCGGAGGTATATTGTCAGAAGTTTAGAAAGTGGTCTGTGCTTACTCAGTGGAATGAGTGTGCCCTGGCGCCAATTTTCAGAAAGGGTGTTTCTGAAGCCCTTAAGGATGTTATGGTGGGATTTCCCACGCCTGCTGGTCTGAATGAGTCTATGTCCTTGGCCATTCAGATCGATCGGCGCTTGCGTGAGCGCAAAGCTGTGCACCATCTGGCAGTATTCTCTGACCAGAGGCCTGAGCCTATGCAATGTGATAGGACTTTGACCAGAGCTAAACGGCAAGAACACAGACGTCAGAATGGGCTGTGTTTTTACTGTGGTGACTCCACTCATGCTATCTCCTATTGTCCTAAGCGCACTAAGCGGTTCGCTAGGTCTGCCACCATTGGTACGGTACAGTCTAAATTTCTTTTGTCCGTTACTCTGATTTGCTCTTTGTCATCCTATTCTGTTATGGCATTTGTGGATTCAGGCTCGGCCCTGAATTTGATGGACTTAGAGTTTGCCAGGCGCTGTGGTTTTTTCTTGGAACCCTTGCAGTATCCTATTCCATTGAGAGGAATTGATGCTACGCCTTTGGCCAAGAATAAGCCTCAGTACTGGACTCAATTGACCATGTGCATGGCTCCTGCACATCAGGAGGATATTCGCTTTTTGGTGTTGCATAATCTGCATGATGTGGTCGTTTTGGGGTTGCCTTGGCTACAGGTCCATAATCCAGTGTTGGATTGGAAATCAATGTCTGTGTCCAGCTGGGGTTGTCAAGGAGTACATGATGATGTTCCATTGCTGTCAATTTCGTCTTCCACTCCTTCTGAAGTCCCTGAGTTTTTGTCGGATTACCGGGATGTATTTGATGAGCCCAAATCCAGTGCCCTACCTCCTCATAGGGATTGCGATTGTGCTATTAATTTGATTCCTGGTAGTAAGTTTCCTAAGGGCCGACTGTTCAATTTATCTGTGCCAGAACACGCCGCTATGTGGAGTTATATAAAGGAGTCCTTGGAGAAAGGGCATATTCGCCCGTCGTCATCACTGTTGGGAGCAGGGTTCTTTTTTGTGGCCAAGAAGGATGGTTCTTTGAGACCTTGTATTGATTATCGCCTTCTTAGTAAGATCACGGTCAAATTTCAGTACCCTTTGCCGCTACTGTCTGATTTGTTTGCTCGGATTAAGGGGGCTAGTTGGTTCACCAAGATAGATCTTCGAGGGGCGTATAACCTTGTGCGTATTAAACAGGGCGATGAATGGAAAACAGCATTTAATACGCCCGAAGGCCATTTTGAGTACCTGGTGATGCCATTCGGGCTTTCTAATGCTCCATCTGTGTTTCAGTCCTTTATGCATGACATCTTCCGAAAGTACCTGGATAGATTTATGATTGTATATTTGGATGATATTTTGGTCTTTTCAGATGATTGGGAGTCTCATGTGAGGCAGGTCAGAATGGTGTTCCAGGTCCTTTGTGCGAATTCCTTGTTTGTGAAGGGGTCTAAATGTCTCTTTGGAGTTCAGAAGGTTTCATTTTTGGGTTTCATTTTTTCCCCTTTGTGATGAGGGAACAGCCGCCATCTTGGAACAGGCATACTTACAGATTGGCGTGACTCCATTTTGTCTCCTGGTCTCAGGTAGGCAGCTAGGAGCGCTCCTGGCCCCCACCTTTTGGATGAATAAAGTTCCTATTAGTATGCTAACGGGCTGAGCTCAGTGTAAACTGTAGACGGTATTTCAAAGCTCCATGAGGAAACCACGCCACCATGGGGCTTGGAAATGCTTGGGGGCTTAATTAAAACACGCATGCCAAGTGGCCACTGGATACACATCTATTATGGCAGCCCAGCCAAACCGTCTCCAACATGGAATTGTGAATTATGGACGCATCGTCTGAGGTACAGGCTCATAAAAAATATTCTCCTTACCCTAAAGAAATTGTGCATCCAACAGTGTGACTCCCGTGACGGTGGAAGGTCTGAAACCCGAGATATAGGGATCAGCCTCCCACAGGGACCGAATGGGTCCAGGTTTGATCCCAGTACGACCGGCAGAACCACAGGCGCTGGTACTGCCCGTGTGCTGATCCGATCATCCTGAGGGAGGTTATCCCATTTATTAGAAATTGGAATAAATCTTGCAGGGAGGCAGAGGGGGTGGAGATTGCTAAGCCCACCCAGCTGCAGGCAGGGGGGCTCAGCCAGGTATAAGAAGAAGCTGAGGTCACTGGGAGGCTCTCACTCCACAGAAGAAGACGATGATTATTTCTTAAGGAACAGGGTATGCCAGCCAGAGGGGGGAGCAAGCACATGCTTTCTGGGGGCTGCCCGGCAACTAAGTTTTTGGACCTGCGGAATGCTATGCCCCCCCGGATTCCACAAGCGACCTTCACCCTGGTAAATTGACCCCCAGCTTTATACTTTTAAGCCTTGTATTATTATTGTTATATTGTACTCTGACTGTAACTCTTGATATATTGTGATTGTATATTTCTTGTAATTATCTAGTGCGCCCTTAAGGCAATTAAATCATAAATTAATTTTGGGCTGATCCTTTTACTCTGATTGCGAATCTTAGAATACCCAGTGTGGGTAACAGGGCAGTCTCCCCGGCGGCCATTTGCTCTAGGTGCAGTCCCTTTACTGGCCTGAGAGACAAAGGGGGCGCCAGAGAGCTGGGCCTGTGTAGTGACGTCACGGATTGGTGACGTGGGAGGAAGGGGTAATCCTTCACAGTGGTGGCAGCAGTGGGATCAGAGTAATAGTGTGCGTGGGACCCCTACTCCCAGACACTAAAGACTACCAGCAGTAACTTTCACTTCTGGGGTCTTAAGGTCAGCCCAGCACTAGTCGGTCAGAGTGTAGATATAATAAGTTGTGTGCAAGGTCAGGGTTACAGCTGTGTCAGTAACCAGAGGTTGCAAAGATGGCGGAGGGCACCAGGAGTGCAGTGAGGGCGCAGGCCAGTGCTATGGCCTATGAGGAGGTGGTGGTGGACGGTACTGTTCCAGGCGAGGGGGAGCTCAGCCCAGACTCCCCAAGGAGCCAGCCACCCGTGCTTAGTCCGGCAAGGGACTACCCACCACCTACCCGCCCCGGCCTGTCCACATCAGCGGCCCTTGTTGCAGCGGCAGTGGCACGTCTCGAGGCAGGTAATGAAGACGCCTATATGAGACTCATGGCAGCTGCAGAGAAAGCAGCGGAGGCTGAGCGTGCAGAACGCCGTGAAGCAGAGGAGCGGGAGAGGGCAGAACGCCGTGAAGCGACAGAGCGAGAGAGGGCAGAACGCCGTGAGGCAGCGGAGCGGGCAGAGAGAGCTGCTGAGCAGGCAGCGGAGCAAGCAGCGGCAGAGAGAGCAGCGGAGCGCCAGCACCGACTGGAGATGGCTCAACGCTGGCTCCCGCTGGACGCCCCAGCACCGCCAGAGTCCAGGGTTTCCAAAGTCCGGGCCGAGGACTTCCCTCTGCTTGAGAAGGATGGAGACCTGGATTCCTTCTTGCTGGCCTTTGAAAGGACCTGCCTTCAACACCATCTGGCCCCGGATCAGTGGGCAAGATACCTGACCCCCCGTTTGAGGGGTAAGTCCCTGGAGGTTTTGGGGGACTTACCTGCCGGGGCGGAGCAGGACTACAGCAGCATCAAGCGGGCCCTGATCCAACACTACAACCTCACCCCAGAGTCTTACCACAGGAAGTTCCGGAGCCTGCAGCGGGGCCCAAAGGACACCTGGACCGACCACATGCGGGCATTACTGAGAGCTGCAGAGCACTGGACCTCGGGTCTAGCGCTCACCACCCGCCAGGAGGTCCAGGAACTGTTCGTCACGGAGCAGTTCTTGTGGAACTGCCCAGAGGACCTCCAGCAGTTCCTCCGTGACCGGAAACCGAATAGGGCTTCTGCTACAGCCGCCCTGGCAGACGAGTATGCCAATAACAGGGCACCTGAGCCGAAGAAGCCTGCCAGCAGCACCTGGAGAGGGGGTAAGCCCAATCCTGCCCCTGTTCCCCCAGCCCCCAGAGTGCAAGGGGTGTACCCCCCTGCTGCCCTCTCCAGGCCAGACGCAGAACCCAGTCGTTGTCATCACTGCAACCAGCTGGGACACCTCAAGGCTGCATGTCCCCAGCGTCTTAAGGCCCCATCCCTGTCCCCGGAACCGTCCACTGTTTTATGTGTGGGAGGGGGTGGTGGGAGGTCCCTGGACAATTACCAACCCGTCACTATCGGCCGCTCAGCGGTCATGGGACTGCGGGACACAGGCGCTGAACGAACCCTGGTACGTCCTGAGGTGGTGTCCCCTCAAGACTTGGTGCCAGGGAGAACCCTGTCCGTCTCCGGAATTGGAGGCGTGGAACCGGCGCTGCCTGTTGCAAAGGTGTTTTTGGACTGGGGTGCCGGGAGGGGAATGCGGGAGGTGGGAGTAACGTCAAATATTCCTGCTAATGTATTACTTGGGACCGATTTGGGGCGGCTAGTGTCTCAGTATGTGGCCACTGAACCCCCAAGTTCGGCTCCCCAAGAATGTCATGACTCTACTGTGAATGTTGATGTGTTGAATGTGCCTCCAACAGTGGGGGAGGGAGTGGAACCTGAGGGTACTCCATACACTGACACCACACACACAGGGAGGACAGGTGAGGAGACTGTAGGGGAGAGCTCAGAGGCGGAGGGAGGGGCTGCTATGGGCAGTGTAGGGCCCCTAAGTGAATCCAGCCTGCTGAGTCTAGGGCCCCTGCGGGAAGAGGAACAGGCCATGGGGGGAGGAGGCGTCCCGGGAGAGGAGCCACCAGGTAAGACTCCAGGGCAGGAGTTCCCCACACCCGGGAGGTCAGGAGGGCAGGGAAGTCTGCCTGACCCGGCGACTTGGTCAGGAGTCGGGGGGAAGCAGGCGCTACCCGTGGGCACAGCGGTCGTGGCCGCTGTCACCAGGAGTGGGAGCGCCGGAGCCCAAGGAGCCTTGCAGAGGTCTGACGGCTTCCCCCTCTCTGACCAAGTGGCTGCCGAGTCAGACAGCAGCCAGGAGACAGATCCCGGGGAGCAGACGGTGGATGTGGCAGTGTCGTCCATTCTCGCCACATCGAGTCAGGGATTTCAGGCAGCGTTGGAAGCCGACGCTAGCCTGAAAGCTCTTAAGGAGCAGGCGGCACAGCCTCCCGGGGAGTCAGACCGCGAGCGGGTGGTCTGGGACCAGGGACGGCTGTACCGGGTAACGGTCCAGCAGGGTTCACCGGAGGCGTGGCCCAGGGACCGACAGTTAGAGGCAGCCTCTGAGAGAGAGAGAGAAGGAGGAGGGGGCAGAGACAGCCTCAGAGAGAGAGGGGAGGGGGCAGAGACAGCCTCAGAGAGAGAAGGAGGAGGGGGCAGAGACAGCCTCAGAGAGAGAGAGGAGGGGGCAGAGACAGCCTCAGAGAGAGAAGGAGGGGGAGGCAGGGACAGCCTCGGAGAGAGAGAGGAGGAGGCCGAGACAGCCTCAGAGAGAGACAGAGGAGGAGGCCGAGACAGCCTCAGAGAGAGAGAGGAGGAGGCCGAGAGAGCCTCAGAGAGAGACAGAGGAGGAGGCCGAGACAGCCTCAGAGAGAGAGAGGAGGAGGCCGGGACAGCCTCAGAGAGAGGAGGAGGGGGCAGAGACAGCCTCAGAGAGAGAGAGGAGGGGGCAGAGACAGCCTCAGAGAAAGAAGGAGGAGGGGGCAGAGACAGCCTCAGAGAGAGAGAGGAGGGGGCGGAGACAGCCTCAGAGAGAGACAGAGGAGGAGGCGGAGACAGCCTCAGGAAGAGAGGGGAGGAGGCAGAGACAGCCTCAGAGAGAGACAGAGGAGGAGGCGGAGACAGCCTCAGGAAGAGAGGGGAGGAGGCAGAGACAGCCTCAGAGAGAGGAGGAGGGGGCAGAGACAGCCTCAGAGAGAGAAAGGAGGAGGCAGGGACAGCCTCAGAGAGAGAAGGAGGAGGGGGCAGGGACAGCCTCAGAGAGAGAGAGGAGGAGGCCGAGACAGCCTCAGAGAGAGACAGAGGAGGAGGCCGAGACAGCCTCAAAGAGAGAGAGGAGGCCGAGACAGCCTCAGAGAGAGACAGGGGAGGAGACAGAGTCAGCCTCAGAGAGAGAGAGAGAGGAGGGACAGAGTCAGCCTCAGAGAGGAGGGGGCAGAGACAGCCTCAGAGAGAGAAGGAGGAGGGGGCAGAGACAGCCTCAGAGAGAGAGGAGGGACAGAGTCCGCCTCAGAGAGGAGGAGGCAGAGACAGGCTCAGGGAGAGAGAGGCAGAGACCATAGTAATGCTGATGGGTTGTCCCGGCCAGGAGAAGGTGTGGAAGGGCGCATGGGGGAACACAGGAATGTGATGCCCCCTAGCGCCCTCTAAAGCAGGGAGGTGTGATGAGGGAACAGCCGCCATCTTGGAACAGGCATACTTACAGATTGGCGTGACTCCATTTTGTCTCCTGGTCTCAGGTAGGCAGCTAGGAGCGCTCCTGGCCCCCACCTTTTGGATGAATAAAGTTCCTATTAGTATGCTAACGGGCTGAGCTCAGTGTAAACTGTAGACGGTATTTCAAAGCTCCATGAGGAAACCACGCCACCAGGGGGCTTGGAAATGCTTGGGGGCTTAATTAAAACACGCATGCCAAGTGGCCACTGGATACACATCTATTATGGCAGCCCAGCCAAACCGTCTCCAACATGGAATTGTGAATTATGGACGCATCGTCCGAGGTACAGGCTCATAAAAAATATTCTCCTTACCCTAAAGAAATTGTGCATCCAACAGTGTGACTCCCGTGACGGTGGAAGGTCTGAAACCCGAGATATAGGGATCAGCCTCCCACAGGGACCGAATGGGTCCAGGTTTGATCCCAGTACGACCGGCAGAACCACAGGCGCTGGTACTGCCCGTGTGCTGATCCGATCATCCTGAGGGAGGTTATCCCATTTATTAGAAATTGGAATAAATCTTGCAGGGAGGCAGAGGGGGTGGAGATTGCTAAGCCCACCCAGCTGCAGGCAGGGGGGCTCAGCCAGGTATAAGAAGAAGCTGAGGTCACTGGGAGGCTCTCACTCCACAGAAGAAGACGATGATTATTTCTTAAGGAACAGGGTATGCCAGCCAGAGGGGGGAGCAAGCACATGCTTTCTGGGGGCTGCCCGGCAACTAAGTTTTTGGACCTGCGGAATGCTATGCCCCCCCGGCTTCCACAAGCGACCTTCACCCTGGTAAATTGACCCCCAGCTTTATACTTTTAAGCCTTGTATTATTATTGTTATATTGTACTCTGACTGTAACTCTTGATATATTGTGATTGTATATTTCTTGTAATTATCTAGTGCGCCCTTAAGGCAATTAAATCATAAATTAATTTTGGGCTGATCCTTTTACTCTGATTGCGAATCTTAGAATACCCAGTGTGGGTAACAGGGCAGTCTCCCCGGCGGCCATTTGCTCTAGGTGCAGTCCCTTTACTGGCCTGAGAGACAAAGGGGGCACCGGAGAGCTGGGCCTGTGTAGTGACGTCACGGATTGGTGACGTGGGAGGAAGGGGTAATCCTTCACACCCTTCTACTATCGAGATGGACCCTGTTAAGGTTCAGGCCATTTATGATTGGACTCAGCCTACATCTGTGAAGAGCCTGCAGAAGTTCCTGGGCTTTGCTAATTTTTACCGTCGCTTCATCGCTAATTTTTCTAGTGTTGTTAAACCGTTGACTGATTTGACCAAGAAATGTGTTGATGTGGTCAATTGGTCCTCTGCGGCCATTGAGGCTTTTCAGGAGTTGAAGCGTCGTTTTTCTTCTGCCCCTGTGTTGTGCCAGCCAGATGTTTCGCTCCCGTTTCAGGTCGAGGTTGATGCTTCTGAGATTGGAGCAGGGGCTGTTTTGTCTCAAAGAAGTTCTGATGGCTCGGTGATGAAACCATGTGCTTTCTTTTCTAGAAAGTTCTCGCCTGCTGAGCGCAATTATGATGTTGGCAATCGAGAGTTGTTGGCTATGAAGTGGGCATTCGAGGAGTGGCGACATTGGCTTGAAGGAGCCAAGCATCGCGTGGTGGTCTTGACGGATGACAAGAATTTGACTTATCTCGAGTCTTCCAAACGGTTATATCCTAGACAGGCTCGATGGTCGCTGTTTTACTCCCGTTTCGATTTTGTGGTTTCATACCTTCCGGGCTCTAAGAATGTGAAGGCTGATGCCCTTTCAAGGAGTTTTGTGCCTGACTCTCCGGGTGTTCCTGAGCCGGCAGGTATTCTCAAAGAGGGGGTAATTTTGTCTGCCATCTCCCCTGATTTGCGGCGGGTGCTGCAGAAATTTCAGGCTGATAGACCTGACCGTTGTCCAGCAGAGAAACTGTTTGTCCCTGATAGATGGGCTAGTAGAGTTATCTCTGAGGTTCATTGTTCGGTGTTGGCTGGTCATCCTGGAATCTTTGGTACCAGAGATTTGGTGGCTAGATCCTTTTGGTGGCCTTCTTTGTCACGGGATGTGCGTTCTTTTGTGCAGTCCTGTGGGACTTGTGCTCGGGCTAAGCCCTGCTGTTCTCGTGCCAGTGGGTTGCTTTTGCCCTTACCGGTCCCGAAGAGGCCCTGGACGCATATTTCCATGGATTTTATTTCAGATCTCCCTGTCTCTCAAAGGATGTCGGTCATCTGGGTGGTTTGTGATCGCTTCTCTAAGATGGTCCATTTGTTACCCTTGTCTAAATTGCCTTCCTCCTCTGATTTGGTGCCATTGTTTTTCCAGCATGTGGTTCGTTTGCATGGCATTCCGGAGAACATCGTCTCGGACAGAGGTTCCCAGTTTGTTTCGAGGTTTTGGCGGTCCTTTTGTGCTAAGATGGGCATTGATTTGTCTTTTTCTTCGGCTTTCCATCCTCAGACAAATGGCCAAACCGAACGAACTAATCAGACTTTGGAGACATATCTGAGATGCTTTGTTTCTGCTGATCAGGATGATTGGGTGTCCTTCTTGCCTTTGGCTGAGTTCGCCCTTAATAATCGGGCCAGCTCGGCTACTTCGGTTTCGTCTTTTTTCTGTAATTCTGGTTTCCAGCCTCGTTTTTCTTCAGGGCAGGTTGAGCCTTCGGACTGTCCTGGTGTGGATTCTGTGGTGGACAAATTGCAGCAAATTTGGACTCACGTAGTGGACAATTTGACATTGTCCCAGGAGAAGGCTCAACCTTTCGCTAACCGCCATCGCTGTGTTGGTCCTCGACTTCGTGTTGGGGATTTGGTTTGGTTGTCGTCTCGTTATGTTCCTATGAAGGTTTCCTCTCCTAAGTTTAAGCCTCGTTTCATTGGTCCTTATAAGATTTCTGAAGTTCTCAATCCTGTGTCATTTCGTTTGGCCCTTCCAGCTTCTTTTGCCATCCATAATGTGTTCCATAGGTCGTTATTGCGGAGATACGTGGCGCCTATGGTTCCCTCCGTTGACCCTCCTGCCCCGGTGTTGGTCGAGGGGGAGTTGGAGTATGTGGTGAAGATTTTAGATTCTCGTATTTCGAGACGGAAACTCCAGTACCTGGTCAAGTGGAAGGGTTATGGTCAGGAAGATCCAATAGTAGAAGAAACACACATCCGCACTGCTAAAAGGTCAAACTCAGAGACCGTGTTATGTTGTCGGTCTGGCACCACCAAAAGTGATACTGGCTGTGTAAATCCTCTACACCTGAATCAACGGGGTGTTGCTGCCAGAAAAAATGTACAAAGAATCCAATGGCAAAATAGAAAAAAATAGGCGCCCACTTACCCTGTTGCGGTGAATATCACTTTATTAGGACATATAAACAAACGGATAGCAGGGAGGGATCGAGTCAGCCACGGACAACGATCGTTTCGTGCTCTACGGCACTTCAACGGGTCCTTTGCCATCCATAATGTGTTCCATAGGTCGTTATTGCGGAGATACGTGGCGCCTGTGGTTCCATCCGTTGATCCTCCTGCCCCGGTGTTAGTTGAGGGGGAGTTGGAGTATGTGGTGGAGAAGATTTTGGATTCTCGTGTTTCGAGACGGAAACTCCAGTACCTGGTCAAGTGGAAGGCTTATGTGTTGTGAATTCTGTGGCCAAGCTCCCTCCTGTGGTCGTGAGTGGTACTTCGGCTGGTTCTGTCTATGAGCTTCCTTTGGTGGATGAGAGTGGTACTGCGGCTTGAGTTTCCTTCCTCAGGTGATGAGGTTAAGTCGTTAGGTGCTGCTCTATTTAACTCCACCTAGTGCTTTGATCCTGGCCTCCAGTCAATGTTCTAGTATTGGTCTTGCTTTCTCCTGGATCGTTCCTGTGGCCTGGCTATCCTGCATAAGCTAAGTTTTGCTTGTGTTATTTTTGTTTGCTATTTTTTCTGTCCAGCTTGCTATATTGGTTTTTCTTGCTTGCTGGAAGCTCTGGGACGCAGAGGGAGCACCTCCGTACCGTTAGTCGGTGCGGAGGGTCTTTTTGCCCCCTCTGCGTGGTTGTTTGTAGGGTTTTGTGTTGACCGCAAAGCAATCTTTCCTATCTTCGGTCTGTTCAGTAAGTTGGGCCTCACTTTGCTAAATCTATTTCATCTCTGCGTTTGTATTTTCATCTCAACTCACAGTCATTATATGTGGGGGGCTTCCTTTTCCTTTGGGGTATTTCTCTGAGGCAAGGTAGGCTTATTTTTCTTTCTTAGGGCTAGCTAGTTTCTCAGGCTGTGCTCGAGGCGCATAGGACTGGTCAGGAGCGCTCCACGGCTACCTTTAGTGTGGTTGGATAGGATTAGGGATTGCGGTCAGCAGAGTTCCCACGTCTCAGAGCTCGTCCTATGTTTTTGGTAATTGTCAGGTCACTTTGTGTGCTCTGAACTTCAAGGTCCATTGTGGTTCTGAATTACCTGTTCATAACAGTACTGGAGGCCCAAAGTACTAATGCTTCTCAATAGAGGGAAAAGAGAAGTGTTCTGTCTTTTCCCCTTTACATCAGGGTGGTTCAGAACACAGGTGTGGACATGGACATTCAGGGTCTGTTCTCTTTGATGGATAATCTCGCTATAAATGTACAGAATATTCAAGATTTAGTGGTTCAGAATTCTATGTTAGAACCTAAAATTCCTATTCCTGAGTTATTTTCTGGAGATAGAGCTAAGTTTTTGAATTTTAAAAATAATTGTAAACTATTTCTGGCTTTGAAACCCCGCTCCTCTGGTGACCCTGTTCAACAAGTTAAGATCATTATTTCTTTATTACGTGGCGACCCTCAAGACTGGGCATTTTCCCTTGCGCCAGGAGATCCTGCATTATGTAATATTGATGCGTTTCTTCTGGCACTCGGATTGCTGTACGATGAACCTAATTCAGTGGATCAGGCAGAGAAAAAATTGCTGGCTCTGTGTCAGGGTCAGGATGAGATAGAGATTTATTGTCAGAAGTTTAGAAAGTGGTCCGTGCTCACTCAATGGAATGAATGTATGCTGGCAGCTATTTTCAGAAAGGGTCTCTCTGAAGCCCTTAAGGATGTCATGGTGGGATTTCCTATGCCTGCTGGTCTGAATGAGTCTATGTCTTTGGCCATTCAGATCGGTCGACGCTTGTGTGAGCGTAAATCTGTAGTATCTGAGCATAAACCTGAGCCTATGCAGTGCGATAGGACTTTGACCAGAGCTGAAAGGCAAGAACACAGACGTCAGAATGGGCTGTGTTTCTACTGTGGTGATTCCACTCATGCTATCTCCGATTGTCCTAAGCGCACTAAGCGGTTCGCTAGGTCTGCCACCATTGGTACGGTACAGTCGAAATTTCTTTTGTCCGTTACTTTGATCTGCTCTTTGTCTTCCTATTCTGTCATGGCATTTGTGGATTCAGGCGCTGCCCTGAATTTGATGGACTTGGAGTTTGCTAGGCGCTGTGGGTTTGTCTTGGAGCCCTTGCAGTGTCCTATTCCATTGAGAGGAATTGATGCTACGCCTTTGGCCATGAATAAGCCTCAGTATGGGACCCAGCTGACCATGTGCATGGCTCCTGCGCACCAGGAGGATATTCGCTTTCTGGTGTTGCATAATCTGCATGATGTGGTCGTGTTGGGGTTGCCATGGCTACAAGTCCATAACCCAGTATTAGATTGGAAATCTATGTCTGTGTCCAGCTGGGGTTGTCAGGGGGTACATGGGGATGTTCCATTTCTGTCTATCTCATCATCCACCCCTTCTGAGGTCCCAGAGTTCTTGTCTGATTACCGGGATGTATTCGATGAGCCCAAGTCCAATGCCCTACCTCCGCATAGGGATTGTGATTGTGCTATCGATTTGATTCCTGGTAGTAAGTTTCCTAAGGGTCGACTGTTTAATTTATCTGTACCTGAGCACGCTGCTATGCGGAGTTACGTGAAGGAGTCTTTGGAGAAGGGTCATATTCGCCCGTCATCGTCGCCATTGGGAGCGGGGTTCTTTTTTGTGGCCAAGAAGGATGGTTCGCTGAGACCTTGTATTGATTACCGCCTTCTAAATAAAATTACGGTCAAATTTCAGTACCCCTTGCCGCTGCTGTCTGATTTGTTTGCTCGGATTAAGGGGGCTAGTTGGTTCACCAAGATAGATCTTCGTGGTGCATATAATCTTGTGCGTATTAAACGGGGCGATGAATGGAAAACAGCATTTAATACGCCCGAAGGCCATTTTGAGTACCTGGTTATGCCATTCGGGCTTTCTAATGCTCCATCAGTGTTTCAGTCCTTTATGCATGACATCTTCCGAGAGTACCTGGATAAATTCCTGATTGTATACTTGGATGATATTTTGGTCTTCTCGGATGATTGGGAGTCTCATGTGAAGCAGGTCAGAATGGTGTTCCAGGTCCTGCGTGCTAATTCTTTGTTTGTGAAGGGGTCAAAGTGTCTCTTTGGTGTTCAGAAGGTTTCATTTTTGGGGTTCATTTTTTCTCCTTCTACTATCGAGATGGACCCTGTTAAAGTTCAGGCCATTTATGATTGGACTCAGCCAACATCTCTGAAGAGTCTGCAGAAGTTCCTGGGCTTTGCTAATTTTTATCGTCGCTTCATCAATAATTTTTCTAGTACTGCTAAACCGTTGACTGATTTAACCAAGAAGGGTGCTGATGTGGTCAATTGGTCTTCTGCTGCTGTGGAAGCTTTTCAGGAGTTGAAGCGTCGGTTTTCTTCTGCCCCTGTGTTGTGCCAACCAGATGTTTCGCTTCCGTTCCAGGTCGAGGTTGATGCTTCTGAAATTGGAGCAGGGGCTGTTTTGTCGCAGAGAAGTTCTGATTGCTCGGTGATGAAACCATGCGCCTTCTTTTCCAGGAAATTTTCGCCTGCTGAGCGAAATTATGATGTTGGCAATCGAGAGTTGCTAGCCATGAAGTGGGCATTCGAGGAGTGGCGTCATTGGCTTGAAGGAGCTAAGCATCGCGTGGTGGTCTGGACTGAACACAAGAACTTGACTTATCTCGAGTCTGCCAAACGGTTGAATCCTAGACAGGCTCGTTGGTCGCTGTTTTTCTCCCGTTTTGACTTTGTGGTTTCGTACCTTCCGGACTCTAAAAATGTGAAGGCGGATGCCCTGTCTAGGAGTTTTGTGCCCGATTCTCCGGGTTTGCCTGAGCCGGCGGGTATTCTCAAAGAGGGGGTAATTTTGTCTGCCATCTCCCCTGATTTGCGGCGGGTGCTGCAAAAATTTCAGGCTAATAGACCTGACCGTTGCCCAGCGGAGAAACTGTTTGTCCCTGATAGGTGGACGAATAAAGTTATCTCTGAGGTTCATTGTTCGGTGTTGGCTGGTCATCCTGGAATCTTTGGTACCAGAGATTTGGTGGCTAGATCCTTTTGGTGGCCGTCTCTGTCGCGGGATGTGCGTTCTTTTGTGCAGTCCTGTGGGATTTGTGCTCGGGCTAAGCCCTGCTGTTCTCGTGCCAGTGGGTTGCTTTTGCCCTTGCCGGTCCCGAAGAGGCCTTGGACACATATCTCTATGGATTTTATTTCGGATCTCCCCGTCTCTCAAAGAATGTCGGTCATTTGGGTGGTTTGTGATCGCTTCTCTAAGATGGTCCATTTGGTGCCCTTGTCTAAATTGCCTTCCTCCTCTGATTTGGTGCCATCGTTTTTCCAGCATGTGGTTCGTTTGCATGGCACTCCAGAGAATATAGTTTCTGACAGAGGTTCCCAGTTTGTTTCGAGGTTTTGGCGAGCCTTTTGTGCTAGGATGGGCATTGATTTGTCTTTTTCCTCGGCTTTCCATCCTCAGACAAATGGCCAGACTGAACGAACCAATCAGACCTTGGAAACATATCTGAGATGTTTTGTTTCTGCTGATCAGGATGATTGGGTGTCCTTTTTGCCTTTGGCTGAGTTCACCCTTAATAATCGGGCTAGCTCGGCTACTTTGGTTTCGCCGTTTTTCTGCAATTCTGGGTTCCACCCTCGTTTCTCTTCAGAGCAGGTTGAGTCTTCAGACTGTCCTGGTGTGGATACTGTGGTGGATAGGTTGCAGCAGATTTGGACTCATGTAGTGGACAATTTGACTTTGTCCCAGGAGAAGGCTCAACGTTTCGCTAACCGCAGGCGCTGTGTGGGTACCCGACTTCGTGTTGGGGATTTGGTTTGGTTGTCATCTCGTTATATTCCTATGAAGGTTTCCTCTCCTAAGTTTAAGCCTCGTTTCATTGGTCCATATAGGATTTCTGAGGTTCTTAATCCTGTGTCTTTTCGTTTGACTCTTCCAGCTTCTTTTTCCATCCATAACGTGTTCCATAGGTCATTGTTGCGGAGATACGTGGCACCTGTGGTTCCATCTGTTGATCCTCCTGCCCCGGTTTTGGTTGAAGGGGAGTTGGAGTATATAGTGGAGAAGATTTTGGATTCTCGTGTTTCGTAACGGAAACTCCAGCATCTGGTTAAGTGGAAAGGTTATGGTCAGGAAGATAATTCCTGGGTCTTTGCCTCTGATGTCCATGCTGCCGATCTGGTTCATGCCTTTCATGTGGCTCATCCTGGTCGGCCTGGGGGCTCTGGTGAGGGTTCGGTGACCCCTCCTCAAGGGGGGGGTACTGTTGTGAATTCTGTGGCCAAGCTCCCTCCTGTGGTCGTGAATGGTACTTCGGCTGGTTCTGTCTATGAGCTTCCTTTGGTGGATGAGAGTGGTACTGCGGCTTGAGTTTCCTTCCTCAGGTGATGAGGTTAAGTCGTTAGGTGCTGCTCTATTTAACTCCACCTAGTGCTTTGATCCTGGCCTCCAGTCAATGTTCTAGTATTGGTCTTGCTTTCTCCTGGATCGTTCCTGTGGCCTGGCTATCCTGCATAAGCTAAGTTTTGCTTGTGTTATTTTTGTTTGCTATTTTTTCTGTCCAGCTTGCTATATTGGTTTTTCTTGCTTGCTGGAAGCTCTGGGACGCAGAGGAAGCACCTCCGTACCGTTAGTCGGTGCGGAGGGTCTTTTTGCCCCCTCTGCGTGGTTGTTTGTAGGGTTTTGTGTTGACCGCAAAGCAATCTTTCCTATCTTCGGTCTGTTCAGTAAGTTGGGCCTCACTTTGCTAAATCTATTTCATCTCTGCGTTTGTATTTTCATCTCAACTCACAGTCATTATATGTGGGGGGCTTCCTTTTCCTTTGGGGTATTTCTCTGAGGCAAGGTAGGCTTATTTTTCTTTCTTAGGGCTAGCTAGTTTCTCAGGCTGTGCTCGAGGCGCATAGGACTGGTCAGGAGCGCTCCACGGCTACCTTTAGTGTGGTTGGATAGGATTAGGGATTGCGGTCAGCAGAGTTCCCACGTCTCAGAGCTCGTCCTATGTTTTTGGTAATTGTCAGGTCACTTTGTGTGCTCTGAACTTCAAGGTCCATTGTGGTTCTGAATTACCTGTTCATAACAGTTATGGTCAGGAAGATAATTCCTGGGTTGTTGCCTCTGATGTTCATGCTGCCGATCTGGTTCGTCCCTTTCATTTGGCTCGTCCTGATCGGCCTGGGGGCTCTGGTGAGGGTTCGGTGACCCCTCCTCAAGGGGGGGGGTACTGTTGTGAATTCTGTTATCGAACTCCCTCCTGTGGTCATGAATGGTACTTCGGCGAGTTCTGTCCATGGACTCCCTCTGGTGGCTGTGAGTGGAGCTGCTGGTTCTGAGGTTCCTTCCACAGGTGACCTAGTTTATTCTTTGGCTGGCTGCTCTATTTAACTCCACTCAGATCGTTACTCCATGCCAGCTGTCAATGTTCTAGTACTGGTTCAGTTCGCTCTTGGATCTTTCTGGTGACCTGTCTACTCCAGCAGAAGCTAAGTCCCTGCTAGTTTATTTGTTGTTCTTGTTTTCTTGTCCAGCTTGCTATCATGATTTTGCCTTGCTAGCTGGAAGCTCTGGGATGCAGAGTGGCACCTCCGCACCGTGAGTCGGTGCGGGGGTCTTTTTGCACACTCTGCATGGTCTTTTTGTAGTTTTTTGTGCTGACCGCAAAGTTACCTTTTCTATCCTCTGTCTGTTTAGTAAGTCTGGCCTCCCTTTGCTGAAACTTGTTTCATTCCTGTGTTTGTGACTTTCATCTTAACTCACAGTCAATATTTGTGGGGGGCTGCCTTTTTCTTTGGGGAATTTCTCTGAGGCAAGGTAGGCTTTATTTCCTATCTCTAGGGGTAGTTAGCTCTTAGGCTGTGAAGAGACGTCTAGGCAGAGTTAGGTACGCTCCACGGCTATTTCTAGTGTGTGTGATAGGATTAGGGGTTGCGGTCAGCAGAGCTCCCACTTCCCAGAGCTTGTCCTGTGTTAGTTTTACTATCAGGTCATTCCGGGTGCTCCTAACCACCAGGTTCATAACAGTTCACCACATCAGGGGGGTTCTTTTAAGTATAAACACGGTGTAGATATATGACCCGCTTATGGAGAAATCTGCTCCTTGCAACTCGTTGGGTTTAGCGCCTAGCGATTTCAGTGAGCTATAGATCTCTCGGTGGACATCTGGAATATATAATCCTTATATCTCTAGCCCTGATCAGTGCCAGTATACATAACTTTAAAAGAACGATAGTCCGATGCAGTTTGGGAATGGTTGTACCAATTTGAGCTAGTATTAGTAGGGAGGGGGGGATGAGGGATTTAGGGAGAGATGGGCTTTCGCAGCACAGAGCTATAAAATTCCTCTTGCTGGCACACTGGTCTCCCATTACTACTATATAGCAAGGGGGAGGGAGTTGCCTGCAGGCTAAGAGAGCAGAAGAGCTTTCTGGGCAGAGTGAAAAGGAAGGGGGGAGGGGGGCAGAAAAGCCCACAGCGTGCGTCTGAAAGCCAAGGGCCTTTTAGGTATATACTCAAAACATGGCATATTCATATTATCGTGACAGGTCAATATGGCCATGTGAGAGCTTGTTTTTGCAGGACAAGTTGTACTTTTGAACAACACTATTGTTTTTAACATTTCATGTACTGGAAACGGGAAAAAATACCAAGTGTGGTGAAATTGCAAAAAAAAAGTGCAATTCCACAATTGTTTTTTGTTTTGTTTTTTACCATGTTCACTAAATGCTTAAACTGACCTGCCATTATGAATACACCTCATTCTACTTAATGTGCTTCTGATTAGGTGATCACCTGAACCAAATCTTATTAAACGAAGAAAAGTATAAAAAATCCTGCTGTGGAGTTCACAATCCTCTTGCAATAGGACAAGCTGGATGGCAAAACAAGTGCTAGTAATATCCCAAGTTATAGCAATGAAAAAATAACTTTTAACCATGCCTAAGGAGTTGAAAATAAAAGTCTTGAGTGAGGAAAAGAAGGGCTCAATTCTGACTTTACTAGTAGAGGGACACAGTGAGCGTTATGTTGCTTCTATCCTTAAAATTTCTAAGATGGCAGTTCATTACAACAGGGTCAAGCAGCAGACATTGAGGCCAACAAAGCTACAGCCTGGCAGAGGGTGAAAACGACTCTCCACTGACCGGGATGACCGTCATCTTATTCAAATATCACTCAGCAGCTGCAGGATAACATCAAGTGACCTACAAAAGGAATGGAAAATAACAGCTGGGGTGCAGTGCACGGCAAGAACAGTTCGTAACAGGCTCCTAGAGGCAGGGCTCAAGTCATATAAAGCTAGAAAAAAGCCTTTCATCAATGAGAAGCTGCCAAGGCAAACAGGATCATGGGGTGCATTAAAAGAGGTCTGGATACACATGATGAGAGCATTATACTGCCTCTGTACAAATCCCTAGTTAGACCGCACATGGAGTACTGTGTCCAGTTTTGGGCACCGGTGCTCAGGAAGGATATAATGGAACTAGAGAGAGTACAAAGGAGGGCAACAAAATTAATAAAGGGGATGGGAGAACTACAATACCCAGATAGATTAGCGAAATTAGGATTATTTAGTCTAGAAAAAAGATGACTGAGGGGCAATCTAATAACCATGTATAAGTATATAAGGGGACAATACAAATATCTCGCTGAGGATCTGTTTATACCAAGGAAGGTGACGGGCACAAGGGGGCATTCTTTGCGTCTGGAGGAGAGAAGGTTTTTCCACCAACATAGAAAAGGATTCTTTACTGTTAGGACAGTGAGAATCTGGAATTGCTTGCCTGAGGAGGTGGTGATGGCGAACTCAGTCGAGGGGTTCAAGAGAGGCCTGGATGTCTTCCTGGAGCAGAACAATATTGTATCATACAATTAGGTTCTGTAGAAGGACGTAGATCTGGGGATTTATTATGATGGAATATAGGCTGAACTGGATGGACAAATGTCTTTTTTCGGCCTTACTAACTATGTTACTATGTTACTATGAGAGCCAGGCTGAAGTTTGCCAAAGACCATAAGGAATGGACCATAGAGGACTGGAGTTCTCTGATGAGTCTAATTTTCAGCTTTGCCCAACACCTGGTCTAATGGTTAGATGGAGACCTGGAGAGGTGTACAAGCCACAGTGTCTTGCACCCACTGTGAAATTTGGTGGAGGATCGGTGATGATCTGGGAATGCTTCAGCGACGCTGGAATTGGACAGGTTAATCCTTGCGAAGGACGTATGAATCAAGCCACATACAAGGTTATCCTGGAAAAAATAGAATTAGTCTTACCGGTAATTCGGTTTCTAGGAACCTTCCACGACAGTCACCTTGGAGGATGTCTCCCCGCCCTAATGGGGGACAGGAAACACAAAGAGGTTAAATACTCTCCCCTTCCTGCTATCTCCAGTGTGTTTTCTGGACACACAAGCATGAATAGTTACCACCAAAGTGCAGGAATCATCCAATAGGAGTATCAGACAGGGAGGGAAATTAGTGCTGTCGTGGAAGGTTCATAGAAACCGAATAAGACTAATTCTGTTTTCTCCAGTCACCTTCCACGACAGTCACCTTGGAGTAATACCAACACTGATTTCTTTAGGGAGGGACCACAGCTTGCAGAACTCGTCTGCCGAATGTTAGCTCCCTGTCGAAACTCAGTCTATAATGTCTGGTGAAGTTATGTACAGAAGACCATGTCAGCGGCTCTACATATCTGCTCAGATGAATCGCTCCCTCTTGCTGCCCATGATGTAGAGACCGACCGGGTAAAGTGAGCCTTCAGTGAAGCAGGAGGAGGAAGATCTTTTATCGAATATGCTAGACAAATTGTTGATCCAGTTTGCAATTGTGCTTTTAGCGGCCTTCTTTCCTTTATTTTGGCCTGAAAACTGGATAAAAAGATTCTGGTCAATCCTCCAAGCCTTGGATTGTTCCAGGTAATGAAGGACCACTATGCAGACATCCAGAGTGTGGAAATTTTCTTCCTTAAAATTAGAAGGATTTGGACAAAATGAGGGCAACACAATATCTTGACACCTATAGAAGTCTGAGGCAATCTTGGGCATAAAGGCGGGGTCCAAACGCAAAACTATACTATCAGAGTTTATAGATAGGTAGGGTTCTTGTATTGACAAGGCCTGCAATTTTCCTATGCGTCTAGCCGTGGTAATTGCCACCAGAAAAACCGCCTTGAGTGTTAGGGTTTTGAAAGATATTGAGGACAAGGGTTCGAAGGGAACCTGGGTTAGACTGTTGAGTACTAAATGTAGATCCCAGGGGGAAGCCAGATAAGGAGTCTAGGACATATTCTGCTTGCGGAGGTCATGAATCGTTTGATCCAGCGGTGCCCGGCCAGGTCCTGGTCAAAAAAGGAACTAAGGGCAAAAATCTGAACCTTCAGAGTGCTTGGGGAAGACCTAGCTCCAACCCCTTCTGGAGGACGTCCAGGACCTGAGCTATGTTGGGGTGAAAGGGGTCAGGGACATTGGGAAGACACCAGGAATAAAAAATTTTCCACACTTTGCCATAGATGGCATTCGTCACTGGTTTCCTGCTCTTTTGAAGAGTCTGGATTACCCTGTCTGAGAGACCTCTGGCTTTTAGGATGCTGGTTTCAGTAGCCAAGCCACTAGGTTTAACCCCTTAAGCCCCAAGGGTGGTTTGCACGTTAATGACCGGGCCAATTTTTACAATTCTGACCACTGTCCCTTTATGAGATTATAACTCTGGAACGCTTCAACGGATCTGGGCAATTCTGACACTGTTTTCTCGTGACGTATTGTACTTCATGGTAGTGGTAAAATTTATTCGATATAACTTGTGTTTATTTGAGAAAAAAACGGAAATTTGGCGAAAATTTTGAAAATTTCGCAATTTTCCAACTTTGAATTTTTATACCCTTAAATCACAGAGATATGTCATGCAAAATACTTAATAAGTAACATTTCCCACATGTCTACTTTACATCAGCACAATTTTGGAACCAAAATTTTTTTTTCGTTAGGGAGTTATAAGTGTTAAAAGTTGACCAGCAATTTCTCATTTTTACAACACCATTTTTTTTTAGGGACCACATCTCATTTGAAGTCATTTTGAGGGGTCTATATGATAGAAAATACCCAAGTGTGACACCATTCTAAAACTGCACCCCTCAAGGTGCTCAAAACCACATTCAAGAAGTTTATTAACCCTTCAGGTGTTTTACAGGAATTTTTGGAATGTTTAAATAAAAATAAACATTTAACTTTTTTTCACACAAAATTTATTTCAGCTCCAATATGTTTTATTTTACCAAGGGTAACAGGAGAAAATGGACCCCGAAAGTTGTTGTACAATTTGTCCTGAGTACGTTGATACCCCATATGTGGGGATAAACCACTGTTTGGGCGCATGGCAGAGCTCGGAAGGAAAGGAGCGCCATTTGACTTTTCAATGCAAAATTGACTGGAATTGAGATGGGACGCCATGTTGCGTTTGGAGAGCCCCTGATGTGCCTAAACATTGAAACCCCCCACAAGTGACACCATTTTGGAAAGTAGACCCCTTGAGGAACTTATCTAGATGTGTGGTGAGCACTTTGACCCAACAAGTGCTTCATAGAAGTTTATAATGCAGAGCCGTAAAAATAAAAAATCATATTTTTTCACAAAAATGATCTTTTTGCCCCCAATTTTTTATTTTCCCAAGGGTAAGAGAAGAAATTAGACCACAAAAGTTGTTGTGCAATTTGTCCTGAGTACGCTGATACACCATATGTGGGTGTAAACCATTGTTTGGGCGCATGGCAGAGCTCGGAAGGGAAGGAACGCCGTTTGACTTTTCAATGCAAAATTGACTGGAATTGACATGGGACGCCATGTTGCGTTTGGAGAGCCCCTGATGTGCCTAAACATTGAAACCACCCACAAGTGACACCATTTTGGAAAGTAGACCCCCTAAGGAACTTATCTAGATGTGTTTTGAGAGCTTTGAGCCCCCAAGTGTTTCACTACAGTTAATAACGCAGAGCCGTGAAAATAAAAATTCTTTTTTTTTTTCACAAAAATAATTTTTTAGTCCCCAGTTTTGTATTTTCACAAGGGTAACAGGATAAATTGGACCCCAAAAGTTGTTGTCCAATTTGTCCTGAGTACGCTGATACCCCATATGTGGGGGGGAAGCACTGTTTGGGCGCATTGCAGAGCTCGGAAGGAAAGGAGCGCCATTTGGAATACAGACTTAGATGGATTGGTCTGCAGGCATGACGTTACATTTGCAGAGCCCCTGATGTACCCAAACAGTAGAACCCCCCACAAGTGACCCCATATTGGAAACTAGACCCCCCAAGGAACTTATCTAGATGTGTTGTGAGAACTTTGAACCCCCAAGTGTTTCACTACAGTTTATAACGCAGAGCCGTGAAAATAAAAAATTTTTTTTCACAAAAATGATTTTTCAGCCCCCAGTTTTGTATTTTCACAAGGGTAACAGGATAAATTGGACCCCAAAAGTTGTTGTCCAATTTGTCCTGAGTACGCCGATACCCCATATGTGGGGGGGAACCACTGTTTGGGCGCATGGCAGAGCTCGGAAGGGAAGGAGTGCCATTTGGAATACAGACTTAGATGGATTGGTCTGCAGGCGTCACGTTGCATTTGCAGAGCCCCTGATGTACCCAAACAGTAGAAACCCCCCACAAGTGACCCCATATTGGAAACTAGACCCCCCAAGGAACTTATCTAGATGTGTTGTGAGAACTTTGAACCCCCAAGTGTTTCACTGCAATTTACAACGCAGAGCCGCGAAAATAAAAAAAATCTTATTTTTCCCACAAAAATGATTTTTAGCCCCTCACATTTTTATTTTTCCAAGGATAACAAGAGAACTTAGACCCCAAAAGTTGTTGTCCAATTTGTCCTGAGTACGCTGATACCCCATATGTGGGGGTAAACCCCTGTTTGGGCGCACCGGAGAGCTCGGAAGGGAAGGAGCACTGTTTTACTTTTTCAACGCAGAATTGGCTGGAATTGAGATCGGACGCCATGTCGCGTTTGGAGAGCCCCTGATGTGCCTAAATAGTGGAAACTCCCCAATTCTACCTGAAACCCTAATCCAACAACACCCCTAACCCTAATCCCAACGGTAACCCTAACCACACCCCTAACCCTGACACACCCCTAACTCTAATCCCAACCCCAATCCCAACAGTAAATATAATCCAAACCCTAACCCTAACTTTAGCCCCAACCCTAACCCTAACTTTAGCCCCAACCCTAACCCTAACTTTAGCTCCAAACCCTAACCCCAACCCTAACCCTAACCTAGCCCCAACCCTAACCCTAGCCCCAACCCTAACCCTAGCCCTAACCCCAGCCTCAACCCTAGCCCCAACCCTAGCCCTAACCCTAGCCCCAACACTAGCCCTGATGGGAAAATGGAAATAAATAAATTTTTTTAATTTTATTATTTTTCCCTAACTAAGGGGGTGATGAAGGGGGGTTTGATTTACTTTTATAGCGTTTTTTATATCGGATTTTTATGATTGGCAGCTGTCACACACTAAAAGACGCTTTTTTATAGCAAAAAAGTTTTTGCGTCTCCACATTCTGAGACCTATAATTTTTCCATATTTTGGTCCACAGAGTCATCTGAGGTCTTGTTTTTTGCGGGACGAGTTGACGTTTTTATTGGTAACATTTTTGGACATGTGACAGTTTTTGATCACTTTTTATTCCGATTTTTGTGAGGCAGAATGACCAAAAACCAGCTATTCATGAATTTCTTTTGGGGGAGGCGTTTATACCGTTCCGCGCTTGGTAAAATTGATAAAGCAGTTTTATTTGTCGGGTCAGTACGATTACAGCGATATCTCATTTATATCTTTTTTATATTTTGGCGCTTTTATACGATAAAAGCTATTTTATAGAAAAAATTATTATTTTGGCATCGCTTTATTCTCAGGACTATAACTTTTTTAATTTTTTGCTTATTATGCTTTGTGGCAGCTCGATTTTTGCGGGACAAGATGACGTTTTCAGCGATACCATGGTTATTTACATCCGTCTTTTTGATCACGTGTTATTCCACTTTTTGTTCGGTGGTATGATAATAAAGCGTTGTTTTTTAGCTCGTTTTTTTTTTTCTTACGGTGTTCACTGAAGGGGTTAACTAGTGGGACAGTTTTATAGGATGGGTCGTTACGGACGCGGCGATACTAAATATGTG
Source organism: Ranitomeya imitator (assembly GCF_032444005.1). Lineage (NCBI taxonomy): Eukaryota > Metazoa > Chordata > Amphibia > Anura > Dendrobatidae > Ranitomeya > Ranitomeya imitator. Next base: position 569,792,125 of record NC_091286.1, on the reverse strand, counting down.
TACTTTTATTGTCTTTTTTGTTTTTTTTAGATAAAGAAATGTATTTATGGGAATAATATATATTTTTTTAATTTATTTAGTAATTTTTTTTTAAATTTTTTTTACACATGTGGATTTTTTTTTTTTTACTGTTTTTACTTTGTCCCAGGGGGGGACATCACAGATCGCCGATCTCACAGTTTGCATAGCACTCTGTAAGATCGGCGATCTCACTCATCGCTGCAGGCTTACAGAGCTGCAGCTGCAGCCTGCTCCTGACCTGGAAGTACTCCCTGCAGGACCCAGATGCAGCCCTGCGGCCATTTTGGATCCGGGGACTGCAGGGAGAAGACGCTCGGTACAAGGTGAGCACATCACCTTGTACCGATCGTCTCAAGGAAGCACGCAGGGAGCCCCCTCCCTGCGCGATGCTTTCCTGTACCGCCGGCACACCGCGATCATGTTTGATCGCGGTGTGCCGGGGGTTAATGTGCCGGGAGAGGTCCGTGACCGCTCCTGGCACATAGTGCCGGATGTCAGCTGTGATAGTCAGCTGACAGCCGGCCGCGATCGGCCGCGCTCTCCCCGTGAGCGCGGCCGATCGCCTATGACGTACTATCCCGTCGGTGGGAATTAAGGCCCACCCCACCTCGACGGGATAGTACGTCATATGGGATTAAGGGGTTAAGTCTGGGTAACGTAGGGGACCCTGACAAAGGAGGTCGGTCATCTGGGGTACAAATAAGGGACCTTCTAATGCCATGTCCCTCAACGCGCTGTACCAGCTGCACCCTTGCCACATTGGAGAAATTAGGATCGTTGTGACCTGGTCCAACCGGATTTTCTGTAGCGTTTTCGCCAACATAGGGATAGGTGGGAAGGCGTAGGCCAAACTGAAATTCCATGGATGGGCGAAAGCATCTACACCCCGAGCTCCATAAGCAGGACTGAGGGAGAAAAAGGTTTTTGTTTTTGCATTCTGAGCATTTTCAAACAAATCGACCTCTGGGCACCCCCCCATCTCGCGGTCAGGGATAGGAAGACCACTTCATTCAGGCACCATTCTCCCAGATTGACATCCCTCCTGATCAGGAAGTCCGCCTGAGCGTTGTCTGAACCCTTAAGATGTATTGCCGAGATGGACAACAGATGTTTCTCTGCCCAGATAAATATCCTTTCCGCGATTAGTTTAAAGCTGTCATACTTCGTGCCCCCTTGGTGTCGAAGGTAGGCTACCGTTGTTACATTGTCTGAGTAGACTCGAACATGATGACTTTGGATTAGCGGTAAAGCGGCTATCAGTGCTTCCTTTACTGCCTTTAGTTCTCTCAGGTTCAAAGATCTGGATCTTATGTCCAGGGACCATAGTCCCTGAAAATGTTTCCTCCACCACAGCTCCCCAACCTCTTCGGCTGGCATCTGTACATAGTATTTTTAGGGGAAGCTGATCCCAGCTCTCCCCCAGCCGTAGGTTTTGGCAATTCAACCACCAGGAGAGAGCCGACTTCAAATGTCTGAGAAGCGGAATTTTCCTGGGCAGCACATTGTGATACCTTCGCGAGTATAGAAGGACGTGGAATTGAAGGGTTCGAGTGTGCGCCTGAGCCCAGGATACTGCCAGAATACATGAATCAGGGATCCCAGAATCGACATGGTCTCTCTCAAGGTTGGTGACCTCAGTTGTTTGAATTTGGAGATCTTCTGGCAAAGGTCGTGCTGACGATCCTCGGGAAGGAAGAATGTCCTTTTTTCCCCGAGTCTAGGAGAATCCCCAGAAATTTCTTCCTTTGGGAAGGGTGGAGGTCTGATTTCTGAAGATTTGGGATCCAGCCTAGGGATTCGAGGATCTCCAGAGTTTTTAACACGTCCTTATTCAGCCGATGTGTCGATGGAGCAACTATGAGGAAGTCGTCCAAATATGGAACGACGCATATTCACTGGAGACGGATAAAGATAACGGCTTCCCTCATGATCTCTGAAAACACTCTCGGTGCTGAGGAGACGCAGAATGGAAGCGTGTTGAATTAAAAATGGGTGATCCCTTTGGTTGTGGGAGACTGCGAACCTGAGGAACATCCTATGATCGGAACATGGTAGTAGTATTCCTCAGGTTTATCGTAGCCATCACCCAGTCTTGTCCAATCAGAGGCATTGCCGTCTTGATCGACTCCATCTTGAACCTCCGGTATTTGATGAATTGGTTTAGGGGTTTTAAATTTATGATGACCCTGCATTTTCCGGAGGGTTTCCTTATGAGGAATAGGTGAGAATAATGGCCTCTGCCTACCTCCTCATGGGGTACCTGAGAAATTACTTTTTCTCGCAAGAGATCTTGTATTTGTAGGAGGCAGGAATTTTGGATGTCTGGAGTCTGTAACGGGGTAATCCTCAGACATTGGGGGGGACTCTCGAACTCCAACTTCAGCCCAAATTGTATGGTGTGAAGGATCCACTGGTTTGTGGATATGGACTGCCATTGGGCAAGGAAATCCGAGAGTCGGCCCCCCGCTGGAGAGTCACTGTTTGTCCTGGGTCTGTTGTTGCTGAGGGACAAGGATGTTTCTGCCTCTACCCCCCTTCGGGTAGCTCCACCATCCAGTTTTACCCTTTTCCCTGAATTCCTTCTGGGAGGACTGTTCACGAGGGGGACGAAAAAAACGTTTCCTAGTAAATTTCTGCTCGGGAAGCGATTTCTTCTTATCCAAAGCTTTTTCAAGGATATCATCCAAGACTGGACCAAACACGTGGTGTCCCTGGAAGGGAATGCCACAAAGTTTAGTCTCAGAGGTGATGATCCCACCACGATTTTAGCCAAAGGGCTCTCATAGCAGAATTAGAGAGGACCAAGGATTTTGCTGCCACCCGACTCTCCTGAGGCATCGGCTAAAAAATGCATCGCCTTTTGGAGAAGGGAGTGAAGGATCTCTTCTCTTGAGGTCCCTTGAGGTGTTCTTCCAATTTGTGAAGCCAGAGAAAAAGGGATCTGGCGACGCAGTTAGAAGCTATATTTGTTTTGATCAGGTTCGCAGAGGACTCCCAGGATTTTTTCAGGTGGCTATTTTGCGATCCATAGGATCTTTTAATTGGGAAGAATCCTTAAAGGGGAGGGACCTTTTCTTGGTTATTTTAGAGACCTGGATGCAGGGGTGAAACTAGCATTTCTGCTGCCTGAGGCGAACTGCAAAACGGCGCCCCCCCACGTAGTAAAATCGGTACAAATAAATCCAGGAATACATCTGGATGCCTGACAACTAGATGTAGCAGAGCCGGTAGATGATCGCCGGAGATAACTCTCCAGCGATCACCTACACTGCAGCGTTCTCACAATCAGCTGTTTGCGAGAACCAGACTAGTGACCGGAGATAAGTCCTGGTCACGTGCACGGCAGTTCTCGCAATGAGTTATGACGAGATCTGCAGTGGACGAGGGACTTCCGGCGGCGGGACAGGTGAGCCGGTAGACATGCGTAGTAAGCTGCATTTATGCAGTTTCTACGCATGTGACTAATCATTAGATGCGATTTTATTGCATCTAATGATAGTCTATGGTACATTTACGGCGCGGCAACGGAGTGCTGCCGCATTGTATACAGACATGCTGCATTCTGAAAAGACGCGCCGCATGTCCGTTTACGCGGGTCTGCCACCTGCGTGTTTTACCGCATAGTGGAGACGGGATTTCATGAAATCCCCTCCACTATGCTGTAACATCTGGACGCTGCGTGTTTGACGCTGCGGCTCTATGCAGCGTCAAACACGCAGCGCTTCCTGAACGTGGAAACATACCCTAATGCTTGCAGTCTAGGGGCACTTATGGGTTAACAATAGCCCTTTACTTTATTTTCCCATCCACCCTGTCCTGTGCTTGTCTGCACCATTTCTCCAGTGCTCACACACAGTCCACAGCTACTTCTCTCCTCCCACGAGTCACAGTCTGATAAGCTGCAGGCACCAGCCAAGAAATAAAAAAAAAAAACTCACACTGCAGAGCCAACTCCTTTGATTCACAGCAGCAGGGAGCCGGCTCTTTGTATGGGCTCGTTCACGAACGACACTCACTAGCATGTGGGGGGTGGGGTGGTGGCGATTCGAATTGTTTTTTAGTTACTTACTGCTGCCGCTTACTGCTTCAAGTCGGCCAGCAATGTGTGTCCGACTCCCAGCACAGCAGCCAGCAAATCAGGAGACAGGGCACCGCCTCTGCACCTCAACCCAGGCCGGGTGGTAACAGTGAATCACCTCTCCTGCCACTGGGCACAGGTTACCTTGTTTGTGACACTGTCTGCACTGTGTCAGCAAGTGTCAGAGCAGGGATTGCAGGGAGAGTCGGCACCACGTGTTCTAACTTCTGACTGCCGCTCTGCTGTCCCGTGTTTAGGAATGCTCCGCCGCTTCAAGCAAAGTATTCAACTTGCCTCATGATAGCAGCGCTATTGCCTGGATGCCCACTCTAGGGATTTCCCAAATAGAATTGTCGCCTTCAAGGGGAAAGCGATTCCTTAATTCCGAGGGTACGCTAAGTCCCTTCTCTGGGGAAGACCATTCCTGAAATATAAGGTTTTGGACATTTTCATGAACCGGAAACCCTTTTTTACCCCTTGGTTTAAGCCCCCCAAACATCTCATCCTGAATTGAGTGTTTCACCTCTACTTCCTCCACCCCCATGGTGTTTCTCACTATGGAAACCAGCTCTTCCATATCCTCAGAAGAGAAATAGTATTTCTTATTATCAGGCGTAGGGGTAGATGTGGAGCCCTCATTTTCCCAAATATCTTCTGACCCTGAGGTATGAATTTCACCCGAGTCAGAGTCAGTCTCAGTCGGAGCCAATTTCCTCTTTTTAGGGGGAAGGGGATGTGGCACTGGGGACTGGGAAAGGGCTGCCATGGAGGTTTGCACCTGCTTGATGAGAGTTTTAATACTGTCCAGGAGAGAGGGCTGCTCGGCACTTAAAATGTCATCTGTGCAGGGTTGGCATAAGGTCTTCTTGTAAGCGGACGGGAGCCTGGAACCACAAACACCACACTTGCGCATGGGTTTGTTCTTTGGGGCAGGGACCTTTTCTCCCTAAAAGAGAGAGAAGGTATACTAAGTGACCCATAGGTATCAAGCCCGGACAGTGAAGGACCGACCCCGCTACTCTCGGTAGGAGTGTGAACGCTGCCATCTGCAGATGCAGCTTTGGGTTTGTCGCCGTTCATGGTCAGTGTCACCCGTCACACAAGACAGAGACTCTGTATCTTACCTGGAGGCTCCCGACCAGGATATGAAGACATCGAGGTCCAGCGTCAGTTGTGTGCTCCTCCTCCCATGGTCCGCAGGGAGGATCCCAGGAACGACCCTTGTAGTGGTGAACATATCCGGGCCCTGGCTGCAAGCAGCGCGCGGTTTCAGTATGGGCCATCGACATGCGAAACCGGAAGTGCACGCCACCATCACTTCCGATGCGCGCACCGACGTCATTTCCAGTGCTTTGGATTCAGCTCTGGAGAGGACACCAGGGAGCTCAAGGAGGACCCTGGCCGCACATCACCGCCCTGCTTTACCTCCCGAGGAGGTGCGGGAGGGGCGGGAAGGGGGTCCAGAGTCGCATGAACATGGAGACGGGAGCAGCCACCTGGAGGAGGAGAGAAGCAAACCACCGACCTCGGACTGCCCGGTTTCTAAGGTAACGCTCTTCTAGGGCTCTGCTTGGCGGCCGCACCTGAGGACCTCTTCATGCCCCACTTGGGGACAGGAAAAACATTGGAAATAGCAGGAATGGAGGGGGGGGGGTATTTAACCTCTTTGTGTTTCCTGTCCCCCATTAGGGCAGGGAGACTTCCCCCAAGGTGACTGTCGTGAAAGGTGACAGGAGAAACAGTTGATTCCTTCTGCTCAGGCAATGTTCCCCAACTCTGAGGACTGTTTAGCAGGACATTGCGCCATGCCACACAGCTAGGTCAATCAATATGTGGATGAAGAACCACCACATCAAATCCCTGTCATGGCCAGCCCAATCTCCAGACCTGAACCCAAGTAAAACATCTGGAATGTAATCAAAGCCATAAAACAAAGAACTGCTTACATTTTTGTACCAGGAGTGGCATAAGGTCACCCAAAAGCAGTGTGAAAGACTGGTGGAAAGCATGCCAAGATGCATGATAGCTGTGATTAAAAATCATGGTTATTCCAGAAAATATTGATTTCTGAACTCTTCCCGAGTTAAAACATTAGAAATGTTGTTTCTAATGATTATGAACTTGTTTTGCTAGCATCATTTAGAGGTCTGCAAGCAATACATTTTTTTGTTATTTTGATCATTTCTCATTTTCTGAAAATAAATAAAAAATTTAGTGCTTGGAAATTCGGAGACATGTTGTCAGTAGTTTATAGCGTAAAAGCGCAATTTACATTTTACTCAAAAATATACCTATAAAGAGAAAAATCAGACAAAGTGAAAATTTTGCAGTGGTCTCTTAATTTTTGCCAGAGCTGTAGGTTCTTTTTTACATACACCACATGAGCAGAGTACACCACGTCACAGGCACTACATACACCACATGAGCAGAGTACACCACGTCACAGGCACTACACACACCACATGAGCAGAGTATACCATGTCACAGGCACTACACACACACCACATATGCAGAGTACACCATGTCACAGGCACTACACACACGAGCAGAGTATACCATGCCACAGGCACTACACACACACATGTGCAGAGTACACCATGTCACAGGTACTACACACACGAGCAGAGTACACCATGTCACAGGCACTACACACACACCACATATGCAGAGTACACCATGTCACAGGCACTACACACACGAGCAGAGTATACCATGCCACAGGCAGTACACACACCACATGTGCAGAGTACACCATGCCACAGGCACTACACACACACACACCACACGTGCAGAGTACACCATGTCACAGGCACTACACCCACCACATGTGCAGAGTACACGTCACAGGCACTGCACACACGACATGTGCAGAGTACACCATGTCACAGGCACTACACACCACATGAGCAGAGTACACCATGTCACAGGTACTACACACCACATGTGCAGAGTACACCATGTCACAGGCACTACACACACTACATGAGCAGAGTACACCATGTCACAGGCACTACACACACCACATGAGCAGGGTACACCATGTCACAGGCACTACACACACGAGCAGAGTATACCATGCCACAGGCACTACACACACAAGCAGAGTACACCATGTCACAGGCACTACACACACGAGCAGAGTATACCATGCCACAGGCACTACACACACCACATGTGCAGAGTACACCATGCCACAGGCACTACACACACCACATGTGCAGAGTACACCACGTCACAGGCACTACACCCACCACATGTGCAGAGTACACCACATCACAGGCACTACACGTGCAGAGTACACCATGTCACAGGCACTACACACACCACATGAGCAGAGTACACCATGCCACAGGCACTACACACACATGAGCAGAGTATACCATGCCACAGGCACTACACACACCACATGTGCAGAGTACACCATGCCACAGGCACTACACACACACACCACATGTGCAGAGTACACCACGTCACAGGCACTACACCCACCACATCTGCAGAGTACACGTCACAGGCACTACACACACGACATGTGCAGAGTACACCATGTCACAGGCACTACACACCATATGAGCAGAGTACACCATGTCACAGGTACTACACACACCACATGTGCAGAGTACACCATGTCACAGGCACTACACACACCACATGAGCAGAGTACACCATGTCACAGGCACTACACACACGAACAGAGTATACCATGCCACAGGTACTACACACACGAGCAGAGTACACCATGTCACAGGCACTACACACACGAGAAGAGTATACCATGCCACAGGCACTACACACACACCACATGTGCAGAGTACACCATGCCACAGGCACTACACACACACCACATGTGCAGAGTACACCAAGTCACAGGCACTACACGTGCAGAGTACACCATGTCACAGGCACTACACACCACATGAACAGAGTACACCATGCCACAGGCACTACACACCACATGTGCAGAGTACACCATGTCACAGGCACTACATACACCACATGTGCACAGTACACCATGTCACAGACACTAGACACACCACATGAGCAGAGTATACCATGCCACAGGCACTACACACACGAGCAGAGTATACCATGCCACAGGCACTACACACACCACATGTGCAGAGTACACCATGTCACAGGCACTACACACACGAGCAGAGTATACCATGCCACAGGCACTACACACACACCACATGTGCAGAGTACACCATGCCACAGGCACTACACACACACCACATGTGCAGAGTACACCACGTCACAGGCACTACACGTGCAGAGTACACCATGTCACAGGCACTACACACACCACATGAACAGAGTACCCCATGCCACAGGCACTAACACACCACATGTGCAGAGTACACCATGTCACAGGCACTACATACACCACATGTGCAGAGTACACCATGTCACAGGCACTACACACACCACATGAGCAGAGTATACCATGCCACAGGCACTACACACACGAGCAGAGTATACCATGCCACAGGCACTACACACACCACATGTGCAGAGTACACCATGCCACAGGCACTACACATACACACCACATGTGCAGAGTACACCACGTCACAGGCACTACACCCACCACATGTGCAGAGTACACCACGTCACAGGCACTACACACACCACATGTGCAGAGTACACCATGTCACAGGCACTACACACAGACAGGTAACGCTGCCGCCCTGTACTCCGATGCCACAGACAGCAGACACAACGTTCATTACACACACCCTCCACAGACACTACGGTAATTACACACACCCTCCACAGACACTACGGTAATTACACACACGCTCCACAGACACTACGGTAATTACACCCACCCTCCACAGACACTACGGTAATTACACCCACCCTCCACAGACACTACGGTAATTACACCCACCCTCCACAGACACTACGGTAATTACACACACCCTCCACAGACACTACGGTAATTACACACACCGTCCACAGACACTACGGTAATTACACCCACCCTCCACAGACACTACGGTAATTACACCCACCCTCCACAGACACTACGGTAATTACACCCACCCTCCACAGACACTACGGTAATTACACACACCGTCCACAGACACTACGGTAATTACACACACCGTCCACAGACACTACGGTAATTACACACACCGTCCACAGACACTACGGTAATTACACACACCCTCCACAGACACTACGGTAATTACACACACCGTCCACAGACACTACGGTAATTACACACACCCTCCACAGACACTACGGTAATTACACCCACCCTCCACAGACACTACGGTAATTACACCCACCCTCCACAGACACTACGGTAATTACACACACTCCACAGACACTACGGTAATTACACACACTCCACAGACACTACGGTAATTACACACACCCTCCACAGAGCTACGGTAATTACACCCACCCTCCACAGACACTACGGTAATTACACACACTCCACAGACACTACGGTAATTACACACACCGTCCACAGACACTACGGTAATTACACACCCTCCACAGACACTACGGTAATTACACACACCCTCCACAGAGCTACGGTAATTACACACACCCTCCACAGACACTACGGTAATTACACCCACCCTCCACAGACACTACGGTAAATACACACACTCCACAGACACTACGGTAATTACACACACTCCACAGACACTACGGTAATTACACACACCCTCCACAGAGCTACGGTAATTACACACACCCTCCACAGACACTACGGTAATTACACCCACCCTCCACAGACACTACGGTAAATACACACACTCCACAGACACTACGGTAATTACACACACTCCACAGACACTACGGTAATTACACACCCTCCACAGACACTACGGTAATTACACCCACCCTCCACAGACACTACGGTAAATACACACACTCCACAGACACTACGGTAATTACACACACTCCACAGACACTACGGTAATTACACACACCCTCCACAGACACTACGGTAATTACACCCACCCTCCACAGACACTACGGTAAATACACACACTCCACAGACACTACGGTAATTACACACACCCTCCACAGAGCTACGGTAATTACACCCACCCTCCACAGACACTACGGTAATTACACACACCCTGCACAGACACTACGGTAATTACACCCACCCTCCACAGACACTACGGTAATTACACCCACCCTCCACAGACACTACGGTAATTACACACACTCCACAGACACTACGGTAGTTACAGACACTACGCGCTGCACAGAAGCGACACATTCGCTTTCAGTGACCGACTCCAACATTACACCCCACGTGACCAGCCCTCTTCTCACCCCGCCTCCTTATACCCACTCAGACCACGGGGCGGGAGATGCAGGGCCCCCCATCCGGAAGTGACGTCAGGGGCCCGTAGGTTGTTACTGCGCAGTGTCCCCAAAGAAAGGAAAAATCCGGACGCGGATCCTGTGGAGACTGGAGAGAGACTGCGGCGTCCTGAGCCAGAGGTGACCGCGACAGCTTGGAGGTGAGGAGGGCAGCCGGGGAGCGGCTCCGCTGTCATGGGAGGAGCGGGGTCCGCTCAGTGCCCGCAGCGCTGTGTCCTCCACCTGCAGAGGTGTCACCGGGGATGCGGCCTAGCTGCCCCATCTCTTATATACGCCATGGCTGCCATCATCTGCCGGACAGGGTCTTTATAAGGGGACGTGGTGTAGACGCTGTCACGGCCTCCATGGGATTTGTAGTTTTGCCTTCTGAGCACTGCTCGGAGCCTGCGATCTGTCCCCGCTCATCCGGCCGCACTGTGGATCTTACTGGGCTGCATTCTTCAATGGCATTTTACCTTTGGCAATGCAACATCCACCATTTTTTCTCCTTGAATTCACATCGTGTGTGTGCACCCACCCAACAATTGGGATCCTATAAATGCTTAAAGGGAACGGTCATGTCGTGTTTAGCATCTAAACTGTTCGCAGTGCGTTGTTAGTGATGCAATGTGCATCACTAACACGGTGGGTTTTTTTTTTAAATAAAAATCGGTGCTGTAATCATGTGCATAAAGCACTTTATATAGTTAGATCGTACTTGCTCATTTAGTCATGGGGGTGTACTTAGTTTCCTTTAGTCATGGTTGTTGCTGCCCACGCAATTTGAGTTATGATCCCGGGGTTGTGCGGACATCGCTTGAATCCCAATTGAAACCCAGCGCTTGTGTAGTGTCGGTCAGGGAGCCGCGCTTGTGCCGTGACAAGCAGCTCCCCGACTGACTCACAGTCAGTGAAGCTGGGTACTACACATACCTTGCGTGCGCTGACAGTGAAGCTGGGTACTACACATACCTTGCGTGCGCTGACAGTGAAGCTGGGTACTACACATACCTTGCGTGCGCTGACAGTGAAGCTGGGTACTACACATACCTTGCGTGCGCTGACAGTGAAGCTGGGTACTACACATACCTTGCGTGCGCTGACAGTGAAGCTGGGTACTACACATACCTTGCGTGCGCTGACAGTGAAGCTGGGTACTACACATACCTTGCGTGCGCTGACAGTGAAGCTGGGTACTACACATACCTTCAGTGCGCGTGCGCTGACAGTGAAGTTGGGTACTACACATACCTTCAGTGCGCGTGCGCTGACAGTGAAGCTGGGTACTACACATACCTTGCGTGCGCTGACAGTGAAGCTGGGTACTACACATACCTTGCGTGCGCTGACAGTGAAGCTGGGTACTACACATACCTTGCGTGCGCTGACAGTGAAGCTGGGTACTACACATACCTTCAGTGCGCGTGCGCTGACAGTGAAGCTGGGTACTACACATACCTTCAGTGCGCGTGCGCTGACAGTGAAGCTGGGTACTACACATACCTTGCGTGCGCTGACAGTGAAGCTGGGTACTACGCATGCCTTGCGTGCGCTGACAGTGAAGCTGGGTACTACACATACCTTCAGTGCGCATGTGCTGACAGTCAGTGAAGCTGGGTACTACACATACCTTCAGTGTGCGTGCTTCACTAATCATGTACTGGGGACAGTTTAAATGCCTAAAATGACACAACAGGTTCCCTTTAATGCGCTTCACTTTTCTTGGATTTCCTTACCTAGTTTTGCTCCGGGCAGAATGGGAGGTTTGTGGCCGATGTATCTAGAAATCTACTACTGGCATATAATTTTTTCTCTTCTCTTCATAGCTTACATCTGGAAAATCTCCGACTCTCTTCCGGATCACGTCAAGCACTTCTCAAACCTTGTAAGTAACCTTGTAAAATGACCAATTTAATATTATTGGGCTGATTGGAAAACAGTTTGTCATATGGACGCTCCGTCTGCTAGAAGCACTATTAGGCCGGGATCACACACTGCGAAATACGGCCGAGTCTCGCTGGTTAAAACCAAGCTCTGGCACCGGCACTCGAGCGGAGCGTGCGGCCGCACAGCAATACATGGAGCCGCATGCTCCGCTCCGGAGTGCCGGTGCCAGAGCTTGGTTTTAACCAGCGAGACTCGGCCGTATCTCGCTGTAGTGTGACTCCGGCCTTATTTTTCCCAGTATTGGATTACAATCATCCATACAAGTATATAAGTGCAAAAAAAAATTTCTAAAGGGACTATCGGCACAAAAGGACTGTTCAAACCAAGTACGGCAATCTGTGCATCATGGCGGGGCCAATTGTTTAAATATACCTTCTCACCTGCTTGATTTCCATCTATCCCCACCCTTCTCTGGTTCTATGAAGCCAGAGCTGTCAATGGAAGAATGGACTTGGTGAAGACTAAGGGAAAACAAAACAAGCAGGTGTGAGGGTGCACTTAAATGATTGGCTCCGCCATGAGGCTAGAAGTGGTTGGTTTGAACAGTCGTTCTGTGCTGGCAGTCAATTTAAAAGGACTATCGGCACAGAAAGACGGTTCAAGCAAAATACAGGCGCTTGACGGATGCGTCGTCTGAGCTTTTCTGGTGTAGATGTGGGACTTGGTACGAGAGAGAGAGAATTCCTGTGTTTGACGGTCAGCGACGGATACTGCGTCCATAGGTTTCCATTATAGCCAACGATGGACCGCGCAGGAACCGTCACTGACCAATTTTTCCGACGTGCAGAAAAAACGTTCCTCTGAACATTTTCCCTCCACGACGGACCACTATTTTCCGAAGGATCCAGTGCACGACTGATTAAACGGATGGCCATCCGTCAAAATCGGTCGCTAATACAACTGTATGGGAAAATGCAGGATCCTGCATTCTCAAAAATCAACGGATTTTGACGCAAGACAAAAGATGGAAGTTTGAAAGAGGCCTAAGAAACACATTAGCAGCTATACCTCTGCCGGTTTGCAACAATTTTACATCCCTGCCTGCAAGATGGAGGCTGAGGAACCTGCAGATGTGCCAGGTACAGTTAGGTCCATATATATATTTGAACAGACACAACATCATTCTAATTTTGGTTATAGACATTACCACAATGAATTCTAAACAAAACAATTCAGATGCAGTTGAAGCTCAGACTTTCAGCTTTGATTTGAGGGTATCCACATTAAAATTGGATGAAGGGTTTAGGAGTTTCAGCTCCTTAACATGTGCCACCCTGTTTTTCAAGGGACCAAAAGTAATAGGACAGATTCAATAATTTTAAATAAAATGTTCATTTTTAGTACTTGGTTGAAAACCCTTTGTTGGCAATGACTGCCTGGAGTCTGGAACTCATGGACATCACCAGACGCTGTGTTTCCTCCTTCTTGATGCTCGGCCAGGCCTTCACTGCAGTGGTTTTCAGTTGCTGTTTGTTTGTGGGCCTTTCTGTCTGAAGTTTAGTCTTTAACAAGTGAAATGCATGCTCAATTGGGTTGAGATCAGGTAAATGACTTGGCCATTCAAGAATATTCCACTTCTTTGCTTTAGTAAACTCCTGGGTTGTTTTGGCTTTATGTTTTGGGTCATTGTCCATCTGTAGTATGAAACGACAACCAATCAGTTTGGCTGCATTTGGCTGGATCTAAGCACACAGTATGGCTCTGAATACCTCAGAATTCATTCGGCTGCTTCTGTCCTGTGTCACATCATCAATAAACACTAGTGACCCAGTGCCACTGGCAGCCATGCATGCCCAAGCCATCACACTGCCTCCGCCGTTTTTTACAGATGAGGTGGTATGCTTTGGATCATGAGCTGTACCACGCCTTCGCCATAATTTTCTCTTTCCATCATTCTGGTAGAGGTTGATTTTGGTTTCATCTGTCCAAAGAATGTTCTTCCAGAACTGTGCTGGCATTTTTAGATGTTTTTGAGCCTTTTTATTCTTGATGCTTATGAGTGGCTTGCACCGTTCAGTGAACCCTCTGTATTTACTTTCATGCAGTCTTCTCTTTATGGTAGATTTGGATATTGATACGCCGACCTCCTGGAGAGTGTTGGTCACTTGGTTGGCTGTTGTGAAGGGGTTTCTCTTCACCATGGAGATTATTCCGTGGGCGCCCAGGTCTTTTTGCATTGACGAGTTCACCAGTGCTTTCTTTCTCAGGATGTACCAAACTGTAGATTTTGCCACTCCTAATGTTGCAATTTCTCAGATGGGTTTTTTCTGTTTTCGCAGCTTAACGATGGCTTGTTTCACCTGCATGGAGAGCTCCTTTAGGTACCGTCACACTAAGCGACGCTGCAGCGATACCGACAACGATGTCGATCGCTGCAGCGTCGCTGTTTGGTCGCTGGAGAGCTGTCACACAGACAGCTCTCCAGCGACCAACGATCCCGAAGTCCCCGGGTAACCAGGGTAAACATCGGGTTACTAAGCGCAGGGCCGCGCTTAGTAACCCGATGTTTACCCTGGTTACCGTTGTAAATGTAAAAAAAATAAAACACTACATACTTACATTACCGGTGTCTGGTCATGTCCCTCGCCTTCAGCTTCCAGCACTGACTGAGCGCTGGCCGTAAAGTACAGCGGTGACGTCACCGCTGTGCTGTACTTTACGGCTGGCCAGTCAGTGCGGGAAGCTGAAGGCGAGGGACATGACCAGACACCGGGAATGTAAGCATGTAGTGTTTTTTTTTTTGTTTTTTTTACGTTTACAACGGTAACCAGGGTAAACATCAGGTTACTAAGCGTGGCCCTGCGCTTAGTAACCCGATATTTACCCTGGTTACCAGTGAAGACATCGCTGGATCGGCGTCACACACGCCGATTCAGCGATGTCAGCGGGAGATCCAGCGACAAAATAAAGTTCTGGACTTTCCCCAGCGACCAAAGATCTCCCAGCAGGGGCCTGATCGTTGGTCGCTGTCACACATAACGATTTTGTTAACTATATCGTTGCTACGTCACAAAAAGCAACAATATCGTTATGTGTGACGGTACCTTTTGAGCGCATGTTTCCTTTACAGCAAAATCTTCCAGATGCAAGCACCACACCTCAAATCAACTTCAGGCCTTTTATCTGCTTAATTGAGAATTACATAACAAAGGGATTGCCCACACCTGTCCATGAAATAGCCTTGGAGTCAGTTGTCCAATTACTTTTGGTCCCTTTAAAAACAGGGTGGCACATGTCAAGGAGCTGAAACTCCTAAACCCTTCATCCAATTTTAATGTGGATACCCTCAAATGAAAGCTGAAAGTCTGAACTTCAACTGCATCTGAATTGTTTTGTTTAAAATTCCTTGTGGTAATGTCTATAACCAAAATTAGAAAAATGTTGTCTCTGTCCAAATATATATGGACCTAACTGTATAATCACACACAGCTCTGCAGTGTATCAATAAGGGGTAGGGTGCACTACTGAGTCAATATCAAGATGAGACAAGCTACTGGAGTGCGGCATAAGGCATGACAAACAATAGGTAATGGAGGAGAAGAGAGGGAATCCATGCATATAGAATGCGCACCTCTGATTATAAAGGTACTAGATGGTGGCCTGATTCTAACGCATCGGGTATTCTAGAGTGTGTGTGTGTATCTAATATATAAAGCTGAATGTGTGTGTGTGTATGTCCGGGATTGGCATCTGCACCGTCGCAGCTACAGCCACAAAATTTTGCACAGTCACACGTCTGGACCCCGAGAGTGTCATAGGCTATGTTGTGAGGTGAAATTTTAACCCCGCGCTTTCCAATTCACCAAACAATTTTGCCCCTATTTACATAATGGGGAAAAGTGAAAGGGAAAGTGTTGGAGGCAAATTGACAGCTGCCAGATGTGAACAAGAGGGACTTAAAGAGTGAGAGCGATGGCGCCAAAGAGTATATACCTACAGTTGCTAAGGTGGGGCCCCTACATGGGATACTCGCCACACACGGGAATATGAACACACACACAAAATGTTCCACACACTACCACATGCTTGAACACATATACCACCTTCAGCACAAATTTGACCACACATACACCAACCTTGCCACATAAAAGTCGAAACACAAAAGTCACCGTGCAAAACTCGCCACGCGCAAAACTCGCCACATGCAAAACTAGGCACGTGCAAAACTCACCTCATGGAAAACTCGCCACATGCACAAAAGTTGCAACACATGCAAAAGTTGCCTCACACAAAACTTGTACATACTCAAAACGCACCACACATAAAACTCGCCACGCGCAAAACTCGCCATGCGTACAACTTGCTACACTAACCTGTCACATGCAACTCGACACACAAAAAGTTGCTACGCGCATGTCGCCACATGCAACTTGACACATGAAACTCGCCCTAAAACACACACAAGTCTGGTATTATCCTTCAAAAATAAAAATCTGATTAATAAGCAGACAAACTACAAGAACAACAACTGTACCATATAGGAAATACGACAGCTGTCAGTCACATGACCTGTCTATTATGTGTATGTGTGAGCTAATATATACTGCCAGGGGGAGGGCTTCCTGTTGGCTGGGGATTTATCAGGCTGCCAATTTAGTACTATATACAGGAGAGATGACACACAGGTATATACTATATACGGGAGGAGATGACACACAGGTATATACTATATACGGGAGGAGATGACACACAGGTATATACTATATACGGGAGGAGATGACATACAGGTATATACTATATACGGGAGGAGATGACACACAGGTGTATACTATATACGGGAGGAGATGACATACAGGTATATACTATATACGGGAGGAGATGACATACAGGTATATACTATATACGGGAGGAGATGACATAGAGGTGTATACTATATATGGGAGATGACAAACATGTATATACTGAGGGGAAAATCAGAGGTGTGAGTGCAAAATGAGAGGAGTGAGGGAAAATAGTGGAGTGATCGGAAAATGACAGATGTGAGGTCGAAATGACAAGTGTTAGGGGGGGGAATGAGAGGCATGATGGGAAAATAAGAGGAGTGAGGTGCTATAACTAACCACAGATATTTACTACGCCCAGGCAACGCCGGGCTCTTCAGCTAGTAGTCAATTAAAAATGACAGTGACATGATTTCCTATTTTGAAAACATTGATTTTACAAACACAACACACAAAATTGGACCTAATTATAAAAATTGTAAAATCTTAGTTGCTAGAAGCTAAAGATTGGGCGTCCAAAAACAAGGACGTTGGTAGATAATGAGTTAACATGAAACTACAGCTCCAGACCTTTGCACCCCCAGACCCACCCCAACACTGAATGCTCTAGAAGGATGGGTATTTATCCTGTGGACTCCTCCCACTCTACAGCTGTTCAATCAACCTACCACTAAACATGGCTAATTAACCCCTTTCAGCACATAGTGTGCTGGAGCATTTTCCTAGGTTGCAGCTAGAGATGAGCGAACATAGTCAGCTCCCTCCTTATCCGAATAGCTATAGCTCTTACCAAAGCTGCTGCATTGGGAACCCGGATACTTGGAGCGCTCCTGATAATCATGTGGCCGTCGCCGCAGCTGCATATGTCATGGCTGTGTGACAATCACAACACACAGGCTCTCCATACATGTGTTGTTACTGTCGCACAGCCGCTTCACCAGACACCTGATTGCCACGACCAATCAGCAGCGGTCACAGTCCGTCGCCAACATGGCCGCTCCTTGCTCCCCGCAGTCAGTGCCCGCTGCATACCCCCTCCAGTCAGCCCTCACACAGGGTTAATGGCAGCATTAATGGACCGCGTTATGCTGCGGTGTAACGCACTTCATTAACGCATCTATTAACCCTGTGTGACCAACTTTTTACTATTGATGATGCGTATGCAGCATCAATAGTAAACAAATCTAATGGTACAAATAATAATTTACAAATAATAATGAAAAAAAAAAAAGTTGTCCGTGCAAGTGGCAGATTCCGGTACAAAGGATGGTATGCGAGAAGGACCTGCCATGACGTCACGTAACCGCGACGTCATCACAGGTCCTGCGCTCATACCAACCCTGGGACCGGAAGCTGCCGCGTGCACCGCACACAGGGCCAGGACTTCAATTGGCCTTCGGAAGGTGAGTATAAATGTTTATTTTTTATTTTAAGTCTTTTTTTTCTAACCTGTTACATATGTGGCTGGGCAATATACTACGTGGCTGGGCAATATACTATGTGAAAAATATATATATATATATTTTATAGCACAGCCGTGTAGTATATAGGAGCCATGCAGTATATAACACTGCCCACGCAGTATATTTAACTGTGGGCACCATATCCCTGTTAAGAATGAAAAAGATAAAAAAGTTATATACTCACCCTCCGGCGTTCAGCGAAGCTATCCTTATGCACGCGATGCGGCCGCCAGCTTCCGTTCCCAGCGATGCATTGCGAAATTACCCAGATGACTTGACGGTCTCGTGAGACCGCTACGTCATCATCTCGCGAGACCGCAATGCATGGCCTGGAGCGTCGCGAGGAGCGGGAAAGGTGCCGGATGGTGAGTATATAATAATTTTATTTTCTCTGATCGCCCATGACGGCACCACGGAGAGAGGGGATCCGCCCACCAAGGACAGGAAACCTACGGATAAAAAGGCGGTACCACTCTCCTGCATCAGTTGGTTTCCTGTCCTTGATGGGAGACCTACGGACTTACCAGTCATCGTTGGAATTCCGGGGCCAACCAGTCCGATTCAGGCAGCTGGGGTCCCTCTGCCTCGGCTAGGGTGGTGACCCGAAGCGCCACCGCTGGGAGCTGTGAGCCGACAGGGTGTGCGGGGGAGGTGACAAGGAATTCGCGGTCACCTCCCCAGGTAAGATGCAGCAGCGACAACATCCAGGGGGGTCCCTCTGTGGTTGTGGGAGGTGCAGCGCAACCCTCCCTAAAAACTAGCATAAGTCTGCACGCTGCACTGCCATCGGGCGTGCAGAAAAAGCGCTACAGGGCTGCATAGGACTGGGTGTGCCGGTCAGCAGCGCCTTTCTGCCTCCAGCACGCCGGGATCTAGGTGGTCTCGCGGTGCGCTTGTGCACCGGTATATGCAGGCTTCCGACCGGGTGCTTGTGCGTTCCATGCAGGCGCCGGTGTATTTCCGGGTGCGTTCTGCGCAGGCGCCGGCGGGACTTCCGGCCGGGCGCCTGTTGCGCTCTGCGCAGGCGCCGGCGGGGTTCCGGCCGGGCGCTGGGGCGCATGCAGCGGCCGGTATGTTCCATGCAGGCGCCGGTGTATTTCCGGGTGCGTTCTGCGCAGGCGCCGGCGGGACTTCCGGCCGGGCGCCTGGTGCGCTCTGCGCAGGCGCCGGCGTGGCCCGGCCGTCAGTTTGGTACGATTTGCGCAGGCGCTAGCAGGCGGCTGTTAGGGACCATGTAGGAGTTATTGCGCAGGCGCCGGCGTTCAGCGCTCGCTTCTGCGCAGGTGCGGTCAGCGGGAGGATTCAAATAGGAGAATCTACTTCCTCCCAGTGGCTCTGCAGTAAAAAGCAGGAGCCTCAAGAGATAAAAGCGCTAGCTCAGCCAAGCTCGAGGCAGCATCTGCAAACAGCAGCAGTATGAGTAATCCGGCATCACCTTTGCCCGAATCACCTCCACCTGCAACATCGCCACAGCAGCAGCAGCAGCAAAAAAGGCGACAGCAGAAGGGACACCAGGACAGTAAGGAGTCCAGTACGGCGTCGGGGAGAAAGCCAGAGGCAGAAAACCCCCAACCGGTATTTATGGGTCCTGGAGGTGGTAAGTGGATCTTCGTGAATGTCAGAGACAGTAAGAGTGTTATTTGTCTCTTTTAGGGGAGGAAAAGCGTAGCTAAAACTAAGTACAAAAGTTGCGCCATCTGTAGAGAGGATCTTCCACCTACATGGGATAAGAGACTATGCAATACCTGCATTCAGCAGACTGTATCTGAAAACCTTCCAGGGTTTGCAACAGATCTTAAAACCCTAATTAAGGAGCAAGTGGAGGACACCTTTAGGTCACTAAACAGTGGGAAAAAAAGGAGGAAGTCCAAACACAGGTCCCCATCTCCGGTCTCAAAATCCGAAAGTGATAGTGAGAGTTCAAGGTCTTCACCCTCCTCTGATTCATCTGCATCATCTACTTCTTCCTCTGGGGGACATAATTGTTTCCCTCTAGAGGATACTGATGGCCTCATAAAGGCGGTGAGAAGTACCATGGGGTTGGTAGACTCCCATCCTAAAAAAACAGTACAAGACATCATGTTTGGGGGCCTAGAACAGAAAAAGAGAAGAGCTTTCCCGCTTAACGAAGCAATCGCGGCCTTGATTAAGAAGGAATGGAAGAAGCCCATGAGGAAGACTCTCTTGACGCCAAAAAGGAAATACCCCTTTGAGGAGGAATCATGCTCCTTTTGGGAAAAGGCCCCCAAATTAGATGTAGCGATTGCTAAAGCCTCAAAGAAATTCGCCCTCCCGTTTGAGGACATGGGGGTTCTAAAAGACCCCATGGACAAGAAGGCAGATGCCTTTCTCAAAGGGTCCTGGGAGGCAGCAGGAGGAGGCCTGAAGCCAGCAGTTGCAGCAGCATGTACTTCACGCTCACTGATGATCTGGCTAAACCAACTAGAAGGTCAATTGAAGGGGAAAACTTCCCGGGACTCAATTCTAAACACACTACCCGTAATGAGAGGGGCCGCGGCTTTCCTAGCCGACGCCTCGGCCGACTCCATCAGGCTATCCGCCAGAGCAGCAGTGTTTGCTAATGCGGCTAGACGTGCTCTCTGGCTTAAGAATTGGCCGGGCGACCTACAGACAAAAACGAAATTGTGCACCATCCCTTGTGAAGGAGAGTTTCTGTTCGGGTCAACTCTAGATGACATCCTGGAAAAAGCAGGAGACAAGAAAAAGTCCTTCCCCTCTCTGGGTCTCCCCTCTTATAGAAAGCCCTTTCGGAACAAGAGGTTTTTCCGTAAGAACCCAGGGAGAGGCCAGGGGAAGTGGGAAGATAAGAAGACGAAGAATAAAGGGTTCATCTTTAACAAAAACCTCAATGACAGCAAGAAACCTCCACAATGAAGGTTCGCCCCAGGTGGGAGGGAGATTATCCCTCTTTCTCCCAGCCTGGGAAAAGATCACCTCCAGTCAATGGATCTTAAGTATCATAAAATCAGGACTAAGATTAACATTCAAGAGGTACCCTCGTCCCTCTTTCAAGATAACACCTATGAGATCCTCGGCAGAAGAACAGTTAACACTGGAGAAAGAGATTGTGGGGTTAGTAAAAAAAGGAGTACTCCTGGAAGTTCCCCCTCAAGAAAGAGGGCAAGGGTACTATTCCCCTCTATTCCTGAGGAAGAAACCAGACGGTTCCTTCAGGACTATTATCAATTTGAGGAACCTAAACAATTACCTAGAGGTTCAGGCGTTCAAGATGGAAACAATAAAGTCATCAATCAAAATGCTGTTTCCTCAATGCTTCATGGTGGTCCTGGACTTGAAGGACGCGTATTATCACGTCCCAATACACAAGGATCACCAAAGATTCCTGAGAATGGCAATCCACATCAAGGGAGTCCTAAGTCACTTCCAGTTCACAGCCCTACCATTTGGCCTAGCAATAGCCCCGAGGGTCTTTACAAAACTGGTCGCGGAGGTAATGGCTCACCTCAGGGAAGAAAACACCCTGATCGTACCATATCTGGACGATTTTCTGGTGATAGGCTCCTCCCCGCAACATTGTATGAATCAGCTAGATTTAGTGATTCACTCTCTAAAAGACCTGGGCTGGCTAATAAACCTAGAGAAATCCAGACTGGTGCCTTCTCAGGTTCAGGAGTACCTAGGTCTCGCTCTAGACTCCAGGAAAATGGAATGCCGGCTCCCAGAGAGCAAGATACAAAAGATAATGAGTTTAGCGTTAAGAGTACAATCTCTCCCCTCTATAACTCTCCGTCAGGGCATGTCCCTGTTAGGCTCTATGACCTCGTGCATGCCTGCGGTCCAGTGGGCCCAACTACACTCAAGAGATCTCCAATGGCAGCTACTTTCAGAGCAAATCTTTCTAGGAGAGTATTTAGAAGGGCGGTTAACATTATCTCCTCGCACCAATCACTCTCTGATTTGGTGGACGTTGCGGGAAAATCTTTCCCAGGGAGTTCCATGGCTGATCCCAATATCAAAGGTCCTAACTACGGACGCAAGCCCCTCAGGGTGGGGAGCTCATCTGGGCGACTTGGTAGCTCAGGGCATTTGGTCCCCTTCCCTGGCAAACAGTTCCTCCAATATGAAGGAACTCCTGGCCGTAAAATTTGCCCTTCAGGAATTCTCGGGGGTCCTTCAATCTCGCCACGTAAGAGTGATGTCAGACAATCAGGTAGTAGTATCCTACATAAACCATCAGGGGGGTACCCGTTCCAAAAGCCTAATGGAAGTGACCAACTCAATCCTTCAGTTAGCCGAGAACAACCTTCTATCCCTGACAAGCCTACACATAAAGGGGGTAGACAATTACAAGGCAGACTTCCTCAGTCGATCCAGCCTAAAACAGGGGGAATGGGAACTAAATGCGGAGATATTCACCCAGATCACACAAAAATGGGGTGTTCCCAAAATAGATCTCTTCGCGAGCCATTTAAACAAAAAAGTAGCCTCCTTTTGCTCCCTATCTCCCCTGGGGAACCCAGTAGCTGTGGACGCGTTCCTGATCCCCTGGGGTCATCATCTGGTCTATGCCTTTCCTCCCCTCTTTCTGATTCCAGCAGTGCTGAGGAAGATTCGGGAGGACGGGGCGCTGGTCATCTTAATTGCCCCGTTCTGGCCGAAGAGACCTTGGTTCTCATGGATGAGGAAAATGTCAATATCCGACCCTTGGGTATTACCAGACCTCCGGGATCTGTTGTCACAGGGCCCTATCTGTCATCCACAAGTCAAGAACTTGCACTTGACAGCCTGGCTCTTGAGAGGAAAATATTAGAAAACAGAGGGTTCTCTTCGGGGTTAATTTCAACTCTGTTAAAAAGTAGGAAGCCGGTTACAACGAAACAGTACGGCAAAATATGGAAAAAGTTCCTGTCCTTTTCAGGTGCAAAAATAGGGAAAGAGATTCCCATCAATTCCATATTAGAGTTCCTACAAAATGGCCTGGATATGGGGTTAGCCACCAGTACACTAAAAGTTCACGTGGCAGCATTAGGAGCCCTATTTAATTTTGACCTAGCTTCAAATAGATGGATCTCTAGATTCATTAAGGCAGCAGGAAGATCTAGGCCTCTACCAGTAAAAGTGGTTCCTCAATGGGACTTAAACGTGGTCCTTAAAGCACTGACTAGTCCTCCATTCGAACCATTGCATGAATCTACTATAAAAACGCTATCCCTCAAAACCGCTCTATTAGTTGCACTCACTTCTGCCCGTAGGGTCAGTGACTTACAAGCTCTATCAGCCTGCCTTCCTCACACACAATTTCTAGAGGATAGGGTTATTCTAAAAACAGACCCAGCATATCTCCCGAAAGTGGCTTCAAAATTTCACAGGTCTCAAGAGATATCTCTCCCCTCCTTCTACCCCAATCCTAAGAACGAGGAGGAACAAACACTACATACACTAGATGTAAGGAGATGTCTCTTACACTACCTAGAAGTCACTAGAGAGAGTAGGGAGGATTCCTCTCTGTTTGTGTGTTTTCAGGGTCCCCGGAAGGGGAAAAAAGCATCTAAGGCCACCATAGCAAGATGGATCACAGACGCCATCAGTCTATCTTATTCAGCAAGTGGGATGTCCGTTCCTGGGGAGGTTAAGGCTCACTCAACGAGGGCAGTAGCAACTTCCTGGGCGGAGAAGGCCGGAGCTTCCATAGACCAGATATGTAGAGCTGCTACCTGGTCCTCACCATCCACATTCTATAGGCACTATAGATTGGACCTAATCTCCTCTTCAGACCTTACTTTCGGTAAAAGGGTTCTGGAGGCGGTGGTCCCTCCCTGAATGTACCATCTATTCAAATCTCTCCGTGGTGCCGTCATGGGCGATCAGAGAAAAATATAGTTCTTACCGATAACGGTATTTCTCTGAGCCCATGACGGCACCCGTACATTCCCTCCCTTCACTTATGGGTGTACACCTTGAAATAGTGCCATAATCCATTTATAGTTGGAATTCACGCGGTATCTTGTTATGCTAAGCAGTTAAAATTATTTTACAAATGTCTTAGTAGTCTCCCATCGTTATCTATGTAAACAAACTGATGCAGGAGAGTGGTACCGCCTTTTTATCCGTAGGTTTCCTGTCCTTGGTGGGCGGATCCCCTCTCTCCGTGGTGCCGTCATGGGCTCAGAGAAATACCGTTATCGGTAAGAACTATATTTTTTTTTAAATTATTTTTAACATTGGATCTTTTTACTATTGATGCATAGGCAGCATCAATAGTAAAAAGTTGGTCACACAGGGTTAATGGCAGCGTTAACGGAGTGCGTTACACCGCGGCATAACGCGGTCCGTTAATGCTGCCATTAACCCTGTGTGAGCGCTGACTGGAGGGGGCACTGACAGAGAGTGGGAAGGGGCAAATTTGCGGCTGAACTGTGCCCATCGTTGACTGGTTGCGGCCGCGACCAATCAACGACGCGGGATTTCCATGACAGACAGACAGACTAAAGTGCCCCTTTGACAAATATATATATATATATATATATATATATATATATATATATATATATATATATATATATATATATATATATATATATATATATATATATATATATATATATTTGCAATTTTATTAATATCAAAGCACAAAAAAACCTTTAAAAACATCTAAAAGTGAAGTAGCATCAGCTCTGTGTCCATAGAAGCTGTTTAGCAAACTGCAGACAGAACGTGCATGTATGATGTATAATGACAATCACTCGTGATGCCAAAAAAGTCCTGTCAATAGTATAGCAGACAAGAGACAAATGGGGTTATCAAAGTCATTAACCAGCAAGAAATCTCTAGATATAGATGTGGTCTAAAACCATAACTGAGAACATGTGAAAATCCAGACCATGTTTGTCATGCAGATGAAGAGGTATCAAGAAGCAGAGGTGTGGGAGACGCAGCTTCGGCAGGGTAAAGTGCAGACTGATGTAAGCAGAGCATATAAATAGTGTCACAGGAATCATTGTACTCCCCTTCAATTCAAAATGCGTATGGACTCCTTTCTCTTCTGCCCACTGGTTTACCCAGGTATTAAGCTATATCCTCTTTATTCAGACATGATCTTGGATCCTTTACTGCTTTTTCCACACCCTATAGACACATGGGGTGCTGTTTTGGTTTTGCACCTCCCTTCATAATGCCAGCCCATGTATAATCTATGGTGAGACAACTTCCTTATATTTATCCTCCACATCCATTTAGTGGAATATTCTGGCTATGTTCAATAAATCTCATGTGCCATTTTGTACTCGGCTGTAAGGCTTTGATTCCAAGCACTGTGTCCTCATTTCCCATTGCGCATGCGCTGGACTGCGCGTCTGACATCTGCCTGGCACTCTCCGGCATTCTGACCCTGCGCATGCGCACACTCCGGTCACTCGGGATTCCCCATTTCCCTCTGCCTGGCGCATGCACGGCATCACTTCTGCTGTACCTGCCAACAGCTGTTATCAATCAGCTGCCCGTCCGGACGCTACAGCCGGGACCACGCTAGACACTGGTAACCAATGATACAATTATTTCTGTGACACTATTTATATGCTCTGCTTATATCAGCTGCGTCTCCCACACCTCAGCTTCTTGATACCTCTTTATCTGCATGACAATTATTATCTGGATTTTCACAGGTCCTTTCCATTCCATGGAGACTTTTTTGCCGGATGCCCGAACACCCTTCCCCTTGCAGGCTTTATGGGTCTATAGTCCCCATATAACTACCTACTGTGGCGGTCCAGCACTACAGACCTTAGTTTTTGCCCTCTCTACGCCATAGCTTGGGATGCTTTGGGTCATACAGGGTGTGACAGGCTTGGGTTATATCATCATCTCTGGGGACGCTCACATGTGATCTTATATTGTTGCATGCTCTGTTATTGTTTTATATCACACATATTTATAGCTAGAGATTTCTTGCTGGTTAATGACCTTGATTTATGTTATTTGATGACCCCATTTTTCTCGTCTGCTATACTATTGACAGGACTTTTTTGGTATCACGAGTGACTGTCATTATACATCACACCTGCATGTTATGTCTGTAGATTGCTTAACGGCTTCTATGGACACAGAGGTGATGCTACTTCACTTTTAGATGTTTTTAAAGGTTTTTTTGTGCTTTGATGTTATAAAAGGTATGAAATACAATTTTACTAATTAGGTGTGCACCTTCTGTATGCATTGATTCTCTCTTTTCCTCCTCGATTACACACAGCTCTGCAGAGAGCGGCCATCACACTGGTTTATTTTAAATAATCTCTGGAGGCAGATGCTCAGGGAGATCTATACCCGGCCCATAGATCTTAACAGCTGAATTACATATAAGAAAAATGTGGATTTCTCTAGAGTAAAATAACATATTGCAGATATCAAGGTATCGTTTTATTCTGCTTCCTACGACCTGTGTGCCCATGTAGACGGCTAAGGAAGCTTGATTCTTCTAACAGATCCCTTTAAATGTGTGTATGCCAAGGGTGGACCCTGGACACACATTTATAAGCCCACCAAGTACACCATCTTCAAGGAGTTTTGTATGTTCTCCCTGTGTTTGTGTGGGTTTCCTCCCACTCTCCAGACACACTGATCGGGAATTTAGATTGTGAACCTTATTGGAGGCAGTGATAAAGATGATGTCTTTAAAGAAAACCTGTCAGCAGGTTTGGCCAATTAAGGGATACATCCATCACCTTTCAGGGCTGATATACAGCATACTATAATGCTGTATATCTGCATCCAGCCCGACCTGCAAGAGAAGAAAAATAACTTACTATACTCAACTGTGGGGGGCGGTCCGGTCCAATGGACGTCTCTGGTCTTGGTCCGGTGCCTCCCATCTTCTTACGTTCCAGGTCTTCTGCTTGCTTCATGTAGATGACGCTTCCCTTCGTCATCCACAGTCTCCTCATCACAGCACTCCTGCGCATGCGTACTTCTCTGCCCTGTCAAGGATAGAGCAAAGTGCTGCAGTGCGCATGCGCCGGGCCTCCGACCTTTCCTGGCACCTGCGCACTGCAGTACTCTGCTCTGCACTCAACAGGGCGGAGAAGTACGCATGCGCAGGATCGTGATGCCGAGGAGACGCGTCATCCACACGAAGCAAGCAGGAGGGCGGCATCGCAAGAAGGGAGGCCCCGGAACATGAAGAACGACACCCATCAGACCAGGCCGCCCCACGGGTGAGTATAATAAGATGTTTCTCTTCTCTTGAAGGTCGGTTCAGGGGCAGATACACAGCATTATAGAATGCCGTATATCGCCCTGAACGGTGATGGCCGTATCCCTTACCTGGTGACAGGTTCCTTTTAACCCCTTACCGACCTTCGCCGTACTATTACTGCGGAGGTCGGTACCCCCGCTTTGATACGGGCTGCGGTGGTGAGCCTGCATCAAAGCTGGGACATGTCAGCTGTTTTGAACAGCTGACATGTGCTCACAATAGCGACGGGTGGAATCGCGATTCACCCGCTGCTATTAACTAGTTAAATGCCGCTGTCAAACGCTGATAGCGGCATTTAACCGGCGCTTCTGGCCACGCAGCCGGAAATGCTCTCATCGCCGACCCCCGTCACATGATCGGGGGTCAGTGATGCGTCGGCATAACAACCCGAGGTCTCCTTGGGACCTCTATGGTTGCTAATGCTGGCTTGCTGTCAGTGCCACCCTGTGGTCGGCATTCATAGCAAGCCTGTAATTCCGCTACACAGCAGCGATCTGATGATCTTGGTAGTGTAATACATGTAAGGACCTATATCGTCCATGTCTAGCCAAATGACAGGTCTGGCTCCCAGGATTAGTGGACAGATGTGATGTGCTACATTGACTTTATCATAGGATTAAGATTCCAACATATATATATAATCTCCATCATCTTTGTCCTTATTTGTACTTTTTTCACTCTTCTAGTACCACCAATCCTGTTTTTTTGTGATATTGGTAGATCTAGAAGTGAGGCCACAATTGTAAAATATTGCCTTCTGTTCTTATTTTCTGCCTGATTTGCTCTTTTAGGTCTACGATCATGAACCCTGTTTATAGCCCTGGGTCTTCAGGGGTTCCTTATGCAAATGCTAAAAGTATTGGTTACCCCGGTAAGTATGATGGGCGCACGTTAATCAAGCAATTTACTGCAGTGTTTGGCACAAACAAAGACTTAAATTACACAAAATTTACTTTTGCATTAGAATTGCCAAAATTTGAGAACTTGGGCTTGGTGGACCACGATGGGCATGCACAACAAGTTTTAGTCAGATTTCTTAAATTTTGCACCAGGAAATTTTGGCACAAATTTGCACCTGCTCATTTATATTGTAGATATTTGTTTCTTTCAGCGTTTTTGCTCTGTTTTGCCCATACTAATGAGTGGGATAAAATTTGCACCAACAAGGCACCTATTTTAGGCCAGTTTCACACTAGCGTTTGTGTACGCAGCATAGGGCTGCGTACTTCTTACCTTCAGATCCGCATCCGTTCTGTGTACCTATCTTTAACATTGTGTGCGCAGGGACATGTTGTGTTCGGCGGGCACATCAAAACGCCGCACGGGGACACATCCGCATACAACGCATGAGCACTCATGTCCCTGCATATACAATGTTAAAAATAAGTACGCAGGACAGATGCGAATGTGTGCAGATCTGAAGGTAAGAAGTTTGAGGCCTTACACGGCGTTTTTTTTTTTTCTTTGCTAATTGATGTCTAAATTTCTGCACCAAATACTTAACTTGTGCACATACCCTTATAGACAAGGAGTATCCTGTTTGGTTGGAATCTTCTATGGACCTTCACGTATGGACCACCTGCATATATTTAATTTTATGATTCTTATCCCATCTACCCATGATTACTTTTAGGAGGTTTGTTCAGTAAAAAGTAGGGAGCCTTTTACTGGGTGTTAATAGGGCATCCCATAGATATAAGATACCGTGTATATACTCGTGTATAAGCTGAGTTTTTCAGCACTTTTTTTTTTTTTTTTGTGCTGAAAACACTCCCTTGGCTTATACACAAGTCATTGTCCCAGAAAGATGGAAAGTGAGGGGGAGCAGCGGGTCACAGAGGCAGGTGCTGGTGGCTGTAACTGTGCTCGCTGCTAAAGAGAAATTAATATTCAGTGTGCTGGCAGTGAATATTTATTTCTTATAGCGTGCACAGTTGCTGCCGGCTTCCAGCACACATCCTACTTGCCTCCCTGCGTGCCCTCGCTGCTTCTCGTTCGTTCCAGCACCAGCAGATCTTCTGCCCTCGCAGCATCTCGTTGGTCCCGGCGCCGGCAGCTCTTTCTGTGCCGAGTGATCACATGGCCCCGCTTATTTAGGTAATGAATATTCACCCCTCTCCACTCCCATAGGCGTGGAGTGAATATTCATTACCTTAATGAGCGGAGCCACGTGATCGCTGGGCAGTAAGAGCTACTGGTGTCGGAACAAGATGCAGCGAGGGCATGCAGGGAAGGTAAGTAGATGGGGTTTTTTTTGTTTTTGTTTTTTTTACAGGAACCATGCATACAAGGATAGGGGATAAGGAGCCATGCATACAAGGATAGGGGATAAGGAGCCATGCATACAAGGATAGGGGATAAGGAGCCATGCATACAAGGATGGGGGGATAAGGAGCCATGCATACAAGGATGGGGGGATAAGGAGCCATGCATACAAGGATGGGGGGGATAAGGAGCCATGCATACAAGGATAGGGGGATAAGGAGCCTTGCATACAAGGATGGGGGATAAGGAGCCATGCATACAAGGATAGGGGATATGGAGCCATGCATACAAGGATAGGGGGATAAGGAGCCATGCATACAAGGATGGGGGATAAGGAGCCATGCATACAAGGATAGGGGATATGGAGCCATGCATACAAGGATAGGGGATATGGAGCCATGCATACAAGGATAGGGGGATAAGGAGCCATGCATACAAGGATAAGGGGGATAAGGAGCCATGCATACAAGGATGGGGGATAAGGAGCCATGCATACAAGGATAGGGGGATAAGGAGCCTTGCATACAAGGATGGGGGATAAGGAGCCATGCATACAAGGATAGGGGATAAGGAGCCATGCATACAAGGATAGGGGGATAAGGAGCCATGCATACAAGGATAGGGGATAAGGAGCCATGCATACAAGGATAGGGGATATGGAGCCATGCATACAAGGATAGGGGATATGGAGCCATGCATACAAGGATAGGGGGATAAGGAGCCATGCATACAAGGATAAGGGGGATAAGGAGCCATGCATACAAGGATGGGGGATAAGGAGCCATGCATACAAGGATGGGGGATATGGAGCCATGCATACAAGGATGGGGGATAAGGAGCCATGCATACAAGGATGGGGGGATATGGAGCCATGCATACAAGGATGGGGGATAAGGAGCCATGCATACAAGGATAGGGGATATGGAGCCATGCATACAAGGATAGGGGATAAGGAACCATGCATACAAGGATAGGAGATAAGGAGCCATGCATACAAGGATGGGGGATAAGGAGCCATGCATACAAGGATGGGGGATAAGGAGCCATGCATACAAGGATAGGGGGATAAGGAACCATGCATACAAGGATAGGGGATATGGAGCCATGCATACAAGGATAGGGGGATAAGGAGCCATGCATACAAGGATAGGAGATAAGGAGCCATGCATACAAGGATGGGGGATAAGGAGCCATGCATACAAGGATGGGGGGATAAGGAGCCATGCATACAAGGATAGGGGGATAAGGAGCCATGCATACAAGGATAGGGGGATATGGAGCCATGCATACAAGGATAGGGGGATAAGGAGCCATGCATACAAGGATAGGGGGATAAGGAACCATGCATACAAGGATAGGGGATATGGAGCCATGCATACAAGGATAGGGGGATAAGGAGCCATGCATACAAGGATAGGAGATAAGGAGCCATGCATACAAGGATGGGGGATAAGGAGCCATGCATACAAGGATGGGGGGATAAGGAGCCATGCATACAAGGATAGGGGGATAAGGAGCCATGCATACAAGGATAGGGGGATATGGAGCCATGCATACAAGGATAGGGGGATATGGAGCCATGCATACAAGGATAGGGGGATATGGAGCCATGCATACAAGGATAGGAGATAAGGAGCCATGCATACAAGGATAGGGGGATATGGAGCCATGCATACAAGGATAGGGGGATATGGAGCCATGCATACAAGGATAGGGGATATGGAGCCATGCATACAAGGATAGGGGGATAAGGAACCATGCATACAAGGATAGGGGATAAGGAACCATGCATACAAGGATAGGGGATAAGGAGCCATGCATACAAGGATAGGAGATAAGGAGCCATGCATACTAAGACAGGATGAGGAGGCCATACATACCAGGGTAGGAATGAGGGGACAATGCAGACCTGGATTATACTCGAGTCAATAAGTTTACCCAGTTTTTCATGGCAAAATTAGGTGTCTCGCCTTATTCTCTGGTCGACTCATACTTGAGTATATACGGTATATAAAAATGTGTGGCTTAGGTTTTTTAGCTGTACCTACTTTTTTTTGCTTATTTAGCAGGCTTTCCAATGGGGTATGCTGCCGCTGCTCCTGCCTACTCTCCTAATATGTATCCTGGGACAAATCCTGCCTTCCCATCTGGTAAGTAAGTCTTCTTTTCTCTAAGTAGCTGTGTGCTATCCAGCTTGGTGGAAATAAAGCCACACGTGCAGCGTATATACACAACCTAATGGCTAAATAAAATCTCCCTTCCATGAACACATTATCAGAACGCTCCCCACCATCCATTTCAGGGACCGATGTTTAGTAATTGCCTGCTGACCAGACCTGTTACTGGTGCTGGGAAAGTGATGCAGGCTGGAGATATCTGGGCTGACAATTTTTATTATACATTCTGCATAAAGACAGTAGGGGCCAAGCTAGGTGACTGCATTTTATCACATATCAATAATGGGGTTATCATTTTTTTTGTTTGTTTTTTCCCTTTTCCAAAAGAAACAAAATTAATAATAACACAACCCCTGGCAAGAATGATGGAATCACCGGCCTTGGAGGATGTTCATTCAGTTGTTTCATTTTGTAGAGAAAAAGGCAGATCACAGACATGGCACACAACTAAATTAATTTCAAATGGGGCAACTTTCTGGCTTTAAGAAACACTAAGGCTATGTGCACACTTTGCGGATTCCACTGCGGATTTTTCCGCAGCGGAATTCCAAAATCCGCAGTGAAAACCCGTTGCGGTTTTTACTGCGGTTTCTTATGCTGATTTTCATCTGCAGTTTCCTATTGGAGCAGGTGAAAATCCGCAGAAAAGAAGTGACATGCTGCGGAATGTAATCCGCAGCGTTTCCGCACGTTTTTTTCAGCAGCATGTGCACAGCGTTTTTTGTTTCCCACAGGATTATATTGTACTGTAAACTCATGGGAAACTGCTGCGGATCCGCAGCGGTCAAATCCGCAAAGTGTGAACATAGCCTAAGAGAAATCAAGAACAAAAAATGTGGTAGTCAGTAATGGTTACTTTTTTTTAACCAAGCATAGGGGAAAAATTATGGAATCATTCAATTCTGAGGAAAAAATTATGGAATCACCCTGTAAATTTTCATACCCAGAAATAACACCAGCATCAAATTAAATCTGCTCGTTAGTCTGCATCTAAGGCCGGGATCACACATGCGAGAAACACGTCCGTGTCTCGCATGTGAAATCCAAGCTCTGGCGCCGGCACTTGGGAGTGGAGCGTGCGGCTCCATGTGTTCCTATGCGGCCGCACGCTCCGCTCTGGAGTGCCGGCGCCAGAGCTTGGATTTCACATGCGAGACACGGATGTGTTTCTCCCATGTGTGATCTCGGCCTAAAAAGGAGTGATCACACCTTGGAGAGCTGTTGCACCAAGTGGACTGACATGAATCATGGCTCCAACACATGAGATGTCAATTGAAACAAAGGAGAGGATTATCAAACTTTTAGGCCGGTTTCACACGTCAGTGGCTCCGGTACGTGAGGTGACAGTTTCCTCACGTACCGGAGACACTGACACACGTAGACGCATTAAGATCAATGCATCTGTGCAGATGTCATTGATTTTTTGCGGACCATGTCTCCGTGGGCCAAACACGGAGACATGTCAGTGTTCGTGGGAGCGCACGTATTACACGGACCCATTAAAGTCAATGGGTCCATGTAAAACACGTACCGCAGACTGACGTAGTCCGTGTGCCGTGCAGGAGACAACGCTACTGTAAGTGCTGTAACCCCCCCCACTGGTGCTGAAGCCGCCTTTCATATCTTCCCTGCAGCAGCGTTTGCTGTAGAGAAGATATGAATAATCGTGTTTAAAATAAACACCCCATAGGGGTGGAGCCGCATATTCATTACTGTAAATGAGCGGCCCCACGTGACCGCTCATACAGTAGAAGGTGCGGCCAGGACAGGAAGCAGCGCCAGCCAGCGAGGGAGCCAGGTGAGTATTTTAAGAACAGCAGGGGGGGCGCACAGGGGGTGGGGGGGCGGGGGGCACATGGAGCTTTATTTTAAACACGATTATTCATATCTTCTCTACAGCAAACGGTGCTGCAGAGAAGATATGAATGGCGGCTTCAGCACCAGATGCTGGTGCGTGTGGTACCCAGCACGGTGCGTGTGGTACCCAGTGGGCACACGGGCGGCGCATGTATGCCACACTGATGTGCCACAGAAACGCACCAGAACACGGACATGGATAATTCTGGTACCGGAATTATCTGGACATGTGAGACTGCCCTTAGAGGGTAAATCATCACGCAATGTTGCAAAAGATGTTGGTTGTTCAGTCAGCTGTGTCTAACAACCTTCCCATGTTTGTATTTGGTCCAGATTTTAAAAGCAAACATACTGGTAGACCAAGGAAGACATGAAAGAGTCATGACCGGAGACTTAAAGCAATATGTCTCCAAAACAGGAAATGCACAACAAAACAAATGAGGAACGAATGGGTGGAAACTGGGCCCCCAGCAATAAAAAAACAAAAACCGGATCAGGCGCATCAGTTTTCCACAATTTGCGCTGGATCCATTTTTTTCTAAAATATATGGATTATGCCTGAATGCAAAAAACTAATGTGTGAAAGTAGCCTTATTGTTTCGTAAAGCCAGAAAGTTGCCATTTGAAATGACTTTAGTTTTGTGCCATGTCGGTGATCTGCTTTTTTTCTACAAAATGAAACCACTGAATGAACATCCTCCAAGGCCGGTGAGTCCATCATTTTTGCCAGGGGATGTATTGTTATCTGCTGTACAGCTGACACCTTGACATTCTATCACTATGGGAGCCGCTATGTAGACCCACCGGTGCCGGGCAGAACTTTCACAATTAAGTCAATTCTGAATTTTTTTCTTTTTTTATATATACGCTTGTGTAATGGGTAGGGTCACACAACCATTATTGGCCCAGTCACTTCCACAGCTGCTACTATGGCACCCTTGCTTCACTTTAATGTTAGCGTGGAGCAATTTGTAGACATTGACCCATCTTGAACGGTATCTTACATTGTAATAATGTCTTACATGACAACCGTTACTCAAGGGGCTATAAGCTAGAATGACAAATCCACATGACACTGGGAGCACTGGACCTTCTCTAGGAGCTCCTTTCTGGGTGGCAGTGATGTCCTGAGGTGCCGATAAAGTGCGCTGACCCCTCTGTGTGTAGTATCTGGAGCAGCGGTTAGCCGCAGTACTCATTATATTCCACATCCAACAAGATGCCTGCCCACTTTGCTGAAATTACCAGAAAAACCCATAGTTTTATTATCTCCGGGACCCTCACTGATCCTTGAAGCCCCTTCAAAGTGGTTGTTTTTTTTGTCTTTTTTTTTTTTCCCCCCCTTTTTTCACTTCTCTTGCTCTCCTGGGCGGCTTTGCCTCTCTTCTAACTGAGCATGGTCGTCCTTGTGCATGTGAAGAAGAGTTGCCATTCTGATGGGGACATAAAACTACATGGTTACAGTTATACATGGAAACTAAATTTTAATATCTTGATGATACTCTTGTATAGATAAAAGGTACTCGGGCCACTTCTTTTATGTGGAAAGCAAAGTAAGGATTAAGGACGGCGTCATATTGCAGAAGTTGTAGTGAATTTGTCGCCAGGTTTTGACTATTCCATCTGAGAGCAGCTTGACGTAAGGGCAGAAACCCCCAATTCCAGCAATTGGTCACTTACTGGGGATGCTTGTTGTAGTTTTTGATAAAATCACTGTTTTATGTATAACCTCCGCCCACACCACTGACTGGCAGTTTTCTGTGTACACTGTGTATAGGCAGAAAGTTGCCAATTGGTGGTGGTGGTGGGGGGTTATACAGATCTCATGAGTATGGAGGATTACATGGCAGGTTTACGATCCTCTGGTAGCAATCTTATGTGATTTTATCACCACTACAGCGCGCAGTAAGTGACACATCGCTTGTATCAGAGACTGTCTACATTGTGCTGCTCTCAGAGTAGGTGACACATTTGCTTTACGTTCTGGCCTTTTAATTACCATGCTGCAATGAAGAGTGCAATGTGTGCCAAAAATCAAAGCTGCGTCTTGTCGGTGACCGAGGATTTGTGGGATGGTTATCGAGTCATTATAAAATGATCTGTGCCTTACTGGCTCACTTACCATTCTTGTGATTTGTGGGTTATAAATATTCAGAATATTGGTTAAATATATAGGCCTTCTATGACCTGCGCCCTGTTGTGTCGGTGGGTGCCACCAATTTATATCTGCATTGACCGTAAAACTGAACTAAAATTCAACTTTTGTTTTCAGAGGTAGAACAACCGTCATATTCGACGTCCGGTGTGCAAATGTACATGTTCGGGCACACGTTCTCTGCTGCGAGAAACGGTGCAATTAATTCAGGTACCTGCTTTGCTTTTCTTTAAGGCTAGTTATTCTCTGCTCTTTCTATTTAAGTAAGGCATTAAAAGCAAAATAAGTACCTGAACGTTTGTGTAGAGTCAAATCTAGAAGCCTGATGGTATGTATGTGGTGTCTGCATCGGTGGCTACAATTAAGAATGTTCTAATGTGCTGCCATTATAAGTTACATGTTAATGAATATTAGTTACTCAGGGGCCCAGCGCTAGCTTTCATAGAAAAGCTTATTCAGGTCACCCCCGCACCCCCAGTGTAGTTAAAGAAAAGTCTAAGATCAGTTTCCGCCTTACTCCATTGTGTAATCAATGAAGCTCTTTTTTTTTTTTTTTTTTGTGGAAAAGTTACAGATTAAGGGTAAGTTCACACTAGGCGTTTCGTTTTCTGCAGTAAAACCTGATCTGTTGGCAGGAAAGAAGTTGCAGAAAAAAGCCTGTTTTCCTTGTTTTTGCTGTGTGTTTTGGCATGCTGGATTTGTCTCTTGGGCATGCTGATAAAGTTTAGTGTTGGGGGAAAAAAAAAATCCTATTCCTTTTAAAATCAGGTTTTGGCACAAAAAAAACAGCAAAACATGATACCTGCATTTTTTTGTGTGGTTTTTCACCACCCATTCAAGTCCATGGGTGAAAAACGCTGAAAGAAGTGAAATGCTCTATGTCCAATTAATCATGCAAAGCACAAAAAAAAAACATTGTGTGTGCATGAGATTTCTGAAACCTCATAGGCTTTGCTGGTACTGTAAAACGCAGCTAAAAATGAGCATAAAAAAGCAGCAAAAACGCCCTGTGTGAGCTCAGCCTTAAGGTTTAGACCTTTTATAATGGAAAAAAATGATGCTCATATAGTTCAGGCCTATTTGCAAATGTTGTGGATTCAAGCTTTACTGGTTTTAGTTACGAGTAACTGAGTTAAAAACCTTATAAAAGTCCCTCAGCTCCCCTGATTATAATGCCTTTTCTGTTTTGCCCTGCATCAATCTATTGCACAGATATTCACATTTTGGATCGTAAAACCTCTGCTTGCAGTCCAGCGGGGCATTTCTTCCATGTCTCTCTGGGGTTGTACCCTTTTGCTCGTTCCTCTCATAGGCTGCCCGTTATATCTCTGCCATGTCTGAGACTATTAGATCAGCTGCTGAGCTGTGATTGGCAGCCTCTGGGAGGTTAGGGTAAGGCTGCTGTCACACTATCAGTATTTGGTCAGTATTTTACCTCAGTATTTGTAAGCCAAAACCAGGAGTGGGTGATAAATGCACACTGGACTGCAAGTAGAAATTTCACATGCAGCGCTCCAAAAGCCACAAATGTGAATAGCACAAAACGGAAAAGGGCAACAGAATCGGGGGAATTCAGGAATTTTTATAAGATAGATTGGATATGCAGACTATTTAGTAAAATAATTGTCCCGATGTGTAAATATAAGAACAATTAGGTAATCTAGAATAAAGTGACATGTGCTCATGGGTAAAAGATGAATAAATAAAGGAGGTAAATAATAATGAAAAAGTCAAGAGTGTATAGAAGTATAACCAAAATTGCCCCCAATGAAAGATCAGATCAAGAGACAACATAGATCAATAACACATCATTAGGGATCGGCAAGACAAATGAAGTGAAAATCAACAAAACATATTGAGTAAATGCAGAACCTACAGCATGGAAGCCTCGACGCGCGTTTCGCTGGTGGCTTTAATGAGGGAACTAGTCACTTTTAACACTTTTCAACAGTACAATATTCTTAGCCCTTTTGCGACATGCGTGCTAGTATGGCGCATGTTGCTTCTCTCCCTTTGATGTGGGCTCCAGCGCTGATCCCACATCTTTCCCGGCACATGTCAGCTGTTTTGAACAGCTGACATGTGCCTGGAACAGCCGTGGTTGGATTCACGATCCACTCATGGCTATTAACTCGTTTAATGCCGATGTCAAACTCTGACAGCAGCATTTAATGCGCGCTACTTGCCATAGGGTCCGAAATCTGCCCATCGGTGCCCACCGTCACGTGATCACGGGTCACCTATTGGTTGGCATGACAACTCGAGGTCTCCTGTAGACCTCTCTGGTTGTCAATGCCGGATTGCTATGAGCGTCGATATTCTGATCATCGCCTGTATGTAGCAGAGCCGATCGGTTATAGCAGCTTTTAGTCTCCCATGGAGACTGTTGAAGTATATATAGGCCACACTGAGCTGGCAGTATAGAGCTGCATTATATAGACCACACAGACTCTGCAGTATAGAGCTGTGTTATATAGGCCACACTGAGATGGCAGTATAGAGCTGCATTATATAGACCACACAGACTCTGCAGTATAGAGCTGTGTTATATAGGCCACACTGAGATGGCAGTATAGAGCTGCATTATATAGACCACACAGACTCTGCAGTATAGAGCTGTGTTATATAGGCCACACTGAGATGGCAGTATAGAGCTGCATTATATAGACCACACAGACTCTGCAGTATGGAGCTGCATTATATAGGCCACACAGACTCTGCAGTATGGAGATGCATTATATAGACCACACTGAGACTCTGCAGTATAGAGCTGCATTATATAGACCACACTGATACTCTGCAGTATGGAGCTGCATTATATAGACCACACTGAGACTCTGCAGTATAGAGCTGCATTATATAGACCACACTGATACTCTGCAGTATGGAGCTGCATTATATAGACCACACTGAGACTCTGCAGTATAGAGCTACATTATATAGACCACACGGATACTCTGCAGTATGGAGCTGCATTATATAGACCACACTGAGACTCTGCAGTATAGAGCTGCATTATATAGACCACACTGATACTCTGCAGTATAGAGCTGCGTTATATAGGCCACACTGATACTCTGCAGTATAGAGCTGCATTATATAGGCCACACAGACTCTGCAGTATGGAGATGCATTATATAGACCACACTGAGACTCTGCAGTATAGAGCTACATTATATAGACCACACGGATACTCTGCAGTATGGAGCTGCATTATATAGACCACACTGAGACTCTGCAGTATAGAGCTGCATTATATAGACCACACTGATACTCTGCAGTATAGAGCTGCGTTATATAGGCCACACTGATACTCTGCAGTATAGAGCTGCATTATATAGGCCACACTGATACTCTGCAGTATAGAGCTGCATTATATAGGCCACACTGAGACTCTGCAGTATAGAGCTGCATTATATAGGCCACACTGAGACTCTGCAGTATAGAGCTGCAGTATATAGGCCACACTGATACTCTGCAGTATAGAGCTGCATTATATAGGCCACACTGAGACTCTGCAGTATGGAGCTGCAGTATATAGACCACACTGAGACTGCAGTATAGAGCTGCAGTATATAGGCCACACTGAGACTCTGCAGTATAGAGCTGTATTATATAGGCCACACTGAGACTCTGCAGTATGGAGCTGCAGTATATAGACCACACTGAGACTGCAGTATAGAGCTACATTATATAGGCCACACTGAGACTCTGCAGTATGGAGCTGCAGTATATAGACCACACTGAGACTGCAGTATAGAGCTACATTATATAGGCCACACTGATACTCTGCAGTATAGAGCTGCATTATATAGGCCACACTGAGACTCTGCAGTATGGAGCTACATTATATAGGCCACACTGAGACTCTGCAGTTGTGAGTGATGGAGTTGCTGTAAAGTAAATGCTATAGCTGTATGATTTGTTTATTGAGAATATCAGAGGTAATATACAGTGGGGCAAAAAAGTATTTAGTCAGTCAGCAATAGTGCAAGTTCTACCACTTAAAAAGATGAGAGGCGTCTGTAATTTACATCATAGGTAGACCTCAACTATGGGAGACAAACTGAGGAAAAAAAAATCCAGAAAATCACATTGTCTGTTTTTTAAACATTTTATTTGCATATTATGGTGGAAAATAAGTATTTGGTCAGAAACAAAATTTCATCTCAATACTTTGTAATATATCCTTTGTTGGCAATGACAGAGGTCAAACGTTTTCTGTAAGTCTTCACAAGGTTGCCACACACTGTTGTTGGTATGTTGGCCCATTCCTCCATGCAGATCTCCTCTAGAGCAGTGATGTTTTTGGCTTTTCGCTTGGCAACACGGACTTTCAACTCCCTCCAAAGGTTTTCTATAGGGTTGAGATCTGGAGACTGGCTAGGCCACTCCAGGACCTTGAAATGCTTCTTACGAAGCCACTCCTTCGTTGCCCTGGCGGTGTGCTTTGGATCATTGTCATGTTGAAAGACCCAGCCACGTTTCATCTTCAATGCCCTTGCTGATGGAAGGAGGTTTGCACTCAAAATCTCACTATACATGGCCCCATTCATTCGTTCATGTACCCGGATCAGTCGTCCTGGCCCCTTTGCAGAGAAACAGCCCCAAAACATGATGTTTCCACCACCATGCTTTACAGTAGGTATGGTGTTTGATGGATGCAACTCAGTATTCTTTTTCCTCCAAACACGACAAGTTGTGTTTCTACCAAACAGTTCCAGTTTGGTTTCATCAGACCATAGGACATTCTCCCAAAACTCCTCTGGATCATCCAAATGCTCTCTAGCAAACTTCAGACGGGCCCGGACATGTACTGGCTTAAGCAGTGGGACACGTCTGGCACTGCAGGATCTGAGTCCATGGTGGCGTAGTGTGTTACTTATGGTAGGCCTTGTTACATTGGTCCCAGCTCTCTGCAGTTCATTCACTAGGTCCCCCTGCGTGGTTCTGGGATTTTTGCTCACCGTTCTTGTGATCATTCTGACCCCACGGGGTGGCATTTTGCGTGGAGCCCCAGATCGAGGGAGATTATCAGTGGTCTTGTATGTCTTCCATTTTCTAATTATTGCTCCCACTGTTGATTTCTTCACTCCAAGCTGGTTGGCTATTGCAGATTCAGTCTTCCCAGCCTGGTGCAGGGCTACAATTTTGTTTCTGGTGTCCTTTGACAGCTCTTTGGTCTTCACCATAGTGGAGTTTGGAGTCAGACTGTTTGCGGGTGTGCACAGGTGTCTTTTTATACTGATAACAAGTTTAAACAGGTGCCATTACTACAGGTAATGAGTGGAGGAAAGAGGAGACTCTTAAAGAAGAAGTTACAGGTCTGTGAGAGCCAGAAATCTTGATTGTTTGTTTCTGACCAAATACTTATTTTCCACCATAATATGCAAGAAAAAATGATAAAAAAACAGACAGTGATTTTCTGGATTTTTTTTTTCTCAGTTTGTCTCCCATAGTTGAGGTCTACCTATGATGTAAATTACAGACGCCTCTCATCTTTTTAAGTGGTGGAACTTGCACTATTGCTGACTGACTAAATACTTTTTTGCCCCACTGTATGTGGGGGGAAAAACTGATCACGGTAACTTAAGGTTCCGTGCAATATGATCGCTCTTCTGCGATTTCTGCCAGCTCTCTTTATTTGGGACAGCTCATATACAGCACATCTTTCCAAGTGTCTCTGCTGATGACAGTGCAGGAGGCAGACTTACACTCGATAGCTTACATTGTGGATGTCTGCACGGGTGCTGTGACTTTTGAAAACTCCACATATTGCTGCATCTAGCTAGAAAGGAGACGCGCCGAATTTACTGGCATTTGGTCCCAGGTTTCCCAGCTGCTCTGTGACCGTGGTGCACAGGACGCAGTGATTTATTCCTTGTTAAGAAAAACTTGTTCCTCTCCATGTCCAGCGGGTGACGCTCCATGGCCAGCGGGTGACGCTGTGAGGGTGGCACTCGCTATACTAGGAAGGAGCTGATGGTTCTCTATGTATTCATGCGCTATGTCCGCTATTTATAATATTGGTAACCCAGCGAGGATGGCTGCCGGGCTCCAGCTATAATGTTTATAGGGCACGGTGATATTTTATATTTGGCCCTGTATAAGGTGGCTATTGTGGGGCCTTGTGAACCACCATCAGTCTTCCTGCAGGAGATGATTTATGTAGATGTGAGTTTTTAACAATTTCTATGTTTTCGCATTTACTTTGCTGGATCCTGACGATTTGATTACACCTTATGACCCCCGCACAGTTATGTATTCACTAGCATGTGTCTTTACCCATTTTTGTACTCTTGCAGGATATACACCAGGTACGCCATACAAAGTGTCATGTTCCCCCACCAGCGGAGCTGTGCCACCCTATTCTTCTTCCCCTAACCCTTACCAGACTGCAGTGTACCCAGTAAGAAGTGCCTACCCACATCAAAATCCATACGCACAGGTAAAGGTCGGGTAGGATAATATTCTCACGGTTGTCATCTTTAGTTGTGGTTCTTTATCAGCCTTTGACATGTAGTATAAATCAGTAATAATGTCCTACACCAGCTGGATAGCAGTAGTGCTACAAGGCCACCATTGTTGGACACTTGCTCCAATGTCTCCCGAATTACAGTTTTCTCTTCTGGGATCAGGGGAGGTTCCAGCTTGGAGACTCTTGGAGCAGCCTATTGTTGTGGGATGTTTCTTATAGAAGGGTCTTCTCCAAGGCTGACCACATTTAGGTGCGTTAATAGCTGCTATACACCTGCTCCTTGGTGGCGCTCTCCTCTTTAACTCATGTTGCAGATAAGTAGGTCTGGCTTTGGTAGGCCCGGCTACGTGTCTTATGATATCTCACATTAATTTTAGTCTGACATGG
Source organism: Ranitomeya imitator (assembly GCF_032444005.1). Classification (NCBI taxonomy): domain Eukaryota; kingdom Metazoa; phylum Chordata; class Amphibia; order Anura; family Dendrobatidae; genus Ranitomeya; species Ranitomeya imitator. The sequence continues at coordinate 569,749,008 of NC_091286.1, read as the reverse complement.
CTCAGGTTCTGTGTACAACCTTGATTTTTTTTTTTCCATTTTCAAGTTCTTCCAATTACAATCAGTAAGAAATCAGAAGATTGAAGGAGTTTTGTCCTAATTAAAACTCTAACCAGGGCCATGGATATAGTAATTCTGAAAATCTGGCATATTTGCGTTGTGCTCCTGAAGAATAAATGTGCAGTAACGCCTTTTAAAAATGACCGTATGTAAAAATTATAGCATAAGATGTCAGTACTCAGATCACTGGGCTGACAAGTCCTATATCCTGCTGCCTGCTACTGTAGAATACAGAGAGAGCAAGCTGACTCTTAATTTTTTTTATTGTTTGCACTACAGCAGGGAACCTACTATACACAGCCTCTGTTTGCAGCCCCTCCACATGTAATCCATCACACTACCGTTGTGCAGCCCAATGGAATGCCGGCAACGATGTACCCCACAGCAATCCCTCCTCGGGGCAGTGGTGTGGCTATGGGCATGGTAGCTGGGACCACAATGGCAATGTCTGCAGGTATGAGCTGTAATTCTAATATTTACTGTAACTATACTATGTAAAGGAAGACTCTGTACTGACATCCGTTGTTCGTTATAAAAGGCAGTGTCTTCAGAAATCCAATCCGTGGATATGTGCCATCTGTGTATCGTTAAAATCTGTTGGTCATTAAATATTTAAAAATATTCTAAGCTTTTGAGCGAAGGGTTGTTCTGCCAAAAAAACAAGGTGTAGTTTTTGAATTATGCTATTCATTGACAACAGCTGACATGCGCAATAGGCGTGGGTGGAATCTCAATCCACCCGCCGCTATTAACTAGTTAAATGCCTCTGTCAAACTCTGACAGTGGCATTTAAATCGCGCTTCTGGCCATCGGACCGGAAATACGCGCACCACTGTCCCCCGTCATGTGATCGAGGGTAATCAGCTCATCAGCATGACAATCAGAGATCTCCTTGAGACCTCTATGTTGTTGATGCCAGATTGCTATGAGCGCCACCCTGTGGTCGGCGCTCATAGCAGCGGTGTAATTCTACTACATAGGAGTGATCTGAGCTTTGCTTCTATGTAGCAGAGCCGATTGAACTATGGCAGCTTCTAGCCTCCCATGGAGACTATTGAAGCATGCCAAAAGCTAAAGAAAAATGTTTTTAAAAATCTAAAAATAAAACGTAGGTTCAAATCACCCCCCTTTCGCCCCATTCAAAATAAAACAATAAAAATAAAATCAAACCTACACACATTTGGATTTGCCACATTCAGAATCGCCCGATCTATCAATAAAAATAAGGATTAACCTGATCGCTAAATGGCATAGCGAAAAAAAAAATCGAAAATCCAGAATGATTTTTTTTTTTGTCGCCGCGACATTGCGTTAAAATGGAATAACGGGTGATCAGAAGAACGTATCTGCACAAAATTTGTACAGTTGAAAACGTCAGCTTGGTGCGCAAAAAATAAGCCCTCACTCAACCACAGATAACGAAAAATGTAAAACGCTACGGGTATCGGAAAATGGCGCAGATTTTTTTTTTTTTTTTTTCCGGCAAACTTTGGAATTTTTTTCACCACTTGGATAAAAAAGAATCCAGAAATGTTTGGTGTCTATGAACTCGTAATGACCTGGAGAATCATAATGGCAGGTCAGTTGTAGCATTTAGTGAACCTAGCAATAAAGGCAAACAAAAAACAAGTGTCGGATTGCACTTTTTTTTTTTTTTTTTTGCAATTTCACCGCACTTGGAATTTTTTTCCTGTTTTCTAGTACACGACATGGTAAAACCAATGATGTCGTTCAAAAGTACAACTCGTCCCACGAAAAATAAGCCCTCACATGGCCATAGTGATGGAAAAATAAAGTTATGGCTCTGGGAAGGAGGGGAGTGAAAAACGAAAACACAAAACCTAAAACCAGTCATGAAGGGATTAAAGTAATAAATAATAAGAGAACAAATCTTTCTTTAGAACGACTAAAAAAATCTTTAAGGTATACATTTAAAAATTGTAGAAAAATATATAGAAACCGCGCTAAAGGACAGGCAAAGAAATAGTACAGAACAAATACACTGGAATACAATACAATGCAATACCCCCAAGAAAGATAAATGTCCCAGAGGACAGTGAAACTACTCCGACTGATAAACTAATACTGCCAGACTCATGGAACTAAACTGCAGCCGTCCCCCGCACAGAGATGTATACAGATAGCACCTGGCAAATGCCCAATAAATGCCGGCTTACCTAGTGCGATGCACTGCTGGATCGTGGTGGAACAAATGATGGTGCCAGCTGCAGATAGAGGGGGTAGCACTGTCCGTGCCTGATGGCGAGGTGCAGAGCGGTGACCAGGGGCGCTCCGGCCGGTAGCGCGTCCCGGGAACCGCGAAGAATCAAAAAGAAAAATGGCCGACTGGCTCCTCCTACTAGTGACGTCACTCAGTATGGAGCGCTAAGGCGCTCAAAAAACCAGGGGGAAAGAGGCAGAGATTAAACCAACGCGTTTCAAAGCGGCTGCGCGCTTCTTCGTCAGGGTTACCGCTGCTCTGACTCCCAGGCTCTATATACCCTTCGATACTAATTGGGCACCTCCCACACTTTTAACCCCGGACATCCTAATAAGTGCCAACCCCTCAATGAAAAAGTGCAAAGAAGAAGCCTGCCTTGCTCCAACCATAAATGACTGCTAATAATGTGCAATCGCTATGCCCATGCTCCTACTTAGTAAAACCCAATAGACTTTAATAATATTACAAAATAGATAAAGTAAAATAAATAAAATAAAATGAACATGCATGTTAGACTCCGATAAGTCCCTTGATCCCACGTAGATATGTATGCACTATAGAACCTGTCTAAACTTCATAGTCGACAGGACCATCTAGACAGGATGTATTAGCGGTGTGATCATTAAGGGCATAATAAATTACAAATAGATTAAGAACGTTAAAAATGCATTACAAATACGTTAAAAATGCATTACAGATACATTAAAAATCCTTTAGAGATATAACGGGGGGAAAAAAAGAAAAAGGAAAAAAGAGGGGAGAAGTGGAGACTGCCCACATTCACAGTCACACCAATAGGGTACAATTATGGTAAAAAATATATCTATGGAGATCCCACTCATCCAGAAACCTATAAAAGACCCTATAAATACTGGTGGCCCTCCCTTTTCCTCTGATATGCATACATATCTACGTGGGATCAAGGGACTTATCGGAGTCTAACATGCATGTTCATTTTATTTTATTTATTTTACTTTATCTATTTTGTAATATTATTAAAGTCTATTGGGTTTTACTAAGTAGGAGCATGGGCATAGCGATTGCACATTATTAGCAGTCAATTATGGTTGGAGCAAGGCAGGCTTCTTCTTTGCACTTTTTCATTGAGGGGTTGGCACTTATTAGGATGTCCGGGGTTAAAAGTGTGGGAGGTGCCCAATTAGTATCGAAGGGTATATAGAGCCTGGGAGTCAGAGCAGCGGTAACCCTGACGAAGAAGCGCGCAGCCGCTTTGAAACGCGTTGGTTTAATCTCTGTCTCTTTCCCCCTGGTTTTTTGAGCGCCTTAGCGCTCCATACTGAGTGACGTCACTAGTAGGAGGAGCCAGTCGGCCATTTTTCTTTTTGATTCTTCGCGGTTCCCGGGACGCGCTACCGGCCGGAGCGCCCCTGGTCACCGCTCTGCACCTCGCCATCAGGCACGGACAGTGCTACCCCCTCTATCTGCAGCTGGCACCATCATTTGTTCCACCACGATCCAGCAGTGCATCGCACTAGGTAAGCCGGCATTTATTGGGCATTTGCCAGGTGCTATCTGTATACATCTCTGTGCGGGGGACGGCTGCAGTTTAGTTCCACGAGTCTGGCAGTATTAGTTTATCAGTCGGAGTAGTTTCACTGTCCTCTGGGACATTTATCTTTCTTGGGGGTATTGCATTGTATTGTATTCCAGTGTATTTGTTCTGTACTATTTCTTTGCCTGTCCTTTAGCGCGGTTTCTATATATTTTTCTACATTTGGATTTTGTGTACAGGGGTGGGCACTACCCTGTGTGATTCCAGCAGCTGAGGAGGTTGAACTTTAGGGTGAGCGCCAGTGTTACCATAGTATTTTGTACATTTAAAAATTATTTCTATAAAGATCATAAAAGCACATGAAAAGCGGGGTAATACAGATACTATTTGGTGTGTACATGTCCTATCCATGATTACACACCTTTTTTGGTAGAATATCCGTCCTAGGTGAATGGTATAATAAAAGGTAGAATATAGCAATGAATGCTAGACAGTAAATAAGACAGCCTGTTATACAGCTTATCATAATGTTATTAGGACATTGTCTCTAAAAAAAAAAAAAAAAACAGGCATTATTATGCAAATACAGGGGTGGACAAAATAATGGAAACCCCTAACGTTTTGGCATCATAATCTTCGAACATGTGATAAACATGCAAACCGTGATATATGGTAATGTTTTGTAGTTGATTATTTGTGATGTGTATGTAAATTAACTGTTTGTTTTGCATATTTATAAGAACATTGATGAGAACCTGATACCAATGGCAGACCTCTCGGATTTTCAAAGAGGCCAAATTGTTGGTGCTTGTATGGCAGGCGCTAGTGTAACAGAAAGTGCCCGAATGCTTGGCGTGTCAAGAGGTACTGTCTCCAAAGTAATGACTGCGTTTGAAAGAGAGGGAAAAACGTCCGCAGCAAAGCACAGGTCCGGCCGAAAGTCAAAGTTGACAGAGAGACCATCAGACTCTAAAGCGAATTGAGAGAGGATCGCAAGACCACGGCTCCGAAAATCACTGCTGAGCTCAATGAACACCTACAGAACTCAGTTTCCACGAAAACTGTTCGTCGGGAGCTGCACAAATCTGAATTCCACGGAAGAGCTGCAATTAGAAAACCGCTGTTCTCAATGACAAATGTTTCCAAGTGTTTAGAGTGGTGAAACCTCCAGAATTGGTCCCTCGAGTAGTGGAAACATGTGGTATTCTCAGACGAATCATCGTTTACCTTATTTCCGACCTCCGGCCGAGTGTACGCTTGAGGACAGCCAGACTGCCTTCTCCCAACCGTAAAACATGGCGGAGGTTCTGTGATGATCTGGGGTGCTATTTCGTGGAGATCCGTCGGGCCAATGATATCCCTTCATGGAAGAATTAACAGCCGAGATTATTTAGGCATTTTGGGCGACCAAGTGCATCCAATGATTCAAGCACTGCTCCCGGAGGGGAACGCCATCTTTTGATAATGCACCAATTCATACAGCTAGAATTGTTAAAGCATGGCAGGAGGAACATTCTAATGAAGTTGAGCATCTCATCTGGCCCCGACAATCCCCAGACCTCAACATTATTGAGCATTTATGGTTGATTTTAGAGATTCAAGTTAGATGTCGATTTCTGCCGCCATCGTCGCTCAAAGAACTGGAGGGTGTTTTAACTACAGAATGGGCTAAAATTCCTTTGGAAACAATTCACACCTTGTATGAATCCATACCTTGGAGAATTGCGTCGTTTGGCCTCCGTCGCAATGCGTCGTTTTAGGAAAAAAACGCATCCTGCAAATGTGCCCGCAGGATGCATTTTTTTTCCCATAGACTTGTATTGCCGACGGATCGTGACGGATGGCCATACATCGTGTCCGTCGTGCACTGGATGCTTCGTGTTTTGGCGAACCATCGTCGCGAAAAAACATTCAAGGGAACGTTTTTTCGTACGTTCGGGTCCTGCATTTCCTTCCGCGCATGTGCGTCCGGAACTCCGCCCTTTCCTCCCCGGGACTTTAGACTGGGCAGCGGATGCGTTGAAAAACTGCATCCTCTGCCCACGTTGTGCCGAATTTTCACATCGTCTTGTCGGTACATCGCGCCAACACTTTGCGACGGCCGCGTACCGACGAAAGTGTGAAAGAAGCCTTACATGAAATGATTGTTACTTTTAGCCACACATTGTTTGTTGAATGTTACACTGAAATGTATCTCTAAATCTTGTTTCCTAGGTACATTGTTGACCGCCCATTCACCAACTCCAGTAACCCCTCACCAAGTTACAATGCCTGCATATCGGCCTCCAGGGACGCCAACCTATAGTTATGTCCCAACACAATGGTGATTAGTCGACCCGAGTAAGTGTGTGATGCCATGTCTCCTGTTCTCAGACTTTCCTGTATGAGGCCTCTTTCACTCATCCATTTATCTGTTTAATGACCGCCAAATAGAAATAATTTCTCTCCTGACATGATATACATGGAGGGGGGGGGGGGGGGATCTGCACCTAGCAAAAATAATTTTTCTTATTTCCTTTTGATCCCTGTTATAGACCCTATCACAGTGATCAATAGAAAAAAAAATAGTTAATCTAAACCCCCTTTGTAAGTGCAGGTAACAGTTTTTGCTGTGTTTTTGGTTCAAAAATCTAGAGAAGTTGCATTGTTTTTTTTTGTTTTTTTATATCGGCACGCACGAGGGGCAATAAAACACGGCAGAAGCTACTTTTTGTAAACTGCTTCTTTGCTGGCTGGAGAGCAGGTTTTGCCTGTAGAAAAAATCACAGACAACATAGCCTACAGGGTTAAACCTTCCCTGCCGGGTTTTACTTATTTCTGCTTGGTAACTACAATGCACAGCTGCTTCCTATCACAATCATTAGTTGTTTTTTTGTTTTATATGTTTGTACTGCTGTTATTTATTGTTCTTGCATCTTTTATGGGCTGTTAACCCCTTCCCGACCTTTGACGCCACGTAGGCGTCATGAAAGTCGGTGCCATTCCGACCCATGACGCCTATGCGGCGTCATGGAAAGATCGCGTCCCTGCAGGCCGGGTGAAAGGGTTAACTCCCATTTCACCCGATCTGCAGGGACAGGGGGAGTGGTAGTTTAGCCCAGGGGGGGTGGCTTCACCCCCTCGTGGCTACGATCGCTCTGATTGGCAGTTTCACTTTCAACAGCCAATCAGAGCGATTTGTAATATTTCACCTATTATAACTGGTGAAATATTACAATCCAGCCATGGCCGATGCTGAAATATCATCGGCCATGGCTGGAAATACTAGTGTGCCCCCACCCCACCCCTCCGATCGCCCCCCCACCCCCCCCGATCTGGCCGGTACACTGCTCCGGCTCCCCTCCGTCCAGTGCTCCGCTCCCCCCCCGTGCTCGTGTCCGCTCCCCCCGTGCTCCAATCACCCCCCCGTGCTCCAATCACCCCCCCTGCACTCCGATCCACCCCCCCCCCCGTGCTCCGTTCAACCCCCCCGTGCTCCATTCCAGCCCCCCCGTGCTCCGTTCCACGCCCCCCGCGCTCCGTTCCACCCCTCCCGCGCTCCGATTCCCCCCCCCCCCCGTGCTCCGATCCCCCCCCCCCCGTGGTCCCCCCCCACCCTATCATACTTACCGATCCAGCCGTGGTCCCGTCCGTCTTCTCCCGGGCGCCGCCATCTTCCAAAATGGCGGGCGCATACGCAGTGCGCCCGCCGAATCTGCCGGCCGGCAGATTCGTTCCAAAGTGCATTTTGATCACTGAGATATAATCTATCTCAGTGATCAAAATAAAAAAAATAATAAATGACCCCCCCCCCCCCCTTTGTCATCCCCATAGGGACAATAAAAAAATAAAGAATTTTTTTTTTTTCCACTAATGTTAGAATAGGGTTAGGGGTAGGGTTAGGGTTAAGGTTAGGGGTAGGGTTAGGGGTAGGGGTAGGGTTAGGGCTAGGGTTAGGGCTAGGGTTAGGAATGTGCACACGTATTCTGGTCCTCTGCGGATTTTTCCGCTGCGGATTTGATAAATCCGCAGTGCTAAACCGCTGCGGATTTATGGCGGATTTACCGCGTTTTTTTCTGCGCATTTCACTGCGGTTTTACAATTGCGATTTTCTATTGGAGCAGTTGTAAAACCGCTGCGGAATCCGCACAAAGAAGTGACATGCTGCGGAATGTAAACCGCTGCGTTTCCGTGCAGTTTTTCCGCAGCATGTGTGCAGCGATTTTTGTTTCCCATAGGTTTACATTGAACTGTACACTCATGGGAAACTGTTGCGGATCCGCAGCGTGTGCACATACCTTTAGAATTAGGCTATGTGCACATGGTGCGGATTTGGCTGAGGATTCGTAGCAGTTTTCCATCACGTTTACAGTACCATGTAAACATATGAAAAACCAAATCCGCTGTGCCCATGGTGCGGAAAATACCGCGCGGGAACGCTGCGTTGTATTTTCCGCAGCATGTCAATTCTTTGTGCGGATTCCGCAGCGTTTTACACCTGTTCCTCAATAGGAATCCGCAGGTGAAATCCGCACAAAAAACACTGGAAATCCGCGGAAAATCCGCAGGTAAAACACAGTGCCTTTTACCCGCAGATTTTTCAAAAATGGTGCGGAAATATCTCTCACGAATCCGCAACGTGGGCACATAGCCTTAGGGTTAGGGTTGGAATTAGGGTTGTGGTTAGGGTTAGGGGTGTGTTGGGGTTAGGGTTGTGGTTAGGGGTGTGTTGGGGTTAGGGTTGTGATTAGGATTATGGCTACAGTTGGGATTAGGGTTAGGGGTGTGTTGGTGTTAGTGTTGGAGGTAGAATTGAGGGGTTTCCACTGTTTAGGCACATCAGGGGTCTCCAAACGCAACATGGCGCCACCATTGATTCCAGCCAATCTCGTATTCAAAAAGTCAAATGGTGCTCCCTCACTTCCGAGCCCTGACGTGTGCCCAAACAGTGGTTTACCCCCACATATGGGGTACCAGCATACTCAGGACAAACTGCGCAACAATTACTGGGGTCCAATTTCTCCTGTTACCCTTGTGAATCTAAAAAAATGATTTTTTATTTTCACGGCTCTGCGTTGTAAACGTCTGTGAAGCACTTGGGGGTTCAAAGTGCTCACCACATATCTAGATAAGTTCCTTGGGGGGTCTAGTTTCTAAAATGGGGTCACTTGTGGGGGGTCTCTACTGTTTAGGCACACCAGGGGCTCTGCAAACGCAACGTGACACCCGCAGACCATTCCATCAAAGTCTGCATTTCAAAAGTCACTACTTCCCTTCTGAGCCCCGACGTGTGCCCAAACAGTGGTTTACCCCCACATATGGGGTATCAGCGTACTCAGGAGAAACTGGACAACAACTTTTGGGGTCCAATTTCTCCTGTAACCCTTGGGAAAATAAAAAATTCTGGGCTAAATAATTATTTTTGAGGAAAGAAAACGTATTTATTATTTTCACGGCTCTGCATTATAAACTTCTATGAAGCACTTGGGGGTTCAAAGTGCTCACCACACATCTAGATAAGTTCCTTTGGGGGTCTAGTTTCCAAAATGGGGTCACTTGTGGGGGGTTTCTACTGTTAAGCCACATCAGGGGCTCTGCAAACGCAACGTGACGCCCACAGAGCATTCCATCAAAGTCTGCATTTCAAAACGTCACTACTTCACTTCCGAGCCCCGGCATGTGCCCAAACAGTGGTTTACCCCCACATATGGGGTATCAGCATACTCAGGAGAAACTGGACAACAACTTTTGGGGTCAAATTTCTCCTGTTACCCTTGGGAAAATAAAAAATTGCAGGCTAAAAGATCATTTTTGAGAAAATAATTTTTTTTTTTATTTTCATGGCTCTGCGTTATAAACTTCTGTGAAGCACTTGGGGGTTCAAAGTCCTCACCACACATCTAGATTAGTTCCTTTGGGGGTCTAGTTTCCAAAATGGGGTCATTTCTGGGGGATCTCCAATGTTTAAGCACACAGGGGCTCTCCAAACGTGACATGGTGTCCGCTAATGATTGGAGCTAATTTTCCATTTAAAAAGCCAAATGGCGTGCCATCCCTTCCGAGCCCTGCCGTGCGCCCAAACAGTGGTTTACCCCCACATATGGGGTATCAGCGTACTCAGGACAAACTGGACAACAATATTTGGGGTCCAATTTCTCCCATTATCCTTGGCAAAATAGGAAATTCCAGGCTAAAAAATCATTTTTGAGGAAAGAAAAATTATTTTTTATTTTCATGGCTCTGCGTTATAAACTTCTGTGAAGCACCTGGGGGTTTAAAGTGCTCAATATGCATCTAGATAAGTTCCTTGGGGGGTCTAGTTTCCAAAATGGGGTCACTTGTGGGGGAGCTCCAATGTTTAGGCACACAGGGGGCTCTCCAAACGCGACATGGTGTCCGCTAACAATTGGAGCTAATTTTCCATTCAAAAAGTCAAATGGCGCGCCTTCCCTTCCGAGCCCTGCCGTGTGCCCAAACAGTGGTTTACCCCCACATATGAGGTATCGGCGTACTCGGGAGAAATTGCCCAACAAATTTTATGATCCATTTTATCCTACTGCCCATGTGAAAATGAAAAAATTGAGGCGAAAATAATTTTTTTGTGAAAAAAAAGTACTTTTTCATTTTTACAGATCAATTTGTGAAGCACCTGAGGGTTTAAAGTGCTCACTAGGCATCTAAATAAGTTCCTTGGGGGGTCTAGTTTCCAAAATGGGGTCACTTGTGGGGGAGCGCCAATGTTTAGGCACACAGGAGCTATCCAAACGCGACATGGTGTCCGCTAACGATGGAAATAATTTTTCATTCAAAAAGTCAAATGGCGCTCCTTCCCTTCCGAGCCTTACCATGTGCCCAAACAGTGGTTTACCCCCACATGTGAGGTATTGGTGTACTCAGGAGAAATTGCCCAACACATTTTAGGATCCATTTTATCCTGTTGCCCATGTGAAAATGAAAAAATTGAGGCTAAAAGAATTTTTTTGTGAAAAAAAAGTACTTTTTCATTTTTACGGATCAATTTGTGAAGCACCTGGGGGTTCAAAGTGCTCACTATGCATCTAGATAAGTTCCTTGGGGCGTCTAGTTTCCAAAATGGGGTCACTTGTGGGGGAGCTCCAATTTTTAGGCACACGGGGGCTCTCCAAACGTGACATGGTGTCCGCTAAAGAGTGGAGCCAATTTTTGATTCAAAAAGTCAAATGGCGCTCCTTCCCTTCCAAGCCCTGCCGTGCGCCCAAACAGTGGTTTACCCCCACATATGAGGTATCAGCGTACTCAGGACAAATTGGACAACAACTTTCGTGGTTCAGTTTCTCCTTTTACCATTGGGAAAATAAAAAAATTGTTGCTAAAAGATAATTTTTGTGACTAAAAAGTTAAATGTTCATTTTTTCCTTCCATGTTGCTTCTGCTGCTGTGAAGCACCTGAAGGGTTAATAAACTTCTTGAATGTGGTTTTGAGTACCTTGAGGGGTGCAGTTTTTAGAATGGTGTCACTTTTGGGTATTTTCAGCCATATAGACCCCTCAAACTGACTTCAAATGTGAGGTGGTCCCTAAAAAAAATGGTTTTGTAAATTTCGTTGTAAAAATGACAAATCGCTGGTCAAATTTTAACCCTTATAACTTCCTAACAAAAAAAAATTTTGTTTCCAAAATTGTGCTGATGTAAAGTAAACATGTGGGAAATGTTATTTATTAACTATTTTGTGTCACATATCTCTCTGGTTTAACAGAATAAAAATTCAAAATGTGAAAATTGCGAAATTTTCAAAATTTTCGCCAAATTTCCGTGTTTATCACAAATAAATGCAGAATTTATTGACCTAAATTTACCACTAACATGAAGCCCAATATGTCACGAAAAAACAATCTCAGAACCGCTAGGATCCGTTGAAGCGTTCCTGAGGTATTACCTCATAAAGGGACACTGGTCAGAATTGCAAAAAACGGCAAGGTCTTTAAGGTCAAAATAGGCTGGGTCTTGAAGGGGTTAATAGATGGAGGTTTTCCCAAGTCCTGATGCAGTCATGTGCTGCCCCACTGAGTGCTGGTTTGCACTTGGTTTAATGGCTCTTATGCTGTACAGTGTGTTATACTGGGGCTTTATACGCAGCCAGGAATTTATATTGGTGCTGCTGGTTTCGGTCTTGCTGATTTCATGGTCAGGGGCCCTGCTCTTGGATGAGGCTGGAGTGGACTTGTGACACTTTTGGAGAGTTACTACTACTCCTAAAGTCCTTTTTTTATTATAATAATAATAATAATAATAATTATTCTATTTTTTATTTTTCTCACCCATTTGGCATTTTTATAAATGTATCATGGATGTACTTGTTTTTATTATGTATACCCCTCCTTACATGTAGAGTGCCATGGAATAAATGGCGCTATAACAATAAATAATGATAATGTGATCACACACACTAGTGTAGCTTAATTTGGACATCGCTGGTGCTATGACTTAGAGAACCTGTCAGCAGGATCAGGCATGATAAGCTAAACATACATGCATAAAGTTGCAGTTCTGCTGATTTAATCGGTACCTTCAGTGTAGAAATCCGCAGCCTGGTTATTCTGTAATCGCCAGTAGAAGTTTTGGTGCAATAAGCTGTTGCTGCATCTGGGTGAGACTGTGAGTAGGGTCTTCATCTCTGCCACGGCCCTGCAGCTGCCTCTGGGGTAAGAATCTACATATTGTTAAAAATTCCGTGCAAATCGATCTGGTTGTAGGCTTCAGTAAAATAGCGGCGCATGCGCAGATCTCTGATCAATGACGAGCCGAGATCTCAATCTGCACGTGTGCTGACACAGCGCCATTTTACCAAATCCTGCAACCAAATCAATCTGCGCAGCAGTCACCCGCAGCTAGGGCTGCGCGGAATATTTTACCATATGTAGATCCTCACACCAGAGGAAGCTGAGGGGCCGTGGCAGAGGGAAGAGCCTACTCACAGGCCGCCTACTCACAGGCCGCCTACTCACAGGCCGCCTACTCACAGGCCGCCTACTCACAGGCCGCCTACTCACAGGCCGCCTACTCACAGGCCGCCTACTCACAGGCCGCCTACTCACAGGCCGCCTACTCACAGGCCGCCTACTCACAGGCCGCCTACTCACAGGCCGCCTACTCACAGGCCGCCTACTCACAGGCCGCCTACTCACAGGCCGCCTACTCACAGGCCGCCTACTCACAGGCCGCCTACTCACAGGCCGCCTACATGCACAAAGAGCTTGTTGCACCAAAATGTCTATTGGTGATCACACAATAACCAGGCTGCGGATTTCTACATTAATTTTTGGCAGAACAGCGACTTTGCCCATATCTTTAGTTTACCATGCCTGGTCCTGCTGACCGGTTCTCTTTAAACAGGTTTGTCATAGTGGACATCTGCATTGTAAGAGCTTTCCAGTACTATTCATTAATGATCCGGATAGGCCCCCAATTTGTGATCAGTGGGGTCTAAACCCTGAAGGTCACTAATTGCTGCTCCGTTGCGGCAACAGTGTAGGGTCTCCCTGACTTTGGCAAGTGCTGCAGCCTTGTTGTTCTGCTGCTTCAGTCGATCAGGCCATCACTAATCAAACATTATTTGGATGTTAAACCTTTAGAAAAAAAAATTCTTAGATAATCCCTTTAAAATTAAAACATAGCTTTAGACTAACCCCAGATTAGATTCCTTTTGCTTTTGGATGAAAAATGAGTCATGAGATGTCTGCTTAACCACTGACTTATGGTCACCATTGTAAAGGGGTTGTCCATGAACAAAATGGGCAAATGGAAGGTAATGTCCTCATATTCTAAAAAAAAATCCCTTTTATTATGTGATATCCAACGTACAAAGGAGACCTGTGGTTATGTCTGAGAACTGATTAATTTCATATTCTGGTTCTTATTTTTTTTTGGTCAGGTTTAAAGATGGAAGATATGCAAGCAAGTCAGATGCTTATTAGATGGTGCTGAAGTGTTATACCTCCAGCGAGAAGTTTCTTCCTTCTGAATTCTTTCAACACTTTGCCTAACACTAATTCAGGATCCGAAGATTTCCATTATTGCATATCTTAACATCTTGGGACTCTAGTGGTTGTCTTTAATATAAAATCCTGTTTTGTGGACAGTCTTGCAATTTTTTTTTAGCTAATTCTAATGATAAAAAGGGAGCATACAGTTGTTTCAATGATCCATATCTAGTTGAATGCATGTTTAAACACGAAATGAAGCTTGGTTATTGGAGTGACATATGCAAATAAAAAATGGCATCATATGCAAAATCCAAAGGAGCCGAGAAGAAATCTGAAGGCTTTTTGCTAATTGTAAGGCCTTAGAAAATTTAGGCAAGACTAATCACCCCAGTGTGTTTTTTGAGTGTTGCTCTACATTTTTTTATTTTTTTTTTGTTTTGATGGTTTTTTGAAGGTGGTTACTATTAAAATGGTGCCATGTGATCTATGACATCATAAGAAGTAATTAGTGAAATTCAGATTATGCCCAATTTCTCACTAGGAATAAGTTTTTTTTTTTTTTTTTTTTTTTTGTTCCAGTTTATTTTTTGATAGCGTGTTTAATAGGAATAGCGGATTCATATGATGTGACCATGTGAGCGGCTGTGTGATTGGGGAAGATAACTTGGCGCACAGACCGCGGGTAATAACTCAACACCATCACTATATCTCATTATTGGGTACAGATCTCACCATGCCTGAGGTGGCCGCTTTATAGTATTCGCTCTGCACTTATTGCAGTTTACAAGATTAACACTTCAAGCATTCCTCAGAAATGGAAAGGTCTCGATTGACTTGATAGAAATTGGAAAGAAGGCAAACAAAAAACCCTGTGCATCACGAAACGTGAGAACATTGGGAAAGGTAGATATGAGCTTTCCACTTGTACGATACAGTGACCACACTGTTATTTTATTTGCTTTATTTTTTTTTTATAGTTGCTCTTTTTGTGCAGAAGTTTTCTGTTGGCATTCCACAATAAAAATTAAAAAAAATTTAAATAGTGACCATTCTCATTTCCAACATAAATACATGTTCTGCAATGAAAGGGTTTTTGTTTGGAAAATCTAAATAAAATGTTGTTACAGAAAGCCATTATTCGACTCCTAAATATTCATGGTTGAAGTTAGGCAGATACCTAGCTTCTATCATCACAGAAGTACTTGTATTTATACACATACAATCTGTCCATAAGGACTAATTAGCAGTCCACACAGATTTTGGAAGATTTAATAAAACTGTTGCAAAGTAAAAAATGGAGCAACCAATCAAAAATGAAAATAGCCATTGGTCACTTTTAAACCAGTGTTAATAAATCTCTACCCCGCAGTTGTGACTTGGCTAGGTCTCAGCTTAGTGCCAACTGAATCCTTGGAAGTATGGTACTTTTGAAACAGGAAACATATGTATAAATACAGTTGGTCCTTCATGACACCCTAAGCTTTTGTCTATTTTAGAGTGTTTGAATCACATTGCAAAGTGGGTGGTATAAATCTGTAATAAAGAGTAACTTTTTTTACATTCTTGATCTGCCTCTGCAAAGTTGTGAATCTTTTGTAATGTACTCAATTTATTTTTCTTCTTTCTCTAATAAAACCATGCTGTTTTAACTGCCCAATAATCTTTTACAAGCTGCTTTGAACTGCTGCTCTAGGAACGAACTGTGCTCAAACACTATTTACAAGCGCTCTCCTTGTGTAGATCTTCTCTGCTCCTCTCCCCATGCACAGACAGGATAGTGTTTGTAAATGTTTGAGTATGGATTATTACTAGGGCAGCAGGTCAAAGCAGCTTCTAAAACCGCCTGAACTGGGCAATTTCAGCACGGAGCTTGAGAGGAGGCAAACTGAGGTAATGGAATATATTACAAAAATTTGTAACCCTACAATTTAACGTTTAATTGCTCTTATTTAACGTCTTGTAAATTTTCTAAAATGTTCATCCAACTTCAAGTGTTATCTGCACCAAAACATGGGTGAGAGCCCCTAGTTAGTATATAAAGACGAGTACAAGCAGATTCTGGTGATGGTGCCCAATGTGTTCTTACATTCATAACACTTCTCTTATTGGAAGGTGTCTTGGGAAAAGTTGATCCTTCATGTGAAAATTACATATCCAATGTGAGTAATGTTCATTAATCACTTTTTTTTTTTAAATGGGGTTCAGTGATGCTCTCCTCATGGCAACTAGTAGTATACTCCAGGTCACCGTAGGCCCTATACAGAGGAAAAGCAAGTAAACATGTCTTTTCTATACGTGTGCCCTATTGAATACATTACAATACAGTATTGAGTATCTTCCCTACAATTATGTACAATGTTCTGCCAATGGCATTTCAATGCAAAAAAGTATTTAGACAAAGGGGCAGTTAGTGTCCCTTTCTGCATTCCCTTTAGGCACCTTGCACTTCACATTCTGGAGATTTTAATTTTTTCTTTTCAACAAAAGGAAGTTGTGGCCCACCTTACGGAATCGAATATTTCCTTCTGAAATTATATCCTTCTATGGGAGAGTAGATATATTTGGAGGTTATCATTAGGGATGAGTGAACGTGCTGGGATAAGTTATCAGAGTATGCTCGTGTACTAACGGACTCCCCGTTAGTCTTCGGCGTGCTCGAAAAATATGCTCGAATCACAGCACCTGCATGGTCTCACGGCTGTTTAACAGCTGCAACGCATGGGGATTGCCTATCATACAGGTAATCTCTTCCTGTGTTATGGCTGTCAAACAGCCGTGAGACCACGCAGCCGCGGGGACTTGAACATATTATTCGAGCACGCTGAAGACACTGGGTTAGCACAGGAGTGCGCTCGCTCATAACTAGTTAGCATTTTAAAGTTAGCTTGGCATCACATGATGGGGACATAGCGGGTTAGGGAAACTCATTCAAGCACTTGTTACTGTAGCAAAATAAATATCCAATTTCTTAGCATTTCAGTTTTTGTGAACAACCTGTCCATAAAGAGTTCAAGCATGAAAGTCATGGTTCCCCCCCCTCCATTCTTGGGTTATTTCCATATGTTTGTGTTTTTGTTTTTTTTAATTTTTTTTTTATGTAAAATTAATGTTGTCTTCCAAACATCACCATTCTTCCATTCTGTACTGTCTTTCATAGTGGGCGGATGATGTGGCCGTTCTGAGCTGGATTAATTATGCATACTTTTTTTTTTGTTTTGTATAATGTGGTTAGATGCGCTCAGATTTTCAACTTTCTCTAAAAGCACGTTTATTGTAACGAGGATTGTTATGTATTAATACTGTTTTGAATAAAGATTGACTTTTGTGTTGCTAATTTGTCCTTTTTTTTTTTTTTATCAATATACCGTAATATATATTTATAGTGTGTGTGTGTGTGTGTGTGTGTGTGTGTGTGTGTGTGTATATATTATAGATGTGATTGCTAAATTTCATGGCGTTGTATCGTAAAAGAAATATAGTTGTTAAAAGAACTGCTTGATATACCCCTCCGTAGGTCAAAAGTTGTAACTCCATGGCTGTGGCACCTTGAAACATTTAGTACAGGATACTTTATACTTGTGCTGTTAACTTGAGGCAAAGGGTGTTCGATGCTGCTCTAGTAATGAGCCAACCATAAAAAGTCCACGGATAAAGCATTATTAGAAAATGAGAGCTGTGCATGTCTGACTACTAAACAATCTATTATGTTTAACTGACCAAAAATAGTATGATTCCTGGGATAGTAATGTAGCCAGTGGTTCTCAAAACTACCGTAATTGCATACCATTTTTTATTTTATTTTTTCCCATTCCACACGACCGTACCAGTAGGCCGGAGTCACACTACCGTGGAATACGGACGAGTGCTACACGATAGATGAATACTGATTCGAGTGCTATGCGATTTTCTATGCGGCAGCCCACATCACTGTCTTTTTTTTTTTTTTTTCTCGGCCGTTTTCAGTGTGCGAGTGAAATCGCAGCATGCTGCGATGGTCATCGACACTCGGCCGAATCTCGGCTCACTCGCACCCATATGTCTATGGGTGCAAGTGAGACAACGCGCGTCACTGTGATATCATTCGAGTGATGTGCGTTATACTCTGACCCCGGCAATGGAGGAGATGGAGAAATTAATTTCTCCTCCGCAGCGGTGTGAGCGGCTCGGCGCACAGACGCATGACACTTTGCTCCTGCTCGCATATCATGCCATACGCTCATCTGATGCTGGCCTCAGAGAGTGGATTTCCCCAAGGACTGGAAACCCTATAGCTTAAAGGGAACCTGTCACCTGAACCTCCGTAGTACACGCGTGCGCAATGCAATCTTGCCTTGCGCAGTATGCTTTGCCCAACAGCAGGCAAAGCCGAAAAGCATTAGTGCGCATGTCCCGGAACACAGCGAAATACTTCCGGGACATACTGCACGTGCGCAAGGCAAGATTGCATTGCGCACGCATGTACTACAGAGAAAGCCTAATCAAATTCAAGACAATATTGCGGCCAGCGGGATAGGAAGGGGTGCATGAAAGAACAGAAAACACCGCCCATCGGACGATAAACAGAGCCCGCCAAATTCAGGTGACGGAGTCCCTTTAAAAAGATGGAACTCTCCATCAGTGGTTTCCTGTCCTTAAGGTAGACCTTATGAACATCACCTGGTTCCAGGGAGTGGAGTAGTGGTGTCCCTGGTGGGTGTAGAAGCCGGTGTCCATGGACCTTTCCCTAGGAGCGTGGTGCACTCCTGAGAGTCAGCGGAAGTAGGACTGGTGTCAGTTCTGGGGACACGTCCTGGTATGGCGCGGTGCTTCCCTGAAACCTAGTGGCTGACGTCACATCTGTTGGTGCGGTACATTGCTGGGAAGCCAGTGTAGCGATGCTTTCCGGAGGCATGGCCTGGTATGGCAGTGTCCCTGGAATGGAGCTGGGCGTCTTCAGATCCAATCCCTACACCTAGCTCAACCCGTGGGTGGACCCAGGGGGCTACAGGATAAAAATCCCCCCCCACCTCTGAATCATGCTGTGGGAGGTATTCCAGATGGAGGATGTCAATACACCTGGAAAACCTACAGAGGCATCCCCTATGACTACAGTAGTCCTGCGTCAGGTGCGGTGAGTCCTTGGAGAAAAACCTTTCTATAAATGCCCGTGTTTTTCTTTGCACTTTTTCTAGACCTGTCCTATAAGACATCGAAAACCAAGCACCGGGAATATGCTTTATGTAGGAGTAGATTAGGGGCCACCTACACGAAAAGGCTGTGTAAAAAGTGCATCAAGAAAATGCTGACAGAAGAATCCCCTTTCCTCATGAATACTATTAGATACATGATTAGGGTAGAAATCAAGAAATCTCTGAAAGGGATTAAGGTGGGCACTTAAAACCAGGATGTTTCATTGCCACTATAGATCAGGGGTCCCCAACTCCAGTCCTCAAGGCCCACCAACAGGTCATGTTTTCAGGATTTCCTTAGTATTGCCCAGGTGATAATTGCATTACCTCTGCAAAACAAAGGAAAACCTGAAAACATGATCTGTTGGTGGGCCTTGAGGACTGGAGTTGGGGAACACTGCTATAGATCTCCGAGATGCCTATCATCATGTGACCATTTTCCAAAGCCATAAAAAAATCTGGCAGTCAACATACAAAGACTGTTAACCCACCTACAATTCCAGGTCCTCCCCTTTGGCCTATCTATTGCCCCAAGGGTCTTCACAAAGATAGTGGCAGAAATGTCAGCACGTATAAGAGAAGGACATTATGTTCATCCCGTATTTACAAGACTTCCTTATTGTTGGGAAGTCCGAAACCGAATACAAGCGGTGGAACATGTAAGGGAGATACTGCAATCCCGATGATGGATTACAAACGGGAAAAATCACAGATAAAATTAAAACAAAAACAATTTTTCTTAGGAATTTTGTTGGATGCAAAACGGCAAACCTCTTTTTGCCCAGAAGAAAAGATAGAAAAAGTGTGCAGGTCGTCTTACGGGTTGGTCAAAAATCCAGTGACTACCCTAAGCCTAAGAAGGGCTATGTCAATTCTGGGAATCCTAAACATCTTGCATCCCAGCTGCAACCTGGGCAAGATTCCACTTCAGAGTCCTTCAGTGGGAACTTCTGAAAGAAGGGAAAAAAAGCATAGGAAATCTGGACAAGAAAATTATTGTTTCAGAAATGATGCAACAATCCTTAAGGTGGTGACATCAGAAGATGATCTTGTCAGGTGCAATTCCTTGGGAAATGAAACAAAAAACCTAATTAATCATTATGGATGCAAGCCCTTTCGGCTGGGAAGCACACACAGAATTCTCCAAGGAGGATGGTCTCAGGAGTTACTAGACGCATGTTCCAACAGGAAAGAACTAGCGGCTAGGCACAAGGTCAAGGAGTCTCATGACAAGCAGGCAATATAATGACTAGTGAAAGAAAACTCAAGGTCACTATCAGCAAGATATCTAAAAGGGGAGGAGATCACCAGGGCAGATTACCTCAGTTGTCATATAGTAGATCAGGATGAGGGGTCCCTAAACCCGGGATATTTTAAAAAAAATAAAATACTCAGACGCTGGGGGAACTTCAGATAGACTTGTTCGCAAACAACTGAAACAGAAAATCTCGAAAGTTCTTCTCCCTGGATCCAAAAGACCTCCTCTACAGCGTCGACGCCCTTCACTATGAATGGCCAAAAGAACTAGTTTATGGTTTTCCCCCCAATCTCCTTGATCCTGATAGTTCCCACAAAAATTTGGTTGGATCAAACCAAAGCCATATTAATAGCTCCCTTGTGGCTCAGAAGAGCTTGGCTACACTGCCTGGCAGTGGATGCACCATGGGTACTACCGGAAATCCCAGATCTCCTATCCCATGGGCACATATTACATCCCAAAGTCACGGACCTCCATTTGACGGCATGGCGCTTGAGGGGAAGCTTCTAGCAGCAAGAGGATGCTCAGAGGGGTTCATTTCCAGCGTAATGTAGTCTAGGAAAAAAATTACATCAAACATCTACTCTAGAATAAGGGGAAAATTCCTAACTTTTTCAGGGGTAGACCCTTTAAAAAACAGCCAGGTCCTGTGGATTCCTATTCTAGAATTTTTACAGAAGGTGTGGGAGATGGATTTGAAAAAAAAGAGTACCCTTTAAGTCCACACTGAAGCACTGGGAGCCCTCTTCAACCACAAAATTGCCAATCACCCTCTAATAATAAAAAAATTTTAGGCGGTCAGTCGCTCTGGGATATTCCTGCCGCCACCATGGGATCTAAACCTAATGTTTAAAGTTTTAGTCACATCTCCATTTGAGCTCCTGTCAGACTGCTCAATTAAAATTCTGACCCTGAAAACGTGCCTTCTGGTGGCTCTTATCAACTAGAAGAGTCGGGAACCTGCAGGCACTATAAGTCAACCAGCCCTTTACTCAGATCTTATCAGATAGGGTTATATTTAGCCCTGACCCAGCTTTTCTCCCAAAGGTGGCAACAACCTTTCAAAGATCCCAAGAGATAGTTTTGCCATCCTGGGATAACCCTAAAATTAGGGGGAAAGAGTTTCACACCATGAATGTTAGGATATGTTTCTTACAATACTTATACTCAACCAGGGAATTCAGGAAGTCTACCTCCCTGTTTGTTCTCTTTCAGGGCCCCAGGAGAGTACAGGCGGTGTCCAAAAGGTCCATAGCCAGATGGGTCAGGACAGGGATTGCTTTGACCTACAATTCGGGAGGTGTCCCCCCCCCCCCCCTTCCCATAATAGAAAAACACTCCACAAGAGCTGTCTCTACATCATTGGCAGAGAGGGCGAACACTTCTCTGGAAAAAATCTGTAGTACTGCCATATGGTCTTCACCCTCCATTTTTTTTCTAGCACTACAGGATGGATTTAGGTGCCGGGGATAATACTTTCAGGAGGAAAGCGGTGGTCCCTCCCTAGGTATCTCTATCCAATGGTGCTGTCGTGGGGAATGGGAAAAGTGACCTTCCCCCTATTTTACGCACTGATTATTAGATGCTGCAGCATGATCTGATCTGTAATATGCATTAAATTGTTTTATTTAGTCATATACATTGATTATGAAAAAAACATTTTGTAGATGCTACTGTACAGGCGCTGCCGGCGCCATCTTGGTGGTGACAAATTTTGTTTCCTCTAGCAAATTGGCGCTGGCACCATTTTGAGAATTTTTTTTTCATGATCAATGTATATGGCTAAAAAAATAATTTAATGCACATTATACATGCGGCTCATGCTGCAGTGCCTGCCTACTTAAGGTGATTTTTATTTTTGAATACATATAATGAGTATGTAAAGTAGTGGATAGGTCACTAAGGGATCAGGGATCGGTCATAAGCCATCAGTATGAATAATCAGAGCACCACATGAAGACCCCCCCCCCCCAGTCTGCCCTGAAGCATGAGCATATCATTAACTCAAAACTGAAAATAAATATTAAACAACAACCACAAGACAAGCCAAAAGGAGACAAAACGGCAATGTTAAAATCGAGATAAAATCTATTGAAAAAAAAGAAAAAAAAGTAACCTTTTTACCTCAGTGATATTTGACCAACATTAGAATAGATCATTGTGATGACACAGCATTTTATCTTAATTAACCAGACGTCTATTTTCAGTAAGTTAGGAGGAATAGACTGTTATGTATGTTTACTTTTGAATTTATGCATTTGTTCTTCAGTTGGTCAAGAACCATCCACTGTTTTTTGTATAGTCTCAAATGTTGATTTTTGATATTTTTGAATGGCTAATGTTTTCCTCTTATATCAGCTCCTACAACTTATTGTTTGATACCTTAGCAAAACAGTGATTTAGGGTCACTGAACAATGGTTGTTTGTTTCATATGTTGATTGACCATTGCGTGGGTCTAGTGGCTTGAAGAACAGTTGTGAACTACAGTATAAAATGAGGATATGCACCTCTGTAACAACATATATCCAGAGATCCAGTACAAAGCCACAGCCAGGAACACTCTAAAAGACATCAGCCAAGAGGTCATGACTCCATCTTGAGGGGCACAGGTTTGACATTCAGCAGGATGCCAGCTTAGGGGACCATGGCCCCCAACTGAAAAAATACAGATCTCTCCATTGAGCATAACTGAACCATGGATATGTTTGGGGAGGTCAGGATTTGGATCCAACAGTCACCTGAGCCCATGGATACCTTTGGGAAAGCCAGGATTGGGACCCACTGGTCACCTGGCTCCATGGAGATGTTCAGAGAAGCCAGGATGTGACTCTCTGGTCACCTGGCCTTTTATCTCAATATACTGTCAGCTTCCTAAGCTCGTCAAAACCTCCTCTCTGTGCGTGATACATGTGGGGATAGTTGGCCCTGGAAGCTCAGGAGTCACAGTTCTAATCACGGTGAGTCAGCGGAAAGGTGAGGCTCTAATTTTGCACCATCTTGGGTATTGTGCTGGGATTGTTCTACATGTTATTTGTCTGGTTTACCCTCACTCTTAGGGCTCATCTCCACTTGCTAGGAAAACGGACGAGTGCAATCCGATAAAAAATCGGATTGCACTCGGACCAATGTTAATCAATAGGTGACATTCCATTTGCGATTTTTTTCTCAGCCGAAATCGGACTGAG
The DNA here is from genome assembly GCF_032444005.1 of Ranitomeya imitator. NCBI lineage: Eukaryota > Metazoa > Chordata > Amphibia > Anura > Dendrobatidae > Ranitomeya > Ranitomeya imitator. Next base: position 569,725,661 of record NC_091286.1, on the reverse strand, counting down.
AAAAATCTGTGTCGGCTGAGAAAAAAATCGCAGCATGCTGCGTATTGCTGAGATTCTCGGACGAGACTCGCCAATGCAAGTCAATGGGTGCGAGAAAAAAAACGCACAGCACTCGCACCATGCGTATGACATCCGTTTTAAACGGATAGAAGATTCAGAATTTAGTACAAAAGAGTAAAATGATCCCATGACAGGAAGTGACATGCAGGGAAGTGTTGGCAGGCTCCCCAACACCACATGTCAGTAATCACTGCTTGTGACACACCTCCACCTAGTGGAAAGATATTCTGTATTTGCCATGTCTCATATAATTAACGTGGAGGCGCTCTTGGTGTTAGTACAGGAGCGGCCCGAACTTTGGGATCCCCAAGATTCTAATTATCAAAACCGACTGGTCAAGGACGCCTCCTGGACTTACATTTGCCGGCAATTATTTCCAAATTATGCTGAGAGCCCCCCAGATGTCCAAATTAGGCTGAGTAAGTAAAATCGTTTTATTTATATATATATTTATGTAAATTTGTTAACTATCCTTTGTGTATATATATATATATATATATATATATATATATATCTATATATCAGAAATATGTATGTATATATACACACATATATACATACATATATATTTGTATATATATATATATATATATATATATATATATGTTTATAAAAAAATATATATATATATGTATTTTTAAAAATTTCAATTCTAAAAATATATATATATATATATATATATATATATATATATATACTAGATGTTGTCCTGAATCTAACGCGTTGGGTATTCTAGAATGTGCAGGTAGTATATAGCAGAGGCCACGTAATAGATAGCATAGCCATATAGTATATAACATAACCCACGTAGTATATAATATATATAGTATTATATAGGCCAGCCACATAGTATAAAGGCCAGCCACGTATTTTTGACAATGTGGCCAGTATATTCCATTTCAAACAATACTTAAAATAAAAAGTAATTATCTACTCACCCTCCGGCGTCCTGCGTATCCAAGGCAGGCGTTTAGCGATGGACGGTGCGACAAGGCGGTCTGAAGAGTGCACTTTGGACAGATGATGACGTGCGAGAGCAAGACCACTACATCATCATCTTGCGAGATTGCAATGCATGGTCCATAGCCTTGCCACCAGTGTTCAAGTCGTTGGAGTGTGAATATAGAATTATTATTTATGTAAGTTCTTCTTTGGCAAATTAGATATTTTAACTATTTATACTGCCTATGCAGCATGAATATGAAAAAGGTTGTCACACAGGGTTAATAGCAGCGTTAATGTATTGCGTTACAGCGTGGCATAACGCGGTCCGTTAAAGCTGCAATTAATCCTGTTTGACCATTGACTGTAGGGGATTATGGAAGGTACACTGACTGCTGTGCAGTAAGCATCGCCCATTTTTGATCCGGCCTCTGCGCGGTGCTGATTGTTCCTTGTCATTTTTCCTAAAACAATCATCGATGTTGCTTTCCTGGACAAACAACCAATGGGATTTTTCAGACAGACAGACAGACTGAACGTACCCTTACCCAATTGTGTTTGTATATATATATATATATATATATACATATATATATATATATATATATATATATATATATATATATATATTTAGATATATATCTATATATTTGTGATTATGGCCTTCATAGTACGAATTATTGCATGTGTAAATGTTTTGGCTGTCTTTATATTTTGCAGTGAATGATGTAACCCGGAGATGGAGGAGCTGCCGGGATCAATACCGGAGAGAGCGCCAATTACGTCAGCAAAGTGGTTCTGGTGCAATCAAAAAAAGGCCATATCTGTATATGAGTCAATTAAACTTTTTATCACGCATCATTGACCTAAGACCGTAAGTACACTATACTCTCGAGTATAAGCCGGGTATGCGTTTTCAACATCATTCCTGTCCTGCTATGCGTGCCTTACCACGTTCTGTCCTGGTGTGTGGCTCCCCTTGTCGTGTCCTGGTATGTGAGTCTCACCCTGTTGTATGCATGGCTCTTCAGGGCCCGCCTTGCTCAGCTACCCACCCTTAACATGTTTGTAGGCATGGCTGACATTACCGCCCTTACCACCCTCTGTTGCTGCCTCTCCGTCCCTGCATCTCCATTGTCTGGCGTTGGCTGCTGTCCCATGCGGTCCCGTGTTACCCCTCATTAAGGTTATGATTATGCACTTCACGCCTATGGGAGTGGAGATGTATCCATATTTAGTACCTTAATAAGCGTTAACACGTGACGGCTAAGCCCATGAGCAGAGAGATGGTGGCGGTGTGAAAAGGGAGATGCATCGACAGAGGTTGAGTATGATGTATTTTTAAAGTCATCTCCAGATGCTGCTATGGCGTTGCCCTTCCCCCGCCAGCATTGTTTCAAATTGTGTTGTGTATAATCCAAGGGTGAGGTTTTGTTGCTCCTCCAATTTGAATCTAATATTGGCTTAGACACTAGTCTATATGCTTCTTGTTGGTATGGGCCATCGAGAATTTTATTACACAAATTCCTAGTTGTCTTTAAAAATATCTTAACCTTTAAATTTTTTTATATTTAGAACCGATTCTAACATTCGAGAGACAGACACAGGCTCGGAAGCCGAGGCAAGGACATCACAACATGAAGAACGACGGCCATGGGAAGATGTCGTCCCTGGAGCATCAGCGGAGGAAGGTGCAGACCCACCAAACACTACAGAGGATGCTGCACAGCAGGAAGAGCAGGCCAGGAGCAGCAGTCCAACATTGCCTCTATATAGCTCCCCCCAGGCATCTATACCACAGCGAATGCGCCGAAGGAGAGAAGCACACAATCTAGGGACAAGGAGGGAGATTGATAGACGTGTAATGGATTATATTGGTCGCACCATTAGTGATGATGGAGAGGAGGCATTTTGTCGCAGCTTGGCCCAACATCTTCGCCGAATCCCAATTGATTTAAGGCTAAATACAAAAACATGTATAATGCACCTCATACATGCTGCAACACCACCCCAAAATCCTCGTGAGATATTTCAAATAATTGAAAGACAACACCAACTGTCTGAATGCCCCAATGCATCCAGTTCTGCTGCTGCTCATGGCCATGATACTTGTGAGTCACAAGAATCAGCTATCAGTAGGCCAACTAATGACTCTGGGCGTGCATCTTCGTCTGACATTTCAACACAATCGTGGCAACGTCACATGAGTGTGGAAGGTCAATTTGGACAGGAGCATGGCAACATAGGCCAACCGCCTACTTTTGTGGGGTATTCAAACCACACCATCACCAATCTTCCACCCACAAATACTATGCAAGCATGGCCACCATACCCAAGACATTACGGTCATCAAGGCCAATATGGGCCTCAGAATAGGGCAGCAAATGTATTTGGCCAGGGTGAAGGCTGGGTTCCTCGGGGTCCACACCAACATTCAAATATTGCTCAACACAGCAATATATTTCACCATCCACAAACACAAGAGGCTGCTTTCTATTCTCAAGGCCCAGTTGATTATGTTCCCAGTCATCAACAACCAATCCGAACCCAGAACAACCCACCACCAGCAATAACTCAAAATCCCACACATCAGCAAAGCACTGTCCCAGAAAACCGCAGCATTAACATTTCGACCTCTTCACCAACAACATCACATCAGTCTTTTATAGATTTGTAATGTTTGGAACTGTTTTCATTGTTTTGTTTTTCCAAATGTTGGCAATTTGAAACTTTCGCAAAAAGGAAGCATTGTTATTTATGTTTAGTTTGCTAATTAAAAGCAAATATTGGTTTACCAACAAGATATGTGTTTATTCTTTATCCAAAAAATGTAGCCATTGTAATGCTAAACAATAATTACAGTATATACTCGAGTATAAGGCGACACAAGAATAAGTCAACACACACCATTGACCATTTTAAAAGAAAATAGTCTTCAGCCACTATCATGTAACGACTTGTTTCACAACCTGAAGCTCAAAGGATCCTTGGAAGTGGACCACACATTTGCTTGGGATTAATACTCAAAACCATTATGTAATAACTTAATATGCGACAATCTCAATTTATTACATTATCCAAAATGTCTATTTTTCTAAATATTCATTGCCTGTCAAGTGACAACCAGACTGAAAATATTCAAACTTGACTCAAAAAATGGCATAATAAAAAGGTTGTGGTTTGTTTGAAGCCATTGCAAATATACTTACTGTGGGTATTGGCTGCGTGGAATGGCGTGTCCAAGAGTCGCTGATGGAGGAGCCATGAGTGGAGCATTGATGAAGGCTGGGACTCGGGGGGTGTTCTAAACTGGCTCACGCTCAACATTATCAGCTGTATGGACAACACACATTGAGGCTTACTCATAGCTACAAAGAAATGCCTCCATCATATGCTCCGTCACATTTAGGGAGTGAGAGGTACCACCATGGGCAAATAACTGTTTTTTTGAATGCTTATGGCCCTGTTCAATTTGTGCAGCACTGACAACAACACCAAGGTCCATTTTTAACACGCAAAAACAGAGTATTCTGACATTATTAAAAAGCTAATGGTTGCTTTGACGTAACACATGATGGGTATAGCCACAGTCAGGAAGCCATTAGCTAACATCATTGACACACACATTCACACAATGTTCCTTGGCCTACAACCACTCAACATCACTCTTGAAGACAAATATCACAAACACCAACCTGACCCTCAACAGCCAATCATTCTTTTTTTGACTTGTAATGTATTTTATTTGTTAAATTAACAAGGCTTTGCAAAGTATGGCACCTTTTCATTTAGTAATAAATGAAGGCTGATTTGGTTTTGTATGTTTGTCGAATTAAACAACACTCTTTTTTTTTTTTTGTTAAAGTCAAAAATTATATTGTAAAAGCCAAACATTTTGGTGGGCAAAATTGAAGCCAAACTTTTAATTTTTTAAACAAACATAATGAATAAACAAAAATTGCAAAAAATCAGATTACAACATTATCTTGGCAGGGTATTGCTCCCTCCAGCGATTCAAAATAATTAGCAAAAAAATTTCGCACTCTGAGGCCTGACAGCTGTGTGCGTATGGGCAAAGCCTGGGCAATGTGTCGATGATTGCTTGTTGATCCTAAAACGCCATCCTGACACACAGAGACATCATGTTGACGGGTAAAGTTGTGTAGTATGACGCATGCCTTTACTACTATGTCAACATTGTTTGGGCTTAACTGGAGGGCACTGTGCAAGACACGCCATTTAGCTGTCAAGATGCCAAATGCACACTCCACCAGACGACGTGCACGAGTTAATCGATAGTTAAAAATGCGGCCACGTCTGTCCAGACCCCGTCGCGGATAAGGCCTCATCACATTCCGTGTTAGCTGAAATGCCTCATCACCAACTACAACATATGGCATTGGTTGACCCCCAGAAGAAGGAAGACTCCTTGGGGGTGGCACACCCAAATCATTGTCCTTCAGCCGCCGACCCATAATGGAAGAACTGAAGATTCGAGAATCTCCAGTTCTTCCATAGGCCCCTATATCTACAATTATAAAGTTGTAGTTGCTGTCAACTAAGGCCAACAAGACAACTGAAAAATAACCCTTATAATTGTAGTATAGGGACCCAGAGTTCGGCGGCTTCTTGACCCGGATGTGCTTCCCATCTAGGGCACCTAGACAATTAGGAAAGTGGCACGTGTTGTAGATGCCATTAGCAATACGTTCCCAATCTTCGGTTGTGGGCTCAGGCATCACTTTGTTCTTTAGGGCAATCCATATTTGTGAACATGTGTGCTTCACTATATTTGATATTGTTTGTATGCCCAGAAGAAACTCTAGATGGAGTGAAGCATAGGATTGTCCCTTTGACAAAAACCTAGAAATGGAAATGAAAAAACAAAAAAATTAAAGCTCAAATTGATGTATATCACACCATGTTGAAAGAAAATAGAGTTACACGCATAAGCAAATGTAAAAATGTAAGACACATACAAAACGAAACTTTACCCGTACCCATAACCCTAACCCTACCCCTAAACACTAGGTATAGGTACGGGTAGTGTTAGGTTTAGGGGTAGGGGTACAACCAAACAGTGGCTTAACCACACATATGGGTTATTGGCGTACTGTGGAGAAATGTGTCAAATTTTGGGGTAACATTTCTCATGTTACCCCTTGATGAATTTCCCAAAATTGTATAACTTTGTTAAATGTTGGCATGAAATACATTACATGTATTTTTTTGTGTAGCATAGCTCCACCTTGAGGGGTGTTGGCTTTTGAATGGTGTAACATTTATTTGTTTTATACCATATAGACCTGTTAGAAAGTGACAATTTGATGGGTTTTATCTAAACATTAATATTTTCTGCCAGTATGTGATTTTCAAAGAAAATTATACCTTAACGTTAACATGAGACGTTCTTCTGCAGAAATGCAGCGACGAAAACGGGTATTTTTAAAAGTGATGGCTGGACGAAGCTGGGCAAGAAGAAAGTCAAAGGCCTCAAGTGACATCCTTGTGTAGGCATAAAATTTATCCCTATGCATCCGCATACGTTGATATAGGCGGGAAAAATGTCCTTTTCTCGGACGCTGGGTGAGGAGAGGATGCACCCAAAATCTATGCCGCCTACTCGGAGCACCAACAAGGGGATATCCCACTCCATATTCCCGGGATAACATCCAATTAAAGAGGAGCTCCTCAGTAGGGTCAAGACTAAGATTTCTTGCAGACATGCTTGCTTGTGGTTTCTAAGAAAAGACACCCACCAAAAAACACAACAAACAATCACACATGTTGCTAAATGCCTTTATATAGGGATAGCACACATGATTTATGATTGCTTGTGCATTTTAGCTCCGTTTTAAACGGATTGCATACGGATGTCAAAAACGGATTATGCGATTAAAAAATCGCATTACACTCGCATGACACTCGCATGACAATTGCACACGTTACATCCGTTTTTTCGGTCCGTACATCGGACCATTTTTTTCTCACACAAGTGGAGATGAGCCCTTACCCTTATGCCCATGCTAAATTGAGAGCTGGCAATCTGTGGGATGATTCCTGGTTCATGCTGTTTAGGATTGTGGACTAGGGCACCAGCTGACCCCCTGTGTCTCCACAATCATCAATATCAGTTTATTTGGGTGTATCCCCACCAATCAGCTGTTACAAGTTTTGGCAGAGGCTACGTTTATGTAAACCGTGTATTCCAGAAATAGTTAATCAATATGTAAGTGAAACACCCCAGGTAACTGGTTGTTACAGTGATGTTGTCTTCCCTTTGGGGGGGGGGGGGGGTGATGTCATGCTTGGAGGCAAGGAGGATTCCCTTTACCAGGTAAAGCACCTACATTCAACACATTCTGAGTCCAGGATATATGTATTCTGGTCTGGAGGAGTTAGACAGTTGTTCAGAGACAGTGGAGGAGAGAGGACTGAGAGCAGACAGTGGGGCCGTGCAGCCACGTGTGAGCTGCAACTCCAGGAATGGAAAATAACCTAAAGGGTTGGAATGTAGTGAGCATCTGAGGAAAGGAGCAAAGGAGAAGGAAAGGGTTTAGAGGGGAACTGTGACCGGGCACCTTCTGAGCCGAAGCGCAGGAATCGGACATCGGGAGCTTGAGGTTGTGTTGAACTCTAGGTCGCACAGCAGAACCAGAGGATAAAGGACTTTATATAATTTGCCTACACCTGAAGGTGCAGCAGTACACGAAGAGCCTGGGTCGTGATAGAGACCCTATAAAAAGGCTTGCACTGCCCACCATACGGATAACTCTCAAGACAGGAGAGAGAGGACTTTGTCAGGGAGCCGCAGGCAGCAAGGACCTCGCATACAAGCGCGAGTAGGAAGGCTTACGGACCTCACCTGGGAGAGGAATCCACCATTGCCTCTAGCCGGCCGGACCACATTTCCACCTGTTGCTGGTACCCTGGACTGTGGCCTGATTCAACCAGTAACCCAGGTAAAGACATTACAACCCTGTTTCCTCCATTTATTTGCCAGCATCCATCACACCATCCCTGCCCAGCACACCAGGAGCCTTGGGGACCCAGCTTCACCTGTGGGAGGCGATACCATCTTGCTGCCGTACCATCACCCCCAGAGGACCCCTTAAAGCAGCGTCGATCACCCCTGAACGAGTACAGGTAGCGCCACAAACTTTTATTATTTTACAACTTCCTTTAAAAACTTCCCCTTTTACTTGGGCGCCCAGGGCAATGGACCGGGTTGCCGCCATCGTGACCACTCCTTTAACGACGATCGGACCTGGTATTGAGTACCCCTAGGCCCTGGCGGGCGACTCATAAGCCCTGGACGATGCCTTTAAAGTGAACCTGTCACCAGTTTTTTCTTATATAACTTACTGGTACCACCTTTCAGCTCCATGTGATAGCATTCTATAATGCTGTACATATAACTTCAAGTTGTCCTGCAAAGCAAAAAAAAAGATCTTTTAAAATACCTACAGGTCAGTCCGGTCCAATGAACTTTGCTATTCTTGGTTGGGTGCCTCCTCTCCACTTTGCGATGCCTCCTGTGCTTCGTGTGGATGACAAATCCTACGTCATCCACAGTGTCCCCCTTCTCACTTCCCTCTGCCTTGCTGAGGGCAGACCAAATTACCGAGAACGAAATGGTATAAATAAAGTAACCCATACTCAGTTTGACTTTCCGGTTGCCCTTCAGTCTCTGGCTTCTTGTCCATACACACATAACTGCAGCCAATTTCTCGCGACTGTCAAGGACCACCACATCGGCAACACTACAGCCAGTGATGGATTAAAGGAGTCAGTTTAGTTTATGTTATTTTATACTATTTCTTCCTCGTGGCTAAAATTTTTAAATTGCCAGAAAAGCCCTCTTATCCATAATAACATTTGTGTATAGTGTCCCACCATCGTCACCACCCCATATTGATTTTCATTTACTTATTCCCGACTGCTCAGCAACTCAGGGAATGGCGGCCCCCAGAGTGAATGTACTATTTTCTCTCCTTTAAATTTTGCCCTGATCATATACAGGTTCATAGAATGAATGGCGCACACCAGTTTTTTGTGTATGGCTTTGCAGGTTTTCACTATGTAAGGCAATTTATTTAATTTATGTAAAGAACAAATATACATATTAAAAAAAATGCATGAAATTAATACCATCCATCTAAATATGAATACAGATGTGTTAAAAATACACCATAAATGTTATTTCTCATAAATAAAGTCAATGACATTATGTAGAAAAGATGGCAAAGAATTTTATCAACCAGAATACATGGTGAGGGAATTTTTTTAATCACCTTTTTTTGCTGGAATAAAAATACCAAGATGGCTGCATTTCTGATGAGTACGAGGATGTCACTTGAGCAGCAGTTTTAGATTAGGCACATAAATTTGTACTTCGTTTTGATAGAAAATGCCAAGTGCTTATCCACATATATGTAACGTATGTCATATGTATCCACACAAATGCCTCTCAGTGCATGATTAAAGCCTCATTCCTCTGAAACAACTGTATAGGCTACCTGCAGAAATGACATAAGTCTGCAGAATACGCATGACATCATATTGCTTAATTGATAATTTTCTTCCGTTCTTGACCACCATTTGAATACAATGTCACAGAAAATTCCATGTACTGAAAGAAAGTGCCTCCTTATGCGACACAAGATCTCCCAGAGGCGTACATAGAGTTGGAGGCAACGATAAAATTGTGTTGCCTTTTCAGGAGCTGCTTGACGTTGAAACTCTCTTAACCACCTGCAATACGATGTTCATGTGCCCTACTTGGGTAATTATGGTGAGGGCCATCTAATAAAATGGGCACGATACCAACTGGGAATTGGCATCCTCAAGGGAGGGGGCTAGCTGTGGTGGCTAATACTATTATATACAAAAGTTCCTCCAGGAGACACGAGAAATCCATAGAAGACTACACAACTGATCATGCGTTTCAAGAACAAGAAAATGTAATCAAGAGGGAACAGCTGCAGGAACGATGGGACGTTATATGCTGTATGTGTGCTGAGGATCCAGTGATGGTCTTTAAATTAGTAATATCAATATAAATGAGTTGTGATGTCATCACTGAGAGCTTGTGCCTCATGGAGAAAATCAAACTCCATAGTTGATGTCTCCTCGGATTTCCATGATTTATTCAAAGGCCTTCAATTACCAAGAGGACCATGATACCCTAACCGTAATAGCATCATGGCTCCGATGAAGCAGCTGTATACTCAGTGATGAGGGTGGAAGAAGTGGAATGTGTCCTGCACCACTCCACCGAGTAGGCTTTTATATAGGCTCATTATGTCCATTATTATCAGACATTATTGTAAACATTTTACCCCAAATTATCTGGAGACACCTCGGAGCAGTGCATATGGCAGTTTTCTTATTTCTAGATTGAAGCATAAAAGACACTTTGGGTATCGGAGAGGAAATCTTCATGTGCACTCGACAGGCCACTAAGGACTAGGCAGGGTTTCTTAATGTTATATCAGTAAACATTAACGAGGTGTATAGCCTATAAAGATATAGTATACAGTGCACAAACTGAGACATATAGAGGCATTACAACCTTGCGACTCAAAGAGGCTATTAGGTACCGGGGGCGAGAATGTAGGAAGACTGTTCAACAACATCACTGCACTCAGCAATTAAGGTCCTAGTACACTTTGAAAGGGTTGTCCACTACTGGGACATCCCCTTCTTGAGCAAAATGTTTGACCTCGATAAAATAATAAAAACCTATACTCACCTCCTGTGCTGTCGCCGTTACAGCAGTGTCAGTACTCGAGGTCCCAGGGCTCTAGTGTGGTTGTTATGACATGTGACCATGGTGCCCAATCAGTGCCAGAGTCACTCTCCCTGCCGTAGGACAAATCGAACGTGAAGAGGAAGTCTGGGCTGCAGCTGATCCCTCACTTGCTCTTCATGTTCAATGTGACAGGAGGCGGGGACAGTGATGCCAGCGCTGATTAAGCGCCGGGTCACATGTCACAACAACACAAGGGCCCCGGAGAGTGCGAGTACCGATACCGCAAGAACGGTGCCAGCACGGGAGATGAGTGTAAGCTTTTTCATTTTATCGGGGCCAAGCGTGGGGTATGAGAAGAAGTTGTCCCAATAGTGGACAACTTGTTTAAAGCAATGACGAAACATGCAGATTATTTTTTGTGGCCCACAAGCTTCAACACTGCCCCTCAACTATTATACTATTATAGGTCTTTAATAGTATTGGTGTTTTCATATTGGTCAAATATAGTTTTTGGGCACCTCTAGTGTCTAGGGCTCCAGAGTGACTGAAAACCCGGAACCCACTATATTTACCGAAAAATGTAACTGGACCATCCAATCTGTTTGACGGCCTCGAAACTCCCTCTTGAGAGAATTGTTTGGGAGCAGCTAACTCCCTTCCGCTCATGGAAAGCACATTTGTGTGTTGGAGAATGAGGAGAGATAGCGGTTTGGCTAATGATGGGCACCTTTAGGATGAAGCTACTTATTTACATGTCAATGTAAGTAGACTTACTATAATATGGCTACACATAGCTCCTGCCACCTCTCTTTCTCCCTCTTCAACATTTGTTATTGGTGTAAAAAAAACTTGAAGGTTTCTTTATAGGGTTTACCTCAAAGAATATCTCTAGACTGTACCATCCGTTTAGGAATGTGTAGGTCCTACTTCTAGGATTCCTACTAGTCCTGAGAATGAAGAGGTGCTGCAGGTTTTCATCCTTTTCTGGTTCCTTCATTCTCAGGATTGAGAGGATGCCTGAGGTGACCGCCCTCGCTGGACATTATATTACAGCATAACATTACACACTTTAAGGGCTCATTCACATGGCTGTATGTAGGTCAAAGTGCTGTAGGTGAAAACATTAGACCGCGCCCAGACCAACGTTATTCAATGGGGCAGTGCAGATGAGCGATTTTTGTTTCATTAACCAAATCTGAGTATGAACCTATCCTTGGGTGTTCCCTGGCTTACTCTACCTGCTAGGATGAATGTTTTTAACTTTTTTTCCTGAAAAAAATGCATTGAAACTAGCCTTGTGCTCATACTTTAAAAATTGATCACTTGGAACCAAATTAGTGCAGGACTGAGAGAAATCCTTTTAGCCACAGTAACATACTGAGAAACGATGGTCATAGCATTTTCATTTTTAAAAAATGACTATTGGGAAGTATAATATACAAAAAAAAGCATACAGCAGCCACTCTATGGTGCTCCTTTACTGATTATGCGCTCCTCCCATCAGCCTAGGGACTCGTGCCCACAACCGTAATAATTGAATAGCACTCATTCCCCATGTTATTCAATGAGGCTGTGCACATACCCGATTTTTTCCTTAGATCGATTCGGTCTGAGGAAAAAAAATTGGAGCGTACATGATTTGCCTTTGATATCGACTGGCACTCGGCCATTCATGACTGTGGGTGTGTGGAAAATATTGAACTGCACTCAGATGGAGAGGATGGATAAGATGGAGGAGCTTTTTTCTCTCCACATCCGAGAAAATCACATCACACTCTGATGACAATGTGTAAAAAGCATAATTGGACCTATTTTCTTGGATCAGAGGAAAAAGGTGATGTAAGCCTAGCCTTAGCCCGTTAGTGGTGGATCCTACCTGCCTTTTAAATTTGTAGGAGAGGCCCATTTGATAAACATTAATTTAAGGTCCGATCAAAGATGGATGCCTTGTTGACACTGGTGAGCTCTTATGAATTAGTCAATTTATTCCCTAAGTGCCTTCATTTTTATGAGTATATTCCTTATAGCAGTGATGCAGTTCATATTTCACATAATCAATGTTTGCATTCACCTTAGTGCATTGAGTGCTGCTGTATTCTTGTGTATGTACATTATGCAGTCATGGCAGCTTGAACCAGTTCACACTTGCTTTATTCTATTCGGAGGAGCTGGTCATTTTTTTTTGTTGTAGTATATTATTGGGGTATTTGTTAGAAAAGATACATGAAAATATTTGCAACTCGGGGAGAAATTTTTGGGTTCAATGAAACAGGGTCATTACGTCCATAGTCAGCCAAAAAAAAGAAGCTAAACCCTCCCTTGTAGAACTGTAGCTACTGAGGTCCCGGTGGTCCTCATGACAGTGAGCATGGAGCCTATCGAGTCAGGTTCAGAGAAAATAGAGTCCTCCTTGATATCAGTGCTCCTCAACATCATTCTCCTCCCCTCAAAATGCTTAACATCCCGTTGGGTTATGCACATTTTTTAACTCCTTGCCAACTACATCATCTCAGTTCTGAGCAGTCAATGTGTAGATATCGTGTGAATTCATCAAATATTCATCCGGTAAACATGGTAAAAATGACAGTACACTTCATTACATTACAGAACAAAAAAACTACAACACTTCCCGGGTGATCAGAGGCAGCAACAGAGAACGTGGAAAATATGTCCGATTCTGTCTAAAAAATAAATATGGAGTAATGTACCAGCTAGCGCCATGCCCTGAAGAAGGATAATAGAGGAGTCCCAGGCACGGGCACTTTGTCAACTGTGGGTAAAGTGCTTTCTTTGTACAGGATGCAAGAGCAGATCACAAAAAGGTCCTTTATTTTCGGAAGGGAGTCAGACGGCTGATGTTCTGCCAGAAGTTGGAGGGTTTGCGCTTGGGTTCAGCGAGCATGAAGACTTGTTGCTGTGGGAGGTTGGCAGGCAATGTTGGATGCTTCTGTCTCATCCAGAAATCGTAGTATGTCCTATTAACGGCTGGAAAGTGAAATGAAAGAGGTTCTATGAGAAATGCTGCGGGCATATTAACTGGCTCCACAGCCACGCTCCACCCATGAGGTCATCGGCTACTGACATCAATGACATTTCTCCTATAGCAATGGAAGAAGGAAACTTTGAAGAGAACGTTCAGATTTTAACAGAATGTTGCTTTTAGGTCCAATATTCTTTGGGGATTATTTTTTTTTAAAGATTTCTTAATATTGGAGGGTGCTCTATTTTTCTGATAGAGCGCTTTAATTAAATAGTAATGAGATAAATTTTATCATTCAGCCAGACGCCACTAGGAGAGCTAGACTTATCTGTAAACCTATTCTGGAGATATTAAAAGGGCAGCTACCATCAAAAAATTAGCTATTGCTTAAATCAGATTATTGCGCAAATGGTTTTTGTTTTCTAAATTTATTACGTTTTTTTTTTTTTACAATCTGAGCAAAAATAAAAAATAGAAATCGTGAAATTTTCACACTGGCCACTGGGGCTTTTTAAGTCTCTCTATTTTCCCATTGTTTCAGGAAATAACACATGCACTTTAACCACAATAGTAAGACTCTGAATGAAGCATCTAATAAGCGTGTGCAAAGGACATTGTGAAGGGAAGGGGAATATTGACATCGCCTATTGGGATTGGTGGATCATGTGTTTTCAGCTGTGCATTGAGCACAGATGTTTCGGCCACCTCGCCCTTCTTCATGGTTATTTAATTATGAAGTGGTCAGTACCAACATGCAGTGAGACTCGTTGCTCTGCTTCTCAAAGTCCCACAGTCTCACAGCATGTTGGTACCAACCAAAAACGGCTGAAGGAGGGTATATAATAATGCTGCTATTTGTACCTATGTGCTTTTGCCAGCCATCAATACTTTCTATCCTGGGTGGAAACTAGTATTGATGGCTGGGTATTCCATCATACAAGACTGCTACCTGACCTTCATATCCCCTGATGAGTTCCTTTTCCTGGAATGTAACTCGTAGGGAGGTGGTCCTGAATAAGAAATGGTCTATGGAGTGTTATACCGAATTTCTGAATCTCCTAAATGACTGAGTGGTGGAGTGCATCCCTTGTATGGCTTCTTCAGGAATGGGTGAGATTGTTCCATATTTTATGGTGCATTTTTTGTGTTAGTGAATTTTGCAGATGCAGTGAGATTTGATGATACTGTTTTGATGTCACATTTCTGAGCAAAAGCACACAGGTACAAATAGCAGCATTATTATATACCCTCCTTCAGCCGTTTTTTTTGGAGCTTTGGGTAAGGACATGCTAGCAGGAGAAGCAGTTGTAAATTTGAGTATTTTTCTGCTTTAACCCCTTCATGACCCAGCCTATTTTGACCTTAAAGACCTTGCCGTTTTTTGCAATTCTGACCAGTGTCCCTTTATGAGGTAATAACTCAGGAACGCTTCAACGGATCCTAGCGGTTCTGAGATTGTTTTTTCGTGACATATTGGGCTTCATGTTAGTGGTAAATTTAGGTCAATAAATTCTGCGTTTATTTGTGATAAAAACGGAAATTTGGCGAAAATTTTGAAAATTTCGCAATTTTCACATTTTGAATTTTTATTCTGTTAAACCAGAGAGATATGTGACACAAAATAGTTAATAAATAACATTTCCCACATGTTTACTTTACATCAGCACAATTTTGGAAACAAAATTTTTTTTTGTTAGGAAGTTATAAGGGTTAAAATTTGACCAGCGATTTGTCATTTTTACAACGAAATTTACAAAACCATTTTTTTTAGGGACCACCTCACATTTGAAGTCAGTTTGAGGGGTCTATATGGCTGAAAATACCCAAAAGTGACACCATTCTAAAAACTGCACCCCTCAAGGTACTCAAAACCACATTCAAGAAGTTTATTAACCCTTCAGGTGCTTCACAGCAGCAGAAGCAACATGGAAGGAAAAAATGAACATTTAACTTTTTAGTCACAAAAGTTATCTTTTAGCAACAATTTTTTTATTTTCCCAATGGTAAAAGGAGAAACTGAACCACGAAAGTTGTTGAGCAATTTGTCCTGAGTACGCTGATACCTCATATGTGGGGGTAAACCACTGTTTGGGCGCACGGCAGGGCTTGGAAGGGAAGGAGCGCCATTTGACTTTTTGAATCAAAAATTGGCTCCACTCTTTAGCGGACACCATGTCACGTTTGGAGAGCCCCCGTGTGCCTAAAAATTGGAGCTCCCCCACAAGTGACCCTATTTTGGAAACTAGACGCCCCAAGGAACTTATCTAGATGCATAGTGAGCACTTTGAACCCCCAGGTGCTTCACAAATTGATCCGTAAAAATGAAAAAGTACTTTTTTTTCAAAAAAAAATTCTTTTAGCCTCAATTTTTTCATTTTCACATTGGCAACAGGATAAAATGGATCCTAAAATGTGTTGGGCAATTTCTCCTGAGTACACCAATACCTCACATGTGGGGGTAAACCACTGTTTGGGCACATGGTAAGGCTCGGAAGGGAAGGAGCGCCATTTGACTTTTTGAATGAAAAATTATTTCCATCGTTAGCGGACACCATGTCGCGTTTGGATAGCTCCTGTGTGCCTAAACATTGGCGCTCCCCCACAAGTGACCCAATTTTGGAAACTAGACCCCCCAAGGAACTTATTTAGATGCCTAGTGAGCACTTTAAACCCTCAGGTGCTTCACAAATTGATCTGTAAAAATGAAAAAGTACTTTTTTTTCACAAAAAAATTCTTTTCGCCTCAATTTTTTCATTTTCACATGGGCAGTAGGATAAAATGGATCATAAAATTTGTTGGGCAATTTCTCCCGAGTACGTCGATACCTCATATGTGGGGGTAAACCACTGTTTGGGCACACGGCAGGGCTCGGAAGGGAAGGCGCGCCATTTGACTTTTTGAATGGAAAATTAGCTCCAATTGTTAGCGGACACCATGTCGCGTTTGGAGAGCCCCTGTGTGCCTAAACATTGGAGCTCCCCCACAAGTGACCCCATTTTGGAAACTAGACCCCCCAAGGAACTTATCTAGATGCATATTGAGCACTTTAAACCCCCAGGTGCTTCACAGAAGTTTATAACGCAGAGCCATGAAAATAAAAAATAATTTTTCTTTCCTCAAAAATAATTTTTTAGCCTGGAATTTCCTATTTTGCCAAGGATAATAGGAGAAATTGGACCCCAAATATTGTTGTCCAGTTTGTCCTGAGTACGCTGATACCCCATATGTGGGGGTAAACCACTGTTTGGGCGCACGGCAGGGCTCGGAAGGGATGGCACGCCATTTGGCTTTTTAAATGGAAAATTAGCTCCAATCATTAGCGGACACCATGTCACGTTTGGAGAGCCCCTGTGTGCCTAAACATTGGAGATCCCCCAGAAATGACACCATTTTGGAAACTAGACCCCCAAAGGAACTAATCTAGATGTGTGGTGAGGACTTTGAACTCCCAAGTGCTTCACAGAAGTTTATAACGCAGAGCCATGAAAATAAAAAAAAAAAATTATTTTCTCAAAAATGATCTTTTAGCCTGCAATTTTTTATTTTCCCAAAGGTAACAGGAGAAATTTGACCCCAAAAGTTGTTGTCCAGTTTCTCCTGAGTACGCTGATACCCCATATGTGGGGGTAAATCACTGTTTGGGCACATGCCGGGGCTCGGAAGTGAAGTAGTGACGTTTTGAAATGCAGACTTTGATGGAATGCTCTGTGGGCGTCACGTTGCGTTTGCAGAGCCCCTGATGTGGCTTAACAGTAGAAACCCCCAACAAGTGACCCCATTTTGGAAACTAGACCCCGAAAGGAACTTATCTAGATGTGTGGTGAGCACTTTGAACCCCCAAGCGCTTCATAGAAGTTTATAATGCAGAGCCGTGAAAATAATAAATACGTTTTCTTTCCTCAAAAATAATTATTTAGCCCAGAATTTTTTAATTTTCCCAAGGGTAACAGGAGAAATTTGACCCCAACATTTGTTGTCCAGTTTCTCCTGAGTACGGTGATACCCCATATGTGGGGGTAAACTACTGTTTGGGCACATGCCGGGGCTTGGAATTGAAGTAGTGACGTTTTGAAATGCAGACTTTGATGGAATGCTTTGCGGGCGTCACGTTGCGTTTGCAGAGCCCCTGAAGTGGCTAAACAGTAGAAACCCCCCTCAAGTGACCCCATTTTGGAAACTAGACCCCGAAAGGAACTTATCTAGATGTGTGGTGAGCACTTTGAACCCCCAAGTGCTTCATAGAAGTTTATAATGCAGAGCCGTGAAAATAATAAATACGTTTTCTTTCCTCAAAAATAATTATTTAGCCCAGAATTTTTTATTTTCCCAAGGGTTACAGGAGAAATTGGACCCCAAAAGTTGTTGTCCAGTTTCTCCTGAGTACGCTGATACCCCATGAGTGGGGGTAAACCACTGTTTGGGCACACGTCGGGGCTCAGAAGGGAAGTAGTGACTTTTGAAATGCAGACTTTGATGGAATGGTCTGCGGGTGTCACGTTGCGTTTGCAGAGCCCCTGGTGTGCCTAAACAGTAGAAACCCCCACAAGTGACCCCATTTTAGAAACTAGACCCCCCAAGGAACTTATCTAGATATGTGGTGAACACTTTGAACCCCCAAGTGCTTCACAGACGTTTACAACGCAGAGCCGTGAAAATAAAAAATCATTTTTCTTTCCTCAAAAATTATGTTTTAGCAAGCATTTTTTTAGATTCACAAGGGTAACAGGAGAAATTGGACCCCAGTAATTGTTGCGCAGTTTGTCCTGAGTATGCTGGTACCCCATATGTGGGGGTAAACCACTGTTTGGGCACACGTCAGGGCTCGGAAGTGAGGGAGCACCATTTGACTTTTTGAATACGAGATTGGCTGGAATCAATGGTGGCGCCATGTTGCGTTTGGAGACCCCTGATGTGCCTAAACAGTGGAAACCCCTCAATTCTACCTCCAACACTAACCCCAACACACCCCTAACCCTAATCCCAACTGTAGCCATAACCCTAATCACAACCCTAACCACAACCCTAATTCCAACCCTAACCCTAAGGCTATGTGCCCACGTTGCGGATTCGTGTGAGATATTTCCGCACCATTTTTGAAAAATCCGCGGGTAAAAGGCACTGCGTTTTACCTGCGGATTTACCGTGGATTTCCAGTGTTTTTTGTGCGGATTTCACCTGCGGATTCCTATTGAGGAACAGGTGTAAAACGCTGCGGAATCCGCACAAAGAATTGACATGCTGCAGAAAATACAACGCAGCGTTTGCGTGCGGTATTTTCCACACCATGGGCACAGCGGATTTGGTTTTTCATATGTTTACATGGTACTGTAAACCTGATGGAAAACTGCTACGAATCCGCAGCGGCCAATCCGCAGCCAAATCCGCACCGTGTGCACATAGCCTAATTCTAAAGGTATGTGCACACGCTGCGGAAAACGCTGCGGATCCGCAGCAGTTTCCCATGAGTTTACAGTTCAATGTAAACCTATGGGAACCAAAAATCGCTGTACACATGCTGTGGAAAAACTGCACGGAAACGCAGCGGTTTACATTCCGCAGCATGTCACTTCTTTGTGCGGATTCCGCAGCGGTTTTACAACTGCTCCAATAGAAAATCGCAGTTGTAAAATCGCAGTGAAATGCGCAGAAAAAAACGCGGTAAATCCGCCATAAATCCGCAGCGGTTTAGCACTACGGATTTATCAAATCCGCAGCGGAAAAATCCGCAGAGGACCAGAATACGTGTGCACATGCCGAAACCCTAACCCTAACCCTACCCCTAACCCTACCCCTAACCCTACCCCTAACCCTACCCCTAACCCTACCCCTAACCCTATCCCTAACCCTACCCCTAACCCTAACCCTACCCCTAACCCTACCCCTAACCCTAACCCTACCCCTAACCCTACCCCTAACCCTAACATTAGTGGAAAAAAAAAATTTCTTTATTTTTTTATTGTCCCTACCTATGGGGGTGACAAAGGGGGGGGTCATTTATTATTTTTTTTATTTTGATCACTGAGATAGATTATATCTCAGTGATCAAAATGCACTGTGGAACGAATCTGCCGGCCGGCAGATTCGGCGGGCGCACTGCGCATGCGCCCGCTATTTTGGAAGATGGCGGCGCCCAGGGAGAAGACGGACGGGACCCCGGCTGGATCGGTAAGTATGATGGGGTGGGGGGGGGACCACGGGGGGGGGATCGGAGCACGGGGGGGGAATCGGAGCGCGGGAGGGGTGGAACGAAGCACGGGGGCGTGGAACGGAGCACGGGGGGGCTGGAACGGAGCACGGGGGGGTGTAACGGAGCACGGAGGGGGGTGGATCGGAGTGCAGGGGGGGTGATTGGAGCACGGGGGGGTGATTGGAGCACGGGGGGAGCGGACAAGAGCACGGGGGGGAGCGGAGCACTGGACGGAGGGGAGCCGGAGCAGTGTACCGGCCAGATCGGGGGGCTGGGGGGGGCGATCGGTGGGGTGGGGGCACATTAGTATTTCCAGCCATGGCCGATGATATTTCAGCATCGGCCATGGCTGGATTGTAATATTTCACCCGTTATAATAGGTGAAATATTACAAATCGCTCTGATTGGCAGTTTCACTTTCAACAGCCAATCAGAGCGATCGTAGCCACGAGGGGGTGAAGCCACCCCCCCTGGGCTAAACTACCACTCCCCCTGTCCCTGCAGATCGGGTGAAATGGGAGTTAACCCTTTCACCCGATCTGCAGGGACGCGATCTTTCCATGACGCCACATAGGCGTCATGGGTCGGATTGGCACCGACTTTCATGACGCCTACGTGGCATCATGGGTCGGGAAGGGGTTAAGTACCGTTTCTCTGTGATTTCCTTGGATAATTGTTTGACCAACTGTTGGTATTATACATGTTTGTCTGTGTGTGTTGGGTTATGTCATTTTTAACTAGTATATTAAATGTTATGTTTTAGGTCCCTTTATTGTGCTATTTACATTCATATTTTTGGGTACCCTTGGATTTTATAAAAATTGTGGTTGGTTTCAACCTTTTGCTGTTTTCTATCGGAGATTAATAAACATAATTGAGCAAATATACATTTTTCTTCATTTTTTCAGTGCCAAAGTTATCCTTCTATAGTTTAATGAATCGATGCCCAAAGTCTTGAAGTTTTCTCAGAGGGCAAATAAC
Source organism: Ranitomeya imitator (assembly GCF_032444005.1). NCBI lineage: Eukaryota > Metazoa > Chordata > Amphibia > Anura > Dendrobatidae > Ranitomeya > Ranitomeya imitator. The sequence goes on along the minus strand of NC_091286.1, from coordinate 569,704,756 downwards.
ATTTGTAAAGAACTATAAAGGAGGGTTTTAGCTCATCTTTTATTCCTGCTGATCCCTCCAGTACTGCATTTTTTCCCCATTTTTTTAAATCTGTCATATGGTTTCAGAGATATGGCTGTTTCTATTAGTGTTTATTTTTATGGTCTTTATCAAATGGGCAATGGCCAAAAGATTCCTTAGGGGTGTGACTTTATGCTACTCTGCAATATTATCCTGTGAGCCACTCCCTCTTGGTAAAGACCATAAAAATACTAGGATAAGGCCGGGATCACACATGCGAGAAACACGTCCGGGCCTCGCATGTGAAAACCAAGCTGTGGCGCCGGCACTCCAGAGCGGTGCATGCGGCCGCATAGCAACACATGGAGCCGCACGCTCCGCTCCAAAGTGCCGGCGCCACAGCTTGGTTTTCACATGCGAGACACGGACGTGTTTCTCGCATGTGTGATCCCGGCCTAATGGGGATACTGAATATAAAGGCCCATATCGCGGAAACCATATGACGGATGTGAAAAAGAAAATCAACTAAATGCTCAAACGAAGGATGGGAATAAAATAAGAGCAACACTTGGCAACTTTGGACCTCATGTCAGGTCCTTTTTCTATGGTCTCCCGGACAGTTATGTCATCTCTACGGCCAGCCTAATATCCTTCGAGTTAGAATTAGAGGGGGGCTAAATTCTCAAATATGGTGCACTGGTTGTTAATTAGTGACACCGATAACGAGGCTAATTTATCTTACACCCTTGATTTTAGAATAATTGTTAGAAGTAAATGTAAGATAAATGTGTGCTCTCAGTTTCCTCCCTTTATGAGATTTTCAATATTTTATCATCTCACCATCCACACGCAGCCGCTCACCTTTTGGCTTCCCCGAGGGACGCGGTTTATTAGCATTCATCATCGCCTGCTTTCGTTGGATTTCACTGATGCTAAAACCTAGAAGCAGATGCAAGTTAACTTTAATGGCGCTCTGGATTTGTGAGTCATATCGGCTCTGGGCCAAAAGAGAAAATATCTTAATTTACCAATAACATTATCTAATAAACATAGGTCCAAACTGTATTCAGTCTACATCTATGGATGTGAAAAATGGCAACACAACACTTACAGGCTTATTCCCGTCTTCAAAGATGGGTATAATCAGAAAGTGCGTGCAACAACATTCAATTTTCTCCTTTTACTTTTATTTCTTGAAACTTGACACCGTTCTCTTAGTAATCATAATTTTTAGATTTTTTTTAAATATTTACTACTTGTTGTCTAGTTTGCCGACCAGTGCTGCAGTCTAGCAACCCACCCATCAAGGACTATGAAAACTTCTAGAATAAAACATTTTTTTTTGGGGGGGGGGGGGCACTACCTATCAAGGATATTTAGATTCTGTCCTTGATTTGGTATTCAGTAACTAGAAGTCTCCATAACAAATGAAAGCATTGGAAAAGGCTTTAGTGTCACCTAACATCCGAAAAACTGAATTGCAAATCCTTGGCATGGTACTGTCCAGTGCTGATGGCTTGGTACTCAGGTTATCCCGCTCTGCTGTATATTTAAATGTGAGCCCCATGAGGACCCACCTATTAGTGCCTGCTATCTAAAGGTGCATTTACACAAGTAGATACCTGGTGAACGGGCATTCGTAGTAATGCTCATTCCTAATTATTAGGCCCTGTAAACATGTCAGCAACCACCTTCTCATTTGTGGACTGATCGGATCAATTATGCTGGCAAAATGAAAATCAATGTTCTCGGCAGCACATTGCCCTGTGTAAAAAGGTGATGTGCTGCCGATAACATGATACTGTATGGGAACAGAAGGATCATATTGCCGATCATCTGTACCCGGTATTGCTCATCGGACTGTGTATACAAGATAGTCAATTGGCGTCAGTGGTCTTGTATACAGTTGATCAGTGTTCATTAAAAGGAATCTGGCAGCAGGTTTTTGCTACGTCATCTGATAGCAGCCTGATGTTGGTAAAGAGAAGCTGAATCTAACAATGTATCACTTAGATTACTGGGTGCAGCCATACTGACACAATCAGAGTTCTTAGATTAAGCTTGAAGCAGAGCTGAGGAAGCTAACCCCGCCCACACCAGGCACTGTATATACAATGTCCATAGACAGTTAGCTGCTTATCACAGAAGGGGGCGTGTCCAGCAATGATAAGCTCCGGGTGCTAAAACAATCATTGGAAGTTGTGCTCCAGGAAGGGGTAAGAAGTTCCCAGTACAGTTCTCTTTGTAGTTCTGTAATCTGTGCCCCATTGTAAACATATATTCTATGAATACTTGGAGTAAAAGCTTTATATAGAAATTGCAGGTATGTGTGTAATGGACATGGCGCATGTAACCCTCCATTGCTGACGTACCTGTCTGCTCATCTTGTAGCACCTGTTTTCTTTCCTCCTCAAATGCCTGCAACCAGCGCTGTTTCTGCTCCGGTTTTTTGGCCAGAAACAGATGAACCTCGTCCGAGACTTTACTCTGCAGCTTGAAAGCATTCTTCACAGTAATGTTAAAGTCCTTGTCTTTGCCGTCCTCTACGTTAAGGATTTCAATCTCATCCATATTGATCTTGCCTTTGTAATACAAGATGTCCCGGCGTAGGATATCCTGAGAATCGGAGGAGAGTATATAACGCTGAGCCCACGGCCATAACATCACTGACATTTCTGTATTATCTATTTCTCGGGTTCTCTATTCCCCTTGTCAGTGGGATGTGCCCCTGCGCTCTCTGAGTCTGTCCAAACACTGTCGACAGTGTCAGCTCATGTAGAGACACATTCATGGCAAGGACATGGTCACAGCTGTCAATTGTTTAATATATTTTCAGGAGGAACCACAGATTAACAGCACAACGTAAGCGTTTTAATAAAATAATTATTTCATACTCAATATTTGCTAAAACATTTCCTCCAAAAGGAAGAAAGCTGCATCTCTACAGCCACATATTGGAAGTAGCCGCCCTACAAGTCAATGCCGACCCTTTCATGAGTCTTGCCACATGACTCAGATATCATTTAGTGGTAATTCAGACGCACTTTAGCATCTACTATACAGTAGCAAGTCCTGGCAAGATGGCAGCACCATAGGACCTTATAATACTGTTAGTAAGGGTCATAAAGGCCTCGACTGGGCCGTAATGTGTAGCCATAATGCAGATGCTGAAATGCGCCCACATTAAGGTCATCAGAATGATCATCAGAATGAGGCAAAGACACTACAGATGAGCCGATATTTTGGAATTCAAATTCACCAACTTTGCCATATTTTCCCCCAAAAATAGATTTGCTAAGTATAAATTTGTGCAAGTCTCAATACTGGAAAGCCTGTAATTACTCAGAAAATACACATGGGGAGAAGAGAGAAAGGGAGAGAAAGGCGTCCTCATTGACCATAAGAGCTAAAAGTTTACAGAAGAGAGAGAGGACCCCGCTGACCATAAGAGCTTACACTCTATAGGAGAGAGGACCCCGCTGAGACCATAAGAGCTGACACTCTATAGGAGAGAGAGGACCCCGCTGACCATAAGAGCTTACACTCTATAGGAGAGAGGACCCCGCTGAGACCATAAGAGCTGACACTCCATAGGAGAGAGAGGACCCCGCTGACCATAAGAGCTTACACTCTATAGGAGAGAGAGGACCCCGCTGACCATAAGAGCTTACACTCTACAGGAGAGAGAGGACCCCGCTGACCATAAGAGATTACACTCTATAGGAGAGAGAGGACCCCGATGACCATAAGAGCTTACACTCTATAGGAGAGGACCCCACTGATCATAAGAGCTTACACTCTATAGGAGAGAGATGACCCCGAAGACCATAAGAGCTTACACTCTATAGGAGAGAGAGAGAGGACCCCGCTGACCATAAGAGCATACATGCTATAGGAGAGAGAGGACCCCGCTGATCATAAGAGCATAATGTTGTGAATTCCGCTCTTGGGCTCCCTCCGGTGGTTGTAAGTGGCACTTTTGTGAGTTCTGCTCTTGGGCTCCCTCTTGTGCTTTCAAGTGGTATGGCTGCTCCTTGGAGTTAGCTGTCTTCAGCTGCTTCCACTGATCGTCTTTTCTGCTCGGCTATTTATGCCTGGTTCTGTCCTTCAGCCAGTGCCACTTGTAAATGTTCCTGGTTGGATTCACATCTCTTTGGATTTCCCTGTTATCCTGACCAGTTCTGCAAAGCTAAGTTTTTGCTTGCTCTTTTCTGTTCACAGTTTGTGGACTTATCCGTTCTGTGCTTCTATGTTTGTCCAGCGTTATCAGTATGAATTAATTCTGTCTTGCTGGAAGCTCTGGGAAGCAGATTTACCCTCCACACCTTTAGTCAGGTGTGGAGATTTTTTGTAAACTCTGCGTGGATTTTTGTAGTGTTTTATACTGACCGCACAGTATTCCATCCTGTCCTATCTATCAAGCTAGACTGGCCTCCTGTGCTCATCCTGGTTTCATTCTGTGTATGTCTTTTCCCTCTCCACTCACAGTCATTATTTGTGGGGGGCTAATCTATCCTTTGGGGATTTTTTCAGAGGCAAGATAGCTTTCCTGCTTCTATCTTTAGGGGTAGTTAGCTCTTAGGCTGTGACGAGATGCCTAGGGAGAGTTAGGAGCATTCCACGGCTACTTCTAGTGTTGTGTTGAGCTTAGGGACTGCGGTCAGTACAGTTACCACTTCCTTCAGAGCTCGTTCCATGTTGCTCCTAAACCACCATATCATAACAGCATACATGCTATAGGAGAGAGAGGACCCCGCTGACCATAAGAGCTTACACTCTATAGGAGAGAGATGTCCCCGCTGACCATAAGAGCTTACACTCTATAGGAGAGAGAGAACCCCGCTGACCATAACAGCTTACACTCTACAGGAGAGAAACGATCCCGCTGACCATAAGAGCTTACACTCTATAGGAGAGAGAAGACCCCACTGACCATAAGGGATTACACTCTATAGGAGAGGGAGATTTACCCATTGACTCTAGATATGGAAAAACACTCTGCCCCACAAACTGTGGTCCACTGGGAAATGCTAATCTGTGATGGCAAATTTCAGCAATTTAGCAATATCTAGTGTAAGAGAGACAAAAGTATCACGACTTCAACAATATTTAGAAGAATATTTTTATATATAAAACATCACTTTTATTAATAATATATTAAAAAGAAAAACAGTTGTGTAAAAATTTAATTCATAAGGCCAAAAATAGTTGTCTAAATTTTATTTTGAATATATTATCAATAAAAGTGATTAAATATTTTTCTAAATAGTGTTGAAGTCTGTGATGGTAGCGACCACCACTGAACAAGGTGTGAGAATCTGCTGATGCTTCGGCAGTGTGGGAAATGGTGCCGGCAAGTTTTTTTTATTTTTTGCGAACTGCGAATCGAATCTCAAAATATTTCAACTCGCATGAGACTGAGAATTTCTGGAAACTCGACATCAGGCCATGTGGGAAGGCACACTGACTTATTGGGTAGCTATCGGCAATGTGGGGCACTATAGGGCCAGCTTGGTTTATCTTGTAGGACAGGACAGAGAGTTTGGTTACGTTTTCCCAGAGCACATTTTTGGTGTATAGGTCTCCCGATATCGGCTGGCAGTATTCACACACGTCAGATTGTTCTCTATGGCCACCTTTACTAATGCAGATCACAACATATGAAGAGTAAATAGTTGGAAGCTGCAATACCTTTTTACAGTACACAATCTGATGATCGAAGAGAAACACTATCCGCTGCTGCCCCTTTGATTGAAGCTGTGAGAATTTCGTTAATTCACCTGAATAGATAAGTTCTGAACTTCTCGTCAGGATATCGTCTCCCTGTTAACAAATGGGGTAAATGAAATATGTTAACATAGGCACATTCTTTAAACTTCAATAATTTCGCTTTTAATAATCCAGAAAGTCTTATAATTCAGCACAAAAACTGAAAGATTAGATGAAGAGGACTGAACCGAAGGAATCAATTAGGAGCTTAATGAGAACCTTTCAGCAAGATGTTGCTAAGTAAACTACAGACATTGTCATGTTTCCGCTGTTATACTGATTAAAATAATACCTGGGGTGAAGAAATCGGTCTTGTGGTTCTTGTGTAATCAGTGTTAGAAATGCTCAGTTAATGATATGCCCGTGCTCCAGGGCAGGACTGTAGGCAGAGTCTTATCTTCCTGCTCTAAGCCAGAGAAAGCAAGGAGAGACCTGACCATAGGCCCCGAAGCACAAACATGTTCTTCCTCATAGAGACAGACAGCCAGAGAGAGAGACAGCGGGAGAGAGATAGAGAGAGAGGAAGACACATAGAGAGAGACACTGTCTGTCTGTCTCTCTGTGTCTGTCTCTCTCTCTCTGTCTGCCTCTCTCTTTCTCGGTGTCTGACTCTCTCTTTTTCTGTCTCTTGTGCTTCAGGGCAGCCTGTGGGCAAGTCTTTCCTTGGTTTCCCTGACTTAGAGCAGGAAGATTAGACTGCAAATTTCTAACACTGATTACACAAGAACCACAAGACAGATTTCTTCACCCCAGGTATAATTGTAATCAGTATAACAGCACCAAACTGACAGTGTTTGTGGTTTACTTAGCAACATCCTGCTCACTGGTTTGCTTTTAACTAATCTCGGCTGAACCCACAGATATCGAAGTGTTTGGACGAAAATCTAATGCGTACAGGGGCGCCGTCCGACTGATGTTCAGGGAGATGTCAATCACGCATTCCCGACGTTCTCCGGGAGATAAGCCAACATGTCAGCCAGCAGTTTTCTCATAGAGAACACAGGAGGGCTAGGCCAAACGAGCGCCTCTGTGTAAGGAAGAGATGGTAGAGATACAAGGAAGAAAAAATTCCAGCTCCTTAAAAATTCTGAGTGTATTCAAACAAATTAAAACATAGATCCATGATGTAACCAAATGCAAAGTGTTGCAAACGCTCACCGGCAATTGATTCTTAAAAGAGTTGTCCACCTTTAGGATTTTGTTTTGGTACTTAAAGGGAACCTGTCAGCAGGATTGTGCACAGTACCCTACAGACAGTGTCAAGTTGGCGCCATTATACTGATTAGGGTTGTTTTCCACTTGCGAGATACACGTCCGTGTCTCGCATGTGGAAACGAAGCTCTGGCGCTGGCACTCCAGAGCGGAGCGTACGGCTCCATGTGTTGCTATGCAGTTGCACGCTCCGCTCTGGAGTGCCGGCGCCACAGCTTGGTTTCCACATGCGAGACACGGTCGTGTATCTCGCAAGTGGAAAACAGCCCTTAAAATGATACCTGGGTGATGAAAGACGTCTTGTGGTTGTTGTTTAATGTTTATGTTCAGTTTTGAGTTAATGATATGCTCGTGCTCCGGGGAGGCCTGTGGGGGTCTTCATGTGGTGCTCTGCTTAGGTATTCATACTGAAGACTGCTGACAGGTCACTGATCCCTTGTTTGCATAATAAATAGCTTGCATAATGAATATACGTACATACTTAAAAAAAAAACCTTCTGCAGACAGGCATCGGCTGTGACACCTGCGCTGCAGCATAATCGCATGTTCAATGTGCAGTTAATAAATGTGCTTGATGTTTTCCCGAGGAGTATAAAAAAGAATCCATTTTAAAAATGGCAGTACATACGGAACTGAGATTGTGAGCCCCAATGGGGACAGTGATGACGATGAACATAAAGGCTGCAGAATAAGTTGGTGCTATACGAGCAAAGAATAAATATCTACCTCCCAGTCCTCTATAGTGCTCTGCCAGTGGGCGATCTTGTCGATGTTTTCCAGTCTCCTCTTTCGCTCGTTGATCAGCTTAGCGACGTTTTTCATGGCGTTTAATGCGGCTTCTACATCTGCAAAATCCCTGAATGGACAGAAAATGCATTCGATATGATCAGCAACAATGGAGACTGAACCGCTGTGTTTTCTACAAACCATTTACACTCTATTTATTCATACAGATGCTTCATCTTACTATTAAGTCTACATCCCCATCGGATGACTCTTCCTCCCAGCCCCCCAGATATGCGCTGGATGGATTATCAGCGCCCTGGGTAAGATAAGTATCATGAGCCGCTAACTGTTATTACTCCCAGCGCCCCTTCCACCACTCCAGTATTTGAGCCCCTTATTCCCTGCGCCTGTAATTAAAGTAAGACGTAGTTCACATTTACATATATTGCATTTCCCTGTTTACTTTAGAAAAACAAACGGAATTCATGTAAAAAAAAGGTTCCAAATGCATCGGATATGCAAACATAAGAAGGGGAACCCCACTGATTATCATGGGGTCCTGTTGGGTTCCCTTTTGTGCCAGTTTTTAGAATAGAAGAAAACATTCTGCATGCAGGAACTTTTTTTTTCCCCTTCTAAAAATTGACACAAAATTGGTCCTACACAAACCTCATACTAATCAGTTGGGCCCCCCTGATTTCATTTCCATCATTAAAGGGGTATTCCCATCTCCAAAATCCTATCTCAATATTAGTAGGTGTAGTAATAATAATAATATTAGCAAATACCTTCATTTAGAAATGTGGTATAGTCCTTCTGGTAAGCTATATCACTTATCCCATGTACAGGGCATTGTAGCAGCTTCGGAATCCATGGTTACGACCACTCATATAGTGACAGTTAGTGGTTATAACCAAGGATACCTATGCTACTGCAATGCTCTGTACATGTGGCAAGGGACATAGCGAATCAGAAGAACTACACTACATTTCTAATGGGAGGTATTTGCTAATATTATTATCATAATTACGCCTACTACATAGTGGGATAGGATCTCAGAGATGGGAAAACGCTTTTAATGCAACAGATCCTTTTTGAACGTGAATTCCATTTGTCAGTCTCTCAGAACAGACAGAACGTTGTCGTCGGCTCTGGCAGAACACCTCCGCACCCACATCTCTGATCATCTCAGATTGCACAGATTGATACGCCGAGCTGCTCTGCACATGAATTTACATCCCGCCTGAATATAGCCCGCGATGTGCCCTGATAATAGTGCCCATGGCCGCACTCAATATGACAGTCTTATGCTGCATAGAACTGGCATAAAAAGCTTTGAAAAGTCACTAAATGTTTGCTCAACCCAAAAAATGTGCAACGTTTGGCATTTCCCTGCCATACTTCAACAAAGTAGACAAAGACGTTAGTGGACGTGGTGACCCGCGCCATCAACTTCATGATGAACGGCGGCTGCATCCTACCCCTTTATTGATACTAACAGGAAAAATCCTGATATTAATAAATCGGGGCCAGTGTCTTTATTCACTAAGAGCTGGGCAGCCGGTAATACAGGATCTCTGTTACTGCAGCTGCACAGCAGTTAAGACAACTTTATCATGTCTTTCTGCTGCGCTCTGCATAGGCAGCAATCCAGATGACAAAGTAATCATTATACTGAACACCTTGGCACCTTTGTTGCTGCCTATGCAGAGCGCAACAGCGGATGACAAAGTCATTTTTGCTGCTGCACTCTGCATAGTTAGTGCACCCAGCAGTGAGCTGAGCGGCCTCTCGCCAGTCCTTGCTCAGTGAATATTCCCTGAAGGCTGGAACTGCTGTCCTAGATCAGAATGACCATTGGGTTGGGTGCCCCTAAATTTTGTGTGCCGCCCCCGTACTACTCCTTCACGGAACGCCTCTGCCTTGTCCCACTGACTCATTGCGGCTGCACAGAATTCTGCATCATTTCAGCTAAAAACATCGCAGAAACAACGTCACTTTACAGTACATTAATGACATATCTTTCCATTATACAATGAATCTTTACTAATCCAGCATCTGATAATCCAGAAGATCAATACAACCCAGATTAAGTCATAATTTAGCGGATCTAAAGCCTTTTTAATAGTTGAGTACAATTTTACCATGCAACTTTGCGTAAAAAAAAAAAAAAGTCAGAAAACTCCTCTGGCACTGATCTGTCACTTGATTTAACAATACAAGGATTTTCAAAGTAAGTGCAACAGCCTCATCAGATCCGAGAGATCTATTTCATAATATATACAGTCTATATTGTCAAATCCTGTGATCGCTTTTAATGGTATATTCCCATCTCATAGATCCCAATACGTAATAGGTGTAATAATAATAACAGTAGCAAATACCTCCAATTAGAAATATAGTATAGTTCTTCTGATTTGCTATGTCTCTTACCTCGTGTGCGAGAATTGTAGTAGCTTAGGTATCCATGGTTACGACCACTCATATAGTGACAGCTAGTTAGGTGCAAGTGGTTGTAACTATGGATACCTAAACTACTGCAATGCCTCCATATGGGGTCAAGGGCTTAGCTAATCAGCAGAACTACACTATATTTCTAAACGGAGGTATTTTCTAATAATATTATTAGTACATCGACTACATATTGGGATAGGATCTTGGAGATGAGCATACGACCTTAAACTTAGAACTGTTGTTATTGTATGAATAGATCCGTCCCTGTGTAACTTAGTGGAAATATTCTGCAATAATTTGGGTCCATGCGCTCCCCTGAGAAGGTGGTTCCTACCTGTGTTGGGGGTTGGTATATTTCAGCAGCTCAGCGAGCTGTAGGGGATATTTGCAAATTTTCTGCACCGGGGTCAGCAAGAAACCATCAAGAGAAATGTCAATCATCTTCTGCACCAGGCGGCAAGTCTCAAAGAAGTAGCCATACTTTTTGACCTTGCTCAGCTTGGAGAGTTCTGTGCAGGCGCTCGGGTGGTTGTTGCAGTATTCGGAGTAGATCTGAAAGTCATTTTGCTATGGAAGAAAAATGAGTAAAATGTAAGATAATGAATCAGCGGCCATTATGGGTGGCTGGGAGTAGTAACCGGTCAGCGACACGTCACTTACATACTGAAGGAAGCAGGAGCCGATCTCGCTCAGATGAGCAGCGTCTTTGATGATTCTCTTCTCCAGTGTTTTCAGGAATTTCTTTTGGAATTTGTAAATGTCCTCGATATTTCCAAAAATTGTCCAAAGCTGTTCTTCCGTGAACATGTCGGCCCTTTTACGACACTGCTTGATGTAACCCTGGGAACATGTAAATTGGTAAACCATAGATCAGTTAAAGGAAATAACATAAACTCAAAATTATCGCGTGAATCAAGTTTTTATATTAAATATATATATTTTTACATTTACTTTTTTACATTTTTCGTATCACAATACGTATTTAAAAAAAATAGGAGTTTTCATACTGGTCACTGGGGCTCTTCTAGGCCCACACTTCCTGTTCTTTCAAAAAAATTGCACATGTACATTAGCAGCAATAGACTGACTGAGACCCTATGTTTTGTAGTAAAGCATCTAATGAGCATGTGCAGAAAGCATTGTGATGAGACGCGGAGCAGGGGGAGGTGTGATATCATGGGGAATGAGAGAAGTACTGGTTCCAGCTCCTGGATGGGCAGTAAAAGTTGATGCTTTATTTAAAGAATTTAAAAATAATATTTAAAAAAAATCACATGGTGGGAGAAAGAAGAAAGCGACGCGTTTCGAACTTTGTCCAGGATCCTCTCAGCTGTGATAAAGAACGTTAGAAAGTGTTTTAAACGCGTCGCTTTCTTCTTTCTCCCACCATGTGAATTTTTTAAAAATTATTTTTAAATTCTTTAAATAAAGCGTCAACTTTTACTGCCCATCCAGGAGCTGGAACCAGTACTTCTGTCATTCCTCCTAATTTCAGGATTGGCCTGACGTGGCGCTGGACATCTCTGCAGCATTGTTGAGCTGGCTTTTCTCTGTTTTTGATTTGGAGCTGTGACATCGCCTAGATTCATGGGTGGATGCTGTGTTATCAGCTGTTTATGAAGGTGTCGCCTGTCACTGTCATCATGCCTGTGATGATAATGAGGCTGCTGAAAAGTATTCTATTCTAAAAGAACATTAAGTATTAGTCTAAAATAATGCCATTGGCCAGTGTGAGAATTGCAAGATTTCTATTTTTTTTTTCTTTATACAGATTGTGATATGAAAAAAAATATCCCAAAATGTTTTTTAAAAAAGTACATAAAATCCTGTGTAAACCCACTGTTTGAACTGTGAGTTATGTATATGTTTTTCCATATGGTTATACTCAGGGACAGCCGACGTTGGGTGGGGGCGCCATATGGCATTGTTAGGGTGCCATCTCCTGCTGTAAGGTAGGGCGCAGGTTTAAGGGCCTTGATGGGTCCTATATTTATTTATTTCTCCTGCAACCACACATTTCATTATTTATGGCTGGGTGACAGTGCAGTATATTATCGGATATATGAAATTTTGTATATCTGAGTCACATTGATCTGCACTAGTCACATCACAGTTATTAGGATTTGATATAGTTCTTCCATTTTTTTTTTTACGGTGTTTAATCTATTGGTTTTAATAATAAACATATTAAAGATTTGTCATTTTAATACATAAGGTACTTTTTTTCTGCCATCGACAGCAGGAGACACTAAATTCAGCGATGTGTATTTTATTAGGCTGTGTGCTATTGTTTACTTACATAAACAACCCCGACCAGAGTGCATGTGAGCCCTAGTCCTACACGCCCCCTCCTGTGATAAGCAGCTCACTGTCTATGGACTTTGTACATACACAGCCTGGTGTGGGCGTGGGCAGCTTTCTCAGCTCAGCTACATGCTAAATCTAAAAACACTGATTGTGTCAGAACTGCTGCACCCAGTAAGCTAAGTGATACATCGTTGGATTCAGGGTCTCTTTTCTTACATCATGCTGCTCTCAGATGAGGTAGCAAAAACCGGCTGACAGATTCTCTTTAATAAAACTGTTTAATGCTTCAGTCCTAACAAAGTGCAATGGAGGGAGTACAATTCAGCAGGTTTATTTCAAGGTTCTCATCTCTTAATAAATTTCCTGCATATCTTGGCTGTTCTTTCCTCAGAAAGGAAAATTTGCTTTCAGCAGGTGTAGATTTGGGCCATAATTTACGCCAATTTCTGGTTAAGAGGACCTTTCAATGTTTTTTTTTTCATTTAACTAACTAACTAACAAACTAAATACCTTCTATAATTGTATCTGGTTCACTCAATATGGAACAGATTCTCTTTTTATTTTGTGACCCTCCGTACCGAAGTTATGCCCCCTGGCAATAAAGGAGCAAATTTTGTCTTCAACCATGAAGGCGCACACCACAGAACTCCTCTACGTACGTTTGCTTTTTCTCCTCTGTTTCCGGCCAATCAAATCACGGCCATGCCCACAGAGAGGTTCTGTGGTATACGCCCAGTTGGCTGAACAGAAAATGTGCAACATTATAACACGGAACATAACTTTGGAACGTAGCGACCTAAAAGAAAAAGAAAAACTGTTCCAGAATCAGCAAAATAGCCACAATTAGAAGAGGAGCTCAGTGAGTCAACTGAATATCCATCAGTAAGCCCACTATGATGGTCTGACGGAGAACCTGTCTTTTTGTTTGCTCATCTCAGATGATTTATGACTAAAGCCCACAAATTGAGTTGAATATGAAGGGAAATAAAAAGCGTGTAAACGCCAAACGGTACAGCATATTTAATAACACGCAAATGATTTTTATCCCCAAATACATGCATTAAAGTTAAAAAAAAAGTCCCCAAAGGAGGACAATCACTTTAATGTAATCTTTTCATTTTCTTGAAACTTGGATTTTAAATATGAAAATAACTTGAAATAACACCATAAACTCAAAAACAATGTATATTTCAACCTTATAATGATATATTTTGGACATACTTTCCCCCCCCCCCCATGTAGGCATGGTGCATTATTTCAAACTTATCCTGTGGGGGCGCTGTTATATTGAGGTCTGTGGAAAGTCCATGCCATATTCTGTGGTGGAAAGTGGTATTGCAGCTGGGAGTTCTGTAATTTCAGGCACAATTTTACACTGATATTCTTAAATTATGGCAGCGTCTTTGCTTTTACCAGAACTAGGTCCTTACAATATATTGCTTTTGCCCAAATTAGTTTTGTTTGTAGATCACTAAATTCTCCTTTACCTCACATATATCCTTCAAATGCTTGATGTAATCCTTCTCTGTATTCAAGATCTCATTGATGACGTTGGTCCTCATTTGATCCTTGTTCGTCTGCCCAAAGCCATGACGCCTCAGGAGGGTCTTGGCGTCCAGGTTTTTGTCTCCAGGTCTACTGGTATAGTCTTCTAGAGGCTCATCCTGGTTCACACGAAGCTGCGTGGATATGAGAATGGTAGTAAATGCATTGCACCAAAGTATTGGCAGCTGGACGTGAATATTACTTCCACACCATAATGATCAGTACCATTACTAAGCACTGCAGTATAGGGAGGCAGACTATGTCCACCACCCATGAACACATCTGCTCACCAGATGGCGTGTTACACCAGAGTTGGCGTTCTCGGCCTTATACTGGACATAGTGGGAAACAAAAAACTAAAAATATGGCTGTGAAATAGAGCATGGCTAATGCCAGCCTTCCCTACATCCCTCAGACTATGGATGACGCTCATTCATGAGTCACTCATAAACTCAAATGCTAACATTCTGGATCACAGAGTTGTACTGACTGACCAGCAAAGCGGGGGATTCTCTGCTGGACCCACGATCGGCCTGATAAGAGGGTCCAGACACTACAGAGCCCAGAAGATCGTTTAGCAGACCATCCCTTCAGACATTTTTTTTTGCTTACGAGAAAATCAGATTGTTTTAAATCAGTGCTTCTTTATATGTTTTTCATCCATTATTGGTCCATGTGTCATCCATTTTTCTCATATGCAAAAAGTAAAAAAAAAAAATCTAAGAGACCTGTCGATCACTTTGAGCACAGCTGGGAATAGCCGGCCAGGGGTGTAGCCGGACTAATCTAATTGGTGATGAGCGAATGTGCTCGGATAACATCTTATCAGACCATGCTCGGTTATTATACGAGTATCTTGGACGTACTCGTATATTATGCTCGAGTCCTTGCGGCTGCATAATGTGCGGCTGTTAGACAGCCTGAATACATGTGGCGTTTGCCTGTTTGTTAGGGAATCCCCACATGTGTTCAGGCTGTCTAACAGCCGCAAATCACGCAGCCGCAAAGTCTTGAACATAACAAGACTTTGTTACAAGATAATCTAATGTGCTACGTGAGCACACGGACATGGATAATTCCGGTACCGATTTCTCCGGTACCGAAATTATCTGGACGTGTGAAAGAGGCCTTATAAACATTAATAAACAGATAGGGTTGGGCGGACACATGGATGGTATCCTGTATTGTCAACTTTTATCTTCACGGATCCATATGTTTGAATGTGCACATATCTTTGTTTTTTTATGTACTCTTGGGTGATAAAAAACACGGACAGCCTTATAGACTGTAATGTGTACATGGTCTGTCTCAGAAGCCACTAGCTATTGGGGTAACTACTTTATTTTGTTTATTAGCATCTAAAAGGGTCAAAGGTGATAGAAATATTTTGGCTTTTTCATGGTACCTCGGTAGGATGCGTAATGTATGGATGAAGCAACACTGCATTTGTTACCCTCACTTTGGAAAATAGATGATGAGGATAAAAATGTCACTTCTTTTAATCAGGTACTGATGGAATCCACTCCAAATTAGACATTATCCAATCAAAAATGCTGCCAAAAAATACCCCTTTCAGGAAACATAAAATCCTGAAAAATCGCCTCTCAGGAAAAGAAATCCTCCATAGAGAACGGGCCAAAAAAGAACATTTCCTGAAGTGATTCACGCTTGAAAAAAATTGTCATTTTTGAACACCTCAAAAACTCAAGCCTAAACATAGCTTTATGTGGAGAGGTTATCCTGCTACTTCATGGAGCATACATTGTACAGACATGTCAAGTACAGGGACGGGTCATCGAGGCAACCTCTTCTCACAGTATGTGGTAGTACAAATGACTGAAAATTCCCCGGAATAAGGAGGCAACAATGGAGAACATCGCCAGGAACATGACTTTTCTCCAAACATTTGCTTAGCTAGTTTGATGTCCAGCTGCTGAATGAACTCGTCCCTCATTTTGTGTATGTTCTGTATTGTTCAGATGATGTAATTGGCTAATGAGCCAGTTGTGAATCATTGGATGGAGGGTCCACACAAGCTATGACAAGGAACATGGCGGACCCTAGAAACAAGTCCGCAGTGGACATCAATTTTTCATTCTCTAGGGATTTTTAAGTAGTACTGAGCATAACATGATGGAGTGGAGTTAGTGCACGTATTGTACCGGGCACTGCTGAGTGTCATACATTAGTGTCGGATAAATACTACACAACTTTATGGTGACGACGACAATACACTTCATACTTACTCGTACAAAACTTGCCGGAAACCACCCTTCACTGTCCAGGATGCGACCCCACCACCACTCTTTGTTGGTAGCGTCCATTACTTCAATGACACTGCCGGCCTTGAAGCCCAGTTCTTGATCGTCCATAGTGACATGGTCCCACAGAGCTTCTGCGTAGACCACGCTGCCATCACTTATCAGCTGTAGAGAAACGTATTCACTCAATGTTAGAGGTTATTGGGACACCATCATTTTCACGTGTGTACAGCTTGCACCGTACAGAGCTCCTTTCTGTAGGAGACGTGTTACAAAGGATGTAAAAGTCTTCTTCTGATAGGGGGTCTAGGTTTTGTGCTAGTAAGTGACAGTAACACACTGTGAGAGCACACTGGTCTGAACATTGCAGGTCTAAACAGCTGAGCTGTGTATAACCCACCCACACCACTGATTGACAGCTTTTGTGTACACTGTGCATAGGCAGAAAGATGTTAATTAGTGGCGGGGATGTGATTACACAGAGCAGGAGGACTTCATTGGACCAGACAACTAGTCCTGCAGTGGTAAACTTTATTGGATAAAACAATGATTTTATGGAAACGGCAATACACAGCCTAGTAAGTGACACATCACTGGAATCACGGTTTCAGTCCCTACACCATGCTGTTTTGTGATTACATAGCAAAAACCTGCTGACAGTTTCCCTATGTTATAAAGATCCAATATGTTGCTCATTTTTTACCCTGACAGCTTTGAAATTGGATTGGCATATGAACAACTGCCCTCAAATCAAAGGGTTTGGTCAATATTAATCTCATGTGTATGGGCGTGTTAGTAACTGACGATTCTAACATCACAGCGCTCTTTTTTAGACTATTTTATATCTAATGACATCAAGATATAAATAATTGTCCTGTATTAAGATAAAAGTTTTTAAAGAAAAGCCGGATACTTCATATACAAATAAATAAAACCCAGGATTCGTCTCATGACTGTGAGATACCTGATAAGGTAGTGGTGACATCATTTCTGTAAGGGGTCGTACAGTATTGTCGGTCCAAGTGCTACTCGACAAAACATCGGATTGCACTTGGACCAATGTTATCCAATAGGGCTGTGCACAGGTCCTATCTTTTCCTTGGACAGAGTCTGTCCTAGGAAAAAAAATCGCTGGATGCAGTTGATCCAATATTTGGATCGCACTTGACCATACAAGTCAATGAGTCCATGGAAACCATCGGACTGCACTCGGATGACATCTGAGTGCAGTCTGATTTCCACAGGCTGATACAATGGAGAAGATGAAGAATTTCTTTTCTCCATATTCTCGTCATCCGAAAAAACTTGATCACACTATGCTGACACTGTGATCAAGCACTGAGTCTCATCACTACTGGTCTTGTATTGGAGGGTCCCACTCACGTCAACAACTATTTCAGAGACCCGCCAGATCCTTGTACTGCAATACAGGCTGTCAGTGAATAATAGGCTGGCAGCTGATGTCGGAGTGCAAATTACTGGCGGTGCATGGCAGTGACATCATGTGCTGCCTATCACTTGCAAGCTGAAGTGGACGCCGTGGGAGCAGGGGAAGGTGAGTAGATTTGTTTTTTATATTTGCTGGAGAAGAGCCGCAGAATGGGGATATTATTATTGGAAGAAGCCTATGAGGGGAAACATTATATCAGCATGGGGACATATATTATTGGAAGGGGTCCAGGATGGGAGGGATTATACCAAGGTTGAGATGCGGCGCCCCGGGTCGTCGCAGTAGTGTCACTTTCCTTCCGGGGAGAGTGATGCTACTTTTGGAGGCAAGGAAGGATAACTGCGTCCAGGTACCACAAACAAGCAACACTTCACACTCGAGGCCACCAGGGGGAGCTTCTGATCCTATTTACTAGGTGACTCCCCATATATAGATAACTGGTAGTCTGTAGGGCAAGTTAGTTAGTTCCAGACATCCGTCTGAGGAGGACAGAGGGTCCACGGAGCTGTGCATGCCCACAGAGCTGCAGCTCCCAGAAAGAGACATTTTGAAGGCCGAATTGTTTGCAGCGAGCGTGCAGGAGAGGAAGCACAGGAAAGGATATCAGAAGGGGACCAGCCCCGAACAGGCTGCCTCCTTCTGAAGCGCAGAGACCGGTAGCCGAGGTTATGAGGTTGTAAGAACCTCTATGACTTACATCAGAGACCGGTAGGACAGCTGAACTCTACGTTACCTGTCCGACCTAACAACCAGGAGGCAAAGTGACACCCCGTAGACGTAGAGGCTGGGGCATGCTAGAGTCCCTATAAACTGCCTCAAGTCACCAGTCATACGGGTTTTGTCCTATCCAATCCGGGGGACAGAGAGAGATAACATCTGTGAGAACCTTATGAGAAGCTTAGCAGTAAGGGACTACATCACCACCATGGCGCTAGAGGAAAGGCTTTTATTCTCCACCTGGACAAGGGGACTCTGGATTTTCCTCCAAACCGGCCGGACTCTGCCTGCCCTGTGATCTGGTGCACTGGACTGTGGATGCTGAAGTCTTCAGTAAAGGTAAAGAGACTGCAACCTTGTGTCCTCGTTCTTCTCTGCGCTACTCACTATTCACCATCTACACACTGGGAAGCCCTGGGGATATACTTCACCTGTGGGAAGGTATACCATCTAGCTGCCATAACATCACCCCAGCGGACCCCTTAAAACAGTGTCGGTCACCCTGACCGAATACCACAGGTGGCGTCACGAACATAAACTTTATCCCTTTAAAGACCTTTCCCTTTTATACGGATGTCCCAGGGCCACGGACCGGGTCAGCCACCGTGACATCCCCCCTTTGAGCCGACCGGACCCGGTACCGAGTACCCCACTGCCCTGATGGGGCGCTCCAGAGACATGTATTACTAGAAGGGGCCAAGATGGGGGCATTATACCAGGAAGGGGCATATATTACTAGAAGGGGCCAGGATGGAGGACATTATATCTGGAAGGGGCCCAGGATGGGGGATATTATTACAGAAAGGAGTGAGGACGGAAGACATTATTTCAGGAAATGTGCACAGGATGGGGGATATTATTACAGGTAAGGCCAGGATCTGGGACATTATTACATGATGGGGGACATTGTTACATGAGAGGGTCAACACGTATGTCTTCACAGGATCTGGGAGGTAAAAGTGCCATACATCTCCCGAACATGCAGGTGGGGGACCAGGTCCAGGTTATGAACCAGGGCCCATTGGACTCTAGTTACACCACCATAGTTAGCATAATTGTTCCTATTTTCTTGGATGACAAAAATATGCTCGTCTGCACCTAGCCATAGGTGAAGGATGGGGCCGGTAGATCAGCGTTTCTGTCTTTCTACTGGACCTGACAAACCAGAATATAATGACATCTGGGCCTCATGAGCAGTGGTCAACGCCTATTTCAAAACTCACTCTTCAGTCATACTCCTGAACTGAGCATAACATTAAAATGAGTGCATTTAATATGCAGAGTTACGATAAAAATGTATATAAAAAAGTAACTTGAGTTTTATTCTACGTGTGTTTTGGAACTGTGCTGTGAATAACAAAAATTTAAAATGGCGCTGTCATCATTGGGGGGGCAGCGCATGCGCAGATTGATATGTCAGCTTTCACATTGCCCTCAGGACCTTAGTATGCATGCGCCGCCCCCAGGAATGATGGCGCCTGCGCATAATCTCAGGCAGGGGAGCAAGTCACAGAGAAGAGTGACCTGTCAGTCACAGACAGTAGGCTGCTAGAGGGAGAAGAAAAAGGGTGGGAGGTCAGAGACTTGTACATTTCAGTCCATTTGCACAAATATTCACCGATGGATTTCTAGAAAACGGAGAATCCATCTTCTAATAAACTGGCGTGGACATAATGAACATTTCAGATGCTTTACATAAAGCACGTTAGTAGGATCTAGAAACCTGCTGACAGGTGAATTCTGTGTCTAACCTGCTGACTGATGTACTGTGCTCGCTCGCATGCTGCACGCATTCTTTATAAAGGACGACTCCTCAGACGGATTTTGACGCGTTGCCAGTCTCCATGTGTCTCCTATGCATATTTTACTTGATTTCAAATATGAATCATAACAAGATAAAGGATAACTGTACTTTCAGGTAACTTTTCAGAATGATCTGTCGTGTGCACAAGAGAAATAACACTATAGCTGGACACTATAGGACTTGTAACACATATTTTCACCAGTCTTCCCCTCTGCAGGATCAATCTCTTAATTTGCAATTGACTCTGAGCTGATGAGAGGAGACTGCCTGTTATATTAACAAGCCGCAGCAGCATGGAGGAAATAATATAGCAGTACTAAGTAGTGTAGATGGGAATCTCTGGGGTGAGGTAAAATAATACTCAGTATGAGAATGTCTCCCTTGTTTTCAAGCTTTGCTCCTTACCCCCTCCCCTTTCCGTAAATTAAATAATAGGTGGTGTAATATATCCATATCTTCCAACTGTTTTGGATCAGCAGGACATGCATGAATTTTGGGAGGTCTGGGGTATGTCTAAAGACTGAATCTGTGTCCTCAGAATACTGATATAGGTGAATACAATGATGGAGCAGGAAGCCGACAGGTGCTTTGTTCACCATTCCGTCTATCTGGAGGCTGATGATCCTGCGAAGATCTTGGGGCTTCATGACATGAGAATGTCACATTACCTGAAGGGCTTGGCAGGGTTCCCAGTCACTACTTAGACTGGCAGCAGAGACAAGTAACCATGAGTAAGCATGTGACAGGCAAATATGACACTTGTGTGGGGAAATTATACAGTGTGAGGGAATTTACTGTGTGGCATCTTACTGTGTGGGTGCAGACTGTGGGTGCATCTTACTGTGTGGGTGCAGACTGTGGGTGCATCTTACTGTGTGGGTGCAGACTGTGGGTGCATCATACTGTGTGGGTGCAGACTGTGGGTGCATCTTACTGTGTGGCGGGAGGACTGTGGTGTAGCATACTGTATGTGAAGTGGACTGTGGGGGCATCGTATTGTTTGCGGGGGAACTGTGATGGGGACAATGTGTGCATCAAACTGAAGTGGGATGTGGGAGGCAATATACTATTTGGGGGCATCATACTGTGTGTGGGGGATGTGTGTATATCATGCTGTGTGGGTGGAATCATACTGTGTGGAAGGAATCATACTGTGTGTGAGGTGAACTATGAGGGCATCATACTGTGCCAACGCCAAGGGGCAGTTGAGGCATCATATTGTGTGTCACAAGGCATTGTAGTCGGCACCCTCCCACCCACACTGTATGGGGTATGATACTGTGTGGGTGAATGTCCTGTATGGACATCTTAATGTGCATAACATTGTATGTAGGGGACCATGGGGGCATCATACTGTGTGTGAGAGGATGAACTATTGAAGCATCACATTCTGTATAGGAGACTGTGGGGGCATTATACTGTGTGTAGAGGAATTTACCATGATGGAATCATATTGCATGCCGGAGAATATACTGTGGGGGCAATATAGTGTGTGTGAGGGAGTGTACTGTGGGGGGCTTTATATTTTGCTTACTGACTTTACTATGGTGGGCATTATAATTTGTATAGGGGAATGTACTGCTTAGGTGGAAATGTGGGAGAATCATACTGTGTGCAGGGGAATGTACTTTGGGGGGCATTATACCGTGTGTGGAGAAAAATATTGTGCGGGGTATTCTAATGTGCGGGGAATGTACTGTTTGAGGCTCATACTATTTGTGAAGAATGAGGAGTCATTACATTGTGCGTGGGGTTATCATAGTGTCAACTATGTCTTGCTGCCCACCTCAATTAGGCACACATAGATCCAAATGATATCCGACAGAGCACACTGCGAGTCCTGTCTGCATCATTATAGTCAATGTCCCTGTCAGTACAAACACCCGAATCCTGTTTTGTGGGGCCTTGGACATAAGCCTTGATGGAGCCACTGAATGCAGGGTAAAACACTATGAACATAGCCTTAGGCTAGGTTCACATTGCGTTAAAGGGTTAACGCTAGCGGACTCCGTTACATGGTGAAATTGCCGCAATTAACGCCATGCAACGGATCCGTTAGCGCACCCATTGACGGCAATGTGCTAACGGGTCTCTAGCGCATCGCTAGCACATGTAATTTTCCGCGTGCGCTAGCGATGTCCCGTTAGTTTCGGACGGACCGCCAAAATACGCAAGCTCGTAACCCGCGTCAAGGGTCCCCACGCTTACGAGTCCTAATTCTAAACAGCAAGAGCACAAGAAGAGGATTCAGAGATCCTCCAAAAAATAGAAAAAACAGCAAAACGAGGCAGAGCTTCTTACCTGCCTAGGCCTCTAAACAAATGCAGGATTGCAGTGGACCCATGTGGCGTATTTTGGCCAAAGTATAAACTAATACCTCACAAAAATTTTTTTATATTTTTTTGTGTTTTTTGCACTTTTTTTTCGGGGTGCAGTTGGGCCCATTTTTGTCTTGTAAACTGTGGTGTCTGTTCACATGGGGTGCATTTGGATAGCGCTGGGCAGGCCCGCCTGATCTATTAGAAGGGTGTCACTACTAGGCTTGCCTGGATGCTGTGCATCTCCATTGTGTGAACAGCGCCACATACAAGTCTTTTATGTGCAGCATTGTGCCAAGCAGCCACCCCCTCTATTAGTTTGGTAGGTTGAGAGTGGCTGCCTCATCGGTTATGCTGCACCTGTGTAGTCTCCATCTTAACCACATGGGTCCACTGCAATCCTGCAGTTTGTTTAGAGGCCTAGGCAGGTAAGAAGCTCTGCCTCGTTTTGCTGTTTTTTCTATTTTTTGGAGGATCTCTGAATCCTCTTCTTGTGCTCTTGCTGCTCCTCCCCTGCCAGGGACTTTTGCAATGATGACTCATGCAGGGATAGGAGACCTCCTGTTTCTACATAGAGCTTAGAAGGAGTCATCTAGTCAATTTTTAATCACGTGATATCATAGACCTAGTGGTAAAGAGAAAAATTATCTGGGTAGAAAGGCAAAGTGAGCAATTGTAAGTACACAGTGCTATATAATATGATGATTACAATATATTAATATATTAAGAGGCTAAAACTTTTGATGGGAGGAGTGTTTCTTTAAACTGGCAGGCGTCAAACCAAAAAATTCAATAGTCTGGTACATCTCAGAAAACTGTATTTTCACCTTGAATTCTACAAAAGCAGGATCAGAAAACTGAGAAAAGATGAGAAATGATAGCGATAGCCGCTTATCTTATTCTAGCATCTTTAGTTTGATTTTGTGGAGATTCTGTGTTCTTAGGCCGGGTTCACACTGCGTTAGCAGCAGACCGTTCAGCACATACGCTAATGGGCTGCTGTAGCAATGTTTGCATCGCGCTAGCGCAGATAGAGTATCTGCTAGCTCTATCTGCGCTAGCAGTGACAGACCCGGAAACGCTGCAGCCCGCGTCTCAGAGTCTGTCACTCAATGACGGCACATCCCTAGCGCACGCCCATTGTGGGCGTGCACTAGCGATGCGTCCGACATTGCTTTCAATGGCGGCATTAACGGACTACGTTACACCGTGTTATACCGCGGTGTAACGTACCACCATAACGCAGTGTGAACCCAGCCTTACAAGTCAGTTTTATATACATTTATATATCAGAAGATCTTATAGTCTGGCATAGATTTACACAGATGGCAAATTGGTTTAAAAAAAAAAAAAGCCTTTTCTGTGCCATGGTTTTTCTGCACGGATGCTGCTGCATTGCCCCAAATGCAAAAATGCATTTTAGGGTGTATGAGGTTCAGACATAGAGGCTTCACTGACAAGCTGTTATTTGGTTGTAGCCTAAATAGAGAATCTTATCATTTTATACAAGAACTGAAAGCTCCATGCTCTTATGTCTGCCGACGTGAGATTTTATTTTATTTTCTTATATATGAATTGACCAGATGCCTTGAATTTTCAGCATTTACGCGGATTGTGAAATCTTAAGATATGAGCAGAATGCACCTTGTCTTCATTCATATGAAGTAACGTTACTTATGTTCTGCTGTTTTTCCAGATCTGCTGATCCACAATATACCATAACCTAATCCTCTGCTCACTGGCACCATTATGTTGAGTTACAGAATGGGGGCTGGGTGATTTCTTCACCAGTTCCTTCATTCTCCTACTAATCACTCTTTGAACAAACCGTCTCCAGCTGTGCGGAAATCTTCAGAGGATAATCCCAGAGGGAGGGATAATAGATCATTTATTTGTCTCTCTGGCATCAATTATCTATCTATCTATCTATCTATCTATCTATCTATCTATCTATCTATCTATCTATCTATCTATCTATCTATCTATCTATCATCCATCCATTTTAGAAAAATCTTCACAGGCTGCAATTCTTATCACAACCACTGGGTGACCACACAGAAATATATACCACAGCATAAACGTCTTGTGACAGAGTATTGCAAAACCACAGGTTTTGATTTTTAAAGGCTGGTAATCTCGCAACCCCCAGGATTTTTGTAAGGCAATTGGAAAATTAAGGAAACCATCGACCTATCCACCTTGATTTAAAATGTGTCCTTTTTGTAATTTTTTAGTCCGGACATTTTAGATTAGCAAAATTATATGCAATTGAAATCTAAATAAAAAAGTTACCTTCCTCTAGTAAATTCAGCAGCACATCAGAAAGAGTTAGAGATCCTAGATTTTTAGTGAAATCATTTCAATCATATCAAGCCCATGTATCCCATCATACAGTATCATTGTGTGTCATTTTGTTTAACAAAGCCCCTGTACCTCCATCAAGTCCTTCAGATGCCTCACAAAATTTTGGCATCAGATGTTCATGAATTAATAGCATTACCTGTGCCTAAAAGCCATGTCTTTGCTATCTAAACCCACTTTTCAAAGCGATCCTTTTACCTTAACAGCTTATTCCTGAGATTAGAATGTTAGTACAATTTCGTCGAAATTGTAACCATTAAAGAATATTCATCGCCAATTTGAAAAAAAGGGGCATCCTCAAATTGGGGAAAGGAACCCTTTCAGTAGTCCTAAAAGGGCCACTAAAAATTTTGAACAAAGTCCCTCCTCCTCAACACGCATCACTTCCTCTTTCTAAGGAGTTGATTGGTCTTGCAAGGAGGTGTGTCCTCTGAGTTCTGCTGATTGGCTAAAAAGTATTACAAATGGGAGTGGCTTACATGATTATGGCTATTTTCTAAGAACTTCAGGGTGAAAAAGTGAGTGCGACTCTACCCTCAATGTCAGTGATATTATAGCACTAGCAAAAAAAGGAAACCATTCAAGCTTTTCCCGACGTTTCACCCTTGCATCTTGTATTTACTCTACATACTGTATAATAATACAGAAGCCAGTTTAGAAAAAAAAAAGATATTTATTTTTTTTGAAAGTGCATACCGAGGTCTAAAACAAGAAAACGAAAAGCAACGTAAAACGTACAATTCAGCACAGGAACAACAGACACATAACTAGGCTAAACACTGGACTTCTACATGGTCTACACTCTTCTAAGATCACAGAAATGTCATAAGTGCTCACTGGGGCCTCCATGTGATACACACAGCCCCAAATTTGAAGGCAATTTTGGTATTAAAATGATGCTAGAAAAAAACATTTTAATACAAGATCATTCGAGGCATCCTATGGTATGTATCAAATTTGGCTTGCTTTTGTCTTTACCTCTGAGGGTGTCGGAAGTGAAGGAATACGGACGATTCCGTCTACGAATAACCAAAAATACTGTATTATCTCTATGAATTCATGCGTCCACATAGCTGTATGATGAAATGAATAATAAAATGCCTCCTCTAGCATCAGTCTAAGAACAAATCTACCGATGTAAGCCTTGCTCCAAAAAGCCCCAAATATTTGCTTTATATTCTCCGAGAGCCTGACCTCTATGTGCCGCTTACCTAACACTACAAGCATCATGTTCCCAGTAATATACAACGCAGACATAAGGCTTCTTGGCTGTAATCCCACACCAGATTACGCTTCATATTACTCACAAGATTTTCCTGACTGCATTTTCTGAGTACATAAAAACATGGATGTGCTTGATACAAAGTGCACAGTGTCGGAATCAATGAAATAAAATACTAGGCATTTCATGGGCGATCCATGGAATCCAGAAAAGGCGATTACAGAAGATTTATTTGTTTCCTATAGTCATGTGTCACCATGCAATACTGAGACAGAACATAGCAGTGTATCACAGCCACAATACAAGAACAAAGAGGGGATGACTGAGAATGAGAGCTCTCGTTAAGCATGGGTTCTTGTCCTCCATATGCATGTAATACCTGAAGAGAATCTATGGCTGACACTCCATAACCCACCAGAGCAATGTCCAGAGAAGCATTTTGTAAGTAATCCAAGGCAAAACATCTGCAAAAATTGGTTGCAAGTAGCTGAAAATTTTCAAAAACCTTCCTAATAAGGTATTCTAGCATGTCAATGTAAAAAAAAGAAAAAGGGGGACCAGGGCTCCCAGCAGTTATGTGATGAAGTCTCTCCATCTTGTAAACGGTAAGTCTTCAAGGCACAAGTGTTGACGGTAATTATTTGGAACCAGAAACATTGTCAAGGTGACCAAGAGAGGTTTTCTTGGAATCCGGCAATTTCGAGAGGATCCTCGTGATCAGGAACCGAGAGACAATCCCAGGTGGTGGACTCACGAGAAGGCCAGCAGAAACATTAACACAACGTTAATAAAGATGAGAAAGAGCAGGATCACAAAGACTACGACGCGTTGGGTCTCGGGGTTCATGTTGCAGCGAAGGATGGTGTGAAGTGTGCTCCATTTCTGTCTGGCTCGTTCGGATCCTCTTGCCATGTCTTGGCCTGAGATGAGCAAACGGTGAAGCTCTCAATGCTTCGTAGCCACAAACAAAAGGTCTGTGCTGCGGCTGTCAGCAGCGGGGATCTATCTGCTGTGCATAGCGTTCAGAGAGGCACGCTGCATGCAGCACAATGATTACCTTCCTGCAGCATTCACCACCTAATCCCACAGATTTCCATCCATTAAAAATCTACGATGCGGAAACTCAATCTGCTTCAATGGAGGCAGCATAGATATTTCCCAGTCCTAGCAGGGTTATGGAGGTATTTGATTCCCTGTACATTCTATAACAGCGGTCGTGGCTGAATTATTGGCTTTTTGCTCAGCGAATCATCTCTTTGCAGACTACGGTCGCTAGGAAACGCACAGTCGGGGGAAGGCAAGGAAGGTAGAAATCGACATATTTAAAGCACCTCACAAATGGCTCTGATAGATTTTTAGGAAGCATCTGCTTCTATTGAGAGTACACGGAGGCATTACCAACAGGACAGCCCGCGCTGGGGGTAGCACTCAGCTTCAATGGGGCTCTCACAAGGCAATGGGATTAATGTAACCTGTCTGATCTTCTGAGCAGCCCCAGAAATGTCAAACATGACATAGGCCTTGTTCTCATGGGCCGGGGGAGAGGTATTGGTCTGTGTAAGGCTAATATCAGAAGCAGGACTGAAGAAAAGTATAAATCGTAGGTCAACTATAGAGATTATGGGGGCCTTAGATGTGGCCCTTGACCCAATGAAACCAACATACGTTAAATTTACTCACTTGTTTTAGGCTGCACTTAAAAGGGGTTGTCCAGGACTGTTTTATTTTTTTACTATGTGCCTAAAAATTAACAAGCAGGTAGTTGCTATCAGAGGCAACTACCTGACTATTCACTGACCGCTCCTGCCGGCGATTCAGCTGCACCAAATCAACAGAGCAGCTCTTCTTCCGGGCTGCCATGTTGATTGGTGTGACTGCTGATGTCATGCTGACTTATAGTCGGCTCCCCGCAATCGGTTTGACGTTGACAGTGATGTTCCGTCAACCGAACGGAAGAGAAGCCCCTGCTCCGACGACGTGACGAAGACACTGAATCGCCGGCAGTAGCTGTCTATGACCGCTCTGTGCCGTCAGATATCGGCACCGTGCACAGGTTAGCAACTACCTGCCTATTTGTTCTTATGGCTGTAATTTAAGAAAGTCCTTAATAACCCCTGTAACTCAGTCACTCTCTATTGTTGGCAGCGCCCGGGGCAAGACAAATATGTTGTAGCCTCTTCTCTGAGTTCCTTTTTCCGGTCCAGTATTGAACCCCTTATCCACCAGTGGAGGAGAAGAAATCTTGTGCCCTTAAGAAGTTGGCGCCTCTGTCTTTCTCCCTCCATGCTATACCACTGTGATCTATTGTACCACCCTACCCGTGCCCTCCGCTCCGCTAATGACCTCAGGTTAGCATCCTCAATAATCAGAACCTCCCACTCCCGTCTCCAAGACTTTACACGTGCTGCGCCGATTCTTTGGAATGCACTACCTAGGTTAATACGATTAATCCCCAATCCCCACAGTTTTAAGCGTGCCCTAAAAACTCATTTGTTCAGACTGGCCTACCGCCTCAATGCATTAACCTAACGATCCCTGTGTGGCCTATTTATAATAAAAAAAAAAAAATAAAAAAAAGGTTCCTCGCATCATGTTCTCATACACTTTATGCAGTATTAGCCCTCTGTGTCTGTACTGCTACATACTTAGGCAGGTAACTGGTTCATGCAGCTTTACATGAACACCTGAGCCTTACACTATAGCTGGTCCGAATAACTAAAGCAATTGTTACCATCCACCTCTCGTGTCTCCCCTTTTCCCCATAGTTTGTAAGCTTGCGAGCAGGGCCCTCACTCCTCCTGGTATCTGTTTTGAACTGTATTTCTGTTATGCTGTAATGTCTATTGTCTGCACAAGTCCCCTCTATAATTTGTAAAGCGCTGCGGAATATGTTGGCGCTATATAAATAAAATTATTATTATTATTATTATTATTGTAGTGCCCGCATCTCTGTCTGCAGTCCCTCTCTCCCTGCAGAGACATCTCCCGTCCTGCTCCTTCCAGGTCTGCTGCTGCCCTGGGTGCACGCACTCCTAGCAGGTCTCCAGGCACTGTGCTTAGAGCACGAGCGCACACACACTTCCTCTTTCTTAATGGGGCCGCGTGCGTTCCTCTAAAGTGTCCCTAGCCAATAGCTTTAGGGCTATTAAAACCACCTCCTTCAACATGAAGGTGCCTGTGCAATTTTGTGAGTTTGCTCCTAACACACTTGTCAGTTCTCAGGTCCAAGTACTAGCATCTCAGTCTGCTGCACCCGCCAGAGCTTCCTTCAACGGTAGCCGAGTCTGCTGCAACCGCTAGTGCTTCCTTCAACGGCAGCAGAGCCAGTTGCACCTGCCAGTGCTCACCTCAACAGCAGCAGAGCCAGCTGCATCCGCCAGTGCTCACCACAACGGCAGCTGAGCCACCTGCACCTGCCAGTGCTCACCTCAACCGCAGCCGAGCCAGCAGCACCCGCCAGTGCTCATCTATCCGTCAGACTGTCCTGTCTGCACCTGCGGTTCCTGGCATCTTCTCTACCTGCCTGCATCTGTTGGACATTCTCCTGGGCCATTCCAGCTATCTGCTCCTAGGGGTCAGCCACCATCTGCCCAAGGTCAGTCCTGGAGTAGCACCTGGATCACCTCCCTTGTCTCTCCACGGACTGCGGTGTTGTTAGCTGCTGCGTGTCCGTGGTCGGATTGGTTGAGGCTCCTAGTCAAGCCGCTGCAGGTCTTCCTTGAGCTTTGGCACAGTGGTTCCACCACCCAGCCCGTTACATCTATATTGCGTGGATATACTGTGATAGTCAAAAGGGTGTTCTTAACTTGCCATTTGAGAAGCCCATCGCTCCCCAGGCTCACGAACATCCAGGTTTCTTGGGAGAGCGGGATCTCTTCTTTGACTGACTGTTCAGGTCAGCAGCACATCTCTGCCGCAGACCTGACCTTGGGCGCTCCCTATGCTGATGTTTCAGCGTTGTCTGTATCTTCAGCATTGGAGTTTATGTTAAACTTTACACTGTTATTTCTATATGGACTAATATTGATAACCTTATCTTAAAGCACCCCCGATTCCCCAAAGCTGTGATAAGAGCTTTGCAGCCTCTGACCTGCAGATGACTGAGGAGGGTGGGGAGCAGAGGCTGAGGCTGCCGTCCCACTAGCAGTATTTGGTCAGTATTTTACATCAGTATTTGCAAGCCAAAAGTACCCACTCCTGGTTTTGGCTTGCAAATACTGATGTAAAATACTGACCAAATACTGCTAGTGTGACGGCAGCCTCAGGCCTGGTTCAGACATCAGTTTTTTTGACCTACGAAAAAAAATGGACAGAGTTCCATCAGAGTTTGGTCAGAATTTCATCAGTTTTTTTTCACTGATAAGAAAACTAAAGTTTCTCTGGACAGCACATGGATGACATCTGAATGGTGTCAAATGTTTTCACTGACCCATAGACTTGCATTGCAATTGGACATGTCTCTGCAATTTTGTGTGGTGTTTGGGGATGAGCGAATGTGCTCAGTGATACTCGGATATCACTTGAGTATCTGGGTGCTCGGATGTACTCGACGAGCATTAGCCGGTGCTCGGATTTGAAGCTCGAATCCCCGCCCCGCATGTTTGGTGCCTGTTACACAACCAATAAGCATGCAGGGATTGCCTAGCCCTAGCCATTATGGTAGTGGCACTACTGTGATTGGCTGGCCGCATTACCTCATTTGAGGTAACAAAAGGACAGACGCCGCCATGCTCAGCACACTGATGCCATTGCACAGCTCAGGGACAGTTGTGATTGGAGGGAGAGAGCAGTTATCCAGGCCCGTGTGTGCACAGTTTAACTAATCAGAGTCCTCTAGTGTTGATACTGGTGATTATGCTGAACCATCATACTAACAGCCCTTCTAAGCTCTAATCCTGTGCTTTGCTCTTTGTGTTAGATAGATTCTTCATTTAGCCTAGGGACAGTTGCAGGAAAAAGGGAGAGTTGTTGTGAATTCCGCTCTTGGGCTCCCTCCGGTGGTTATAAGTGGCACTTTTGTGAGTTCTGCTCTTGGGCTCCCTCTTGTGGTTTCTAGTGGTATGGCTGCTCCTTGGAGTTAGCTGTCATCAGCTGCCTCCACTTATCTTCTCTTCTGCTCGGCTATTTAGGTCTGGCTCTGTCTTCAGTCAGTGCCACTTGTAGATGGTTTTTGGTTGGATTCACATCTCTTTGGAGTTCCCTGTTATCCTTGACCAGTTCAGCTAAGCTAAGTTTTTGCTTGCTCTTTTCTGTCCATAGATTGTGGACTTATCCATTCTGTGTTTTCTATGTTTGTCCAGCTTATCAGTGTGAATTTATTCTGTCTTGCTGGAAGCTCTGGGAGGCAGATTTGCCCTCCACACCTTTAGTCAGGTGTGGAGTTTTTTTTGTAAACTCTGCGTGGATTTTTGTAGTGTTTTATACTGACCGCACAGTATTCCATCCTGTCCTATCTATTTAGCTAGACTGGCCTCCTGTGCTCATCCTGGTTTCATTCTGTGTATGTCTTTTCCCTCTCCACTCACAGTCATTATTTGTGGGGGGCTAATCTATCCTTTGGGGATTTTCTCTGAGGCAAGATAGTTTTCCTGCTTCTTTCTTTAGGGGTAGTTAGCTCTTAGGCTGTGACGAGATGCCTAGGGAGAGTTAGGAGCATTCCATGGCTACTGCTAGTGTTGTGTTGAGCTGTCAGTACAGTTACCACTTCCTTCTGAGCTCGTTCCATGTTGCTCCTAGACCACCGTATCATAACAGAGAGTGGCAGAATACAGCCTCTACGTAGGGCTTTGCAGTCTGTTGTTAAAGATATAGCTGCAACACATGACAAAATTTTGTTGGGGGGTGAAAAAAATGACTATATTGTCATCCATATAGTGTAATGTGCTTAGTGTTACATTATGATGGTATTGCCCTCCAAAAAAAGTTCAAAAAAATCTTTCTGGATTGAATTAGTAATCCATACAGAGTAACATGCTTAGTGTTTCATTATGGTGGTATTATTCTCAAAAAACCCTTTAAAAATCTTTCTGCATTGAATTAGTAATCTATACAGTGTAACGTGCTTAGTGTTACATTACAGTGGTATTACTCTCCAAAAACTGTTAAAAAAATCTTTCTGGTTTGAATCAGTAATCCTTACAGTGCAATGTGCTTAATGTTACATTACGGTGGTATTAACTTCCAAAAAAAAATCAAAAAAATCTTTCTGGAGTGAATTAGTAATACATGCAGTGTAACGTGCTTAGTTTTAGATGATAGTGGTATTAACCTCAAAAGAAACCTTAAAAAAATCTTTCTGAAGTGAATTAGTAATACATGCAGTGTAACGTGCTTAGTTTTAGATGATAGTGGTATTAACCTCAAAAGAAACCTTGAAAAAATCTTTCTGGAGTGAATTAGCAATCCATACGGCGTAACGTGCTTAGTGCTACATTACAGTGGTATTAATCTCCAAAACAAAGTTTTAATTTTTTTCTTGGATTCAATTAGTCATCCATACAGTGTAACATACACTGTGTTCCAAATTATTATGCAAATTGGATTTAAGTTTCATAAAGATTTAATTTTTTGTTTTTCAAATAAACTCGTGGATGTTATTGTGTGTCAGGGCTCAATGGATCACTGAAATCAATCTTAAACACATGTGATAATTAGTTTTCCAGGTGATTCTAATTAAAGGAAAACTACTTAAAAATGATATTCCACATTATTAAGCAGGCCACAGTTTTTAAGTAACATGGGAAAGAAAAGGGGATCTCTCTGCTGCTGAAAAGCATCAACTAGTGCAATGCCTTGGTCAAGGGATGAAAACATGAGATATTTCCCGAAAACTTAAGCGTGATCATCGTACTGTTAAGAGATTTGTGGCTGAATCTGAGCACAGACATGTTTGTACTGATAAAGGCAGAATGAGGAAGGTTTCTGCCAGGCAAGTTCATCGGATTAAGAGACTAGTTGCTAAAAAGCCATTACAAACCAGCAAACAGATATTTGAAGCTGCTGGTGCCTCTGAAGTCCCTCGAATCTCAAGGTGTAGGATCCTTCAAAGGCTTGCTTTGGTTCATAAACCTACTATTCGGCCACCCCTGAACAGTGTTCACAATCCGAAACGGTTGCATTGGGCCCAGACATACATGACGACTAATTTTCAAACAGTCTTGTTTACTGATGAGTGTCGAGCAACCCTGGATGGTCCAGATGGATGGAGTACTGGATGGTTGGTCGATGGCCACCATGTCCCAACAAGGCTGCGACGTCAGCAAGAAGGTGGAGGAGTCATGATTTTGGGCCGGAATCATGGAGAAACAGCTGGTAGGGCCCTTTAAGGTTACTGAAGGTTTGAAAATGACCTCTGCAAAGTATGTAGAGTTTCTGACTGACAACTTTCTTCCATGGTCTAAAAAGCAGAAACGTGCTTTCAGGAGCAAAATCATCTTCATGCATGACAATGCACCATCTCATGCTGCAAAGAATACCTCTGAGTCATTGGCTGCTATGGGCATAAAAGGAGATAAACTCATGGTGTGGCCACCATCTTCACCTGACCTCAACCATACAGAGAACCTTTGGAGTATCATCAAGCAAAAGATCTATGAGGGTGGGAGGCCATTCACATCAAAACATTGGCTCTGGGACGCTATTCTGACTTCATACAAAGAAATACAAGCAGAAACTCTCCAAAAACTCACAAGTTCAATGGATGCAAGAATTGTGAAGGTGATATCAAAGAAGGGGTCCTATGTTAACATGTAACTTGGCCTGTTAGGAGGTTTTGGAGTTAAATAGCTTTTTTGTTCAGTGAATGTGACCTCCTAATGCTGCAAATTCCACAAATGAGCATTTTCAGTTCTTTAAAACATATGAAATGTATAGAAATTCTACTGTGCCTAATAAGTTGGAACAGTGCATTTTGAGTTTTTATTTATTTTGGAGATTATACTGTTATCATTGGGAGGTTTCTTCAATAAAATTCGATGTATAATCTAACGGGTAATGACTTTTATTAGACTGACTGTCATTTGCACCGACTATTTAGGAAAATCCGAGAAAAATATAATTTGCATAATAATTTGGAGCACAGTGTAGTTACTGTCACATTACGATGGCATAAACCTCCAAAAAATCTGTGAATTTTTTTTTCTGGATTCAATTAGTCAACCATAGATTGAAACATGCTTAGTGTTATATTACGCTGCTATTAACTTCCAAAAAACATTAAAACATTTTTTCTTGATTCAGTTAGTTATCCATACAGTGTAACATGGTTAGTACTACATTACAGTGGTATATAAACCTCCAAAAAAAGGCCAACATTTTTTCTGGATTCAATTAGTCATCCATACAGTGCAACATTGTTTGTATTACATTACAGAGGTATATAAACATCCAAAAAAGTTCATTTATTTTTTCTTGATTAAATTAGATATCCGTACAGTGTAACATGGTTAGTGTTACATTATGGTAATATTAACCTCCAAAAAATTGTTCAATTGTTTTTCTCTGAATACAATTAGTCATACATACAGTGTAACATGGTTAGCGTTATATTACGGTGGTACGGTATATAAACTTCCAAAAATCTCTTCTACATTTTTTTCCTGGATTCAATTAGTCATCCTTGCAGTGTATTGTGGTTAGTGTTACATTATGGTGGCATTAACCTCCAAAAATGTTAAAAAATTGAATTAGTAATCCATACAGTGTAATGTGCTTAGTGGGCGACTAAAAGGCTACTTTCACACTTGCGTTTTTTTAAATTCGTCACAATCCATCATTTTTTATTAGCGACAGCTTGTGACGGATGTCCATGTGTTTCATCTGTCGTAAAATAGCGGTGCGTCGTGCAGAGAAAACGTTCATAGGAACGTTTTTTGTGTACGTCGGAAAATCTCTCTCTCGCTCTCTCTCTCTCTCGTCCCCGGACATTTGAATTCCGAAAATGTTTTCATTGACAAACAGAAACAACACAAACGACGGATCCGTCGCACACGTTTTTCACTATTTTCATGACGTCCGTCGATACGTTATTTCACTGCACGCCATTGGAAACCAGAAAACACAAGTGTGAAAGTAGCCTAAGCGATAAAGAAGGCAGAATCCTGCGAGACTCCCGAGGGAGCGAGCTGAAGAATATCATAGCCAGACCAATCCGGCGCGACAGTGGAGGTGGCAGGAGCCTGCGGTTCGAAACAGGCCGCTTTCCAAAAACCACCAAGGCCTGAACCCTGGCTGCAGTCTTCACTGCTGGGGTTCTTGTAGACTGCGGATGGGAGACCCAGGATCCAGCAACTGGTGAGCGGACTGTGGGGCTTAGGCTGGTCAGAAGAGAGAAGGAAGTGAGCCAAGACCAGGGGAGGTTGTTACGTACAACCAGAAACGGAGATGGGGGTCCATAGATGAGTTTGGGACCCGTCATCACATCTTGTAGAGACAGAACACTTGACTCGAAGGCTGCAAGAGCTGACGGCTGGAACAGGGTCACAGGGTCTCAAAATGGAGGGGCAACATCGCTAGGATGTGGTGGGTGAGATCCAAGAAGGAAGGGAGCAAGAGGAATTCTTCTTGTGAAGTGAACGGTACTGGGAAAGACGGCTAGACACGGAGCTACCGCCCCAGGGAGATTGCACTGCCCTTGGAGTTCCCCACCTTCTATGCAAGAGTAGTTGATGGTGAAGGTGACACGGGGGGGGGGGGGGGCTGTCGCCCATTTCAACCATTTCTGGCACTACTCAAAGCCAGGTCACTTACAGCTCAGGCATCTGGGAATTGAGCTCCAGGAAGCAGGTGGAGGAAGTCCCACCAGCCTTCTGAGGAGGGAGAAGAAGAAATGGATACCTGAACAGGATTTCGCTCTGTTAGACACAGTTGTGCCTGTTGCACAAAAAGGAACCACTGAGGAACTGTTCTGCCTTACTGAGGGCAGGAGGCCCTAAAGTGTGTCGGAGATCCTGGTGTTGGCCAGTACAGCCAGAAGAGTTTATGTCTCCTCCCCCAGTTTGCTTTTGCACATGGTTACGCATTTGTCTCCTGGATTAAATTATGTATTATACTATATGGAGGACTATGGGTTACATTATACTGTATAGTAGGCTATGTGGTGGCTGTCATAATATTTGGAGGGCTATGTGGCAGTCTTTATACTGTATGCAAGCAATTATACAGTGTGAAGGTATATGTGGGGTCCATCATACTGTGTGGAGGGCCATAATGCAGTGTGGAGAGGTATGGGGCTATTATACTGTATCTTTATACCGCACGGAGGGCTGGGTGGGGGTCACAGTTGGGCACGGCCGCTATCAGGGTATTACTGCCCTGACTGGCATATGGGGCCCGGCGGGTAGAGGGGGCCCGCATCGGGCCCCATCTCATCTGCTCACCGGGCCCCTACCGGTAGGCTAACCCGTGCCCTTAGCGGTGCTGCGGCAACACTATTCACATGCGGGTGCGGGCCCGCACGTCAATAGTTAACAGCCGCCAGCCACTGATGTCAGTGTCAGTTGCCGGCAAGTGCGCGCTTCAGCTGAGTGGAGGGAGCTTCGCCTTCGCCGCAGGAGATCGGCCAGGTAAGAAGAACTTTAAAAAAAAAATTATTATTGAGAGCGGCGATCTGGGGGGCCCGGGGTAGAATTCTGGACACAGTGGGGGTAGAATGCTGGAGCACTGGGGGCAAAATGCTGGAGCTTTCGGGGTAGAATTCTGGACACACTGGGGCAGAATGCTGGAGACACTGGGGCAGAATGCTGAAGACACTGGGGGCAGAATGCTGGAGCACTGGGGGCAGAATGCTGGACACACTGGGGGTAGAATGCTGGACACACTGGGGGCAGAATGCTGGAGCACTGGGGGCAGAATGCTGGACACACTGGGGCAGAATGCTGGAGCACTGGGGGCAGAATGCTGGACACACTGGGGCAGAATGCTGGAAATACTGCGGGCAGAATGCTGGAGACACTGGGGGCAGAGATGCTGGACACACTGGGGGCAGAATGCTGGACACACTGGGGGCAGAATGCTGGACACACTGAGGCAGAATGCTGAAGACACTGGGGGCAGAATGCTGGACACACTGGGGCAGAATGCTGGAGCACTGGGGGCAGAATGCTGGACACACTGGGGCAGAATGCTGGACACACTGGGGGCAGAATGCTGGACACACTGGGGGCAGAATGCTGGGCACACTGGACACAATCGGAGGCTGGCAGCTGACGTCTGCCGCAGCGCGCACATTGCCGGCGTCTGACGTCAGTGTTAGTTGCTGGCAAGTGCGCACTTCAGCTGAGTGGAGGGAGCTTCGCCTTCACTGCAGGAGCGCGGCCAGGTAAGAAGAACTTTTTAAAAAATTTTATTATTGAGAGCAGCGATCCGGGGGGCCTGGGGCAGAATGCTGGACACACTGGGGGTAAAATGCTGTAGCACAGGGGGCAGAATGCTGGAGCACTGGGGGCAGAATGCTGGACACACTGGGGCAGAATGCTGGAGACACCACTGGGGGCAGAATGCTGGAGACACTGGGGGCAGAATGCTGGAGCACTGGGAGCAAAATGATGCAGACACTGGGGGTAGAATGCTGGACACACTGGGGGCAGAATGCTGGACACACTGAGGCAGAATGCTGGAGCACTGGGGCAGGACTGGAGACACTGGGGGCAGAATACTGGACACACTGAGGCAGAATGCTGGACACTTGGGGGGCAGAATGCTGGAGCACTGGGGCAGAATGCTGGAGACACTGGGGGCAGAATGCTGGAGACACTGGGGGCAGAATGCTGGACACACTAGGGCAGAATGCTGGACACACTGGGGGCAGAATGCTGGACACACTGAGGCAGAATGCTGGAGACACTGGGGCAGGACTGGAGACACTGGGGGCAAAATGCTGAACACACTGGGGCAAGACTGGAGACAGGTGGGGCAAGAATGTAGATACGGGGCATGATTGGAGACACGGGGCAGAATGAAAGATATGGGGGCAGGATTGGATCATGGGGCAGGATGGATACGATGGAGACAGATGGGACAGGATGGGGAGATTATATGGGGCAGAATGGGGAGATCATATGGGGCAGAATGGATACTCATGAGGGAGGATGGGAGAACATATGGCTGGAGCCAGGAATGAGATACACGGGGCCAGGATGGGGAATATTATTACCATAGCGGCTAATTAAGGGATATTACTGCAGTGATGTATTTATTTTATTTTTGAGGATACTGTTTTAAATGGGGAAGGGGGGGGGGGCGATCCTGTTACTGTGGAGAGTGACACTATGTCGCCTTTTTTTCTTCATGTTGTGTAATGTAGAAGTTGGGAAAAATTAAGTAATGTGTTCTGCGAGCGGAGCTCGAGATAACTGTGTTATTTCCTGTAGAGAAGAGTACTGGCTGGATGAAGTGATGGCGGTCTGCGCTGGATGAAAGATGAAAAACAAAGATGAAGGACTTCACCTAGAGACGTCACTGGTGAGTCAGTGTGTTACCTATACACTGACACTATACACTGTATACTATATGCAGAGCTCCTGTGTATAATGTCACTGGTGATCACTGTATTACCTGTACACAGACACTGCATACTAAGTACAGATCTCCTGTGTATAATGGCACTGATGGTGATAGTATTGT
Organism: Ranitomeya imitator; assembly: GCF_032444005.1. Classification (NCBI taxonomy): domain Eukaryota; kingdom Metazoa; phylum Chordata; class Amphibia; order Anura; family Dendrobatidae; genus Ranitomeya; species Ranitomeya imitator. Next base: position 569,665,989 of record NC_091286.1, on the reverse strand, counting down.
GGTTTTTTTTATTACTGATCAGTATTGTAGTATTCAGTCACTATGTGGTGGTAATATGTGGTCTGGTCATGATGCGGTGGTATTTGTTCCCTGTATTTGATATTATTCGAACACTGTGGTGGTAATATGTGGTCTGGACATGGTGCGGTGGTATTTGTTCGTTGTATGTGATATTATTGGTCATTTTAAAAATTGAAAAATAAATAAAAATATACCTAAATTGTATTGCATATTTTAACAAATATTTAGTAGGCTACAGTAGAGTAGGGCCCGGCCAAAAGTGTCGGCCGTGTTATGGTGGCGGCTTAAAAAATCTTTTGGCCAAATCAAAAGCTGCCGGCTATATGTCTGATCTGGTGATGGGAACTGTTAATGTGTGATAGGTGAGAAGTGGAGTTTTTCCAAGAGAGAGCGGTGGGACTGTGGACAGTTCGAGGGGTGGAGGTGGGGCTAGGGTGGAGCCTGGGCGGAGTCTCAAGGGGGCCCCGAAAATTTTGCCAGTATGGGGCCCCAAAATTTCTAGTGGCAGCCCTGCAGTTGGGGGATCATACTGTGTTGGGGTCACCGTACTTTTCCAGGGAAGTTAAGTGGTGGGGGAACAGTATGGTCATCAAACTGTGCGTGTGGAGGGAAATACAATGAGAGGGGAATCTAGGGCTCCAGTAGGAGAGCACACAGCACCACACAGTAGGTGCAGTAATAGGGACACATATGGCATCAGCAGCTCAGCATTGAGATATCAGCAGAATGTGCAGTTTGTGCAGGTTGGAGATAAGTCGGGACGGTGCCTGAAAGGTGAAAAGTTATACATGTTTTTGCTGTAATGTCTTCAGCCAAGTCCTGGCTGGACAAGTGGTCATGTCGGTCTGGGCCAGATTAAAAAGACGGGAAAAGTGAATGACTCCATCAGAAAGAACGTCACCTGTAAGTCACCATCTGTAACTATACTGTAATCTCATACATGTTCAGCAGAACTGGTATCTACCACTATATGTCATAGAACTAATGGAAAAGAGAAAAATTAACTGGGTAGAAAGGCAAAATGAACAAATGTAAGTACACAAAATATTAAGAGGATAGAACCTCTGATACGGGGGCTTCTTTAATCTCCGCATTGACTCTCAGGGCGAAAAATGAGAAACTCTTGGGACACTAATTAGAGTCCTCTGGTCATTAAGGGCAGTGCTCCCAAATGTTGGAAATCACCATAGGTACTTCCTCCCCACCACAACTAATGGAGCTGCTGGATCACTAGAGAGGGAGCCTATCGGTTGGTCGCTGAAAATGCAGGTACGCCTAGATTCATAGGACAGGCCTCGTTATAGTTAATGCGGTTAGTGTGGCGATGTTTGTGTTCATCATTGGATAGAGCCATTAGTGGAACAGAAAAACAGAATGCCGAACACTAGTGTGAACCTAGGCTGACACTGTAGGCAGAAAGACAAAAGCCTTGCTGCCATTGAAGTCTGGCATTTCAGAGAAATCCAAATAATATCCCTGGTCAGCTCCAGTTTATTAAAGGGAACCTGTCAGGTGATGCAGCATAGTAATAGCATCCTGAAATAGGGCTTGGGCAGCCCTTTCAGGATATGTAACTTTTATTTCTCTACGTGGCCCAGTTGTGTTGCTGTAAAATTGTGAAACAATTATTGTCGCACACGGGCAAGTCAAGTGTATGTAAAAGTCAAATGATTATTCACCCTTCCCCCACCCATAATCCCACCCACCCCTCTGCACTGATTCCCTGTAACTCACCTCTCACTATGCACATACATGGGCGACACTTGGCAAACCATTCGGAGGGGGCATGGAGAACAAGGCCGGGTACAGCGCTGGACCACTCAGAACCCGGACGGCTTTTAAAACTGTATTTTCTGTGAATTGCAGCAGTGTGGATCGGACAGTATGAATCTAATGACAGGTTCCCTTGAAATCTAACTGGAATTATAGGAATGCTTTACAGTTTATGTACCCTAATATTTGCATGTAAAATGTAAATGAAAAAAAATAAAAAGTAACTACCAATAGTCTTGATTTAAAACCCCTGTTTCAAGTCTCCAGCTCCTACACAAACACATCTGTCTCTATGGTAACAGAACAAAAACAAATCCTATACATTCCGATCCAGCAGACATATGTCCCTTATGTCTAGTACCCTACTGAGCAGACAGCCCTGGATACAAGGCTATAATAATATTCACTGTCCGTAAAGTTCACATTGTGACACCGATCATCAGACGTATTCATAACATTCATCGATAACAAAGAAAACAAAGTTGATAATAAAACTAATGCAAAGCAAAGATTAAGCCTGTAGGAACCCAGCTACCCATGGTAATGGCCATAAATGGTTGTTATTCATCAGTAATTAAGGACACACTAGAAAGGGTAAAGGGACTCATATATGGTTGTTGCAAAACGGAAAATGTTACCGAAAATGTTACCCGTCTCCACATGATCACATTGTTGTATAAATGCACTGAATGTGAACCAGATCTCGTCGAGGTTCGAAATTAGCACTTTTTGGAGGTTAATGTTTGCACTCATGGCTCGATCACATGAGTGTATACATTGGATGAGCGCCATCTGATATTTTATTGTATAGTATTCAGACCAATGTTATACTATGGGGCGATTTTTTTTTTCTCATGCCTATTCAGCAGAAGAAAAAAATTGCAGCATGCTGCGAACAGCTGCACAAATCGGATCACATTCACCCATTCATGTCTATAGGTGTGTGGAAAACATTGCACTGCGCTCAGATGACATTTGAGTGCAGTCTGATTTACGCGGACTTACAAAATGGAGAAGAATAAGAAATCTTGTTCTCCATCTTCTCCTCACCTGTGCCACAAGTCTCTCATCCAAGAGGATCAGATCACACTATGCCGACACTTAACTCAAACTCCGATCATAGTTGGATCCGATTGTCATTTACATAATCGATCCAATTCTCTCGCATGAGAGAATCTACAGATGTCCGACCTCAGCCTCAGAATTTTCTTTAGTAGGTGCAGTGAATTAGGGTGCTGGGCAGTGTGGCCATCTAAAGACATTGTGGGAACCATTGCTACTAAGCTGTGCATCAGTGAGGCCATACATCTCAGATGCTGCTCCCATGCTGTTTGCTCTCTTCCTAAAGGTACCGTCACACTAGACGATATCGCTAGCGATCCGTGACGTTGCAGCGTCCTGGCTAGCGATATCGTCCAGTGTGACAGGCAGCAGCGATCAGGCCCCTGCTGTGCTGTCGCTGGTCGGGGAAGAAAGTCCAGAACTTTATTTCGTCGCTGGATCTCCCGCTGACATCGCTGAATCGGCGTGTGTGACACCGATTCAGCGATGTCTTCACTGGTAACCAGGGTAAACATCGGGTAACTAAGCGCAGGGCCGCGCTTAGTAACCCGATGTTTACCCTGGTTACCATCGTTAAAGTAAAAAAAACAAACGTTACATACTTACCTACTGCTGTCTGTCCCCGGCGCTCTGCTTCTCTGGTCTGGCTGTGAGCACAGCGGCTGGAAAGCAGAGAGGTGACGTCACCGCTGTGCTTTCCGGCTGCCCGGCGCTCACAGCCAGACCAGAGAAGCAGAGCGCCGGGGACAGACAGCAGTAAGTAAGTATGTAACGTTTGTTTTTTTTACTTTAACGATGGTAACCAGGGTAAACATCGGGTTACTAAGCGCGGCCCTGCGCTTAGTAACCCGATGTTTACCCTGGTTACCGGGGACCTCGGGATCGTTGGTCGCTGGAGAGCGGTCTGTGTGACAGCTCTCCAGCGACCAAACAGCGACGCTGCAGCGATCCGGATCGTTGTCGGTATCGCTGCAGCGTCGCTTAGTGTGACGGTACCTTAAGGCTGGGGTCACACGGCCATCGATTCTCTCATGTGAGAAAATCAGACCGATTATGCAAATGTCAAAGTCTGATCCGAGCGTCACCTTAGTATGATCCTATTCCCTCACAAGAGAGAATATTATCCCAGGTATGGAGAAGATGGAGAGCTTAATTTCTCCATCTTCTCCATTGTCTGAGCCTGCAGTAATAGGACTGCACTCGGATGGCATCAGATCTTTCACAAGTACCCATAGACTTGAATGGGTGCACGTGATCTGATCATCAGATGCACCCGCAACATGCCGTGATTGATTTCTCATGCTGAATTGTCATCAATCCATATTCCTTTTTGTAATTTTTTAAATATAAAAGGTGAAAAAATATACATTTTTTTGTTCCTAAGATATAAAAGAAAGGTGTCATCTTTAATTTTAGGCCTTTTAGAGATCATTTCATCTTCAACTTGCTTAACTGCTCACAATAGCAGTACTTTGGAGCAGGGGTGCCCAAACTTTTAGATGCCACTGTATTTGAGCAATCTCTAAGGCAGAGCACCCCCGAATCACTCTGCCTAATCATACAGAGAACTATTTAGCTGCACAGTTAATTTCTCCAATATCTCTTCTTCTCACTTATCTCAGTGCTGGGGTAACTAGCAGAGATCCAGCTCGTGTTACTTGGGCCGAGAAGGGTAAGGAAGCGGCAGGACCCCAGGTAAGCAGCACCAACCCTTCTATTCCCCCCATCAGATATATTAACATTTTTTGACTGCTCCAGGAATCCTAATGAACACAGTTTATAATATACTAGATGGCAGCCCGATTCTAAAGAATCGGGAGTCTAGAATCCATATATACTTTATTTATTCAAATGTAAGAATAATACAATTAATAAATAATAGTAAGAAAGAACAAAAATAATAGGCAGTATATGGAGAAAACACCAAACAAAAGTTCAAAATTGGTGTGAAAATGTCACTGAACCACTTCACAACTAAATATATATAGTTTTGGTAAATGGTATTATCATTTTTTTGACGAAATTCGGCAGGAGCTTGAAGAGCAACGTCACTGGGCCCGCCTCCACGCAGTAGAAACTTGCTGTGAGGTAAAAATTCAAAAATCACACCAAAATGGCGGGCGGAGTGTGTCACAGTACGGCACGTTTCTGATTGGTCGCTCGCAGCAGGCGGCAACCAATCAGAAACTGGACACTGTTGACGTCACTTATCTCCGGACATTAGCTCCGGACATTAGCTCCGGACATTAGCTCCGGACAAAGCCACGGAAGTTGGCACAAATTGCAGGAAGTAGTATTCTAGGCAATTATATATTAGATAGACTTCCGGTATAATGTATTTTTAGTTATTTTCATCATTTCTGAAATATAGGCATTGAGGTACCTCGTTTATGGCTAGCTGTTCTCCGCCTCCTCCGTAACGGTGACTGGAAAACTGCAGGTCATCATACAAGTCTTCGTCACTCCCCATGTCATCAGCGAGGGACAGTCTGTCCAGCGATCCATCCGTAATTACTGTGCAGACAGAAGGATTGTCATATGGTGTAAACTGGATCAGAAGATTGAAATGCGTCGCACATTCTAACAGGATAGTAATCCGAGCACAGATTAACATTAATATCCACGTTTCTATATCATCGTCCTATTAACGATACTCTTCCATTAGCTGCAATTAGGTTCTCATATTAAAACGTACAAGGCAACGAGAAGCTTTATATTTCCTACAGTTGTTTTACCACCTTCAGAAGGCGGCAAAAAGTAAATGGAAATGAAAAATAAAATATTGTGCAACTAACAAGGGAAAGATCAACACACTGGTAATCAAATGCGGAATAAAGTGCAATAATGTTCATCGGTGTCTTCTGGGACCGGTCACTCTATACCCCACTGATACCATGAACGAAAGGTAGTAGACCAAATTCACTAACCACTGGGATCAGGTACACAGATACTGGATGTGTGAAGGAACGCCTTTCCCATTTCTCCACTTTTAATAACGAATGACATGTTCTAGCTAGCCTTGATCACCATTGGAAAAAAATACCAAAACCATTAATAAGCAAGGAGGTCTTTGCTCTGTAGTCTGACAGCAGCATTACGTAGGGACAGAGACCCTGATTCCAGCGATATATCACTTAGTGTACTGGGTGCAGCAGTTGTGATAGAATCACAGTTTTCTCTGCTGCTTTACCTGCAGCAGAGCTCAGAAGGCTGAACTCTGTGTAACCCCGCTCATACCACTGATTGGCAAATAGAAAGTTAGCCAATTTCAATATTGGGGGCAAGTTAGGACTAGGAGGTATGAGAAATCTTGTCCTATAGTGATAATCTTCTGCTGATAAAACACTGCATTGAAAGAGCGAATCCCAGCCCGGTAAGTGGCACATCGCTGGAATCAAGGTCTCTTCACCTATACCATGGTGCTCTCCATTTCTATGACAGAGTGATGAAAACTGAATTATATATTTCTTGCCTCATGCAACTGCAACTAGAGGGAGCTTAGGAGTTTGCTGCTTACTGTGTACTTTGAATTTAGTGACAGAATATTATGCAGGTAACTCCTAAACTCCTTTTATTGGTGGCTACATTCCATGGTTAGTCTATGGACTGCCTTTATAAGAATGTCACCATAAATTCTCTCCCAAAAAAACAAGTTACCGTATATGTGAATTCATCATTAAATTTTCTTCATGGCTGTAGATCTTGCTTTAAACTGCTCATACATAAAGGATAAGTATACGGCCATTCAGTCGCATAGAAGCCACACAACTGCTTTTGGTCCTGTGTCTTGGGAATGCCTGGCACCACCCACCGCCTGCCTGGCACCACCCACTTCTCTAGACGTGCAATACAGTGGCATGTAAAAGTTTGGGCACTCCTGCTCTAAATTACTGTTATTGTGAACAGTTAAGCAAGTTCAATATGAAGTGATCTCTAAAAGGCCTAAAGATAAAGATGACACATTTCCTTTCTATTTTAGGAAAACAAAAATATATTGTCATTTTTTACATTTTCAATATTAAAAAAAAAATGGGCTGATGCAAAAAGTTTGGGCACCCTTGGACATTTGTGTGCTCAGATAACTTTGACAAAGGTTTCAGACCCTAATTAGTCTGCTAGAGTTATGGCTTGTTCAATATCATCGTTAGGAATGGCCAGACTCAAACATCGTGCCAAAAAACAGCAGCCATGGATTCTTCTAAGCAGCTGCCTAGCACTCTGAAAATTAAAATAGTGGAGGTCCACAAAGCAGGAGAAGGCTATAAGAAGATAACAAAGCCTTTTCAAGTTGCCCTTTCTTCAGTTTGAAATGTAAATGGCAATTAACAGGAACATTAGAGGTCATGATAAGGTCTGGAAGACCAAGCTAAATTTCAGTGAGAGCTACTTGTAGGATTGCTAGAAAGGCAGATCAAAACCCCCACTTGACTGGAAAAGACCTTCAGAAAGATTTAGCAAACTCTGGAGTTGTGGTACATTTTTATACTTTTCAGAGATGTGCACAAAAATGACCTTCATGGAAGAGTCATAAGAAGTAAACCTCTCCTGCGTCCCTACCATAAAATTCAGTGTCAGAAGTATGCAAAAGAACATCTAAACAAGCTTGATGCATTTTGAAAAAAAGTCCTGTGGACTGATGACGTTAAAATAGAACTCTTTGGCCTCAAAGGTATGTGTGGAGAAAAAAGGGCACAAAAAGGTGACAGAATTTAAGGAAAAGAACATCTCGCCAACCATTAAGCATGGAGATGGATCAATTATGCTTTGCAGTTGTGTTGCACTCAATAGCATGGGAAACATTTCACGGGTAGAGGGAAGAATGGATTCAATGAAATTTCAACAAATTCTTCCTGCAAACATAACACCATCAGAAAGAATCTGAAGTTGAAATGAGGATGACTTCTGCAAATGGAGAATGATTCTAAACACATGTCAAAATTCACAATAGACTACCTCAAAAGGCGCAAGGTGAAGGTTTTACAGTGGCCCTCACAGTTCCCTGATGTGAACATCATTGAAAATCTGTGTCTAGACCTCAAAATAGCAGTGCATGCAAGACGACTCTGGAATCTCACAAAACTGGAAGAATTTTCAGAGGAAAAATGGATGAAAGTCCCTCAAACAAGAATTGAAAAACTCTTGGCTGGCTACAGTAAGTGTTTACAAGCTGTGATACTTTCAAAAGGAGGTGCTACTACGTACTAACCTAGCAGGATGCCCAAACTTTTGCATCAGACCATTTTCCTTTCTGTATTTTTTAAAATGTAAAATATGAACATGTGTATATTTTTGCCTAAAATACAAAGGAAATGTGTCATCTTTACTTTTAGGCCTTTTAGAGATCATTTCTTCAACTTGCTTAACTCTTCACAATAACAGTAATTTTGACTAGGGGTGGCCAAACTTTTAGATGCCACTGTGTTGTGAATTCTGTGGCAGAGCTCCCTCCTGTGGTCACAAGTGGTACTTCGGCTGATTCTCTCTGTGAGCTTCTGTTGGTGGAGGGAAGTGGTACTGCGGCTTCTGAGTTTCCTCCCTCAGGTGATCTGGTGAGGTCGTTAGGTGCTTCTCTACTTAACTCCACCTAATGCTTTGATCCTGGCTTCCTGTCAATGTTCCAGTGTTGGACTTGCTTTTCCCTGGATCATTCCTGTGGCCTGCTGCTCTGCATAGCTAAGTTCCTGTTTGCTATTTGTTTGCTATTTTTTCTGTCCAGCTTGTCTAATTTGTTGCTGGAAGCTCTGGGACGCAAAGGGTGTACCTCCGTGCCGTTAGTTCGGTACGGAGGGTCTTTTTGCCCCCTTTGCGTGGTTTTCTTTAGGGTTTTGTGTAGACCGCAAAGTTATCTTTCCTATCCTCGCTCTGTTAAGAAAGTCGGGCCTCACTTTGCTGAATCTGTTTCATCTCTACGTTTGTCTTTTCATCTTAACTCACAGTCATTATATGTGGGGGGCTGCCTTTTCCTTTGGGGTATTTCTCTGAGGCAAGGTAGGCTTATTTTCTATCTTCAGGCTAGTTAGTTTCTCAGGCTGTGCCGAGTTGCATAGGCAGAGTTAGGCGCAATCCACGGCTGCCTCTAGTGTTGTTTGGAAAGGATTAGGGATTGCGGTCTGCAGAGTTCCCACGTCTCAGAGCTCGTTCTATGATTTTGAGTTGTTGTCAGATCACTGTATGTGCTCTGACCGCTATGTCCATTGTGGTACTGAATTGCCTTTCATAACAGTACAGGAAGCCAAAAGTACTAATGATTCTCAATAGAGGGAAAAAAGAAGTTCTGAGACCATTTTTTTTTCTTTGCACTGTGTTTTGCCTTTTTTTTTCCCCTAGACATTTGGGTGGTTCAGTACACAGGTGTAGCGATGGACATTAGAAGTCTGTCTTCATTTGTGGATCAGCTCTCGGCAAGAGTACAAAAGATTCAAGACACTATTGATCAGAAATCTATGTTAGAACCAAGAATTCCTATTCCTGATTTGTTTTTTGGAGATAGAACTAAGTTTCTGAGTTTCAAAAATAATTGTAAATTATTTCTGGCCTTGAAACCTCGCTCCTCTGGTGATCCAGTTCAACAGGTTTTGATTATTATTTCTTTTTTGCGCGGCGACCCTCAGGACTGGGCATTTTCTCTTGCGCCAGGAGATCCTGCATTAAGTAATATCGATGCGTTTTTCCTGGCGCTCGGATTGCTGTACGATGAACCTAATTCAGTGGATCAGGCAGAGAAAAATTTGCTGGCTCTTGGTCAGGGTCAGGATGAGATAGAGGTATATTGTCAGAAATTTAGAAAGTGGTCCGTGCTCACTCAATGGAATGAATCTGCGCTGGCAGCTATGTTCAGAAAGGGTCTCTCTGAAGCCCTTAAGGATGTCATGATGGGATTTCCTATGCCTGCTGGTTTGAATGAGTCTATGTCTTTGGCCATTCAGATCGGTCGACGCTTGCGTGAGCGTAAATCTGTGCACCATTTGGCGGTATTACCTGAGCTTAAACCTGAGCCTATGCAGTGCGATAGGACTTTGACCAGAGTTGAACGGCAAGAACACAGACGTCTGAATGGGCTGTGTTTCTACTGTGGTGATTCCACTCATGCTATCTCTGATTGTCCTAAGTGCACTAAGCGGTTCGCTAGGTCTGCCACCATTGGTACGGTACAGTCAAAATTTCTTCTGTCCGTTACCTTGATCTGTTCTTTGTCATCGTATTCTGTCATGGCATTTGTGGATTCGGGCGCTGCCCTGAATTTGATGGACTTGGAGTATGCTAAGCGTTGTGGGTTTCTCTTAGAGCCCTTGCAGTGTCCTATTCCATTGAGAGGAATTGATGCCACGCCTTTGGCCAAGAATAAGCCTCAATACTGGACCCAGCTGACCATGTGCATGGCTCCTGCACATCAGGAGGTTATTCGCTTTCTGGTGTTGCATAATCTGCATGATGTGGTCGTGTTGGGGTTGCCATGGCTACAAGCCCATAATCCAGTATTAGATTGGAAATCCATGTCAGTGTCCAGCTGGGGTTGTCAGGGGGTACATGGTGATGTTCCATTTCTGTCAATTTCGTCATCCACCCCTTCTGAGGTTCCAGAGTTCTTGTCTGATTACCGGGATGTATTTGATGAGCCCAAGTCCGATGCCCTACCTCTGCATAGGGATTGTGATTGTGCTATCAATTTGATTCCTGGTAGTAAATTCCCAAAAGGTCGACTGTTTAATTTATCCGTGCCTGAGCATGCCGCTATGCGCAGTTATGTGAAGGAATCCCTGGAGAAGGGGCATATTCGCCCGTCATCGTCACCATTAGGAGCAGGGTTCTTTTTTGTAGCCAAGAAGGATGGTTCGCTGAGACCTTGTATAGATTACCGCCTTCTAAATAAGATCACGGTTTAATTTCAGTACCCCTTGCCATTGTTATCTGATTTGTTTGCTCGGATTAAGGGGGCTAGTTGGTTCACCAAGATAGATCTTCGTGGTGCGTATAATCTGGTGCGAATCAGGCGAGGAGATGAATGGAAAACTGCATTTAATACGCCCGAGGGTCATTTTGAGTATCTAGTGATGCCATTCGGACTTGCCAATGCTCCGTCAGTGTTTCAGTCCTTTATGCATGACATCTTCCGAGAGTACCTGGATAAATTCCTGATTGTGTACTTGGATGACATTTTGATCTTCTCGGATGATTGGGAGTCTCATGTGAAGCAGGTCAGAACGGTTTTTCAGGTCCTGCGTGTTAATACTTTGTTTGTGAAGGGATCAAAGTGTCTCTTTGGTGTGCAGAAGGTTTCATTTTTGGGGTTCATCTTTTCCCCTTCTACTATCGAGATGGATCCTGTTAAGGTCCAAGCCATCCATGATTGGACTCAGCCGACATCTCTGAAAAGTCTGCAAAAGTTCCTGGGCTTTGCTAATTTTTATCGTCGCTTCATCTGCAATTTTTCTAGTATTGCCAAACCATTGACCGATTTGACCAAGAAGGGTGCTGATTTGGTCAATTGGTCTTCTGCTGCTGTGGAAGCTTTTCAAGAGTTGAAGCGTCGTTTTTCTTCTGCCCCTGTGTTGTGTCAACCAGATGTTTCTCTTCCGTTCCAGGTCGAGGTTGATGCTTCTGAGATTGGAGCAGGGGCTGTTTTGTCGCAGAGAGGTTCTGATTGCTCAGTGATGAAACCATGCGCTTTTTTTTCCAGGAAGTTTTCGCCTGCTGAGCGAAATTATGATGTGGGCAACCGAGAGTTGCTGGCCATGAAGTGGGCATTCGAGGAGTGGCGTCATTGGCTTGAAGGAGCTAAGCATCGCGTGGTGGTATTGACTGATCATAAGAACTTGACTTATCTTGAGTCTGCTAAGCGGTTGAATCCTAGACAGGCTCGTTGGTCGCTGTTTTTTGCCCGTTTTGACTTTGTGATTTCGTACCTTCCGGGCTCTAAAAATGTGAAGGCGGATGCTCTGTCTAGGAGTTTTGTGCCCGACTCTCCGGGTTTGTCTGAGCCGGCGGGTATCCTCAAGGAAGGAGTAATTGTGTCTGCCATCTCCCCTGATTTGCGGCGAGTGCTGCAAAAATTTCAGGCTAATAAACCTGATCGTTGTCCAGCGGAGAGATTGTTTGTCCCTGATAGGTGGACCAATAAAGTTATCTCTGAGGTTCATTGTTCGGTGTTGGCTGGTCATCCTGGAATCTTTGGTACCAGAGAGTTAGTGGCTAGATCCTTTTGGTGGCCGTCTCTGTCGCGGGATGTGCGTGCTTTTGTGCAGTCCTGTGGGATTTGTGCTCGGGCTAAGCCCTGCTGTTCTCGTGCCAGTGGGTTGCTTTTGCCCTTGCCGGTCCCGAAGAGGCCTTGGACACATATCTCTATGGATTTTATTTCAGATCTTCCCGTTTCTCAAAAGATGTCAGTCATTTGGGTGGTCTGTGATCGCTTTTCTAAGATGGTCCATCTGGTACCCTTGTCTAAATTGCCTTCCTCCTCTGATTTGGTGCCATTGTTCTTCCAGCATGTGGTTCGTTTACATGGCATTCCAGAGAACATCGTTTCTGACAGAGGTTCCCAGTTTGTTTCGAGGTTTTGGCGAGCCTTTTGTGCTAGGATGGGCATTGACTTGTCTTTTTCCTCGGCTTTCCATCCTCAGACTAATGGCCAGGCCGAACGAACCAATCAGACCTTGGAAACATATCTGAGATGCTTTGTTTCTGCCGATCAGGATGACTGGGTGTCCTTTTTGCCTTTGGCTGAGTTCGCCCTTAATAATCGGGCCAGCTCGGCTACCTTGGTTTCGCCATTTTTCTGCAATTCTGGGTTCCATCCTCGTTTCTCTTCAGGACAGGTTGAGTCTTCGGACTGTCCTGGTGTGGATACTGTGGTGGACAGGTTGCAGCAGATTTGGACTCATGTAGTGGACAATTTGACCTTGTCCCAGGAGAAGGCTCAACGTTTCGCTAATCGCAGACGTCGTGTGGGTCTCCGACTTCGTGTTGGGGATCTGGTTTGGTTATCTTCTCGTCATATTCCTATGAAGGTTTCCTCTCCTAAGTTTAAACCTCGTTTCATTGGTCCGTATAGGATTTCTGAGGTTCTTAATCCTGTGTCTTTTCGTCTGACCCTTCCAGATTCTTTTTCCATACATAACGTATTCCATAGGTCATTGTTGCGGAGATACGTGGCACCTATGGTTCCATCTGTTGACCCTCCTGCCCCGGTTTTGGTGGAGGGGGAATTGGAGTATATTGTGGAGAAGATTTTGGATTCTCGTGTTTCTAGACGGAAACTCCAGTATCTGGTTAAATGGAAGGGTTATGCTCAGGAAGATAATTCCTGGGTTTTTGCCTCTGATGTCCATGCTCCCGATCTTGTTCGTGCCTTTCATGTGGCTCATCCTGGTCGGCCTGGGGGCTCTGGTGAGGGTTCGGTGACCCCTCCTCAAGGGGGGGGGGTACTGTTGTGAATTCTGTGGCAGAGCTCCCTCCTGTGGTCACAAGTGGTACTTCGGCTGATTCTCTCTGTGAGCTTCTGTTGGTGGAGGGAAGTGGTACTGCGGCTTCTGAGTTTCCTCCCTCAGGTGATCTGGTGAGGTCGTTAGGTGCTTCTCTACTTAACTCCACCTAATGCTTTGATCCTGGCTTCCTGTCAATGTTCTAGTGTTGGACTTGCTTTTCCCTGGATCATTCCTGTGGCCTGCTGCTCTGCATAGCTAAGTTCTTCTTTGCTATTTGTTTGCTATTTTTTCTGTCCAGCGTGTCTAATTTGTTGCTGGAAGCTCTGGAACGCAAAGGGTGTACCTCCGTGCCGTTAGTTCGGTACGGAGGGTCTTTTTGCCCCCTTTGCGTGGTTTTCTTTAGGGTTTTGTGTAGACCGCAAAGTTATCTTTCCTATCCTCGCTCTGTTAAGAAAGTCGGGCCTCACTTTGCTGAATCTGTTTCATCTCTACGTTTGTCTTTTCATCTTAACTCACAGTCATTATATGTGGGGGGCTGCCTTTTCCTTTGGGGTATTTCTCTGAGGCAAGGTAGGCTTATTTTCTATCTTCAGGCTAGTTAGTTTCTCAGGCTGTGCCGAGTTGCATGGGCAGAGTTAGGCGCAATCCACGGCTGCCTCTAGTGTTGTTTGGAGAGGATTAGGGATTGCGGTCTGCAGAGTTCCCACGTCTCAGAGCTCGTTCTATGATTTTGAGTTGTTGTCAGATCACTGTATGTGCTCTGACCGCTATGTCCATTGTGGTACTGAATTGCCTTTCATAACACCACTGTCTATGTATGGCAGAAGTCGGGAGGATTTGTAGGACATGGGCACACGGTCCGCTCCATACCCAGCAGGTGCTGTCTGTTTTACACTGTCCAATGGTGCCTCTTTGATTGGATCTATATCTGATCACAGCATTTTAATCCCTTAGGCGCCGTGGTGAACAGCAACCATGTCATCGAAATGGGGGAGGGGGTCAACATAGCAGGAATCGGTTGGGTTACTTAATGGAATAATGAAACATATAGGTAGCACACCCATTGAAATAGAGTTATCTTCAGAAGGGTGCTAGTTCCTCTGGAGCCAACCACTGAGCTCCTGTAGACTAACAGTGGACAGAGTCAAAGAACTGCACACCTAAGGGCACTTGGAGATGCTTGAAATAGGATTTATTGTCAGTATATCATGTCCACAGGTTACACCATGGTAAGTGCAGTATTACATTAACATTTTGGGTGATGAGTGAAGACCCTTCATCAGACGTATAGGCTATGTTCATTTGGGATTTCTATGCACATCCCTATGTGGTGTATCAAAGGCATTGCCATATACAGTACATGGGGCTGTTAAGCTCATGTTGGTAGACCCCTTGAATGGCGGTCTATTCTTGGACTGTGACACACAGATGTGTGAATATGGCATAAGTCAGATCATTCTTCCGAGCAAACTGACCATGGGCATGAAAGACTAACATGGCTAGTTATGGCAATAGATAAAGAAAATGTAAACCATGTTATTTTCACTAAGTGGCAAATCAGGGCCGGCTCCAGGTTTTTGAGGGCCCCGGGCGAAAGAGTCTCAGTGGGCCCCCCCTTTAACACATACCACGATTCATGATCGCATATAAACACAGCCATGTAGTATATAACACAGCCCACGTAGTATATAGCACAGCCACGTAGCATATAACACAGCCACGTAGTATATAGCAGAGCCCACGTAGCATATAACAGCCCATATAGTATATAGTGCAAATAACTGGCTGTATTTGGTCCATTGTGCCATCCAGGTCTCGACAGAAAAATATAAACCCAACAGGTCACATTATCACAAACAATAGTCTGCCGTCAGCTTTCATGGTCCATGTTGACCATTTTATCCGACCATCATTCAAAAATTCTATTTTTCCTTGTGCGTTCAGGCAGCCTTAGTCTGTGCACTAAAAAGGAGTTTCAGTCAGATGTGGCGTTCATCTGTGATATCTCAATTGGCAAATACAAATGATAATGCGATCGTCTATCCCCATAGCACTTAATGAGAGCAATAAATATGTACAAGAGCCGAAAATACAAGTAGCGTTTATGTAATGTGACAGGGAAGGTTCAGCCCCGCGCACAATAGCAGATTATACACAATTGTTTTAACAGAGTTGTATCTGAGGAGATTGTAACCATGGTGACCGTCAATTGGTTTAATCCTCCAGCATTACATGTCTACGGCAAATGACCATTATGTTCAGCAGCGGCCAGATACATGCGAGTCTGGATGGATTTAACGCTCTTTTCCCGTCTCTCCCTTCACCCTTGTAAGGACAATGCACGAGGATTATGTGGAAGCGGTTAGCAGGTGCGAGAGACACGGATTGTCCTGAGCTTTACGCTCCTTGAATCATTACACTTAGAAAATGGTAATTAAGGAGCAGGAACAAAGCGCGGCTATGCTGGAAGCTTCCTCTGAGGAAAACTCACTGTGAAAAAGTCCAATCTGTTCCAAATAAAGACCTCCCCTGTGGTCAGATAGCCTCTTCCCTGAACCAATTTCCTAGGCTGTAGGTAGAGAACTGTAAAATGTGAATTATTGACTATTGCCGCCCACGCACAACAGCAAAAGTCGCTCCTGAAAACATAATTCCTGGTCCCACCAAGGGGCTTCCTGACTGGGAGATATTTATTTCTTGCTGCTTTTATAGCACCAACATGTTCGGCAGCATTGTATAGAAATCACATCTTGTTCCTAATGGGAGCTCACTGGTTCATTTTTCCATCTCATATACCTTAGGACCAATACTAATAATAAGAACAAACCTCCCAGGTCGGGAGGACAGAAAAGAGAGACGTATAGTGTTAATCCATACAGAATTAGTGCCTCTGAATTTCCCTTAGGCCGGCGTCACACTCAGCGTATGAAAATAGGGTCCGTTTTTTACGGCCGTAATATGCAGAAATGTTCCCAAAATAGTGATCCGTATGTCATCCGTAGGCAGGGTGTGGCAGCGTATTTTGCGCATGGCATCCTCCGTATGTAATCCGTATGACATCCGCACAGCAAGATTTTCTCGCTGGCTTGCAAAACGGACATACAATGGATCCATGGGCTCAAATATTCGTAAAAACATATAAACAGTATATATATATATATATATATATATATATATATATATATATATATATATATCAGTGAGACACATATATATATATGTATATTTCATACAGTGCAAGATAGCAGGAAAGCTGGTAATTCAATTGCAGGCTTTTGCTATCTCCTTCCCAAAGCCGACATGATATGAGACATGGTTTAACCCCTTCACGACATGCGCCGTACTAGTACGGCGCATGCCGTGTCACCCCCTTTGATGTGGGCTCCGGCGGTGAGCCCACATCAAAGTCGCGACATGATGATCGCTGCTATGTAGCAGAGCCGATCAGGCTATGCCAGCTTCTAGCCTCCCATAGAGGTAATTGAAGCATGGCACAAGTAAAAAAAAAATGTTTTTAAAAATATGAAAAAAATATAAAAAATATAAAAGTTTAAATCACCCCCCTTTCGCCCCATCCTAAATAAAACAATTAAAAAAAAACCTACACGTATTTGGTATCGCTGCGTTCAGAATCGCCCGATCAATAAAAAAAAAGCATTAACCTGATCGCTAAACAGCGTAGCGAGAAAAAAATCTGAAACGCCAGAATTACGTTTTTTTGGTCGCCATGACATTGCATTAAAATGCAATAACGGGCGATCAAAAGAACGTATCTGCACGGAAATGGTATCATTAAAAACGTCAGCTCGGCATGCAAAAAATAAGCCCTCAACCGACCCCAGATCATGAAAAATGGAGACGCTTCGGGTATCGGAAAATGGCACTTTTTTTTTTTTTTTTTAAGCAAAGTTTTGAATTTTTTTTCACCACTTGGATAAAAAATAACCTAGACATGTTAGGTGTCTATGAACTCATAATGACCTAGAGAATCACAATGGCAGATCAGTTTTAGCATTTAATGAACATAGCAAAAAAGCCAAACAAAAAACAAGTGTGGGATTGCACTTTTTTTTGCAATTTCACCGCACTTGGAATTTTTTTCCCGTTTTCTAGTAAAAGACATGGTAAAACCAATGGTGTCGTTCAAAAGTACAACTCGTCCCGCAAAAAATAAGCCCTCACATGACCATATTGACGGAAAAATAAAAAAGTTATGGCTCTGGGAAGGAGGGAAGTGAAAAATGAAAACGCAAAAATGAAAAAGGGCCGCGACTTGAAGGGGTTAAATACAGTAAACCATCTCATATCCCTTATTTTTTTACATATTCCTCATTAGTAATGTTGCAAGTGTATGTCTGTAAAATATGGGGGATCTAGTTGTTAAAATAAAGGGTTAAATCACGGAAAAAATTGGCGTGGGCTCCCGCGAAATTTTCTCTGCCAGAGTGGTAAAGCCAGTGACTGAGGGCAGATATTAATAGCCTAGAGAGGGACCATGGATATTGTCCCCCACTGGCTAAAAAACATTTGCCCCCAGCCACCCCAGAAAAGGCACATCTGTAAGATGCGCCTATTCTGGCACTTGGCCACTCTCTTCCCACTCCCGTGTAGCGGTGGGATATGGGGTAATAAAGGGTTAATGTCACCTTGCTATTGTAAGGTGACATTAAGCCAGGTTAATAATGGAGAGGCGTCAATAAGACACCTATCCATTATTAATCCAATACTAGTAAATGATTAATAAAACACACACACATTAGGAAAAAAGTATTTTAATGAAATAGACACATGGTGTTGTAATAGTTTATTATACTCTCAATCCAATTGAAGACCCTTGTCACCTGAAACAAAGTTAATATAAAAAAACAACTATATCCCATACCTTCCGTCGTTCAGTCTTGTCCCACGCTGTAAATCCATCTGAAGGGGTTAACTAATTTTACAAGCAGGAGCCTGCTAATGCAGCCGCCCCTGCCTGTAAAAACCTGGGGAATGAATGGAAAGCAGGGGAACGTAGCTACCTAGACTTGCGGTGCTGCGCCCCCTGCTGGCATAACCTCAGATGAACTCGAGCGTGGGAATTTTTCAGAATATTGTCTCATGCTCGAGTTCATCTGAGGTTATGCCAGCAGGGGGTGCAGCATCACAAGTTTAGGTAGCTACGTTCCCCTTCTTTCCATTCATTCCCCGGGTTTTTACAGGCATGGACGGCTGCATTAGCAGGCTCCTGGCTGTAAAATTAGTTAACCCCTTCAGATGGATTTACAGCGTGGGACAAGACTGAACGACGGAACGTATGGGATATTGTTGTCTTTTTATTTTAACTTTGTTTCAGGTGACAAGGGTCTTCAATTGGATTGAGAGTATAATAAACTATTACAACACCCTGTGTCTTTATTTCATTAAAATACTTTTTTCCTAATGTGTGTGTGTGCTTTATTAACCATTTACTACTATTGGATTAATAATGGAGAGGTGTCTTATTGACACCTCTCCATTATTAACCTGGCTTAATGTCACCTTACAATAGCAAGGTGACATTAACCCTTTATTACCCCATATCCCACCGCTACACGGGAGTGGAAAGAGAGTGGCCAAGTGCCAGAATAGGCGCATCTTCCAGATGTGCCTTTTCTGGGGTGGCTGGGGGCAGATATTTTTAGCCGGGGGGGGGGGGCAATAACCATGGACCCTCTCCAGGCAATTAATATCTTCCCTCAGTCACTAGCTTTACCACTCTGGCGGAGAAAATTGCGCGGGAGCCCACGCAATTATTTTCCGCGATTTAACCCTTTAATTTAATAGCTAGAGCGCCCACATTTTGCACATACACACTACTAACATTGGTAGTGTGGAATATGCAAAAAAAAGGGATATGAGATGGTTTACTGTATGTAAACCCTGTCTCATATCATGTCGGGTTTGAGAAGGAGATAGGAAAAGCCGGCAATTGAATTACCGGCTTTTAAGCTATCTAGCGCTGTATGAAATATTAATATATATACATATATGTGTCTCACTTATATATATATAAATATATATATATATATATATATATATATATATATATATACACCCCTATACTATGTGTAGACATTTATCTTAGCTATTCTATTCTAACCTGTCAGTGTGATTTTACTGTACACCGCACTGAATTGCCGGCTTTTCTATAGAACACTGCTGCGTATTTCTCGCAAGTCACACTGTTGGTCCGTGTGTAATCCATATTTTTCTCGCCCCCATAGACTTTCATTGGCGATTTTTTTGCGCAATACGGTGACAAACGCAGCATGCTGCGATTTTCTACGGCCGTAGAAGACCGTATAATACGGATCAGTAAAATACAGCAGATAGGAGCTGGGCCATAGAGAATCATTGTACCGCATGCAATCCGTATTTTCTGCACCTCTCATACGTCCGTAAAACTCGCTAGTGTGACGCCGGCCAAACAGTAAGGCTATGTGCACACGATGCGGATTTGCTGTGGATCCGCAGCAGATTTTTCCGCACAGAAACGCTGCAGATCCGCACTGTGATGTACAGTGCAATGTTATTTAATGGGAAAAAAAGCTGTACAGATGATTCAGAAAAATCAGTGCGGAATTGCTGCGGATTTCAAAGAAGTGCATATCACTTATTTTGTGCGGATCTACAGCGTTTCTACACCCCTCCATGAAAAAATTTCGCAGTGGCAAAATCTGCAGAAAATCCGCACAAAATCCGCACAACATCCGCAGCAATTCCCCATAAAAACCGCACAAAATCCGCATAAAAACCGCGGCAAATCCACGGCTGCGGATTCTGTGCTGAAAATTCTGCACCTCTTTTCCTACGTGTGCACATACCCTAAATGTGAGGACCATGGGTTACAAGATCTTATAATCTATGAGGAAAAAAGGATGACTCAAAATGTAAAAAGCCCATGTCTTGTATGGATCTGCCAAAACACTTAAGGTACCTTCACACATAACGATATCATTGTTTTTGGTGACGTTGCAACGATATCGTTAAGGAAATCGCTATGTGTGACGGCGACCAACGATTAGGCCCCTGCTGTGCCATCGTTGGTCGCTGAACAAAGTCCAGAACTTTATTTCGTCGCTGGATCTCCTGTGGACATCGCTGGATCGGCGTGTGTGACACCGATCCAGCGATGTCTTCACTGGTAACCAGGGTAAACATCGGGTAACTAAGCGCAGGGCCGCGCTTAGTAACCCGATGTTTACCCTGGTTACCATCCTAAAAGTAAAAAAAACAAACAGTACATACTTACCTACAGCTGTCTGTCCCCGGCGCTGTGCTCTGCACTCCTCCTGCACTGGCTGTGAGCGTCGGTCAGCCGGAAAGCAGAGCGGTGACGTCACCGCTCTGCTTTGCGGCCGCTGTGCTCACAGCCAGTACAGGAGGAGTGCAGAGAAGCAGAGCGCCGTGGACAGACAGCGGTAGGTAAGTATGTAGTGTTTGTTTTTTTTACTTTTAGGATGGTAACCAGGGTAAACATCGGGTTACTAAGCGCGGCCCTGCGCTTAGTTACCCGATGTTTACCCTGGTTACCGGCATCGTTGGTCGCTGGAGAGCGGTCTGTGTGACAGCTCTCCAGCGACCAAACAGCGACGCTGCAGCGATCCGGATCGTTGTCGGTATCGCTGCAGCGTCGCTTAATGTGAAGGGGCCTTAAGTACTACATATACAGCTGAATAAGCCAGTAATCAGCCATTATCTGCTTAGGTATGAATTGAAGTGCATTAGGGCACAAAAAGTGTGGGTGTCAATATTGGATAGAGGGATCAGATTATGAGGATTAATGTAGACGGAATAAATGAAGAAGCGTTATAGGGAAGGTTCTACACCTGCTTAAAGAGACGTGTTCTTAGGCACACGTAAAACTGTGGATAAAGTTATCTGCCAGAGAAGTAGTGCAGCTGAAGGCTGTGTGCACACGTTCAGGATTATTCACATTTTTTGCGTTTTTTTGGAGATAAAAACGCTATAAAAACGCTTTAAAAATGCATACAGTAAGCATCCCATCATTTTTAATGCATTCTGCAATTTTTGTGCACATGATGATTTCGCGGAAAAAAACGCATTGCGGTAAAAAATGCAGCATGTTCATTAATTTTGCGGATTTTTTGTGTTTTTCTCGCCATTTAATGCATTGGGAAGCCCCGGAAAAAAAGCGCAAAAAACGCACAAAAACGCATCAAAAAACGCATGCGGATTTCCTGCAGAAAAAGTCTGGCTTTGTCCAGGAAAATTCTGCAGAAAATCCTGAACATGTGCACATAGCCTTAGAAGAGACTTGGAGATAAGAGTGGAAGGTTTGGATCATGGATGATGTTAGAAAAGTAAGGCGATCTACAGTACTCCAGACTTTCAGAATAAAAATTGCCTGCTTGCCCCTGGGGATTAATGTCCCAGTTAGGGTTGAGCGACCTTGACTTTTTTAGGGTCGAGCCGGGTTTTGCGAAACCCGACTATCTCAAAAGTCGAGTCGAGTGAAATCAGCCGATTATGGCGAAAAGTCGAGGATCGACCGAAACACGAAACCCAATGCAAAGTCAATGGGAATTTTTTTTTTTTTCTTTTTTTCTCTCTCTCTCCCCCTCTCTCTCCCCCCCTCTCTCTCTCTCTCTCTCTCTCTCCTGAAAAGCTGGTGTTACACAGTGCAAATCGCTACAGCGCACAAGCGACAACATGACGATAGGCGTCCACGCCCCTAAGACCTCTGTCATCACTCTGCCCACGCTCCTTCATTGGCTGAAAAAAATGGCGCCGAGCGCATCATACGAAACGCGACTTTGGCGCGAAAGTCGCGTACCGCATGGCCGACCCCACACAGGGATCGGGTCGGGTTTCATGAAACCCGACTTAGCCAAAAGTCGGCGACTTTTGAAAATGAACGATCCGTTTCGCTCAACCCTAGTCCCAGTGACTCAGTCCCAAACAATGTAATAACACCAAAAACAACTACCTTCACATAAGGTCAATAAAAACAAAATAATTTTATTAATCAAATAACACAACATACATAATGTATATATAAAATACAGTGGGAATACACCAAAAAGCACAGGAATAGGCGGGCAACCCAGGCATGTGCCCCAAAGTGATAGTATCATATAAGTAACAACCAAACCATATTAGCGCAATTAGTACTTGTGCAAGTGACCATGTACAAGAAATGCAGAAAAAACGGTAAGGTAATAACAAATCTTAACAATATGTAAGTAGTACAAAATGTATAGTTACCAAATAGAACACACCTGGGGAACCCACCAACACCCGACGCGCGTTTCGCACCGAAATGCATTTCGGGTGTTGGTGGGTTCCCCAGGTGTGTTCTATTTGGTAACTATGCATTTTGTACTACTTACATATTGTTAAGATTTGTTATTACCTTACCGTTTTTTCTGCATTTCTTGTACATGGTCACTTGCACAAGTACTAATTGCGCTAATATGGTTTGGTTGTTACTTATATGATACTATCACTTTGGGGCACATGCCTGGGTTGCCCGCCTATTCCTGTGCTTTTTGGTGTATTCCCACTGTATTTTATATATACATTATGTATGTTGTGTTATTTGATTAATAAAATTATTTTGTTTTTATTGACCTTATGTGAAGGTAGTTGTTTTTGGTGTTATTCATTTGTTTCCTTCATGGTCTTTCCTTGGTGGATATATTTTGGTGTTGCCAAACAATGTAATAGTAGAAAAGAAGGGGAAGCAGGACACAAACATGGGTGAAAAAACAATTGTGATCTGAAAAGTGATGTGACGTTTCAACTCCACCGTAGCCTTTCTCGAGCATGGAGGGTGTCAGACTTAGATCATTGGCAGGACAAACAGCACAGGTAGGTTGGCAGAAATAGAGTAAGGCAGTAGCGTACAGGAGAGTAAGATGTAGGGCTGTGCAGCACGGTGGTTGATCGTGATAAGTTTCAGTTGCATTCTAAAATTGATGGTGAACTTCCTAAAAATTTAACCTGTTGGGAAACTGAAGTACCTAGAAGTCCCTTATAAACATAGGAAATATACAAACTCCACTTAAATTCATTAAAACACCAGTCCAGTGTTTTTTTTATTTTATCACTGGAGTGGTGTCACTAATGTAAGTATTAGTATTTAGTATTTAGTATTATGCTCACCAGATGCCGTCTTCATCTGTTCTCAGCGGCGCTCCGATCAGTTTTCTGCAGGTTGCGACCTGATGGATCTCTCCAGTGTTTGCTGGACAAACCAGAAGCCACAACTTAATGTAAGCCTATGAGAGCCAGAACGAGACCAAAACGAGGACTCGCAGACTTGTACTGAGAGCTTGTGGCTGTTACCTCTGACTTACGCTCAGTCAGAGGTTGCGGTCTCAAGATGGTGGCACAGAACCAGAGCGGAGCTGGGAACAGCTGAAGACAGCGGCTGGTGGGTATAATAGTAGGGTGTTGTGAATTCTGTTGCCGAACTCCCTCCTGTGGTTGTGAATGGTACTTCGGCGAGTTCTGTCCATGGACTCCCTCTGGTGGCTGTGAGTGGAGCTGCTGCTTCTGAGGTTCCTTCCACAGGTGACGTGATTTATCCTTTGGTTGGCTGCTCTATTTAACTCCACTCAGATCGTTACTCCATGCCAGCTGTCAATGTTCCTGCATTTGTTCAGTTCGCTCTTGGATCTTTCTGGTGACCTGTCTACTCCAGCAGAAGCTAAGTTCCTGCCAGTTATTATTTGTTCATTGTTGCCTTGTCCAGCTGGTTATCATGATTTTGCCTTACTAGCTGGAAGCTCTGGGATGCAGAGTGGCATCTCCGCACCGTTAGTCGGAGCGGAGGTCTTTTTGCACACTCTGCGTGGTCTTTTGTAGTTTTTTGTGCTGATCGCAAAGATACCTTTCCTATCCTCTGTCTGTTTAGTAAGTCTGGCCTCCCTTTGCTGAAACCTGTTTCATTTCTGCGTTTGTGACTTTCATCTTTACTCACAGTCAATATATGTGGGGGGCTGCCTTTTCCTTTGGGGAATTTCTCTGAGGCAAGGTAGGCTTTATTTTCTATCTCTAGGGCTAGCTAGCTCTTAGGCTGTGAAGAGGCATCTAGGGAGTGTCAGGAACGCTCCACGGCTATTTCTAGTTGTTGTGATAGGATTAGGGGTTGCGGTCAGCAGAGCTCCCACATCCCAGAGCTTGTCCTGTGTCAGTTTAACTATCAGGTCGTGTCGGGTGCTCCTAACCACCAGGTCCATAACAGTACAGCTGGCCCAAAGTATTAATGCATCTCAATAGAGGGATAAGAGAAGTTCTGAGACCATTTTTTTTTCTTTGCACTGTGTTTTGTCTTTCTTTTCCCCTAAACCTTTGGGTGGTTCAGGACACAGGTGTAGATATGGACATTCAAGGTCTGTCCTCTTGTGTGGATCATCTCACTGCAAGGGTACAAAACATTCAAGATTTTGTGGTTCAGAATCCGATGTTAGAGCCTAGAATTCCTATTCCTGATTTATTTTCTGGGGATAGATCTAAGTTCTTGAATTTCAAAAATAATTGTAAACTGTTTCTAGCTTTGAAACCCCGCTCCTCTGGTGACCCCGTTCAACAAGTAAAAATCAATATTTCTTTGTTGCGTGGTGACTAGTGTTGAGCATTCCGATACCGCAGGTATCGGGTATCGGCCGATACTTGCGGTATCGGAATTCCGATACCGAGTTCCGATATTTTTGTGATATCGGGAATCGGTATCGGATCCATATTAATGTGTAAAATAAAGAATTAAAATTAAAAATATTGATATACTTGCCTCTCCGGAGGCCCCTGGACATCACCGCTGGTAACCGGCAGCCTTCTTTGTTTAAAATGAGCGCGTTTAGGGACTTCCATGACGTCACAGCTTCTGATTGGTCGCGCGCCGCTCATGTGACCGCCACGCGACCAATCAGAAGCCGCGACGTCATTCTCAGGCCCTACACGCCTCATTCTAGGAATTTAGGACCTGAGAATGACGTCACGGCTTCTGATTGGTCGCGTGGCGGTCACATGAGCGGCACGCGACCAATCAGAAGCCGCGACGTCATTCTCAGGTCCTAAACGCACTCATTTTAAGCAAAGAAGGCTGCCGGTTACCAGCGGTGATGTCCAGGGGCCTCCGGAGAGGTAATTATATCAATATTTTTTATTTTAGTTCTTTATTTTACACATTAATATGGATCTCAGGGCCTGAAGGAGAGTTTCCTCTCCTTCAGACCCTGGGAACCATCAGGATACCTTCCGATACTCGGTGTCCCATTGACTTGTATTGGTATCGGATATCGGTATCGGCGATATCCAATACTTTTCGGGTATCGGCCGATACTATCCGATACCGATACTTTCAAGTATCGGACGGTATCGCTCAACAGTAGTGGTGACCCTCAAGACTGGGCATTTTCCCTTGCGCCAGGAGATCCTGCATTGCGTGATGTTGATGCGTTTTTTCTGGCGCTTGAATTGCTTTATGATGAACCAAATTCAGTGGATCAGGCAGAGAAAATCTTGCTGGCTTTGTGTCAGGGTCAGGATGAAGCGGAGGTGTACTGTCAGAAGTTTAGAAATTGGTCTGTGCTTACTCAGTGGAATGAGTGTGCCCTGGCGGCAATTTTCAGAAAGGGTCTTTCTGAAGCCCTTAAGTATGTCATGGTGGGATTTCCCACGCCTGCTGGTCTGAATGAGTCTATGTCCTTGGCCATTCAGATCGATCGGCGCTTGCGTGAGCGCAAAGCTGTGCACCATTTGGCGGTATTCTCTGAGCATAGGCCTGAGCCTATGCAGTGTGATAGGACTTTGACCAGAGCTGAACGGCACGAACACAGACGTCAGAATGGGCTGTGTTTTTACTGTGGTGTATCCACTCATGCTATCTCCAATTGTCCTAAGCGCACTAAGCGGTTCGCTAGATCTGCCACCATTGGTACGGTACAGTCTAAATTTCTTTTGTCCGTTACTCTGATTTGCTCTCTGTCGTCCTATTCTGTTATGGCATTTGTGGATTCAGGCGCTGCCCTGAATTTGATGGACTTGGAGTTTGCCAGGCGCTGTGGTTTTTTCTTGGAGCCCTTGCAGTATCCTATTCCATTGAGAGGAATTGATGCTACGCCTTTGGCCAAGAATAAGCCTCAGTACTGGACTCAATTGACCATGTGCATGGCTCCTGCACATCAGGAGGATATTCGCTTTTTGGTGTTGCATAATCTGCATGATGTGGTCGTTTTGGGGTTGCCATGGCTACAGGTCCATAATCCAGTGTTGGATTGGAGATCTATGTCTGTGTCTGGCTGGGGTTGTCAGGGGGTACATGGTGATGTTCCATTGTTGTCAATTTCGCCTTCCACTCCTTCTGAGGTCCCTGAGTTTTTATCAGATTACCGGGATGTATTTGAAGAGCCCAAATCCGGTGCCCTACCTCCTCATAGGGATTGCAATTGTGCTATTAATTTGATTCCTGGTAGTAAGTTTCCTAAGTGCCGACTGTTTAATTTATCTGTGCCAGAGCACGCCGCTATGCGGAGTTATATAAAGGTATCCTTGGAGAAGGGTCATATTCGCCCGTCGTCGTCACCATTGGGAGCAGGGTTCTTTTTTGTGGCCAAGAAGGATGGCTCTTTGAGACCTTGTATTGATTACCGCCTTCTCAATAAGATCACAGTCAAATTTCAGTATCCTTTGCCGCTGCTGTCTGATTTGTTTGCTCGGATTAAGGGGGCTAGTTGGTTCACCAAGATAGATCTTCAAGGGGCGTATAATCTTGTGCGAATTAAACAGGGCGATGAATGGAAAACAGCATTTAATACGCCCGAGGGCCATTTTGAGTACCTGGTTATGCCATTCAGGCTTTCTAATGCTCCATCTGTGTTTCAGTCCTTTATGCATGACATCTTCCGAGAGTACCTGGATAGATTCATGATTGTATATTTGGATGACATTTTGGTCTTTTCGGATGATTGGGAGTCTCATGTGAAGCAGGTCAGAATGGTGTTCCAGGTCCTTCGTGCGAATTCCTTGTTTGTGAAGGGGTCAAAGTGTCTCTTTGGAGTTCAGAAGGTTTCATTTTTGGGTTTCATTTTTTCCCCTTCTACTATCGAGATGGACCCTGTTAAAGTTCAGGCCATTTATGATTGGACTCAGCCGGCATCTGTGAAGAGCCTGCAGAAGTTCCTGGGCTTTGCAAATTTTTACCGTCGCTTCATCGCTAATTTTTCTAGTATTGCTAAACCGTTGACTGATTTGACCAAGAAAGGTGCTGATGTGGTCAATTGGTCCTCTGCGGCTGTAGAGGCTTTTCAGGAGTTGAAGCGTCGTTTTTCTTCTGCCCCTGTGTTGGGCCAGCCAGATGTTTCGCTCCCGTTTCAGGTCGAGGTTGATGCTTCTGAAATTGGAGCAGGGGCTGTTTTGTCGCAAAGAAGTTCTGATGGCTCGGTGATGAAACCATGTGCCTTCTTTTCTAGAAAATTCTCGCCTGCTGAGCGCAATTATGATGTTGGCAATCGAGAGTTGTTGGCCATGAAGTGGGCATTCGAGGAGTGGCGATATTGGCTTGAAGGAGCTAAACATCGTGTGGTGGTCTTGACGGATCACAAGAATTTGACTTATCTCGAGTCTGCCAAACGGTTGAATCCTAGACAGGCTCGATGGTCGCTCTTTTTCTCCCATTTTGATTTTGTGGTTTCATACCTTCCTTGATCTAAGAATGTGAAGGCTGATGCCCTGTCAAGGAGTTTTGTGCCTGACTCTCCGGGTGTTCCAGAGCCGGCGGGTATTCTTAAAGAGGGGGTAATTTTGTCTGCCATCTCCCCTGATTTGCGGCGCGTGCTGCAGAAGTTTCAGGCTGATAGACCTGACCGTTGTCCAACGGAGAAACTGTTTGTCCCTGATAGATGGACTAGTAGAGTTATCTCTGAGGTTCATTGTTCGGTGTTGGCTGGTCATCCTGGAATCTTTGGTACCAGAGATTTGGTGGCTAGATCCTTTTGGTGGCCTTCTTTGTCGCGGGATGTGCGTTCTTTTGTGCAGTCCCGTGGGACTTGTGCTCGGGTTAAGCCCTGCTGTTCTCGTGCCAGTGGGTTGCTTTTGCCCTTGCCGGTCCCGAAGAGGCCCTGGACGCATATTTCCATGGATTTTATTTCTGATCTCCCTGTTTCTCAAAGGATGTCGGTCATTTGGGTGGTTTGTGATCGCTTCTCTAAGATGGTCCATTTGGTACCCTTGTCTAAATTGCCTTCCTCCTCTGATTTGGTGCCATTGTTTTTCCAGCATGTGGTTCGTTTGCATGGCATTCCGGAGAACATCATCTCGGACAGAGGTTCCCAGTTTGTTTCGAGGTTTTGGCGGTCCTTTTGTGCTAAGATGGGCATTGATTTGTCTTTTTCTTCGGCTTTCCATGCTCAGACTAATGGCCAAACCGAACGAACTAATCAGACTTTGGAAACATATCTGAGATGCTTTGTTTCTGCTGATCAGGATGATTGGGGGGTCCTTCTTGCCTTTTTTTTCTGAGTTCGCCCTTAATAATCGGGCCAGGTCGGCTACTTTGGTTTCTCCTTTTTTCTGTAATTCTGGTTTCCATCCTCGTTTCTCTTCAGGGCAGGTTGAGCCTTCGGACTGTCCTGGTGTGGATACTGTGGTGGACAGGTTGCAGCAGATTTGGACTCATGTGGTGGACAATTTGACATTGTCCCAGGAGAAGGCTCAACGTTTCGCTAACCGCCGGCGCTGTGTTGGTCCCCGACTTCGTGTTGGGGATTTGGTTTGGTTGTCATCTCGTCATGTTCCTATGAAGGTTTCCTCTCCTAAGTTTAAGCCTCGTTTCATTGGGCCATATAAGATTTCTGAAGTTCTTAATCCTGTGTCATTTCGTTTGGACCTTCCAGCTTCTTTTGCCATCCATAATGTATTCCATAGGTCGTTGTTGCGGAGATACGTGGCGCCTATGGTTCCCTCCGTTGATCCTCCTGCCCCGGTGTTGGTCGAGGGGGAGTTGGAGTATGTGGTGGAGAAGATTTTGGATTCTCGTGTTTCGAGACGGAAACTCCAGTACCTGGTCAAGTGGAAGGGTTATGGTCAGGAAGATAATTCCTGGGTTTTTGCCTCTGATGTTCATGCTGCCGATCTAGTTCGTGCCTTTCATTTGGCTCATCCTGATCGGCCTGGGGGCTCTGGTGAGGGTTCGGTGACCCCTCCTCAAGGGGGGGTACTGTTGTGAATTCTGTTGCCGAACTCCCTCCTGTGGTCATGAATGGTACTTCGGCGAGTTCTGTCCATGGACTCCCTCTGGTGGCTGTGAGTGGAGCTGCTGCTTCTGAGGTTCCTTCCACAGGTGACGTGATTTATCCTTTGGTTGGCTGCTCTATTTAACTCCACTCAGATCGTTACTCCATGCCAGCTGTCAATGTTCCTGCATTTGTTCAGTTCGCTCTTGGATCTTTCTGGTGACCTGTCTACTCCAGCAGAAGCTAAGTTCCTGCCAGTTATTATTTGTTCGTTGTTGCCTTGTCCAGCTGGTTATCATGATTTTGCCTTACTAGCTGGAAGCTCTGGGATGCAGAGTGGCATCTCCGCACCGTTAGTCGGTGCGGAGGTCTTTTTGCACACTCTGCGTGGTCTTTTGTAGTTTTTTGTGCTGATCGCAAAGATACCTTTCCTATCCTCTGTCTGTTTAGTAAGTCTGGCCTCCCTTTGCTGAAACCTGTTTCATTTCTGCGTTTGTGACTTTCATCTTTACTCACAGTCAATATATGTGGGGGGCTGCCTTTTCCTTTGGGGAATTTCTCTGAGGCAAGGTAGGCTTTATTTTCTATCTCTAGGGCTAGCTAGCTCTTAGGCTGTGAAGAGGCGTCTAAGGAGTGTCAGGAACGCTCCACGGCTATTTCTAGTTGTTGTGATAGGATTAGGGGTTGCGGTCAGCAGAGCTCCCACATCCCAGAGCTTGTCCTGTGTCAGTTTAACTATCAGGTCGTGCCGGGTGCTCCTAACCACCAGGTCCATAACAGTAGGGTCAGGGAACTTAGATTACTGGCAACAGTCCAGCGCTGAAATAAAAAATATACTGGAGTGGTGCTTTAATGTAGTTTTCACTTACAATTCCTGTGCAATTCAGGGAGTGTGGAGCACTTTGTATATCACTTTTGTACAATATCAATGGCTATATGGCGCTCTCTTGATGTAAAAAGTTAGAAATATTTTTGGATATTATTTTTGCCCAAATATTTCCGACTTTTGCTGTTTTGTGCTTCTCAGGCTCACAGATATCCACCCTTTATTTAAAAATTTTTAAACCTTTATTAAACTTTAATAAAAAACCTTTATATATTATCTAATTGACATCACACCAACACCACAAGGAAGAAAAGAACCGGGGGGGGGGGGGGGGGGTGCCTGCCCCTAAACTGGCATATCTCAACCTACCTATTTGCGGAGGTTGGCACCCTAAACCTGCGCAGTGGCGCCCCCGCTCCCCGACGGCTCTCCCTGCTCACCCTACTGGGTCCTATAGTGGCAGGGAGTGAGAAAGATGGTGAACAGGCAGGTGAGAAAGAGAAGAGGTATGTGTGCAGTATTGTTCCTGTGTAGGCAGCTTGAATAGTTCTTCTTGGTCCGTTGGCTAGAATAATACCCTGATGAAACTCACACAAGCTAGAATTAAGACTGCCCTCAATGAAATCAGATATTAACGGTAGCTCTCTCAATAATGTGTGTCTATAACAGAAACTCTTCAGCTCAATAATCAGAGATGTCTTGTAAAGTATACATATAGATAAGATACCTTTCTGCACCTTCACAAATCTTGATCTAAACAGTGTGTACAGAGTTCATTTTAAGGAAGATATACTGCACGCTCTCCTACATCCTCTATGTGCAAAAACGCAAAAGATGTGGTCCCTATCAATATAGATGAATGGACATATGCAAGATATATCTCAACTTATATCAATATATTTAGATAAACTATAATATAAGCAAGGGATAAATTGAAGTCACAGCAAAGACTATTGCACATATATTGGCCAGAAAAAAATTATAGAAAGCAAAACCAAAAAACCAACACCCTAAAAATAGTGCAACACATCATGGGTCAAATGGCAACTCACAATTCATGTAGCCATTACGCCCTATATCATATTTAGTTCAATTATTAAAGTCAAATATCGACTCCCAAGGCATGTCGCCCATAAATTCATGTACCAGGTTGGTTGATTTCAACCATGGGCGACATGCCTTGGGAGTCGATATTTTAGGGTGTTGGTTTTTTGGTTTTGTTTTCTATAATTTTTTTCTGGCCAATATATGTGCAATAGTCTTTGCTGTGGCTTGATAAAGGCACTTTTTGGCTGAAACGTTGCTAATTTTTCTGTGTGTATACTGGAGTCAATAAAAATCATTCTGTAGGCAATTATCACCCATGACTCTATATATAAAGGTTATCTGAACTTTAAAAAATAAAAATAAAAACCTTGTTATATCACAGAAACATGCTAGAACTTTTAATCATTAGAGTTCTGAATCATCAAAGCTTTCACACCATTATTCTAAGGCTTTGGAAATAGCATAATTTTGGAGCAACTGGAGGCAGAACTAAAATGATGTGACTTTTGTGGTTCTCATGCCATTTCCCCCAGCGGAGCTAAAGTGAGCGGAGCTGGGATAGGACAACCACCTCTTGTCAAATTTGCTACACCATAAATTTTACTCCAGCAGGGACTGGAGTAGGATTTGTGGTGAGGGGCACAAAGAGGTGTACGCCATTTGTCCGCTACTCCTGATTCATGAAGAGGAGTATTCCTATTCATGAATAAATAGCGTCTTACAGCGGTGCATGTCTTCTTCAAGACCGGCATGAGCAATACCGGTCATGATGAATCAGGCCCTACGTCCCGAGACCCCTCCCAGTGGCTAAGACAAAAGGGAAGAAGAACTCAGCCTGCTAGGCCATTTTCAGCTCTGTGAAGGGACATAGAGGGCAGCCTGATTGCTTCTTTCCCATTCATTTCTGAAATAAGTGCTGATCTCAGGACCAGACTGTCCAATGACCAAAACATCCAAAATTTTGCTATTCCCAGTTTTGTTTTTACATTTAGGCACCCAGTAACATATGTGCCACTTATTTGCACCAGAAACAAGACCAAACAAGTGGCATATGCCCAAATCATGTTATTTCTGAAAGCGCATTGCATTGTCGCAGTCACTCCTCGCCACCGCTCTGGGATATCTGGAATATGCTCATTACTCTTTTGGAACAGAAAGCAGCGCCGATGTCTTCGGGCTGTAGTAAATGTCTCTCGCTGTAATTACGGTGTGAGAATTTGGCTCAAGTCTATGTAAACAAGCACTTGAAGAAAAAGTTCATACAAAGGCCAGCAAATGAGGCACAGAGCATATAGAGATGGAGGACTGAGGGCGACCATTATGGAGCCTGTGTGAGGAGAACAATGCACAAGTGGCCTTCATACCCCATCCCGGGAATGTGGGAGCCCCGGACGGCATCTACTGTACATTGTATACTTCCTTCACAGTACACAGCACCAAGGCTGCATATTTTCTATCATTTAATCATTCTGCCTCACACACACACATCCCAGCGCACATTCCCTGATTAGGAGCCGTCAGACCACACTGGCATCTACCGCCGCTGACCCAATAATGTCAAAACATGACACGCTACAAAAAATCTCACATTAATACCTGGCAGACACGCTGGCATCATGAATAATACTCCCAGGCTACAACTTTCCACTCAGAAATGACATTAGGAATCTTCTCTTTTTTAGTATGAAGATTGAGTTTTTCTATTCCCATGTTACCTTCATATTGGCATAAGTGTGTACAAGGCCGTAGATAGCTAAGATGGAGGAGCATGAGATTTACCAGCTTCATATAATCCTCAACCCTCTTATAAACGTCTCCCAAGGCGGATTTAGGAGACACTGACTGCAGGGTGGAGGGCTATTTCTCTACGTCTGGTCCACAGAGGTGGTCTACATGGAAAGACCTTAGACATTAGACTGGGGACTGGATAAAATCGAGCTAAGAAAGTGCGTTATGCTTTCACAACGACCATATTAAGATGTCGGAGGGTCTCTAGTACTTTATTAGTTACAAAGTTATGGTTTAAGCCGTGTTTCCACATATTGCAGTTTTTTCAGCTGTTTTTTTGTGCAGAAAATGTGCTGCATTTAACTAAAGATGCTGTCGAACTGTGATTTTTGGTGCCTTTTTTTCCCTCTATAATCTTGTATGGTGAGCCAGAAAAAAACAGCATTTAAAAAAATGGCAAAAAAAAGCATGTAAAAAAAATATACCGGTAGTAGGGTTTTTAAGAGCGGAATTAAAGATTTTCTGTACTAGAAATTAAAAAAATGATGCTTCAAATCTACACCAAAAATGCATGAAATAAACACAGCAAAAAACGCAATAATCAGAGAAAATTGTTATTATTTTGGGAAGCATGCTGGCTCAGTGGTTAGCACAGCAGCATTGCAGCGCTGGGGTCCTGATTTCAAATCCCACCAAAGACAACATCTACAAGGAGCTTGTATGTTCTCCCCGTGTTTGTGTGGGTTTTCTCCAATTTCTTCCCACATTCCATAGACATACTTATAAGGAATTTAGACTGTGAACCCCATTGGGGACAGTGATGGTATGTATATGTATAGCTCTGTGGAGACTAATGACGCTATATAAGTAAGTAAAATAAACATTGTGTAATATGGTATGGCTGCCTGCAAAAAAAACCCCCAGAGCATTTACTCTATTTGTGAACAAGGTCTAAAATTATTCTTTAATCACATATGTCTATGTCTAGTTTCAGATATATTATATCACTCATTAAGTGTTGGATCTCACGTACATGACAAAGAAGTGAATATCTCTGATATATGACATGCAATGTGACACATTTTTTCTCTTTCTAAGATCTCGTCTAAAAAAATCCAATGTGATTTGCCTTTTTATAAAATGCCGTAGCACAGTATGAACACATACATTGATATTGGCACAGTACGAAGCATGTAAATGACACAGATCCATAATACAGCCATGTACAAGAAAGATAGAGTATGTTTACCAGGGGTGTCGTAACTATAGTTGGGGGTTGCAGTCAGACCTGGGCCATGGAGCACAGGGGGCCCATAAGGTCCCTATGAGATCACTTCTAGTAAAGTAAACCCGTCAGGTGATACATGCTGCTCAATCCAAAGGCAGCATGTATCAGACACTGGCTGTATGATCTTAGCCAGGTATGTTTGGCTCTGCGGTGTTTCAGTGTAGAACATACATTAAAGCTGCTGGAGACCGATCGATTCTGCGGAGTAGTCAAATCGGTGGGTCCATGGCAGATTCTTCCCGCCGGCTGCCCTTGATTGATAGGTCTCTGCCTACGTGTTTGTTTGGTGAGACACCTTTCAATCCAGGCAAGTGGGCAGGGAGAAGCCACAGTCCAACTAGTCTACAGAGCAGTCTTGGTCACCAGTGGTTTTTATGGTATATTTTTCTCTGCCGTAAACATACCTGGCTGAGGTCACACAACCAGAGTCTGATTCATGCCGCCTATGGATTGGGCAACAATCTTCGGTAGTTGGAGACCTTGTTGCAGACTGTGTGCAGCGCCCCAGGGTCCAGGTCGTTGCAGTAATACCATTCTCCTCTAGGGGAAGTGGTGTTACGTTTGGAGGCAAAGAAGGACAACTGCATCCAGGTATCACAAACATGCAACACATTTCACTCTCCAGGCCACCAGGGGGAGCTCTGCTCTTATTTATTAGGTCACTCCACACACTTAGGTAAAACTGGTGACCTGTAGGGAAAGTTAGTTAGTTGCTTGCTGAGCTTCGCTCAGGTAGTTGGTCCCTGACAGGGGTGGGATCCTGTCAGAGATCGAGGAAGAAGGACACGGAGCTGGGCATGCCCTGAGAGCTGCAGCTTCTAGAAAGAGACACTGAAGGAGAACTGTATTGCAGAGAGGGTGAAAGAAGTGTAGCAAAGGAGTGGATTCCAGGAGGGGATCAGCCCTACAGGCTGCCTCCTTCTGGGGCGCAGGATCCCGGTAGCCGAAACACTGAGGGAGCAACGATCCTTTATGCCTTGCTCCAGAGACCGGCAGGACAGCTAATTTCACGTTACCTGTCTGCCTTACACCCAGGAGGCAAGGTGGCACCCCCTTAGAGGCTGGGGCATGATAGAGTCCCTGTAAAATGCCTCAAGCCACCGGTCATACTGGTTTGTCCTATCCATCTGGGGGACAGAGAGAGACATAACATCTATAACATCTGTGAGGACCTTATGAGAAGCTTAGCAGTAAGGGACTACAACACCGCAGCACTAGAAGAAAGCTACTGATTTCCACCTGGACAAGGGAACTCTGGACTTGCCTGCAAAATGGCCAGACTCTGCTTGCCCTGTGATCTGGTGCCCTGGACTGTGGATGCTGAAGTCTTCAGTAAAGGTAAAGAGATTGCAACCTTGTGTCCTCGTTCTTCACTGCACCTCTCACGATCCACCATCTACACACTGGGAAGCCCTGGGGACATACTTCACCTGTGGGAAGGTATACCATCTAGCTGCCATAACATCACCCCAGCGGACTCCTTAAAGCAGCGTTGGTCACAAAAACACTGAACTTTCGGAAGGCAAAGTTTGACCAGCTTAGAGATACAGTTAAGGCTAGGTTCACATCGCGTTAGGGCATTCCGTTTAACGGATTCGTTAAACGAATGCGCTAATGATGTGTCCTAAAATTGTCTTTATTTTTGCGATTGCGCTAACGCATGCATTAATGCATGGTTGCATTGCGTCAGCATGCGTTAGCAATAGAGGTCTATGCACAGCGAAAGCTTCCGTTTGCTGTGCGTTTTCCATAACGTACCCAAAAACGCGGTAGTCTGCGTTCGAAAGTGCATCACAAAGTAACGGACCATCGCTAATGCATGCCGATTTTGACATGCGTTAGGATGCGTTACGCTAATTGAAGTCTGTGGGTGCGTTAACGGATCCGTTACATCGCGTTAGTGCCGCTTAGAAACGGATCCATTAAACGGATTGCCCTAACGCAATGTGGACCTAGCTTAATCTGGTAGACTGGGACAATGTCCTCAGAAATAAGAATACAGATAATAAATGGGAAATGTTTAAGAACATCCTAAATAGGCACTGTAAGCGGTTTATACCTTGTGGGAATAAAAGGACAAGAAATAGGAAAAACCCAATGTGGCTAAACAAAGAAGTAAGAGGAGCAATTACCGTATATACTCGAGTATAAGCCGACCCGAGTATAAGCCGACCCCCCTAATTTTGCCACAAAAAACTGGGAAAACTTATTGACTCGAGTATTAGCCTAGGGTGGAAATACAGCATTTACCGGTGAATTTCAAAAATAAAAATAGATCATTCTTGCCCCATAGCTGTGCCATATAGTGCTCTGCACCGTTCATTATTGCCCCATAGCTGTGCCATATAGTGCTCTGCACCGTTCATATTTCCCCATAGCTGTGCCATATAGTGCTCTGCACCGTTCATATTTCCCCATAGCTGTGCCATATAGTGCTCTGCACCGTTCATATTGCCCCATAGCTGTGCCCCATATAGTGCTCTGCACCGTTCATATTTCCCCATAGCTGTGCCATATAGTGCTCTGCACCGTTCATATTTCCCCATAGCTGTGCTATATAGTGCTCTGCACCGTTCATATTTCCCCATAGATGCTCCACATATATCTGTGCCATTGCTGCTGCTGCTGCAATAAAAAAAAAAAAAATGCCATACTCACCTTTCTTGCTTGCAGCTCCCCAGCGTCCGGTCCCGGCGTGTCTCCGCACTGACTGATCAGGCAGAGGGCGCCGCGCACACCATATGCGTCATCGCGCCCTCTGACCTGCACAGTCAGTGCAGATAGACGCCGGGAAGATGGAGCGGCGCCCGAACGTGGACAGGTAAATATGCGATACTTACCTGGTCCCGGCGTCCGGCTCCTTCCCCCGTACAGCTGTCTTCGGTGCTGCAGCTTCTTCCTCTATCAGCGGTCACCGGCACCGCTGATTAGAGAAATGAATAGGCGGCTCCACCCCTATGGGAGGTGGAGCCGCTTATTCATTTCTCTAGTGAGCGTTCCCACGTGACCGCTGAACAGTGGAAGAACTGAAGCACCGAAGACCGTGGGACAGGCGGGGAGCGCCAGGATCGCTGGAAGCAGGTAAGTATGCCTCAGCACCCTCACCCCCTCACCCGCCGACCCTGCCACCCACCTTGACTCGAGTATAAGCCGAGAGGGGCACTTTCAGCCCAAAAATTTGGGCTGTAAATCTCGGCTTATACTCGAGTATATACGGTAACAGTAAAAAGAAATCATTTAAACCAGTAAAGCAGGATGGCACTGTTAAAGCTCTAAAAAACTATGGGGAGAAAAATACTTTATCTAAAAAACTAATTAAAGCTGCCACAAAGGAAGCAGAGAAGCACATTGCTGAGGAGTGTAAAACTAATCCCAAACTGTTCTTCAACTATATCAATAGTAAAAGAATCATAAGTGAAAGTGTAGGCCCCTTAAAAAATTGTGGGGAAAGAATGGTTGTAGATGACGAGGAAAAAGCTAATATATTAAACACGTTCTTCTCCATGGTATTCACGGTGGAAAATAAAATGCTAGGTGATATGCCGAAAGACAAAGAAAACCCTATATTAAGGGTCACCCATCTAACCCAAAATAAATCTCCGGGTCCGGATGGCATACACCCACGAGTACTAAGAGAACTAAGTAGGGACTCTATAGCGACAGGGTCTGTTCCACAGGACTGGCGCATAGCAAATGTGGTACCAATATTCAAAAAGAAAGGGCTCTAAAAGCAAACCTGGAAATTATAGGCCAGTAAGTCTAACCTCTATTGTTGGTAATATATTTGAAGGGTTTCTGAGGGATGTTATTCTGGATTATCTCAATGAGAATAACTGTTTAACTCAATATCAGCATAGGTTTATGAGGAATTGCTCCTGTCAAACCAATCTAATCAGTTTTTATGAAGAGGTAAGCTATAGACTGGACCAAGGTGAGTCATTGGACGTTTGATACCGTGCTACACAAGAGGTCGGTACACAAAATGAGAATGCTGGGTCTGGGGGAAAATGTGTGTAAATGGGGAAGTAACTGGCTTAGTGATAGAAAGCAGAGGGTGGTTATAAATGGTATATTCTCTAACTGGGTCACTGTGACCAGTGGGGTACCGCAGGGGTCGGTATTGGGACCTGTTCTCTTCAACATATTCATTAATGATCTGGTAGAAGGTTTACACAGTAAAATATCAATATTTGCAGATGATACAAAACTTTGTAAAGCAGTCAATACAAGAGAAGATAGTATTCTGCTACAGATGGATCTGGATAAGTTGGAAACTTGGGCTGAAAGGTGGCAGATGTGGTTTAACAATGATAAATGTAAGGTTATACACATGGGAAGAAGGAATCAATATCACCATTACACACTGAACGGGAAACCACTGGGTAAATCTGACATGGAGAAGGACTTGGGGACCCTAGATATTGATAAACTTACCTGGAGCAGCCAGTGCCAAGCAGCAGCTGCCAAGGAAAACAGGATCATGGGGTACATTAAAAGAGGTTTGAATACACATGATGAGAGCATTATACTGCCTCTGTACAAATCCCTGGTTAGACCGCACATTGAGTACTGTGTACAGTTTTGGGCATCGGTGCTCAGGAAGGATGTAATGGAACTAGAGCGAGTACAAAGAGGTCAACAAAATTAATAAAGGGGATGGCGGAGCTACAATACCCAGAGAGATTAGCAAATTTAGGATTATTTAGTCTAGAAAAAAGACGACTGAGGGACGATCTAATAACCATGTATAAGTATATAAGGGGACAATACAAATATCTCTCTGAGGATCTGTTTATAGCAAGAAAGGTGACGGTCACAAGGGGGCATTCTTTGCGTCTGGAGGAGAGGAGGTTTTTCCACCAACATAGAAGAGGATTCTCTACTGTTAGGGCAGTGAGAATCTGGAATTGCTTGCCTGAGGAGGTGGTGATGGCGAACTCAGTCGAGGGGTTCAAGAGAGGCCTGGATGTCTTTCTGGGGCATAACAATATTGTATCTTACAGTTATTAGGTTCTTTAGAAGGACGTAGATCTGGGGATTTATTCTGACGAAATATAGGCTGAACTGGATGGACAAATGTTTTTTTTTCAGCCTTGCTAACTATGTTGCTATAATATAGAAGTCTATTGGCAGCTGTTTAAGAACATTTTGCATGTTCCCATTATCGCAAGAGTTTTGTAGGAAGTTTGTAATCGATCATATGAAACCCTTCACATTATTGTCAAACTATAAGTTTTGCACCTACACAAACGTGTGCGATAAATGACAAATGAGTATTCTCTTGTTTGTTGCTTGATGGCAAAGTCTGGCGACACTAATCTAGGATCGGGAATAATCGACCAGTTTGCCAATCCTTGCCCTGGATAAATGACTGTCCTTTAGCCCTTCAGTCTGTCAGGGCAATAATAACAGCAGATGCAATTAAAAGTGGACTTGTGTTTTATCTGTATATCTGCAGGAGATTCCTCCAGTAATTTCCCTCGTGGTCCTATTTCTGACACTGGCCATTTGTAAATGGCTTTCCACAGTTTATAAGTAAAGCAGTGGGGCACCAAGTGGAGAAGATGCTGAGAAACCTCTGATGATTTCTGGTATTATTTATATAAAATCTCCGCACACCATTACACGTGCATTATAGTGTATGAAAGTATCCTTGGGGAAGGATCAATGTGTAATACGTACCCTGCCCTTTCCATAAGCCTCTTGGACAGCAGAGCTCCATGGTAAAATGAGGCTAATTATTTCTCCGCTGTCTTCTTCGTCGCTTTGTTTGCTCAGCTAAATCCATTTGAGGAAACCTCTTCATTCACAAATCAAACTGCGTTCTGCTTACACGCAGCAAATAAACTTCTTACTTTGTCAGCTGGTTTTGTGTCTTGGAGGACAGGACTGTCACATATGTTCTCCACACAGCCGATCAAGGCACAACAATGGCGCTGTTCACTTCTGAGTGCCAGGAGGGGCACAAAAGCTGGTTTTGTGCACTCACTTGCCTGCCTCAAGTTCATATGAACCAAGAGAAAGATGACATGTGTGTCATGTGCTTTATAAGAGCTTGAGAAATGTTGTAGGAGGGAGACATCTGCATAAGTGTCATGTCCCCATACAA
This sequence comes from Ranitomeya imitator, assembly GCF_032444005.1. Classification (NCBI taxonomy): domain Eukaryota; kingdom Metazoa; phylum Chordata; class Amphibia; order Anura; family Dendrobatidae; genus Ranitomeya; species Ranitomeya imitator. Next base: position 569,625,494 of record NC_091286.1, on the reverse strand, counting down.
GCAACAAGGGCGGTATTCATATATTTACACACAACTCTATGAGAACTTCCAATGAACAATATCATCGTCTGCCCTCTGGGGCTTGAGTTCTCCTCTACTTCTACTTCTTGTGTAGAAACTGCAATTTCTTAAAACTTCTGATAAACCAAATCTTAGTACTGAGACTCCCACAAATTTCTAGATGATACTAGCAATCGGCTGAGCGCTCTACCTGCAGCTCTAATCTGCCATGCCTGCCCTCCACAGAGAGCTGTTTAATGGCGATATCCTGGTAATGTATTACCCTAGGTTTGTACAGGCCCTTCCATGAAAAACATACAGATCATCATGAGCATCTAGGGGTCACAATATTAAGCCAAACATATTTTCCCCCTTTGCTCTTTCAGTAGGCAGTGGTCTTAGGGTTTAGACCCCAAACAGGCAACATGTGTGTAGGGCTGTGGCCCTCTACTGAAAAATTATAGGGGACTCATTAAAGAACAATATATAGCATCTAAAATGAATATGCATCAATTGACAAAGAAATGTCAAAGACTATTAACACAGATATACGGTAAATATATTTTTTTTACAATGAGAAGTAGGCCAATCCAAAACACGTTGCAACAATAAAGAGCCATTTTCGAGGACTTTCATTTAACACAGAGCAGCCTGTTCAACATGATGTCGTCCTCCTCTACTAAAGACTATTAACAGTCTACAAGAAGTGATGGATTATAGCCTCCTCTCCCAAAGACATGTACACACAGCCATATCTGTGTATGTAGCAGGGACGGACATATTATTGGTGCAGAAGAAAACCAAAATGGATGGACACAGGAGCTAAAAATAAGCAATTTTATTGAAGACAAAATTCTAAAAAAGTATATAAATACATTAATGCAAACAACGATAAAAACGATGCAAAAGATAGAAGAAAGGCAACACTAGTGCCACGCACAAGAAGACTAAGTAGGTGAGCCGTACAACATATACCTATATATATAAATCAATATGTTGATAAATGCTGAGTAGGAAATCCAAGTTGGTAACCTGATAACACTATATACAATCAGATGATAATATCAATAGTTAATAGAGCATAGAAATAGCCACACCACCAATGTACGGCTCCAAAGCGTCATATATTCATAAGGAGGTTCAAAGCCTAAGCGTACATATGCAAAGTATACTGCACTACAAATACCATTAAGGAACACTGTATACCTTATACACCACTGTATATCTGCCGATATTTTTCGGGAAGTCCCATATATAAGTGTATAGTAAGTAAGGCCAGAGCTTTTTCCTACAGGGTAGCAGAGAATAATGATGAGAATCAGAAGTAAAAGTAAAGGCAGTGAACCAACCTGCTGCTCGTGCGTGGAAAAGGAAGGCCCCGACGCGCGTTTCGCACACGTTGCTTCCTCGGGGGGCGCCTGTCCAGTTGCACGGGGGCCTAAGCGGTACGGGGGCCGACTACCACTTTACCAGCAGCAAGAACCTTCTGCTACAGATACATTATTGGAATGAAAAGGGCCCATAAACTATTACTGCATTGGGGCCCTCATCCATCTATGTCCACCCATGGTGTGTAGTAAAGGGGTGTCAAACTGCATTCCTTTAGGGCTGCAAACAGGTCATGTTTTCAGGATTTCCTTGTACTGCACAGGTGATAATTTAATCACCTACACAAATAATGAGTTGGTGATTAAATTATCACCTGTGCAGTACAAGGAAATCCTGAAAACATTACCTGTTTGCAGCCCTCGAGGAATGCAGTTTGACACCCCTGGTGTAGTGTAGATGCCTAATCTAGACCTTCAGCAGTACAAGAAAACTGTAATTACATATCCTATTCTCTAATGAAAATGAGATGACTCTACTGATTCTGCTCCAGGTCATACAGCAAAGCTGACTAATGAATTGTAGTAGACAAGAAGTGTCAATTGAATGAGTTGGCTTTAGAGTTCCCTGTGAAATTCTTTAATACAGTTTTTATTTATTTGGAAAGTAACAAAAGAAATTGCAAAAGCAATTTATAAATTTTTTATGTCGATAGTAAAAACTTTCATTTCATTTTCTGCTGGTACATTTTCTTACAACCCAGCATAGCCAGCCACTAGACATTTTCTTATCAACCTGAGTATAACTGTTCGTACAAATGCACAATATTTTTGGTGCAGCACAATCATAAAGAAATAGAAAATCAGTAATACAAGCAAACGCTGAGCAGTCTGATTCTGCAGTTCTACAGCCCTCCGTTTGACCTTTACTCCCTAAAATCCACCCAGACAAAAAAACAGATGAAAGAGAATATGATCAGTATCAGACTTTACGTAGTTAATCTGTGGTATGTAACTATTGAACCACATAGGTTTGCATAGGATCTTTAGAAAGAAAGCGACTGGGATGATGGGGTTACAGGGCATGCCATCTTGGTCTGTTTAACCATTTAGATGCTGCAGTCTCTACTGTTTATGCCATCTAAGGGGATATATACCCACAATAAGAATCAGCCCCATTTCTGGCTGTTACAGCAAAATATCGACTGTCAGTCGCAGCAATGTTCTCGTGGTAATCACATGAGTACAGCTCTTGGGCCACGATTTTAACATATTTTGGTCATTATCAATTTGTTTGTAAGCAAGTTACATAAGACAGTGAACTTTTATGCATTGTGATAAAGGTGTTACATGATATTGTTGTCTTACACATTAGTTTCCCTTCTACTATTTTCCCAAACAAATCAAAAGGTATATGAACATTCTCATCCAGTTGCATATAGTACAGGACATGAGATGACCTAAATGCACGGAACGTATTATTCCAAAGCATGCGAGGGAAGGAAAGATAATGGACTATGACACTGTAAAGTAAGGCTGTAATGTTAAATCTGTGTTAGGAGCTCGTCTTACCGGACATAGTGGAACTAAGGACAAATTTCCTTGCCGTTGTTCTTTATTTATTTCCCATTGATGACAAAGCCTCAGCATATTCTGTAGCTCCTTACAAAGATTATCGTCTCTCATTTCAGTCTCTGTCCTCGCAAGATATTTTCCATATTTCCAACACATACTGTGTATTTTTTAGCTTATCAAAAAATCACTGATAGACAATATTTTTTACAGACACATTGGAAAACAATAATAAATCATTATGATTAAACATGATCAATGTCTACAATCCATAATTCTGATATGAGACCAGGGCCACCATCAGGGCATATGGGGCCTGGTGTGGAGGGGAGCCAGGTCTGTGCCCCCCTCCTCACCAGGCCTCAGAGTCAGGATTTGGCCATCTGCTAATAACTGAACGTGTGTCCTTGAAGTCTATTCCCATGCAGGACCACTTCCTGCACTACAATAGGAGCCGCGAGTCAGTCAGAGGCCGGTAGCTGATTTTTACACACACATCACCGGCGTATGAAGTCACAGTCATGCGACATCATGTCCGCGTCTCAAATGGTTGAGGGAGAGGATGCCGCTGGTCCACGGCCAGGTAAGGATAATTTTTGTTTTACTGAAATACACAATATGGAGAGACTTATGGGGGGAAGGGTGAGGAGACATATATTGGGGCAGGATGAGAGGACATATTTGGGGGCAAAATGAACACATAAGGGGGGCTGGATGGAGACATATTGGGGGTAGAATGGAGACATAGGTGGGCAGAACGAGAGGACATATATGGGTGCAGGATGGAAACATTGGGCCATGATGGGAGTACATATGGAGGGCAGGATGGAGACATATTGTGCCAGGATAAGAGGACATATACTGGGGCAAGGATGCAGATATGGGTGGGCAAGATGGGAGGGCATATGGGGGGCAGGGTGGAGATATATGGGGGCCAGGATAAGAGGGCATATATGGGGGCAGGATGGAGACATATGGGGCCAGGATCAGAGGACATGTATGGGTACCTTTCATATGAGCATATGGGGCAGGATTGAGACATATGGAGCCAGAATGAGAGGGCATATATGGGGCAGGATGGAAACATATGGGGGAACAGGATGAGAGGATATATATGGGGGCATGATGGAGACATATGGGACCAGGATGAAAGGACATACAGTACAGACCAAAACTTTGGACACACCTTCTCATTTAAAGATTTTTCTGTATTTTCATGACTATGAAAATTGTAAATTCACACTGAAGGGATCAAAACTATGAATTAACACATGTGGAATTATATACTTAACAAAAAAGTGTGAAACAACTGAAAATATGTCTTATATTCTAGGTTCTTCACAGTAGCCACCTTTTGCTTTGATGACTTCTTTTCACACTCTTGGCATTCTCTCGATGAGCTTCAAGAGGTAGTCACTGGAAATAGTTTTCACTTCACAGGTGTGCCCTGTCAGGTTTAGTAAGTGGGATATCTTGCCTTATAAATGGGGTTGGGACCTTCAGTTGTGTTGTGCAGAAGTCTGGTGGATACACAGCTGATAGTCCTACTGAATAGACTGTTAGAAAAATAGACTGCAAGAAAAAAGCAGCTAAGTAGAGAAAAACGAGTGGCCATCATTACTTTAAGAAACAAAGGTCAGTCAGTCCAAAAAATTGGGAAAAGTTTGAAAGTGTCCCCAAGTGCAGTTGCAAAAACCATCAAGCGCTACAAAGAAACTGGCTCACATGAAGACCGCCCCAGGAAAGGAAGACCAAGAGTCACCTTTGCTTCTGAGGATAAGTTTATCCGAGTCACCAGACTCAGAAATTGCAGGTTAACAGCAGCTCAGATTAGAGACCAGGTCATTGCCACACAGAGTTCTAGCAGCAGACACATCTCTACAACAACTGTTAAGAGGAGACTTTGTGCAGCAGGCCTTCATGGTAAAATAGCTGCTAGGAAACCACTGCTAAGGACAGGCAACAAGCAGAAGAGCCTTGTTTGGGCTAAAGAACACAAGGAATGGACATTAGACCAGTGAAAATATGTGCTTTGGTCTGATGAGTCCAAATGTGAGATCTTTGGTTCCAACCACCGTGTCTTTGTGCGACGCAGAAAAGGTGAACAGATGGTCTCTACATGCCTGGTTCCCACCGTGAAGCATTGAGGAGGAGGTGTGATGGTGTGGGGGTGCTTTGCTGGTGACACTGTTGGGGATTTATTCAAAATTGAAGGCATACTGAACCAGCATGGCTACCACAGCATCTTGCAGTGGCATGCTATTCCATCCGGTTTGCGTTTAGTTGGACCATAATTTATTTTTCAACAGGACAATGACCTCAAACACACCTCCAGGCTGTGTAAGGGCTATTTGACCAAGAAGGAGAGTGATGGGGTGCTATGCCAGATGACCTGGCCTCCACAGTCACCAAACCTGAACCCAATCGACATGGTTTGGGGTGAGCTGGACCGCAGAGTGAAGGCAAAAGGGCCAACAAGTGCTAAGCATCTCTGGGAACTCCTTCAAGATTGTTGGAAGACCATTCCCGGTGAATACCTCTTGAAGCTCATCAAGAGAATGCCAAGAGTGTGCAAAGCAGTCATCAAAGCAAAAGGTGGCTACTGTGAAGAACCTAGAATATAAGACATATTTTCAGTTGTTTCACACTTTTTTGTTAAGTATATAATTCCACATGTGTTAATTCATAGTTTTGATGCCTTCAGTGTGAATGTACGATTTTTATAGTCATTGAAATACAGAAAAATCTTTAAATGAGAAGGTGTGTCCAAACTTTTGGCCTGTACTGTATATGGGGTGAGGATGAAAGGACATATATGGGGGAAGGAAGGAGACATATGGGGGGTAGAATGGAGACATATGGGGCACAGGATGGAGACATATGGGGCAGGATGGAGACATATAGTGTGGGGGAGGATGGAGACACATGGGGTGGGGCAGGATGGAAACATATTGGGGGGCAGGATGGAGACATATGAGGCCAGAATGGGAGGGCATATGGGATGGGCAGGATGGGAGGACATATGGAGGGTAGGAGGGAGACATATGGAGCAAGGATGAAAGGACATATGGAGGAATAGGATTACCGCTGTGAAAGATTTTATTTTTGAGGATACTGTTTTCAGTGGGGGTCCTGTTAGTGTGCAGGGTGACACTGTTGCTATTTTTCTTCATTTGGCATAATGCAGAGGTTGGGGGAAAATTGGGGAATGTGCTCTAGATGTGTTATTTTCTGCAGAGGCGAGTCCTGGCTGGAAGAAGTGATGACGATCTGCGCTGGATGAAGAAGAGAAGTGAAGCTGAATATCTTCAACTAGAGACAATGTGGTATTATTCGGTCACTATGTGATGGTAATATGTGGTCTGGTCATGGTGTGGCGATATTTGTTCCTTGTATGTGGTATTATTCGATTACAATATGGTGGTATATGTGGTCTGGTCACAGTGTTGGGGTATGTGTCGCCAGTATGTGGTATTATTTGGTCACTATCTGGTGCACCCTTGGTGTGACTGTATTACTCCCTTGTACATAGTATTATTCAGTCACTATGTACTGGTAATATGTAGTCTGGTCATGGTGTGATGGTACTTGTTCCTTAGGTATGGTATTATTGGTCATTTTAAAATATGTATGTGACACATTCCCTTAAAGAAAAATAAATAAAAATATACCTAAAAAGAGTGTTAGATATTTTAAGAAATGTTAAATAGGTTAGAGTAGAGAAGGGTCATGCCAAAAGAGTCTACTTAGTTGTGGTGGAAGACTGTAAAAATCTTTTGGCCAAAACACAAGCTGCTGGCTATGTATGTGATATGGCATTCGATGGGAACTGTTAATGTGTGATTGGATGCCGTGCAGAAGTGGAGTTTTTCTAACAGCGGGCATGGGACTGTGGAAGGATTGAGGGGTGGAGACGGGGCTGGGGTGGACCCTGGATGTAGTCTCAAGGGGGCCTGAAAATTTTGCTAGTATGGGGCCCTGAAATTCCTGATGACAGCTCTGTGTGAAACATCAGCTGCATTCACTGTGAACTGTAAAATGATGATAATTAATCAAAATGATCTGTTAAGTGTCCTATTTTTACAGACTATCTTGGGATTTCTGGACAATTGGCAACCATGGTTGCCGCATAATTTCTACTCTAACAACTTCTCGAAAAACTCATATCCACGTAGCCATATGGTGTTTGTGTCTCTTATATTATCATAATCCAGTGCCAGTGCTATTGTTTAGATGCCAGTGACCAATGGTATGATGCTGACACCAAGTTTCAGAAATACTTTATCATATCTGTTGTCATTGATGGCTGTGTCCATACCTCCTCTGTACGTGTGACAAAATTGTCTAGTTGTGTTTGCCTCAAAAATAAATTTAATTATAAAGATGTCTTTCTAGGAGATTTGCTTGGGTGACTTGCAGAAAAGATAAGTAAATAGAAAAAAATGGAAAATGCAAATATTTTTTGATGATCTCACAAGTACCAGGCAGCAGGAGGTGTCAGAATGCAGCCTGATAACAGAGAGAGATTCTGCTTAGAAGATCAGAATTAGTAATAGTAAAAAATTGCAGACTAAATTGTCAGTGTATAAAAAAAATATTATTTGGGCGTTTTCATGCCATTTTTGCCCAACTATGACAAAGTGGGCAATGCTGAAGTGGAATGGGGGGAAATCGAGGCATAGCAAACCCAGCTTGTGAATTTCATAGGGAACAGTGTTGTTCCTTACACCATAAATCTCACGCCAGTCACTGACTGAAGTAAGATTTATGGCGAGGCGCATGGCACTACCCAAATATACCTGTCTCATTGAGAGGCCTCAATGTGTTCTCCTTTTGATCTTTGTATGGCATTTGTCACTTTCATTTCAAATCACAGCTAGTTCAGGGAATGGTGTTTTTTTCTGGGATTATTCCTACAGATTTCTTGTTGGGACGTGGAAATATTTAAAAACTCATGAGGTATTTTTCAATTTTTTTTTTATTAAAAATTAGATTGCGTCAAGAAGACTTTTTACTCTTAGCTATAAGAGACATATGGGCTAGAAATAAATGATAAAAATATAAAATCAGCTGAATTCATACAACACTTAACAGAATGTTATATCCTGAAAATTCCAGGGAGGATCCTGATAGAAAAAAATCGAAATGACTTTGTGGTGCGTGTATCTTTAACATAGCGACAGATCTGCTGATGCATGATGGAATATTACCAGTAAAATGAGGTCCCAAGTAATTTCCATGACAACGTGTATTTTTCCAGATATAGCCACGTCTTTTATTAAATCGAACAACCATGAGACTCGTCTTCCCAGCAGCGCACCAACTTCTATGAGTCATTTCCATTATCTCTTCAGTCATTTTAATTTCAATCATATAAAACACACAGTAGCAAATATTCTGCTAAATCTGATGAAAATGATGCCAGCCATTGATGCCAGCCACTAGCCTTGAGCATGGTTCTGACCCAATCCTTCTGCAGTCAGCTCCCAGCATCAATAGATTATGGAACAAAAGCCATTAATGACCCCAAAGTCCAAGACCAAGATTATTTTTTTGTGCAAAAAGTGGGTCTTAGTCTGACGTTACACTACAGAAGCCCTCTTACAACTGTATTATAAGTGAGAAAAATATGCATGGGGCAATGAGAAGACCCACTGAAAATTCTCAAGAGATGGAGACATATATGGATCCCAGAATAGAGGGATGCTTTACTGAAAATTGGGACAGAAAGTCTCAAAATCTTGACCAAACATTATTGGGTTGTAAGTAGGTACAATGGCCCAATCAGATTTCTCTCTGAAACAAAGTGATTACCGCCTCCATGCTTCAAGGGTAAAGTCCACAGTAAGGCCGATGCCTCAGTTTTCTCACTCGTTAAAGCTTCCTTCCTCCTACTTAGCTGTCTCCTGGTGTTACCGGCCTTCATAACTGGGCCGTCGCATACAACCATAGGCTAGGTGACAACTTGATAATAAGTCGGTGTCGAAATTCTGGGACCTGCACCAATTGGCAGAACTGGGAACATTTATCCCTGTTATAATGGAAAAACAATGCGCATGCTTAACCACTGCTCCATTCATTCCCCATGGGGCTGCCGAGTGATGTGCTTGACCATTTCAGCCAGCCAGATGGATGAAGAATGGACTGGTAGTTGGGTGTTCAATCTGCCAAGCCAACTTGTAATGGGGGGAAAAAATTCCCAGCCGTGACGATTAGTGTGGGTACCAGTGCTAGGACATCCACCGATCATCATCTGTCCTGGTGATAACTTGGTTCCACCGGATAACCGCTCTAGGACAAGCTCAACTACATTAAAGGTAACCATAGCAGAAACAGGAGGGGCCTCTAGGATGAGCTATTATTATTGCACAAAATGGCTCCTGCGGGTTTCAATACGTTCCTCCCACTTCATTCGGTCATAGGAGAAAAGGTCATAGTTTTTTTTTAAACTACTTAAACTTGAATAATTGGTGTGAGATCCTGATAATGTGTCACCACTCAGAGAGGATATTGTCAATGAGTTAAATGTATAAATAATATGCAGTAGGCTCCTAAATTCCCTTCCGTGACAGTAACAAGCAGCCAGGATGTTATGTTTGAACATTATAAAGTGTTTTGAATTGGTCATTCCAGTAAACGTAGGTTCATATAATGGCCGATTAAATGATTTCAAAGTATTTCATTTGCCTAAAATTAAATTCTTAGCCGGAAAATAATTCCTAAGTGCAGGCCACGAGGTGTATTCCCCTGTCTAACTTACTATCCATTGCTTTTTGTCAACTGTAATCTGTATCTAGCAGCAAAGACACAAGGACATATTATAGAAAGTGAGAGTCGGTGTTTTTGCTCTCTGCTCCTGCTCTTCTGTCTCTCCAAATGCATACAGGTTAAACAAAAAGATGAGTTTTTAGTTCAGTGAGGGAAAAGCGGTTCTAACACATAAAGTGCTGGTAGAAAAAAGATAACAATGAAACTGTTTAATTAAAAGAAATGGATGGCAAATAAAAGAGTGTGTGAATAGGGATAGTTACTCGTCATATTAGACTTGTACGCACAACAAAAGGAATGAAGCTTTTCTACATGTTTTGTACAAAAAATCAGGTATGCTTTAAGCAACGTAGCAGAAAAGCAGAGTTTTGACCATTAGAAAGGTATATGAAAAAAATAATCAGCATAGGTTTTGAACCTATTTAGCAAAAAAATCCCAAATGTTGTTCAAGGGTGCACATTCACTAATTGTACCTTACATGAGGAATAACACTATTTCTGGCCATTAAATGAACTGTAATCTATATTTTGAGCAATTTTTTCGGTTGCTGGCTCTGTCTCTAAGTTTGCAAATTACTCTGAACTGGTAGAAGGAGATTAACTACTATAATGTCTCCTATACACAGAGAGATGGATTCTTGCTCTTATTTTTTTTTTAGCACACAGACAAAAGCAATACCACCATGAAAGGCAATATGGCAGAACTGAGCTGTGCGGATGTGAATTCAGTTCTGGGGGGCAAAGAGGTACAAGACTTGTTAGAAAGCTGAGCATGATCTTTGTGTGTCTCCCTCTGCTTGTTTCCTCACTCTGCTCCTCACTCATCTTCTCCCTCTTTTCTCCATAGATTATAATACACTGTGTAACCTGACACAGATATGATGAGATATATTATAAAATGTATTATATTCGCTTATACTATTGATTTATGCAAAGTTTGTTGAAAGTATCATTCCCATTTAATCTAATAATTCTCTAAGCTTCCATTTTCCACTGTATTACACAAATCATCATTTATATCAGCTTGTGATCTGCCTTTCCCACACAAGACCTACTCTCCTCTTCTGATAAAACATTTCCTTGGTGTGACCTAATCAGAACATTTCTCCTTTGCCTATACCCTACAGTGGAATGATCTTTCTCATGCACACACTTCTCCTTTCATCCCTCTCCAGGTTGCAGGCTACGCCCGCACATCAATCATCGACGTGTTTATAATTCAAGAAGACGTGATTTCCATATCTTCCATTGTGTTGGCACTGCTGATCCTTAGCATGCATACATTTCAAGAAAACGTCTTCAACCAAAGCCCGGTGCTTTGTTGGTGGTTTCTAAATTGGCAACATTGTACTATCCTGTTCACCACTATGTGATCTGATTCTTCCACTTCTGAGAAAATGTATTACCAAAGGAAATCTTGGCAGGATAATTAGACACTAAGGGGCCAATTCATTAAGAATGCCGTTGTGTACACCAATCTTAATGAGGGGGCTTGCTGGAGTACAGCGTACCTAATTCATTAGGCCACACACGACGCTTAATGAATTAGGCAAATCTTTTACCTGGCGTGCTCTGAATCCAGAAATGTACACCAGTGACTGGACTCCATTTCTGTAGTTAGCTACTCCACTAAAGTTGTGAAACTTCTCATTAAATTGATGGGCGGGTGTAGCCCTGTCCTCATTATGTACTGCCCATGTTTTGACCATATTGGCATAGCAAATGTCACAATATTTCAGCGCAACTTCCAAGTTGAACAACAATATTGCGACTTATTAAGATGTTTTACGCCAGAAATCTGGTGCAAACACCTTAATGAATTTGCCTCCATGGACACATCGTGAGAAAGGCGAGAATGATTACAGCTAATACCCACAATGTGAAGAGCATTCAGATACATACATTTGTTGCATTTTGATTAATACTCCTATATAAAGATCATCTCAATTAAAGTACCATTTCAGTGCTTTTTTTTTTATTGCCCCCTTTGATAACAATCAGTATTGTATGTGTAATGTGTGCATTAAAAGTCTCACCGGTTGATGTCTTCTGCCGTTTCCACCGCTGTTCCGGTCCTCTCCTGCATGATGTGTCCGCAGGTCTGATTGGCTGGTTCTCACTGGAAACCGTTAGTCCCTTTCTTAATGTAAGCCCTTCAGAGTCTTGTTCTGAGTCTCGTAGACTAATATTGAGAAAGTGACTTCCAGTTCACAAAGAAAACACTGTGAGAGCCGGCTGGTCACACTTGTGGTGGCATCATGCAGGAGGAGACCGAAGTAGAGCTGGACATTGCAGAAGACAGCGATGGGTAAGCATTATTGTGCACACAATGCACACATTTAAAATTGGTAACGGAAGGGGGTGGGTGAGGAACTGCTGGAGTGAACCTTTAATATTTTCATCACGCTAAGGCCTAATGTACATGGCACATATGGCACGATATGTTGCTCCATGTGCCTGACTGGGACATCAGAATCTTCCCATTAAAAGTTGGCATGTGAGAAAAATGTGCTTCAGTAGGATAATGGACAGGTCTGGTCACATGCTCCTCCATCAGTAGCCATTTTTAAAACCGAATGGATGTGAGGAAGACTAAACTGACAAGTACAGAGGGAGAATCTGAAATACTTCTACTGAGTATTAGTGAGTGCTACAAAGTCATGTCCAATAGAGATGAGCAGATCAGTTTGCGGGACTCGCGTACAGCATCCAGGTGAGTGGTACCTGGCAGTTAGATGGGAGACCTGTAAATCTCTTACCTTACGGCATCCCTGGGGCAGCATTCGATTTTTCAGGGCTGACGCAACATCGTGTGTAGCATGACACACAGATGACGTCACACCAGCTCCAGTTAATCAAAAGCCACATCGGGAAAGCTGGAAGGCAATAGATTTGCAGAACTGTCGTCTAACCGCCAAGCACCACTCACCTGGACTGGAGTCCCACAAATTGTTCTGCACTTTTGTCCACTAAACATTTGTTACAACGCCTTCAACTAGCAGCAGGACTGGATCCAAAACACTTTGGAACATCTCACATAATACACAGAGAAAACTGGAGACGTAATTTCTAGCCAGCTTACTAGCAGATAATGGTAGCCCTATTCTTCCCCCATTCTTGAGATTGATAGTGGCCCAATGGATGGATATGTAACAGCAGTAGTAAAAAGTACCGTAGTTGTAACATTTCCCATAAATACAACCCATTCTTTTGAATTCTAAATTAATTTTTTAAGTTTATAATAAACTTTACGTAACATTTTCATTCTTTTGGTCCTTTGTTATAGACACATTGGGTCAAATGCACTAATCTTCTCCAATATTCAAACATTGCAAATTTAGGCTAGACGACTGGAATTTACCGCAGTGACTAATATGGGAAGATAAATTTGCTGCATCTTTCGACTTTTGTCTACCTTTAAACATCTAATGGGCTTTCTTTGCCGTACTTTTTTGTGCCTATATTTTGCCATAATTTGGCAGTATCACATTTTACACTAGGTCGCTTTTTCTCTAAGTGAAACCCTTGTAAAATGAGCCAAAAGTGTTTAAATAGTTGTTTCTCGTCTCACTTCCGATGCGGTAGGTATTGTCCATATGTCACGCTCGTTAGATTAGTTCACGTTACCAGCTAATAGCGCATGTGTCTCGACAGACGTAGGGGGATCATACGCCATTGACACCGCTCACCTCTGAGGAGGACGCAGATGCAGATGGTGATGGATAAACCCTTTAAAACACGTAATTAATAGATATACTACTTGATGAGGCATTAGGAGCCACAGAGAGCACATTTTGATGCAATTTTCTTTTCAGGTTTTATGCACAAATAATTTGGCAAATCTCCCTCATTCTCTGATCTATGAGCGCATCCATTGCTGTCCATCCACACCGGGAAGGAACCTGTCTATTCCAGACCGGTCTCCTACCTACAGATCAAATAATACAAGATCAAAAATTATGTTGTGTGCAGTCTCCTATTCTTAGGGACAAAAGATCTGCTTGTCTTACACGTTCCCGCCATGTCAGTTTTAATCTCTTAATTACATTTTCCTCAGATGCTAACCAGGAATGTTATTTCTGCCGCAAGCTTTACATCCTCACTACGAATGTATAACTGGCTTGTCTTTGCTGTTTTACCACCAAATCGAAATGACATAACTACACTGATACTGAGCAGCTCCTCCTTTATAACATTTTTTAATGTATTTTGCTACGGTCACGTGGAGTTTTTTCGGGGTTTTTTGAACAGTATCCAATCTAAAAATCTCTTTAAAAAATGGCTCAAAAACATTGGGACATCTGTGCAAAATGAATCTGAGCATGAACAGCTAAAGTATGGACTGGCCGCGGGTCTCCCGACCCTGAGCAGCCAGTCCGTGCATTGTGATCCGATCTCGGACAGATTTGCACAGACGTCTGAATGAGCCCTTATTTATTTTGACCGATGATCCACTTTACTGTTCATATGAAGAGGTCTTGTTTTACCTGAAGAGGTTTGAAAAATGCCTAGTGGACAAAAAACTTCCTGAAAGAATCAGCTCTAAGGCATCATTCAGACCTGCGTGTAGTAACTGCAAAGCCTCTCCTATTCATTGCCATGTTAATCACGGACAGCACATGCACTGCACACGAATGCCATCAATGTGCTGTCCATGATTTTCACAGACCAAAAAGAAAAAAAACTGAATTTGAACATAGCCATGAATGCCAGTAAAGCCGACTTGCTTCCAGTGGCCCCTCTTAGGGTATGTACACACCGTCTCTTATAGACGTAACTGCATAGCTCCTAAAGCAAAAGAGGCTTCAAAGCCGAAGCAAGCTGAAGAATGATCAGGTCACTTCTTTTAACTTCTTCATGGCTTTCTAAGCCTGACACAGCTAACAGAAGTTAAAGATTTAACATACGCACCGCATGTTGTTTTTACATCGCAGATCATATTTTAATTACTTTTTAGATTTTTCTATAATTTTTTTAAGCATTTTCAAGGAGGCATCTGCCTAAATAAGATGCTGTTTGCACATATCCTAGGCTGTGCAATCTGGAAATCTGGAAAAAAACAAACTCAATTATAGATATGCCTCTCTGTAAAGAGGTTGTCCACTCCTTTTTCATTGATGATCTATCCGTAGGATAGGTCATCAGTGTCTGATCTGTTGGCTTCCCAGACTCTACACCCTCGCTGATCAGCTGTTCTCAGTGTCGGCCGCCAGCCGGAGCTGCTTGATTGTGGAGTTGCTCCATCTTCTGTTAGTGGCCGCGGCAGGGTACTGTACATTCGCCCTCCATTGATTTGAATAGGAGGTGGATGTGTAGTACCCTGCCTTGGCCACTATCAGAAGATGGAGCAGTTCCGCATTTGAGAATTTCCAGCCGATGGTCGCCGCCACCAAAAACAGCTGATTGGCGGGGTTGCAGGGTGTTGGACCCCGACCAATCCCACATTGATGACCTATGCTAAGGATTGGTCATCAATGAAAAAGGAGTGAACAGCCTCTTTAATGTCTGGTATTTTTAACGCCATTGTTTCCCATGTGTACAGCTTAGTCTTCTTTCACACTAGCGTCAGAATCTCCCCGTCGCAATGCGTCGGGGAGAGATTCCGACGCTAGCGTTTAACGCACTGCACAATGGAGGCAGCGGATGCATTTCTCCGGCGCATCCGCTGCCCCATTGTAAGGTGCGGGGAGGTGGGGGCGGAGTTCCGGCCGTGCATGCGCGGTCGGAAAAAGCGGTCCGTCAGGAGCAAAAAACGTTACATGTAGCGTTTTTTGCTCCCGACGGTCCGCCAAAGCACGACGCATCCGTCGCTCGACGGATGCGACGTGTGGCAATCCGTCGCAAATGCGTCGTCAATGCAAGTCTATGGGGGAAAAACGCATCCTGCAAGCACTTTTGCAGGATGCGTTTTTTCTGCAAAATGACGCATTGTGACGGATTGCAGAAAACGCTAGTGTGAAAGTAGCCTTAGATGGTACAGTACTCATTGCTATTCAATATCCATCTTTACAATACTTCCCAAAAATTAAATTAGAAGTCAAATATCGTATTTGTTTAAGAAAAAATATACGTAAAATCCTAGAGACCTGAGGACAATAAATGCCATAATTCAATGTATTAATTATTGATTATTAATGTGGGCAATTACCTAAATAGCAATACCCAGCACGGCCGAAGGAGTTATCCTGCTGTTACCTTGTGAACTTCAGAATGGACACCAATTTTTTTTTTTACTGCAGACTACAAACCACTGGAGTTTGGTGGGAAGTCGGACATTTTCCATAGCTTTTGTATCTCTTTAATCAGAACTGCCATGTTGCTAAAGAGGACCAGATTTATAATAACACAAACATTGTGCAATTGCTAGATAAGCCATTCCTGATCGATTCCTGACTGTACATATGTACACAGAAGATAATGGGAGTTAATAAAAAGGTATATAAATAGGCAAAAATGAAAAATGTAATTTAAAAAAAAAGTAAAAATAAAATCGTTCAGATAATTTTTTTTCTCACTTGTCATCCGTTTTTTGACAGCAGCAGCTATGAATCATTTACAGGACAATTTACAGTTTCCTATGTTACAGAATTGCAATATATCTGTTAAAGTGAGATTTCATACTATGGCTCTATAAGCCATCTGATTTTTTTCACAAATCCATAGACTTGAATGGATCAGTCTCATCTGATTTACGGAAAAAATAATGCTGCTGAATCATTCAGTTAAAAAAATCATTCATCTGCGCTTTTCCTTTTTATGACATTGCTCTGAGTGCTGTCCGTTTTGTTCACACACAGCGCTAGGACCGAAAATAAAACTTGTGTGAACGATCGTCAAGTCTCATGAGAGATGAACATGGTAATCAGAAACTGGAAACCCTGATGTGATCACGTTGCTCTTACTGCAGAGTGAGTCTGATATAACAGCTATACAATATACTACACAAGTCATAATCATCTCATTACTTTGGGATGTGATCAAAAAAAATCCTAATCCGGTCAATATAAAAAAATCTATTTTTCTACTAGAAACTACTGTACCATCAGCAATCAGATCTGTCCTCTTGCTAAGCGAAGCCATATTAATGATAATAAGATAGGTCATTTTTATCTAATCATCCACAAAAGAGGTACATGTTGCATTCCTTCAAATAAAAAACATAATATGCACATAAAAAAAAGAAATACAGAACAAAAAGGTCAAGCTCGCTTTTACAGCCAACACTCATATGTTACAGATTTACGAGTAATTCCTTAATATAGAGCAATTAATAATTTTCCTACTAAAGAGATTCATAATTTTAGCAATAATAATCCCATATTAATAATAATGTTCTACGTAAGTAGAGATAAGTAATATTATTAACAATATTATTCCCGCATCACAAATATTCCTCTCCTTCTCTACGAGTCTTTAGTGCTGCTTGTATCGTGAAATGTTCCACCTATGCCCCAGCAAGCAAGGTAACAAAAAATTATCTGCAAGTTGTAAACTTTTATTTTAAGGATGGGCACATTCTTTCCGTGGCATCTCCTCTGCTCCGAATCTTATATTCTGCACTGATTTCTCCCACCTAACCACGGCACACAGCACTTCACATTCACTTTCATACCAGTTATTCTCTGCCACCTGTTAATATTATATTCTACATGCAGAAGAAAAGCGCTCATCCTGATGTAGCCACTATTACCGGCTGAATATACATAATAATCATCATCCATAATCCACCTTTTATTTCCCAGTCCATGCACTGCCCCAAATAACTAAATCCCAGACTAGATATAGAAGCAATTCTCCTTACCAGAAGCTGACTGCAGGCTTTCCAGGCTCCAGTATCTAGACAGCAGCCCTCTCATGCCAGCACCACCCCAACCAAGGCAGCTACTGCTGTCAGAATCAGAGCCAGAGGAAAGCCCAGAGCTCCCAGAACTACTGTGCGGGTTCATTGGATCACTTGGGCATGGCGGTTGAGTCCTCATCCGGACTCACAAGCTTGATCAGGAGCCTCTTGTTGCTTCTTGCAGGCTCTTGTACCTGGCAGTGCTGGCTCAATGCTGAGCAGCCTGGCTTCCCTTGTAGAATGCAACCTGACATCATAGGGGGCCTCAAGGGGGGCTCCAGGAATCACGAGCTTCATCCAACACCCTAGTTATCTATGGCTCAGTGCCGTATGGGTTTCTTAGCAACTGCTTCTAATATCAAGGACTTGGAAGGGCTGAAGTTTGAAGAATACATGTGAATCGTCCTATTGTTTTCAGGGAATCCTCTCGGAGAAACCCTGCATTGTCCAGTGGAGCTCCAGAGCTGCATCCCATTGATGTAACCAGCGGGATGTCATCGGATTTGTCTTGCTATGTGATTCATTTAGAAAACCCAACTAGGGAGATTTATCCTCTCGCCCAACTTACAAATCAATTACTGTCTAATTACTTTATGAGTGTCGAAGCACGCGGTCTTGTTCACATCTTGCATTTTGATGCAGTTATTGTACGCAGGTCATTTTGTAGTCTACAGTGAGATTAAAAAAACAATAAAGTTATACAGAGTTCTAACAAGGCGCCTATAAACTTCTTCAGAGGTCTCCTGTAGGCCTCCAATTTCACGCGTGCCTTGGGATAAAAATCTATGTACAATTGTAAAGTGTGAACATAGTCCTAATGTCTCATTCACCAGGTATAACATAAAAAAACACAAATAACTGGGATGTATGTAAAAAAAAATGTAAAAAGTATATTTTGTGAATTGGGTACATTTTAAAGGGAATCTGTCAGTAGGATCAACCCTCCTAAGCCGTCTAGATGGGCATGTAGGTCAGGAAGCTGAATATGTTGGGTCCCGGCTTTATTTGTCAGAGATCCTCTGACTGGCTGGCCTGGTTAATGAGATTAGTGCCCCCTTCCCCTGTTTTCTCTGGTGCCGGTGGATAGGGTTAATATTTCCCTCGGTATATACAAGGCGGTAGGATTGGGGACAGTGTCACTTCCGGTGGTGGGGATTTTATCTACTTCCCCTGGGCGGGGTATAAAAAGGTTTGCCTGAGGCGTTTTGGTCTCTTTGATCTGGGTGTCATTGAGCTGATCACCCTCCCTCCCTATTTGGTTTTGTTTATTTTAGGAGGTTAATTGGTTTGATTGTGGTTTAATTTGTCAAAAGGTGTTGAAAGTCACAGTGGTTGGCGGAAGAAAAAGACGGATAACATGTGGCGGGAGTCCAGCGGCATATCCCCACATCTTCCGGTGGTTACCTGATGTCTTTTTCCAGAGAAATACACATTTTTACTTGTTTGTAAATGAGCTGTTAAGATCTATGGGCCGGACTCAGATCTCCTAGAGAATCTGCCTCCAGGGCTTAATATAAATGAAAAGGGGTGTTACAAACACTTTTGCAGGTGTCCTCTCTTAATGCTTCAGCTTCCAATTGACAGACAGTCAGTGGGGATTTTAGGACAGCAGAGCTGAGAGGATAACTGCTGCTGCAAATGTGTTTGCGATGAGATAAAGTTCACTTCTGCTGTACTGTTAGTTCTGATCTCACAGCAGAGCTGTGTGTGATTAGGAGAGCAAAGTGTCAGTCATTACATATCAAACAGATTCTCACAGAGACCTATATCCAGTCCATAGCTCTTAAGAGCTCATTTTCATAGAAAAATATGAATTTATTGGGAATAACAAGACATTGGATCTCCGATATCAAGATATCAAGGTATCATTTTATTCAGCTTCCTATGACATACATGCCTTTATAGACATCTTAGGAGGGTTGATCCTACCGACAGACCCCCTTTAAAATGTTGGTATGTTGAGGTGCAAAAAAACCTCAGAAACAGGTGGATATCTGCTTTTGTTGATTTGGTTAATTTACATACTTTCATATGGAGCATTGCCTGTATATACTTGTAAGTATTATACTTTTTAAAGGGAATATGTCAGCAGGTTTTTGCTATGTAATCTGAAGAGAGCAGGAAACAGAGGCTGAAACCCAGAATTTAGTGATGTGTTATTTATTAAGCAGTGTGCTGTTGTTTACTTATAATAAAGGAGATTATCATTGCCTGGTCTGATGAGCACACGACTGCTAGTCCGGCTCCACCCCCTATTCTGATAAGCAGCTCACTGTCAATAGACAATGTACACAGAAAGCTGTGGTGTGGGTGAGGTTAGCTTCATGCTACATCTAAGAACTCTGATTGTGCCACAACTGCCGTCTCTAGTAAACTAAGTGACACATAGTTGGAATCAGGGGCTCTTTTTCAACATTATGCTGTTCTCAGATGAGGTAGCAAATACCTATTGACAGTTATTCTTATTCTTTTATGGTTTCCAGTATTTTTATGAAAATAATAGTGTAGTCTGCAGCATTATTCTTGCTGTAAAAAAATCAGAGAAGTGACCACATTATGCTGTCATGCTAACAGTAAAAAGTTTCAAAATGCATCTGTCATCCCAGTCATGGCTCTTTTAGAATGGAAGCCATGATGCTGGTGTGATCAGAGCCTGATCTTTTCTTGGGTTTGACTTTAAATAAACTACATTTTCACCATTGAAATCAAAATGGCTAAGAGGCCAAAAAGTAACTCATAGATCATAGTGTGGTTCCAAGTTCCATTCTGGCCACAACGATACAGCCTGTGCCAAGATGCAGCATTCAACAGTAATACTTAGACAAGCACAACACCAAGAACATTTGTCCAACTTTACTATATTTATTACAACTGTGATTGCAAACAAGTCACATACAGGTTGGGGTCGCATGAGACTTTCAATGAAGTCTACTGCAAGCGAGTCTTCCAAGCAGATTTGGAAAGTCATGGAGGTCACAGATCACAATGCAACACTATAAAAAATCATCAGATGCGATGGCGAAATGCAACATCACTCCCTGAATGTGACACAACACATATATTGTCGCATAGCCCTAGCCTAAAATATTGCTTAAAGTGGTTGTCCACTACTATACTTTGGATAGAGGATTCTTTACTGTTAGGGCAGTGAGAATCTGGAATTGCTTGCCTGAGGAGGTGGTGATGGTGAACTCAGTCGAGGGGTTCAAGAGAGGCCTGGATGTCTTCCTGGAGCAGAACAATATTGTATCATACAATTATTAGGTTCTGTAAAAGGACGTAGATCTGGGGATTTATTATGATGGAATATAGGCTGAACTGGATGGACAAATGTCTTTTTTCGGCCTTACTAACTATGTTACTATGTAATGTCCGATTGGTTGAGGTCTAACACCCAGCACCCCCGCTGATCAGCTGTTCTCGGTGTCGGCAGCGGCTGGCTGGAAATGCTAAATTGCAGAGCTGCTCCACATCTGCCTCCTATTCAAATCAATGGCTTAGCGGTGGGTATGCCGGGTGGTGGACCCTGACCGATCAGACTTTGATGACCTATCCTAAGTAGTGATAAGCGAACGTGCTCGGATAACGTCTTATCAGACCATGCTCGGGTATTATCCGAGTATTTTGGGCGTGCTCGTATATTATGTTCGAGTCCCCGTGGCTGCATGATTTGCTGCTGTTAGACAGCATGAACACATGTGGGGATTCCCTAACAGACAGGCAATCTCTGCATGTGTTCAGGCTGTCTAACAGCTGCAAATCATGCAGCCACGGGGACTCGAACATAATATACGAGCACGCCCAAGATACTCGGATAATACCCGAGCATGGTCTGATAAGACGTTATCCGAGCACGTTCGCTCATCGCTGATCCTAAGGATAGGTCATCAATGATAGAGTAGTGGACAACCTCTTTAACAAAAAAAACATTGTCGATGATTCCACATGTATTTTTTTCTTTGTATATATTCATATTTTATTGTTTTTTTTTTTTTAATGAACACAAACAGTAGAATTACAAGTGCTTATCCTCCCGCTGTGCACTGGAATGAGTGTCCTTGATGAGATCTCCTCCCACTCCGCAGTTTATCTTCCACATGCCAAAAGGCTGTGACTGAGATGAATGTCAGTGATGCGGTATGTGAAGAGCTTCTCCTCTAAAACAGCCTTCTATTCTCACTAACAGGCAGTAAACAGAAGCAAGATGATAAAGTCCCCCACCCCCAATTATCAGGTTATGCTCTGCGTTACTGCAGATATTCAAGGTCCTCTTACAAGTAGCCTGGACTGAATGTGAGATATGTTATCCTTGTAGGAGCAATAAACAAAAATTTGTTTTTTTTAACTTTAGCTTAAAGTAAATTAGAAATATAATTTACATTAATGCATGTAAACATCTACAGGTTCAATAGTGATCGGAGCAGACAATTTTTACTGGGACTTTTTGACTTTTAGGCACCTTTTTTCTGCTTGGAATATATTTCTGAAATCATTTTTATTATGTCCTTGTCATGTACAAATGAATCCCCTATGTGATCCTAACGATGGTTTCACTGAAAGGCCTCATTCAGACGTCCATTTTATTCTAGCAAGTGGAAAAAAAAGTATTGATTTCTATCAGTTTTTTGGAGCAGATTTTTATCAGGGTTTATTCGGTGAGTCTGTTTTTACCATTAGTGTTTCTTCAATGATTTTCTCATATGCAAAATAAATAAGTAAAATTGCAAAAAGTCTCCTATCCATTGAAAAGACAAAAATGGACAGCGCACGGATTACATATATAACATCCATGTGCTTTGTGGGATTTTCAGACTTAAAGATTTGTGTGGCTGATTTTGATCGGTGACAAATTGGCCGTATGAACAGCCCCATGTAATATGACAGGTATGTGTTCTACCCATGATAAACAAAGATACAATATGTACGTGAGAATGAGTCTTAATGTCTGATAAAGAGAAATGGAAAAGATTTTCTTAGGACTCATGACTAGGGTTGAGCGACCTTGACCTTTTTACAGTCGAGTCGTGTTTCGCGAAACCCGACTATCTTAGAAGTCGAGTCGAGTGGAATCGGCCGATTATCGCGAAAAGTCGGGTATCGCCCAAAACACGAAACCCAATGCAAGTCAATGGGGGAGCATAGTCTGCAGTGAGTGGAGGCCAGGAAAACACCTACACTGCCCATTTTAATGGCAAAAACATCCATTCTTGTTACTGAAGCTTGTCAATCGTAATTTAGCTTATAATAATTGGAAGGCATTTGAAATTGGGGGTCATTTGGCTAAAGTTGTGGGGGGTAGGGCTGGTTCAAGTAATTAGTGGGCCCAGGAAATCTGGAACACGTCACGGCAGTGGAGCAGGGAGAGGTAAGTATTTAAACTTTGCAAGTGCTGTGATCCTGAGCAAGCAGGGGGGCCCACTAGTTGGCATTGGCACTGGCACAGGGCCCCTCAAAGTACAGCGGTGTGTTTGCATGGCGGGGGCGCCTCCCACCGGCAGCAACACTTTTGCGTACTATGAGAGGCCCTGTGCCAGTGACGTCGCCAACTAGTATTCCTCCCCCTACCTGATGAAGGAACCTGCACTTTCATCTGCACCTTCCTCTTTGTCCCCGTGTAAGGTGGTATGGTATGCGGGAAGAGGAACCTGACTTTCAGCAGGGTCACAATCTTGCTGTGTAGCGTGCACGGGCAATTTTGCGTTCTGGGTCAATGTACCAGCAGACTCATCTATCACTGGCTGGGCAATGGGCAGGATGAGGAGGAAACACAGATATAGGCCCAAAGAATAAAGTTGGCTAAATGCAGTTCAAAATTGGTAACACAGGACTAACCAGGGGGCATTGCAGTGGAGGACAACTGGAATGAGAGGCTGACACAGAGAGTAGGCCCAAATCAGTAAGTAGTCGAAATGCAGTTCAAAATTGGCAACCGTAGTAAACAGGCGGCACAGCTTTGTTCAGTGGAGGAGAACAGCAAGGAGTGGCAGACACCGATAGTAGGCCCCAACCCAACTAGTAGGCCAAATGCAGTCTAACATTAACAACTACTTAACGAGAGCCTGAAAATGGAATTTCAGGACAGGAAACCAGGAGAACAGCAAGGAGCGGCAGACACTGTTAGTAGGCCCCAAACCAACTAGTACGCCAAATGCAGTTGTTCCATTTAACCACTATTTAACAAGAGCCTGAAGATAGAAGCTCAGGAAAGGCAACCTGGAGAACACCTTGGAGTGGAACACACCATCTCTACACCCCATACCCAATTTGTAGGCCTAATGCAGTGTAGTTTCCAACAACTACTAAACGAGAGCCTGAAGATCGAAGCAATGGAGAGGAAACCTGGGGAACACCTTGGAGTGCAACACACCATCTCTCTACACCCCATACCCAATTTGTAGGCCTAATGCAGCGTAGTTTCCAACAACTACTAAACGAGAGCATTAAGATCGAAACAATGGCGAGGAAACCTGGGGAACACCTTGGAGTGGAACGCACCATCTCTCTACACCCCATACCCATTTTGTAGGCCTAATGCAGTGTAGTTCCCAACAACTACTAAACGAGAGCCTGAAGATCGAAGCAATGGAGAGGAAACCTGGGGAACACCTTGGAGTGCAACACACCATCTCTCTACACCCCATACCCAATTTGTAGGCCTAATGCAGTGTAGTTTTCTACAACTACTAAACGAGAGTCGGAAGACCGAAGCAATGTGGACGAAACCTGGGGAACACCTTGGAGTGGAACACACCATCTCTCTACACCCCATACCCAATTTGTAGGCCTAATGCAGTGTAGTTTTCTACAACTACTAAACGAGAGTCGGAAGACTGAAGCAATGTGGACGAAACCTGGGGCACACCTTGGGGCGGCAGACACCGTTAGTAGGCCCTACCAAAGTTGTACCCCCAATGCAGTTTTAAAATTCCTAGAGGCTGAAAACAAGACTATTGACGCTCAGCTTTTTTCAAAGGAACACAGCTGAATTGAGTGGCGCAGACAGACACAGGTAGTAGGCCTTAAACCAAAAATGTGGCTCACTGCAGCTTAAAAAAGTTACAGGGGTAGACAGGCAGCATTGCTCTGGGCAGTGGAGGACAATTTCAATAGTGGACCGCAGACAGACTTTGTACGCCTACTATTAAAAAAAGGATGCTCTATGCAATTAAAAATCGGTTCCAGGGGTCCACGGGCAGCAGTGGTGTGGTCAGTGGACGAGTATTGGAAGGAGGGACCGCAGACAGGCGTAGTAGGCCTAACATAACAAAATTAGGCTGTAGGCACTTTACAAATGGTTCCAGGGGTACACGGGCAGCAGTGGTGTGGTCAGCGGAGGAAAATTTGAATTAGGGACTGCAGACAGACTTTGTAGGCTGTCCCCTGTGGACCATGCATCCAACACATTAACCCAGTGCGCCGTAATGGACACGTAATTTTTTGTGGGCATGCCTACTGGTCCATGCGTCTCTTGTCAGGTGCACCTTTCTACTGTTTGATTGCCTGAGTGCTATGACAAGGCAGACTTTTTCATGCCGGTGGAGGGCTGGGATGGCTTTTCTCGCAAAAGAAATGTCGACTGGGTAGCTTGAACCGTGGTACAGCGTAGTTCATCTGGGCTTTCTAAATATAAAACAAAGAAAAAAAGGAGGCTCCATGCACTTTCAGCTGGGTTCCAGGGGTACACGGCCAGCATTGGTCTGGTCAGTGGAGAACTATTGGAAGGAAGGACCGCAGACAGGCTTCGAAGGCCTAACATAAAAAAATTGGGCTGTAGGCACTTTCTAATTGGTTCCAGGGGTACACGGGCAGCAGTGGCCTGGTCAGTGTAGTAGTAGTAGAAAGAACAGACCGCAGACAGGCTTCGAAGGCCTAACATAAAAAAAATGGGCTGGCTGTAGGCAATTTTAAATTGGTTCCAGGGGAACACGGGCAGCAGTGGCCTGGTCAGTGTAGTAGTAGTAGAAAAACGGACCGCAGACAGGCTTCGAAGGCCTAACATAAAAAAAATGGGCTGGCTGTAGGCAATTTAAAATTGGTTCCAGGTGAACACGGGCAGCAGTGGTCTGGTCAGTGGAGGCCTAGTGGAAGGAGTGACCGCAGACAGGCATCGAAGGCCTAACATAATAACAGATGGCTGTAGGCAATTTTAAATTGGTTCCAGGGGAACACGGGCAGCAGTGGCCTGGTCAGTGTAGTAGTAGTAGTAGAAAGAACGGACCGCAGACAGGCTTCGAAGGCCTAACATGAAAAAATTGGGCTGGCTGTAGGCCATTTAAAATTGGTTCCAGGGGAACACGGGCAGCAGTGGTCTGGTCAGTGGAGGCCTAGTGGAAGGAGTGACCGCAGATAGGCATTGAAGGCCTAACATAATAACAGATGGCTGTAGGCAATTTTAAATTGGTTCCAGGGGAACACGGGCAGCAGTGGCCTGGTCAGTGTAGTAGTAGTAGAAAGAACGGACCGCAGACAGGCTTCGAAGGCCTAACATAAAAAAATTGGGCTGGCTGTAGGCAATTTAAAATTGGTTCCAGGGGTACACGGGCAGCAGTGGTCTGGTCAGTGTAGTAGTAGTAGAAAGAACGGACCGCAGACAGGCTTCGAAGGCCTAACATAAAAAAATTGGGCTGGCTGTAGGCAATTTAAAATTGGTTCCAGGGGAACACGGGCAGCAGTGGTCTGGTCAGTGGAGGCCTAGTGGAAGGAGTGACCGCAGACAGGCATCGAAGGCCTAACATAATAACAGATGGCTGTAGGCAATTTTAAATTGGTTCCAGGGGAACACGGGCAGCAGTGGCCTGGTCAGTGTAGTAGTAGTAGAAAGAACGGACCGCAGACAGGCTTCGAAGGCCTAACATAAAAAAATTGGGCTGGCTGTAGGCAATTTAAAATTGGTTCCAGGGGAACACGGGCAGCAGTGGTCTGGTCAGTGGAGGCCTAGTGGAAGGAGTGACCGCAGACAGGCATCGAAGGCCTAACATAATAACAGATGGCTGTAGGCAATTTTAAATTGGTTCCAGGGGAACACGGGCAGCAGTGGCCTGGTCAGTGTAGTAGTAGTAGAAAGAACGGACCGCAGACAGGCTTCGAAGGCCTAACATAAAAAAATTGGGCTGGCTGTAGGCAATTTAAAATTGGTTTCAGGGGAACACGGGCAGCAGTGGTCTGGTCAGTGTAGTAGTAGTAGAAAGAACGAACCGCAGACAGGCTTCGAAGGCCTAACATAAAAAAATTGGGCTGGCTGTAGGCAATTTGAAATTGGTTCCAGGGGAACACGGGCAGCAGTGGTCTGGTCAGTGGAGGCCTAGTGGAAGGAGTGACCGCAGACAGGCATCGAAGGCCTAACATAATAACAGATGGCTGTAGGCAATTTTAAATTGGTTCCAGGGGAACACGGACAGCAGTGGCCTGGTCAGTGCAGTAGTAGTAGAAAGAACGGACCGCAGACAGGCTTCGAAGGCCTAACAAAAAAATTTGGGCTGGCTGTAGGCAATTTAAAATTGGTTCCAGGGGAACACGGGCAGCAGTGGTCTGGTCAGTGGAGGCCTAGTGGAAGGAGTGACCGCAGACAGGCATCGAAGGCCTAACATAATAACAGATGGCTGTAGGCAATTTTAAATTGGTTCCAGGGGAACACGGGCAGCAGTGGCCTGGTCAGTGTAGTAGTAGTAGAAAGAACGGACCGCAGACAGGCTTCGAAGGCCTAACATAAAAAAATTGGGCTGGCTGTAGGCAATTTTACATTGGTTCCAGGGGTACACGGGCAGCAGTGGTCTGGTCAGTGGAGGCCTAGTGGAAGGAGTGACCGCAGACAGGCATCGAAGGCCTAACATAATAACAGATGGCTGTAGGCAATTTTAAATTGGTTCCAGGGGAACACGGGCAGCAGTGGCCTGGTCAGTGTAGTAGTAGTAGAAAGAACGGACCGCAGACAGGCTTCGAAGGCCTAACATAAAAAAATTGGGCTGGCTGTAGGCAATTTAAAATTGGTTTCAGGGGAACACGGGCAGCAGTGGTCTGGTCAGTGTAGTAGTAGTAGAAAGAACGAACCGCAGACAGGCTTCGAAGGCCTAACATAAAAAAATTGGGCTGGCTGTAGGCAATTTTAAATTGGTTCCAGGGGAACACGGGCAGCAGTGGTCTGGTCAGTGGAGGCCTAGTGGAAGGAGTGACCGCAGACAGGCATCGAAGGCCTAACATAATAACAGATGGCTGTAGGCAATTTTAAATTGGTTCCAGGGGAACACGGGCAGCAGTGGCCTGGTCAGTGTAGTAGTAGTAGAAAGAACGGACCGCAGACAGGCTTCGAAGGCCTAACATAAAAAAATTGGGCTGGCTGTAGGCAATTTTACATTGGTTCCAGGGGTACACGGGCAGCAGTGGTGTGGTCAGTGGAGGCCTAGTGGAAGAAGTGACCGCAGACAGGCATCAAAGGCCTAACATAATAACATATGGTTGTAGGCAATTTTAAATTGGTTCCAGGTGAACACGGCCAGCAGTGGCCTGGTCAGCGGAGGATGATTGT